>NC_038246.2:22994636-24460313 GCF_000004515.6 Glycine max | reverse complement strand
CGCCGTGCATTATTATAGCTCGGGCCAGGAGTTGTATTATTGGATGGTCGGGGTGTGGCTGGAGCTGTGTGTTGGGCAGGCGTTTTTTCTGTTGTGGGAGGTCCTTTCACTTGATTTGGGAGGGAACTCCCGGCTCGGATCGAAAAGTTCGGGGGTTTGTGCTGGTATGAGTTTTGGACATTTTGGGGCGCTTTCATCCATGTTGGGGCGGTGGTGACCGCGTGGGTATCTCCTTCCTTTTTCCTCGTGCCCACCACTGGGACTCTTCTGTTGTTTTTGGGGGCAACGTTGGAGGCATATTCAAACTTGCCTTTTCTCAGTCTGGACTCGATTCTTTCTCCGGCGAAGACGAGGTCTGCAAAGTTAGCTGGCATGTATCCTATCAGCTTCTCATAGTAGAACGTAGGCAACGTATCTACCATAATTGTGATCATCTCCCTCTCAATCATGGGCGGGACGACTTGGGCTGCGAGATCTCTCCACCTTTGGGCATATTCTTTAATGGGCTCATGTTCTCGCTTGGTCATACTCTGAAGCTGGTTCCGATCAGGAGCCATATCCGTGTTGTATTGGTACTGCCTAATGAAGGTAGTTGCCAAGTCTTTCCACAACTGGATCTGAGAAGCTTCCAGATTGGTATACCATGCCACTACTGCTACGGCTAAGCTGTCTTGAAAGAAATGCATCAACAACTTTTCGTCCGTTGAATATGCCCCCATCCTTCGGCAATACATCCGAAGATGACCTTTTGGACACATAGTCCCTTTGTATTTATCAGAGCACTTGGATCCACCTCAAGGCCCTTTTTGGATAACGTGATGAGTTTCAGAACTTCTCGTTTTATAAAAAAGAACAAAGCTTTTATCTAGCCAAGATCATACAAAAGTGTTACAACAGAACCTAACGGTTTCTAATTATATGGGCCATCAAATCTATCATGTGTTGACAGTAATTGATTAGCCCGTGAATTTCCTCAGGGGCTGAACACACTTCAACGATGGCGTTCGCTTTGGCTAGTAGTCGCGGGAGGTCTTGACTTCCATTTAAGGTCAAGGCAAACCTATCCATCCACATGGTCGCTTCTTGATGCAATGCATCAATCACCCTCCCTCTTGCTTCCTTCTCGGCGTACGCTTGTGCGAAGTCCTCTACTAGTTTTTGTTCATGGGTCAACGACTGGTTTAACTCTTCCTTGTATTGCCCTATGATAGCTAGCATGCTTTGCTCCGTGGCTTCCAAGTGTTGAGCCAAACTCCTCTTGGATCTAAAGCAAGCAGCTAACTCTTCTTTTAAGATCATGCCATGCACCCGTGACTGGTCCCTTTCCTCTCTCCAGAGCTTGAGCTCATTGTTGCTGCCCCACAAAGCTCCTCGGAATTTATCTCGGCCATGTTCCTCCTTGCGGGCCCTTTTGGTTTCTTGTTCAAGGGCTCTTGCAGCGGCCGCATTTTCCTCTCGTAACTCGGTGCACTTTCTCCGGATGTTTGTAGTGGCTGACTTGAATTTTTCTTTGGCGAGTCTTGCCTTTCCTAGCTCTAATTTTAGAGCTTGGACTTCTTCATCCTCTTCCAGAGCTTTGAAGTTCTCCTCATTGATAACTTTCAACTTGGAGAGCCAATCTAACCCTCGCGTATGAACCCTCAGCCATTCATGATAACCACCGATGATGCCATTACGGATGCCCCTAAGTTCTTTATCTTTCCTCAACGGACTTCTCCAGGCCTTGTGGACTCTTTGTACAACCTTGAGACTTTGCCTGCCGAAATCTCTCACAAGGAAAGGCGAGAGGCTCTCTTCCGTTGACGCTCCCCTCATGGGGTACCCTAGCTGTCTTATGGAAAGTGCGGGATTATAGTTAATACAACCCCTCGTCCCTATCAACGGAACGTTAGGGTAGTCCCCACACGAGAAAAGAACTCCCACATTTCCTTCCTTCCATCGAGGAAACCAATTGATTGTGCTGCCTCCTATCCCAGCCAAGTGTTGGTCCCAATCGACTCTTCTCTTTTCGACGCACGAGCGATAACTTTGAAGCGGACACGGGTGTCTTATGTCTTGTTGGAATAGGTGCGAAACCAACCACACACAAAGAGCGGGTAAGCAGCAGACGATCCGTGCACTGTTCTTCTCGCACCTTCGATCAAATGTATCAAATAAGTCCGCCAAGATAGCCACCAGTGGGCTCTCCTTGCTATGGGGATATGCAAGGAAAGCATCAATTGCGGCTAGGTCCACCAAACCGTCCACGTTCGGAAAGAGGACAACCCCAAAGATTAGCAAAGCTAGTATATCCGCAAATGGGACCCACTTTTCTTGACTTGCCATATCCCTTGCCTTGCCTTCCAAGTATTTCCGCGGTAGGCCCACTACGCCGTTTTGATTTTGCTTCATACGATCCAACTCTCTCGCCGAATCTCCGACCACAGCTGCAATCTTGCTCAAGGAGGGAAGAAACCCGGAGAAAAGATACGGTTTTCTTCCCCCAAGAGGGCATCCTAATATCTCCTCAAATTCTTCAACAGTCGATACCATTTGGAAGTCCCTAAATGTGAAGCATCTCAACGGCTGGTCATAGTATTGGGCGAGGGATACAATAGCTTTCGTAAATACCTCCGCTGCGGTCAAACCTAAAATCTTTCCGTACACTTTGCGGAAGGCTTGCCTTTGGAGAGGTCCCATCAATCGTCCCAACTCCTTAAGGCTGGTGACATCTAGACCCTTAATCTTGACTTGATAAAATCTTTTTCTGTTTTGATTTGTCCCCATCATTTACCTAAAAAAGGGATGGATCAAGACTCCGATATGAATGATGCAATGCGCATGCATGAAAACAGAAAGAAAACAAAACAAGGGGTAATTTACATATACGAGACCAAAAAAGATCCATCTTTTTAATACTACGTTGTAGGCATTATGGCGCCTCAACGTATGTATTAAAAAGTGACGTATTACTCTAACAAAACATCACTAGCAAAACTATATTTTATGTGTTATTCGCAGAGAAATGCATGAGAACAAATGGCACGAAGTGTGTTTGCTCTATGCCCTTATTTGGGAACCTATAGGGTAATATCTAGGGGTCTCTAATAACTACTCCCAACGATTCATAACTCACATGGCTATTTTCACTATTATCAAGCAAGTCAGAGACCTAGCATGATCATAGATTCACCTCCACTCCTTAGATTCCCATGAACCCGGATATAGGGCCCCCTTTTTTACTCAAACCCGTGGGTGCTTAGAATGCAGTGTAAAAATGTGGAAAAGACAACAATTATTACATTTTACACAGTTCAACAAATGCACACACAAAGTTTCACAATTCCACAATTCTTTAAAATAGGCCTAACTCACAAAAAAAACAGTCCCCAGTGGAGTCGCCAACTGTCGCAGCATGCCCTTTTGCGGGCGAGCAAGGCGAGGTTCTCGGGTGCGCTTTCCAAAGGAGGAAAGAAGCGTGGAGTCGCCACCAATGTTTATTTGTGAAAAACGTCGGAAAAACCGAAGGAAACCGGTCATAAAGAATATTCCAAGTTCGGGAGTTGTATTACGTTTGAGGAAGGTATTAGCACCTCTCACGTTTGTCTCAAAGGACAACAACCTAATTTTTAGAATTGTGGAAATTGTGCTACCTTAACTTTTATTTCTTTTTATTTTTGAGGTCGACAAAAACGGGGCTCTTGCTCCTACGTACCCTCCATCGAAGAGGAAATCAGACCTACGTAGTTCTTTTTAAAGGTGAATCAAGCGATTCTTTTTACTTGGAAGGTGATCATTTTAAGGCGTTGGACCTTAAAAATGATCCATTTACTTGGTAAGAAAAACCGAGATAATAAACTTTCAAATCCTTTTTTAGTGATTTTTTGTTGACGAGCTTGACTTTGCGGATTGATTTTAGCCTTAGTTATTAGTCAATTCAATTAAGAAAGAGAAATCCCAAAGAGAAACGTCCAATTGATTTTTCTGCTTTATTTTACTAAAAGGTATTTTTGATTATTATATTATTATTTTACCTCTTTTTTTGATTTCCAACGTGGTTACGGCACGATCGAACGGTCGGATTTCATTTTAACAGAAATTAACGGATATTACAAATCAAATGATCAGTGAAAATTTATTTTATTTTTTGATTAGGCGAGAAATGACTTAAATAAATGACTGAAGCACGTCAAAAAGGGGTACAGAAAGTAAATGAAACGAGAATAAAAGTACACGAAACAAATGGGGACCACCACGGGTGCATAGAATGAATTGAAAAGCTCGATTTGGGGTACTTACCGGTTGAAGATCGAAGAACAATGAAGAACGAATGATGAATGACGAAGAACGGTTGAAAATCTTCGCGTAATTACCCACGGAAACGTTACGGAAGTGCCTCGGCTTGGATTTTCTTCACGGAAACAATTATCCTCAGCAATTTCAAGTGAATACGAAGTGCCAAGAAGGCTGAACCTTTTTCTTCTTCACTCCTCCCCCTATGTATAGCAAAATAGGGGAGGAGTTTGCCACCCAGCTCGCCCAGGTGAGCCAGGTTGCTTCCTCCAGAAGCAACCACCTTCTGGAGGAAGAATCTGGAAGGCCCAAGTGGGCCTAGTTGCTATTTACATCCCCTTTTTTTACTAAATACACCCCCTTTTACTTTTTTGGTGATTCTTTTTTCGTAATGTTACGAAACTTTACGAATTTCGTAACGATACTTATTTTCTTTCCGTAAGGTTACGGAACCTTACGGATCATGTAATTACTCTTTTTTAGCTTTCGAAAAAGTTACGAAAACTCACGGATTGCGTAACAATACTTCCTTTTGATTTCCGGCACGTCTCGGGACTTCACATATTGTGCAGCAAAGGGTGCCAAGTACTTTGAAGCGGTCAATTAAAGGTTGTATGCCATCAAGCAATAGTCCCCGGACGAAATTAGGGTATGACAGGGTCCATAAAAAATATTTGAGGTAGAATGAACTTGAAATGAGTATTGAGGCATATATGATGAGAACCCTAATGGTTGAAAACTTTGTTGACATCCTTGAGATGCGTATCCAGAGAAGGCTGCTAATTGATATTATGCTTGTGATGGATGATGTTGGGGCATATATCCAAAAACATGCACTGGAGGTACATTGGGTTCAACATATGATTGATGTTGGTGATGACCATGATAATACTGTAAATTAAGATTTACAAAGTTAGAAATAATAATGAATCATAATATCAATAATTTTTTAAAATTCTAAATTAAACTTACAACCTCAATAGATAGTGTTCCCTCACGCAATATATATCGTCTAGTTCGACGTATATACCATTGCATGTATTATGAATTTTCATGCAAAATACCTTGGTCCATTTCACCGTGAACAATATAATCATTCCAATGATTCCATTTGGCAATCTAGTGACGATGATGGTGAGGCCAAAAAATATTTGTTCTCTCTCTCTCTCATATCTATGTCATGGAGTTGATCTAGGTTTGGCGGGTCATCTGAAATAATTTGTTGCAATCCAAATTGTCTAATGACCCTATCTGTTGGATGTCATTCCATAATTGCAGAACATGTGAGAGGAACTTTTACCCGAACAATCATTGATACCTCAACATCATTAATTAATGACATTATTTCTGGTGTGTCATAAAGAGTCCACAAGAACTGCAACACATACATTATTATTTTCACATGTTCGAATAGGAAACAAAAAAATACTTAACTCATCAAAATTAAGAGATGAACCTCATTCATATGTAGTCTATCAAATATGACACATATCAATCTCACTTAATTGGTGGGAATGTTTGTTTAGGTCATTGGATGAGACCACCTTTGTGCAAGAGGAAATTCGAGTCCTTTGAACAACATACTGCATTATTTCAGCTTCACTTAAAAGGCCACAATGGTGCAGTTTTTTATGCATTTTTCCAGCACTTTAACTGACATATTGACTACTTGCAAATGGCCAAATTACTGCACCAAATGGTCTGCATTATACAAGCTTTCTGCAACGAAAAATGCCCAAATGAGCAGCACATTTTGGACAAGTTTTCAGCATGTTGAAGTCGTCAATTTACACACGACTTAAAAGTCGTTGAAATTTTCACGACTTCACTGTTTGCTTTTTCAATATTTAAATATGTTATATATTACAGTGTTATAATTTTAAATCAGTTATAAGATTTAACTTATATGTAATTTAGGGTTTAGTTAGATAAATCATTATACGTGTTAAATTAATTTTGTTTTAGTGTTTTACAAGTTAAAATAATTCATTACATAATAATATGTTAGGGTTTAGTCATTTAATAAATTATAACTGTTAAGTTAATATTAATTTAGGGTTTTAGAAATTTAAATTAGTTATACACTACATTATGTTATGGTAGCTATTATTATTTTTATTGACACAAACGTATGATGTAGTAGTAGTATTCACTATATACATTAAACTGTTCACTATGATGTAAGTTATAAAAGGAGGTCTCTTTCACACTTCGAATTCACGTTTACACAACCTTGCATCTAAATCAAAATAAAGGTTCTCTCATTTTCACTTTCTACTTAGAGTGTTATCGGTATATATTTTTTTATTTAGCGTTAGATACAAAAAATTGGGGACTTTTACTAGAAGTGTGTATTTTTTTTTTCAATTTTTCTTGGTTTGGTGTTTTTTATTTAATGATAGATACACTAAATTATTTACATTTTTACTAATAATTTACTTTTGTATTTTTTGACAGATGGCTAGCGAAGAACCCATATTAAGATATAATGTTAGTGACTTCAATGACAACGATCAACAACACGATTTTCATGAACATGGAGAACCAAGCAATCAAAGTGAGTCATCTTCATATTTGAAACTCAAAGTAGCCAACTTTCAAAAAATCAAGAGTACTCAAATCCTTATCAAAATAGAGGGGGTGCTAGTACAAATGACCTTTATGAAGGCTTGACATTTGAATCCAAACAAGCAGCTATGAATTCCATTAAACAATTTCATTTTATGAATTCATTTAATTTTAATGTGGTCGATAACAAGAGTGACAAGTACGTTGTTATGTGTAGTCAATATGGTAATGGATGTTATTGGAGGGCGAGAGTATCGTTCAACAAAATACGCAAGAGGTAGGAGTTGAAGAAATTAACGGTATTCATAGTTGCACAAATTCTTTCATATATCAAGATCATGTTAGGTTAAACTTTTCGTAATTGCTCATAATATTATTCATTTAGCAAAAACAAATCCTGGTATTGAAATCAAAATCTTGATTGTAGACATGCTACAACGGTTTGGTTAGACTGTTTCATACAAAAAGCATGGACAACTAAACAAAAAAGCCCTTGAAATGACATTTGAAAGTTAGGAACAATCATACAATTACCTGCTTGTATGGTTGACAACTGCTCAACACTTTGTACCATATACCATAGTAAAATACAAAACTTCATCTTCAATGGAGGATGGTGAGGATGAGTCTCCTAGGATGATTCTTAATCGTGTATTTTGGGCATTTAACCCATGCATTGAAGGCTTTAAATATTGCAAGCCAATTGTGCAAGTAGATGAGACATTTTTAACTAGCAAATATTGTGGTACTTTGTTGACTATCATCAGACAAGATGGTAGTAGGAACAATTTTCCACTTGCTTTTGCAATTTCTTAAAGCAAGACCAAAGAAGTTTGGATGTGATTCTTACATTATTTACAGAGATATGTTACACCACTACCAAATTTGTGTATCATATCAGACAGGGGAATCGATTTGCTAGCAGTTTTACAATCAGAACGCATTAGGTGGAATGGACCAAATGTTTCGTCTGTGTATTGCATCAAATTTCAACAAACAGTTTAAAAATGTTGACTTAAAAGAAGTCATCAATATGGGTATGCTTCTTCCCATTTCATGCATCATATTCTTGCTTTATTAAATATTCACTATATTTATTATTCATTGTTTTATCTTTTGGCATAGGATATGAGATGAGGAAACTACAATTTGTGACAAAGTTGCTCGCAATGCGAACAGAGTTTCCACAAGCAGCAGATTGGTTGGATCAAATTCCCAAGAGTAAATGGACCCAGGCCTACGATGAAGGAAAACGGTATGACCATATGACTACCAACCTTGCCGAATGTATGAATTTTGTTTTGAAAGGAGCCCGAGCATTACCTATTACTGCCTTAGTCAATGAAACATTTAATAAAATAAATGATTCATTTGTTACTAATGACATGAAAATCATGAGTATGATAAAGGCAGGACATAGGTACTCTAAAGAAGTATATGTCATGATGCAAGAAAATTAACATATTGCTACCTCGCATTATGTTTGCATGTATGTTCGAGAAACAGGGGAGTTTGAGGTTTAAGAAATTACAAATACGCGGCTTGGTCGGCGAGCAAAGACATACACTATCAAATTGAATGAATTATCGTGTGATTGTGGATAATTTCAAGTACTTCGAGTACTTTGCTCGCATGCAATTGCAACGTGTGCTTTTTACAATTTAAATTATGATGACTTTGTTAACCCTGTATACAAGTTGGAAAACATTTTCAAAGTTTATCAGCATTACTTTCATTCCCTTGGAAGTGAAGACACATGACCTCAATATTTAGGTTTACATTTTATGTCTGATCCTTCAAAACGACAACAGACGCCAGAAAGACCAACCACTACTCAAATACATAATGAGATGAACGAATCAATTCCAAATAGGCCTAAGAAATGCTCATTGTGTAGAAGTGAATGACATAATCATATTAACTATCCATACAAACAAGTAGATGACTAATATAATTTCTACTTTTCATGTTTTTCTTTAATTTGTTTTGTTCATTTTATATTAATGTATTATGTTGTGTTTTTATTTTAGTATTTATTTTTATTAATAGATTATCTAAATTTTAAATAAACAAAAAAATTTAAATAAAACAATATTAAAAAAATATAATATATTTTAAATAATAAAACATTAAAAAAATATAACATATAAAATAAAACCATAAAAAATATACACCATATTAAATAAAACTATTAACAAGTAAAATTAAAATTATTTATTTGACAATTAAATAAATATTTTTTTACAATTTTAAAAAATTAGAAACCAAAATAAAATAACCATAAAAAAATTTAAAACTTTTATAAAAAAACAAAACGAAAAAAATTTCAATTTTTTTTAAAAAAATAGTTTTATGACTTTGAAGTCTTACAAGCAAAACAAAAGTTATGACTTTAAAGTCGTAAATTTTTTTTTAATAGAAGTCGTGAAATTATTTATGATTTCAATTAAAATAAAAAAGGAAGTCGTAAAAGGTGTTATAACTTTTAACTCAAAAGTCATAACACGAGACGTCGTAACACCTGTTACGAGTTACCTCCTTTTGGGAAATTATTTAAAACTGACCTCAATTAAAAAAAAAGAAGCAAAATAGCCCCCTATTGGTAAAAAAAACCCAATACATGACATGGAGTCATTAAATCAGGTGTCTCTACAATATGTGTCTACATAGATTAGGGTTGTAAAATTTCCCTCATATAAAAGGTCAACAAATATATCACGTCAATTCTCATAGATAAAAAAAAATATCATATATGATAAGAGATGTAATTAGATAATTATGTAAAAATAAAAAAAATCTTATTTTATCTTATATTATTATTATTAGAGGAAGAGCGGTCTTCTATGTTTCTTAAAACTTTTTAAATAATAAAAAAGTAAAAGTTAAATACCATTAATAAAAAATAATAGAATAAAAAAATAATATAAAAATAGTGAGAAGTTAATATAAATTAAAAGAAAAATTTAAATTGAAGAAATAATTTAAAGGTAAAATTATTTAATGAAAGTAAAGAGTAGTTATTGAGTGATTATCTAATTTGATTAGTGATCAGATTTAAACTCTATAATTAAAGATGGTTAGCTATTGTTATTATTTTAATATTATTAAAAATAAAGATAAAATGATCTTAAAAAATATAGAGATGAAAAACAGTTACATGAAATTGTATATCCTTGGTATAAATTTTTATTTTCCTTAAATTAAAGGTAATTGGAAATTCCGAATAATGAATAAACCTACCTCATCTATAAATACCGAAAACGCAGAAGATTTTCTCTTCGCTGCGGTAGTTGGCTCTCTCTCTTTCTCTCATAAAAACACTCCGAGTACAAAGACCCTCTCTCCTCTCCTCTTTGCATTCGAGTGAAAGAAGCGAAGAAAAAGAAACATGTCAGACGCGTTCTGCAGCGACTGCAAGAGGCAGACGGAGGTGGTGTTCGACCACTCCGCCGGCGACACGGTGTGCTCGGAGTGCGGCCTCGTCCTCGAATCCCACTCCATCGACGAGACCTCCGAGTGGCGCACCTTCGCCAACGAGTCCGGCGACAACGACCCCAACCGTGTCGGTGGGCCCTCCAATCCCCTCCTCACCGACGGAGGCCTCTCGACCGTCATCGCCAAGCCCAACGGCGGCGGCGGTGGCGAGTTCCTCTCCTCCTCCCTCGGCCGCTGGCAGAACCGCGGCTCCAACCCCGATCGCGCCCTCATCCAAGCCTTCAAGACCATCGCCACCATGTCCGATAGGTCCGTTCCTCACCTAGGGTTACAATCCAGATCGGATTGAAACTAAAAGGAATTGAAAAGAAAAAAATTGTGATAGGAGTGATGATGATGATCGCGGCTTTGTTAATTGATGTGGACTAACTAATGTGGCTTTGCGAGATAAATTTTTTTAAAAAAGATTAATGTTGTTTTTTGATGCAAGTTTTTATTTAATTTTTTTTGTGAAATGTAATTGTTTGTAATGTTTATGATTGAGGGATTGACTGATGAGGTTGATGGTTTTTCAGGTTGGGACTAGTTGCGACCATCAAGGTATGTCTTGTGATTGTTTGTTTTTTGTTTTTTGTTTTACTTTTTCTTAGGAATGTCTTGTATAGGACAGTTTTGTTTTGCTTTCTTTAGCCTCTCTTTTTGTTTTTGGGTTATTATTATTATTACTACTACTACCGGACAAGGTTCTTGAAGCTGCGTATTTGTTTGTGTCTAATGTGTATAACGATTGTTGTGGGTGAGGTTTGAACCTCAAGTGCAAAGCTTGCTGAAGTTGTGTTGTGAGCCATTTGGGTGTGCAGAATGATATGGGGGTTTAATTTGTGGGAGCTTGTGTCTTGTAAGTTTGTTTTTGAGAAGCCAAAGGAATAATATATATATATATATATATAATTCCATAAACACAAGACGTGTCTGATGGAAGGCACAGGAATATCTCAGTTACAAAATCCACCTAAAAATCAAATACGGAATATTCCTATATCAGAGCCTAGAACCAATACACTAGGCTATAAACATGCTTCTCAAAAAACCAGAGGAAGATATCCTCCCAACACTATGAAAGTGCACGACTGCATATAATGCACATAGTGAACAAACCCCTACAAGTAATCAGCAACCTTCCCATCCAGGCCAATACAACATGCATACCCTCTAACATGTACAGACCACTAAAACAGAAACCAGGAGAATTGCTTTAATGTTAGCTTCACATGTAGAGACCAATTGTATAATGATACTTTAAAGTCCTGTACCTTTACTCTAGCCCACATCCTCGACCTAAGCTTAACCATATCAAAGACATGATCTGTACTTTTTGGCGTATCACCGAAAATGACATCATTCCGATGTATCCCAATATACCACAAAAACCAACGCCATATTGATAAGATTTACTGTGAAGTTTAGTGAAATAAGCAGGAATGAAGGAGATGACGGGAGAGTCACAAAACTGCGTGTATTTGTATCCACTGCATATGATTGTTGTGATTAGGATTAAGGTTTGGATCTTAAATCAAAAGTTTGCTGAAATTGTATTGTATCCAAATGAGTCACACGTTGAATTTGTGTGGAGGTTAGAGAGGTCATTGCACAAGGGGGATACTGTGCCTTAAGTTGCGTGGCTGTATGTTTGAAGGCTATTTTGGTGAAAAATAAGCAGTTGCATTGTTTATAAGAGGACATTTATTTGCATCCCTCATTTGTGTCAGGTTTGATTACAAAACAATTTTCATTTACTTGCATATCTGTATGCATTGCATGTGATCATTACTATTGGCTTAGGCTTACAAGCTTTGAATGCAAAGTTTATTGAAACTGAAATTGTACCATCCACCTAATTGTATAGTGTGCTTTTTGGCACCTCTTGCCTCATGGCATTAAAATCTTCTTCTAGGCCAGGGGCATTTCTTGTGCTCCTTGTTCATGATGCTTGATCCATGGAACAGAAGTATTCAGAGCCCAATATAAGTCTACTTTTGGAAAAATGAGTGGGTTTAAACTGAAGGTTTTTCCTGAATTTGTTGGCATGCTGTTTGAAATAAAGATATCTGTAAAGCAATAGTATGGATTTGTAAATTCATGTGGAAAAAGGATTTGATCATGTTTTGGCAGCCCTCATGTCTTGTCAAGCTTCTCAGTTTATAATCCTTTCGTTGTCTCGATTTAATCTTGAGACCTTCATTTTAATTTTTCTTTCTTATCTTCTACTTTAGTTTTAAAATAAGTTCACTTATGTTATTTCTTACAATTGCTGTGAAGGATCGGGCAAATGAGATATATAAGAGGGTTGAAGATCAAAAGTCTAGTAGAGGAAGAAATCAAGATGCTTTATTGGCTGCTTGTCTCTACATCGCTTGCCGACAAGAAGACAAACCTCGTACTGTAAAGGGTACTGCTTATGATTCTTTTAACATCTGGATGCTTCCCTTTATCTTTCTGTATATAAATGAGCTTCCCTGAACCTATGGATTTCAACTAGAAATTTGCTCTGTTGCCAATGGGGCCACAAAGAAGGAAATTGGCCGAGCAAAAGAATACATAGTAAAACAACTGGGTTTGGAGAATGGTAATGCTGTGGAGATGGGTACAATACATGCAGGGGACTTTATGGTGAGATTTCTTTATTGACTTCAAGCATATCTTGTTATTTTGGTCCGCATATTTGTGAAGCCAATTCGTCTAAAGTTTGACTATATTTCATTAATGTCACTGACAATATTTTGATCTCAAACTTCAGAGGCGATTCTGTTCTAATCTTTGTATGAATAATCAAGCTGTTAAAGCTGCTCAGGAAGCTGTGCAGAAATCAGAAGAATTTGATATAAGGTATATTTAGTCTTTAGCTCATATCTCTTTTGAATAGACTGCTCATTGCTGAATTCTGGTTTGTCATATCGATTACACTTTGATACTAGTATGAATGTCTAGTTACTACCAAACACTTATTTTTCTGTGTGAAACTTGGTGCCAACAGTTGACACACTAAAGTGTGTTAGTGATACTATGAAATTAGGATATTAACTTAAACTTAGGGTATAATTTATCATCTAAATTACTGATTAGCTATCGTATAAAACTTCCCTGTTTTCCTTGGAGAACAAGGTCAAAGGTTAGATTATGGATTAGAAACCTGCAGGTTTTACATGATGATTGCACTGGGTGAGAAGTGGAAACTGAGGAATCGGTGGCATGTGTGTAAGAAGTGGGAACTCTTAGGATTGCTATGAAAAAATAGCATATGTTTTTGCATCAAGTGGAAACTGAGGAGGATGTAGCATTCATTGAAGAAGTCAAGACCGAGAGGGTTGTATTGCATATACCATGTAGTGCGTGCCAACTTGATTTGGATTTTAATGGCCTAAATAATTGCATTGCCCTCTGCATGTGTAATCCAATCCAAGTTGTTTTAGCTTTCATCATTTTCAGAGAAATATGGTATTATGATTATTTTCTGATGATACTAATAACATCTTTCTTTATTTGTCAGGAGGAGTCCCATATCAATTGCTGCAGCAGTTATATACATCATAACTCAGCTTTCTGATGATAAGAAGCCTCTCAAAGGTTTGTGACACTCAATTCCTTGGTTAAGGCATGGAGGACAAAATATGTGAATGGGATTTTTGTTTGTCTCTTAAATTTCATTTTTTAAGGCAGAAGTTTAAAATTAGATATGAAATGAGTATCTTAATCCAAATTCCCACGGATAGATAAACTCCTCTCGTTGCTATGCTATTTCATTCATGTGTCTGGTTCTGACATCTTGTCTTAATGCAGATATATCACTTGCCACAGGCGTTGCAGAAGGAACAATTAGGAACTCCTACAAGGATCTTTATCCTCATGTTTCCAAAATAATACCAAATTGGTATGCTAAGGAGGAGGATTTAAAGAACCTTTGCAGCCCTTGAATTGTAGAGCAGAATATTACCATCCATATTAACAATTTACAAGTTATAATGTCATTAGAGCATTCTGTTTCAGATGTAACTGAACTGGTTATTACAAATCAAAGTGCCGTTTTTATTCATTGCCGTCGATCGCACCATTTTTTAAACCCTCCTAATTTGAGTACTCGTTGGGAGCAAGCAACATACAATGTATGAATTTCTTGATTATGGTAAAACATCAGAGTTATTTTTTGCTGTCATCGCTTCTTGATATGGATCATTGATTGGTTGTAGTTCTGTACATTGCGTTGAGCATTTCAAAACGTGGTTAACCTGAGTCTGCATTAAAGTCAATTAGGCTTGAAACTTTCATGTTTATTTTTGTACCATGCTGTGAACATATTGGAAGCTATTCCTTTGGAATGAGGATGACAAGCGGGTTTCTATTTGTGCACCTAGTAAAATTGTTGGTGCACCTAACATTTTAAGTGAAGTGGCAAAAATGCTTTTACTTAAAATTTTAAAAAGTTATCTCTCTCCCTCTCTAGTTCTCCTTCTCTGTTTTTGCCGGGCCTCCTTTCGTGCTGCCAATGAGTGTCTCCACTGTTGATGTTGACTTCTGAGCATCATCTCCATCGTCGCTTCGTTGTGTCTACGGATTGAAAATTCGTATGGATTATATGGATTGACAATCTCTATAATCCTTGGCTTAAACGGATTAACATTTCATGGATTGAAAATTCATATAATGTGTATGTATATTTAATTTTTTTAATTTATTAATTTATAATTAAATATTGTTGTTTATTTTAATGTGTTTTTATTTAATTAATTATATTTGTTTTTTAAGTTGGTTTTTAATAATTAATATTTTCAATACCTAAATAATTTAAGAAATTAGTTTATTAAAAAATGTGTGAATATTTTTGTTTTTTTAAATATAAGCAATTTAATAATATTTGATATTTGAAATAGTTATTTATAATTTTTTTAAATATCATTAATTCCAAATTTTTATAAGTATATATTTTAGAAATTAGTTTAACTAGAAAATATAAATTTGTAGATGATAATTTTTGTTTATTGATATAGTCATATAAATATTATTACACTAATATTATTAAATATTTATATAAATAGTCTTTGGAAGTATAAATATATTTTTTTTCATTTGTTTATAATTATTTAAAAGTATTTAAATACTAATTTGTTAAAAAATGAAATACTTATTTATTAGAAATAAAAAAATAAAATTGTACTTAGATTTTTATCATATATTTAAGTTTACTAGAATTAGAGAAGTGAAGTCTATAAATATTTTTTTAAAAAAATTCTATATTGATTTATGAATATATAAAAATATTTAAAAATTTAATTAAAAAATTATTAAATATTTACATATTAATATTAAATTTTAATTTATTAAATATTTTCAATTAAATTTATTTATTAGTCAATTTGATAGTTAGTTTATGAAACTTAATTATTATTTGAACGATGACATTAATTGTTATTACTGTTTAAATGTGTAGATTATGGTTAGAACCAGAGGATTGTATCGAGCTTTAGGCTAGGTTATAGGAAGAGTGCTAAGGGCAGAAATTAATGGTGTTGCGAATGAAGCCCTTTAGCGGCAAAGGCCGATAACATCTGCACTTAGGTAACAGGTAGCTGCAACTGTTGTTGAGGATGTTAAGCATATGAATCATGCAGCTGACGAGGTCCATGACCTGCCTCAGGAGGTTGTTGTTGATGATGTAGTTGGTGATGCCTAGGGTTTTTCAGGTGGACCCATGATATATCAATTTTGATGGACTATGTTCATCATGTGGCAGTCACAGTTTGGAATAGAAAGATATTTGTTTTGTAAAATAAATTGTATTTTCATTATTTTTTATTCAAGTTGAAATAATTTAAATTTTTATTTTCAGAAACGTTTTGAGTTGAAGTTGTCCTCCCATGGAAGGAAGATAGAGAAATTTGGAAGGCTTGCTTCAGAGTTTGAAAGCATAGTGGCTGTCACAGAATTAAGTCCTCTGATTGCATGTTCCTTGGACATTGGTGAGAGGGGACTTATATATGCTTTTGTAGAGAGGTGGCATAAGGAAACGAGTAGTTTTCATCTTCCGATAGAAAATGTGACTATCACCCTCGATGATGTGGCATCATTGCTTCATCTGCCCATTACAGGCGCCTTCCATAGCTTTGAGGCTCTTCATGTAGACCAAGTTGTGGACCTGTTAGTTGACTTGCTTGAAGTCAGTTCATAAGAAGCAAGAGATGAGACATTGCAATGCCATGGGGTACATGTTCGGTTGTCAACCAAACTGAAAGCTATGTATGAGGAGCTGCTGCAGTGGTCCATATGTATGAGAATTTGAATGATGCGTCAAAGAAAATTGCTAGGCAACTTGCAGGATATATCGCACTTTTACATATATTTATAATTTTTTAAATTTAATTTTTAGTTTTGTAGTTTATATTGAGTATTGTTTTGAATTTTTTTTATTTTTAAATATGTGCAGTGTTGGATCTACGAACATTTTCTTACTGTTGCTTCTTCCATTGCTACTGAAGATTATCATGAGAGGAAACCACATGCTTGTCGTTCAAAGTCTAGGAAGGCATTACTAGTGTCGACGTATCGTAAGCGGTTGGATAGATTGACATCTGATGTTGTGTGTTGGATTCCTTATGGTGACCATCATGCATTTAGAGAGTTTGAGTTGATTTTATTATTTTTCGGATATATCAGATGTCGTCCATCTATTATCATACATTGATCAGAGAGGGTTGTGTAGTAGTTTGGTTATGTGTAGACCATTCCTTCACACCCTGCTGCTCCATCTTTATCTATAGAGGATATTGTTGATAGATGAATTTAGTTTTCTAAATACCTTGCACTGGTGGGTCAGATTTGTGTTGCGCTTGGACAGTGTGCAACATATTACATGGAGTGGTTCTACATGATATCTCATCCCTTCATGAGTCCGACACAGTTTGGGGATCCTCCTAGACATCCACCCATGGTGTACAATGATACATTTATTGAACTAGATCCTCTTTAGCAGCCGATTGTCGCAGCAGCTATGCCAGAACCACTTGTAGTTGCACCTGTTGATGAAGACATGCCTCGACATGCACTGGTATAATGTATTTTAAATTTGCATTGTTAGTCATTTTATGTGTCATGCATTAAGTGTTTACTTTTTACCTTATTGTCAATGTCGTAGGAGGCTTGCCAAGCAATAACAGAAAGGTTGAAACGCTTGATCAACCTAAGGGTAGTCACTAAAGGAACAAAAGCATACACAGTGACCGAGGAGTGCCTAAGGATCGTCACGGGTGTGACTGTGCAAGGGAATGTATATGTTTGATCGAGACGAAGGCGGCGCATGGCAGGCACATGAAGATTGTTAGGATTTTTTAGGTTTTATATGCATTATGCATGCAATATGACTGAAAAATGTTTATTTATTTTTGTATATGTAGTATGTGAATATTAAATTATTAACCTAAGTACATTATTATGTTAAACCTTAAACCAAATTATTTAATCCCTCAACCCTAAATACATGGTTCAAAAACATTGAAACTCTAAACCCTAATTCAATCTAGTTAGTCAAATAACCCTAAATAAAAACACTAAAACTTAAGTAGTTATATACCGTTTCATTTTTTTCTAATATGACTATTTGCATAATTGAAAATTAAGTAACATATATAATTATATCAACCTTCAATGAAACACGTGTTAATTATCATATTACATGACAATCGCATAAGTATGTCACAACTATGTACGTTACAAATATAGGCTTAACAGTGACTAAATATTCAATCTTCCCCTAAATCAACAAAGTCTGTTTTCAACCTCATCAAATTTGTATATTGATGCATTCTACTAATATATGGTGTAGCCCACTGCTTTGCTTGATAATGACAATGTGTAGACCATAACAAAACTACTGGTGGTAAGGGACAACAGTCTCTTAGAAATACCTGTTACATAAGGACATACACATTCAAAATATCATAACACATTTTATTACATAAATTACACAAACAAGATGATCATGCTTTTACTTGAACAAAATGATTGTCATACACATGACTGATACATATAACGCGATGTACAGAACAATCTGTTGGTGGTTGACTTCTAAGAGGAAAAAATGTCATGCTTTGTTGAAGAGAAAGAGGAAAAAGGATGACATTATACCTTGATGAAATCTTGATAAAATCACATATCCCATGTTAGTACTTATCCATGGTAACCTGCATGTAACAATTTTAATTACAATTATTTAAAGCCAAATCAATCCATCAAAACATAACAAAAAACTTATATACCATGGATAATCCCTCAACAAGTAGGGACTGCTTTAATTCCTCAAATCTGTCTGCCACCAAGCAAGTTGATATACCATCAGACCATTTTGCAAGTTCTTTAAGAAAATGGTTACGATCCAAAGACCATGAATCTTTACCCATACCTAATAAGACAACAATTGCACGATATCCGAAGTTACCATTAGGTTTGACATCGACAATGTTTTAAATGGAATTATGAATGTATGGATGAAATTAATCCAACATCATCATGGTCCTTCTTGGTTTTGGTTATTCAGATGATGGCACACTACATTTGACTGAAAAATTACTATTTTGCATAGAATATAATGCATCAACATACTCCAAGTAAGACGGATCACGCTTTGTTGATTTTTTATGTTTGGTCATCAATTTCTTCTAAGCACCTTTTCTTTTGACCTTTTCTGGAGGAGTACACATAAAGGTTACATCTGGCTAGGCAATTTCCCGAATTTTACTCTTTAGAGTAACTTTGCCACAAACATCAAGCTCTTCAAACTATTTGGATATGGTTTCAATCTCTTTGGTTATGCTGATTTCGGGCTCAGATAACACTTGGTCTGAAAAGCTTAGCCTCCACCAAAACATATGGATTATGCTGAGAGGTATGCTACCAACAAGATATCTAGTTAACTCACATGCACAAGGAAGATCGTGAGTAGTTCTCATTACACATCCACAATGAGAACTGTCAATACCAGCATAACTTACACGCTTAAACTCAGCAACAATCTGATTTAAAGCATACCTTAATACCATGCCAAGTAGTTTCTTGTATAAGGTAACTTTAAAAACATGTCCAACCACATGTGTACTTGTCTCAAAAGATGCCTTAATTTTGGTGTGTTGCAGCGTGATCATGTTGTTCATGGCTTTACAAACACTACATAGGTCTCAAAGGCTATTTTGTAGTAGTCTCTTTAAGGCCCAATGAGCAGACTCAACCCTGCATATCAAATACACAGACAAGTAAACAAAAAAAAATATTTTTATTTATTAAATCCTAAACCTTAACAACAACAAATGCTTAGTTGTTGTGTTTCCTAAATGCATCACCTTATTCGGCTTTAACAAATCTTTCTTTATGGGGAATCAACCATGTTTGCTTGACATAGTCGACAAACATTTGCCATGGTGAGCAAGCAATTTAAACTTCATAAGGCACTCATCAAACTCTTACTCAGAAGGACAATCCACCAAACTCCCCCAGGCTTCCATGACATAATTCCATGCATTTTTTTGACCAACCAAGGCTTGACATTTTGCCTTCACATTCTTATCAATATGAAATTGACACAACAAATTGGGGAACTCAGGGAAAATAGCTTTCACTGCATTCATCAATGCTAGATCTCTGTCGGAAACAATAACTCTAAGGAGTGCATCACGTCTGAGAAAAATACCTCCTCTGTAAGTAACATACGGATTGGCAATTTGTAAGTTTCTTATGGATTGTTAATCTGTAAGTTATATAAAACTTATGGATTATCAATCTATAAATTTTATATAACTTACGGATTATCAATCCATAAGTTTTATATGAAAAAAACTAGATCGAAGTTGTAGACCTTACCTCCACCATTACCACTACAACCACCACTTGCCAACGAACCACTGCAACCAATGCACCTCGACCAAAGTGGACACAACAACGAACAAACACCTCTCACGATAACCTCTCATGAGAATGAAGGTGAAGACAAAGAAGAAAAAATTTTGTGTGAAGAAGGAAAATAAAGAAGAAGAAGAAGTTATAAGGCAGGGGTAGTTACGAAATTTTGAAATGTTGCTGGGTGCACAAGGAATATGTCTGGTGCACAAAAAAACTCCCCAATTCATTTTGTTTGACCCATCAAATTAGGTTGGGTTTAAGATTTTGTTTGGCCCATCAAATTAGGTTGGGTTTAAGTCAAAATTTTCTAGACAGGGTGGTATGGACATTACATATCTCCACCTGATACCGACACTTTTCTATTTTATAACTAGGATTTGAAAATTTGTTATATTTTTAGTTTAGGCGTTGAACTTTAAATTATAGTTAAAAAATAAGTATCACTGATTGGTATTCAAGTATCAAGTTGGACAAACTATAATTGAAAGTTCAATTCCTAAATCAACGTATCAAGTTGGACCAATTAGTTTTTTTTTATTCTTAAGAATTAACACTCATATATCCTACTCAATCAATTGAGTTAGACTTCCTTCGTTGAATAGGGAATTGGGTAAGTTACTAATATGAATAATTCAAAAAATTGTAGGAGTATGCCACTAGAAAACCAAAGAAAGTTGATTTTTTTTTTAATTTTTTGAAAAAGAAAAACCCTTGAGTGCTCTAAAATTGCAAGAAATTTCCTTTATCCTTTGTGGAAAAAGATTTCCCTTTTTTGAACTCATGGTATCTCTAGTTCTTCATTTTCCCAATCTTCGTTCAACAATATTCATTGGTGGATCTTGAAATTGTAGAAGCTACATTGGTGGATCTTGAAATTGTAGAGGTAGCTTCAAACCTCGATTACATGAAGGATTAATATAATAACACCATGAGCGTTCCACCATTTGTACACAATTTCATATCCTTGTCCATGTCAATTATGGGACTATCAATTGGAACTTCAGAAATAGACTAATCCAATATCATTTAGTAGGACAACAACATCTTCAAGTGTCACAGTGAATACCCAACGAAGTAACAAATGTGAGTAACATGGTGCCATCACTACACAAGTTTCAAGAGCGATTGATCCTTCTACGTCTCTTTTATAAAATTTTATTATCAAAATGGATTTGTTTTAAAATACATTTATGAGTTTGACTTGACCAAAACCAGACCAAATTGAAAATTTGAGAACTTGACATGCCATCTAATAGTTGTTTCATCCAAAGCATCATACTGGAGTTTTAGAACCCAAGAGATTTGCTCGTGTATTTTTTGTTTTGACCAGTTAGTATAGAAATAGCAAATTTTGCCTACGGTACAATTGTACTACTCACCCAACAACTTGTTTTTGCTCAAAATACACCTATTTACAAAATAATACCCAAACTACACCACTTTTCATCATCTTTGGGAAGTCAGGATTGGTCACCCCGACTTCTGTACAATGCTTTTTTTTAATTAATTTTTATTTTTAAATTTCATTTTAATTTAAATTATTAAAATAATAAAATATTATATTATATAAATATATTTTTAATTGATTTTAAAAATAAATTTTTACTAAAATAATTTTTTAATAAGAAAATAATATTATTAAATATAATTATTTTTCTTATATTATTTAATTTATATAAGACTTTTTTTAAGTTAACATTTTAGTTTTTTTAAAAAAAATTTGAATTTTGTTTGATAATATTTTTGCTTTAATAAAAAAATTAAAACTTTTAATATTATTATTTTACTAAATATAATTTGTTTGTTTATGTCATTAGATTTTTTTTAAAATGATAATACTTTTTGTTTAATAATTTATTTATAGAAGAACATTATATTACATTATAAATAAAATACTTAAGGGGGTGTTTGGTTTGGTTGTTTTATGTTTTCATTTTCACTGAAAATAGAAAATGGTGATGGAAATGTATTTGGTTGGATTTCTGTTTTCATTTTCAGTGAAAATATTTTCCCAAACGAACCAAAAATTGGAAAAAATAAAATCTCATTTTCAGTGTTTTCAATTGAAACCAGGAACCTCATTTTGGGTAAAATGAAAACGCAGTGGCAATGAATGTAATTTTAATCAAATTTGAAAATACATTTCCTTTTGAAAATGCATTTTCAGTGTTTTTATTTCTTGAAAGCAGAAAACAAGAAGTCAAACCAAACATGTTTTCAGAATTCTAATCTTTTGAAAATGAAAATAGTTTTTAGAAAATGAAAACAGAAAATGAAAATGCAAACCAAACACACCCTAAATTGTTTAAGAAAAAACTGAAGATGAAAGCATCTTACAATTGTTTTTGTTATGGTCCTGTTGCCGGCAAATTCCACATTTTTTTTCTTCTTTCCCATTCATTTACTTCTCCGCCCATCTCAGTAGGAATGCAAGTTGAAATCGGACGATCATTTGCAGTCCTCTTTCTCCTTGATCAGGACCCCACCGATCTCCTTCATATTCTTGCTAGTCACATTATTTCGTGTGGCAGTAAACCAAAGGAGTTGTCGTAGACGTGAAAAATGTGTTGTAAAGTGAATAGTGGCGGCACATAGTTCATCGGATCAATATTAACAAATTTACAGGCATCCATGATGTGAGAACACGGTAAGTGTTTAACCTGATATTCACTACAATCACACTTTTAAGATCGTAACATTACCCTAAACCTTCTAGGTGGTCTGGGTGTTTTTGAACATGGAATTAACTCTTAGACAAATTTTTAGTCATATGACCCCAACGTTTTCCCTCATCGAAGCATTGTACCCAAAAATTTTTGGGTAACTGATCAAGCCATTCAGCTGCACTTGGCTTATTCGCACGGATATCCCCAGGATGTCGCCAGTGCATCTTCTCCATGTATGCGTAATGGGTAAATATTCAATCAATCTATTATGTTATGAAATTTGATTCAAAGTAAAGTTTAAGCATAGATTTTGTTTGAGCAGCGATCACAGTCCCGGGAACACAAGATTGCAAAGCTCCCAAAAGTTTTAGCAGCTTGGCATATGATTCTTCCCAGTTTCCATGAATCATCTCCAACGCTCTTTACTTTGCTAACCATGTCTTTTTGTAGGATGAGGTATAATTCATGAACATTTTGATCTTTACAATCAATGTCTTCATGGAGACAGTTGAGTTTGTTTTGACAATTGGTTGGATGATTTGTGCTATGACGTGTTTGTCGAGTTGTCGATGACATTGGCACGAGACAAGTGTGATGACCTCTGATACTCTTGATAATCCATTTCTTATGCCTCTTTGAATTGGATGCACCTAAGCTCCATGTACAACCATTTTCATATGATTTACACATGAAGTTTAGCCTTCTCTGGTTCGAATGTATTGTTATGCAATCAAATTTTGATGTTGTATTATTTGACTGCTTGAATACATTGTGTTTTTTCATCGAAGGCCATGCCAACCTTGAGTGCACAAGTTGGTGGTTGTACATTATGTTGTTGCTGAACAAAATGGTGCCGATCAATGTAGTGTGGTAGGTGGTCAAGGTTCAAGTCCACTGGACACATAGGTTGGTGATATTGCAATGGAGGTGACGGAGGTGTCATTGGTCCGCCAACACCCTCGTCATCGCTTTGGTCATCGCTTTGGTGATTGATGTGATCAAGGAATTGTTGATCCTCATCCTCACTAAAATCATCCATGTTTTCCTCATGAAATCGTATAATGGGATCTTTGTTAGCGATAGGATGTTCATTTCGGTTTTATGTTTGTGGTTGTTGTGAGAGTGACGTAAATTGGGATGAAGAATGATTTTGTTGGTTATAGGAGGTTTGTTGGGCATCAAAAAAAGAATCATTTTCAAATAATAGTTGTGTGTATGAAGTATAAATGTCATAGGCGTATTGTGTTTCAAGGTTGTTGTATGAGGACACTGGATCATTGAGGTCTAGGCTGTTGTACGGTAATTGTTGTGGAGACGGTAGTTGTAGTTGTGGACATGACTATTGTGGAGATGGTGGTTGTGGTTGAGAAATAAGGTTAGTAATAACATAGAATTCAGTATAATTCAATTGTGGATTCTAGAGAATTGTTTCCATCGCGCCTCTGAGATCGTCATTGTCGAGTAGTTGTGCTAAAATACAACGTGTCTGACCCTGATGAAATGAAATAGGGACACGATATAACAATTGAGCAAATTTTTCAATTGCTCAAGTTGGGAGGCAATTGTTAATTTTCCGAATCAATTGTGTTAACATAATAGAATGATTCAGGTGATTGGGTTTGGGTACACATGAGGAAGGAGAGGTTCGCTAAACAAAGGAAGTCCAAACTTCAACCTAGAGGAGATGAACCTTTCCAAGTACTAGAGAGGATCAATGACAATGCTTACAAGATTGATATTCCAGGGGAGTATGGAGTAAGTTCTTCATTTAATGTTGCTGACTTGACTTCATTTGTTGCAGGTGATGATTTTGAACATTTGAGGGAAAATGCTTTCCAAGAAGGAGGGAATGATGAGAATCCTAAAATTGTCCAAATACAGGGACCTATGACCAGGAGTAGGACCAAACAATCAATGGATACCATCCAACAAATGGTATCATGCATACTTAACAAGGCCCAAGTGGAGAAGGATGAAGGCCCAGAGGCAAAGGCACTACCAAGAATTTTAATTGTTGCTGAAGGCCCAGAATAATTTGAAGGCACATGCCAAATGTTTTTTTTATATTTCTATTTTTTTGGTTGTCATTTTGGCCGAAACTGATTTGAAGGCCTATGTCTATTTCTATCTTTTTGTTCAAATAGACTATATGTATTGATTTCGTTTTCAATAGAAGGAACTTTTGGCATTTGATAAAATTTTGTGAGAATTTCTCTCTGGGTTCCTTGTTGAACCAATCTCGGACTTATCAAGATAATCCTTGTGGCATCTACCCTGACTTATCTTCCCTCTTTGGAAGTGGTGTCGTCCAAAACTCTGTAACCTATATCAAGCGATCCGCTCCTAGTAAGGTTCACATCACAGGCTGTCTGTTGCATCATGAGTGTTGACCATAGTGTTTTGCATTGCGCGTTGAGCCCACGCGGATTGTTGAGAACCATGTTAATGGGGTAAACATACGCATGTAAGTGAAAAGTGTGCAACACCACACATTAATGGGGTTGTCGGTGCATGTGAGGGTTAGGTAGGACATTGCTCCGCATCTCTGAAATCATGCATGTGTAGGCTATTATTATTGAAGTAAATTGAAAATAACAACTTCAAAGCATGCAACAACTACAACTATAATAAAGACTGAGAAAAACTTAAACGTAATACAACAAAAAAATATGTTAAATTATTCATTCTAATTTTAGGGAATTGTCCTTCTTCTGCTCCATCTTGGGCCAACTTAGGTCATTAACTTGAGTAGGTGATAATGAATTATAAACATCAACTTTAAGTTCCAAACATATTACACTTTCCATATTCACAAATGTATGAAACATGCACAAAACACATTCTTCTTCAATAATTTGAATTGTCTTATATTGAACTTGACCACTGAATTCATATACAGGACAACGATACCAAAGTGCAGTAATTATAGGTGTAACATCATTATCTGTAATTGATGACTGTATTGCGGTGATTATGTTTGGCAGCGTCATTGTTGGATTCAACGGTAACAATTTTGTCTTGTCACCTCTGCAAAATGCATTTGCACTTGAACTTTGAATGATTTCACCATTTATATAAGCGTACGCACAAATTGGCTTTGACCTCATTTTGCTTGCTCTCTTTGTTTGCTCTCATAATTTAATTTGAAGCAACAAGGCAAAGTCTTTGGTGATATGGTGTATTTATATATACAATCAATGACGGGTCCATGATTCACGTGAATTAGAATCTCAATGTGTGACACTAGCACATTCGAGTTAACGTGCTTTCAAATCTCGAGGCATTAGAATGAGACAAATTAAAAATGTGCTTTGGAATCTCGATACCTTACAATGAGATAAAGTGTAATGTGCTTTGGAATCTCGATGCCTTACAATGAGATAAAGTGTAATGTGCTTTGGAATCTCAACACAATTTATATGATAAATAAATGGGAGGTGCATGTCAATACCACATTTTCATCACCCAACTTCAAATTTTATATCATTTGTACTCGGTTTACCATTAGACATCGTTGTCATGACTCATAAACCTCTATTGCATCATCAACATTTTCACCATTCACGTACCATGATTAACAACTTAATCACTTCATATTATCATACAATACCTGAACCAGAACCACAAATTGTACCATTATTATTGTCTATCGGGTTCCAACATATTGCCCTAATCAAACAGTGCAGAATTGATCCTGCATTGATCACTGCATTGGTTGAACGATGGAGGCCTGAAACACACACCTTTCACCTGCCATGGGGTGAGTGCACCATCACACTCGAAGATGTTGCACTGCATCTAGGCATTGGAGTCGATGGTTGGGTTGTTACTGAACCTAGTTTCTTACATCGGGATGAGTTATGTAGCGAGTTACTAAGGAACGCCCCTCCAGAAAATGCACGTAAGGGAGCTGCACTAAAGTTGACATGGTTGTTGAGCATCTTGCGTGCACCATTGCTTGAAGAACCAACAATACACCAACTACAATGTAGGTGTAGAGCCTACATAGTGTACATGATTGACAGTGCTTTAATTCCTAATAAATCTGGAAATAGAGTTCATCTAATGCATTTAAACTTATTACGTGATTTGAACAACATAAAAAAATATAGTTGGGGTTCAACTTGTTTAGCAAACCTGTACAGAGAACTACGTCGGGCATCATCGAAGGTTGGTAGAGTTATGGGTGGTTGTGCCATACTATTGCAGTCATGGGCTTGGTACCGCATGTCTTTTATTGCACCAAGAGTCTCACGACCTGAAACAACTTATCCACTCGCTAAAAGGTTATTTACATATAGCGAAATCTAAATTTTTAATTTCTTTGACGCGTATTATAACATTACAATGAATACCTGGTTTTGTATCTTTTACATTTCAGATGGAGTGGTGGTAGATTAGAATATCGGGCCACACCTCATGGTGACTCGGTCGAATATAGATCTCATATAGATCATATGGAAAGCTATGAGGTATAATACTATCATGAACTGCACCATCGATATGTACATATTAACATTTACTAATATTGCATTGTTAGCATATATTTCAGTTTTCTTGGGTCCTATATGGAGGATTTGAAGAACACCTATCGAGACATGCATACAAAGACATGGAGATTTGATCTGCATGTACTGCAATTATTTGTTTTCCGATTATGGAATGACATCGAACAAACTGGGTCAAGCTACAATTTGGACTACAATAACATATCCCTATTGATCCCATGAATCTTGATCGACTTCACCAAATTGACATGCGAGACAATCATTACAGTGACTGGATGGAATATCATGCGGAGTGGATTAATATCTTGAAAAACAAACACAATGATGTTTTAACTGGACAATGGGTTGAAGGAATAGTGACACATTGAATATACTGACATAGAACAACAACATGATCATGACGTGGGAGAACCAGTCATACAGGAAGGAAGAAATCCGTGACGTAATCGACACATTAATGATATCCCTGTAACCATTTCATCATGAAAGACTTTATATGTTTAAGTAGCAATGTTGTGACAATGGGATCAACTATGTTTAAGTACCCCTGTAACGGTTTCATCATGAAAGACCTTATATGCCCATGTTCTGCATGTTCTGCATTTTTTTAAATTATGTTCAACACATTAATGATATCCGTGAGACATTTTTTCCATGGTTCGAACGTCAAAGAATAAATATATATATATATATATATATATATATATATATATATATATATATATATATATAATGCAACAGTTCCATGGACAACCACCTCAAAATAGGATCACAAAATCGAAAAAACTATGATTTGGACCCTTGCAACAATGCTTAAGTGCCCATGTTTTGCATTTCTTTTAAATTATGTCCAACATATTAATGATATTCGTGACACATTTTTTCCTTAGCTTGAATGTCAAATAATTCAAAAAATATATATCATGTACCAATTCCATGGACAACCATCTCAAAATAGGATCACAAAATCGAAAAAACTATTATTTGGACCCTTGCAACTATGCTTAAGTGCCCATGTTCTGTATTTCTTTTAAATTATGTCCAATACATTAATGATATCCATGACACATTTTTTCCATAGTTTTAACGTCAAAGAATCCACAAAAAAAATATTGTGCACCAGTTCCATGGACAACCACCTCAAAATAGAATCACAAAATTGAAAAAAACTATGATTTGGACCCTTGCAACTATGCTTAAGTGCCCATGTTTTGTATTTTTTTTAAAATAAATGTCCAACACATTGATGATATCCATGACACATTTTTTCCATAGTTTGAATGTCAAAGAATCCAAAAAAAATATATCGTGCACCAGTTCCATGGACAACCACCTCAAAATACGATTACAAAATAGAAAAAACTATGATTTGGACCCTTCCAACTATGATTTGAACATCAAAGAATCCAAAAAAAATATATATCGTGCACCAGTTCCATGGAAAACCACCTTAAAATAGGATCACAAAATTGAAAAAATTATGATTTGGACCCTTGAAACAATGCTTCAGTGCCCATGTTCTAAAAAATTATCGTGCACCACTTTCAGTGCCCTATATTTGAATCAGGACAACATTATATGTACACATCTTTTATTCTGTGAGATGATGTTGACGTTCGACAAATGTTCAAGATTTTTTACAACAACCCATCACTACCATTTCTGGAGTTATTTGCCATAATCTGTGACAATAATAACCCCTCAAGCAACCAGTATGACTCAACCTCTAATATTGAGGACTTATCAGATGAATACGAGAGTTGTTGGGTCAAAAATCATGGTACTGATACTGACTCCTCTTCCAGGCCCAAAGGAAGTAACATGTCTTCATCCCATGAAACAATATTCAAATGGGATTGGTAATCTATGGATGATTAATGTCTTAGTTGTTTCTGGTTTGAGGTTTTCATGTAGTGTCTTATGTCCATGTTCAGTGATCACTTTACGTAGTGAAATAAATTATATGTTTAAATTTAAGTTAGTAATTTTCAGTTTACCCACTTCTAATGTGGTAGGTGGCATGGTAACATAACTGTCGAAATTCACAACACATTGCAATTTACACTAGACTGCTTCAAAAAATTAAATGTCTCACCAGCAAAATGGACAACTCATAATATCTTTTTTCACTTTGAAAATTATAATGGGCGTTTGCTGCTTTAGTTACAAGGGAAAAATTACATCCAAATTAACAACACTATGCAATTTGCACATGTCTCTAAAAAATTAATGTCTCACCAACAAAAATGACATGAAATGGACAACTCAGAATCTCTTTTTTTACTCTCAAAATTATAATAGACATCTGTTGCATTAGTTACCAGGGAAAATCACAGTCCAAATTGATAACATTGCAATTTGCACACGTCTCTAAAAATTAAATGTCTTACCTACAAAACTGACATGAAATGAATAACTCAGAATCTCTTTTTTCACTCTGAAAATTATAATCGGCGTTTGCTGCTTTAATTACAAGGGAAAAATCACAGTCTAAATTGACAACACTCTGCAATTTGCACGTGTCTCTAAAAAATAAATGTCTCACCAATAGAAATGACATGAAATGGACAACTCAAAATCTCTTTTTTTACTCTTAAAATTATAATGGACATCCGCTGCATTAGTTACAAGGGAAAAATCATAGTCAAAATCGACAACACTCTGTAATTTGCTCATGTCTCTAAAAAATAAATGTCTCACTATAAAAATTGACATGAAATGGACAACTCAGAATCTCTTTTTTCACTCTAAAAATTATAATGGACGTCTGCTACATTAGTTACAAGAAAAATCACAGTCCAAACTGACAACACTCTGTAATTTGCACACGTGTCTAAAAAATAAAATGTCTCACTAGGAAAATTGACATGAAATGGACAACTCAAAATCTTTTTTTCACTTTGAATATCATAATGGATGTCTACTACATCAGTTACCAGGGAAAAATCACAGTCCAAATTGACAACATTCTGCAATTTGCACACGTGTCTAAAAAATAAAATGTCTCACTAGGAAAACTGACATGAAATGGACAACTCAAAAACTCTTTTTTCACTCTGAAAATTATAATAGGCGTCTGCTGCTTTAGTTACAAGGAAAAAATCACAGTCCAAATTGACAACATTCTGCAATTTGCACATGTCTCTAAAAAATAAATGTCTCACCAACAAAAATGACATGAAATGGACAACTCAAAATCTCTTTTTTTACTCTGAAAATTATAATGGATGTCTGCTGCATTAGTTACAAGGGAAAAGTCACAGTCCAAATCGACAACACTTTGCAATTTGCACATGTCTCTAAAAAATAAATGTGTCACCAGCAAAACTGACATGAAATGGACAACTCAAAATCTTTTTTTTTTCACTTTGAATATCATAATGGACGCCTCCTGCATCAGTTACCATGGAAAACTCACAATCCAAATTGACAACACTCTACAATTTGCACACGTTTCTAAAAATTAAATGCCTCACTAGCAAAACTGACATGAAACGTACAACTCCGAATCTCTTTTTTCACTCTGAAAATTATAATGGACATCTACTGCATTAGTTACAAGGGAAAAATCATAGTCCAAATTGACAACACTCTATAATTTGCACACTCTCTAAAAAATAAATGTCTCACTAACAAAACTGACATGAAATGGACAACTCAGATGTAGCATGGACAAACTCAAGGATTTAATCAAGCAAGTTGCACCTATAGGGGTTCCCCCTTATGGAATTCACGAATCATAGTTGGTTAGACGATTGTTCTTACGACAACCAGGCCATGCTAAGTATTTAGAAAATTTAATATGAAATAACAAAAGTGAAAAACGACAAAGACGTGTTAAAGATGTTAGTACAATCAAACTATTGGAAATGATTCTGCCCAATAGAAATTTTAGCTATTTTTAACAAACTAGTAACTAAAATAGAGGAAGACATGTCTTTTGCACAACATCTTTCAAATTATCATTAGTTTCATCATATTTGTGTTGCAATTGTATTTTTTTAATATGTTTCTTTATTCTCGGCTATCATCTCAGTTACCACACTTTTTAATTTTATGTCTATTGTATAAGAAAGATGTATCAATTATTTATTCATTGTGTTTTTTAATTTGTTTTAATACTACTAGCTAATTTTCTCATTTTTTAATTAACGTACATAATACAACAAAACTCTCAACGACACATAAATTTAGCCAAAAAATACATACATTGTAACTAAATTTTTTTACTATTGTTTTCACCAATTTTTACATTTTCCTTTATCTATATATATCTCTTAAAAAATTTATAAAAAAATTATTTTAATAACAAATTATTTTTAAAATCAATTAAAAATATATTTATACAATATAATATTTGTATTATTTTAATAATTTAAATTAAAATACAAATTTAAAAATAAAAATAAATTAAAAAAACAAAGCACCGTACGGAAGTCAGGGTGGCCAATCCCGACTTCCCAAAGATGATGAAAAGTGCTGTAGTTTGGGTATTATTTTGTAAATAGGTGTATTTTGAGAAAAAATTGGAGAAAGAATGTGTACTTCCATAAAAAACCTCATATTTTCCATCACTTGCTTATCAATCATCATGGTGTCTAACAACTGCAGCTTTATTAACGAAATTGATATTGTTGAAAACACAAAATGAAATGGCTGGTTTAAGTGGATGCCACATCCTCCATCTCCTTATTTTTCTTAACTATAGCAGCTACTCAAAATTGTTGGTACACTTGTTTCTTGGTAAAAAAACACACTACTAAAAAAAGTTTTTTTTATGACGCGGTTTCGATGGCGGTTGCCAGAGAATCGTCTTAAATAAAAAGCCGGTGGCACTTTCGTAAATCCCAGTATCTAAGACAAAGGCGGTTTTCAAAACCCTGTTCTAGGATGATTACTTATAAAACCATCTTAGAATCCATTGTATGAAAAATAGTAGGAAAGGAGACAAAGACGACTTTTGAATGGGACCATCTTTGTTTTTAAAGATTAAGGAAATAAGTGTATCATTGTCCTCGATCTCGTGCTCATCACTCTCCTTCATAGATCCTTTATTTTGGTTAATGTTGTTTTGTAAGATGAGCCAGGAATCCTACTCCTTGCTCGTGCTGTGGCCTGCCTCTAGCTCCCGATGTGGCCTACCTGTAGCTCCTGCCGTGGCCTGACTGTAGTTTGCATCGTCGCCTCACCGTACCTTGCGCCCTGCAACTTTGGGTCAATGAAATATGTACAACTCTATTGTTATATGTTGTGGCAACATTAGGCTAGAGTCATGTCGTTAAAAGTCTCATAGGCTAGAGGATGTGTAACAGTTCCACACTCCTGAATCAGATTGTCGACAACATCTCCAGCTGGAGTGTTTATGAAAGTCTCATAGGCTAGAGTCATGCAGTTGAAACAAACTTGAGCTGGACCAAAAAACATTATAATCCCTTCAACAACAGGATGAGAGTATGCCTCTCTTAGTATCTCTTCCAAGTACTATGCCTACTCTAGAAACAAGAATAAGAGAAAAGTAAAGGGAATACAATTAGTCACATGATATATTAAGATTTGTTTGTTTTTTTCTTTTTTTGTAATTGATAAAAAAGACAAAATTGGTGCCTTTTGCATTAAGGTGCCATTCATAAGAACTTGTGAAAATAAATTGATTAGTTTAATTTCCTTATACTTCAAGTGAAAATATTTTTATACTATGAACTAAGTAGAAATCATTCTATGATTTTTAAAATAATTATTATAAAAGTACCATACATCATAATTTGATATTGTAGACAACATAAACAACATTTACACTGCTTTTTCATTCTAATTTGATACATATAAGATGTTTTTCATACATCATAATTTCATGAAGTTTTTCTTATAGCTTAGCAAAATAAACTAATAGTAGTAAACAAATTTTGTTCTAAGACTATAAAACATCCTCAAATGGTTGCTCGAAATGAGACACAAGTTCAACTCAACCTCTAAAAGGAAAAAAAAACAGCCTTGTATACTACGCTGGAAACAAAAAATAGATATGGCAAAGTAAACTTTGAGTTGCAAAAGTCTCGTTGAAAAGTAAAAACAATGAAGAGTTGTATTTAGGCTGACCATGCTAATTTAACAAGTCTATTTTCTTGATTTAAGATGGCTTGTTCTAAAGCTCATTAACGACTTTTGCTCAATAAATCCAAATTTCTTAAATTTGGATTTTGTACTATTCAGTTATCATACCGAGAAACAAAATGATAAACTAATCATCTTTTCTTTTTTCCCTGCATATGTTTGCTTACCTTGTTTAATTGATTAATCTGAATCCTTTTATGCAACTCTTTCACATCATAAGAAACAGAAATATATTTCCCAAGAAGATAACAACCTGTGTATTACTACTTCTGAAAAAATACCAGTCCTTTAAGGCATATAACAATTTAATCAAATACAATTGGAAATGTTTGAAAAATACATTCAATACACAATTACTAAACGAATATTCAATTCCACTATTCCATATTGTGCATATAACAATCTTCATGTATTATTCTAGTACATTCAGATACTTGAATAACTTCATCTAGGAGATTTACATCCAGAACTTTGGGAATGATACCAACACCAATTCCTTGGATCAGATTCTTACCTTTTGGAACGTAACTTCTGTGGTAATTTTAAGAATCATGCTGCTTAATTGGCCTTTAACACCTATTAGTTATTATATTTTATCTTTGGTAGAATTATATACGTTGTGAGGTTGCTCTTCTCTTTTAGTCTTGCCTATAGAAAGTGATATTGCAATTTTGTATTTTACTTTGAGTGAGAGTGGAGTCCTTGCATGTTCTCATTCACACCTCAGTTTGGTGGATTTTGCGTGCAATATGGAAGATGAATTCATGTTTTTTTAGCAACAACCTCAATGTTTGAGTCTAGTGTTGTTATTGGAATTCAGTTCCCTCGTTATGTTTTAATGTAATCTTTCTTAGGCCCTGCTAATTCAAAAAGAAAAAATTATTATTATTATTTTCCAAACAAAACAACAAAGAAGATCAAACATGTGATTTTTCTCATTTTCTTCTTTATTTAACATTCTATGATCCAACAAGTCTTTAGCGAACTTTGTTTGCTTTATGTGAGATTTCCTTATCCAAACACTAAATAAAAATATGTTTAACTACTTATTTTTGTCCATATATATATATATATATATATATATATATATATTGTAAGTATAATTATCTCTAAAAGAAGAAGAAAAACTCCCTCTAAAAAATACTTTTTATAACAAACAAAAATGATTGTTTTGCATAACTTGTTTATTTAAAAATGTTTCATTTACACATCTTGACTCTTGACTATCGAGCACTTTATTTTAGAAGAAAAAAAAATGCACAAAGGGGTCCCTAACATTGAATTGATTTCAGATCCTGTAGATCCATTGAAACAACACACAAATATTCCAGGCAACACTGGTTTTAGTGCTTCACTCTATAGACATCATGGAAAAACACCAATAAAAAATGGGAACAATGAAGAACATACGAGCTGAATGGGATTTTTTATTGTTAATTCCAAAATAAAAATGTATTTAGAGAAATAAGCTAAAATTAAGCTCTATTTAGCATAATTGTTAGTTTAATAATTTTAATTTTAAGCGTTTTACTGTTTTCATTTTCCCAAAGGGTCTTTTGGAAGCATGGTTTTATTCCATGTGTTCCAATTTTAACTTGGTTCCAATTCTATTGTTCAATGCATATAACAAATTTTCTTCTATACATCTTGATAGAGAGATGAAAATATTTTCCCCTCCATTTTGGGATTTCTAAATTTTAATTGCCCTGAAAACCAAGAAAAAACCCAATAGTTATACAATGAAATAGACCAGAGAGAAATATACAGAATGGTCAGCTGACATGGCTATAGCTCCACACCATAAAGCTTGGGGGGGGGGGGGGCACAAGAAATCATAAAGTTAGTATAAGAAACTTGTTCCCAAGTTCTCTCCTAGTAAAGAAAGTATGCATGGTAAACAAATCAACCTTGATATCTTGGTTTTTCTCCTTAAGGAATCTTCCAACACCTGATATTGACCCCCCCCCCCCAGTTCCTATCCCTGCAACCAAAGCATCAATTTTCCCTCATGAGTCTCTCCAAATCTTAGGGCCTATTCTCTCATAATGAACTATAGGGACGACAAATTAAACAACTGTAATTTTTCTTAACACAAGGCAACGATTTATCTTTGTACATATTAGATTAAGGTTTCATTATTTTTGAGCCTTGTATTTAGGGTTCCATAGTGTTGGGAGGGTACCCTAGTAATGTAGAGTTTTTTAGCCCTTGTATTTTAGGACATCTAGACTAATTTTTATATTATGAGTAGTTTTGTAATTTCACATGCATTAAATGCACTATTTGATGTGTGTGTTGGAGATAAACTTAATTGAATTGGGAGAAGCCCAATCCAATTAAATTTTGGACCATCTTAAGGGGAAGGTGAGCATTTACTTGCTACACCTCATTGTCACATCATATAGTTATACTTTGTGCACGTCCTTCATGTTTTACATGTCTCATGACACCTAAGCACACTTAATGGAGAATCTTGGACTTGATCTTGGATTAGTGGGCTGAACCATAACTAAAATTTACTAATCATAATTAGTGAAATTTTGGCTCCAAATTTGGCTCCACCAATTCAAATTCAAATTCAAGTGAAATTTGAATAAAAATTCAAAAACTTTGTGTGACACTTAGACTATAAATAGAGATTTTATGTGTCCATTCTTTTCAACTTTGATCATTTGAGAATTACACTTTGGTGTGTTGCTTGAAGAAATATTTTTGAGTCTTGGAGGTTAACCATCCTAGGAGCACCATTGGATTTGAAGCAAACAAAGTCTTACCAAATCTTGAGTGAAACACTTGAGAAAGCAAACAAGCATTGAAGACAAATTTGAAGACCTTAATTGCTTTGTTAAATTAGTTGTAATAGAACAATTGAGTGTTGAATTGTTTTCTCTATTGCAATTCCTTGTGTTTGGACATTCTTCAGGGATGTATTGGGAGTCTCCAAGAGACCACCCAAACCTCTATTTGTGTGTAATAACTTAGTGTAAACCGTGTAGACTAAGTGAAGACCTAGTTGGGACCTCCAAAGGGTCATCCAAGCCTTCACATAGGAAACCATCTAGCTTGCTTTAAATTTCCTTTACCTTTTATTGTCAAACAACCTATATAACTTGTTTTTTACCAATTAGTTTTTACATTATCTTTCACACCTCTTTTAGTGTTTATTTTGACAAGTTTCAACTATAGTTTTGTTTACCTTTTATTTTCAAATCCCCAACAAGAAAGAACCATAACTTAGGAATCAATATGAGTCTTCATTCTTCATCTAGTGTTAATGGTGATGGTTCTACTCCTAAAGACCCCTTGTATAAGATATTAGATGAGTTAAAATCCCTTAAATTGTGGAAAGAAAAACAAGAGAGAAAAGAAAAAGGAAAAAAAGAGTGGAAGAAATAAGTCTAGATGAAAGAGAGAAAATAAGAGAGGAAGAAAGAAAAAAAATAATGAAAGAAATGAAAAGAGAAAAACATGTCTCCTATAGTAGTCATGACTCTTGCAAGAGTTTAAGTGAAGAACTTAGCGATTATTATAGAGGGCGCCATAAGTCACATACTAAACATCCCTCCCAAAGAAAAGAAAAGGATAGAAAGTGATGGAAGCTTGCTTGTGGAACTTCTATGGAGGCTGGATCTTTGAGCTTCAATGAGGTCCTTTAATGGTGATTTTCCACCATGGAGATGCAGCGGAAGACAAATGAGAAGAGATGAGAGGAGGCGCCATCCACTAGGGAATAAGCCATGGAAGAAGGAGTTTCACCACCAAGATGAGCCTTGGATAAGAAGCTTGGAGAGGATGCTTCAATGGAGGAAAAGAAAGAGGGAGAGAAAGAGAGAGGAGGGAGCACGAAATTGAAGGAAGAAAAAAAGGAGAGAAGTTGAACTTTGAGTTTTGTCTTACAAGAGTCTCATTCATCAAAGTTACAACAAGTGTTACACATGCTTTTATTTATAGACTAGGTAGCTTCCTTGAGAAGCTTTCTTGAGAAAACTTCCTTGAGAAACTTCTTTGAGAAAACTTCCTTGAGAAGCTAGAGCTTAGCTACACACACCCCTCTCATAACTAAGCTCACCTCCTTGAGAAACTTCCTTAAGAAGATTCCTAAAGAAGCTAGAGCTTAGCTACACACACCTCTCTAATAGCTAAGCTCACCTTCTTGATATGAAAAACTAGAGTTTAGCTACACACCCCCTATAATAGTTAAGCTCACCCCCATGACAAAATACATGAAAATACAAAAAATTCTCTACTACAAAGACTACTCAAAATGCCTCGAAATACAATGCTAAAACCCTATATTACTAGAATGGCCAAAATATAAGGTCCAAACGAAGGAAAAACCTATTTTAATATTTACAAAGATAAGCAGGCTCATACTTAGTCCATGGGCTCAAAATTTATACTAAGGCTCATGAGAACCCTAGGGCCTTCCCTTGGATCTCTGACCCAATCTACTTGGAGTCTTCTATTCAATACCCTTGCGGGATAAGATTGCATCAGAAGGCCTCAAGAAGTTAACATTAGTCTTCCATATTTCCATGGAAAAGATAATGTTGAGGCCTACCTAGATTGAAAAATGAATGTTGAACAACTCTTTGCTTGCCATCATATTAGTAAAGGAGAAAAGTTCTATTGGCTACCTTTAACTTTCAAGGGTATGCCCTTTATTGGTGGACTTCCTTTATTAGGAAATAAAAGATTCATGGGGATCTTTCAGTAAAGTATTGGAATGATCTTAAGGGTGCCCTTAGGAAGAGACACATTCTCTCCTATTATGAAAGGGAGCTTATGGACAAGCTTCAAAACCTAAGGAAGATAAGGATAATACCACAGAGAAATCCACCCCTAAGCATTTACTTGTTACACCCCAAGGAAGATAAGCATTTACTTGCTACACTCCATTGCCACATCACAGAGTCACACTTTGTATATGTCCTTCATGTTTTACATGTCTTATGACACCTAAGTACACTTAGTGAAGAATAACTTGATTTAGGATTAGTGGGCTGAACCATAACTAAAATTCACTAATCATAATTAGTGAAATTTTGGCTCCAAATTTGGCTCCACCAATTCAAATTCAAATTCAAGTGAAATTTGAATATCTATTCAAATTTCCCTCCAATTTTGTGTGACATTTAGGCTATAAATAGAAGTTTTGTGTGCGCATTTTTTTCAACTTTAATCATTTGAGAATTATACTTCAAAGTTCATACCTCATTTGAGGCATAAAATTTCATGCTCCTTCTCTCTCCACTCATCTTTTCCTACGTTCAAGCTCTTATTCATGACTTCGTATGATAGTGAACTTATTCTTGACTCATCTTTTTTTTGAAGTGACATCTCCAATCATCTTTCTTCCTTCTCCATTCCGCTGTCATTGATCTTTAAGAAACAAGAAACTCCATTGATGAAGAAGATCCAAGACCTACAAACTCCACATGAAATTACATCAATTAACTTACGCCTACCATTGAGTGACGGTAGATACAAACCATTTACTTGTACTTATATGCTTTAATCGTAGGTAAAAGTCACATAATAAAAAACTCACATTGCTCGTTATCTATTGAGATACTTTATGTTTCCAAAATACTATTAATATTATTATAAAACAAAATCCTCTTATGATATTTCCAAGTACATCACTTCTCTTTTAATCATAAGCAAAATTTTCTACAGCCTTTGACAAACCCTGGTGCAGCGGTAAAGTTGTGCCTTGGTGACTTGTTGGTCATGGGTTCGAATCCGGAAATAGCCTCTTTGCATATGCAAGGGTAAGGCTGCGTACAATATCCCTCCCCCATACCTTCGCATAGCGAAGAGCCTCTGGGCAATGGGGTACGAAGTTTTTTTAGAGGGCGAGCCCTGGTGCAGCGGTAAAGTTGTGCCTTGGTGACTTGTTGGTCATGGGTTCGAATCCGGAAACAGTCTCTTTGCATATGCAAGGGTAAGGCTGCGTACAACATCCCTCCCCCATACCTTCGCATAGCGAAGAGCCTCTGGGCAATGGGGTACGAAGTTTTTTTTTGACAAACCCAAAAGGCTTCCATTAATTTTTTTAAACATTGAATCTCCCAATTATCTTATATCTTCATAGAAGCTTTAGATCTTTTTTCATATACAAGCAGAGCATTGACAAGGTTTGTCTCAATGACTAGGTCAAGAAAACCAAGATAAAGAGGGAAATGAACAGTGCCAACAAACCCAATATCATCATGATCTGGCCCATTGCTCTAGCCTTCTTCATGACCATTGCCACTTTTTTCTGATATCATAAATTATGAGACGCACTTCAACTTTCACTACTTTCTTTGCTATGCTCACCTAATAATGTATTACAATCATTCACAAGCATCATACAAATAAAAAAAACAGAGAGAGAAGGGAATCTAATAGGTGTTGGCAATAAAAAAATGTTGATAAACAACTATACATTAGGTTGAGCAAAAATTTGATTGTATTCTCCTAACTCTTACTCAAGTTCTGCGTGTTATAGATACCTGGGTATGCACAAAATGATCTAAGGTTTCATCATTGTCATTTGATCCATAGTTCTTACAAGCCAACAAAGGTTGTTGTCAATTGTTCCCTACACAGAAAGGACAAGTAATATCTATTGCTTCCTGATTGCTAACCTGATCATACAAAATTCAAAATAGAAGCTTAATTAGTTAATAGCTGAATAATAATATCATGCATGATACAAGAATTACCCGAGTCTCAATTTTGTCCCTTTCATCTTCCCTAGAAGGCTTGTGATCAGATGTTAGGACTTCAGCCATACCCTCTTTGCTAATCACAGCATGACAATCACCAGCATTGGACACAACAAAGGTTACCATTCCATATCAACCCTCCCACAGTAAGAACCACCATTATGATCCTCCTTCTTCAAGAATTCAAAATCTGTGTTGAGGTACATACTTTGCTGCCTCCTCAATGTCACATTCATCACTTCTAACCACTTTGTCCAAAACATTCTTTTCTTATGGTATAAAAAACATCATGTTGAAGCAATCGTATATATTTTACAATGCTCAATGTGAAACTCAAATCTATTGAGGGCAAAATCTATTGATTGGTTATAGTGAAAGTAACTAAATTTGTTCACATAAGTAACATCATACTGCTAAATATTTTTAGGGGAATAATAATGGAGGAGCCTCCATAATTGATTCAAAAGTCTTATTAAAAAAAAAAAGAATTGATTCAAAAGTAAACAAGCACATAGAACTTAATCTATGTCCTAATTAAATCAATTTCTATGTTTACCTGTTAAGCACAACAATAAGAGCCTAACTTAAAAATAGATGACATTCAAACCTTAAAAATCAAATAAAAAACTATATTTTATGATAAGTTTGTTGATTTTTATAATAGTTATCTTAAAAATCATATTTATCATGATTTTTGATTAGTTAGACAATGGAAAAATGTTTACATAGACATTACATACAAATATAACTCTTCTGGAATCCTACCTTTTTTTCCAAACCATTCGTCCATTTCTTCATCATTAGTACTCTGATTATTGACAGAACAAAACTCGTTATCAGTACTCAGGTTATTTGAAGAACAAAACTTGTCATCAGTTTCACTTTGCCATGAAGGCCTTTTGCACTGATTTGGCAACTCAGTCTTGTATGCTTCTCTCCTTTGTACCTTAGTCAAGTGAGTCTTACCTCCAACAATAGGAAAATCTATAAATTCAGAAGGATTATTTGATTTATTTAAGCACTTGTTATTTTCATTTCAATCCTCTACAAATCTCCACATAGGTGAATCTTTGTTCCTATTTTTTCTTTCAAACACCATTGGTGTTTCATCACTTCTATTACCCTAATGTGCCACAAAGGCAAATTTGCTATTCTTATCGTGGTCTATATCTTCTGGCTGAGGTTGAAGGGAAGAGCTTGAAGCCTTTGACACTATAAGGCGTCTATGATCACATTTCAGGAAAACCATGTTTCTTCTGAAATTGATGTAGATGCACCTGCACACATACAGGAATTCAATAATTTCAATAGTGAGTAAATACAAAAAGACTCTGGTCATTTCTTACAGAAACTGAAACAAAATACCAGTATAGTTGAAAAGAACCTGAGTCACATTACCACTCCCCGGGATTAATTTGACGATTGGAAGTCCTTTCTTTGCATTGCAAACATCTTGTATTCTTTGCAAAATTTAGGAAATTGCATCTTCAAAAATCAAAATTGATTATAATTTAAAATTAAATACTAGTGTCATATAAGCCTACAAGATAATAACAACCATTACTTATTGCATATCCAGTCTCCCTTCTTCAAAGGAAGGTGATTATTATCCTCCTTCAATTGGTTGATTCTTTCCTCAAAGAAGCTGTCACAGCGCAAGCACCTAATGTTTCTAGTAAAGTTCATGAAATTGCATCTGGCCAATGAAAATTGAAAATGAAAACATAAACAAGTGCAGGAGAAACTAGCACAAGATTTCAATTTAATACAATAAATAATTAGTAGATGGAAATTAAGTTCTACTTCGGGCAAAGCCAGTCGCCTTGCTTCATATTTGAAACATCTATTTTTCCCTTGTCTTGCTCATTTAACATGTCCAGTGACAACCTCTGTGCTGTCTGGAAAATTAGAATTTTCCGCTTTGTTACTGTGCTCTACTATTTCTTTCAGCAGTCTTCTCCCAGATTCTTCTACCCTTTTCGTTAGACATGGTTTGTTCTCCACTGAACCATTAATTGGATCAAGCCCATAAGTTAAAATAATACGCATAATGTCCACTGTTTGTCCACCTTCATCTTCACGTGCCTTCCACTGTTCAATTTCACTACCTCCACAATTATAATTATTATCTAAGTTAGTAATTCAACTTATCCAACCTCTGATTCTGCACCGAATCTAAACGCAGAGCCTTATTTGAACCTTGTCAATGCTTACTGATTAGCAAAGGATTGTAACGGTGCTGGTTTCCATTCATTTCAGTTGTGTTCATCCAACTATAGCCTAGAAATGTAGTTGAGGATAATTTTTTTTAGAATCAGCCAAGAGAATATATAGATAATAACAGAAAAAACAAAAGATAAGTAATATCCATTACGAATTATAAGATCCGATAACTAATTCAAGATCATCTAATACAAACTATATATATTGGAGGTTATAAAAATATGAATAACATAACACCCAACCCAAATAATCTATAACCAACAGCAAATATAACCCCAACAAAACCAAAATAATGCCCCCCTGCATAAGACAGAACACAGGCATAGACTAGAAAATGAGCATGTTATTCCTCAAACACAAAAAGAGGCTAAGCCCACCATTTCATTGAAATCATCATAGGCGAACTTACGCCAAGTTTAATTGAGCTCCAAAAGGGACCTCATAATTTGAAGGAAATAAAATATTATACTATTTTTTCCAACCACTTTAACATCCAAGGATTTTTATGTTGAGGATAATATGAAAAAAGTTTTCTTGTGATCGATATAAAACCAGTCTTTAACTAGCTCCCCTCACAGTTGGCCAGATCAGTAATGCATTTAGTATATAACTGATAGTGGATCTTTGAGTTCTTCTAGTTGTCTCTTGGGACAAAAGAAGATAAAATATTACTAATGTAAAAAGGCAATTATGTGAGTATTAAACAAGATTTCAGGGCTGCCATTCCTGTTATCATGACGGGTCAAAAGTGATCAGAATTTACCTACAGGATGATTGGAAACATCTAATAATAAATTGATATAATGCAAACATATCTAGAGTCCACTTATGTAATATATGTTTAAGTATCAGAAAAGTATAAAACTTATAAGGACACTATTCAAGGTCCTGCAGTTCAGCCACCAGCATAGAAATAAGAATGACAACAAATTTGTCGAGTTTAATTACCATCCTTGGTGAAATACACTTGCTAATCATCTTCTCAAATAATTTTAAAAATGATACTGATGAATGATATTAGTTAAGAACAGTAATGTCTTTCACACAGAACAGGTTATACACTTCCATTTACCATAATATTTAAACCATAAGTGCAAAATTTCTTAAAATTTGAAAATCACAAAAAAAATAGTTGGCCTTTATCTCGTCAGCCATCAACTCGCCATTAGTATTCTGCACACCTCTCTTTATAGCATATGGTAAAAATACTATAAAATGATTGAAATGCTCAAAGATCCACATGCGTAATAGATTTTAGACTTTTTTTAAATAAAAAAATCTATTCATTACGCAGAGATTTTAAAATTAATGAACATAAAAAAAATGGATAAGATTCTCGCCTTCATCAACCTCCAGAAAGAGCCAAAGTGCCACAACTCTTACTACCAGAGACTTCGTCCATCGTTAACGACTTTACCTTCTTAGTATCTAAATCAACAACAACAACGACGAAAATTATAAACCAATCTTTAATTTTAATTTCGAAGAAAAAAAACGAGAATGAAAGAAAAAATTCAAACCATTCGATTCATAAAAAATAACAGAAAACGATACGGTTCAGAAACTTGATTAGACGTATATTCTAAAAACCACGAGGAAAAGAATTTAAAAGGAAGACTAGTTACCGGTGAGAGGGAGATCGAATAGAGAGCAGCGGAGAGTGCAACGGTGGCACCACCGCGAGCGGCGGCTGTGAGATCCAAAGAGAGAGGGAGTGATGTGTATTGTATTGATAGATAAAAACTTCCATAGACATATATCTTTTTTCTTGTAGTGTTTTTTCCTACATATGTGTGTATGTACACTCATTCTTTTCATATGTTCCATATTTTATAAATTGAAACAGAAGTTGTCAAATATTGCAGAAAATTTACTAGTAAAATTATGACCTTCAATCAATTAATATTTTAATCTTTCAATCTTGGAAGCAAACTAGTTGAGTTATAGTTCTACCAAACCAGTCGCTTACGCTATACATGTAAAATGATAGGTGTTTAAATACAGTGGCGGAGTTTGATAAAAAAAAAAAAAGATTGGAGGAGCCAAAATAATTAAAATTGTAATCTATAAATTAAATATAATAATTTTTTAATATCATTTTTATAGGTGATTTTAAGCATTTAATAATATTTTTAAATATTAATTATTTTCTTAATTAATAATATTTTATGACACTAAAATATGTTTTTTTACAAGAATACACAAAAAAATAGTAAAGTTCTAAACGAATTTTTGAATGAATTCAAGGAAATAATCATATTTTTTTTCCAAAATCAAAACAAGTTTTGCATAAAGCAATTGCAAGAAAATCACAAAAATCATTAAAAAAAAAACATTGCATGAAAAGCCTATAAGAAAAATTCACACAAAAGATATAGATTGTTCGTATATCACATCTTGATCACTAAATGAATCCTTAAATTATCATAGAAGTTTTTCTATACATAACAAAGATAGAAAAGTTACAGAAAAATGAGATTGATGAATGCAAAAAGTTGTTTTCATTATGAATCACCCCTTTAATTGTTATAATTTTTTTTTTCATTTGACAAAGTTGTAAATTATATATTATTCCATCATCTAATGGTTACTAAATATTTATGTAAATATTATCATAAATATTTAATAACCACCAAGTAATAAAACATTTCTAGCTATGATTGAAATGACAAACCCAAACTACACATGCAACACCACATTTAGTATGTTTGAATATTTTCAAACAAAAAATGACCCCTCATGTCATGCTAATAACTAAGGAAATTGCAAAAAAGTTTGTGGGTCATGGCCCCCTCTGTCCCAACGTAGCTTTGCCACTGTTTAAATAGTTTGTTGAACTTATACTTCTTTAAAACCTAACACAAACAATTCATGGGATATGCTAGGTGCACCCAGCATTATTGCTGGTGCACCCAGCAATTTATTGAAAGGTCAATTTTGCCCTTTATTTAAAAACATAAAAAACTTTTTCCCTCTTTCGGAAGCATTCCGTTTTCTCTCTTCCGCGAAAAAGCTTTTCTCCTCTCTTCTCTCTTCTGCGAAATTCCTTGGTGGTCTTCTTCTCTGCGAGGCTTCTCCGGCTTCATCTTCCATTTGCATTCGAGGTAGGTGGCCTTCTTCTTAGCTTTCCTTTTGTTTTGCACTGTATGTATAGCATTTAGGGTAGGTTAGTTGAACCTTAGGGTAGATGAACCTTAGGGTAGAGGACGCCGGAAAAAATGGCGGAAGCTTGGTGACGGTGAGCCTTCCGGAAGACCCGTTAGGGGTTCTTCAGGAACTTCCGGAAGAAGATCTTCCGGAAGATTTCCGGAAGAAGGGTTCTTCCGGAGGTAATGAAACGACTTCCGGAAGAACAGGTCTTTCGGAAAGCTCTCGGAACACCTCTTCCGGAATGTTTCCGGAAGATGTACTTCTTCCGAAAACATTCCGAAAGAGGGTTCTTGCAGATGACCTTTCAGTGGTTTCGGAAGCACTTTCCGGAAGACCCTTCTTCCGGAAGTTTTTTTTTTAAAAAAAAATATTATTATTGTTAATTGTTTTAGTTTATTTTTTATATCATTTTAGTTGACTAATTTACTAATTATTTAATTTAAAATTACTTATGTATTATTTTATAAATGAAGTAGTTTATTTGTATAAATAAAGTTGTGTATGTTTGGAAATATTTTTTTCCTATTATTGTTTTATTTGTATATATAATTTTAGTGGTGTATGTTTACTAATTATATATTTTGAAAGTAGTTGTTTTTTTTTGTCTATAAATAAAGTTTTTTATTTTATTATAAATAAAGTTGTTTATTTGATTATAAATGAAGTATTTTTTTTTATAAATGAAGTTGTTTAATTTTTTTTTAAAATTAAGTTGTGGATGTTTAGTAATGAATTATTTTTATATTAGTTGTTTTTTTTTATAAATGAAGTTGTTTATTTTTTTTAAAAAAAATTAACTTGTAGATGTTTACTAAGTAATTTAGTTGTGTTTTTTTTTAGAAATGAAGTTTCTTATTTTTTTTTAAATTAAGAGTTGGATGTTTACTAATTAATTTTTTTTACATTAGTTGTGTTTTTTTTTTTTATAAATGAAGTTTGTTTAATTTTTTTTTAAAATTAAGTTGTGTATGTTTAGTAATGAATTATTTTTATATTAGTTGTGTTTTTTTATAAATAATTGAAGTTGTTTATTTTTTTATAAAAAAATTAACTTGTGGATGTTTATTAAGTAATTTAGTTGTGTTTTTTTTAGAAATGAAGTTTCTTATTTTTTTTTAATTAAGAGTTGGATGTTTACTAATTAATTTTTTTTTACATTAGTTGTGTTTTTTTTTATAAATGAAGTTTGTTTAATTTTTTTTTTAAATTAAGTTGTGGATGTTTAGTAATGAATTATTTTTATATTAGTTGTGTTTTTTTATAAATAATTGAAGTTGTATATTTTTTTTTAAAAAAATTAACTTGTGGATGTTTACTAAATAATTTAGTTGTGTTTTTTTTATAAATGAAGTTGTTTAATTTTTTTTTTAAATTAAGTTGTGCATGTTTATTAATAAATTTTTTTTTACATTAGTTGTGTTTTTTTTATAAATCATGTTGTTTAATTTTTTTTTAAATTAGGTTGTGTATGTTTTAAAATAATTTGATTTAAGTTAGTCTTATTTGTTTATAAATAAAGTTGTTTTTTTATAAAGAAAATTGTGTATATTTTGACCGAAAGAAATACGTGTTCGACATGATTTACAGATCATGGCCAGAACACGAGGTTTAGGTCGTGCCATAGGTAGAGTTGTAGGCAGAGATAGACCTGCTGGCGATGTTCCCGAGAGGCGTAGGCCTACTGCCTCAGCCCGTAGACTACGCGTTCATCAGATGACTACGGAGGGACGTGATATGGCTGAGGACGTCGCTGACATGACTGATGATGTCCCTGAGCAGCCTACGGAGGCACCTGAGATGCGTGCGGACGCACAGGGTGCTGATAGTGGTGAGGGGTCAGATGGTGATGATGCTACAGAGGGATTCGCTGGTGGTCCACGTGACCCGTCAGTGCTCACATCATTTGCCGAGCATGTTGCACATGCCGTGTGGAGTGGTCAGGTATTTTAATTTGTTAATTATTTGTCATTGTTGATTTATTTGTTTATGATTAATTTTTTTTAATAATTGTATAATTTGAACTTCAAATCAGGAACGTCCTGATTTGAAGTTAGTGTCACATGGGAGGAAGGTGACACTGATTGGGAGGCCAGTGCCTGAGATTGAAGGCATGGTGGCTGTCACAGGATTAAGTCCACTGATAGATTGTTCAGTTATTACTGGCGATCCTGGACTTATATCCGCATTTGTGGAGAGGTGGCACAGTGAGACTAGCACCTTCCACCTTCTTGTAGGAGAGCTGACGATCACATTGGATGATGTGTCATCCATCCTACATTTGCCCATCACTGGCGCCTTGCACAGTTTCCACGCTCTTTCTACGGAGGAGGCCAGATTCTTGCTTACGGAGTTGCTGGAAGTGTCTGCCGAAGAGGCCAGAGCCGAGACAGCACTCACATGTGGAGCATATGTACGATTAGGATGGGTTCGTGACATTTATGAGACCAGATGTCAGGCCCGGCGGTGGATTGTCGCAGCTCGTGCTTATCTGCTGCACCTTGTCGGTTGCACTCTTTTTGCTAATAAGAGTGCAACATACGTGCATGTGGTCCACCTTGACGCTTTCCGGGACCTCGCTCATAGTGGTGGTTACGCTTGGGGGGTTGCCGTGCTGGTTCATATGTATGACCAGTTAGATGAGGCTTGTAGGACCACCACCCGACAGCTTGCGGGGTACTTGACGCTACTTCAGGTAAATTTTGTGTTTATTAATATGTTAGGTTCGATTATGATTTAAACATGTTTTTATGTTATGTTAACCTCAATTATTGTGTAGTGTTGGATCTATGAGCACTTCCCTAGTGTGCACCAGTGTGTGATTGACGACACATACCAGGAGACGTCCCCACGTGCTTCCCGGTGGTTGACGTCGAAGGCGCACATGAAGGGCATCACAGGAGCACCCTACAGGGCATGTTGTGATGGTTTGACCGTCACAGATGTGTCCTGGTTGCCGTACACTGAGCATCGGGGGGTTAGGGCGTTTCAGGAGATTTCATCATTCCAGGGTCCACTCAGATGGGGTCCTATGATCGTCACAGTTCGACCGGAGAGGGTGGTACGCCAGTTCGGTTACATCCAGAGCATCCCTCCGCTGCCTGTTAGTGCACGATTGTCACACGATCAGATAGATGACAGGTGGATGGAGTTTGCGGATCACTTACTACCTGCGGGTCAGCTTTGTCTAGTGCCTGAGCAGGTATCTGCGGATTACATGGAGTGGTTTTTCCGCATATCTCACCCTTTCATGACACCGACCCAAGCAGGTGACCAGCAGAGGGATGCACCAGCTGTAGACCCTGAGGACTACATACAGCCGTCCAGCCCCCAGGTTCCAGTGGCATTTGACCCCCCTCCACATGTGGTAAGTATATTTGCGCGTTTAATGTTTTATGAGTTGTTGTTTATTTTAAATTTCATAATAAATATTTTTAATGACTTTGACAGGATGATTACGAGGGATATGAGGCGATTGCACAGAGGTTGGAGCGTGTGCTCAACCTTAGGATAGTCATTGCAGGCACAGAGTTATATGACATTATGCAGGACTGCCTGACGATCGCGAGAGGGGGACCCAGTGTTGATGGGACGGTCAGGGCTCGTCAGAGACACCGCACGGACCATTGATCATTGTATTTATTTTGTTGTGTTGTAATTGACATGAATATTTGTAATTATTACAGTTTTTGTTTAATATAGTAGACGTGTTTTGCACAGTTTATTATTTTATAATATAGTTTATTATTCCGATTGTTTGTGGTCCTTAAGCGAAGTTTACGGTTGTTTTAAATTTACTTTTAAAAAAAGGGAACCTAGAATCATGAGTTTTGTTTGTAAGAATTACATAAAAAATAAAAGTTTTTAAAATGATTAATAATTCATAAGTGAACCCTTTTTCCATGTTCAAGTACCCATGTTTGTAAGAATTACATAAATGAACCCTTTTTCCATGTTTGTAATAATTACATAAAAAACATAAGTTTTTAGAATCATGAGTTTTGTTTGTAAGAATTACAGGAAATGGACCATTTTTCCATGTTCAAGTACCCATGTTTGGGATTTTTTTGCGTGGGTGTGTCAGTGCCCTGAGACAATGGAGGGCGGCCATTTGTCATGTTTGGACGTCAAAGAACCCAAAAAAAATAGTCCCGTTCCCCGGTTCCGTCAACTAACACGTCAAAACAAAGCCTCAAAATCCAAAAAATAGGAAATGGACCCTTTTTCCATGTTCAAGTACCCATGTTTGAGATTTTTTTGCGTGGGTGTGCCAGTGTCCTGAGACAATGGAGGGCGGCCATTTGTCATGTTTGGACGTCAAAGAACCCAAAAAAAATAGTCTCGTTCCCCGGTTCCATCAACTAACACGTCAAAACAAAGCCTCAAAATCCAAAAAAATAGGAAATGGACCCTTTTTCCATGTTCAAGTACCCATGTTTGGGATTTTTTTGCGTGGGTGTGCCAGTGCCCAGAGACAATGGAGGGTGGCCATTTGTCATGTTTGGACGTCAAAGAACCCAAAAAAAAAGTCCCGTTCCCCGGTTCCGTCAACTAACACGTCAAAACAAAGCCTCAAAATCCAAAAAAATAGGAAATGGACCCTTTTAACAAGTAATTTTTTGGACCACTGAAACAACACATTCAACTTTATTATGGGAATTAAACACGCCGTAAACAGATAAAGGTTACATCAACGAAAAAACAAAAAATTAAACATCACATTCAGTTGTTTAGCGACGTCCCACTGACCTCGTCTTCAACATATTTAGTAAAGACAGCTAAAATTTCTATGGGTCCATATTTTTTCCAGTAGTTAGATTGTACTAACACCTTCAGCAGTTCTTCGTTGGTGATCAGCTCATTTATTTCATATTTTATAACCGTATCTGAATACTCATACCGACCTGGTTGGCGGAAAAACAATCGTCTTACCGTTTGTGATTCGTGAATTCCAAGAGGGGGAATCCCTTTAGGTGCAACTTGCTTGATTAAATTCTTCAGTTCATCGATGGTACATGTTGAAGGAATTTGAAATTTCTTAGGATTTTTTCCTGTAACAAATTTGTTCTGCGGTGGCATGTTCCATTTGCCGTTGTAATACAGGATCGCGTCATGAATACGAGGCATAGTGCATTCAAGTAAGTTTATTATTCCATCTGGTGTTCTTCCAACGGTGCATAATAACTCAATCGGACCAATACAAGAAAATTGATCATTACACATTAACATTGTGTTGACATCGTCATCATTTATCAATTTGATACACTCAAAGCGAATTTGGTTACCTGTATCGGTGAATGGCTTCCGGTAGTGAATTTCATCCAAAAATTGTTTGTCGGATAGCTGAAGGGTATTGTGTATTCTGGTTTTTAGGCTTGCAAAATCACACCAATTTGGTACTCGAATGGGCACCAGAGTTGAAGTTTGGAAGTAAACCCCAGTATCATTGTGAATAATCGATCCATTTGGATAAATGAAAGCCAACCTTGAGTTGACAATCGTCTGACTGCTAGTTTCTCCTAGAAATGCCATAGTTTGTGTATCAGTTGGGAGATTATTTGAAAGCAAGATAATGTGTGATTTAGTAGCCTAGTCTGCCATATATATAGATGGTTGTGACCGAGCCTTTGTTTAACTTTGTTTACAAAAAAATAGACACGCGTAAATGTGTAGTCAAGTCAGCCAATGTGTTGTCGCTAATGTGTAGTCAAGTCAGCCAATGTGTTGTCGAGCGACTGCTAGTTTCAGAATGTGTACTGAAGTCAGCCAATGTGTTGTCGCGCTCAAACTGTAATACACATGCATGTCATTATGTGTTGTCAATTATGACAATGATGTATGCTTCATTTAGGTCTACATAGTGTGTTTTGAATGACATCAAGCTTGTGTATTGTTGCATTCTACTAATATATGGAATTGCCCACTGCTTTGCCTGAGAATAACAATTGCTTGACCACAACAGTGCTGGAGGCGGCAACGGACAATGGTCTTTCAAATAAACCTGTTGTACATGAACAAACATTATATCATGCGCTGACCGTGCCAAACGAACCAGCGAAGTCATTGCATAATTGTTACACTAACTATATTCAATGTACCTGAACAAAATGATTTCCAAACACGTGACCGACACATATGATGCGGTGGCCAGAAGAGTCAGGTGGTGGTTGACTTCTAAGAGGGAAAAATGTCATGCTTTGTTGTTGGGACAACGATACAAGGATTACGTTATACCGTGAAGCAATCACATATCCCATGTCTGTTATATCCATCCACTTGTCCACACTAACCTGAATGAACCAAACATACACATGTAAGTAATTTAAACATTGTTATTAAAAAAAATTAACCTAAAAACATACCTTTGAAAAGCCATTAACAAGTAGGGACAACTTTAATTGTTCAAATCTCTCTGTGCCACCGAAGAGGTTCATGTACTCATGCGACCACCTGCCAAGTTCTTTAAGCAATTCATTACGCACTAACGGCCACGAATCTTCCCCCATACCTAATAAAGCGGCAATGGACCGATATCCACAGTTACCGTCCGCTTTCACATCCACAACGTCACGAATGAAACCTTGAAAGAATGACGCAAATTGATCCAACATTGGGATGATCCTTGTTGGTTGACGCGGTTGAGAACATGATGCACTTCGTTTCACTGGAGAGTTGCTGCTTTGAACAGAATGAAAAGCATCAACATACTCCCAGTAAGACGGATCACGCTTTGTGGATGTTTGACTTCTTTTCATCGGTTTCTTTGGTGCACCTTTAGTGTTCACCTTTGACGGAGGAGGGCACATAGAGTTATGATCAGGGTATGCAATTTCTCGAAATTTACTCTTCAGAGTTACTTTGCCAGCCACATCAAGTTCATCAAACCTTTTAGATATGACCTCTATTTCTTCCTTGATGGTGACTTCCGTCTCACATAACCCTTGGTCTGAAAAGCAAAGTCTCCTCCAAAAAAGATGGACTGACTCCAATGGGATGCTGCCAGCAGTATACCTAGAAAGCTCACATGCACAAGGAAGCCCGTGCGTGCTTCTCATCACACAACCACAAGAAGAGAGATTGTTGCCGAGATAACATAGACGGTCAATCTCAGAAGCAATCTGATTTAAAGCATCCCTCGAAACCATCCCAAGAAGCCTCTTGTATAAGGCTTTTTTATATACATGGCCAACCACATGCGTACTGGTTTCAAAGGATGCTTTAATTTCGACGTGTTGCAGCGTGATCATGTTGTTCATGGCATCCCAAACACTACATAGGTCTCCAACGCTATTTTGTAGTACTCTTTTGAGAGCCCAATGAGCTGATTCAACCCTACATTTAAAATACACAACAAACATGAAAATATACAACAATTAAATACTAATCGTTACTAACAAATAAAATCAGTTGTTAATACCTGTTTGTTGTTGTGTTGCCTAGGTGCATGACCTTATTCGTCCATGCTGTAATAAATTTTTCCTTGTGGGGGATAATCCATGTGTCGTTAACATAGTCAACGAACATCGGCCAAGGCGAACAAGCAACTTGAAACTTCTTTTGTGACTCATGGAACTCGTATTCAGACGGACAATCAACCAAAGTACCCCAGCTATCCATTACATAGTCCCACGCATTTTTTTCCCCGATTAAAGATTTGCACTTCGCCTTCACATTCTTATCGATATGAAACCTGCACAACAAATTAGTAGACTCGGGAAACACAATTTTCACTGCATTCATCAGTGCTAGGTCTCTGTCAGTGACAATAACAAGAGGGAGGCGATCGTGTCTTAAAAATAGGCCTCGAAATCGTTCCAAAGCCCATACAATATTATTAACACGCTCAGCCTCCAGATATGCAAACCCAGCAGAGAATGTCATCGCCGTTGGTGTCACTCCAACAAAGTCAAGTAGTGGGAGTCTGTACCTGTTTGTTTTGTAGGTACTGTCTATAAAAAACACCAGATGACATGCATTGCATAACTTTACTGCATCTGGGTGACACCAAAACAGATCACGCACCACAACTTCATCCTTCAATCTATGCCAATGAATGTATTGATCACGTTTGAGAAGCTTCATCAGATGCTGCATTTCGGTATCAGCTCCTCTTATTGAAGAACGATATGCACTTCTTGCATTGTAAATTTGCTTTATCGTGGTGTAAATGTCGGCATTGTGTTCCTTCAACGTTAGCAAGATGTTTTTCGGTTTCACCATCGACTTTGTCATATCAGCAATAATTTTCTTTTCTTCCTTAGTCAATCGCCCGGCGTATGGATGTCCAACTAAGGACTTCGCCAATTCATGATTATGAATCCCACATATCAACTTCACCATCCAACCTTCCCCTCCATGCACTGGTTTCCCAGGAAGCCTGAAGGGACAACCACATTTCCTACTCCCGGTGTCTTTTCTAACGAATTCTTTATTTCTACACTTGTACGTACCACTCCTTTCACACCCAATTAACACAAATGAACTTCTTCCTCTGCTACCGGTCTCTGTGTCAGATCTCATAATCACTGCAACAAATCCATTTTCATGGGCAACTGTTCGAGCCCATTGCAAAACATCATCTCGAGTAGCGAATACCTACAACGCAACCCTAACATATTAATTTTCATACAAACCATCAATTCAACCAATGACTCAAATTATCTATGATTACCTGAGATGTATTAAAAGCATTTGAACAATCGACATGTGGTTCATTCACTCCACTTTCTTCTTGATTATCATAATCATAATCCATATGAACTTCTTGTGACATCGCAAAGTCATACCTCCATTGATCTTCGTCCATCTTAAGGACATATGCATCATACACAAGTACATTCAAATTATCATATAACCACATCCAAAAAATTTACTACACCTTAAATAACAAACATATTAATAGCACATATGCATCATACACGACTATATTAAAATTATCATATAACCACATCGATAAATTGACTACTTATTAACTAACAACTAATACAAATATATTCTAAATTTATAACTATATTATTTACTTAAACTAAACTTATCACTATAATAAACAACTAATAAAACATTTTTGTACCATTATACATTTAAGTTACCTAAATCATTTAATATTATACCATTATACCTAATTAAATCAATAATCCACAACATATATAAAACAGAAATAAAAAAAATTATAAAACAGAAATATATATATATATACCATTATACCTAATTAAACAAATAATCCATTAATCCATTATTAACTAACAGAAATATATATATATATATATATATATATATAAATTATAAAACATTCCGGAAGACCTTCTTCCGGAATGGGCCTCAGTAACTTCCGGAAGAAGGTCTTCCGGAAGTTACTCAGACCCATTCCAAAATAAGGTCTTCCGGAAGTGTTTTCAAATAACACTTCTTCCGGAATGCGCCTCAGTTGTGCCTAAAATTTCTTCCGGATACACTTTTTTTACTGTTTTTCTTCTCTAAATACTAGCCGGAAAAGAAAAAAAATACCCATAAAAGCGTACCTCCGACGAAATAGGAAGAACAGCCACTAACAAAACTTCAAATACGGAACACGGGACCACCGAATCTCCAAATACTTCACGGGACCACCAATGGAAACTGCAAAAGGGACCACCGAAACAACAGCAAGCAACCAAAACGGAAGAAACAAAGCAGAGAAGAAACAAGCAGGGAAGAAAGCGCAGTAAAAAGAAGCGTGTACGCGTTAATTTAAAGAAAATTACACAAGGGCAAAATCGTCATTACATACGCATTAAATATTATTTTATTTTTACTTATTATTATAAAATGAAATTTCTTTTTTCTTCATTTCGTCATTACATACGTTCACTAATTATTTAATTATTTATGTATAATAATATTAATTATTTTATAATTTAGTTTATCCATTAAAATTAAATTATTATAAAATAAATTTTTTTTTAAAAAAGGTAATTTCCGGAAGAAGGTTCTTCCGGAAGCTTCCAGAAGAAGGTTTTTCCGGAAACTTCCGGATGACGTTCTTCCGGAAGTACTTTCTGGTACTTCCGGAAGTCACAAATTCTTCTTCCGGAAGAAGTTTTTTTCCGGAAAACCTTTTTCCGAAAATTTTTCAGAAAAACTTCTTCCGGAAGAAGAATTTTTGAAGGACAATTTCGCCACTTCACTGTTTGCTGGGTGCCCCAGCAATAATGCTGGGTGCACGTAGCAACTCCCACAATTCATTAGACTCATACCTTCTACCTTCTGTTAATGGATCCTTCCTTTTCAGGCCGGTATATCCAATTTAGAACCTAAAGAGGTGAGAATATTAACTTGCATATCTTAATAGTTTTTAAGTCCTTAAACTATTTATTTTTTTAATTAGATTATTAAATTGTTTATTTAATAGGATCCTGAACCTGTATTTATTTATTTTAATTAAGTCTGACATGAACTTAATTAAAAAAAATAAGTACAAATTCAGATACCAAACTAAAAAATAAATAATTTAGAGATCTAATAAAAAATTGTGGAATAGTTCATCAAATTTTATTTATCGAATAAAAGGAATTAATTTTGTGTTATTACAAAAGATTTAGAGTGATGATACATGGACATTCATATTTTTTATACACAACTCTCATTTGTTTTTATTTCTCTCTGTGAAATCATATTATCTATAAAGCTTATACTTTTTTTTTATTTTTATATTTGTCTCACTAGGTGTCCATTAGTACATTAGATGTTGATCTATAATTTTTCAAAGATTTATTTGATTACAAACCAAGCGAGCTTTTAAGATTGGGGAACTATAAATAGTTAAATACTTGCAGATGCTGCCGTCCCTAATCAACATCCAACCCAAGAGGTACCTAAGTTCCCCAATGGCTTCGAATGAAAAAACCCTTCCTCATCAAACCCAAGTGGTTCTGATACCTTTCCCTGCACAAGGCCATCTCAATCAGCTTCTGCACCTCGCACGCCATATTTTTTCACACAACATACCAGTTCATTATGTTGGCACTGCCACACACATTCGTCAGGCCACACTTCGAGACCACAACTCCAATATTTCTAACATAATTATTCATTTCCATGCCTTTGAAGTTCCACCCTTTGTATCCCCTCCTCCCAACCCCAACAATGAAGAAACCGATTTCCCATCTCATCTACTTCCTTCATTTAAGGCCTCTTCGCATCTTCGCGAGCCTGTGAGGAATCTTCTTCAGTCCCTCTCATCTCAAGCCAAAAGGGTCATTGTCATCCATGACTCGTTAATGGCATCAGTGGCACAAGATGCCACAAACATGCCAAATGTTGAGAATTACACTTTTCACAGCACGTGTGCCTTTACCACCTTCCTTTATTATTGGGAGGTAATGGGAAGACCCCCGGTTGAAGGCTTCTTCCAAGCCACAGAAATTCCTTCTATGGGAGGATGCTTCCCACCCCAATTCATCCATTTCATTACTGAAGAGTATGAGTTCCATCAATTCAACGACGGCAACATTTACAACACAAGCAGGGCAATTGAAGGTCCTTACATAGAGTTTCTGGAGCGTATTGGTGGAAGCAAGAAGAGGCTTTGGGCACTGGGGCCTTTCAACCCTTTAACCATTGAGAAGAAAGATCCAAAAACAAGACACATATGCATAGAGTGGCTTGATAAACAAGAGGCGAATTCAGTCATGTATGTGTCTTTTGGGACAACAACAAGTTTTACAGTGGCACAATTTGAACAGATTGCAATTGGGTTGGAACAAAGCAAGCAGAAGTTCATCTGGGTGCTGAGAGATGCTGATAAAGGAAACATTTTTGATGGAAGTGAAGCAGAAAGGTATGAGCTTCCAAATGGGTTTGAGGAAAGAGTTGAAGGCATAGGGCTATTAATCAGAGACTGGGCACCCCAATTGGAAATTCTGAGCCACACTTCAACAGGGGGGTTTATGAGTCATTGTGGATGGAACTCTTGCTTAGAGAGCATAACCATGGGGGTGCCAATAGCAGCATGGCCTATGCACTCTGATCAACCAAGAAACTCAGTTTTGATCACAGAGGTGCTCAAGGTTGGGTTTGTTGTGAAGGATTGGGCACAAAGGAATGCATTGGTTAGTGCTTCAGTTGTTGAGAATGCTGTGAGAAGGTTGATGGAAACAAAGGAAGGTGATGAGATGCGGGACAGAGCAGTGAGGCTTAAAAATTGCATTCACAGGTCCAAATATGGAGGTGGAGTTTCTCGCATGGAAATGGGTTCTTTCATTGCTCACATCACTAAATAAATAGCCTTCTATATCGATTGATAATTTTGTGGCTCCTAGCTAGTTCAAGATGGCAGAATTTAACGGTTCATGAAGTTAATGCAAAATAAATTTTGCATGAAAATGCACACATGTACGCTAAGCCTTTTCCCATAATTCTTATCTCATTTTAGAACAATCCTTCTTTAAAGTTCCTACTATTTTCACTGTTATTTTATTTTATTTTTTTATCATTACTATCCTCCATTTCAGTTCTAGAACTTCTCTATCAAAGACAAATATATATATCTATAGTGCATATAGGTATATTGTTTTTCACGCACAAAATCGTGTGTCTATGTCCTATAATAGTTTCCGGGAAAGCAATAATATTATTTGTTGACGTAAATTAAATTGTAAAAACATTTCTCTCATCGTTCTTGATTGAAGCTTGCCTGAAGAGTGAAGGGGTCATGTTTCATGTGTAAGGGAAGCAATAAGTCCCAAGGGTGATTTTTTTTAGATATATAAATCCTAAGGATGAAATTATTATAATATAAATGTGATATTGATTTATATCGACATATGTTAAAATTTCTTTTAAATAATTATACTCTAAATAATTTACTTAATGTAAACATTTACTGCTAGACTGATATGAAAATAAAAATTATTTAGTTATATTTTCATTTTTAATTAAATTAACACTGATAATAAAATTACTTAATAGTTATTACTCAATGATATATGGGATCAATGGAAGTGATCGAAGAAGATTACATTTAAATAAAATTATTGAATAATGTGGTGTAGTATAATTTTATATTTTTCTAAATTTTTTTATTGATTTGATGTCACATTCAAACTTATATTTTAATGGTTTAAAAAAATATTACAAATTATAAAATTATGACAGAAATTGACATTTTTCTAATTTTATGATTTAACTATATATAATATTAAAATTAACATATAATGTCAACCAATAAATTTGACTTAGTCTTCTTAATTACAGGGTGATGAGGTCGATGTGGGATTATATTCAAGTTAAAATAATTTCATGGATGGGGACAAAAATTAATAAACTCCTCCTTGTTTCCATCGCGAAACAAATGTTTTACTTGGAAACTAGTCTGTCACTTGTGCATACGTACGGGTTATTCGCCAATTGATTTTTGCTGAAAGAATTAAAAGAAAGGTATTGTAAAAGAAAAAAAAAAAGACTAACATTCATATTAAAGAGTTTTATATAGTACAGTACATTGATTGCCAAATCCATAGAACATAAGCACAAAGATAGTTCCAAACAAAGATAACTAAAATTATCTGCCAAAATAACAAAATAGATTCAATAACAACGCTAAAACCTAATCTATGTCGTTATCGTCCCATTCTTTTTGGCGTCTAATAACAACTTCCTAGATTTTTTCATCACGCCTATAGTAGAATGACACTTCGTCTCCGTGGCTGAAATCGCTTTCTTGAAGGAATTTATACCAAGGCTGAACGACATACTTATCACCAATCTCATTGTGAAGCACGATGACATTCCATTGTAGTGGAGGTTCAAATCTTCTAAGGATTGTCATGTGGTCACTATAGTGGATTAGACATTGTGTGGCAGAGGGTGGAAGTTGCTATAGGAAAAAAAAGTTAAGCATTGAAATTAAGATTTGTATAGAAGCTATAAATAGATATGAATATTTTACTAGTGGATACGATGCAGCTAGCATGGATTGAGTGATGGGAACGGTTCAAATAGGTTTCCTTGAGGCGCAGCGTGGTCTTTTGCATGTCTGCTGGTCTAATGGTGGAGTGAAGTCGAGGTCAAATTTTGAGTGGTGGTCACAGGCCAGGAAATTTATGGTTATCGATTCTTAAATCTACAATTCTTTCCTGAATCTTGTTAGGCCATCAGCAAAGAAAAATTTGCCCCTGTGTTGCCTGACTCGAATTTCATAGCTGGCCCCATCATATTTGAACTCGACGAATTCTGGATAATTTGGTTCCCATTGCCAGTGATAAAAAGTTGGTATCTCTATGTTGTCCTGCAAGGAAAAAAAATTGTTTTAAAAAGCAAAGACAATATCAAAAGCAGCAGTGGCAAAAGTAGGCATTTGATTTTACTATCTCACAATGGAACGCTGCTTTAAACTGCAATATTAATGGCCGCCTGATTGCTTGGAATTTGATCTGCAATGCCATGAAAAAAAAGAGGAGTTAGCATTTAAGGATTCTAACTTAATAACAGAAATAATTTTTGTTGATGTTGCAAAGAAATAGAGAGATAGTTTCACAATACTAAAGTTTGAGGTGTAAATCAGTATTTGGAAAAAGATTAAAAAAAGCATGCATATTGACCAATTTGATTGGGACAACATAATACGAAGGAAGGGAACAAAATTAAAGTCTACAACCCTAAATTGGGGTGTTGCTGCAATGGAATACTAATTGAATTTAAGTTGTTTGACATTACACTATTAGGATGGACGAATCAGAGTTCTGAATTAGGATTATCAAAACAACATAATAGAACATGCATATAATATAACAGCTAAGAAGTTTAATCCAACACATGAAAATAACCAAAATAGAACATGTGTAATTCAAGCAGAGTAATGAAAACAAAAAATGAAACCATGGGTAATGGATTTAAGCATTGATTAAATGGAAGAAACTTTGAGAGGGAAAAATCGACATTATAAAAAGAACATAACAGACGATGTATATAACCTAACAACTAAGAAGCTTAATACAATACTTGGAAATAATGCTAATAGAACCCAACAAAATGCAATAGACACAGTTGCGAAATTTGTGCATAATGATACAAGCAAAAGATCAAACCATGTTGTAATGGATTTTAGCATTGATGAAACATAAGAAGTTTGACTGTGTTATATAGATTTCAGCATAATAGCTAAGAAGTTCAATAGAAAATGTGGAAACAACTGAAATAGAACGTAACTAAATTAACATTTAAAGAATTTAATAGTGTTGGTGGTGTTAAAGAACGGTTATTTCTTAGAATCTATTTAAGAATACACTATCACAACGACTGAAACAGGGTTTTGAATTAGTATCAGGAAAATATCAAAATAGAACATGCATTGCTATCAAAACAGAACATGCATGCAAAAAGACCATGCAGGGAAAGCTATAAAATACAAATATGTGTGGGCCAAATAACAACCGGCACAATTACTAAGGTAGATGACAAAGTAGTAGCCAAGAAACCTAACAAAAGGATGGAAATAACCGAAATAGAAGGCAGGAAAAATGGATTAAGGGTTTGGCACATGAAAGAAGGTTGAGTGACAAAGTAGGAAGTCACTGTGCATGGACAATCATGGATTCAAAGCTAGAAGTCTGAAATATGTCTATCCTAAATTGCAAGTGGAAAAGTCACAAATACAGATGGTAAGATGATCAATTTTGGTTCGAGATATGCATGAAAAATGTAAGCAAAAGCAAAAAAAAAAAACCACCAAATGAATAGACATCGAGTGAGGTATTCGGTTTATACTGACCTTGCTTGAGGCAGTTGATGAAGCGGAATTCATGGCGACAGTGGCGTTGAGAGAGTGATTTCCTTAGAGTTGAAGTGGAGGTCGCAGAAAAAGGAAGCGTGTTTTGGTGGTCTGAGGTAGTGGGTGGTGGAAGGCTCATTGCTTTTCCAAGGGTGTAATTGGCGGCAATTAAGTGGTTTGGGAACTGTGGAGCATTGAATGCTACATCTAAGGATTGGACGTGAATGGGTGGATTAATCAGTGTGAAGCTATGTTCGACCAGAATACTAGTTTACTCCCTCTTCCAAATTGATATTACTTGTTTTTATATGGGAGTGGTCTTATCGGCAAGCGCACCGGGTCGCCAAGTAAAATAATTAAAATGGAATGAACCGAGTATCGAACACAGGGAACTTGTTCATTTAGCAAAGTTTTGTTAAGTAAGAAGACATTTGCAAATAGAAATTAATGATTGTGAATTAAAGCAAAAGTATGTTCTATCCTAAGTAAAAGCAATAAACGAGAACAAGTAAGTGTGAAAACAGATATCTAAAGGCATTGGGCCCTCCTACTGAGTAAGTTGATGCAATTAAAGATGATTTTCTAATTAAAGATGTTCTTGTGTTCTATGCTGAGGACAAAAATACCAAACACAGATTCCTCCAGAGTTTGGACTAATTTAAATCAAACTTCGTTCACAGATCCCTCTTGTTGAACTTAGCCTAATTTAAACAGCATTATACTCACAACATAATAAAGAAAACTAAAACCCTGCACACTATCCCTAGCAATGCAGTTATTCAGTCCATGCTCTATCAAGTTCTAAGGAAATAGTACATTTCCTAATGCTAAAGTCCCTAATAGCACACACAAATGGGTGATCAAGCCACAAGCATACATACAATAAGCATAGATAGAAGCAGTGAACACATAAAACAACCTTAATTAGATATGAAAAAGAGTTTACATCAACTACTCAATAAGAATCCCCAATTGAGGGTTTTAGCCTTTCATGGCAAGGAAGCTTCTTTTACACTGAAGAAGAGGAATCAAGAGAAATTGCTTGAGAAGGATATAAACATGGTGACTGAGAAGGCGACATAGACATTCCTGGGATATAAACATGACCTCCGACATTTGTCACAGAAATTATGTCAGCTGCAATAACATGTTGTGCTAGCCTTGTCACAATTAACCTAGTATTGTTACACAACCCTTGAGTTTGGTCTAAGTTCCTTAACAACATTATAGGTGTTCCAATTTTGAGTGTGAGACAATGATTAGGTAAGCCAGATGTTATCAACGAATTAAGAAATTCAGTTATGAGTGAACGAAAATGACAACTTTCAATGGTTTCAGATTTGTCAACTGAATCAGAGCTCGGATATTCCATTTGTTCACCTATGATTATTTTAGACATGAAAACGCCTATTCATTAACAAAAAATGTCAAATTCAGCAAAGTTGCAACATTAATCGTTATTATGATTTTGTCGGAACTAAAACATGAAAAACACAATAAGATAATTTAGTATATGATCACCTGGTATCAATGTAAGTATATAATCATTAACTTGTTGTATTGTTTCATTTATAGAAGCTAATATTGCTTTAGATTGGAAGTATTCAGGATCATTGTGATGATGACATAAATCTGGGAATGTAGAACTGACTATACTATGAATGGGATCATTATATTCTATGATTAATAGTTCCTGTGGAATTTCAATAGTAGCATAGCCATCATTGTCATGTCCAATAATACCATCACCAATATCTATAATCCATTGTGCAAAAGACGCAATTTCTTCTTGATCTGTTGCTTGCATGTTGTTTTGTAAACGCATGTTTTTTGTCAGCCTCAAGACCTGACAATGATCCCATAGATAAGAGGAATTAATTTTTGCATTAGCAATATCAGAGTGGCTGCCTCTTGGAATGACTGGCAGGATCTGCCGAAAATCTCCACCAAAGACCATGACTTTACCTCCAAAGATTTTATTATCCGTTGAGTTGTGTTTGATGATATCTCTAAGGCTGTGATCAAGTGCCTCAAAATAGAATTTGTGAGCCATGGGTGCTTCATCCCAAATGATTAGACTTTTCTGATTTAATAGTTCAACTAATTGAGTTCCTTGATGGATATTGCAAGTTGAGTCTTCAAAAACTAGAACTAATTTTGAATGTGCAGTTCTACCTCCATGCAATAGTAGAGAAGTTATGCCGCTAGAAGCAACCATAATTACAATTTTATTGTCAGCTTTTAGTGAACTTGCGAGTGTTTTCCAAATGTATGTTTTTCCTATACCTCTATATCCATAGAGGAAAAACATACCACCTTCATCTTTATTAACAACTTCAACAATCTGGTTATAAATTGATGCTTGTTCGTCTGGAATCATCGATATGTGGTGTTAGATGCGAAGAAAAATGAATCCAGTTGAAGTATTGAATTGTAGAGGAGAATAACTAAAAGAGAAATGGACATAACAATTTTCAGAGGTGTAAATTGCTCTGTAATTAATATACCTGTCATATGAGAAAATAGATGTTCAAACTCTGATATGAGTTCTGCATTGTTGTAATTGAGTTCAGCTAATATAAGGCTATTGTCTAGATAGTGTTGGATCGAGTGGCCTCAGAATAATTAAGAAGGGGGGGTTGAATTAATTATTCCTAAACCTTTACTAATTAAAAAATTACTCTTTTAAGGCTTTTACTTTTGTTGTTAAGAGAATATGGAGTAGAAGAGAAACTTAATAGAAAGTAAAAGCGGAAATTAAATGCACAGTGGAAAGTAAAAGAGTAGGGAAGAAGGAAACAAACACACAAGAGTTTTTATATTGGTTCGGCAACAACCCGTGCCTACATCCAGTCCCCAAGCGACCTGCGATCCTTGAGATTTCTTTCAACCTTGTAAAAATCCTTTTACAAGCAAAGATCCACAAGGTATGTACCCTCCCTTGTTCTCTTTGAACCTAGTGGATGTACCCTCCACTAGAACTGATCCACAAGAGATGTACCCTCTCTTGTTCTCAGTCAAACCCAAGTAGATGTACCCTCTACTTGTACCACAAAGGATGTACCCTCCACTGTGTTAAGACAAAGATCTCAGGCTGTTAAACCTTTGATACTTTGTGAATGGGGATACAAAAGAATTCTCAGGCGGTTAGTCCTTTGAACACTTTTGTATTAGGGAATGGGAAGAATCAAAAGAATTCTCAGACTGTGTCGTTTTGAATTCTTTGACAGGGGAGAAGGGAGACACAAAAGAATTCAGGCGGTTAGTCCTTTGTTCTTTTGGAAAAGGGAGAAAAGAGACACAAAAAGAATTCAGGTGGTTAGTCCTTGGCGAATTCTTTTTGGCAAAGGGAGAAGAGAATGAAAAGATGAATAGCACAAGTTTTCAAGGTTTGGAAAAACCAAAAAACTTCAGAAAGCTTTTGGTACAAAGAAGAAGAAGAAGTTCAAAGAGATTCAAGGCTTGTAAAGGATTGTATGAAATAAGTGTTCAAGATTCTTGAAATGCAAAACAAAGACTTGCTTTTATAGACTCTTCATGTCTGGTCAAAAGGACCATTCAGAAGAGTTATAACTTTTAGAAAAACTTAAAACCTATTTGAAAAAGTCAAAACCTTTTTGAAGAGTTACATCTTTTGATTTTTTTTCAAAAACAGTCACTGGTAATCGATTACCAAATTAGTGTAATCGATTACACAAAACTTTTGAGTGAAAGGATGTGACTCTTCACATTTAAATTTGAATTCCAACGTTCAAGGACACTGGTAATCGATTAACAAAACATTGTAATCGATTACAGCCTTTTGAAAATAATTGGAATGTTGTAAATTCAGTTTGAAAACTTTTTCAAACTCATTTTGATACTGGTAATCGATTACACCATTATGGTAATCGATTACAGAGAGTAAAAACTCTTTGGTAAAGATTTTGTCAAAAACTCATGTGCTATTCAAAGTTTTGAAAAAACTTTTTAATACTTATCTTGATTGAGTCTTTTCTTCATTCTTGAATCTTGATATTGATTCTTGAGATCTTGAATCCTTCTTGATTCTTGAACTCTTGACTTGTTCTTGATTCACTTGAGTTGTTCTTTGATCTTTGAGATTTTTTTTTCATCACCTTTGTCATCATCTTTTATTGTCATCATTGTTATCATCAAAACACCTTTGAATCACATTCACCATGAAGCTTTGCTTCTACAGATAGGTTGGGCAATTCGCATCTTCTGGATATGGCATTGAAGGATAGTCTGTAAGCGATCTTTGATTTGTTTGCAATAGTTGTTCAATTTCAAGCAAGACCAGATTTTGAAGAGTCCTATCATCAAGCTGTAATGCTAAGACACAAAAGGAAAAAAAGTCAAATTATGTGTCAGATCAATATTCATTTGTGTCATGGGAAATTAATACTAACCTGGACTTGTTGATGATTTTTTATAATTATAGACAATGTCATCAACCATCCAATGCCAAGTTTGGTCCCAAACTTGTTCAGGTTTGTTCATTGTTGCAGTTAAAAGTAACAACACAAATAGCTTCCTTATAATGTGCTGAGCCCCAGTCTTTTGCTTCTTTGATTGCCTCAATGAATTCTTTATCATCTTGCAAAAGACCCATAGCAAAACATGCTTCTCTATATGTAGGGTATTGAACATTACCAATTGCTCTTAAATCCTCAAATGAAGTAAAATAATTCGCCTGTAATTGGTGGGACCCATAGTAACCTACCAATGGTGTAGCCTTTCTTCCTAAGCTGCCAACATCTTTTCTTCTTACTATATACAAACTTAGAAACAAATTCTACATAAGTAAGACTTCTTCCTTCAACAAAATTTTGGTTGATGTTCATCCATGAAATAAACTTTGAATCTGAGATATTTGTTTTAGACAGCACATCATCAATATCATCATGGTCTTCATAGACAACATTATGTTGGCCTGGAAGATGGAACTGTAATCTTTCAACAACAGGTTTTTTGCCATGTATTGGAAACCCAAAGATTCTCCAAGTAGATTCGCAGGGACATATGTATCTGTCAGGAAGATAGATGTAGGTGTTAAAACAATAATGGTCAAATAAATTAGAGATTAAAGTTTAATAATACCTGCAATCTAGATATTCTTTGATCTCATCATTATGAGTACTACCATTGTGAATTGGATCATTATCATCATGAATCAAAACAACAGTTACTCTATCATATCCTTTGTTGATGTACTTAAATAAATATTTGATAGAAGTGCTTTGGTTACACCATTCAACATTGATATGAGCTTGGTATTTTCTAAGCAATCTTGGATTGTAAGGTACAATATACCTGTTATCAATTATAACACCATTTTTATGAATTGTGTGACCATTGTTTCTCCTACGATAGACTAGATAACCATCTGCATCTAAAACAATATATGGCTGGAACATTTTAGGATAGAAACGACTGCACTTGCCTTCTTTCATGCATGGAGATAACACCATATGGTTTTTTTTACTAATGAATGCAGTTCTGGATCATCTTGCTGTGAAGGTATCTCTGGTGATATAATTTGATAAATTTCATTTGAAGATGGATATTTGTTACCGGGATGTAAAACAAGTAACAAATGGACATGAGGCATCCCCTCGGTTTTGAAATTCTATTCTATACATATATGCAATTCATTAGTAAGACTATTAATAGACAACAATTAAAGTTATCAGATATGGTTGTGCGGTTAATATTAACAGTGCAAAATAAGTATCTGGCATATAATATAAATTCACCAAAGTTAGAATCAACTTACATGCAATAACTTTCCCTACCATCTGATTCTTTGTTAGGTCCATCAACATTTGTTCATACTTTAGTTTGAAGACTCTGGAGATTATGTCTGGTCTATCTGTTGCTTTCAGATTCAAGGGATTCAACAATCTATGGATTTCAGGCCAATTTGGATTGTAGATTAAAGTAATAAACAGATTTGGGAAGCCCACATGGCTGCATATGGTCATACCATCAAAGTAAAGTTAATCCATATAGCATGGACTGCCAACAAAAGTTAAAGGCAAAATGACTCTTTTACCTTTATTTAGGCCTTTTGTGCTTCCATCATCCAAAGAGTGTTGTAAGCTGCAAAACTTGTCAACTCGAAGTTTTTTTTTGTTGTTTCTGATGTAAGAAAGCCTTTCTGATTCAACCATAGTATACCCCTCAACAACAAATTGTTGGAATAGTCTCCTAGAATACAACAAAGTTTTTGATTCATTTGATCTGCATTATAGCCTGTAAGCAAATCACTCCCTCATTGTAAGACGATTTCTCTTCCTTTTCTTGCTACCTGGTGTACTACTATGTAGGATATCAGGTCTATATCCATCTTCCCTGTAAGGAAATAGGAGAGGGTATTGTAGAGCTAGATAACTAGAATGTAATTCATGGATCCTTTGTAATTGTCCATGCTGGGTTTCAATAATAATATCTCTTTGAATTTGCATCAAAATTGCCTACAATTAGTGCTGCAACTTCTGGAACAGTAGGTACATTATATGTACGACCATCTTTTTCACGGTTAGCAATCAATTTCAACCTGACATTATGCCATCCTGAAACTTTTTGCTTGCACGTTGTATTCATCTAGCTTCTCACTAAGTTGTGAAACAATGTGTGCTTGAATTTGATTATGTGGACTGTTGACAAAAGTAGACAATTATATATATGATGATTGCAAGCTTAGCAATGCAGAATAAAGAATTGAAATATGTTTAAATCTAACATTCTTTATGGATGTTGTGCATTCATAATAATAAGAATGAAAGAGTAACTACCTTACTGCATTAATCCTATTCTGCACTTCATTTTCTGTGTCAAAGATATACAATTGTGCAAATTGAGGTTCTTTCCCAGGCATTGGTAACATGCTTCCTATTCTATGACATGGTTGACCTTGAATTCTTATTGTAGGAGGTCCTCTTGAATGATTAATTGATTTGTCGAACTTAATACTAGTAGAAGTAAAGGTAAACATAATGTTATATGTCCTTATGTTTTGTTGGTAATTTTTACTATCAGATGTATCATGATCATACAAAAGTTGGTGGAGATATTTAGGTGGATTTTGTAACAATGGAAGTTCAACTTTGCCACCTCCACAACATAAGTTGAATGTTGGGTTTGTAGTACTTACACGTTTTGAGATTCTTTCATCATACCACATATTTGCATTACAGTGGCTACATTGCATGAGTTGGTCACCAAGATCAGAGTACCCTGAAATTGTTTAATGACATATGGCAAAATGATGTTGGCTATTGAAAATGTTTTAGACAAAACATGTAAATTGGAACACGATAAACAAAAAGGGTTCTGCACAGTGCAACCCATCCGAGGCTAAGCTACTAACATAGTGTTTAAGAATATTAATTGTTACCTTCTCTGTTAATTGCAGGCTCATTAGCTGAGGACACAATTTTGATTTTCAACTAAAGAAATTGAAGCATACCCTATGAAAATTGCACTTAGATCAGGTTATAACATGATAATCTTGAGATTTAATTTGATAAAGTAGATTTTGAGTGGTACCTTGTGTTGATCAGAAGCCTCATCCTCTGATGAATCAGAAACATTAGCTAAAAAAGTGAATTAAATCTAAGTTAAGTGGAATCTATTTTGATGAATCAGAAGCCTCATCCTCTGACCATAATGTTGAATGCAACTTACAGCTTGGTTGCCTTTGTGTAACAAAAAAATGTGGACATTGTATTAAATTAATAAACTAATTACAAATGTTAATTGTAATTTGGAAGATAATATTTTAAATTGCTTACAATGATTTTTTGTATATTATGAACACACACTGACATGTGCATGCACAATGTGGTGAGGCTGATCATCAACTTTGTGTTGCCTGATACATTTTCTGTTCATCCTTGCTTGTGCTGGATCAATATGCTTTTCATGTTGATGGTTATCCATGTTCTTGATACTTGTTGTTAATGTTGACTGAGTTATAAAATTTTCAGTGATTTCTTGTTGGGATGTTACAATACATGGTGGATTAAAACTTCAAAAGTATGTAATAAACACTAAGCATAAGCGAAATGACTAAAACTATGAATGTTGACAGTTGGTTAAATGGACCATACTTTCATAAAAATGATTAGACATGAAAGTATAGGCATGATTATAGCCATGGTTTGGCGGCATTGATAAGAAATTTGATATGAAAGATGTTATGAATGGCAGAAGTAGGGTGTCAATCTAGGCAGAAATTGTTTTTTCTTTTTGCTTGGGTTATTAATCGTACATCATATTGGGAGATATGATGAAAGATGGAGTAGATTTATAAAATATCCGATTCTGTATTTGTCAAAGTTAAATCAAGGCAAACATGCCATCTAAAATAACAAATGAGGCTAAACAATGATTGATAATAAATAAATACTTAATTACATATCATTGATGATTTAAGATCATGTGTGTAGAGACTTGAAAGCTGATACTTTTGTCTTGATGTGTATATTTTGTTCTTAGAAAATTAATCAGATATGAATGTTGGTTTAGCTGTCATGGTCATCGATGTTTCGTGGTAATTATTTCTAAGATGTTACTTTGTTTTGGTGTGCATACTTTGTGCTGAGACAATTAACCATGTACTCCTTAAAATTAGATGCTTTAATGGCCCCCTAAAACTTTGATTGAAATTTAAGGTATCATTTATATCATCATTGTCAAGAACATGTTTTCTGAATTTTCTCTCCAACCATCTGTGATTTGTATTTCCAGATCTTACTTGTTTCGTCTTTCGCCATACATTTGAATTCATAACATTTGCGTAGGTATTGTATGAACTTTGACAATTTGTCGAGTTTCTTGAAACATGCCTTTATAACCATTAATATAATCATGCTTTGTCTTTATTTATTTTAACGATTGAACAAATAAGGATTTTGAAATATAGTCTAATAGTTAAGGTGAGACCGGATAAACAACAAAACTTAAACCCCACAATATTTGGATACAAAATAAGTTTGAAATTTTAACAAAATTTGTGATTAAAGTTTTACAGGAACACCACAGCAAGAGAAGTAAAGTTGGGAGCCAATTTACAATTTGCAAAAAGCAGGCAAAAAAAAAATTGGTTTGCACAACTTGCAAGCAACCAAATGCACTAAATTGCGTCATGTTTTTTTAATTTGTTAGGTGAAAGCTGTGCAAGTGAAATTTGAGAGCTCCTTGCTTCATCATCGCAGTCCCAAAATGTCTGTCTCTTTGTAGGTGTCAATGGGAGCCTGTTAGTCGATGAATATGACTAACTTTTGTGTAATAAATCTGTGAAAATTATATCTAACTCCTCCCATTTAAGGTTATTTTGTAGTGTTGTAATTACTTTTTGTTAAATATAGGTAATAAATACTTAGTACTCCCATTTTGTGTATTTAATAATCATTTCCTTTCAATTTCAGGTTAATTAGGCAAATTTGTGAAGTACAAATTTTGATCTGCTCGCTAAGCCAATCTGCTGGCTTAGCGAGCCATCCACTGAGTGCACCTCTCTTGCAGCTAAGCGCGAGGAAGAATCTGGAAGAAGGATGAGCAGGACACATGCGCTAAGCGAGAGCTCATCCTGCTAAGCGCACCGCTTGCATGCATTCGCTAAGCGAGAAGCCGACCGCTAAGTCGAAATTCACTTATACTCGCTAAGCGATCCAGAGTTGCGTTAAGCGCGCAAGCACCAACAACACCTATTTAAGCCTAAAATCAGAAATGGAGAGGGAGTTTGGGAAATTCTCGAAGCTTTTGCATGTTTAGAGATTTCTAGAGAGAGAAAGGTCCAAGTTCCAGAGAGTTTTGAGAGCTTTTGCTGTGCGAAGACTGGCAGAGAACTGAGCTTGAAGAGGAAGCCATCCTGAGAGAATGAGATGAGTCTATGAGAGATTGTGAGGTTCTAGAGGTGGAGGAGACATCCCCACCACTTGTATTTCTTCAACCCTTCATTTTTCTCTTCTCTTTGTTGTAAAGGAAGCTTCCCAGATATGGAGAGCTAAATCCTCTGTTGGTTCTTCCTTGTAGGTACTTGATGTAAATACCTATATATCTATTTAATGATGTATTATGTGTTCTCTATGCTATCAGTACGTCATTTCAGTGTGCTTTTGCCTTGATCACGTAGATACATGCTTTGTTAGGATCATTCAACAGTGGAAACTAGTCTGATTCTTAGAACTTGATAGGACGGGGCTAGTTTATTGTATTATCACGAGGGATCGGGGTACGATAACCTAGTTGTTTGTATGTTTATCTTAATGCAGTTCTGGTTGAGTTTAGTCCAACAAGAGGAATCTGAGAATGATGCTTGATCAGGATTAGGCTAGATTATCACGAGGAATTAGGGTTTAGCATTTCAGGAGACACCATAGAACACATGAGCATTGTTAATTTGAGAATATCCTTATAACATCAGGCACCTAATAGGAAGACCAACACGTTGTCTACTCATCTTTACACATCATTACTCACGTGATTTTCCTTTTGAATAGTTAGTTTACATACCTGTTCATAGTCCATACATATTTTTTCATACTAGACACCTATCCACTGAATATAGCTTTACCCAGTAACACAAGTTCCCCGGGAGTTCGATACTCGGTTCTTACCATTTTATACTACTTGCACGATTTGGTGCACTTGTCGGGCTCGACCAAGTTTTTGGCGCCATTGTCGGGGAACTTCTTTCTATTTGGAAAGTTAGTTCAGTCCTAGGTGTCAATTCTTTATTCTTTGGTTAACTGTGAATATTTGCTTTTGATTCACATTTGTTTTCCTCTTGAACTGGATAACTGTTGTTTTTGTTAGTGTTTTATATGCATAGATCTCCCACAGGCAATTTAGTTCTATTGGACTTGGAGATTGAAGCTACATTAAGAAGGAACAGAGCCAAGAGGAGAAGAAAATTGCTGCAAGACAGGACAATAGCGTCCATTCTTGAGGAAGAAACTCATTTTTCTGATTCTTCATCATCTAACTCACCATCATCAAAGGAGTCCGTGACATATTTACCAGAAGCTATTATCATGGCTGATGAACACCAACAAAGGGTTACCCTTGAGGACTATTCAAGCAGTTCAGTGTCGCAATTCTTTACTAGCATTGCACGTCTTGAAGTGCAAGCTCACAACATAAATTACCCTCAATCTTGGATTCATTTAATACAGGGGAACCTATTCCAAGGATTACCCAATGAGGACCCTTATGCACATTTGGCAACATTCATTGAAATATGTGTTAGTCGATGAATACGACTAACTTTTGTGTATAAAACTTGTGTATATTGTATCAAACTTCTCCAATTTATAGTTGTTTTGTAATATTATAAGTACTTTCTGTTAAATATAGGTAATAGATAATTTATACTTTTGTTTTGTGTGTTTAATAATCAATTTCTCTCAATTTCAGGTTAATTAGGCAAATTGGCAAAAGTGTTGTTTTCACCTTCTCGCTAAGCCAATCTACTGGCTTAGCGAGCATTCGCTAAGCGCGACACTCAGCGGCTAAGCGCGAGGAAGAATCCAGAAAAAGATGGGCTGTCAGGTTCGCTGAGCGCACCACTCTAGGTCATCAAGCACACTGCTTCAGCTCATTCGCTAAGCGAGAGAAGCGTGCTAAGCCAAAATCCCGCCTATTTAAGCTTGAAATCAGATTTTTTGCAGGAGTTTGGGCATTTTTTTCTTGAAAAGCCTCTGCATGCACAAGAGTCTGGCCTTGGCTTAAAGCTTTTGCATGTTTTGGAAGTTCTAGAGAGAGAAAGGTCCAAGTTCCAGAGAGTTCTGAGAGATTTTATTGTGTGAAGATCTGCAGAGACGAGAGCTCGAAGCGGAAGCCGTTCTGAGAGCTTGAGATGAGTTTGTGAATGATTGTGAGATCCTAGAGGTGAAGGAGACATCCTCACCACTTGTATTTTTGCAATCTTTCATCTTGTTCTTCTCTGTGTTGTAAAGGAGGTTTCCGGACTATGGAAAGTTAAATCCTCTGTTGGATCTTCCCTGTAGGTACCTGATGTAAATATATTTCTATCTATGTAATAATGTTTTGTGTGCTCTCTGTGCTATCTGCTTTTCATTCCAGTATTCCTTTACCTTGATCACGTAGATGCATGCTTTGTTAGGGTCATTCAACAGTGGAAACTGGTCTAATTCTAAAGTCCTTGATAGTATGGAGCTAAGTTGTTGTACTATCACGAGGAATCGGGGTACACAAACTTAGTTGTGTATGCGTGTCTTAATGCGGTTCTGGTTGAGTTTAGTCTTACAAGAGGAATTTGCGGACGAGGCTTGATTAGGATTAGGCTAAGTTATCATGAGGAATTGGGGTCTAGCAGTCCAGGAGACAACATAGGAATACATGAGCATTGTTAGATAGAGAACATCCATTTTAGCATCAGGAACCTATTAGGAAGACCAACACATTCTATACTTGTTTTTACACAACATTTCTCTTGCGTGATTTTCTTTCTTTTTGTATAGATAGTTTACATACCTATTCATAACCACAATCATCTTTTCATACCAGACACCTATTTACCGAAATAGCTTGCCAGATAACACAAGTTCCCTGAGAATTCGATACTCGGTTCTTACCATTTTATACTACTTGTGTAATCCGGTACACTTGCCGGCCACGAACAATATGCAACACTGTAAAAATTGCAGGAGTGCCAGATGAGGCTATTAGACTCAGCCAGTTTTCATTTTCCTTGGCAGGAGAAGCCAAGAGGTGGCTCTACTTATTTAAGGGTAACAGTCTGAAAACCTGGGAAGAAGTTGTAGAAAAGTTTCTGAAGAAATATTTCCCATAGTCAAAGAATGCGGAAGGGAAGGCTGCAATCTCTTCATTTCATCAGTTCCCTAACGAGTCCTTGAGTGAAGCGTTGGAGAGGTTTAGAGTTTTATTGAGAAAGAATCCCATCCATGGGTTCTCTGAGCCAATTCAATTGAATATGTTTATAGATGGGCTGAGACTATAAACCAAGCAACTGCTAGATGCTTCAACAAGGGGAAAAATAAAGCTGAAGACTCCTGAAGAGGCAACTGAGCTAATTGAGAATATGTCAGCCAGCGATCATGCCATTCTGCGTGACAGAGTTCATCAACCCACAAAGAAAAGCTTGTTAGAACTATCATCACATGACACTTTATTGGCACAGAATAAGTTGCTTTCTAGGCAACTTGAGATTTTAACAGAAACACTTGGTAAGTTGCCAACTAAACTGTCTATTGGTGAACCTACACATTCTTTTGTTTTGCAGGTTACAGGTTGTATCATCTATGGTGAGGCTCATGAAACAGGCCAATGTATTCCCATTGAAGAGAACACTCAAGAAGTTCACTATATGGGAAATCAACAGAGACAAGGATATACTCAAGGAGGATTCTCAGGCTTCCAGCAGGGTCCTTATAACTAACAAGGACAGTGGAGATCACACTCTAGCAATCAATTCAACAAGCACCAGGGTGGACCTTCCAATAGGCCAATTCAACAAGAGCCTAACATCTTTTAGAGGACTACTAAGCTGGAGGAGACTTTGACTCAGTTTATGCAGGTAACAATGTCAAATCATAAAAGCATTGAGTCAACACTAAAAAACCTTGAGGTCCAGGTGGGACAATTGGCCAAGCAGATAGCTGACAAGTCATCCAACAGTTTTGTGGCAAATACAGAAAAGAATCTCAAGGAGGAATGCAAAGCTATGATGACAAGGAGTAAGAGGTTTGTGGAGGCTGAGGATGAGGATAGTGTTGTATCCAAAAAGAAAGTTGTTGAAAAGAAAGGTACTAATGAAAAGAAAGATGATGTGAGAGATGAAAGCAATCAGGAAAAAGAAAAACAAATAATGGTCAAGAAAAAAGAATTAAATGACCAAGAGAAAGAAAAAAAAGTAGAAAAAGAAAATGAAAAAAATGAAAAAGATGAAAAAAATAAGAATGAAGAGAGGAGTAAAAGTGAACAAGCTAGAGAGAAGAAAAGAGAAAAAGTTGTGAAAGAAGGTGCGAAAGTACCATATCCTGTGGTACCTTCCAAGAAGGAGAAGGACCGTCATTTGGCGAGATTCTTAGATATTTTTAGGAAACTAGAAATAACCATGCCCTTCGGAGAAGCTTTACAACAAATTCCACTCTACTCCAAGTTTTAAAAGGATATGTTAACATGGAAACACAAGTATATTCACCAGGAAAACATTGTTGTGGAAGGAAACTGTAGTGCTGTGATTCAAAAGATCCTTCCACCCAAGCATAAAGACCCTGAAAGTGTAACCATTCCTTGTTCAATTGGAGAAGTCACTGTGGGAAAGACTCTTATTGATTTGGGAGCCAATATTAACTTAATGCCACTCTCCATGTGCAGAAGATAGGGAGGGTTGGAGATCATGCCCACTAGGATGACTTTACAACTTGTTGACCGCTCCATTACCAGACCATATGGAGTAATTAAAGATGTGTTGGTCAGAGTAAAACAGTTTATCTTCCCGGCAGACTTTGTGGTAATGGATATCTGTGAAGATAATGGCATTCCTGTAATATTGGGAAGGCCATTCATGTTAACTGCGAGCTACATAGTTGATATGGGGAGAAAGAAGTTGGAGCTGGGCTTTGAAGATCAGAAAATTGATTTTGATTTGTTTGTTGAAGACAAGCCTGCTCCAGAACAAAATGTTTGCTAATAGGTAATGGAAGTGGGGAAGGAGGTTCTGAAAGTAAGGACCAAAACGTGATTTCGCCCATTGAGGTAAAGGCGTCAAGCTAATGACGTTAAAGAAGCACTTCCTGGGAGGCAACCCAGTTCTAATTTTTGCTATTTTGTTTTGTTTATGCATTGTATAATGTGGAACTTGCTTCATAATCATTACATTGGGGTATATCAGCTTGTTTTTGAATGATAGATATAAGGGTTTCAAATTCTTGAGAAAAGGACTGAAATAGAACTTAGAAATTTTTTTCTGAAAATCAGTCCTTTTAATAAGCACAAGCCTCGTGCTAAGCGCATCTTTTGTCATGCGCTAAGCGGAGAGTCTCTAGCACTTAGCGCTCAACCCTTGCATCTCAAGCTGATTTGGTCCGCTAAGCTGGCCAAGGCTGAGCTAAGCCAAATTCAATTTGATCTGAATTCACCTAAACGATGGCCTGCTCGCTAAGCGCATCGTATTCACTGGCTAAGCACGAGACGTCGCCACTAAGCCCATTTCGATGCGGCCTAAATTGGGGTTCATTGAGCTAAGCGCTACTCATGCCAGCAAAGCCCAATTCATTGTGGCCATAGCAGCGTTAAGCGGTCTATCATTTGCTAAGCGCCTGCCCCCCTGTATTCAAGATGCATTATATTAGCTAAGTCGGCCTAGAGCCAAGCTTAGCGAGAGTTGTAGGTTTTATGATCTGCAGCATTCACTAAGTGCCCCTTCTGTGCGCTAAACCCAGCTTTAAAAAAAATCAGATTTTGAATTTCAAACTTGGGCTAAGCGCGCAGCTCCGCTAAGTGAACCTCTTTGAGAAACCAAACGTCTCTCTGGCTCACTTAGCGCGGTGGTTCGCTAAGAAAGAGGGTCGAAAATTGCTTAAGCAAGTGTAACATCAGTTACACTTACCTTTACCAAAAAATTTTCTGAACATTGCCTGCATCTTCTCTCTCACACCCAAACTCGCGCATGCTTACTTTCTTTGTGCATCTTCACGCATTTTCAGCAATCAACAATCCAAGTAAGTTTCTCATTCCCTTTGCTCTTTTATTTTTGTGAACTTTAGGGTAGAAAACCATAGAATTTAGCTTTTAATTTTTAGGGTTTTAACGATATTAGATTAGTTAAAAATTAGGATTTTGTAAATGATTGTACTGTGTAGATAGCTTTGATTGGTTTGCATGTTTGATATGCCTTTGAGAGGCTCAAAAAAGAGAAGAAAATGAACTTTGTTTTCTGCATTTTTCTGGAAAACGTGATGAACTCGCTAAGCGCGCTTGCTGCGTTAAGCAAGGTCATCAAAATTCATTGAATATATGCATTTTTGGATGAACTCGCCAAGCACGCCTGCCGCGCTAAGCGAGTTCATCTTTTGAGGATGAACACTCATCCTCCTGTTGAGATGCCTGTGGCTAAGCGAGGCTGAATCGCTAAGCCCAAGTAACTTAGTCATTTTTTTGTTTTAATCCACGCAGTAAGCCGAGCCTATCTGGGCTAAGCTCATTTCACTGCGGCAGGCATTGGGCTAAGCGAGCCTAGCTCGCTAAGCCCACATACTTATTGAATTTTTTGAAATTCATGAGCCGCTAAGCGCAACCCTGCTGAGCTTAGCGCTTATCTGTTGCGGCTATCATTAGGCTTAGCAGACAATCGCTCGCTAAGCCGATTATGCAGAAGCAAAATTTTCTGCAATATCCGCTAAGTAGCCCTCCATGTCGCTAAGCGGTAGTGTTATTTTGTGAAGGCGCGCTAAGCAGACCATGTCCCGCTAAGCTGCCAGTGTTTTTCTCAGTCTTATTTGTCTATTTTTTAAATTGAATAACTTGTGGTCTAACTAACTTTTTGGGTTCCTTTGTGTTGCAGATGGCCTCCAGGAAACGTAAGAGCATTGGGGCAAGGCCAACTGCTCAATATGATACTAGACGGTTCCTTTCGCTTGATGCTTGGAACCGTTATACAGATAATGTCTTGGGAAGGAGCATTTTGTCAGAGAGGAAGGTTGTGATATACCACACCGAGTTTGATGACTTCAAGACAGAGTTGGAGAGGGGTAATCTTCACAAACGCCTCACCAACCTGGCTGATGGGTCTATTGATCTTGCTTTGGTGAAAGAATTTTATGCTAATCTTTACAGCCCTGGGGATCCTTCACCAAAGCAAGCCAGAGTTAGAGGCCACTTGATGAAGATAGACGCCGACAGCCTCAACACATTTCTAGATACTCCTGTAGTCCTATAGGAGGGGGAGACATTACCCACCTACTCTAGGTACTGCAGGTTACCCACAGATCATAGAGAGATTAAGGATGCTCTTTGCATACTAGGGAGAGGGTTCAATTTCAATGTTGAGGGCCATCCGAGGAGGATTCTTAGGAAAGATCTGACTACCTTGGCCCAGGTATGGAGTGTTCTCTCTTACTCCAACCTGGCCCCTACATCTCATACATCAGATCTCACTATAGACAGAGCCAGGTTGATCTTTGGCCTGGTCTCTCATATGGACATGAACATCGACGCTCTCATCTCAGGATATATGACTTCTATTGCCCAGTCTAACTCTTACAGACTTGGGTTTCCTACTTTGATCACCGCCTTATGCCGAGTCCAAGGGGTTGTCTCTGACAGCCTCACATTTAAGCGCCTGAGCCCGGCCATTAACTTGGCCTACATAAGGAAGAACTGTTGGAACATTGATGATCTAACAATTGCTTTCCGAGGGGCTAGGAGGGCGAGGGCGAGGCCAGCTAATATTCCATCTTCTTCTGCAGCTCCAACACCTACTCCAGCATCTACTTCTACAGCTTCTTCAGTTCCAGCTCATGTTGACTCACAGTGCTTTGAAGCCATGCTTCAAAGTATCCATCAGGGTCAGATTTTATTGTTGCAGAGTCTACAGGTAGTAGCTCCTCCAGGATCCATCCTATCAATGGAGCAGTTCTTAGAGAGGGTAGCCTGGCTTAGGGCCCAACCTTCTCTTGATAGGGAAGGTGAAAGTCCCACAACCTAGGTACCCCAACAGGTACAAGATGCTTCCTTCGAGACCACCATCCCAGAGCCATTCACTCTTCATCCTGAGGCAGGGGAGGAACAGGCGAGACCAGAGACTGCTACTACTCCTGAGAGATCCCTTGAGGGTACATCAGAGCCTCCTACTCCAGTGGCAGACCTCTCCTCTTCACAGCCTGCAGCTGACCCTTCCACCCCTTTACTTGACATACCAGAGGACCAGACCACACCAGTCCTGGTACTGAACACCTCTCCTCCAGCTACTCTAGTACTTCATTTGACAGATGAGGAGGAGGCTCAGTCACAGGATACCTAGGACCTGTCTCAGGGATTTTAAATTCCTAATGATTTTTCTTTTTGGATAATGATTATAACTATATTAGTTTTAGTACATTGATTTAGTGATTTTGGTCTATAATTATATACTTATACTTTTTGTGAATAGTTAGTATGCATGTTTTGAAGCATACAGAACAGTTTGACTTGATCATGATGATTATGCAATGAAAAACTTTTATCTTTTTATGAAATGGGTGTTATAGACTGATTTTGGATTGAATGCATGATTGTGATGAAGTTGTGTTTCTTTTCATAAGTTCAAGCTAGTGTGTATGTTAGACAAAGAAAGAACAAGAATGTGAGCTTGCAATTAGAATTGTTAGTCAGTAGACAGATTGATTGAGAAAGAAAAGCTTGAACCATAACCGGTGAGAGTGTGATCTTAAACTGTGAGTGAACGACTAGCATCGAGTAATAGTCTTTGCATCAATCTCTGAATTTTAGAATGAAATGTATGAATGAAGGCCATGATTGTATATACAAGCCAATTGACCAAAAACCTTACCTTGAATTATAACTGTATCCTTTGCACCCTTTGTAAGCTAAATTAAATTTTCAAAAGTGAACCCTAAACTTGAATAAATATCTCCAGATACCTTGCTTAGATTCTAGGAGAGCAGATGGTTCAAGGCAATTTGCCCCAAATTTGGGGGAGTTAACCGGGATGTAAAGTGGAAGGAAAAACACATCAGCACACACAACAAATAAGTTGTGTTAAAAAAAGAAAAAGAAAAAGAGAAATCAAAGAAAGTGTGTGTTGTTGTAATAAGGTCAAATACAAGTCAAAGTGACAGGCTAGTGAATAAGCTAATTGTATTGAAAAGACTACTTGGATAAGTCTAGGATTTGTGCTCTCTTAGAATCTAAGCCTTTGAATCCTAAAAAAACCAATTATTTTTGTAGCCAAGCCTCACTACAAGCCTGTGAAAGTCCTTTTGATTCTGTTTATGCATTTCTGACTTTATGGCTTGAGATGAAGTTCAAAGATTGGACCTCTTGCTAGTTGTTGTTGATGAATAGCTTAAACACTTGTGCTTGAGTGAAATAGTAGCCATCAGACTATGGTTTAAGCTACTTTCCTTGATATCTGTCTTATGCCTAACTTCAATTAATTGAAGACATACATCATGTTCTTCCCTTTAAATAACTACATGCTTTGTGAAAGACAAGTGATGAGGGCATTTTGCTTAATTCTGTTATCATGCAATCAATAGTTTTTGTAGCATACACCTTTATACATAGTCACTGCATATTTTTGTCACTTGGGGACCAGTGAGCTGTTCTGTATTTGCTTGAGGACAAGCAAAACTGTAAATTTGGGGGAGTTGTTAGTCAATGAATACGACTAACTTTTGTGTAATAAATTTGTGAAAATTATATCTAACTCCTCCCATTTATGGTTATTTTGTAGTGTTGTAATTATTTTTTGTTAAATATAGGTAATAAATACTTAATACTCCCATTTTGTATATTTAATAATCATTTCCTTTCAATTTCAGATTAATTAGGCAAGTTTGTGAAGTGCTGATTTTGATCTGCTCGCTAAGCCAATCTGCCGGCTTAGTGAGCCATCCACTGAGCGCACTAGTCTTGCGGCTTAGCGTGAGGAAGAATCTGGAAGAAGGATGAGCTGGACACACGCGCTAAGTGAGAGCTCATCCTGCTAAGCGCACCCCTAGCATGCATTCACTAAGCGAGAAGTCGGCCGCTAAGCCGAAATTCACTTATGCTCGCTAAGCGATCCAGAGTTGTGCTATGCGCGCAAGCACCAGCAAGGCCACCTATTTAAGCCTGAAATCAGAAATGGAGAGGGAGTTCAGGCAATTCTCGATGCTTTTGCTATGCAAAGACTGGCAGAGAACTGAGCTTGTAGAGGAAGCCATCCTCAGAGCATGAGATGAGTCTGTGAGAGATTGTGAGGTTCTAGCGGTGGAGGAGACATCCCCACCACTTGTATTTCTTTAATCCTTCATTTTTCTCTTCTCTTTGTTGTAAAGGAAGCTTCTCAGATATGGAGAGCTAAATCCTCTGTTAGTTCTTCCTTATAGGTACTTGATGTAAATACCTGATATGTATTTAATGATGTTTTATGTGTTCTCTGTGCTATCAATACATCATTTTAGTGTGCTTTTGCCTTGATCACATAGATGCATGCTCTGTTAGGATCATTCAACAGTGGAAACTGGTCTAATTCTTAGAATTTGATAGGACGAAGCTAGTTTATCGTATTATCACGAGGGATCAGGGTACGGTAACCTAGTTGTTTGTATGTTTGTCTTAATGCGGTTTTGGTCGAGTTTAGTCCAACAAGAGGAATCTGAGGATGATGCTTGATCAGGATTAGGCTAGATTATCACGAGGAATCAAGGTTTAGCATTTCAGGAGACACCATAGAACACATGGGCATTGTTAAGTAGAGAATATCCTTATAACATCAGGTACCTAATAGGAAGACCAACATGTTGTCTACTCATCTTTACACATCATTACTCACGTGATTTTCCTTTTGAATAGTTAGTTTACATACTTGTTCATAGTCCATACATATCTTTTCATACTAGACACCTATCCACTGAATATAGCTTTACCAAGTAACACAAGTTCCCTGAGAGTTCGATACTTGGTTCTTACCGTTTTATACTACTTGCGCGATCCGGTGCACTTGCCAGGCTCAACCAGAGCCCAAGTAGTGGATCATGGTCTGCTGTCACAGACGTGGATTGCTGGATCAAACAAACACCAATGAATAAGTTGAATACTAAGTTGAAAGTGATGAAGTGTCAAAATGGAAGAGTTGGAAGAAAGATCACATCAAACCATGAGGGCCATGATTAAAACTCATAGATTCATGTTGGGTATGATCATTGGAACCAAAGGCTGGGACATTGATTTTTGAAGATGTCTGAATGAGACATACATTGATGGCTACACAACCCATGCAAAACAAATGAGTATGTGTAGAATACATAGTTTTGACAATAGTTGATGTAAAATAAGCTATATAAAATAGTACCTCAGCATCAGGTAACATGGCCATCACAACATCAATTAAGCTTGAGTCAGTTGAACACTTCAAAACGGCAGAATTCCTGAACTTGGGTTAGACCTTTATCTTAAAAGCAAGCACATAACCCAGTAGCTTATCAAGTGCTTGGGGTGAAGTATTCAAATCAACATCACCATCCTTGTGCAAAGAGAATAATTCAATGCATAAAAAAATGGTAATGGTATTGGATATTATACAAACAAAAAATAACATATCAAAGCAAAAGAGTTGCTTTTGAATCCAAAGACGTACTGCAATTTTATGCCTATCAACTGCATCAGCTGATTGACAAATCAATTCAGTGCATTCACGGTCCCAAAGCAGGAATTTTGTGCTTTCATCTTTGTGGTTGATCATCACCTCAAGCCTATACCTGGTACCATATATAGCAACAGTATAAAAAAATATGAATATATGAAGGATACATAGGATTTTAAAAGATCACAATGACTTAAGCATAACTTCCTGATTGTATTTGCCACATGCACATGTGAAGGGCGCCATCTCTGCATCAATTTTTTTATGCCATTGAATGCAAGCTGCATAACACCATGAATGATTGTCCATAACAATCCTAGTAATTATGTCAACAGTAACACAAACAATTTCCTATGTAAAACAACATAGACATCAAATGCTGCATAAACTTGGGATGGTGGGGGGTGAAGAATTAAAATCTATAAGATAATTACTTCAGAGATGGTGTTAATCTCAGCAATAGTCTTTGCCTCAGTCTTTCCAAAGAATGATTCCTTTGATGATAATTGTGTAGAACCTGAAAGTTGTGAACTGCCTTGACCATGGGATTTAAAAACTGACCGGGCCTCAATGCCCAACTTTGCACGCCTACAAATATAGAATCAACAACAAAAGTAAGATAAAAAATTATCAACACATATTAGGCACTGCATGAGGAAAATACCGTTCATTGAATTCTTGAATCTCCATCACCAATTGGTTAATAATTAACTTCGAAGCCTTGAAAGAATTGCTGACTGATGGCGGATAAGATCCTGAATCATTTTAAAATAGAGTGATAAGATGGAATAGCATAAACAAAAGAAGAAACAAATTGAACATGAGGCTATACCCTGAGCATCCTTTATTCTACCATGGGTCAATAGAACTGTAATCGGGCCATGACCTTCATGATCATCTAAGAACTTTAAAAACTGCAAGCAATAATCGTCCCACAAAGTGCAAGATAGCAATTGTTGGCTATCAGAAACAAATAGTTATGAGACAATCAGTTAATAATAATGTAATCATAGCCACAACCTGCCAAGGTATATGAGACAAATTGTTGGCAACAATCAAACTTTACCTAAGTCCTTTAGTTTAAAGACAACCCCTGAAACATGGTGAAAGACAACCTCGTCCATGACACTGATAATGTCTAAAGCAAGTAGGAAAATGAAGGAATGTTATTTCAAAAAGAGCAGAACTTAGCAAATAAACACAGTGGCAAAAATATAAGTTAACATACCAACCAATAGGCCAGGTTCAGACTGCCCAGCCACAACATTGGCAAATCCAGCAAACCTGTATTTTCTAAAAGGGAGGTCGTCTAGAATAGACTGCCTTACAACAATAACTCCAGTAAACACCAATTTAAATTGGTGATCACAAACTCTATACTGACCGTTGTTTTTGAGCACATTAAAATTGTGCATGACATAAGTACAATTTTCCTTCAAGTCCATCTTCCAAGACTTCAGCTGGTCTTGTTTATAAATAACATGGATCTCATCACCCTAGAGACCGTTAAGGTTACAACACAATGGGCTGAACAATAAGTAATAAACCTAGTAAAAACACAAAATTGAAGCATACATCAGAGTCGACAAAAACCATCTTAGCTTGCTCAGATTTGTCAGGCATCCCAACAAACCATAGATCACTGATCCTCACAGCAAGTTTAAGAGTTTCTTTTGAGCCGTCGATGTTCATTATCTTGTCTGGAGAACGTGCCATAATGCAGCAAAAAAATGGAACAACAATGTAACACAATGTCGTTTTTCAAGACCTACAATAATCATCGAAAAAACCAACAATGAGTGGCACCATCAGCCCAAAAGAAATATTGTTGTTCTTATCTGATGTCATGACCACAATAGCTTACCTTGTCTAAACTGCTTCCTGCACAACCTTGTAAATGGGATTGTGAGGACCAAAAACAAACAAAGACAGGCCATAAGGAACAAACAAAAATGTCCATGCAAGTGGCAGAGCCAGCAACAAACCACACGAAAAAATGTACAGAACAAATGACAAAGACATAGACATGCCTGGTGGATATTTTTCGTAGATAAACTTCTTCCTGCACGACCTTGTGAACGGAAAATCGCAACCACCAGAAACAAAGAAAGAAAGTTTGACTTGATCTTCTTAATTATGGCATGATAAGGTCGATGTGGGATTATATTCAAGTTAAAATAATTTCACGGATGGGGACAAAAATTAATAAACTGCTCCCTGTTTCCCTCGTGAAGCAAAGGCTTTATGTAGAAAACGTAAGGATGTACACAAGAAGCTGACATGTTCTCTCTGCTATTCACAAAAGGTTCATAAAAGCTAACGTAAGTATTGTTGTCTATATATACTGATTGCTTCTGTTAATTTTGTAATTTTACGAGTTGGCTTTTCAATTTTGGAAATCAATTTCCTATGTATAAAATGTCTACGTTATATTTGGACCCAATTTTTTTATGATTTAATTACACTTGCCGAGAACAAATCAAAACACATTCAAAATTTTATGCACCGGCTTTCATATTTTTTTTCAGGAAACGTAGGTCCAACATCTTATTTAGAAAAAAAAAACTTTAACCATTGCTAACAAATTATGAAATTAGTCCACGAGGTAAGCAAGCAATAAAAAAATAATAAAGACAACTAAATCACACGAACCTAGAAGAATATAAATCAACAACGAGTACAAACTAAACAAACGAAAATAAAGACAAAAAAGGGTACTGAACATAAGAAAAAGGAAAAGAACCATATGCGTGCTTTGTATGAGCAGTGTCATGTGAGAATGTCATATAGAGTGATAAAAAATGGGGTGAGTATTATTTATGAATGTGACTTTGAATGAGAGAGAGATTGGTGTTAGAGTGTGTGTGTGATTGTCAGAAAATAATACAATGTGAGTGATTGTTTGTGAGAGCGAGGCATGGTGATGATGAAAAATGAGAGAGTAATGATCGACGGGTGCGCTGCAGTGTCTTTATTTATGTGCACCGTAGCTTCGATTTTGGTGAAGCTAAAACTCACTTTTTTTTTAAATGAACTAAATCTATTTTTGGGTTTAAAGTGAAGAGGATCATTGTCTAATAAGATTGTTTTCCAAAAGCGCCTCTTAGAAAAGCACGAATAAAAAAGAAATCCTCCACCTAGAAAATAGCTTTTTAACACAAGTTATTAAAAACTTTTAACATCAATTATTAATCGACGTTAAAACTACCCACATTAAAAGTTTTAATGTTAACATCAATTTTCTAATATCGATGTTAACTAAATTACACAACATTGATTTTTTATAAAACCAATGTAGTATCATAGAAAGATAACAAAAAATTATAAAATATGTAAAAAAACACATCGATTTTCCAAAAAATAAATATTGATTTTTCTAAAAACTGATGTTAACAGTAAAAATCAACATTGATGATGTTGTCAGTCAACAAAACCAATGTTGTTGGTTGACAACATCGATTTTTCCAAAATATCGATGTCGTTTTTTGTAATTTTTTTAATATCCTGTCTATTTTTTTAATTATCCCAAATTAACCTGTAAATGGAAAAACAGAACCAGACCAAACAGTTTTTATCAAGCAATTTAAATTTTGTTCAAAATATATAATTGAATATTTACAATGAATTATAATAAAAATGAAAGTCAATACATAAAATCATTTGTAACCTAATCTAAATTAACATAATAACTACTCTGTAATTCTAAAATTACTTAAACTCCTAGTGTTTGATTTTTAACTTTCAGATAATATCTTGCCCACTGAATGCGAATTGCTTTCATCCTCATTCCAATGGTCTTTGATCAGTAAAATACTGCATGATATAATAAAACATAAGTGAATATATGAGTCAAAATGATAACAATTATAAGAAATTGAATTTGTTTCAAAGTAAACAATTACCATTTCTCAGCTATCCTTAAAACCTCTTAGGACTATTGTTGTTGACATCCAATGCATTACGTAGTACCCGCACTCAGTATTTCGTTTTTTCTTATTACACTAAATTGAATAAGATATTTAGATATTCAAAGTTAACCAAAAATTAGTATACAACGTAATAAAATTTAATTTGACCGGCATGAAACATTATTTAAATGCACTTTAACTACAATCCATCTAGCAGCAGTTTTGGATTTACTTCCTTGACTGTCATCGAATCCCTTCAAAGCACCGATGAAGAGAAAAATGCATGCGTATAATCAAAATATTGATGTCAAATTGTAATCACAAAGTAATTGTATTACAAAATACAACTGACCTGTTAATAATTCATTTCAAGTAGTTGTCGGGCCTATTGTGCAAGGAACAAAACCAGATGATAACATTGTCCTTAGGCAAAGGAACGACCATTTGTCGATGTGCATTGCATTGGAGAACATTAAGTTATTAAAAGCATACATGATTTAAATTGATTTGCTCAGTTTAACTTACCCATTCAAGTAGGCTCCTAGGTACACATCTCTTTGCGAATTTTGCATCCATTTCTTAATATAATCTTCTGATTCAAATTGTGATTGCCCAAATCTTTGTATGGATTGTAGCTCGAGGAATCCATACACATCGGCATTCCCACTCGCATACTTGTCTCAATCATATGCCTATTGTTATTAAAATAAAGTAAGTTATGCATGAATTTAAAACAATCAGTTAGGTAATATACAATAACGTAAAATGACTTACAAAATCCACAATTGTATAATAGAGATGCTCAAACATTGACCACCATGTGCTATTTCAGAAAGATCTTCATGCTTTATGTCCAATGGAAAATTATCATTATGCACCCTAAACATGGTAGCATCCCACGACACCTGCAGCAGCTTGCAGGATGGTCAATGTCATCAGGTACAAGGGATTGACGTCAGGATCCAGCATATCTACAGGTTTCGCCGGTCCCTCAGCTCCTTGTTTATTCTACACATTTAATAAACATTAAGCGAATGATAGTGAAAACTTGATTTGTAACAAATCCTTTATTAATAATTATTAAAAAAAACAAAAAATGAAATACTTGTTCTGAAAAAAGCTTTACAAGATGTATCAGCCAAGCAAGGAAAGTGTTAAGTGCCTGCCCCACCAAATGAACCTCTTGAGTGGGTACAGGAATGCGAGCATCAATATCTTAGACTTCCTCAACACCAACCTTCACTTGATCATTTCCTAAAGGAACATTGTGGATGATCGTCAACCCTTCATAAACTCTTCCAAGAGGGATTGACATACAACCCACATTTATCTGAATCACTCGTTTCTAGGTGCTTCCTTGAGGGATTGACACAACTTTCCTTTGTTCTGACACAAGCAGTAGAAGGACCAACCTCAGTCTCAGGAGGTAGTGCGAGTCCATGTGATTGCATCTGCGACTGCATCTGGGACTGAATTTGGCTAAAGGACATCATTAATTGTTGAGTCACTTTTTGTGTGATCGACTCATCCAACTGGTCTTTGATCTTTTGTGTCAGTTGCTCTAGGTCTTCAAGAGCCATGGACGAAGAGGTATGGGAGCCCCTTGAAGCTGGTCCAAAGTAGTGTTTGATCATGACATCGGCTCTAGCAGCACGGATACGACCAGGGTGCTCTGGTCGCCCAATGGCAGCTGTCAATACATCTTGATGTTCATGGGCGACAAAGCTTCCCTGTAAGGCCTGCTCTTCCAGGAAATCTTATAGTCAACTGATTAAACAAATTTGGTTTACTTATCCAATAATTATTATAAAAATTGACCTCTAACAAATGATAGTCACTTACAATCCTATCTATAGTTTGCTGCAAGCCTTAAACATCATTCGACCTGAATTTTTCGTGCGGGTCATCTTCCACTTCACATGTCGTCTAATGGGAGATGGAGGATCAACGACTGTGTCAGTGCTCCCGGATTGGGCTGCTTCCTCCCATCGTTTCTTTTGCTTCTCCTTCATCAACTTTTGTTCTTGAAAATCATAACCCTCATAAGATAACATGTGAGGGGCAGTGTTTTGTTTCTAAATGGTCTGCGCCTTCTTTCGAACATCCTGTGACAATAACACATAACGGTAACTTAATATAGTTGGCAATAATACGTAAATATGAAGCTTAAAAAACAATGAAAATCAACTAACCTCCCATGAAGGGTCTCTATGACTCTAACAAAACTGGGTCCACTTCTCTTTGCTTATGATGTATTTCTCACATACTTTGCCATCCTCGCCCTCCTTGCCATGTGCTAGAGCCCATTTGGAGGTCAAATCTGACTTAAACTGCCTCCACTTCTCTCCGATGATCTAAAGTATTTTTTCTTTGTGCTCAAATCAGATGATTCAGGAATATCAAATTCAGCCTGATACAATAAATACATTTTGCAGTTAGTCAATTACAAATTAAGATTTTTAGTACAACATATTACAACAACATTTAATTGAAATACTTGAATATCCTCCAAGATCAAATCCTTTTGAGCTATAGGGACTTGTTTCCAATTATGATATGCAACATCCACCTTATCACGAGCGACAATCCCCAAGTATGTTCTTAATTTCTTTCTGTGGGGACCATTGGCTCTCTTAGAGATAGGATCGACATGAACCACTGGTCTCTCCACCCCAACTGGTCTAGTAGCCAACGATCTGAGTTATGTTGCTTTTCTTTTCTTCTTCGATGTAGACGGTGAAGGTGTTGTTGACTCAGGAGGAGGTGGAGGGGAGCTGGGTGGTGTATCCATGTGCCTGTTAAAAAACAACATTAATTAAACAATGAATGAAAATTATATTAAGTTGTGTAATTGAAATTAACAAAGCAAGTAAATATAAAATAAATTACATTATACGATGTTAATTAATTATCCTTCATCATGATCATTACAATTTGCGAGGACGTCATCAACTTCTTCTTCTCCGTTGACGTTAGTTGGCATTTGTGTGGAGAAAGGAGTGAGAAAAATATCAAGGGTTAAATCATCATCTTCAATATTAACACCAATTGTTTTTCCGTGTAGAACCACTAACCATCTTTCATTACAAGGACCTTGAACATAAAATATCTGCTTAGCTTGTTCTGCCATTATGAAAGGCTCATTCTGATAAGCGAGCTTCTTTAGTTATGCCAAAGTAAATCCAAAATCATCGGTTCGTACACCGATATTGTTATTTACCCACTTACACTTGAAAACACAGACACTAAATTTTACATAATTAACCTCCCAGATTTCTTCAATGACTGCAAAGTAAGGCATGGAAGCTACACGGGGATTGCCATTATATACAATAGCAAAGTGTTGAAATTCAAACCTTAGACTAACACCACTATTTTGCATTGTACTCTTGTCATTTTGTGATTTCGTGTGGAACGAATACTTGTTGATATCCTATCCTTTCCAAGTTATAACATTTCTTTTAGGTCCATCTACTAACTTCCTTAACGTTTCAGATGCATTATGGTCATCAAAGATTATATCTTTATACCAATTTAGGAAAGTTTTGTTATGCTCTTTCAACACCCTATTCTTGGTCTTTTTTGGGTTACTTTCCTTGACTAAAGCTTCATGACGAACTATATATGGCAGAACTTCATTACTGTTATTCAGTATAGACAAATGAGCTTGTTGCAATTCTTCTAGACTTAGAGTGATAACATGTAATCCTCTTGAACCCTTACCTCCCACTCTCTCATCATGCCGAGACTCCGGAACCCTAACAGGTTTTGCCTTTTCCATGTACTTGAAACAAAACTCAATAGCTTCTTTCTCAATGTACCTTTCAACAATAGATGCTTTAGGACGGTGTAGATTATTTGTATACCATTTTAAGATCTTCATGCATCACTCAACCGGGTACATCCACCGCAAATAAACGGGACCGCAACATTTAATTTCCCTCACCATATGAACAATTTAGTGAACCATGATGTCAAAAAATGAAAGAGGAAAATATATCTCCAACTGACATATGATAATAATAGCCTCATTTTCTAGCTCATCTAACTTGAGAGGATCAATGACTTTGCAACATATGGCATTGAAGAGAAAACATGAGGGAGTTATGGCATGCCTGACTTTCTTAGGCAAAATGTCTCGTATTGCCACAACTAACAGTTGTTGCATCATGACGTGGCAATCATGAGACTTTAAGCCAACTAACTTTAGATCTTTCAACTGCACAAGGCTCTTAATATTTGAAGAGTATCTCTGTGGCACTTTCACATGGCGTAGACACTGACAAAAACTTATCTTTTCCTTTATGGAAAAAGTATGACAAGCTGGAGGCAAGTATATTTTGTTACCATTAGACCTTGGATGTAACTGGTCTCGTATACCCATCTCAACTAGATTTTGGCGAGTATTCAAACCATCATTTGTCTTGCCTTGAATGTTAAGAAGCATGCCGATGACACTATCACAAACATTTTTCTTGACATGCATAACACTAATAAAATGTCTTACATTTACATCAGACCAGTATGGAAGATCAAACAATATCGACCTCTTATTCCATATGAAAGTTTTACTTTTTTCCTTCTTTTCGATATTTCCAAATATAGTATTAATGCCCTCAACCTGCTCAAGAACTTGTTGACAAGTTAACGGTATCAACACACCATCATAGGGCATACATGATGACCCTTAACACTGTATCCACTCAAATTCTCATATGCTAGAAAGTCATTGATGGTACAAAATAGCATTGCACGCAACTTGAATGTCTCATTTCGATACCCGTCAAACACAACAACTCCCTCATCCCACAACTTTGTAAAGTCTTTAATCAAGGGACTGAGATAAACATCAATGTCATTTCCTGGTTGTCTTGGGTCCGATATCATCATAGACAACAATCACAACATCATGCATTTTCGCTTCACGCACAACCAAGGAGGAAAGTTGTAAATTACTAGCAAAACATGTCATGAATTGTGTTGAGTGCTTAAACTGCCATAGGGATTCATTCCATCACTGGCAAGTCCTAGCCTAAGATTTCTTGTCTCTTTGCCGAAATCTGAATACAAACTATTAATCTTCTGATGCAATCCTCCTAAGGAGGGGACCCATCACCAGAGCCATGGCTAGGAGACTCAAGGAAGATTGGGCTAGGGATGCAAGAGAATGCTCTAGGGTTCTCATGAGCCTTAGGGTAGCTTTTGGGCCCATGGGCTAAGTATGAGCTCACTTATCTTTGTACATATTAGATTAGGGTTTCATTATTTTTTGGGTCTTGTATTTAGGGCTCCACAATGTAGGGATGGTACCCCACAAGTTTAGGGTATCCTAATAATGTAGGATTTTCTGCCTTTGTATTTTAGGGCACCTAGACTAGTTTTTGTATTAGGGGGAGTTTTGTAATTTCACATGCATTAAGTGCACTACTTGATGTGTGTGTTGGGAGAAAAATTTAATTGAATTGGTAGAAGCCCAATCCAATTAAATTTTGGACCAGCCTAAGGGAAAGGTGAGCATTTGCTTGCTACACCCCATTGCCATATCATATAGTCACACTTTGTGCATCTCCTTCATGCTTTACATGTCTTATGACACCTAAGCACAATTAGTGAAGAATCCTGGAATTGTTCTTAGATTAGTGGGCTGAACCATAGCTAAAATTCACTAATCATAACTAGTGAAATTTTGGCTCCAAATTTGGGTCCAGAAATTCAAATTCAAATTCAAGTGAATTCAAATTTCCCTCCAATTATGTGTGACCCTTAGGCTTTAAATAGATGCCTCGTGTGTGGTTTTTGCAACTTTGATGATTTAAGAAATTAGACTTCAAAGTTCAGACCTCATTCTTCCTCTTCTCTCTCTCAAAATTTCATTCCCCTCTCTCCCTCTCCCTTCACTCATCTTCTCCTACCTTCAAGCTCTTATCCATGGCTTCCTATTGTGGTGAGCTTGTTCTTGACTCATTTTCTCCTTGAAGTGGCGTCTCCAATCACCTTTCCTCTTTCTCCATTCTGCTGCCATTGATCTTCAAGAAGCAAAGGACTTAATTGATGAAGAAGATTCAAGTCCTACAAGCTCTACATGGATCCATATTATGTGGTATCATAACATCTTCATCTAGGTGATATTCTTTTGCTTCCTCTATCTTTTGTTCAGTCAATTCACTTTAATTCCTTGTTCTTCATTGTGTTCTCCATGTATCTCCTCTATTGTCTTGTGGTCTAGTTCTGTTTAGAGTAGATTAAAAAAATTAAACCGATTAAATCTTAGATCTACACTTGTTCTTGCATTTCTATGGTTCAAATTTTATAGATCTACTCTTGAATCATGTTTTTGTGTTGATTTTAGGTTCTATCATTTTTCAGTCATAAACTTCTTGTGCTGAACCTTTAGATCTCAATTTTCTTGCAAAGTATTGATTAGAAAAGAAAACACAAAATCTAAGTGTAAATAACTTTATTCATGTTGTCTTAAAGTCATGTTTAGTCATAATAATTGTCACATTATGTTCTAAGTTTGTGCTAAATTTTGATTTTGTTGATTGAATTCTAGATACATTTGTTCATGTATTCTTGCAATTTTTAGCCTATAATTTGAATTTTGGGTCTAATTCATGCATATTGTTTAGTCCATAACATGTTCTAAATCAATTCCTAGAAATAGTCTCGTTGTTGAACTTTTCTTGTTTTCTAAGTTTCCTATATGATGCCTATGAAGAAATTGAGTTGTGGTGTTGAGTTGTGGCTAGATTTGTGAATCTAAATAAGTCTTAATCTCTATTGAATTGTGTTATCCAAGAAAATTATGCGTAATCAAACACAAATTGCAACTATCCAAGCCTTAAGCACCATAAACACTACTCTTGATTTCTAAGTTGAAATTCTGGTTGCTGTCAGTTTTGGCTCACTATCTTCTTAACTCCACTATGGCTTGAATACTTTGAGTTTTGAGCTGAAATTTTAACTTGATAAAATAGACATCTGGATGAAAACAATGGAAAAAGAATGAACAAAAATGAAAAATAAATGAGTGAGAAAAGGTGATAAAGATTAACGTCAAAATCCACATCCAGAACAGAAAAAAATGTGTATGCTTAATTTGCTTGAAAATTGTTCATTATTTTGAGTTTTATTACAAGCCTATTTGAATTCTTGGAGTTTTTCATATTTTAGATGTGTTTCCAAATTGACATAACTAGAATTTTTCTTTGAGTCTTGTTTTTAATTTGTCAATCTAATCTAGTGCCATTCTAGGACTTCCTTTGTGTTCCACCTTGGCTTATGGTGTTGTCCTTTTGCTTTACTTTCCTTGAATCTAATTGAATTAATGTCATGTTAAATTTCCTATTGATTAAGCTTTCATTTCATCTTTTGGTTTCTTGCTTGTTTTTTTTTATTTGTGTTTAAGTGCTGCCTACAATAAGGATTGGAAGAGGAAATTGATGCATTGCTCGAAGGAAGATTTTTGAGTCTTAGAGGTTAACCATCCTAGGAGCAGCATTGGATTTGAAGCAAACAAAGTCTCACCAAATTTTGAGTGAAAAACTTGAGAAAACAAAAAAGCATTGAAGACAAATTTGAAGAGCTTGATTGCTTTGTTAAATTTGTTATAATAGAACAATTGAGTGCTTAATTTTTTCTATTGCAATTCCTTGTATTTGGACATTCTTTAGGGGTGTTTGGGGAGTCTCCAAGAGACCACCCAAACCTCTATTTGTGTGTAATAGCTTAGTCTAAACCGTGTAGACTAAGTGAAGAGCCAGTTGAGACCTCCAAAGGGTCATCCAATCCTTCACATAGGAAACCATCTAGCTTGCTTTAAATTTCCTTTACCTTTCATTGTCAAACCGCCTAGATAGCTTTCTTTTTACCAATTAGTTTTTACCTTATCTTTCACACCTCTTTTAGAGTTTATTTTGGCTAGTTTCAACCATATTTTCTTTTACCTTTTGTTTTCAAACCCCCAACAAGAAAGAACCACAACTTAGGAACCAACATGAGTCTTCATTCTTCATCTAGTGTTAATGGTGAGGGTTCTACTCCTAAGGACCCCTTGTATCTGATATTAGATGAGTTGTGATCCCTTAAATTGTGGAAAGAAAAACAAGAGAGAAAAGAAAAAGGAAAAAAAGAGTGGAAGAAATAAGTCAAGATGAAAGAGAAAATAAGAGAGGAAGATAAAAGAAAATTAATGAAAGAATTTAGAAGATGAAGAAATGCTTCCTATGGTAGTCATGAGACTTGTAAAAGTTTGAGTGAAACGTTAAGTGACTCTATGGAGGGAGGCATAGGTCTCATACTAGACAGCACTCCCAAAGAAGAGAAAAGGATAGAAGGTCGCAAGAGGTTAGAATTAGCCTCCCATATTTCCATGGAAAAGATAATGTTGAGGCCTACCTAGATTGGGAAATGAAGGTTGAACAACTTTTTGCTTGCCATCATATTAGTGAAGAGAGAAAAGTTCAATTGGCTACACTTAGCTTCCAAGGGTATACCCTCTATTGGTGGACTTCCCTTGTTAGGGAAAGAAGGATTCATGGGGATCCTCTAGTAAAGTATTGGAATGATCTTAAGAGTGCCCTTAGGAAGAGGAACATTCCCTCATACTATGAAAGAAAGCTTATGGACAAGCTCCAAAGGCTTAGACAAAGGAGAATGAGTGTCGAAGAATATAGACAACAAATGGAACTACTCCTTTTAAGAGCTGAACTTAGGGATGAGGAAAGAACAAGAATAGCTAGGTTCCTTAGTGGGCTTAATATGGAAGTCAGGGACAAGGTTGAACTCCTACCATATAGGGACCTAGATGAGCTAGTCCAACTTTGTATAAGGTCTATATCACCTTCTTAACTGTACACATGAGGCACTGCGCCCCCAAATGCACAAGTAAGAAGAAATGATTTTTCGGTCTCTCGTGTCCGTAAATGCATTCATATCATGCACCGCATAAGCATCTCTTCAAGGCATCATAATGAACATATCGTTCCTGCATTTGTCCGTGATCATATTCCAGCATCGCATTTTGCATGAGTCATTGCATCATAATGCATATGCGTTCAACATACTTTTTGTTCTACAAACTGCATACCTTTGTTTTCATGTTTGCTCATGCATGATCCTTGCATTTTCCTCTGCAAAACAAAAACAAAAAAAGAAGCGTGAAAATTCACACTACATTCTTAGTTGCATGTGTTAGGTACCATGAGCCAACCATGTTGGGATCATAAACCCATTTCTAAAAAACAAAAAATAACAACAAAACAAAATGATTGAGCATGGTACCTAATGTGTTGCTAACTAGGAAATGATGTTTCTTCGGGCATCTCAATCTCAACATTACATTTTCCATGCATAGCATACGTATTATCGAGTCTTTCATCTCTATGAAATATTGTCGAAGTATTGGCGATCAAAATTGTCATTCCTTGGGTTATGGGGTTGAACCAAGCTCATGCTTTTACGAAAATGTTCATCAAGTCGGGTTGAAGTATGGAAGTAACCATCTTGCAAAAAAATTGGGGCAAAAGATGGATTGAGTTACATCGCTGCTCCATCTACTGCCAAACACATTAAGGACTGTTGATGTCCTTGTTACTTCTAGTTTCACCTTGACAAAAGATGTCATGGACCATGTTGAAAATCTAAATTGATTCAACCCTATGTCCTGCGTAAAAATTCGCAATACTTCAATTGTGTATCATTTGCATACATCCATGCTTTTCATTGGTTGCATTGCTCATTGCATTCTTTCCTTGAAAAAAAATGAACTTAATCATTGTTATAAAAAAGAAAAGAACATGTTTTATGGTGCCCTTACCGAACTCGTGCTAGAGCTAGAGTAATGGGTGAAGTAGAAGAGGAGCAAGAGAAGATGAAGGCCGACAGGGAGGCCATGAAAGAGCAAAAGGCCACAATAATGGAGGCCATGATGAGCATGAAGAAGATAATGGAAGCCAATGTGGTTGCAGTTGCCGCTACCAGCGCTGTTGCTAAGGTGAACCCGATGCCCCCATCTGATCTCAATCAAATAAGTCATCCAACCTCGGATGTGAGAGGCAAGGAGTTGGCAAGTATGGGCGGCCCCCATTGTGTGCAAATTCAAAACAAAGCACACCTTCCCGCCATATGACTTGCCTCCTAACTATACACCACCTAATGTGGCGTACACTCCCAATGAGGATGTCAATAACTCCACTCCCATACTCATTGAGAGCCGACAACCTCATCATGTACATGTCTCTTAAACCATGGGGGAGACACATGAAATTCCCCACCACAATCTAGCCGACTTCGAACCTTGCCTCGGATATGCCACTGAAGGGCAAGTAGTTTGTGGTATACTCCTGCAAAACACTTTGGAGGGCCCTCAGTATCACCCACAACCACACCTCTTGCATTCCACAACGGGTAAAAACCCTTATGCTATGGCAGAAATGAGAAAGTTGGATCATCTAGAGGAAAGGCTCAGGGCCGTTGAAGGAGGTGAAGATTATGCCTTTGCAAATCTAGAAGAGTTGTTCCTAGTACCCAATATCATCACCCCTCCCAAGTTCAAGGTGCCGGACTTTGACAAGTACAAGGGGACTACTTGCCCCAAGAACCATCTAAAGATGTATTGTCGGAAGATGGGGGCATACACAAAAGATGAGGAACTGCTAATACATTTCTTCCAAGAAAGTCTTACTGGGGTAGCTGTTACCTGGTACACTAACTCGGAACCTTCCCGAGTCTATTCTTGGAAGGACCTAATGGTTGCCTTCGTTAGGCAGTGTCAGTACAATTCTGATATGGCTCCGGATAGGATGCAACTACAAAAACATGTGCAAAGAGGAGGGCACGAATCTTTCAAAGAATACGCCCAAAGGTAGAGGGATCTGGCAGCCCAAGTGGTTCCCTCAGTGACAGAGAAAGAAATGATAACAATGATAGTAGACACATTACCAGTGTTCTACTATGAAAAGATGGTGGACTACACACCTTTAAGCTTTGCTGATTTAGTTTTCGCTTACGAAAGGATCGAAGTGGGTCTGAAAAGAGGCAAATTTAATCATCCTGCTTGGACGAATGAGAAAAATTGGGACAAATGAAGAGGATGAGAATGAAGGAGAAACCCATGTTGTGACTGCCATTCCTATACGGCCAAGTTTCCCACCAATCCAACAATGTCATTACTCAGCCAATAACAACCCTTCTCCTTACCCACCACCCAGTTATCCACAAAGGCCATCCCTAAATCAACCACAAAACCCATCTACCACACAACCAATGCTAAACACCACCTTTAGCATGAACCAAAACACCAACCAAGGAAGGAATTTTGCAGCAAAAGGCCTGTAGAATTCACCCCAATTCTGGTGTCCTATGCTAACTTGCTCCCTTATCTACTTGATGTTGCAATGGTAGCCATAACCCCTGCTAGGTTTCCTCAACCTCCATTTTTTCAAGGATACGACTCGAACACAATGTGTGCTTATCATGGAGGAGCCCCGGGGCATTCCATTGAGCATTGTATGACCGTGAAGCGTAAGGTGCAAAGTCTAATTGATGCGGGCTGGCTGAAATTTGAGCAGAATCGCTTGTGAATCCTAACATTGACAAACAACACCACACATGGGGCAATTTTGAAAGTTGTTGTTAAATGTCTCTAATGGCTCATCAGGATTTTTAAGTTTATGCCATTATTATAAACTACAGTTACAATGCTAAAATGGATGAATTTGACATCCTTGTCTCTCTCATCCTCTCACAAACACATCTTTGCTTATTCAACTTCCACCGGAATGTGAGTGTAAGCCATTGGTTTGTTTGCTCAAAGCGACCTGCGCTCCTGAGTGTTGACTTCCAAGACCGTTCAATCAGAGATTACTCGTCCTGCATATTGGTGGGGTGTTGTAAACAACGAGTAAAGCAGAAAAGTTCAAAAGGAAAAAAAAAGCATTTAGAGAGAAGTGAGTTATCAAGAATAGGAGTCATTTGACTTAATCCTCGATTGAAAAAAATCCTTGAACTATTTCTCGTCCTTGGAAAATTCTTTTTGCAAGAATCAACCGCTTCTTTCATTCTTCCTTGCTACCAGGTTGGGAAAACAAAGATGGATACCTCAGAGCCCTACACTAGGGCAATGAGGGGCATCGTGCATGAACCTCAAGTGAACCTAGGGGCAGATTAGAAGTTCTCACCCAATAGGTTCCCTGCTACAAGGTCATGACGAAAGACAACGATTGGTACCTCAAAGCCTTACACTAGGGCAATGAAGGGCACCGTGCATGAGCCTCAAGTAAACCTAGGGGCAGATTAGAAGTTCTCACCCAATAGGTTCCCAGCTACAAGGTCATGACGAAAGATAACAATTGGTACCTCAAAGCCTTACACTGGGGCAATGAGGGGCATCATGCATGAGCCTCAAGTGAACATAGGGGCAGATCAAAAGTTCTCACCCGTCGATGTTTTTAAACAACAAAAGGGGGACAAACCCTGGAATTTCAATGGATTGATTAAACATCAAACGACTCCATTGCCATCACTCCAAAATGGTCAAGTGAGTAAATCAAATAGAACATATACTCTGAGGGAGTTCCCGGAGAGATTTGCAAAAGATAGGATAAGGTTGCATGAATTATCACCTCTTTCAAAAGGACAATCAATCTGTGTTTTCCAAAAAAAATTAAATCAAAATCAAAATCACAAAATAGGGAAAGAATGTCATGAGCATTGTACAACTTTCCATTACATTGCATTGTTTCGTATGAAGTCCGCATTTACCAAATTGCATGACAAAGGTTGCATGCATCTGCATCCCTAAAAATCATGTTAACTGCATAGGTTTCCTACATCTAATGTCTAATCTTTTGAATTTGGGATGACCGGCCCTCTCGATGAGTCAATCTCTTGCTTTCTCATAAGGGTGGACCCTTGGGTACTAGTACCCTCACCCTTAGAGGGCTACACGCCCTCGCCTTCACAGGACTACACGTCCACGCCTTCAGAGGACTACACGTCCTCGCCTTCAAAGGGCTACACGCCCTCGCCTTCAGAGGGCTGCACGCCCTAACCTTCAGAGGACTACACGTCCTCGCCATCAGAGGGCTGCACGCCCTCGCCTTCAGAGGACTGCACGTCTTCACTTTCAGAGGGCTACACGTCCTCGCCTTCATAGGATTAGACGTCCTCGCCTTCAGAGGGCTGCATGTCCTCGCCTTCAAAGGGCTATGCATCCTTGCCTTTAGAGGGCTACACGTCCTCGCATTCAGAGGACTAAACGCCCTCTCCTTCAGAGGGCTGCACGCCCTCACCTTCAGAGGACTACATGTCCTTGCCATCAGAGGGTTGCACGCCCTCACCTTCAAAGGACTACACATCCTCGCCATCAGAGGGCTGCATGCCCTCGCCTTCAGAGAACTGCACGTCCTCACCTTCAGAGGGCTACACGTCCTTTCCTTTAGAGGATTAGACGTCCTCACCTTCAGAGGGCTGCATGTACTCGCCTTCAAAGGGCTACGCGCCCTCGCCTTTAGGGGACTAGACTTCCTCGCCTTCAGAGGACTAGACGTCCTCGCCTTCATAGGGCTACACGCCCTCACCTTTAGGGGACTAGACTTCCTCGCCTTTAGAGGACTAGACGTCCTCGCATTCAGAGGACTAGACGCCCTCACCTTCAGACGGCTGCATGCCCTCACCTTCAGAGGACTACATGTCCTTGCCATCAGAGGGCTGCACGCCTTCACCTTCAGAGGACTACACATCCTCGCCATCAGAGGGCTGCACGCCCTCACCTTCAGAGGACTGCACGTCCTCACCTTCAGAGGGCTACACGTTCTCTCCTTTAGAGGAATAGACGTCCTCGCCTTCAGAGGGCTGCATGTCCTCGCCTTCAGAGGGCAACGCGCCCTCGCCTTTGGGGGACTAGACTTCCTCACCTTCAGAGGACTAGACGTCCTCGCCTTCAGAGGACTAGATGTCCTCACCTTCAGAGGGCTGCACGCCCTCGCCATCATAGGGCTACATGCCCTCACCTTCAGAGGACTACACGTCCTCGCCTTTAGAGGGATGCACACCCTCGCCGTCAGAGGACTACACGTCCTCGCCTTCAGAGGGCTACATGTCCTCGCCTTTAGAGGACTACACGTCCTCGCCTTCAGAGGAATGCACGTCCTCACCTTCAGAGGACTGCACGTCCTCATTTTCAGAGGACTACACGTCCTCGCCATCAGAGGGCTGCACGCCCTCACCTTCAGAAGATTGCACGTCCTCACCTTCAGAGGACTGCACATCCTCACCTTCAGAGGGCTGCACGCCCTCGCCTTCAAAGGGGGACACGTCCTCAACTTCAGAGGGTTGCACGCCCTCGCCTTTAGAGTGCTACGCGTCCTCACTTTCAGTGGGCTCCATATCCACACCTTAAAAGAATTTAAGGTCCTTTGCCCTTAAATGCTTAACCATGACTTGCGCTCCCGGTTAAGGGGCTAGTAGTTTCCTTTATCAGTTCCTGAGCCACCTCCTGATATTGGAGGGCGCCAACTGTGCGAGCACAACCAGAGAGGGAGGCTATCATGCAGCTACTATGCATACCGGGGCAAGATTTCACTAGTGCCACTGCAAAGAGATGAGTGTGGATCATGCGCCCAACATGACCACTCTTTCAAGGATATGGATGACGTTGCTACTTTGCAACATTCTGCCTAGCGAACGCAATGTCGATCTCCCCCTGCGGAAGTATCAGTTGGTCTGTGCCATCACGACATAGGTAATTATGCATATGGTTCAACTGATTTTTGATGCCATCTATTATTTCCAGGGATCGCGACCACAAGACACCCAGTGGACCCGGAGAAGTCCAACAAGGCCCTGGGGTTTCCAGCTCTGGTTACGGGCCTCTGCCTGTCCTACAGGGTGCCTGTTCCCCCAGCAAGGTCATGCCATCCCGACATAGGTAAGTATGCATATGGTTCAACTGATTTCTGATGTCATCTATTGTTTGCAGGGATCGCGCCCGCAAGACACCTTGTGGACCTAAAGTAGTCCAACAGGGTCCTGGGGTTTCCAGCTCTGATTACGGGCCTCGGTCAGTTCTACGGAGTGCCTGCCGCCCCCAGCAAGGTCATGAAGCCCCCTACTAACTGAGCTTTCATCAAGAAGTACTGCTCCCCTAGGCAGGCGCAGGGCGATACACTATAATAGCCTGGGGATGGCCGGCAGTGGGTAACAGGCGCACCGCCGCCACCTCCAGAGCACCTCAACTCATCCACAAAAAGATTAGAGCGTTGCCAACGACACATGGCCGACCAATAGGCGACCAAGTCCAAACCCAAAGGTAAGCAAAGTACTAGGTCTGTGACCGACAAGTCAACACGCGTCCAGCTTAAGACGTTAAAGAAGCGCTACTAGGAGCCAACCTAGTAACTTTTAAATTTCTACTTGTTATTTGATCACCTTTTGTTTCTCAAGTCATAGTAGGACACACCTAGTTGCTCATGATCCTAGGAATTTAAATGAAAGAAGCACAAGCTCGGAAGGTAGTCATGCCTCACAAAATATATGTATGTGTGTTTAGGTAGTTAAAATACCTTAGACATGCATGTATGTAGCAAAAAGATACCTCACAAAATATATATATGTATGTTTAGGTAGCAAGATACCTTGGATATGCATGTATATAGCAAAAATACCTCACAAAATATATATATGTATGTTTAGGTAGCAAGATACCTTGGATATGCATGCATATAGCAAAAATATCTCACAATATATATATGTTTAGGTAGCAAGATACCTTGGATATGCATCTATATAGCAAAAATACCACAAAAATATAGATATGTTTAGGTAGCAAAATACCTCATGAAAAAAAGAAAAAAAGAAAAAAATAGAAAATAGAAAAATAAGTTGTCTAGCTAAAAAACCAGCATGCTTTTGAAAAAGTAGTAGCAAAGCTTCATGGTGAATCAAAGGTGTTTTGATGATAACAATGATGATGACAAAAGATGATGACAAAGGTGATGACAAAAAGCTCAAAGATCAATCAAGAACAATTTAAGAGTTCAAGATAAGAATCAAGAAGAATTTAAGACTCAAGAAGAAAGTTTAGAGTCAAGAATCAAAATTCAAGGTTCAAGATCTCAAGAATCAAGATCAAGATTCAAGACTCAAGATTCAAGAATCAAGAGAAGGCTTAATCAAGATAAGTATGAAAAGTTTTTCTCAAAAATTGAGTAGCACATGATTTTTCTCAAAACATGTTTACCAAAGAGTTTTTACTCTCTGGTAATCGATTACCAGATTGTTGTAATCGATTACCAGTAGCAAAATTGTTTTGAAAATTTTTTCAAATTGAATTTACAACGTTCCAATTAATTTCAAAAAGCTGTAATCGATTACAATGTTTTGGTAATCTATTACCAATGCCTTTGAACGTTGAAATTCAAATTCAAATGTGAAGAGTCACATCCTTTCACATAAAAGCTTTATGTAATCGATTACACTTATTTGGTAATCGATTACCAATGACTGTTTCCGAATAAATCATAAGATGTAATTCTTCAAATGGTTTTTGACTTTTTCAAATTGGTTTTAAGTTTTTTCTAAGAGTTATAACTCTTCTAAATGGTCTTCTTGACCATACATGAAGAGTCTATAAAAGCAAGGCTTTGTTTTGCGTTTTCAATCAATTCATTCTTTCAATCTTGAATACATTTCCAATCAATTTCTTTCAACCTTTACAAGCCTTGAATCTCTTTGAACTTCTTCTTCTTCTTTGTACCAAAAGCTTTCTAAAGTTTTCTGGTTTTCTAAACCTTGAAAACTTGTGCTATTCATCTTTTTCATCTCTTCTCCCTTTGCCAAAAAGAATTCGCCAAGGACTAACCGCCTGAATTCTTTTTGTGTCTCTCTTCTCCCTTTTCCAAAAGAACGAAGGACTAACCGCCTGAATTCTTTTGTGTCTCCCTTTTCCCTTGTCAAAGAATTCAAAACGACACAGTCTGAGAATTATTTTGATTCTTCCCATTCCTTTATACAAAAGTGTTCAAAGGACTAACCGCCTGAGAATTCTTTTGTATCCCCATTCACAAAGTATCAAAGGTTTAACAACCTGAGATCTTTGTCTTAACACATTGGAGGATACATCCTTTGTGGTACAAGTAGAGGGTACATCTACTTGGGTTTGACTGAGAACAAGAGAGGGTACATCTCTTGTGGATCAGTTCTAGTGGAGGGTACATCCACTAGGTTCAAAGAGAACAAGGGAGGGTACATCCCTTGTGGATCTTTGCTTGTAAAAGGATTTTTACAAGGTTGAAAGAAATCTCAAGGACTGCAGGTCGCTTGGGGACTGGATGTAGGCATGGGCTGTTGCCGAACCAGTATAACAACTCTTGTGTGTTTGTCTCCTTCTTCCCTACTCTTTTACTTTCCGCTGTGCATTTAATTTCCGCTTTTACTTTCTGTTAAGTTTCTCTTCTACTCCTCATTCTCTTAACAACATAAGTAAAAGCCTTAGAAGAGTAAATTTTAATTAGTAAAGGTTTAGGAATAATTAATTCAACCCCCCTCTTAATTATTCTGAGGCCACTCGATCCAATAGAAAAGAGATAACTTCCAGCTTTCCTTTGAAAAAATTCACTGATCATAACCAGTTTTTGAAAAAAATGTGAATACACCTGAAGAGTGAATGCTGTGAAAATTTTCCCGAATGCCCAAAATGGACTCGGATGAATGCATGAATTGATAAAAGAACATATTTTGGAAACACTAGGTTGACTTAAATAGAGAAAATGAATCCTGAGCCCTAGTTTCACATGAACATAAAAACTTGATGCTTGAGTGTCCACATAGGTGCATGCATGACCAGTTTTGAATAAAATTTCTTAATCATCATTGTTGCATGTGTATCATGGAAATAATGTGGGACATCCCCTTTATCCCCGAACCGCTGGCCAAACCCTAACATATACTATGTCCATCCGTTCTGCAAGTCTTGAGCCAAAATCTCAACTTACCATAAACCTTTCCCTCGAAAGAAAACAAAGAAAAGAAAGTTCCCAACCAAAGGATCGGAAGAAAGCAAAAAGAGAAAATTCCCAATCAAAGAGTGGGAGAAAGCAAAAACACAAAAGAAAGAAAATTCCCGATCAAGGATCGGAAGAAAACAGAAGAAATATGCAGAAAGGTCTTTGGACCAGACAATATCTGAACAATACATAATTGTCACCAAGTAAACAAGAAAAGAAAGGAAACCACAACCTAAAGTGGTCCTCTCCCTTTGATTGCCAACCAAAATCTTGTGCGTCGGTGGCTTGTTCACCTCACACTAAACAAGAAAAGAAAGGAAAAGGCCAAGAATACTCAAAACCAAAGTTCCCACCTAAAAAACCCATTCCCAAGAAAAGTCCTATTGATCCATGATCACACATGTAATCTTTGATTTGATAGGAAATGATTTGCAAAATCAAGTCATGACATATCTATGGTTCGGAATTAGGATGAAACACTTACCCATGTGAGATTGATACACTTTGAGTGATTTTCTTCTATTTTTGTTGAACCCAGTGTTTCCTCTACATGGTCATTTAGAAGCGAAATGCTAACGTCCAAAATCTCATTTATGGTTATGAGAAAATTTCATCAGCATACTCTCCTTCCTAGGTAGACACATTGCTTTTCATCCAAAAAGCATATGTTGCTCTGATCAGTTGGAAGTTTTGTCTCTTTACTAAAGCATGTTCGCAATTTAGTGAAGAAAACAACGAGACTATTGTAGTCTCCCAGTTATCCAGAACTACGTAGGTCTGAGTTCCTCATTGAGGATACGTAGGAGCAAGAGCCTCGCTTTTGTTGGCTGCCCCACAATCTCTGTCATACTAACACTGAGGTCATGATGACATGCGGAGACAAATTATGGTCATTCAACACCTTTTTGCCATCCGGAGACGATCGAGTCCGATGGCACGCAGAGACAAATTATGGTCATTCTGCGCCTTTTGTCATCCAAAGGCGGCAAGCCTGATGACATGCGGAGACAAATTATGGTCATTCTGAACCTTTTCGCCATCCGGAGACGATCGAGTCTGATGGTACGCAGAGACAAATTATGGTCATTCTGCGCCTTTTGTCATCCAGAGGCGGCCAGCCCGATGACAGGCGGAGACAAATTATGGTCATTCCGCACCTTTTCGCCATCCAGAGACGATCGAGTCCGATGGCACGCAGAGACAAATTATGGTCATTCTGCGCCTTTTGTCATCCAGAGGCGGCAAGCCCGATGACATGCGGAGTCAAATTATAGTCATTTCACACCTTTTCACCATCCAGAGACGATCGAGTCCGATGGCACGGAGAGACAAATTATGGTCATTTTGTGCCTTTTGTCATCCAGAGGCGGCGAGCCCGATGACATGCGGAGACAAATTATGGTCATTCCGCACCCTTTTCGCCATCCGGAGATGATCGAGTCTGATGGCATGCAGAGACAAATCATGGTCATTCTGCGCCTTTTGTCATCCAGAGGCGGCGAACCCGATGACACGCGGAGACAAATTATGGTCATTCCGCACCTTTTCGCCATCCAGATACGATCGAGTCCGATGGCACATAGAGACAAATTATGGTCATTCTGTGCCTTTTGTCATCCAGAGGCGATGAGCCCGATGAAATGCGGAGACAAATTATGGTCATTCCGCACCTTTTCGCCATTCGGAGACGATCGAGTCCGATGGCACGCAGAGACAAATTATGGTCATTCTGTGCCTTTTGTCATCCAGAGGCGGCGAGCCTGATGACATGCGGAGACAAATTATGGTTATTCCGCACCTTTTTGCCATCCAGAGACGATCGAGTCCGATGGCACGCAGAGGCAAATTATGGTCATTCTGCGCCTTTTGTCATCCAGAGGCGGCGAGCCCGATGACATGTGGAGACAAATTATGGTCATTCCGTACCTTTTCGCCATCCGGAGATGATAAAGTCCGATGGCACGCAGAGACAAATTGTGGTCATTATGCACCTTTTGTCATCTAGAGGCGGTGAGCCCAATGACATGCGGAGAAACCATATGGTCCCACACCTTTTTTCACTATCCAGAGACAATCAAGTCCGACAGTGTGTAGAGACAAATTATGGTCATCCGCACGCTTTTGCTATCTGTAAGACTCGATGCTTGATAACGTGCAAAGACTAACGTCGTCTTTTGCGCCTTTTGTCATCCAGAGGCGGTGAGCCCGATGACATGCGGAGATACCTTATGGTTATCCATGCCTTTCGTCAACCGAGAGGAACGAATTTGGCAGTGTCAAGATGATGTTGGTCGTTCGGTGCTGATCGTTTTCAAAAAATTTTGCAGGTTTTTTTTCACTCTCGTCGTCCGGAAACATTCAAGTTCAGCGTCACGCGGAAATTCCTCTCTGCTGGGCAAAGATGATTGGGTGCAATGGCAAAGGGAAGTGTCGTGGTTGTCCAACTTTGTCATTTTCAAAACACTGAAGTTTATTGACGCTTCTGATGTCTTTTCTTTTCTTACTGAGCGACAGGTTCCGCTGTCGGGGATATTGACCGGCCGAATGATGTTCCACTCGAACGAAATTAGTGTCTTATCTTTACTTCCCTTTTATCTCCAATAAAAGACAAGTAAAGAGGGGCAACTGTCATACCCTAATTTCGTTCGGGGACCATCTGTTTGTTGGGATGCGACCTTCGCTTGACCACTTTGAGGTACTTGACACCTATCGTCAGGCAAGAGGGGGTGTATTTAGTAAACAGGGGTGTGCAAATAACAATCAGGCCCACTTGGGCCTTCCAGGATGTTCCAACAGAAGGCGGTGCCTTCTGGTGGAAGCAACCCAGCTCGCCTGGGCGAGCTGGGCGGCAACCACCTCCCTCTTTTCCCCTATAGATAGGGGAAGGAGGGCAGAACAAATTCGTTCAACCCTCCTGGTATCTGAGAATCACTTAAAATTAGTGAGAAAAATTGTTTCCGTGAAGAAAATCCAAGCCGAGGCACTTTCGTAACACTTCTGAGATGTTTCCGTGGGCGATTTCGCGAAGGTTTTCCACCGTTCTTCATTCGTTCTTTGTCGTTCTTCGGTCTTCAACCGGTAAGTTCCCGAAATCGAACCTTTCAATTCATTCTATGTTCCCTTAGTGGTCCCCACTTGTTTCGTGTGCTTTTATTTTTATTTCATTTACTTTCCGTACCCCCTTTTGACGTGCTTCAGTCATTTATTTAAGTCATTTTCTCGCCTAATCAAAAATAAAATAAATTTCCACCGATCATTTGAGTTGTAACATCTTTTAATTTCTATTAGAATAAAATCCGACCGATCTGTCATGCCGTAACCACGTTTAAAACCAAAAAGAGGCAAAATAATAATATAATAATCAAATTTAAATAAAATAATAAAAAAAAAATCAATTGGACGTGTTTCTTTGGGATTTTCTTTCTTAATCGAATTGACTAATAACCAAAGTAAAACTAAGGCTAAAATCAATTCATAAATCAAGCTTTTGTCATCACCCAAAAATCATTTTTAAGGTTCAACGCCTTGAAAAGGTCTTTTTCGCTTTTATTGGTTAAACGTGGATTTTAAAAAAAAAAGCCTAAAATCAACACATAGCTTTGTCACCTCTTTCAAAAAACCAAGAAATCATTAATGGTCCAATGCCTTAATGTTTTCTCTCCTTTCAAAAGAATCGAAAGATCGTTTAATGGTCCAACGCCTTGAATGACCTTTCATTCAATCAAAATATATCTTGCAAAAAAGGATAAAAACAGTTTAACCAACGTTTAGTTCTCAAAGAACTACGTAGGTCTGATTTTCTTATCACAATTGAGGAATACGTAGGAGCAAGGGAAACACCCTTGTCGACCACAAAAAGATAAAAAAATACAAAAAGCATAAAAAGACATAAAAACGTAAAAAAGGAAAATAAAACAAATTGAAGTCGTATTTGCACATTTGATTAAAGGTTGCCGTCCCTTGTGACGGACGCGTGGGGTGCTAATACCTTCCCCGTGCGTAAATACAACTCCCAAACCTTTCACACTTAAAGTTCGTAGACCACACCTTTTCTGGTTTTTCCGACGTTTTCCCCGAATAAACGTTGGTGGCGACTCCGCGCGTTTTCCTCCCTTGGAAGACGCACCCGTGAGCCCTCGCGTCGCCCTCCCGCCGAAGGGTAGGTTGCGACAGTGATGTTTCAGAAGGAAATGTGTAAAATGTTCAAAAGAGGGGCAAAATGGTCACTTTGGGGACATTTTCCAGCCCCTGGGCCCATTAGAATAGTTAAAGGTGAAGCAACCAGCTTGCCTGGGCGAGCAAGTTACTTCTGTAGGAAGCAACCAGCTCACCTGGGCGAGCTATCATGCAACCTCCTCCCCTCATTTTCCTATAAATAGGCGTGAGGGGCTGAAGGGAAAAGGTTCAGCATCATTTATAAGAAGTTTTCATTGAAATTAGTGAGAAGAAGGAGAAAAAAGAAGAAAAATCAAGGCCGAGGCACTTCCGTAATGTTTTCGTGATCAATTTCGTGATCGTTCTTCGCCCGTTCTTCATTGTTCTTTGACCGGTTAGTTTTCTATTTTGAAGCTTTGAATTCATTCTATGCACCCTTAGGGGTCCATCCCATCTTTGCATGTCTTCATCTTCATTCTTCTACCATCGGTGATCTTTTTCTTTGTTTTAAGCGAGTTTCTACCGATCGTTTAAGCCGTAATCTCACTTAATCAATGTTAAAATGAATTTCAACTAATTGTTTGTGTCATAATCTCGTTTAATCACCGCTAAAATAAAATTCAACCGATCGTTTGTGTTATAACCTCGGTTAATCATCAAAAAAAGAAGTTTCAACCGGTCATTTACTTTGAAAGTTCTCTTTTAATGAGTTGGAAAATAACCATGTGAAACCAAAACTAAAATCAACTCACAATCAAGCTTTTGTTCATAAGAAAATCGCTTGAATCCGTTCAAAGGTCCAATGCCTTAAACGGTCCTTTTACTTTTATCGGTTAAAATGAACCATTTAAAAGTCTAAAATCAACACTCTGCAACACTTTCTTACTTGTCAAAGAACTACGTAGGTCTGAGTTCTTCATCGTAATTAAGGATACATAGGAGCAAGAGCCTCGCTCTTGTCGACCCCAAAAAGATAAAAATGTAAAAAAGGGAAAATAAAACAAATTTGAAGTCATGATTTTGCATATTTGATCAAAGGCTGTCGTTCCTTGTGGCGGACGCGTAGGGTGCTAATACCTTCCCCACACATAAACAACTCCCGAACCTTTTATTCTTAAAATTCGTAGACCCGCTTTTGGTTTTTCTAATGTTTTCCTCAAACAAACGTTGGTGGCGACTTCGCGCGTTTTCCTTCCTTGGAAGATGCACCCGTGAGTCTCGCGTCGCCCACCTGCCGATGGGTAGGTTGCGACAAGATGTTAAGTTGCTTAGCCATTTTTGGAAAACTTTATGCACTAAGCTAGGAACTAAGCTCTCTTTCTCCACTACTTGTCACCTACAGACTGATGGGCAAATAGAGGTAGTGAATAAATCTTTATTCCCATTGTTAAGGGCTCTCCTAAAAGGCAATCAAAAGTCTTGGGATAAGTACCTTCCTCACGTGGAGTTTGCCTATAACAGAAGGGTTCATAGAACTACCAGGCAGTCACCTTTTGAGGTTGTCTATGGGTTCAATCCTCTCACACCGTTGGACCTAATTCCCCTTCCACTTGACACTTCTTTTATACATAAAGAAGGGGTATCTAGGTCAAAGTTTGTGAAGAAATTACATGAGAGGGTTAGGAACCAAATAAAGGTGTATGCAACTAAAGGTAATAGAGGAAGGAATGAGTTAGTGCTTAATAAAGGGGATTGGGTTTGGCTCTATCTTAGGAAGGATAAATTTCATACTAAGAGAAAGTCCAAACATAGCCCAAGAAGAGATGGCCCTTTTCGGGTCTTAGAGATGATCAACAACAATACTTATAGGCTAGACCTCCCAGAGGAGTATGGAGTTAACAACACCTTTAACATTACTGATTTTGTTCCTTTTGCAGGAGTAGCTGATTCAAATGATGAGGGGTCTGCAGATTTGAGGACAAATCCTCTCCAAGAGGGAGAGGATGATGCAATCCTCCAAAGGAGGGGACCCATCACCAGAGCCATGGCTAGGAGACTCCAGGAAGATTGGGCTAGGGATGCAGGAGAAGACCCTAGGGTTCTCATGAGCCTTAGGATAGATTTTGGAACCATGGGCTAAGTATGAGTCCATTTATCTTTGTACATATTAGATTAGGGTTTCATTATTTTTTGGGCCTTGTATTATGGGTTCCACAGTGTAGGGAGGTTACCCCACAAGTTTAGGGTACCCTAGTAATGTAGGATTTTCAGCCTTTGTATTTTAGGACACCTAGACTAGTTTTTGTATTAGGGAGAGTTTTGTAATTTCACATGGATTAAGTGCACTATTTGATGTGTGTGTTGGGAGAGAAATTTAATTGAATTGGTAGAAGCCTAATCCAATTAAATTTTGGACCAACCCAAGGGGGAGGTGAGCATTTGCATACTACACCCCATTGCCACATCATATAGTCACACTTTGTGCATATCCTTAATGCTTTACATGTCTCATTACACCTAAGCACACTTAGTGGAGAATCTTGGATTTGATCTTGGATTAGTGGGCTGAACCATAGCTGAAATTCACTAATCATAATTAGTGAAATTTTCTCTCCAAATTTGGCTTCACAAATTCAAATTCAAGTCAAATTTGAATAGGAATTCAAATTTCCCTCCAATTTTGTGTGACACTTAGGCTTTAAATAAAGACCTTGTGTGTGATTTTTGCAACTTTGTTGATTTGAGAAATTAGACTTCAAAGATCAGACCTCATTCTCCCTCTTCTCTCTCTCAAAATTCCGTTCCCCTTTCTCTCCCTCTCCCTCCACTCATCTTCTCCTACCTTCAAGCTCTTATCCATGGCTTCCTATGGTGATGAGCTTGTTCTTGACTCATTTTCTCCTTGAAGTGGTGTCTCCAATCACCTTTCCTCCTTCTCCATTCCATTGTCATTGATCTTCAAAAAGCAAAGAATCCATTGATGAAGAAGATCGAAGGCCTACAAGCTCTACATTGAGCTACATTAAGAATAGTAACTAACAAGTGTATAAGCAAGGCCTGCAGGGCCTAATCTTTGGCAATTGCACATGCAATGGTTCGTGGTCACCTGCAAATGCCCATGGATAAACAACATTACAAGAATGTAGAATATATATTTCGTTTTGAAGTGATTTCAACAATAATTCCAAACTATTTTTGAGAATAAACTTCTTCTGTGTGTGTGAAGAACTAATTTCTTCATTCAAACTAACTACAATGTAAGACATTGTTTCATCAACAAAAGTAAAACACAACAATGATGACATCCCAAAGAGTTATCAGTTGAGTAAAAGAAGAACAAACCTTGGAGGATAGTTGCGAGTGACGGAAGCTGACGGAAGACGGTGATGACTACGTCGCAGAACAAGCGTCCCGAACACGTACTAACACCAGTAAACAATGAGGACGAAACTGAGAGATGACGATGAAAGTGATGGTGTGAGAGTGGTGAGAGTCATGAGTGACGACAGTTTCCAAGGAGGACAGTCTCAACTCATAGTGGTGAGAGTCATCAGCTGCTCTAGTGAAAGGAGGTTTGGGAGAGTGAGCGCAGGGTGAAACGAGTTTTGGGTTTTTAATTAAGTTAAAACACAACATCAATTCTTTAAAAAATCAATGTCAACGAGCTCATGTTAACATTGGTTTTTGAACAACCATTGTTAACATGAGCTCGTTAACATCAGTTTTTAAAAAATTGATGTTTACGAGCTTATATTATTTACGAGTATGCTAACATCAGTTTTAGAAAAAAAAAACCAATGTTAAGCCAGCGATGTTAAAACCATTATTTCTAGTAGTGAAGTGAGAAACATGTTCTTGACCTAATTCAAACATTTAAGAGTTTACCCACATCTTATATAAGGTATCATAGGTCAAAGCTTTTGATGTTGCGATTTAAGTCTTGTCTAGATAATAGCTATATTGCCCATGTAGTAGCTTAAGTAGATTTCTATCGAATCCACTATATGTTTGTAAACTTTAGACTTGAAGATAAGAATACATGAATGGACATAGTTACACTACTACAAAAATCACTTTTTGCGACGTTGATTTTATGCCGGTTGATAAAAAAACTGACTTAGAAAGAAATACAGAGGCATCTTTGTAAATAAATGCTACATCTTTATGACGGTTTTGTGAAAACCGTCTTAGAAGGCTATCAATCTAAGAAGTTTTTACAAAACCGTCTTAGAATATTTTCCATTGTTTTTAATATTTCATTTCTCCTTCCACTCTCTCATGCTCTCACTCTTCAACTTCTCCTCTCACTCTTCAACTCCCCCTCTTGGGTTCCTAAGCCACCACCTCAGCGCTGTTCAAGGACCACAAATTTTAGATCCCAAACTTCCATGGCTTGAGGTCTGGCTCTGCCTCTTCTCTCGCCCGCAATGTCCTCTTGGGTTCCTTCATCCACTATCATTGTCATCATCGACGCCCTCCTCAAGTAGTGCCTCCTCCTCCTCTCCTATGGCATCCACCCCACCGTCGTCTCCGACACCCTCCACAAGGCTATCGTCAAGGCCATCGACATTCTCACCGCCATGGTCATCTCCGTTGAGGTCTCTGACCATGACTCCCTCGTGAAGTCTGCCAACACTTCCCTCAACAACAAGGTCGTTAGCCAATACTCCAAGCTCCTTGCTCCCCTTGCCATTGACGTCATTCTCTTCGTCATGGATGCCGCTAAACCTGACATGGTTGATCTCCGCGATGTCAAGATCATGAAGAAGCTCAGTGGCACCGTCGATGACACCGAGCTCGTGAAAGGTCTCGTCTTTGACAAGAAGGTCAGCCATGCCGCTGGGGGACCCACCCGCATGGAGAATGCCAAGATCGTCATCATCCAGTTCTAGATTTTGCCACCTAAAATCGGCATCGAATAGAGCATTGTGGTGAGTGATTACTTTTAGATGGATAGGATTCTAATCGGGTATTTACATTACAGTGTTGCATCTTCTTTAGGAACATATTTCCTGCCACAAGTCACATTGATCTTTTTGGACATGTTGAATGTGTACAGGTATATTATATTAATGGAAACGCCTCTATATTGTTTTGGGATAGATACTTGTTTCCATTGGATTAGATTATTTTTCCCCAGTAAGTATTAAATAATATTTGTTTTACCTGCAACAGAATGTATAGTGAGAAATTTATGTAGCTCAACTGGCTACTGGAGCCAGTTAATGATGCATAGGGAAAATGGAAATAGAGAATTGTGATAATCAATTAATCATGCATTTTTTCTGGTTTCTAATTGGATACTGGTGATTGAAGTATCATCCATATGGCAATTCAAATCATCTTCCAATTTTTTTCTAATTATAAATGTTTTTCTCTTGTCATTATTTTTTGAAAAAATAAAATAAAATCTTCTTTAGCTATGTTTTGAACTGACTTAATGGATGATAGATAAGTTTCATTGATGAGGAGAGGTTGTCGAAGAAATAAAAGAATGATGCTATAAAGTTTAAGTGGGGATCTGGTGCTTATTGTTTGTCTGGCTTGTTTTTTATTGTTGTTGTTGTGCACTATATTTAGAGTGGAGTTTATGGACTGTGACACATAAATTGGTAAAATCAATCTTGTGTGAGCTTGAGTTGTTTGGATAATGTTATATATAAAGCCATTCGTGTGCTTTCACCAATTAGCTCGAGCTTTTGGAATAGTTGGTTCATGTCATAGCATTGAAACTTCTATATCATATAGTGTGTATAGTTTGGTCCTTATTACCCCATTCTTCTAAATAAAAGATAAATTTCTGCACAAGGTAAAGTGGGTGTCTATTCTTCAAGCCAAGAAGGGTTTTTGTGTGAGGAGGTGTGTAGTCAAATGTTGAACTGGTTCAGGTGGTGAATCCAGATCATGTGGTTTAAGTAAATTTTAGGTTTACAGATTCACAAAAGAAATAGCGAAACAAGGATTTTTTTTGGGTATTCTAAATCATAGTTTTGATTCAAGTATGATCAAAGATCAAATTTTATTTGTTGCCATTTTCTTTTTCTTGTTGATGAAGCAGTAGACTTATCTCTTCCCTATCAATCGTTGTGTGTCACAGATTGATGAAAATGTCAAAAGAGAAATAATTAATCATAGGTCTCTAAGACATCCTAACATTATCAAGTTTAAGGAGGTTGGTATATTTTTATGTTCAGAGGTGGAATAATCGTATTCAGGGAAAATGTTCTTTGAAATTTCACTTAGGTCATTTTAACACCTACTCATCTGGCCATTGTAATGGAATATGCATCTGGTGGAGAACTATTTGAGAAAATCTGCAATGCAGGACATTTTAATGAGGGTGAGGTTCTTACATAAATTGTTTACTTTTTCTTCTGCTAGGTCTCTATTTCCTATGTAACTATTAACCCATTGCTATGCCACAGGCTCGTTTCTTTTTTCACCAACTCATATCGGGGGTCAGCTATTGTCATGCAATGGTAACTGCTCTCTTTCTCCCTCACTATCTAATATAAATTGTATTTAACCTATGTGAGAATATAGTATAGGCAATGTGTCAATCTTGAGTATTATGTCCAATGTGATGTATGAGTCTTATGTATCATAATATGTCTTCTCATGAAGGAAGTGTGTCACCGGGACCTGAAGTTGGAAAACACTTTGTTGGATGGAAGCTTGACACTTCATTTTAATATATGTGATTTTGGATACTCCAAGGTAAGTGTTTCTTCTTCATAGTGTGGGTTCCATGCTTATATATTTTACTGGATGTGTAAGCTCTGTTTCAGTAAGTTTACCTTTAAATGATACTTTTGTCATGTATTTAATTGAACCTTTCTAATAGCAGCTCAGGCTCCTTTGAAAACTAGCATATCTATAAATTACTTTCTCCATAAGGTTGTTCTTTAGTTTTCTTATGAAGCTATTTTGTTCTACTAATATAGACTATTGTATTGAACTTAGGTAACTATCTCTTTGAGTTACTAAAAGGTGATTTTATTCATTTTTAATATTGGAAGGGACAATTGTGCATGACAATGATTGCAAATTTTGATTATCTGAATAATTAATTAAGTTTGTGCTTGATCCATTCATTAGAATTGGGCCTATCCCAAGTCCAAGTGATAGAGTGCTAGACCAGAATGTAGGCTTGAATTTTGAAAGGCTCAAGATTTGGAAAGTGTATGTTTACAAGAAGAGGAAAACTAGTGAGAAAAGGATTAGGAGAATGATAAGTTCATTATCACGGTAACTTTTTTTTTATGAATAGATTAGATTACTGATTCATAACTAATAGACAGAAGAAAACCAAAGATATAGGAAAGGGAAAAGTTTACTATTATTCCACTAATGTATTGATTTTTTTTTTCTTGTGACATAGCAACTATGTATGTGCCTAAATCGATCTGACGATTAAAATTTCATGTCATATTTTTTGTATTTTTTTCCTTTTGACATAGCAACCACTAAAATTAATTACTGATTCAAATTTCATATCATGTCACTATTAAAAAGTCACGTGACTATTTAAAAAGCTTTATTAATTTTGACTACTTAGGATAAAATTCAATAATTCATGTTTATTTTTTCCACTCTCATATTTAAAAGGGCATCTCTCTATATGCATTTGCATATGTATATAAAGTATCAAATAAAATTTTCTGTTAGAAATGAATATTATAAATATATAACATCTTATCATATTTAAATAGTAAAAAATAAATACATATAGTTTTTTGTTATTATTTAATTACTAATCATCACATTTGATTTTTCTCACTGAATATGTTTTTGTATCTGTACATGTTTGTAATAAGTAAGAAAAAACTATACAACTTTTTTTCAGTTGTACGAATAATGGTGTTTTTTTATGCAATATTGTTAATCAGTCGTTTGTTTATATTTAATATTCCATCTTTTTTTTAATTCTCTATCTTTGCTCACATAATTAATACTCAACTAATCTTATGAGAGGTTTAATTTATTTTGAAGAGCTGTGCTATTTGGTTCCAATTTTGTTTGAATGAAGGTGTACATTAATTAGAAAAAAAAAAAAACTAAACTAAGATGAGTTAAAAGAGCAATTACAAATTTTAGTATCTAATCAAATCTGAATTGCACTAGTTTTTTTTTCCTATCATAAAAAATTAGGAATTTATAGTTTATACAATTAAAGATAAGGAGAGTTGTTACAGATTAAGAAAACTGATGTGAAGTCCAGCTAGCTTTAGATAACTCTGTTATCTCTAAACAGAATCAAATCTCCAATTCAATTTTATTTTAACTTATCTGATGTGTAAATATATGAATTTGAATTAATTCTTATCTTAGGAAGTTAGTTTTAATTTGGCAATCCTTCCCAATTGACAATTGTTGTATGCACATATTTTTTTAACACCGAAACCAAGAAAGAGATGAAGGAGAAAATAGAATGTGTACTGATTACATTCAATGTGTACGTAGTTCTTATCTTAGGAAGTTATATGATCTGATTTAATCTGCATATTTGAATTTGAATTAGTTATTATTTTTTTAGAGGAATTAATTCTAATCTTAATATTTGAACTCCGAGAATTGTAGCGATGTTTTAATTTTATATGTTGCAGATGGGAACGTTCCTCTTGACTCTTGAGGTAAGATTAAGTATGCTTATTTTGCGTTATATATACCCTATCTAAGTGTTGGGTTTAGGGTAGAGAATTGTTTGTAGCTAAGGAATTCTTCAATCTTCATAATCATATTTGAGGTAGAATATTTAGTTCGAAGATTTGTTAATTCATACCTCATACCTGAATTTGTTTGGAGTTAGATCCTTGAGGCATAATTCAAAACACGTCAATAATGATCAAATATTAGTTTATATATGTTCTTTGAGCAATTTTAATTTTGAAAGCTTTATGCCAAAACAAAACTCATAATTGGATGAAATTTGAGGTTGCAATCGAATCTCTCTATTCGCAATTTCCATTACTTTTCTCTGAACTCATTATTTATCGTATATGGACAAAGGGAAAACAGTCCTCCTGACTTTTAACCAGCTCCTTTCCATATTTTTCTTGGGACGCATGTCTTTGTGAGCTGTGACCCCTACTCATTGGCAACTTCATCACATACTTTGCTTAAATTGTAAAATGATCGTTGCATTCTAAATATTAATCATTTCTTTTTTAGTAAAGGCAAGGAAAGGATGATAATTTAGAGTAGGTAAGAGATGGACAAATTTGTTAGCTTTCTAAATATTTTTAATGTGCATACAGTACACTAATGAAGCACCTACAGATAAGTGTGCATTCTTGAGTCTCAACCATGTGATGAAATTGGATTGCACTGTGATCAAGCATTTAAATTTTTTGTTTTTCTAGTGTGTACGTTGGGTATGTTAAATGGATTTATTTTATGTTGTCATGCACTTAATATCAGATTGCAGATGTCTGGTCATGTGGAGTAACCTTGTTTGTGATGCTAGTGGGATCATATCCTTTTGAAGATCCTAATGATCCAAAGGATTTCCGAAAGACAATTCAGGTTGATATGATATTTAAGATATTTCCATGTTTTCTTTACAAGCCTCTGGTTGCGTGAGCACAACTTGTTTTGGTTGGTTCCTTGCAGAGGGTTCTCAGTGTCATATAAATCAGATTATGCATGTTGGCAATTAATTTATCTTACAGCTACATTTGAAAATTCAAGATTGAAGGATTGAAAGTTGATGCAGAAAAGTGATCAACATCACTTATCAACTATGTGGTGTTTTAAAAATGGTCTCCATGGAACAAATTTTTTAATTTTTTTTAAAAAATATATTCTAAGATGGTTCTCCGAAAAACCATCTCAGAAAGTTTACTTTCTAAGATGGTTTTAGGAAAAATGAGAAAATCATCTTAGAATCCTCAATTTTAATTTTTTTTTTTAAAAAAACATTATGAGACGGTTCTCTAAAAAACCGTTTTAGAATTCTCAATTTTCTTATTCTTTTATTTTTTTTAAAACATTCTAATAAGGTTTTCAAGTCAAAACTGTCTTAAAAAAATTATCATTCTAAGACAGTTTTGACTTGAAAATTATCTTAGAACGGTACCCTTCTAAGACGGTTATTTGTCTGAAAATCGTCTTAGAATTGTAGCTTTGCTAAGACGATTTTTTAGGAACTGTCGTGGAAAGTCTTGACTTTCCACGACATTGGCTTCAAAGACAAATCATAACCTTCTTTGAATGTATAAAATAATCTTCGTTGATTGACCTTTTTCCAGTAGTGTTATCTGCTCTAGGAATAGACCTTACCGTATTCATATGTAAAAAAGAACAGTAATGTTAGAAATAAACCTATTAAGAAGATTGCCTTCTTATGGAAGCAATGTAAGACTAAGTAGTGGAGTAATGGCTTAACTTGAGGATATACAAAGTTGAATATGCTACTAGCACACTTTACGTTTAAATCGAATATTCAGGAAGAAAATTTTAAAATGGTGAGAGAGTTGTAACAACCCAAAAATTACAACTCATAGATTAAATGTTTGTGTGATTTATTTGTTTTAATAAGAGAATATGTGATTTAATGGTGAGAGAGTTGTAAAAACCCAATAACTATTGCTTAAGATTAACCAAGTAGAAATATTAATATTTGTGGAGGAAAGTTTATATTTGAAAAGTAAAAAATAGACTATCTTTGTCAGATAGTCAAAAGGAATTATTTTGATCAACTCATTAAGGACATTATGGTAAATGTATCAAACTAGAGTTTATGATGACTTTAATAGTATGGTAAAATTATTTTAGACCTTTCAAGAGGTTTTCATACCCCCTGAATGGAATGGTAAAATTTTCAAGTCATTTTGAATTCATCTTCTATTTTTTTTTTCTTTCCAAAAATGAGAACATATCAGTTTTGGGGAAATAATTATAATCATTGTTGTGGACCTTCATATGACACACTGATTTGTGCATGTCTTCCCCTAGTGATGAGGGGCATCCATAAGAATTGGCTAACCCTAATTTTGAGAGGAAGTATTTTTAATATTAGAAAAGGTCAAATATGAAATTGTGTGTATTTTATAAAATACTTATGTGTCCAAGGTGTGTAGGAATGAACACGAGAGAAAACAAGTATAAGTTGAGAACAGGGAATGCAAACACTTGATTTATGCTAGTTCATTCAAACTCTTGAACTACATAGAGTTCTTCTTCGAATCCTTGTAAGGTTTCACTAATCAAAATCTGATTACAAATTTATAATGGTTCACTCAAAGTCTTGAGCTTCGTACAATTTTCTTTCAAATCCTTGAAGGGTTCCACTAATCAAAATCTGATTACAAAACAACTATCCTATCCTGCCACTTCTCACTACAACAAGTATTCTCTAAGTCGCTTCTAATATACCTTTAATCTTCCCATGAGATTAAAGATCACCTAAGTATTCTTTATCACTAAGTCACTCTTGGCTTTCGAAACATGTAGTTTGAATGAATAAAAGTTATTCAACTCTCAAAGATAAAATATATAGTTAAGTACATATTACAAAAAAAACTTGCTAAGCAAAGAATAACTCTCTAAGTTCTTTTTATTTGATTGTCTAGTGACTTGCAATGATTAGAATTTCAATAAAACTTTGCTATCTTTAATTCTTGTGTTGTGTTGATGGTAGTGCTTGATGTTCTTTATATTGGCTTTAGAAAAATATTCATTGTGAGATTAACACCTTCAAGAAGTTTTCTATTATCTTACAGTTGGAAAAAAACTTGCCACGTGGTAGCTTGGGGTGAGAGAGAAAGGGGACAATAGTCCTTTTCTATGCAGCAAAATCCTTATCTCCACTACTTGTACAAAGGGAATATATTCCTTGTGTGTCTTCTTGGTACGCACTTGCAATTTAAATATTAGGCATTTTAAATAACAAGAGAGAAATACAAATAATTTAGAGTTTCTACAATATGCCCAAGTGTATGAATCCATCATTGGATGCTAACTAACTTAAATATATACTATTAGTGCAAGTTATTTAGTTCCTTTTGGACAATCAAAGGGACGTAACATAAAGGATGCTGGTTTTCACAAGGGTTTGAATGCTTGCTTATATACAATGCTTTGGATGCTAGTTTGATCCTTTGATAAAAAAAGTTCCAATTGTTTAGATGCTAAGAGATAATCATAGTAAGCATAGAGTTAATATTTCATTACCAAACTTGGTTTAGACAATTGGTTTCCTATAAAGCTCAATGAAATCCATTAGTCTATACAAAATTTAATACTTTTCTTATCATCAAAACCATAGATTTTTATGGGTCTGACATCATCAAATGCATTTGGTTCTAACATCAGCTTCAAGAGAATCTAGTTATGTTTAAGCTTGGGCCCTTTAGAATCTACTCTCTCAAGAAGAAATTTCCATATTATAAATAGTCAAGATCTGTAGGTAGCTACAGGAATCCATTAGTATGCAATTTTACCGATAGATTACCGACAGACAAAAAATCGTTAGAAATACCTTTATAGGTAATATCACTGACAAATTTTTACCTATAGATGTATTTGTAGAAAATTACCTATCGATAAATTCTTCAGTAATTACCTATGAATAAATTCGTTAATAATCACCGATAGATTTACCATTGAAAAATTGTTAGTGGAATTACCAACAAAAAAATCCATCAATAACATTCTTTTTGCTTCATATATTTTTTAATTTTAAAAGGATATTATATATAAAAGAAAATATCACAACAAGGGAGGTTGAATTGTGATTTTAGAATTTTTCTAAACCTTTTTCAAAAACAAAGCTATCGTCTGAAAAGCTTTGGAAGAATAGATAACAAATTTTCCAAAACACATAGATCTGATTAGACAATAATCAACAAATTTTGTAAAACTAAGTTTTTCAAAAAAAAATTAAATTCAAACCCTAGGTCAATTAAATATAGAATGCAATAAGGATCAAACACTTGATATTTTATACCGGTTCGTCTCTTCTACCTAGACTATGTCCAGTTCTTGGCAAATCACCAAGTTCCACTAGCTTCACAAAGTTACAAGTACTAGCCACTACCACTTTTAGCTCATACAAACCAAGATTTTCACCAAGATTTAATGCCTCCATATTCTTTGTCCTACCAAGCCATTATTGGCTCTAAACAAATCAAAATATTTGTTGTTTGCTTGGCTCACTAACTAAATCTTAATCGTCTTACAATAGGATATAGAATCTAAGCACTTAGTCTTTTCTCTAAGGGTACGCAAGATGTTTTGAGAGCTTTTTGAACTTTACAAAATATACATAGAGCTTTTTACATAAAGAATTTGAATGTTAGCGCGTAGGTTCATAATCTATTTCTTCAAAGCTTCTCATATTTATAAGCCTTCTTCTTCAAATGTCCATTGTCTTTAAACATATAGAAATCTTCACTTAAGCACTCATCTGAAGATTGTGGCCTTTGTGGAATTTAATGCTTGCATTAAATGCACATCCTCTTCATGTTGGAAAGCCACTCTTGTTAGCTTCCTTTAGGAACACCTCAACAAAAAATAATTCTTTTTCGTCAGAATAGGTCAATCACAGCAGGGCATGTCTTTTGATACTATTTGGCAATAGACTTCCTTTATTCTTCATGGGATTTGACAGATCCTAGGAGAATGTCTTATAAGACAGTTCATGTAAATTGAATCTTAGACACAAAATATTAAATGAAGTCTTAAATGCATTCTTTAATGTTGTATCAAATAATGAGGTATCTTTGTTTTAGATGCAGACTCATGAAGCATAGTTTAATATTGCATAAGACACAACTTTTAACCTTTGTAATTATTTGCATTTAATCAAAATAATTAAGGATTCTAATTCATCTTAAGACATAAATGTCTTTTGACTTAACAATCTCCCTTTTTTGATGATATCAAACAAATACAAATTTAAAAGTTGAAGGCAGATTTATAAGATATATTCGTTAAGAATAGATTAGTCTTATCAATTGTGGTATAAAATATAACAAAAGTAATATAAAGCATCATAAGACTTTGTCCAAACATATTCTCCACAAACTCTCATTCCTTCATTAAGAAGCTCTCGTAGTGACGAGTCAGAGTTGCAGCTTTTATGAGTTTGACATCTTTTGTGCCTTCGTAGTTTATACTCAATGAGTCAAATCTTTTTGGCTATTTTTAGCCTACAGATCTTATTTTACTCATTTTTAGGTGAAGAACATGTCATAGTATATCTGGATTCCGTGTTTAGCTCCGCAATGGCCAGATCAATATTTGTCCATTATGCTTCAAGTCTCGGAATGAGAATGTCACCATTCATAATGTAAGCCAAATTTTGTACTGAGTGGACTTGATGTACATCTCCATCTTGCCCTTTCACTAAGGATAGTCCTTTCTTGTGAAGTCTAGTTTCCTTGTGAGCAATGCTCCCTCAACAATAAATTGACTATTATTATCTGCCATTAGGATCCTTTCCTCTAGACATTTTCCAGTGCTCAACCCTTAGAGGTTGAGCTCTGATACCAAATGGTAAAGGCAAATATTACAAAAAGGGGTTGAATTATGATTTTAGAAATTTTCAAATCCTTTTCTTAAGCAAACAAAGTTATCGGCTGAAGGAAAACTTCGTAAGACAGATAATAGATTTTCAAAAACTCGTTTAGACGATAAAAAATTTTTTTGTAAATCAGAAGAAATTTTCGAATGACAAAATCAAATTCAAACCATAAGTCAGTTAAAGCAAAAAAGAAATAAGCAAATATCAGACACTGGAAATTATATTGGTTTGTCTCTACCACTGAGACTACGTTCGATTCTTGGCAAATACACCATGTCCTAGTAACTTCTCAAAAGTTACACATATTGTTCATTGTCACTTCTGACTCTTACAACAAAGCTTATCCCAAAGCTTTCAACAACCTAGTATTCTTTGTTCTACCAATCCACTTCCGGCTCTAAAAAAATCACAAGATTTGTGTTTTATTTGCTAACTCTTAAACTTAATCGTCTTAAAGATAGATATATAATCTCAACACTTAGTTTTTCCCCTCAATATATACATAGTGTTTTTGAGAGCTTTTCTAAAATTTACAAGAGTTTATATAAAGCTTTTTACAAAATGAATATGAATGATAAAGCTTAAAGTTTGGAAAACATTTCTTCAAAGCTTATGATATTTATAGGCCTTCATCTTCAAGTGTCTGTTCTATCTCAACAAATAGATTTATTCACTTAAGCATGTGCCTGATTCTTATGGCCATTGGAGCATTTAAAGTTTGCATTAAATAGATATCCTTCATCATGCAATGAAACCATTTTGGTTGACTTTTGTGTAAAACACTTCAGTAGAAAACCACTTCTCTTTGGTTAAAGCAAGTCTGTCATAATAGAGTGTGTCTTTTGATGGAATTTGATAACTTTCAGATCTTGAGCTTCATTTATTCTCCCTAGGATTTGATAAATCCTTGGAGAATGTTTTTGAAAAACAAATCTCAGACACAGTATTAAATTAAGTCTTTAAGTGTCAACTCTTAAATGTTGTATTAGATCACGACTTTAGCTTAATATTTTCTAATGTTTCAGATGCAGACTCACAAAGCATGTTTCTAATATCGCATAAGACACAACTTTTAGCATTTGTACCTGTTTTCATCTAATGAAAATAATTAGGGGTTTTGATTAGTCTTAAGACACAAATATCTTTTGACTTAAAATTATGGATTTTCATTATCTTAACAAATGTCACTCTTACCAAGTTTCACACTTATAGTTCTAAGTGTTTTACTTAACTCATTGTGCCTTCCACTTTTCAATTGCTTTATCAATGAATTCAGTTGATCTAGATCTCATCCCTTCTTAGTACTTCATGATATGTGGAATACATGCACAAATGTATGCACATAATCACAACGAACATTGATATCAAGATCATACTTGACAAAATCTTCCCTCGTATGCCCATAACGAATGAAGGAAAGAAGAAAGGCTTTTAAATCTATCACAATGTAGAGATGCCTAGTAGGAATATGAAGGTGGAAGTGGTATATCACCCAAGGACTAGAGTTCCTTATTTAATGGAAAAAGGTTTGTAAAGTATCCAAACATCTTTGACACCAAGACCTTCTAGAATCAATTGGTTTGGGATGATACTCTAAAAGCATCGTTGTCTGGCTATGATAGAAGCGACAATGTTGAGCACCAGAACTTTATTCAAGTGCTACATCCTGTCAAGATGTATCATTTTGATGATCTTTGCATGTGTTTTACTAAGGATGATAAAGACGATGGCTTCATTGGCAGATTGAAGAACCTTCCCATCATTTTCAATGATACTATTTATGACCTTAAGAAGATTGATGAAGGGAACTTTAGAGATCATGTGTTCAACTCCACAATACTTAAAAGCCAAGAAGGAAGGAGTTTGAAGCACAACTCGCTGCCAGATAAGCTACTCAAAAAGCTAAAACAAAGAAAATAGCTAAAGAGCAAGATGAAATGGATGCAACAGAGGCTGCATACGATGCCATTGTTAATGAGGTCCTTAACAATCTCACTAAAAATGTAGCGAAAAAATCCATAGTGGAGAAACTTGATGAGGTAATTCCTTCAAGTCAACTTGAACCTGCATTCAAGTAGTCAGAAACCTCACATGAAGCTACGTCCAAGGCACAAGTGTTACCAAATATTGTAGTCTTCTGCTCCATTAACTCTGGTCTGACTCCTCTCAAATATGCACCTCCAGTTGCCTTGATTGAAGATCATGTTTAGAAAATGATTGGTCAAGCAGTGGATGCATTTGCTGAGAAACAAAGACAAAAGAATGAGTTGTTTCGGCTTTCCATGCAAAAATGCCATCAATGCTCAGTTCTCAAATCTTGGCGTTGTGTTGTTACAAAATTTTCAACAAGCCCAAATGACACTGTTTAGCGTTGATACTTCACCTATTGTCCATCCACCACCAATGAGGGAAGCAATCAAACAAGTTTTTCCAAATGTGACTCAGATTGTGTGCTTATCACCTGTGCAAGAATGCTCGTCAAAATGTGAACGTTTCAAATTTTTTAACAGATTTCAAAAGAGGAATGTATGCTAATGTTGCACTGGAAAAAATTGACTCATTTTGGGAACACATGATTGTGAAACACCATGTGACACCCTCTACCCCGACATACATATAATTAAGAAAAACATATAAAATCTGGAATTTAATTAAATCAATTTTATTCAAATCGCTTAAACAAATTCACGTGGGTAAAAGGGTCACATTCAGTTCATTGTTACCAAATAAAACTTATTAAAAAAATCTCCGGCTCAAAACAAGGTCGTCCAATTTACAAAAGAACTTAAATTAAGCAGCGAAATAAAATACATGTTTGGAACATCATGCAATTAAAACAGAAACTCATGCCCCAATGTTACATCCTATCAGAGCATTGTGTCCTAGCGTCCTCTAGCACGAGGTTCTCTAAAGTCATCCATCTAGTCATCTGCTCCCACGAACACAAGGTTCGAGATCATCATAGGATCCAAACGCAAACAACATATAGGGAGTGAGTTGTCACATTTCTAAATAAAATACAGATAAATAAAGACATAAGAAAAATTATTACAGAAATATTTATAACATAGCTCAACATAATACAATCCATGTCAATTCACCACTTTCTCATTTAAAATTCATTTTTCAATCACCAATCACATTACACATGAATCACACACTTGATTTAAGACGTAACAACACTCACTAATTTCATAATAAACAATTTACAATCGTTATGCAACAATTATACTAAGACTCAAACCTAAATGCAATGTGGTACCATGTCAGTGGAAAACCACACTAGGGCACTTAAGAGTACATAACAAGACACGTCACACAATGGGTATGTTAGGTCAGTCTCACTAAGTAAAATCATAAGGTGACCATTCAAGGTCACTCTGTTTTGCAAGAATGCTCTAACCATATGGGATCAACATAGGCTTAAAGAAACATTTAAACCGAGTGTCTTTACCCCTAAGACCTAGACTACGAAGAATTTGTTAGGGCCTCACCTTCCTGATTCAGGTCCATCCCTAAAACAACTTTTGTACACAGACACTGCTCATGAATTATACAATACCCACGACCTCACACTTGTTTTCAAACAAGTTTAACACATTGCACTACGATTTAACACTTCGGGTTCCTAACTTGGAACCCTACACTTTCCTTTTAACACTTCACGCATAAACACTTTTCTCAAGGTAAACACCAATCGGGTTATTGTATAATTCAATATTCATCACACAAGTATTGTCACATCAAATATTAACCACACACTTATTCATAACCATATCCCATGTCCACAACTTAATGTCTCATAATTCATCACATATTCAATTTATCACTTACACATAATTTTAATCACAATTTCATGATCCCAATATAACAATATATCAAGCTAATATAGTAAATCTTGTCCAAAACACAAACAAATTATACAAAAATGCTTCTCACAACATGGGACCCCTCAAATAATTTCACACCATGAGCACTCAATTTATCAACCAATTCGCATTAGGGCATCAATTAATCCATCAAATAAAACAATCTCGTTATTATAATCATAAATGAAGAATTCTAATACAATAAACATCCCAAAATAAACCCCAATTTGATCCTCTAAGAATCTCTGCACATGTTCATTCTAACCCTAATTGTGATAAACTCATCCCTTACCTCTAAGCGAACTCACATGTGTAGTCTGGCAGTGATAGAAGCTTCTCTAGAAGTTCCCTAGGATTCTTCAAGCTTTTCCTCTAGTTGCTCTGCTAAGGATTCCAAGTGTTAGAGAGAAGGAGAAGGGATTGAAGCCTTAATTTCACTATCTTCGTGTGAGGAATATTTCTTTCACCAAAGACATCATTTCACAAATCCCAACGGTGGGCACGTGCAAGAATGAGTTCTACACTTGGTGCTCAAATTTCATGGTGATTTAACATTTAACGAGTCCGGGATCATAGTTTTACTGGGACAGGTTTGGGTGTATACGAGAAAAAGAGAGCTCCGTGTGAAGAACATTTCTCTCACCACAAACATTATATCACAAATTCCAATGGTGGGGATGTGAGAAAATGTGTTTTGAATCTGGTGTCCAAACTTCGTGATGATCCAACAGTTAACGAGTATGGAATCATAGTTTTACTAGGACAGGTTTAATGCAATCCTACCCCGCAAGGGCATTGGATAGAAGACTCCAAGTAGACTGGGCCAAAGATGCAAGAGAAGGCCCTAGGGTTCTTATGAGCCTTAGGGTAGATTTCGGGCCCATGGACTAAGTACGAGCCCACTTATCTTTGTACATATTAGAATAAGGTTTCATTAATTTTGGGTCTTGTATTTTGGGCTCCATAATGTAGGTAGGGTACCCTAGAAATATAGGATTTTTCAGCCCTTGTATTTTAGGGCACCTAGACTAGTTTTTGTATTAGGGGTAGTTTTGTAATTTCACATGCACTAAGTGGATATTTGATGTGTGTGGTTGGAAATAAATTTAATTGAATTGGTAGAATCCCAATCCAATTAAATTTTAGAGGGGGAGGTGAGCATTTGCTTACTACACCCCATTGCCACATCATATAGTCACACTTTGTGCATGTCCTTCATGCTTTTCATGCCTCATGACACTTAAGCACACTTAGTGGAGAATCTTGGAATTGATCTTGGATTAGTGGTCTGAACCATAACTAAAATTCACTAATCATAATTAGTGAAATTTTGGCTCCAAAGTTTGGCTCCACAAATTCAATTTCAAATTCAAGTGAAATTTGAATTTCCCTCCAATTTTGTGTGACACTTAGGCTATAAATAGAGGTCATGTGTGTGCATTTTTTTCAACTTTGATCATTTGAATATTAACTTCAGATTTCAGATCTCTTTTAGAGCACAAAATTTCATGCTCTTCTCTCCCTCTCCCTTCATTCATTTCCTTCTTCCTCCAAGCTCTTATCCATGGCCTCCTATGGTGGTGAGCTTCTTCTAGACTCATCTTCTCCTTGAAGTGGCGTCTCCTCTCTCTCTTCCTTCTCCATTCCGCTGCCATTCATCTTCCAAGAAGCAAAGGAATCCATTGATGAAGAAGATCCTAGGCCTACAAGCTCCAATGGAGCTTACATCATGTGGTATCAAGAGCATCTTCATCTAGGTGATGTTCTTTTGCTTCCTCTATCTTTTTGTTCGGTGAATTCTCTTTAATTCCTTGTTCTTCATCTTATTCTCCATGTATATTCTCCATTGTCTTGTGGTTTGGTGCTGTTTAGAGTAGATTCAAAAAAAATAAACCGATTAAATCTTAGATCTACACTTGTTCTTGCATTTCTATGGTTCAAATTTTGTAGATCTACTCTTGAATCTTGTTTATGTGTTGATTTTAGGTTCTATCAATTTTCATTCATAATATTCTTGTGTTGAACCTTTAGATCTAAATTTTGTTCCAAAATATTGATTAGAAAAAAAGAAAACACAAAAATCTAAGTGTAAATCACTTAATCCATGTTGTCTTAGAGTCATGTTTAGTCATAGTAATTGTCACATTATGCTCTAAGTTTGTGTTAAATTTTTATTTTGTTTATTGAATTCTAGATACATTTGTTCATGTATTCTTATCATTCTTAGCCTATCTTTTGAATTTTGAGTCTAATTCATGCATGTTATTTAGTTCATAACATGTTCTAAATCAATTCCTAGAAGTAGTCTTGTTGTTGAACTCTTTTTTGTTTTCTAAGATTCCTACATGATGCCTGTGATGAAGTTGAGTTGTGGTGCTGAGTTGTGGCTGGATTTGTGAATCAAATAAGTCTTAGGCTCTCTTGAATTGTGTTATTCAAGATAATTGAGCATAACCAAACACAAATTGTAATCATCCAAGCCTTAAGCAACATAAACACTACACTTGATTTCTAGGTTGAAATCGCTGGTGTTGGCAGCTTGAACATACAAAATTGTATAAATTACTGGGAATTGGTCACTATGAGTTTTGAGCTGAAATTTTTACTGAATTTTCTAGACATCTGGAAAAAAATTATAAAAAAAAAGAACTAAGCAATTTGGATTAAAGGAAAAAATAATAAAAATCGCACAAGTTGGCAGAAAAATCAGTGTCCAGGAAAAAAAAAGTGAAAGGAAAGTGTGCTTGTTGTTTTGGCTCAAAATTTGCTCTATAATTGGTGCCTATTTTATACGAATCCTAGTTCTGAAATTTTAATTGAAAATTATTGTGAAAACAAGTGCCAAAACTAGAGGTTTCTTGAGTCTTTTTTTTTTAGAGTTTTCTACTTTACTCTAGAGCCATTCTAGGTTTCTCTTTGAGTCCTAACTTGCTTTTTTGTGCTTTTCATTGCTTTAATTGTTGAATAATCCTTGGAAATTTGTCTTGTTAAAACTATATTGGTTTAGCTTTCATTTCATTTTTTTTTCTTTGGTTATTGCTTGTCTCTTTGTTTCCTTGCTTGTGAGTTGCCATATAGGGAATTGGGAAGGAGGATTGGTGCCATATCTTGAAGAATTTGAGTCAAGAAGCAAGGGGCCAACCACCTAAAGAGCTATTGGAATAAGAAGCACTCCAAATTGAGTGAAACACTAAAGAGAGAATAGCCACCATAATTGAGGACTTGTTTTTCTTTGTAATTTTGTAATTGGCAATTTGCTTTGCTTTCAAATTTTGTAACAAAAAGGCCTTTTATTGGAAGTAAGTTGGGAACCTTTGCTAGGTCACCCTACTTCCATTTATGTGTAATAATTTTAGGCAATTTTCCCTTAGGATAGTGAGTGCTTTGTTGGGAACCTTAAATGAGGTCATCCAAACACTCTTAGGATCCGCCTAGTTTGCTTTTCTTGCTTACTTTCATAGCTTATTTCTTTTACCCTCCATTGTCAAACCGCCTAGATAGCTTGCCTTTTACCAATTAGTTTTTACCTTATCTTTCACACCTCTTTTAGTGTTTATTTTGGTTAGTTTCAACCATAGTTTCTTTTACCTTTTGTTTTCAAACCCCCAACAAGAAAGAACCATAACTTAGGAACCAACATGAGTCTTCATTCGTCATCTAGTGTTAATGGTGAGGGTTCTACTCCTAAGGACCCCTTGTATAAGATATTAGATGAGTTGAGATCCCTTAAGTTGTGGAAAGAAAAACAAGAGAGAAAAGAAAAAGGTAAAAAAAGAGTGGAAGAAATAAGTCAAGATGAAAGAGAGAAAATAAGAGAGGAAGAAAGAAGAAAAATAATGAAAGAAATAAAAAGAGAAAAACATGCCTCCTATAGTAGTCATGACTCTTGCAAAAGTTTAAGTGAAGAACTTAGCGACTATTATAGAGGGAGCCATAGCTCACATACTAAACATCACTCCCAAAGAAGAGAAAATGAAAGAAAGCCTAGAGAGTTTAACATTAAACTCCCATACTTCCATGGGAAGGACAATGAAGAGGCTTACTTAGATTGGGAAATAAGGGTAGAGCAAAAACTTAAAAGAAAGCCTACTTTAAAATCTTATGGCTGTCATTCTTATCCAAAGAAAGACCAAGGTCTAGGCATCTTAGGGGCAGCACCTTCTAAGCCCAATGATGATAAGGGGAAGACAATAGAAAAGCAACCCCCTAAGGCTAGTATGCAAGAAAAGACTAGCTCCATAAAGTGCTTTAAATGTCTTGGAAGAGGACACATTACTTCTCAATGCTCCACCAAGAAAACCATGATTATGAGGAGCCAAGACATTTATAGTAGCCAAGATGAGGCTACTACTTCACCTTCCTCTAGTGAAAGTGAAGAAGCAAAAGGGGAAGAATCTAGTGAAGAAATCTACCCCCAAGAAGAAGGAAAACCTTTAATGGCTAAGGAGGAGTGTAAGTAGGTAAGTGTCTCCTCCAAGAGGTTAGCTAAGAAGGAAAGACATTTTGAAATAAAGACAAATATTAAAGAAATTTCCCCTCTTAAACAACCTCCACATTTTCTCCTTTGTAAAAAGACACTTGTTCGCATTGCCACACCTCTTAGGCTTGAGTTTATTCCTCAAGTAAAGGAGTTGTTGGATGAGGGTTTGGTTCGCAAGAGCTTAAATCCTTGTGCTTTGTTGGTGCCCAAAATAGGTATTATTAGGCACCAAATCCCTAAAATAGGTGGTATGATGAATGCTTTGGGTGGTGCAACACTCATTTGTAAAATCACTTGTGCACCCAACATCTTTATGATTTGTGTACATAGGGACTCATTAGGTAGGTTTGTTCTTATTTTTAGTCTCAATACAAATTTAGGTACTCATATGGGACACCTTAGGTTTGTCATACTTTTTGGTAGGAATAATCAACATGAAAATACAGAAAAAGGTATGTTCTATTGCTTTACTTTTCTTAATTTTTTAAATTGTGATCAAGGGGTTCCCATGAACCCTAAGAGAATAAAAGTCATTCCTGAGTGGCCCGCTCCACCAAGTGTAAGAAAAATTTGGGGCTTCCATGACTTAACAAACTTTTACAAAAGGTTTGTCCCATATTTTTCTTTACTTGTAGCACCACTCATTGAGTTGGTGAGGAACTATGTTCCTTCATGGGAAGATGCCCATGAAATGAGTTTTCAGACCTTACCTTACTTCAACATACTAAACACCACTAATACATATGTTTTTGTTCTTTTTACAGGTGTTGAGGAAAAAAGCCCAGAGTTTCAAGAACCTCGGGATTTGAGGTCAAATCCTTTTCAAGGGGGAGGGAATGATGCAATCCTACCCCGCAAGGGCATTGGATAGAAGACTCCAAGTAGATTGGGCCAAAGATGCAAGAGAAGGCCCTAGGGTTCTTATGAGCCTTAGGATAAATTTCAGGCCCATGGACTAAGTACGAGCCCACTTATCTTTGTACATATTAGAATAAGGTTTCATTAATTTTGGGTCTTGTATTTTGGGCTCCATAATGTAGGTAGGGTACCCTAGAAATATAGGATTTTTTAGCCCTTGTATTTTAGGGCACCTAGATTAGTTTTTGTATTAGGGGTAGTTTTGTAATTTCACATGCACTAAGTGGATATTTGATGTGTGTGGTTGGAAATAAATTTAATTGAATTGGTAGAATCCCAATCCAATTAAATTTTAGAGGGGGAGGTGAGCATTTGCTTACTACACCCCATTGCCACATCGTATAGTCACACTTTGTGCATGTCCTTCATGCTTTTCATGCCTCATGACACCTAAGCACACTTAGTAGAGAATCTTGGAATTGATCTTGGATTAGTGGGCTGAACCATAACTAAAATTCACTAATCATAATTAGTGAAATTTTGGCTCCAAAGTTTGGCTCCACAAATTCAATTTCAAATTCAAGTGAAATTTGAATTTCCCTCCAATTTTGTGTGACACTTAGGCTATAAATAGAGGTCATGTGTGTGCATTTTTTTCAACTTTGATCATTTGAATATTAACTTCAGATTTCAGAGCTCTTTTAGAGCACAAAATTTCGTGTTCTTCTCTCCTTCTCCCTTCATTCATCTCCTTCTTCCTCCAAGCTCTTATCCATCGCCTCCTATGGTGGTGAGCTTCTTCTAGACTCATCTTCTCCTTGAAGTGGCATCTCCTCTCTCTCTTCCTTCTCCATTCCACTGCCATTCATCTTCCAAGAAGCAAAGGAATCCATTGATGAAGAAGATCCTAGGCCTACAAGCTCCAATGGAGCTTGCATCAAGGTTTGAGTGTATGCGGGAAAAAAGATAGGGTTTTGGGAGAGGGATAAGGAAAAACGAATTTGAGAGTAAGAGAGAGCATAGAGACATTGTAAATGTAAAAACTGACATAATCTGTCTCTATTTATAGCTAGGGAACTCTTAGCCTAATATCTACTATATTTGTTTTTTATTTTATAAAAAGAAACTTTATTTTACTCCTTATCAAATGAATAAATAAAACATTTTTTCCTAAGAACATATATTTATTTTATTTACCTTAAAAACATTATTTTAATTAATAAAACTATTTCTACTTATTTATTTAATTACAAAAGCCTCATTATTTTCCTAAAACTCTATTTATTTTTAAATAAAATATTTTTTAATTTATTTCACAAAAAATGAGGTGTTACACACCAACTTAGCGAAAATAGTTGGGTTTCTAAACATATAAGAAGAGGTTTATGTGGGCAATAACTTATCTTCGTGACACATATTTTGCATTAATATAGACCACTTCTTTGTCGATAGTGTCAATTCTGGTTCAAAGAGGTATATTAAGAGGACAAGTACAATTGTGGGCTTGTTGTCTAAGTTTGAGCACATTCTTAGAGATTACATGTATAATGAGTTGAGTTCAGATTTCAAATCATTTTAGACAGAATCTGTATTAACTACTTGTCTCAAGAAGATTGACCAACATGCCTCAAAGATTTTTTCCAGGGATACTTTTAAAATGGTGAGATCATAGATTGAAACTATTGATGCATTGAATGTGATTCACATATCTGAAACTGTGAACAAGGTGAAATTTAAGATGGAAAATTTTGATCAACGTCATAATCAACATGAAGTTGTATATGAAAGGCATGAATCTAAATGTGCATATGATTGTATGATGCATGAATCTAAGGGCATTCCATGTTGCCATATAATATGTGTTATGTGGCTTCAACATGTGGATTCATTTCCTGTGAGTTTGATTTGCAACAAGTGGTTGAAGGATCCTAAAAGCTCAATTATTTCAAGCTATAAGCCATAGAACACGAACAATGACATGATGATTACGACTCGATTTGGGGCCTTAACTCCTGTTGTAATAAACTTTGTCACATTGCTGCCAGGAAGCGTGAGGATTTTCATTTTGTTAGTGATGTGCCATCATTTTCTTCTATTTTCTAAACCCTTTTTGCACCATTTTAATTACTGATTGGTCTTAATTGTCAATTAATTAGGCAGTTTTATTATTTGGGCTCATTTAGCTAATTTGATGTTTTTAATCTAATTTCAGGAATTAATGAAACATTGGGCTTAATCCGGATTTTGGTTATGGACTTGAAGAGGGCAAATAAAGCAGCGCTTACCTTAGTTAATTTCTAATTAGGAAATTTCGCAATTTTATTTTATGTTGTTCAGTGTTTATTTCGTTTTGGGCCAGAGTATTGTAATAGGGCCCAGTGACTTTGAGTGACTCTTTTTAAATAGCTGCCTTGGGATTCGTGCAGGGCATTCTGTTATGCTATTTTCATTATTCAGAGCTTTGGTTTTAGGTTTTCACGTTTTTTTGTTCCCTTGTTACAATTTTCGTTCTTAATGCAAATTTCCGTTTTCTGCTTCTAATTACGAGTTCATTCGTGCTTCTTCTTCTACTTTCATTTACGTTTCTGTTCATTTACGTTTCTGTTTCATGTTTCATTTGCGTTTTCTGTTTGAATCCATGGAAGGCTAGATTCTCTGGTGTTGTTTCCTTTTGAGGACGAAGCCCAACTCTCTTTGAGGTTTCGCTTGTAATGTGGTTTCCTGGCAGTTTCCCTTCACCAGTTATCCTAATTTCGTGAATATTAATCAGTGCACGCTTCGTGTTCGATTAATTGCCTCTGAGCCTAACTTGCGTTCATGCTTAATGGACGAAGGGCTAACTGGTGTACGTGGTGCCTAATCACGTATTGAAAACCCTAAGTTGATTTTTGCTTAGTAAATTGAAATAGGGTTGGATTAAGTGGTTGACTGTTAGGGACGAATTCTCCATAACCCAGGATAAGAGAATGGCTTCTGAATCAGAGGAAACAACCCGTTTTTAGTATTAGTAGTTTGGTATTCCAGTTTACTTGTTCTGCTTTTTAATTACCAAACAACCAAACCCCCCCCCCCCAATCGTTACTGTTACTGCAAGTATATTATGAACATTTGGTTTGTCACTGCTCATTGGGAAACGACCTAGGATCACTTCCTAGTTACTGCATTTTCATGTTTATTTGATTCGGGTATGGCCTCGATCAGTTAGATATAAAATTCTAAAGCTAATTGATAAGTTAAAAAAGCATGGAGGTATGCATCCTAGTGAAAGTGCTTCTGAAAACAATTTGTGTGATCCAAATGTGGTAAAGGTAAATACAAAAGGTGCTCCATGAAAGAAAAATTACAAGAAGAATGCTAAATGTTTAATATATCTATTACAAAATAATGTTTTGACTCTATTTTAAAACTAATTTTTTGAATATAATTTTTATAAAAGATATTTTAAAATTATTTTAACAATAATATCATAAATTTAATTAGTTTAATTTTTATAGGAGAAATCACAAATATCATTCATGACAGGTAACCCTACTTGAAACTGTTATCTGTGACAAAAAAATTTCTTCAAGTATTTCATACAAGTACTTACCAAAGATTTGATAATATCATAAATTATAATAGTTTTAGTTATGGAAGAGACCACAAATATCATTCACCGGAGAAAATTCTAATCAATATCATTATAGACGATAAAGTTTTTTTTGAGTAGTTAACTCAACTGCTTACAAAAAAACTCAATAATTTTTTTTGAAATCCTACAATATCATTTTTACTTATAAATCATTTTTACATAAAATATAATATAGTTTATTAAAAATGTTTTAATTATTCAATAATATCATAAATTATATTAGTTTTAATTTTTGCATAATATGAAAACATAAATATATTAAAGTTAATTTATAAAATATATATTCATTACATAATATGCACTTATGTGAAATATCTAATTTTTTATAACCATGTGATTAGTCCAAAGTATTCATGGGGCTTGTCGATGATTAATCCCCGTCAAAGAATTTGGCTGACCACCTTTAGTAGGGTTCTTCCCTCTCAACCATGTTTTCTTTATCCACAAGACTCAAATATGAGGCTTGCATAACAACATACAAAAGAACCACAAATATCATAAATAAAGAATAATTGTAATTATGATGGATACTACATAAAAAATAAATGCTTGACCATGTTTTTTCTCCATTACAAGTTTGAAATTTATTCATACTACTATTATGATTTTTTTCAGAACCATTATTATGATTATGTGATATAAAATTAAACTCACATCTTTAATGGTTTTAAATTTAATTTAATTATTTTATATTTTTATATTTTTTTCTTATTTAAATTAATAAATATAAAATATATACTTTACACGAAAATATTAAATATTTGATAAGTTACTCTAATAAACTATGATATTTGATATATTCTATTCTACAATGATAGCCTCAAGAAAAAAAATTGATAATCAATATGTTTAATTTAAGAAAAAAAACACATAATACTTAAAAATTTTATTTCCAATGAGTTGTTTATAATAAATTATAGATTGAGAATTTTTTTTAAATATTTATATTTGTATTTTTATTTTGAATTAATATATTTCATATAGGTATTACATCACTATTATTACTTAAAGGAAGAACAAATCTTGGTAAATTTCAATAGAATTAAATACGTTTGAAGATAATATTTGTTTACACAATTTTAAAGTAATTATATTTCATATAATACTAAATTTCTTACACCATTTTACAATTTCAATGCTTAATATTCTCCTCTCTAACTTGTTAGAGAAAAAAATTACAATTTCCCTGTCAAATGCATAATATTTTTCTCTATAACTTGTTTTACTATAGAGAAAAACAAGATAAAGATTTATATATATATATATATATATATATATATATATTGAAATTTGATTAGATATACTTGTTCTAATCTTAGATAAAAATTATACTTATTCTAATGTTGGATAAAAGATAATTATGACATCAATTTAGTAAATATAATTAGAGCATTTTATATTTTAAAAGGTAAAAAAATATATTAATAACACTAATCTTTTGCACAAGAAGTGTTAAAACCAATTCAAGAAGCCCCAATGTAGTTCCACCTTAAAGCATTACAAAGCAACATTCTTGTAGCTAAAATTAGAGCATTGTACTTGCTTAGATAAATTTAAACTTTATTAGATAATATTTGGTTACAATTGATTAATTCAAAATTGGTCAGATAATATTTTATTATATTTGATTAGTTGAATACAAAAATAATTAGAAAATATTTTATAATATTTGAGTAATTTAATATTGTTTACATAATATCTTATTAAATTATCCTTGATTGGTTTAATTATCAATGCATTCTTTGTAAGCTACATATTCCTTTAAATTTTAGCCTTGTAGAACACAAACTCTAGAGATAGTTTCTTCTGGAAATAGATTGCTAGAGGAAAAAATGAGTCAAGCATCAACCAACTACAATTCATTGGGATACCAAGAAAAGCAAAAAGAACAACCAAATAATCAGTTTGTCCACATCATTCTTACTTGGAGGTTTGACACTCTACTATTTTGTTGACTTGTATCTCAACCTATAATTTATTAACTTTATCAAATAGGAACATGTATTGCTAATTTTTTTTAATTCCACTATGCTTGTTCATCAGATTCTCTCCTTCATTTCTTGTTTACATTTTTTATCCTTCCTTTTGTTTGATTCTTAATTCAATTCTAATTAACTTGTTTATCCAAAATGGACCTTTAATGATTTGATACTTACTTAATCTTTTATTTAATTAAATTATAGCGCCAATTGTGAAAGCATTCATAAAATGGATTCGGACGACAATGACGATTCGCTTCAATGACCAAAAACATATCAAGGCCATGAACAACACCAAGTATATTTGATGAACAATGATACCATTACAAAATATTATTATTTAAAATTACAAATTCAATTGTGATAGGACGATATGCAAGCACACTGACAAAATTATCATTAACTATGAATGGACTTGTGAAATGGTTGGATGATTTGAAGACAATTGTCCAGACATCTTTGTTGACTCAAACAACTTTGCATCCCTTGTTGCCCTATCTAAATATTCAAAGTAGAGGTATGAAAAAAAATCCCAACAATGAATATGTCACACAATTATTCTCACAAAGAATAAAAAAAAGGTTTCACAATGTCCAGAGAAAAATTCGAAAGGTGGAGAAAAAAATTATTCTCACAAACCATAGCAAGAAAGAACTATGAGGAATTTGTCAGCACATATCCACTTCATAATGACGACTTTCTTACACGAAAAAATTACCCAAATAATACAATCCAAAAAATATTTACACCAATGATACACTTTACTCTAGCAAGTGAGAATCGGTTCCCCCCAAGCCGATTCCTCATTTGCTTTTTTTTTTTTACATAGAAATCAAATCCCCAAGGATCGATTTCTTAACTACTGTTTTTTTTATACACATTTAAAACTAGTTCTTAGGGAATCAATTTTTAAATGTCCTTTTAATGTTTTTTTTAAGCCAGTTATGAAATCGGTTTCCCAAGAACCAATTTCATAATATACTTTTTCATTTCAAAAGATAATTTTTGTAAAAAAAAATTATCTGGTTTTTTATTTGCTTTAATTTGTGTTAATTTTTTATTTTACTAGTTTATATATTGATTTATAAAAATATAATTTATCTGGAATAGCATTTAAAAAAACAATTAATCCTTAAATAAATTCAATGTAACTTAAAAAAAGATAAAAAAAAAACAAGTTTATCTAGAATAAAGTAGACAGAATAAAAAGCAAGACTTAGATAAATAAAGTTTTGTTAGAGATAAGGGAAGCAACAACTTGGAACAACCTAAGGCTAAATCTTGAAGCTCAAGGAAAAGTTTGAAGAAGTTTTAGAAGAAGTTTTGGCTTTTACATGCCCAACTCCTTTGAGTGGCATTTGTATTGATTGTTAACTTGATTGTTGCATCTTAGTACATTTGATATCTGTTTTGCATTGTGCATTATTATAGTATGAGTGAAGAAAATTTTCTAAGTTAGAAATTTTTCTTTAGAGGCAAAAACTCTATGTTTTAATCGATTACAGAGTTGTCGTAATAGTTTACAACAAGTTGTCTGAATCTTAAAGAGTTAAGTCTCATATCAATTTTATCGATTACGACAGTATTGTAATTGATTACACTGTTGTTTGAGACAATGACTGATTTTTCAGAAGTTTCTACTTTAATCGATTACCAAGTGGATTAATCGATTACTTCTCTCTCGTTTATGTTGGATCAAGTGGCCTCAAAATAATTAAGAAGGGGGGTTGAATTAATTATTCCTAAACCTTTACTAATTAAAAATTACTCTTCTAAGGCTTTTACTAAATTGTTAAGAGAATGAGGAGTAGAAGAGAAACTTCACAGAAAGTAAAAGCGGAAATTAAATGCACAGCGGAAAGTAAAAGAGTAGGGAAGAAGGAGACAAACACACAAGAGTTTTTATACTGGTTCGGCAACAACCCGTGCCTACATCCAGTCCCCAAGCGACCTGCGGTCCTTGAGATTTCTTTCAACCTTGTAAAAATCCTTTTACAAGCAAAGATCCACAAGGGATGTACCCTCCCTTGTTCTCTTTGAACCTAGTGGATGTACCCTCCACTAGAACTGATCCACAAGAGATGTACCCTCACTTGTTCTCATTCAAACCCAAGTAGATGTACTCTCTACTTGTACCACAAAGGATGTACCCTCCAATGTGTTGAGACAAAGATCTCAAGCGGTTAAACCTTTGATACTTTGTGAATGGGAATACAAAAGAATTCTCAGGCGGTTAGTCCTTTGAACACTTTTGTATAAGGGAATGGGAAGAATCAAAAGAATTCTCAGATTGTGTCGTTTTGAATTCTTTGACAAGGGAGAAGGGAGACACAAAAGAATTCAGGCGGTTAGTCCTTGGCGAATTCTTTTTGGCAAAGGGGGAAGAGAATGAAAAGATGAATAGCACAAGTTTTCAAGGTTTAGAAAACCAGAAAACTTTGGAAATCTTTTGGTACAAAGAAGAAGAAGAAGTTCAAAGAGATTTAAGGCTTGTAAAAGATTGATTGAATAAGTGTTCAAGATGCTTGAAATGCAAAACAAAGTCTTGCTTTTATAGACTCTTCATGTCTAGTCAAGACAACCATTAGAAGTGTTATGACTTTTAGAAAAAACTTAAAAACCAATTTGAAAAAGTCAAAAACCATTTGAAGAGTTACATCTTTTGATTTTATTCAGAAACAATCACTGGTAATCGATTACCAAATTAGTGTAATCGATTACACAAAGCTTTTATGTGAAAGGATGTGACTCTTCACTTTTGAATTTGAATTTCAACGTTCAAAGGCACTGGTAATCGATTACCAAAACATTGTAATCGATTACAGCTTTTTGAAATTAATTGGAACATTGTAAATTCAATTTGAAAACTTTTTCAAAACAATTTTCCTACTGGTAATCGATTACAGCAATCTGGTAATCGATTACCAGAGAGTAAAAACTCCTTGGTAAACATGTTTTGAGAAAAATCATGTGCTACTCAATTTTTCAGAAAAACATTTTATACTTATTTTGATTAAGCCTTTTCTTGATTCTTGAATCTTGAGTCTTGAATCTTGATCTTGATTCTTGAGATCTTGAACCTTGAATCTTGATTCTTGACTCTTAACTTTCTTCTTGAGTCTTGAATTCTTCTTGATTCTATCTTGAACTCTTGAATTATTCTTTGATTGACCTTTGAGCTTTTTGTCATCACCTTTGTCATCATCTTTTGTTATCATCAAAACATCTTTGAATCACTCTTGATTCACCATGAAGCTTTGCTTCTACAATCTCCCCCTTTTTGATGATGACAACTTCTGAAATCAAGAAACACACATTCACTTTTTCCTAGTCGATCACTCACATAAATTCTCCCCCTTTGTTTTTGAATTTATGCTTCTCTTAAAATTAAGTTGATTACTCATGTGAGTTCTTGATTTATTCCCTATTTCTCTCCCCCTTTGGCATCAACAAAAAGCCAAAGTGCGTAACAAATTAAAAACTTACAAATATAACCAAACATCCATGGGAAAATATCAACCAAATCATGAAGCAAGAACCATGAAGCAACAATCATGAATAGATTAATTATAAAATCCACATAGTCAAATAACATACTAAATATTTGTTCAAACATACCATACAAATAAGGAAATAGTAAATTGTTCAAATGTCATAATAATATAGCCAAATACATGAGAATAGAAAACAATCAAACAAGATATCATAACCATTCATCACACTAAAAATATAATACTTCATAGAATGTCATATAATCCAGAAAGTCATTCATAATAACCAAATAAAAGTACATATCACTAGTCATATATCATCAAAGTAATTGAGTTTAAAACTCATAACCGTAAACAACCAAGAGCAAGTAAATATAATCATCATGTTCAGTCATACTAATCAAATAATAAAAGAAATACTAAGTATTTAAATGTCATAAAAACATACCCAAATACAAGGATTAAAAACAAAATATAATCATTAAACAAGAAAAGAGAAGCTTATAGAAATCAAACACGATAATAAATTATCCTCATATTATAATAGAAGCATATGTGCATAAATAACAAATAAGTCGTAAGTCATCAAAACACAAATCATTTGTCTAAGTTAGAAAGAGTCTTTGGTTAGTGGTTTTGTGAAGATGTCTACAAGTTGGCTTTTAGTATCTACATTTTTTTTTTAAAATACAGTTACTTTTTTTTAAGACTAAGTGCTAATTGACTACCAACACTTACCAAGATGAGTTTATATTAACATAGAAGGTTCTATCATATTTTGAAAAACATAAAAAATATTTTGAACAATCAATCAAGTAATTCAAACATATCAAACAAGAATTATACAAGGATTGAAGGATATATAGATCACAGGCATTATCAAACATTCAGATTTGTTAAAGATAATTTAAAAACTTAAAAAGTTCAAAGAACTCAATCAATCATGTAATCATTATTTTCTCTGAAACCTGCATGCTCAATATCTTTATCATGCTCATGCTTGATAACACATGTTTCAGAATCAAAAAGATACTTTATATATGAAAATTCTTATATAAAAATAAATAAATATAACATAATGGATTTTGAAAAATTTTATGAATGAACCTTAAGCAAGTAATTCACATGTCATATTAAAAGTTATGCAAGAATCATACAAGAGATATAAAACCATACATAACCATTCATAAATGACAAATCACATATCACATCAAAAATCATGCATAATCATTTTAAAAATATATATTATCAAAATAATCAACATAACTTTTAAATATAAAAAAATCATAATAGCTTTCAAGAACAATCAATCATCAATCATTTCAAATTAATTAAATTTAATTAACAATCAACTAACTATGCACAATACTTTCAAAAAAAAATTCAAATTTCAAAATTTTTAAAATTTCAACTTTCACCTTCCAATAACTTCTACTTCCAACTTTCAGCTTCCATTTTCAACTTTCAACTTCCAGTAACTTCCATTTTCAACTTCCAACTTCTATTTTAAATTTTCAACTTCCAATAACTTCCATTTTCAACTTCCAACTTTCATTTTCAACTTTCAACTTCCAATAACTTCCAAATTTTAATTTTCAAAGTTCCAATAACTTCCAAATTTTAATTTTCAAACTTTCAACTACTTGGACACAATTACCAAAGACAAAAATTCAATCATGCATATTGAAATTATTTAAACTAAATATAGTTAATTAATTATAATAAATTTTAACATAATTAAATAATTTTGGACTTATCTTCAATTTATAGAATTAAGTTTGTTCTACTGTAATCGATTAATTAGACACTAAATTTTAAGTATCAAATAACAATCATCAACACATATCATGGTAATTATTTACTTAATTCAATTATTTTAACATGTCAAAACATTTTTTTTATTTTTTAACAGAATCTAATCATCTTAGAAACAAAACATAAACAATTCAATCATTAATCAATTCAAACAAAATTCAATTAATCATACATATTCAAAATTAAAACTAAATATAGTTATTTAAACATTGTAAACACAATCAACCAATTTCAACAATTATTTTCTATTAGCCACAAAAATAACTTATTTGAAAATACTAATCATACCTTAATTCATAGAGATGGCTTAGATGTTACCTCTTTTGAGATTTTACTGATATTGTTGTCGCTGTATGTAACATGTCCACTTTTCTTGGGGAAAATGGTTGTGAATTTTGATACATCTCCCGTCATGTGCTTGGAACATCCACTGTCTATGTACCATTTCTTCCGTACAGAATCTTCTTTATTATTCTCATCAGATTTTTTCATGAGACACAAGTTGACTTGCTCTTCATCATGATCTTGGAATAACCTGTTCCTAAAAATACTTTTGAAAGACAAAGAATCTAAAGAGGCCATTTATCTTGAAGTGATTAGACTTTCTACATGATACCTGCTCTGATACCACTTGTTGGATCAAGTGGCCTCAGAATAATTAAGAAGGGGGGGTTGAATTAATTATTCCTAAACCTTTACTAATTAAAAATTACTCTTCTAAGGCTTTTACTAAATTGTTAAGAGAATGAGGAGTAGAAGAGAAACTTAACAGAAAGTAAAAGCGGAAATTAAATACACAACGGAAAGTAAAACAGTAGGGAAGAAGAAGACAAACACACAGGAGTTTTTATACTGGTTCGGCAACAACCCGTGCCTACATCCAGTCCCCAAGTGACCTACGGTCCTTGAGATTTCTTTCAACCTTGTAAAAATCCTTTTACAAGCAAAGATCCACAAGGGATGTACCCTCCCTTGTTCTCTTTGAACCTAGTGGATGTACCCACCACTAGAACTGATCCACAAGAGATGTACCCTCTCTTGTTCTCAGTCAAACCCAAGTAGATGTACCCTCTACTTGTACCACAAAGGATGTGCCCTCCAATGTGTTGAGACAAAGATCTCAGGCGGTTAAACATTTGATACTTTGTGAATGGGGATACAAAAGAATTCTCATGTGGTTAGTCCTTTGAACACTTTTGTATAAGGGAATGGGAAGAATCAAAAGAATTCTCAGACTGTGTCATTTTGAATTCTTTTATAAGGGAGAAGGGAGACACAAAAGAATTCAGGCGGTTAGTCCTTTGTTCTTTTGGAAAAGGGAGAAGAGAGACACAAAAAGAATTCAGGCGGTTAGTCCTTTGCGAATTCTTTTTGGCAAAGGGAGAAGAGAATGAAAAGATGAATAGCACAAGTTTTCAAGGTTTAGAAAACCAGAAAACTTTGGAAAGCTTTTGGTACAAAGAAGAAGAAGAAGTTCAAAGAGATTTAAGGCTTGTAAAAGATTGATTGAATAAGTGTTCAAGATGCTTGAAATGCAAAACAAAGCCTTGCTTTTATAGACTCTTCATGTCTGGTCAAGACAACCATTAGAAGAGTTATGACTTTTAGAAAAAACTTAAAAACCAATTTGAAAAAGTCAAAAACCATTTGAAGAGTTACATCTTTTGATTTTATTCAGAAACAATCACTGGTAATCGATTACCAAATTAGTGTAATCAATTACACAAAGCTTTTATGTGAAAGGATGTGACTCTTCACTTTTGAATTTGAATTTCAACGTTCAAAGGCACTGGTAATCGATTACAACTTTTTGAAATTAATTGGAACGTTGTAAATTCAATTTGAAAACTTTTTCAAAACAATTTTGCTACTGGTAATCGATTACAACAATCTGGTAATCGATTACCAGAGAGTAAAAACTCTTTGGTAAACATGTTTTGAGAAAAATCATGTGCTACTCAATTTTTGTGAAAAACATTTTATACTTATTTTGATTAAGCCTTTTCTTGATTCTTGAATCTTGAGTCTTGAATCTTGATCTTGATTCTTGAGATCTTGATCCTTAAATCTTGATTCTTGACTCTTAACTTTCTTCTTGAGTCTTGAATTTTTCTTGATTCTATCTTGAGCTCTTGAATTGTTCTTTGATTGACCTTTGAGCTTTTTGTCATCACCTTTGTCATCATCTTTTGTTATCATCAAAACATCTTTGAATCACTCTTGATTCACCATGAAGCTTTGCTTCTATAGTTTAAGTTGTTCAAAGGTGAACAAGAATACTTTAATTGATTACCTAGGTCATCTAATCGATTACATTGTTCTTAAGTTGTTTTTCAAATGTTGGATGAACACTTTAATCGATTACTTAGATAATCTAATCGATTGCTTCATTGAAATAATCAATTACCTTATAGATTTAATCGATTGCAGGTGGTTATAACTATTTTTTCTATAAATAACCAACTTGTGTTCACATCTACACCTCATGATATCATTAGAGAATACTCAATACATCTCGAAAATTACTTCTTAGCCTCAGAATGAGCAAGATATGCTTTTCAATAAAGAATGAAAGAGGAGGAGAAAAGAGCTTTATAGTAACTCACAACTTCCTAATCTTGTGATTTGGAAGATCTTTTCTTGGAAGTGAGTTGTTTCTTTTGAGTAGAAGAAGATCAACTTCTCAATCCAACAAGGTTTTCCTGGAAAGATTAGTCAGGTTGTATCTCTCCTACTTGGTTTTTCATGTGTATGGTTTTTACACAGTCTTGTGTTTATGCGTGAATTGCTTACAACATGCTAGAATAGGGTTTTCTAGTTTTGGCTAAGAGTAGGATTCTCTTAGGCTTATATTCATAGGGTCCTAGTGTTGGATGCCTTAGTCTCTTTTTTTGGGGTGGGAATTGTAGATTGATTATGATTGCTTGTAAGAATTCTTGATGCATAGTGGAAATCTAATTTAGATTGTGGATTAGATAACTGGATTAGCTTCTCTAGAAATAGAGAGTGAACCAATATAAAAGATTATGCCTTATTTCCTTGTTCATATCTTTCACTCATTTAAGGTTTAATCAACTCATTTAAGTTTTATCAAGGTTTTAAAGATTCAAGTTTTATGATTGTGAAAGAAAGGAAGTTAATGAAGGATCATGTGTAAAGAATGATTGATTAAATATTGATTACACTCAATTCATATTTGTTTGTGATACGATTCGCATAGAAATATTTTTTTATAGAAATATTAAAATATTTTTTTAAAAAAATGGAAGTCAAAAGAAAATGGAAAAAATTAATGTAGTATTAATAGTTTTCATTTTTTTTCATTTAAAAAATTGTGGATGTAGTGCTATTTTGCATGATTGGAGAAAAAAAATCTTAGGTAAACATCATAATCCTTTGGGACTAACACAATTAAAGTAGATAATCTTAAAAAAAGTAACAACAGAATTTCAATAATGAATTGCAACTTTATTCTAAAAAAGCAACAAGTAGTTTGCGCAATGACTACATAGATTCATCACACATCAGATCAATGATCTCATCAGGCATTCTTGGTTTCCTTGGTTTGTGTACCAGCGTAAGGATTTCATCTGAAGAATGCCTAAAAGTTGCATTCAACTCAATCAGACCTTAAGTACTAAATTCTAAATAGATGAAAAACATTTTTCTTACATTATCGTCGTGTTTGAGCTCCATATAGTCATATTCAACACAGTCATCACCTACGCAGATTGGTTGAATATAAAAAAGATTTAATAAAATTTTTGAACCTCTGTTGGCGTCAAAAATTGTTTTCCTTAAGGAATCAAATGACATGTCCTCACTTATTGTAATGACTTTAGGATTGCTAGGGCATTCAAATATTATCCCTTCATATGATGGAATCATGTCACCATTGCAATACACAAAAGCATATAAACTCTCTATGTTTTAAGCAATATGTGAATATCAGACAAAGGCATTGAATTGCATCTAACCCCTACTTCTATATATATTAGGTGATCAAGTGTTCTCCCATGACTCATATCAACAACTAAGTTCGCATCGATAATATAAACGGTTTAGATCGAATCTTCATTAATTATGTTTGGTTTACTCAATTAAAAAAATAGTGTTCAATCAAATCATCTCATAAAAAACATCATCCAGTCACATTGTCTCGAAACAAGCAATAAAAGGTCAAATCGTACTGGGAAAAGCAACATGGGGTCTAATCTTCTAAAAAAAATTCAATGTTTAGTCAATTCGTATCAGAAAATGCAGTGTTTATTGTATTAAATGCATTTTTCAGTGTTCATTCAATTAACAAGGGCAAATTGACAATCATCATAATAGGACATAAGGACAATTAATGTCGTCTGTGTCCACCAGTTCCATATCTGGGAGGTTGCCTATTTCTTGCCGGTTGTCAACGTACTCGTTCATGTTCTTGTGGTTGACGTTGTTCATTAGGAACAACAGGTTGCTCTTCTTGGAAGAAGTCATTAGTGGAAGAATTGTCGGTAATAGTTTGGTGAAAGGATGAAAACGAAGGTATGAGCATACTTTACATGTAGACATAAGCAGATTCTGGTGTTCGAAGAATTGTACCTATGAGGTTGCTCATAAAGTCTTCTCTGCTAGCACTAAAGAACTACGAATTGTACCTATAATCATGATGATGATGTTGTTGTGGCGTGAAATAATATGATTAAGGAGGTGGTTGTAGTCCTTCATCATGCATGCTGGCAACAACTGGTGGGCTTTGTGATGGAGGATGTTATTCAATTTTCATCTTTGGAGTTAAGCGAGATGTGGCAACAATGTTTGGATAAATTGCAAACCGTGTTAGGCAAATTTTTAAATTTACTCGGTACCAATTCATGTAGTGACTCATATGTTCTATATTTCCTAGAATAGGTTGGTTGATTAACACATATTGTGTCTTTCCTTCCAAATTGCAAACCACTGTTAATGCTCCCCTGCCCAAATTGTGTCACTATGTCCTCTCATGTCAATATGATGGATTATGTCAAGATTATGAAGTGGATTTGGTATGTCTTGACAAAGTCCAAATTGGTGCATGACCCTGTTAGTTTTTTGCCATACTACCACTGACAAATAGATTAAAGCAACACAAGCACTTCATATTTTGGAATCCATGTATGCATGTTTTGGCAGAAATGACTCAAACCCTTTGTAAGACATCCAACGGAACTGAAAAAATAACTTGCATTAATATTTTCAAAAATAATGTAATTGACATTTGAATAAATAAAACAAAAACCAAATGGTTCAATCTCCTCATTATGCATGTTGTCAAATCTTGATCTGTAGCCTATAACATCACCACGTGGAATTCCAGAAAACCATAGCCCTCTACCACTCCATCTAGTGAAATGTAATATGTCAGTGTCAAATACATTACCAAAAATAGACTTTGTTTGAGTGAGAAATTTTTGTTTACCTGAATGTAAGTGGATATGACGATTAGCGCTCGTCCCTTGGTTGAACGAATGACATACAATACCATGCCCAAGAGTGCCACAACACAGTTACTCTCATTTTTTGGATGAGGGATAAATTGCCCTACATATTTCTTTGTACAAATGTGCTAAACATGTTGAACCCTAGCTGTACTGGTCAGCCTAATCAATATTTGCTAATAGAGGTAGATACATTAGGTGAACTTTGTTCCCTAACTTGTCTGGCATCAACACTCCACCAATCAACCCTAAAATATATGCTCTACAATGGGCTGCTAATTATTGTGGTGTGGGTTTTGTTGGGAGAGTAAACATGTTTTCTTTTAACCATTTTAGTTTAAGTGTTAATCCAACTAGTGGATTCTTTGGGGAACAACACCTATATATTCTGCGCATATTTGTTCCTAGTCATAATATGTTGGGCCAATTGCTAGTTTCCCATCAATGCGTAAACTCAATTGAAGAGCAACATCTTTCAAAGTAATTGTTCATTCACCAATAAGAAGATGAAACGTGTGATTTAAATCTCCATTTGTCAACCAAAGTAGTCACTAAAGTATCGCTGATTTTAATCTATCCAAGCTTTGAATATTTGGAAACTCAACTTGAACCAACAAAGATTCAATTCTGAGATATGGAGAAGGCATAGCTTGAGCCTATGATTGGATTACATCATTTGTTACCTGCAAAAATCAAAATAATAACAACATCAATATTTGTAAATCATAACATAATTAACATTTAATTAAATAGAATGTATTACATACTTCTCCATATCTATGAAGGTGTTGTTTGCAGAAGAGGAACAGTTGTAGATTCCATGGTTTAGGCTTTGGTACAAATTCCAAGAAGAAGTTAAAGAGGGATATATGAGAACGAGAGAAAGTGAGTCTGTAATTTAGTGTATATGATGGCAATATATGCATTGTATTTATAGAAATTTTTTTAACAATAACACAATTCATTCGGTGGGATCTTGGTTATCAATTTTGTCGATGGGATCTTAGTTGTTCAACGTGCGTTGCTCCAATCAGTGATATCTAGATCGTTGATTTTGTTGGTAAGATCTTGATCGTTCAATGTTCGTTGCTCCAATCAGTGTTATCTAGGCCGTTGATTTTTCAGTGGGATCTTGGCCAGTTTTTTAAGTGTATGTGACAAGCCATTAAATATTATAAATATAATCTGCACTAAGGTAGTCTGATGCATCACCTCAATCAGAAACCTTACTGCTACCCTAAACCCTAAACCATGACTTCATCATCAGACTCTGTGATTGTGTATTAAAATGGTTTCATCATAACAACTAAACATGGTTCAACGTTTGTAAGCGATTCACCAAAGATCGTTTAATTTGACAATAGAATTTTGCTTGATGACTTAAAACAAGCTATTAGAAACAATATTAGTCTACCAAATGGTAAAATCGTCATGGATATACATTTTCAATTACCTGTATCATGTGTTGGTCATGTCACTTGATTTGTTTTTGAGCAACTCTCCAACCTCACATGCCTTGAGTTATATCTTACCACCGCAAACACACCCACACAAACATGTGCACAATCACCACTATTTTCTGCAAGCTTTTTCAATTTGGAGGGTTTGGATGAATACCTCAATGAAGCAATGAACCTTGAATCGAGTTTTGAAGACCCCCCCTAATTTATTTTATTGATATTTTATTATTTAATGATTTGTAGTTGTCATGCGTGTTGTTCGTTGTTGTATTACTGAGTGTTTTTCATGTGTGTTTTAATGGAAAAAGTGTGAAGTATGAATTGAAATTGTATAAGTGTCAAAAAGTTGCCCTCATAGATTGAAATCTTGAAGTATTACTGAGTGTTTTTGCCACTTCGATAATTCATTTTAGGGTTGAATCGAGACCCAAAATTTGTCTTAATAGTTTCATTGACATGAAAAATACAGGAATAAAAAATTATTTTAACCAAAATAACTTATACACATAACAATCTAAGTGCCAAAAATTACCCTTATGAATTGAAATCTTAAAGTTTCAGTGATTTTTTCTCGTTTTTTACCACTTCGTTAATGTGTTTTAGGTCCAAATCGAGAATCGAAAGTTGTCTTAATGTCTTTATGGACATGAAAACTATCGGAATGAAACATTATTTTAACCAAAATAGCTTATACACATAACAATCTTAGTCCCAAAAGTTGCCTTCATGGATTGAAATCTTGAAGTTTTAGTGACATTTTTTTGTTTTTGGCCACTTCGTTAGTGTGTTTTAGGTCCAAATCGAGACCCCAAAGCTATCTTAAAGGCTTGATTGATATGAAAACTATATGAAGGAAACATTATTTTAACCAAAATAACTTAAGCACATAACAATCTAAGTTCCAAAAGTTGCCCTCACGAATTGAAATCTTGAAGTTATAGTGATTTTTTTTCTTGTTTTTTGGCCACTTTGTTAATGCGTTTAGGTCGAATCAATACTGAAAGTTGACTTAATGAATTCATTAACATGAAAACTAAGAGAATGAAGCTTTATTTATTTTTACAAAAATAAATGATACACATAACAGTCTAGGTGCCAAAAGTTGTCCTCGTGGATTGAAATCTTGAAGTTTCAATTATTTTTTCTTGTTTTTGGCCACTTTGTTAATGTGTTTTAGGTTCAATCGAGACCCAAAAGTTGTCTTAACGGCTTTATGAACATGAAAACTATGGGAATGAAACATTATTTATTTTAACCAAAATAACTAATACACATAATAGTCTAGGTGTTAAAGTTGCCCTCATGGATTGAAATCTTAAAGTTTCAACTATTTTTTTTCTTGTTTTTGGCCACTTTGTTGATGTTTTTTAGGTCCAATCGTGACCCAAAAGTTGTCTTAATAGCTTCATTGACATGAAAACTATGAGAATGAAACATTATTTTAACCAAAATAACTTATACACATAATTTTCTAGGTTGCCTGAAGAAGCTTGACTCCACCAAGCAATGGCGAAGCTACAAATGGAGGAGAGTTTGGTTGTAGTGTGGGGCTTGATCAATCAATGTAGTTAGCTTGTAAAAGGATGATGATGGTAGCATATGGTAACTGGCGTCGATGATGTTGTGATTGCATCTCATCTTTGCTCATGAAAAAGAGAGATAACTTCTTTTTTCTGATCTTTCTTCTTTGAAATTATTTATAATGAAAAAAAATATTATATGAATAAACTATTATTATGTAACATTGTTATTGTTAGTTGGCAATGAAAGATGAAAACGTGAAGTGATTAAACTTGATGTGTGACAAAACTTTGTAGTCTTGCAAGTTGTTGTATGCCAAAACAAATGCAATGAGACAAAAGAGAGTTGAATTTGGCAAATGTGAGGGAGTATCAAAGGATAAAGGAAGGCATGCAAGACTATTTGATATCCACAAAATAGTCAACAACTAGCTAGCATTCACAACTTCTTTTCTTTTTTTTCTCTCACTCACAGGTTCACAACTTCATCCTCGTTTATTCTATTTAGAACACCATACATACATAACCCTAACAATAGGTCGTAAACCCTATTTTCTAGAACCTGGACAATAAGCCTGAACCGTAAAACCTAATCCTAATATAATAATTGCACCTAAGCCCTAAACCCTAACCATAACCCTAACCCTAGATTAGAGAATAAAATGTTTTACACCAATGTGATAGAGATACTTTTTTTGGTGTCAGTGCATCAGTGAATCCAATGCTTCAAATCCTAACCCTAAACCTAAACTTAGGTCATAAACCCTAATTATTGACCTAGACCCTAAACCTACACCATAAAACCTAACCATAATCTAATAATTGAGTCATAAACCCTAAACCCTAACCCTAGGTTAGGGAATCAAATACTTTACATTAGTACATCAAAGACACTTTTGTTTTACAACAGTGTGTTAGGGACACTTTTTTTATGCTAGGGAATCGAATGTGTCAAATCCTAACCCTAGGTCATAAACCCTTAACCATGTCTTCCTCATCTATCAATTGGTTAGTGCACTACAATGGTCAAATAATCAAAATAGATGAAGAAGATACGTTTGAATGCCCCCACCCGATGTTCTTTCAAACAAAGCAAGGTCTCACGCTTGAAGCCTTGAAAATAAAAATCCACCAAAAGCTTTGACTTCAACCACTGGACCATGTATGCAATATTTCATTTCAATACCTACAAGTAGTAGGTTGTGGAATACTCAAGTTTATAGTAGTGCAACTTGTTGATGACAAAGATGCCAAAGGTATGATTTATATTGTTCACTAACATGAGATTCTTTCATGCATTGAATTGTATGCAAATATCCAACTACTTACACTTCCCACCCTAAACCCTCAACCAGTATCACATGAACCTCAATATTATCCTTAGTCTTATTATTCACATACATCCAATGCAACCTAAGACACTTTTGTTTTAACCCAACCACAACAAAATTTATTTGAACCAAGCAGATCTTTTACTCAACTTCTTTTCGCACCATTTTCCACTAATATGTTAGACCCATAAACATTTGGTGTTACTAAGGATCAACCTCATCTTTACTTGATTACTCCTACGGTAGAGCATACCTTATCAACCCAACAAAATGAGCCTTAGTCTATAGCAAAGCCTGGCTTACCTAACGAAGAACTCGATCCTTTAGTGAGGATAAAAATGAAGTTCTATGCAATCAACCCCAGGAAGATCATGAGGAAGAAGTTGAGTTTGTTTCTCCAATGACTACCATACCACCATATTACATACCACCACACGTGCATAATTTTTAAGAATCTAATTTTGAAGATTCTGAATATGGTCATATGTTGGTTCGTGAAGAAGTCCAACATCCGATAGGGACTCTCTTTGAAGGAATGTTTTTTCTAACAAAATAAGAAGTACAACATGCTTTGCAGCAGTACCATCTGATCAAAGAAGCTAACCACAAGACACAATTATTGAACCCAACAAAGCTAATTGTCATTTGTGATGACAATAGTTGTGCTTGGAGGTGCAAGGCAACATGCATCCTTGCAATTAAGTAGTGGGAAATAAGAAAGCTCTGTGAACCCCATACATGTTCAAATCCATCAATCTCACAAGATTATGCAAAGCTATCATATATGCTCACCAGTGAAAGCATCCACACGTTGATTGAAAATGATCCATCAACTTCAATGCCAACCTTAATATCACACATCAAAAGCACTGAATGGTACACTACCACATACTGAAAAGCATAGTTGGCAAAGCAAAAGGCCACTGAAAACATCCACAACAATTGGGAAAGATCGTTTCACGATTTACCAAGACTGTTGCAAGCTATGCAACAATCTCTTCCTAGTATGGTCGTGGAGAAGGAAACACTGTCAATGCCACCATAAGGAGATCAAACAGTAGAGGGTTTCGTGAAATTCCATCATCTTTTTTGGAGTTTTAGACCGTGTATCAATGGGTTTCAATATTGCAAGTACGTGATTCAAGTCGATGGAACATGGTTGTATAGTAAGTACAAGGGGACCCTCCTTGTGGTAGATGCATAAGATGACAACAATAAAATCCTTCCAATAGCCTTTGTCGTTTCGAGGGTGAAACAACAAAAGCATGGCTCTTCTTCCTCAAAAATTTAAAAAGGCATGTCACCCTACAATATGGTCTATGTTTGATTTCAGACAGGTACAAATCAATAAAAGTGTTTACTTAAGACATGATAGTGGGTGGACGACATAGAATTTTGTGCAAGTGTTCTACATTCAAAACATTGCAGAAAATTACATGTGAAGGTTTAAGAAAAATGACAAAAAAAACTAATTATCAATATGAGTGAGTGCCAAACTTCATTCTCTTCATTTTAAATATCACTTAATTTTATATTATTCATAATATTAAAATTGTTTTGTTAACTACTCAACATATGCAAGGACAGAGCCTACGTTAAGTAACTACTACAACAATCTGAGGGAGGAGGCAGATGGTGATCTAGCAATTAATTGGCTCAATGAGATTCCGTAAGAAAAGTGGACTCTCGCATGGGATGGTGGCCAACGATGGGGACATATGACCACCAATCTTACGAAGTTGATTAATTCGATACTCAAGAAAACACGAAATCTACCAATAAGTGCGCTAGTCAAATCAACATATATAAGGTGCAATGCATTTTTCAACCAAAGAGGGATAGAAGTCGCAACAATGCTTACATTTAACTAAGTTTATACATAAGTACTAAACAAGGCCATGGAAGACACACAGAGAAAGACAAACACTCATATTGTTCTTGACTTTGATCGATGCGACACATTGTTCTTAGTCCTGGAGGAAATTAACCCAAGAGAGGTTTGGTTCACTAAAAATTCCCCGATCAGGTTGGATGAAAGGTGGAGTCACTGTGGCAAATTCCCAAAATTGCACATGTCTTTTTCTCATGTTGTTGCTACTTGTAAGCATGTTCACCATGAGTGCAAGAACTACATACATCTTGTGTATATGTTGGAAAGTGTCTCCAAAGTATACAAAGGATTGTTATGAGAATTGTGCAACGAAGCATATCGATCACCGTGTCATGAGCCAATAATCTACCTCGACCCAGAGAACCGGGTCAACCAAAGTGATGTTCCATGTGTCGCATCCCAGACCATTCAAAAAAAAATTGCCCCCACCATGTACGCTCAAGCCAACAACATTAAATCTGTCATATTCTTTGTATTTTAAAAAATTTATTGTATTGTTTTAAATTTAAATATTTTGTTTTGTTGTTGGTAATTTTATATATATTTTATAATTTAAATATTTTAGTTCAATTCAACTTGTTGGTTATTTCATTCTTTAGTTTCGGTATCAAAATATTCTATAATTTTTATGCAAGTAATGAGACTACGCTACATTACTCATGGAGTCATGGTCAACCTATCAATTATTGCACCAAAAGAACTTTTAAACTAAGAAATAGAAATAGACAATATTTTAAAAATAATGAATATATAGTTATGGTATGTATGTTACCGTGAGCTGTTGTCCAATCTTTTCTAGTTTAAAAATGTAAAAGTAATGGAATACTAAATATTGCTATTTTTAAATAAATGATTTTTTAATCAACTTTATTTTATTTTAGTATTTTTTTTAAAATAAATCTATTTCATAATTGGAATATGAATTAGAAAATAAAATATATGAAGGGATGTGTTCAAGAGATGTGTCAATGTTCCTAATATTTACAAAAAAATTCTTGTAGTTGATCATATCATTCTGTCATGTTAAATATTTTATTTCATTTCATTCATGTCTTTCTTTACCTTCTAAACACATGGTTATAAATCCATGCAAGATGTTTCTATTTTCATGTTATTATTACAAACTCTCAAACTCAATGGGTTCTCAAGTTACAAAGTGTTCTCACTTTAAAAAAATTTAGTAATACAAAATAAAATTATTTTCAGTTTAAACAATTTAAACATAAATATAAATAATTAAAACGGAAAAAACAAATAGAAAAAAATAAAAATAAAAACAATTTAAAAAATATTAAAAGAAATACAAAAAAACATAAAAAAAATTTAAAAAATATGAAATCAATTGATTTCCAAACGTGTGTAAAAAACTTAGTTTAGAAATTAGTTCTCCTGGAATCGAATTCTAAACTAAGGCAAAAATAAATAAAACTGTTTACATTGAGAAATTAGTTCCCCAAGAATCGATTTCTCAACGTGAACAATGATTTGTATCATTTGTGTAAATATTTTTTTACTTGTATTATTTGGGCAAATATTTATTTTATTTGTATTATTTACATAAAAAAAACTCTCATAATGACAAATTTGATGGAAGAAAAACAAGTGTTGAAATACCTAAGATAATGTATATAGGACTGACAAAATGGACCTGGTCTGATGGGCCGGTCCGTGATTAAGGCTAGACTGAGCTCAAAAAAAGCCAACCCAAATAGAAACGAGCCTTTTTTGGCCTGCCCCATTTAGCCCGCCAAGCCAAATGGACTTGGGTCGGGCTGGCCTAATTAGTAATATATGATAAATGTTAAATAAAATATTGTAACTTATTAATATAATTTATAATTTTAAATTAAAATTTTTTTAAAAGGCAAAACATATTCATTTTCCACAAGAAGTGACAACCCCAAAGCAATATTATTAATTTGAGTATTCATTAAACATAATTTAAATGGCTTTGCCAATACTTGTTAGGCGGAATAAATGTATAATAAATAATTTTTTGCCTTTGGATTTTTTTATATTTATTATATATAATCAATTTTTTTTAACTTTTTCATTAATTTTTAAATTGGACGGAAGGCCCAGTGGCCTGGCAACCCAACATAAGGCTGGGCGGGGCTTAAGAAATTCCAGCTTTGAAGAATATGGACTAGGCTTGGGTCACCTCATTTTCAATGTGTGGCCTGATGAGTTAGGTCAGGCCGGCCCGACTTGTCCATCTTGCTAGCCCTAAATGTGTGTGTGCGTGTGCGTGCGTGCGTGCGTGCGTGCGTGCGTGTGTGTGTGTGTGTGTGTGTGTGTGTGTGTGTGTGTGTGTGACTACTGTATAAAGGTCAATATCACAAGAAGGAGGGTTAAATTATGATTTTAGAAATTTTTAAAGCCTTTTTGAAAACAAATTTTTTGTCTAGTAAAAACTTTATGCAGAACAAATAATAGATTTTCCAAAAACATTATCAAACAATAAAAACACTATTAGATTTTCACAGAACACGAGATATCTCTCAAAATCTAAAAACAAATTCACACCCTAGGTTAGATAAAGCAAAAGGAAAGAATGTAAATATCATACTTAAAAAATTGTATTGGTTTGTCTCTACCATTGAGGCTACGTCCTGTTCTTGACAAAACAACAAGTTCTACTAACTTCTCACAAGTTACAAGTATTATTCACTGTCACTTCTGGCTCTAAAAATCAAGCTCTACCCCAAGCTTGATGAATGTCTGGTATTCTTTGTCCTACCAAGCTACTGTTGTCTCTAAAAGAGATCAAAAGAGATTTGTTGGTTGAGTTTTCTTACTCGTTAAATCCATAATCATCTTACAAACGGATGTGTAATCAACACTTAGTCTTTTCTCTTAATATGATCAAGGTTTTTTTAGAGCTTTCTAACTTTACATGAAATATACAAAAAGCTTTTTACAAAAAGAACGAATGAAAAATGTTTGCACGAAAGGTTTGTATCTTCTTCTTTAAAGCTTATGGTATCTATAACATTCATCTTCAAGTATTCATTGTCTCACAATGGTTGGATTTCTTCACTTGTTCTTCATCTGATGATAATGTTCGTTGGGGACATTTAATGCTTGCATTAAATGAACATCCTTTCTTCATGTAGAAAGTCCATTTTTGTTGGCTTCAATGTTGCATACTTCAGGAGAAAAATGTTTCCCTATAAGTCAGAGCAAGTCTACAGAGCAAAGCATGTCTTTTGATGGTATTAAACACTTTCAGACCTTGGACTTCATTTAGTCTTCATAGAATTTCAATAGGTTCGAGGAGAATGTTTCTACAAAACGGATCTTAGACACATAGTATTAAAAGAATATCTTAAATATCATTCTTAAATTTTGTATCAAATGATGACTTAAGCTTACTATCGCCTAAAAAATCAGACACAGACTCACATAACATAATCTAATAACGCATCAAATACAACTTTAACATTTGTATTTATTTGCATCTAATCAAAATAATTAGGAGTCATGATTTATCTTAGGACATAAATATTTTTTTGACTTAACATAGTGCAATTGGAAACTTTGCAAATATTAAAGCTCTCTGGAGTCTTCTTCCAACTGAAGAAGTTGTTGAAGACGTAAACATTTATTTTTATGGTTGTTTGTTATTTGACACAAGTTAGTGTGACTCCATTAGTTACTTTATTTTATTTTAATTTCTGATTTAGGTACTTGACTTAGTTGCTAATATGTTCACCGTTCGTAAATGATCCAGGCTTATAGATGCTTACCTTTGGTATTTACCAACTTTTATCGTGGTAAAAATTAATCTATACACTTTTTTCACTTATTTTTGTTATTTATAAATGTTTTAGCATTGGCAATTAAATTTTCAGAAATTTGCACTAGGAATGCAAACACATCTTGATACTGCAATATCGCACTTCAAAGATAAAGACATGAGCAACATTGGATCCTTGGAAAGGGTCAAAACTCATGCTCCTGTTCCAATTAATGATATTTTGCTCATATATAAACATGTTTACTTAATATAATAATGCTTTTATTAAATATTTTTGTTCCAATCAATGACATGCACAATCATTGGTATCTTATCATTGATGTGTAAAAGAGAAAACTCATATTGTTGGACTCAAAACCTAGCCACGTAATGGATGTGAGAAGAAAATTATATGTGTGAACATTGATAAAGTATCCTATATTTCAATAACATTTTTGTTAGTAATTAATTATGCTTACCAATATGTATCAAAACAAAATTATGTTTATCATTAAATCAATTGTATGAGCACTATTTTTAGAGTTGATGTTGTTGGATGAATCATTTGGCAAAAATAAAGACAAAAGCAAACTACAAATCTCTAGTTTGATTTGGAGGTGCCAGATAATATAGGGGAAGAGGATGTTGGGTCATAAAATTAGGATTCAACTTCACTACTTTAATAGAATTATTTTAATACTACTTAATTGTATACTTATTAATGTCTAACATTAATTTTGTCACTTATAGAAATGATTGTTGGATATGGGTTGCAAAATGGATGATGAAATGCAGGTGGTCCAACAACTATATAATAAATGTAATGAGTAGTTTACTATTTCCTCATCTCTAAGTTTACATATAGTTAGTTGTTTACTAACTTAAAAATTTAGTTAGTATACTTTTATAATGTGCAGTTAATTTCTTTTATCTACCTGACAAGTTGATACTAAAACAAAGATGAAGCTTTCATTGGATTTGGTTCTTTATTCATTCAACACTAATAAACACAAAGTCATTCAACAAGTTGTTATAAAATGACAAAATTTGAAGAGAAAGAAGAAACGTTGTGTTGTCTCCTAAGTTAATTGGGCATTTATATTCTAAGCTATGTTGGGAGCGTAAATTGGGCATTTATATTCAAAGCTATGTTGGGAGCGTAAGTATTTTATTTTGGGAATTTGTATTGATTTGGTAACATGTTTCATTTAAACAATTTAGGCTATTTTGACCTATTTGTATTTATTTTGATTGTTGACTATTGCCTGTTCGTTTGCTCGTTGGGCATATCTCTTGTGACATAAGTTATATTACTCTTGTGAAAGTTCTATTGCTAGCAACACCAGCTACTGCAACACATCACACAACAGAAGAGGGCCACTAAGATACCCCTCCACTTGCATGATTACGTGTGACCCCACTAATGGAGAATATCTCATTGCATTTCATATCGGTTACCATTTCATTATCCATTTTTGTTGTAACCGTTTAGTGCTAGTTTGATAGTCATGGGCTGCTAGTTGATCATTGTTGGGTCATAATCACTGGGTATGTTCATTTATAAATAGACTATTAGTAGTAGTAATAAAATACATAGAACAATTACCTTACTTTTATTGTCTTCTTTAGCTTTCTGCATAGTAACCTAGCCTGATAATTGGTCCGACCTGCCCTACACCACCATGTTCGACCATAATACACAACAAGCCACCATTGATAGACTAGAGGAAGCAGTCACACGCCTCACCCAGAGCCATAACACGCTTGCCCAGAATCATATCGCTTTATCCCAAGCGCAAACATCCATGACCTCTAAAATGGACTCTATCTTGGATCGCCTAGCTGCTCTTATCGTAGCCCCTCCTTCACCCTTACCCACACCTACAAACACCCAACCACTACTACCCAACCCACTAATGAAGCATGAGATCCCATGGGGTGGATTTTCAAAATCACCCAATCCTTTTATTATCAAGCGATACCTAATTAAGAATGACTCACCGTGGCATCGTTTTACATGGAGGGACCACCTTTAAGCTGGTACCGATGGATGTCTAGAAATGGATTTATCACCTCATGGTTGGCGATGCTCAAGGCCTTGGAATCTCGATTCGCACCTTCGTTTTATGACAATCCTCAAGATACATTATTCAAGTTGCAACAATGTGGCATGGTTAATGAATATCTAACGGAGTTCAAACGCCTCGCAAATTGGATAGTGGGTTTGGCTCCACCTTTCCCATTGAGCTGCTTCGTGTTAGGCCTCATCACAGAGTTACACCGTGAAGTTCAGGTGCTCCAACCGCTATCCCTCCCTTAGGTGGCAGCCTTGGCCAAACTCCAAGAAGATAAGCTACACGACCGCCATCACGATTCTCGCTCCCTTCCACCACACCAACCCCAATTCCTTCCTCTACCATCCCCATTACTGACAGCACTTAAGCGATTGACATTCGAGGAGATGGCTCTTCACCGCGACCAAGGACTTTGTTATTATTGTGATGATAAGTGGATTCGTGGCCACCGATGTAAACCACAGCTTCACCTCTTCATTGCTAATGGCACTGATGACCCACTGTGCCTTGATTCTTCACTCCCTCTAGAACTCTACCCGGATCCACAACCGCAAATCAGCTTAAATGTTGTGGCAGGAACATTGGCACCAGAAACATTATGTATTTACGGTTCCATCAACAACCACCAGGTGATTATCTTGGTAGACAGCGGCAGCACGCATAATTTCATCCAATCCCACATCGCCAAATTTTTGCACCTACCTTCTACTCTGACACCTACTCTAAGAGTCATGGTAGGAAATGGGAATACTCTGTGTCAGACCCTAATTTCGTCCATGGAATGCTTTTATCATTCGACACTGGTTGCAACGCAAGGTCAAGGGATCGTTCAAATTGATTGTCAGATCCAGGAACGAAAACCACAAGGAAATGGGCAAAATAATCATTTCATGAAATTTTCTGGGCCCTAGCTTGCCCAGGCTAGCATCTGGCTCGCTTGGGCCATGAAATACCTTTAGCCTTAAGCAACCAGCTCGCCTGGGCGAGCTGTTACCTTCAGGGGTAAGTAACTAGCCCGCCTGGGCGAGCTGCCCCTGCCCCAAATGGTTTTTTCTATAAATAGCCATGCAGTGGAAGGGTTTTGGGGGTTCAGAAAGTTTAGAGAGGAAGAAAAATGAAGGGAGAGGAAGGAAAAAGAAGAAAAGCAAAGTCAAGGTGCTGCCAAATTGCAACCGAGGATCATTCCCTACATCACTTCTCTTGCTAGCCTTGTACCCTGTGCAACAGCCGGTTAGTTCTTCTTCCTTTTCTTTTCTTTTCTTAAGAGTTGAATGTAATCCATGTATCCTTATGGGTCCTCTATGATATTATGTATGTATTCACCTTCTCCCCTTTATCATCGGTAATTTCATTTTATTTGTAAGGTTTAATTCTAGCCTACCACTAGTGTCATGAAATCATTTTCTTTTCTTTTGTGAGACTAGAAACTAATAAACAAAAAAAACAAATAAAGGAAATGAATTCACAACCAAACTTCTCTTTATCAAATATCACTTGAGATCGTTTCAAGGTCCAATGCCTTAACGACTCCATCTGCTTTTCAAAATTTAAAATGTCATTTCAAGGTCCAATGCCTTAACGACTCTTTGTTCGCAAATAAAATAAATCTTTCAGAAAACATAAAATCAATTTAACACACAAACATTCAGACTTAAAGAACTACGTAGATCTAACTTCCTCATTGCACTTGGGAATACGTAGGAGCAAGGGCAACACCCTTGTTGACTCAGAAAAAATAAAAAAATAAAATAATGTAATAAAAGCAATTCACCGCTCTTGGGAAAATAAATAATTTTTGAAGTCACGTTGTGCACACTCAATTAAAGGTTGTCGTCCCTTGTGACGGACGCATGGGGTGCTAATACCTTCCCCATGTGTAAACAACTCCAGAACCCTTATTTTCGAAATTCGCAGACCTCTTTTTGGTTTTTCTAACGTTTTCCTCAAATAAACGTTGGTGGTGACTCCACTCGTTTTCTCCCAAGGAGACGAACGTGCTTTTATGTTATTTATTTTCCTTCATCGTCCTGTCGTGAGGTAGGCTACGACACTCTGGCATGCAATACTTCATCCCCTCAAATTCCAATTTCGGTCAAGTGCCACACATTCACCCCCGACCTCTTTCACCTACCACTGATTGGTACATTATGTTGGGTGTACAATGGTTAAAGCTCTTGGGGTCTATCACTATGGACTATTCCTCGTTGACCATGTCCTTCGCTTATATGGGCTGACCTATCACACTTTGTGCAGACGCTCCCTTAACCTTGTCACCAACTTTAGCCCAACAATCGAGCCGCTTTGCACAAACGCATAGCATCTCAGTCCTTTACCTATCAATGGTACTTCATGGTTTTTGAAACTGGACTTACACCAAGGTTTTCACCAGATTTAAATGGCGGCCACCGATGTTCATAAGACAGCTTTTTGCACACACCAAGGCCATTATGAATTCAACATTATGCCTTTCGGCTTGTGTAACACACTTTCTACCTTTCAAGCCACCATGAATGCCACATTAAAATCGTTCCTCCGCAAATTTGCCGTTGTCTTCTTCGACAACATCCTTGTGTATAACCCCTCATAGTTGATACACATTGAGCACTTGGAATTTATCCCCTCTTCTCTGCTTCAAGCTTGGTTCTTCTTACAACATCCGAAGTGCATCTTTGCCAGGAACCAATTGCAATACTTAGACCATATTGTTTCCTCCCAAGGAGTGGCTCCTGATCCCGCAAAGGTCTAGGCTATTCTTGATTGGCCCATTCCTTCGTCTCCGACACAGTTACGTGCCTTTCTTGGTTTAATAGGGTTTTACCACAAATTTATATGTGGCTATGCCGCCATCGCAAAACCCTTGATGAAGCTCCTCCGCAAAGACCAATTTGGCTGGTCACCAATGTCGCAGCAAGCCTTCGAACAAGTCAAACAAAAGATCACAATGGCTCTAGTGTTGGCCACACCGGATTTTACCATTCCGTTCACCCTGGAAACAGATGCCTCAAGGACAGCCATGGGCACTGTTCTACTTCAAAATTCCCACCCAATAGCTTATTATAGTAAAGCATTATGTCCACACCTACAACACCCCTCTACATACGTTCGGTAGCTTCATGCAATCACCACCGCAGTTTTAAAGTGGCGCCACTATCTCCTAGGACACCATTTTACCATCTTGATAGATCACTTTAGCTTGAAGGATCTGATGTCACAGGTGATACAGACACCTGAACAACAAACGTATCTCTCAAAATTGCTAGGCTATGATTATACTATTAAGTATAAATTCGGGTCTAGCAATATTTTCGCAGATGCTTTATCAAGGATCCCGGAATCTGCGCAGGCTCAACTTTTCTCCTTGTCCCTGCCAAATTTCATTTTCTTGGAACAACTCTGTACTGCACTCCTTCAGCATTCTGACTATGTGCAATTGCTGAAATAAATTTGCCACAACCCAGGTGATCATCATTGCCACACAATTTACAATGATCTTATTCTCCGGCGTGGGAAACTTTGGTTGTCAGACATATATATATATATATATATATATATATATATATATATATATATATATATATATGTCGCAACCTACCCTTCGGCGGGAGGGCGACGTGTGACTCGCGGGATGCGTGTTCCACGAAAGGAATACGCGCGGAGTCGCCACCAATATTTATTTGAGGAAAACGTCGGAAAAACCGGAAAAGACGCGATCTACGAACTTTTAAGTGAAAGGTTCAGGAGTTGTATTTACGCACGGGGAAGGTGTTAGCACCCCACACGTCCGTCACAAGGGACGGCAGCCTTTAATCGAATGTGCAAACATGACTTTGATTTTTACGTTCCCTTTTTATGTCTTTATATCCTTTATACCCTTTTTATATTTTTCTCTTTTTGTGGTCGACAAGGGTATTTCCCTTTGCTCCTACGTATTCCTCAATTGCGATGAGGAAATCAGACCTACGTAGTTCTTTCTTATGCATGAATCAAGTGATTCTTTTTACTTGAAAGGTGATCATTTTAAGGCGTTGGACCTTAAAAATGACCCATTTTACTTAATAAGAAATTGAAGTGATAAACTTTCAAAAACCTATTTTTGTGGACGAGCTTGACTAGGCGAGTTGATTTTAGCCTTAGTTTCACCTTAGTTATTAGTCAATTCAATCAAGAATGAGAAATCCCAAAGAGAAAACGTCCGATTGATTTTCCGCTTTATTTTACTAAAAACACACCTTTTTTATTATTATATTATTATTTTACCTCTTTTTTTATTTCCAACGTGGTTACGGCACGACCGAACGGTCAGAATTCATTTTAACCGAAGTTAACGGATAATACAATTCAAACTATCGATGGAAATTTATTTTATTTTTAGGTTAAGCGAGAAATGACTTAAATAAAATGGCTTAAGCACGTCAAAAGGGGGTATAAAAGGTAAATGAAACGAGAATAAAAATACACAAAACACAATGTGGACCACCACGGGTACATAGAATGAATCGAAAAACTTGGTTCGAGGTACTTACCCGTTGAAGATCGAAGAACGATGAAGAACGAATGAAGAACGTCGAAGAACGGTCGAAAACCTTCGCGAAATTCCTCACGGAAACGTTACGGAAACGTTTCGGAAGCGCCTCGGCTTAGATTTTCTTCACGGAAACAATTTTTCCAAGCAAATTCGAAAGAGAGAGAAGTACCTATGGGGCTGAACCCTTTTCCACTTCACTTCCTCCCCTATTTATAGCAAAATAGGGGAGATGCTTGCCGCCCAGCTCGCCCAGGCGAGCAGGGTTGCTTCCTCCAGAAGCAACAGCCTTCTGGAGTAATCTTCTGGAGGGCCCAAGTGGGCTTGGTTGCTATTTGCACCCTCATTTTTACTAAGTACACCCCCTACCTTTTTTTTGGTGATTCTTTTTTCGTAAAGTTACGGAAACTTACGAATTTCGTAACGATACTTGTTTTCTTTCAGTAATGCTACGGAACCTTGTGGATTACATAATCATCCCCTTTTTGACTTACGGAATGTTACGGAACCTCACTAATTGTGCAACGATGCTTCCATTTGATTTCCGGTGTGTCACGGAACCTTACGGATTGTGCATCAATATTTTCTTTTGTTTTTCGGCATGTCCCGGAATTTCACAAATTGCCTAATGATGGGTGCCAAGCACCTTACAAGGACCAAACAAAGGTCGCATGTCATCAAGCAAAGGTCCCCGGACGAAATTAGGTTATGACAGTTGCCCCTCTTTACTTGTCTTTTATTGGAGATAAAAGGAAAGTAAAGATAAGACACTAATTTCATTCCTCTCGGTTGACGAGAGTCGCAGGTGACCATAAAATCTCCGCATGCAAATGACTTGTTGTTCCCGAGGGAACAAAAGGTGCAGAAGACGATGTCAGTCTCTGCATGCTATCAAGCGTTCTGTCTTACAGATAGCAAAAGAATGTTTATACAGATAACCACTCGGGTATTTCCGCCCGTCAGCGTGACTCAAAAGTCAGTATGACAGATCTTGTGAGCGCGGAAGATGATGTAAATCTCCGCGTGTCATCGGGCCGCCGCCTCTGGATGACAAAAGGGTGCAGAATGACCATAATTTGTCTCTGTGTGCCATCGGACACGACTGTGTCTGAATGGCAAAAGGGGTGCGGAATGACCATATTTTGTCTCCGCATGTCATCGGGCCCGCCGCCTCTGGATGACAAAAGGGTGCAGAATGAACATAATTTGTCTCTGCGTGCCATCGGACACGACTGTGTCTGAATGGCAAAGGTTGCGGAATGACCAAATTTTGTCTCCGCATGTCACATGACCTCAGGGTCAGTATGACAGATCTTATGGGGCGGCCGACAAAAGCAAGGCTCTTGCTCCTACGTATCCTCCAATGAGGAACTCAGACCTACGTAGTTCTAGATAACTTGTGAGACTTGAAAAAGTCTCCACCGGAAGATGCTGACATCTCCGGAAAAGGCGCAAATGACCACATTGGCCTCTGCTCATCAATCATACTTGGGGTCACTGAATGACGAGGTACGGATAACCGTAAGGTGTCTCCGCGGGCTACTAGCTCTTGGGTCATGGTAACAAAAAGCGGTGTGGTCGACAAAAGCGAGGCTTTTGCTCCTACCTATCCTCAAATGAGGAACTCAGACCTACGTAGTTCTAGATAACTTGTGAGACTTGAAAAAGTCTCGGTGTTTTCTCCACTAAAATGCAAACATGCTTTAGCAAAGAGACAAATATTCCAACTGATTAGAGCAGCATATGCTTTTTTGAGTGAAAAACAATGCGTCTACCGGGGAAGGAGAGTATGCTGATGAAATTTTCTCATAACCATAAATGAGATTTTGGATGTTTAGCATTTCATTTCTAAATGATCATTTAGAGGAAACACTGGGTTCGACAAAAATAGAAGAAATCCACTCAAAGTGTATCAATCTCGCACAGGTAAGTGTTTCATCCTAATTCCGAACCATAGATATGTCATGACTTGACTTTGCAAATTATTTCCTATCAAATCAAAAATTACATGCGTGATCATGGATCAATAGGACTTCCCTTAGAAACGGGTTCTTTTGGTGGGTTTTTCGGCTTTTGACCTCTTCTCTTTTTTTTTTGGCCCTTTTTTGGCTTTTTTCCTTTTCTGTTTTGGTTTAGTGCGGGGCGAAAAAGTCGCTAGCACACAATATTTTGGTTGGCAATTAAAGGGAGAAGACCACTTTAGGTCGTGGTTTCCCTTCCTTCTTTTTGTTCATTTGGTGACAATTCTGTATTGTTCAGATATTGTCCGGTCCAAAGACCTTTCTGCACATTTCTTCTTTTTTTCTTTCGATCCTTGATCAGGAGCTTTCTTTCCTTCTTCTTCTCCTTCTTTTTTTTACCTTCTCCCATTCTTTGATTGGAAATTTTCTTTCTTTTCTTTTTGTTTTCTCCCACTCTTTGATTGGGAATTTCCTTTCTTTTCTTTTTTGCTTCCGAGGGTAAGGATTGACATTCTCACCCTGGGTCAAGGTTTATGGTGAGTCAGGATTTTGGCTCAAGGTTTGTAGAATGGCTAGACATGATACATGTCGGGGTTTGGTTTGGCTCAAGGATAAAAGGGATGCCCCACATTATTTCCATGACACAAATGCAAAAATGATGATTTGGAAATTTTATGCAAAACTGGTCATGCATGCACCTATGTGGACGCTCAAGTGTCAAATTTTTATGGTCATGTGATGCTAGGGCTCAGGATTCATTTCCTCTATTTAAGTCAACCGAATGTTTCCAAAATATGTTCTTTTATCAATTTGTGCATTCATTCGAGTCCATTTCGGGCGTCCGGGAAAATTTTCACAGCATTCTCCCCTTAGGCGTATACACATTTTTTCAAAAACTAGTTATGATCAATGAATTTTTTCAAAGAAAAGTTGGAAGTCATCTCTTTTCAAAAGCATGTCGGTTTTTCAGCTAAACAACTTATTTTTCTTTTCTTTCCTCTCTTTTTTTCTTACTTGCTCTCTTGTTTTCTTATTTGCTCTCTTTTCCCCTTTTTTTATTTTTTTATTTTTTTTGTTTGTTTTATTATTATTTTTTGGACGATGTTCCTAAACGAAGAACTCTACACGGTTCCAGAATTTCAAACATCATTGATAATAACGATATAAACACTAACGCAACAATCCAAACAAAAATGTACGCGCTGTACAAATGACAATCGAAACAACAAAAACAAACATTAGTCTCTCAAGTCAAAACAATAACATAACATAAAAATGATAAACAAAATATGAAAGAAAACATGAATCTGGGGATCTCCCAGTCATGTAGCTCCACTCCCTCCCAAGAAGTCAAGCAAATCGGCCATCTCCTCGTCCTCGTGGGCCTCTTCTCCATCGCCGGGAGCTTCTGGGGGCGCCTTTCTTGCTTGGGCCTCGGGCCAATCTCCGGGCCATGCGACCTCTGCCCTGAACTGGTCTGGAGTAGGGCATGGAAAAGAAGTGAAGCCCTGGCTCTGCATGCTGAGGCTCATCTGGTACAGACAATCATGGGTCTGTACATGTGCCCGGTGGTTGGCCGCCTGCTGGCGAACCAAATGCCATAAATACTGCTCCATGTCAAATGACCCAGCCTGGCCAGCCTGATGAGGTGGTGGGGGCGCGCCTGTGGCCTGTGGAGCATCACCCTGAGCCTGTCTCTGGGTACAGTACTTCTCAATAAAAGCCCAGGTGATGGGCGGCCGAATTACTTTGGTAGGTGCAACGGGGACTCCGAACGACTGGCAGAGTCCTGTGATCAGTGCGGGAAATCCCAGGGCCCTGTTGGACTTATCTGGGTCCAAAGGGTGCCTGGTAGGCGCCATACCTGCAAAAATATAGATGGCATCAGCGATTAACTGAGCCACATGGATGCTCATCCGCGTCAGGATGGCGTACACCAGCTGACACTTCAGCATGGGGAGGTCGGAATTATGATCGGTGGGCAGGATGTTGCTGAGCAGCAGAGTCATCCATATCTGAGTCAGGGTGGTCATGTTGGTGCGCATGATCCGCACCCGTCTTCCGGCAGCAGTCCGGGCAAAATCCTGCCCCGGTATACATAGCAACTGGGCGATGGCCTCCTCATCGAACCCATCAGACCGGTTCCTCCTCTGGCCATACTCGCACTCCTGGCCCTCTTCCAACACCAACGGATATCCCAGGAGCTGGCCGATAGCGTCGGCATCAAACGGGATCCACTGACCCCTTACCCAGGACCTCATGTCACGCACGCCCTCCTCTGTTGGCCAAGCATTGGCATAAAATTCGAGGACTATTTCTGGATCGAACTTGGCCATGGGGGTAACCAGTGATGCCCATCGCCGGTGACCTATTTCCTCCTGGAAATCAGTATACTCGTCGTCCCTGAGCTGGACGCGTCGCTCCCGGAGAAACGACCATCCCTTGATGGCCTCGAAGCGCTGCTGGTGTACAACACTCCTAAAGCGGTGATTGTCATACTCAGGAGCGGAACTAGTTCCTTCGGCCGCCTTGTCCTTCCTGGACCTCTTTGAGGCAAGCTTCCTCGGGGCCATTTCCTGCGAAGGCAAACATTTGGAAAGTTAGTTTTACCAAGAAATGCTACTCTTAAAACAAAAATGGCATACAACCTCCTTTAATAAACACAAACATCAATGTAAATTTAGAGCAAACTCATGCACATACTTCCTTACGAGCATTCACTCGCACAAGATATTCTTCTAACTAAGGAAAATGCACCCATGCATAACCAAGGCACCTTCATCACCTAGATTATTTATATGTACTTCCGAGGTGTATTTGTTACCTACATCACATGTACTTCCTTGGCTAAATTTACACACACGCATACTCAAAGCATTTTGGCTATCTACACAATAAGGTGCTACCTTTCATGCTTTATTCAAGTGTTTTTGCTACCTAAAGCCGCATGCAAATTCAAGTATATTTTCTTTTGCATTCAAATTAAAAGGAATTTTTGGTAAGGTATTTTCATAACATGCAACATATATGTATTTTTTTTGTGAGACATTTTGACTACCAAAAATCACATGTACATACATCCAAGTATTTTGCTATCACACCCAAAGTGTAACTTGCCAAAGGTATTTTGCTACCCATTCTAAACCTACACATTTATGATGAGCAAAATTCCTAAACATCTAGGCGTAGGGAAATTATTGTAGCGTGGCTCATAGCTGATTGCTGGCCAAAAAGGGTAACTTTACCCAATATGCACCTCCTCTTGTGTTCTTTTGCATAAAAACTTTGGTTCCTAGGCCTAGGATATATGTGGGGCAATTACTCTAGCCTTTTCGAAACACAATGCATGCCCCAAAAAATAGAAAATATGTGCAAACCAAAATGCCCCATGGGTTGTTTCCTTACAAAAATCACGCGCTAATGCCATTGAGGCATTTCACCGAACACTTGGTGGGCGCGCGTTTATGCATCAATAGCAAGAGAACGGGGACAATGTGGCATGCCCCATTACTTCAAAATGCATTATAGGCCTAGGGCCATCTCATACAAACCCCCAATTCAACCTAATCAAGCAAGAAAACAAACCAAAATTGCCCCACATATTTGAGCACATTCCCACAATTTAGAGCACCAAAAGGAGATCAAAATACACCAATGAAAAGCTAGAAAGCTTAGGGATGGAATACTTACTTGTTGGTGATGAATAAAAGCGCAAAACGGAATAAAAAAAATGCGAAAAATGATTACCCTAGGGCTGCAAACTCGTAAAAACGTCCCCCCTTTCGTCACTTTTATATTTTGGTGCAGGGGTGGCTCGCCCAGGCGAGCTAACCTGCATTTTTTTTTTTTTGAGAGGAACATTAACCATGTCCCCTCCTTCCTTAAGGGTTAGCGTTTTTCCTAACTTGAACTTACTTAAGTTAGAATTTAGGCGTCGACTTATTATTATTATTATTTTCTTTTAAAACAAACAGTAAAAGAAAACTGCGAATACAAAGGATACGGGGCTGCCTTGCAGCGACGTTCTCTGCCTGCTTAGCGCAGAGAAGGGGCAACGATCAGTCGGTCGTGACTCCATCCCCACTTGCATCCGTTCCTAAGTACCTGCAAGTAATAAACAACCAGGTTTGGCCAATCTTAACCGCGTCGTTGTCTTACCTTGACTGGTTTCTGCTGTTCATGTTTTGTCCCCACCCCAGAAGGTAGCTCAAGATGATCCAGCCCCTGTTTTACCACAACAATATGCATGTGTATGCGTATGCATGAATGTTTTCAAATGCAGCAAATTTTAGGGAAAGGTTTTAAATTCGTTAAATATTTTATATTAAAGAGTTTAATTTTTGTATATTACCATGCTCAGGTGATCACAAATTAACGCAAGGTTTGAAACCAACGTGAGGACTAAAGCCTCGAATCCACATTCATTTCTTTGAGACCAACGTGAGGACTAAAGCCTCGAATCCACATTCATTTCTTTGAGAGATACAGTAGACGGGGAATCCCAGGGGGAATCCAGAAATCTAAGCATAATATCGCTTGACGACATCAGAATTCACGGGTGAAGGTAGCTCTTCGCCATCCATGTTGGTAAGCACCAGGGAAGGTAGCTCTTCGCCATCCATGTTGGTAAGCACCAGGGCTCCTCCGGAAAAAGCCCTCTTCACAACAAAAGGCCCTTCATAGTTCGGGGCCCATTTCCTTCGATTGCCTTGACAACATGGGACATTTTCTTTAGCACAAGGTCTCCCTCATGGAACTTGCGCAAGCGTACCTTCTTGTCGAATGCATTCTTCATTCTTTGCTGGTACAAGCGCCCATGACTCATGGTCATTAAGCGCTTGCCCTCAATGAGGTTGAGCTGGTCATAGCGCGTTTGAGCCAACTCTGATTCCTTTAATCCGGATTCTGCCAAGATCCTTAATGACGGGACTTCTACCTCAAACGGTAACACAGCCTCCATCCCATATACCAATGAGAACGGCGTTGCCCCAGTTGACGTTCGCACTGAAGTTCGGTAACCGTGTAACGTGAATGGGAGCATTTTGTGCCAATCTCGGTATGACACGGTCATCTTTTGGATAATCTTTTTGATATTTTTATTGGCCGCTTCCACGGCTCCATTCATCTTTGGCCGGTAGGGTGTGGAATTGTGATGCTGGATTTTAAATTCTTCGCACATTTCCCCCATCATCTTGTTATTCAGGTTGGTGCCGTTGTCTGTGATAATCTTCCTTGGCAAACCATATCGGCAGATGATCTCTTTCTTAATGAACTTGACCACTACACCCCTCGTGACGTTGGTATAGGAAGCTGCCTCGACCCACTTGGTGAAATAATCTATCGCTACGAGGATGAAGCGATGACCATTCGAGGCCTTGGGCTCAATGGCCCCGATGACATCTATTCCCCACATGGAGAAAGGCCAAGGGGCGGACATGACATTCAGAGGATGCGGTGGAGCATTGACATTATCTGCGAACGCTTGACATTTGTGGCATTTCCTTACATGGACACAACAATCACTTTCCATGGTAAGCCAGTAATAACCTGCTCTTAGGATCTTCCTGGCCATAGCATGCCCGTTAGCGTGCATTCCAAACGAGCCCTCATGGACTTCCTCGATCATGTGATTTGCCTCCCTGGCATCCACACACCGCAAGAGTGTCATGTCGTGGTTTGTCTTATACAGTACGCTTCCGCTCATGAAGAAACCGGCCGCCAACCTTCTCAATGTCCTCTTATCATTGTCGGCAATCTCTGGCGGGTATTCTTTGCTTACGACATATCGCTTGATGTCGAAATACCAAGGCTTACCGTCCCGTTCCTCTTCTACATGGCAGCAATGCGCAGGTTTGCCACGACACCAAAATTCAATGTAGGGTAGATCCCCATGCGGCGTTAGCTGGAACATAGACGCCAAAGTAGCAAGCGCATCCGCCATTTGATTTTCCTCACGGGGAACATGATGGAAAGAGATCTCATCAAAGGTTTTAGCCAATTCCTTGATATAGGCTTTGTAGGGTATTAGCTTGGGATCTCTAGTTTCCCATTCCCCTCTCAGCTGATGGATTACCAACGCTGAGTCGTCGTACACCTTGAGTAGTTTGACATTGGAGTCAATCGCTGCCTGGACGGCCAGGGCACATGCTTCATATTCGGCCATGTTGTTGGTGCAGTCGAATCCTAGCCTGGCTGTGAAAGGTACACATTGATTGTCCGGAGAGACCAATACTGCCCCAATGCCATGGCCTAGAATGTTTGACGCTCCGTCAAACCATACGGTCCATTTGTCCCGATCTTCGTCCAATTTTTCCTCAAACAAGGCCATGATGTCCTCATCCGGGAATTCAGGATGCATGGGTTGATAGTCGTTAAGAGGCTGTTGAGCCAAATAATCTGCTAAGGCGCTTCCTTTTATCGCCTTTTGGGTGACGTAAACTATATCAAACTCGGATAGCAAGACTTGCCATCGGGCGATTCGTCCCGTGAGAGTCGGCTTCTCAAAGATGTACTTAACCGGGTCCATCTTGGATATCAACCAGGTAGTATGGCTCAGCATGTACTGCCTTAGGCGATGGGATGCCCATACTAAAGCACAACACGTTCTTTCGAGCAAGGAGTAATTCATTTCACAGGTCGTGAACTTCTTACTTAGGTAGTAAACAACGCGCTCTTTCTTTCCGGATTCGTCATGTTGCCCCAGCATACACCCCATTGACTCGTCTAAGATTGTCATGTACAAGATGAGAGGCCTTCCAGGTACTGGTGGCATAAGCACAGGGGGATTCATAAGACACTTCTTGATCCTTCCAAAAGCCTCTTGGCAATCCCCATTCCAGCGATCAGTTTGGTTTTTGCGTAAGAGCTTGAACAACGGCTCACAAATGGCGGTGAGCTGCGATATGAATCTGGCAATATAATTCAAGCGTCCCAGGAAGCCTCGGACTTGCCTCTCAGTACGTGGTTCTGGCATCTCAAGGATGGCCTTCACCTTTTCGGGGTCTACCTCTATCCCTTTCTGGCTTACAATGAAACCAAGCAATTTCCCTGATTTGACCCTAAAGGTACACTTGGCGGGGTTCAACCTTAATTGATATTTCTTAAGCCTTTCGAACAACTTCCGCAGGTTGACAAGGTGTTCTTCCTCGGATTTAGATTTAGCAATTATGTCGTCCACGTAGACCTCGATCTCTTGATGCATCATATCATGGAACAAAGCTACCATGGCCCGTTGATAAGTTGCCCCGGCATTCTTGAGTCCAAAGGACATCACCTTGTAACAGAACGTCCCCCACAGGGTGACGAAAGTAGTCTTTTCTATATCCTCTGGCGCCATCTTTATCTGATTGTAACCGGAGAAACCGTCCATGAAGGAAAATAAAGCGAAATTGGCTGTGTTATCTACGAGGATATCGATGTGTGGTAAAGGAAAATTGTCCTTGGGACTGGCCCGATTCAGGTCCCGATAATCCACACACATTCATACTTTCCCATCTTTCTTAGGGACCGGTACGATGTTGGCAACCCATTCTGGATACCGAGCGACGGCCAGAAAACTAGCGTCAAATTGCTTCTTCACTTCTTCTTTTATCTTCAAGGATGTTTCGGGCTTCATCCTTCTCAGTTTCTGCTTTACCGGGGAACACTCGGGATTTAGAGGTAATCGGTGCTGTACAATGTCAGAACTCAAACCGGGCATATCTTGGTATGACCAAGCAAAGATGTCTTGGTAGTCTCTTAGCAGGATTATTAATTCTTCACGGATAGGTGCGGTAATACCTGTGCCTATCTTTACTTCCCTTTTTCCACTGCCAATTCCCAAGTCTACTAGTTCTGTTTCTTCTTGATGAGGCCCCATTTCTTGGTCCTCATGGGCGACCATTCTTTCTAATTCTGGGGGAAGTCCCACATCCTTGTTTCCTTCATCTTCCGTTTGATTCATTTCTTGCTCGAAGTTGATAGACGGATCCCAGGTATTAGTACCTTCGGGGGACTCGTCATCGGATCTGCCGTTTCAGAAATAAAGAAGTAAACATGCAAATGGATGAGAATGGGTAGAGACGTAGGAACAGATGAAGAAAGATCCTTGTATTATAAATTCAAAAATAGAAGACACAAAGCCTTAACAAAAGAAAAACTCTAAAGCCTAAGCCCAACTATAGAGCTTTTAAAATCGTAAAGGTTTACATTATGCTCGTTGCATAAACGCCGGGGCGTTCCTCCACTCGCCAATTTCCCAACTGGATATCAGGAGGGCATGGTCGTACCAAATCCAATGTACTCGAAACATCATCTTCGTATATCGCGACCACTTGACCTTCGTCTCCCAGACCTGCGCTTATGAAGCTTCTGCTTATGTGGCAGGGCGTACTTCCTTCGCTTTCTTGTCTCGACTGCGAGCTTTGACCACTGCTCTTCCTTCCCGCGATGCTTCTCTTCACATCTGCCTGAGTGGGCTTATAGCCTAAACCATACTTCCCACGATTTCCTTTGGCATTTATCAGGCTAGTTATGCCGTCGTTGTCTTTGCCCAAACCCATTCCGGGTTCGTAACCGTTCCCCAACATAACTCGGGCCATCATTACCGCTGCATCGGACAGGCAAGGCTGCCCAGAGAAGGAGTCCACGGAGGAAATGCTTACCACCTCAAAAAACTGAAAAGCGGTTTCTAATGACTCCTCTGCGGCTTCCACATAAGGCATAGAGGATGGGCAGCTCACCAAGATGTCTTCCTCGCCTGATACGATGACCAGATGCCCTTCCACTACGAATTTCAACTTTTGGTAGAGTGTAGAGGGAACAACTCCCACTGAGTGGATCCACGGGTGCCCCAACAGACAGCTGTAGGGGGGGGGGGGTTAATATCCATTATTTGGAAGGTGACTTGACAGGTGTGAGGGCCTATCTGTACTGGGAGATCGATCTCTCCCCTAACCTCTCGGCGGGTGCCGTCGAAGGCATGAACCACCATTGAACTCGGCTTTAAGTGGGAGGCATAGAATGGTAATTTCTCCAAAGTACTCTTAGGCATCACATTTAAACTGGAACCATTATCGATGAGCACTTTGGCTACGATATGGTCCATACACTTGACTGATACGTGCAAAGCTTTATTATGCCCTCTCCCCTCGGCAGGGATTTCTTCTTCGGCGAAGGCAAGATAGTTGTTGGCAGTGATATTATTGACCAGCCCTCCGAAACCTTCTACCGAGATATCTTGGGCCACATGGGCCTCGTTCAGAACTTTTACTAGGAGAGCCCGATGAGGCTCGGAGCTCATGAGTAGCTCCAACAGCGAGACCCTGGCCGGAGTTTTGTTGAGCTGTTCGATAACCTTGAATTCGCTCTGCTGAATTATACGGAGGAACTCGCTGGCTTCCTCTAGCGACACCTCCTTTTTACCATCCTTTTTCTCCGGAAGACCTTTCGCCGGAATATCTTTATTCGAAGCGTGGGGCGCTTCACCATCTTGTTCCTCCACCACTTTTCCTTTCCCCTTGACGTTCGCGGGTTGGACTGGTAGTCCCGGAGGCGCAAACACAAGACCGCTACGAGTCACACCGCTCAGTCCCATGATATTTGTTACCTTAGCCGACAACGAGCTGACGTTGGTGGCTTCTTCTTCCTTCCCCCTCGGAGGTGTATATCTCCATGGGACTGCGTGGCTATTTTGGTACGGGAAAGGAACAGGTTTAGCTGCTAAGGGGTGTCCGGGCTTTTGCGAAGTTGTGCCCCTAGTGAAGTATATCACCAAGGGTTTGGGCTTCGCAACACTGCTCCCATCCGTGGACTGCATGCATATATGCTGCTCTTCTCTTCCTTCACTGCCAACTTCTAGTCGACCTTGATCTATCATCCGCTGTAACAATTCCTCTACTCCCAAACACGTTTCCATGTCATGCAGCTCGCCGGAATGCAGCAAACAGGAATCCTCCTTACACCCACTATGGGGAATCACACCTCCCTTTTGCAGGGCCTCAAAGATAAACCTCCTAGGGGTTGCCACATCTTTTAAAGGTTTAGACCTGCGCGGCCTATCGGACTCAACGGCGTTAACCGCTCCCCCTCCATGATTGGCGAGCGGGTTGGTTCTCACATTGGGCCGATCCTCTTGGAAGGTCAGCCATCTAGCATCCATCAAATGTTGGACCTTGTATTTAAGGGCCAAGCATTTTTCAACGGAATGCCCCGGGACACCCCCATGGTACTTGCAAGTTGCGTTAGGGTCATACCACTTTGGGAAAGGGGGTTGGAGGACCTTTCCGGGAGTTACCACGGCCAAATGGTTGGCGATGAGGGACGGCAAGAGGTCTTCGTACGTCATTGGGAGTGGGGTGAATTCTTGAAATGGCCTCGGAGAGAAGTTCCTTGTTGCGTTGGAATTACCGGCCAGGCGAGTCATGTTCGGAGTTGGAACTTGGGGAGCTTCCCTCTGGGTGGGTGCCTTAGGTTGCACGGGTGTTGAACTAGAGGCGTTCCCGGTATGAGCCGAGAAGCTCGGGTGATGTTGCGCGTACTGGTGGGTACCATGAGGTGTCTGCGGGGGTTTGACCCATGCAGGCGTTGAAGAGACGGCATGGGCATCTCCTTCCTTCCTTTTTGCCCCTGTTGCCCCGATTCTTTTGGCATTCGCACTCGTGGAGGAAACGTAATCGAACTTTCCTCTTTTCAACCCTACCTCGATTCTTTCCCCAGCGAACACTAGATCCGCGAAGCTGGACGGCATGTAACCTACTAGCTTCTCATAGTAGAACACTGGCAGAGTGTCTACCATCATGGTGATCATCTCTCTCTCAACCATGGGAGGAGCCACTTGTGCCGCCAAGTCTATCCACCGTTGTGCGTATTCTTTAAAGGTTTCGCCCTCTTTCTTGAACATATTCTGCAGTTGAGTGCGATCGGGAGCCATATCGGAATTGTACTGATATTGCCTTAGGAAGGCAATAATCAGATCCTTCCAAGTACGGATACGGGAAGCTTCCAAATTAGTGTACCAAACTACCGCGGCTCCGGCCAAGCTATCTTGAAAGAAGTGTATTAATAGCTTCTCATCCTTAGAGTGTGCGCCCATCTTGCGACAGTACATCTTGAGATGGTTTTTGGGACAAGTCGTCCTTTTATACTTGTCGAAGTCTGGCACTTTGAACTTCGGGGGGATAACAACATCGGGTACTAAGCAAAGATCTGTCATGTCTGCGAACGGATAGTCCCCAAATCCTTCCACGGCTCTCAATCTTTCCTCGAGGAGATCGAGCTTCCTCCTTTCTTCAGTTGCCGGGGGCGGTCCTTCCGTGGACAAAACTATTGGTTGTGTCGTGATGTTGGGCTGAGGCAACGTGCTGGGTGCCGGCCCTTCGGGGATCGGGGGATAGAACTCGACATCCCTTCGAGCATAGTCTTGAGGGTCTTTGTGGACCTCGTCGGGCTGTTGAGGAGGTTCTCTTTCAAGGACGGGAGAAGCAAGATGGCCCGCATCGTCTTGCAGGACGGGTGGTGAGTAGTTGGGCGGCAATCCATAAGGGTAAGCCGCTCGGTTGTATCCCAGGTGAGGGTTGCCATCGTGCCCCAGTGTGTCCCTTCCCCGTCCTACTATGTTTGAGGGAGGATGGTGCGCGGTTTCCAAGAGAGTTGGGTCTGCTTCGGCAGCCGAACTGACAGCGGCAGTGGTGGCCACATTTTTCTCCATAAGCTGCCTCATTCCTAACATGGCCTCCATCATGGAAGCCATCTGTTCTTTCAAAGCCGACATGTCGGCTTTCATCTGTTCCTGTGTCTCCTCTTGATCACCCATCGTTCTAGATTTGGATCTGGTGCGATAGGGATGCCTTGTGGCGCGTTTAGTTATGGTGTTTTTCCCTAAAAAGCCAAACGTGAGGAGTGGGTAAAGAAAGAAAGAATGCATGCTAGAGATAAGATGCGGGAGTGATTTGATTCGCACAAGCTTTTTGGAGTAGAAACATGGGACCAACTCATTTTATTTCAAAAAGTTGTATCTAGTCAAGGTCTGAGAGACCATACAAGTTTCCTAGCGATTTCTAATTATGTGGGTCATTAAGTCTATCATATGCTGACAATAGCCGAGAAGCCCATGAATTTCTTCGGGGGCGGAGTAGGTGTCCGCCATCGCCTTGGCCTTGGCTAACAATCGGGGAAGTTCTTGACTCGCGTTCAAGGTAAGAGCAAACCGATCCATCCACATGGTTGCCTCTTGGTGTGAAGAGTCGATCACCCTTCCTCTAGCCTCTTTTTCCGCGTATACTTGGGCATACTCGTCCGCGACCCTATGCTCGTGGGTCGTGGCTAGACTTAACTCTTCTTGGTACTTGGCGATGATGGCTAGCATGTTGGTCTCCGTCTCGCATAAACGCTGAGACAAGCTCCTTTTGGACCTTGAACAGGCAACTAACTCCTCTTTCAAGACCATGCTATGTGCTCGCGACTGGTCCCTCTCTTCCCTTCGCAGCTTGAGTTCACTGTTGCTACCCCACAGAGCTCCGCGAAATTTGTTACGGCCATACTCTTCCTTGCGAGCCCTCTTGGTCTCTTGTTCAAGGGCTCTTGCGGTAGCTGCATTCTCTTCCCGTAATCCGGCACACTCCTTCCGGATGTGTGTAGCGGCCAACTTGAACTTCTCCTTGGCAAGTTTCGCCTTTCCTAACTCGCTTTTGAGAGCTTGGATTTCTTCGTCCTCTTCCGGTGCTTCAAAACTCTCTTCGCTGACGACTTTTAACTTGGCGAGCCAATCTAAACCTCGTATATGAACTTTCAGCCATTCATGGTAACCACCAATGATGCCATTACGAATGCCCCTAAGCTCTTGATCTTTTCTTAACGGGGTTTCCCATGCCTTATGGATTCTTTGTATAGCCTTGAAATTTTGCGTGCCGAAATCCCTCACAAGGAAAGGAGACATGCTTTCTTCCGTCGGTGCTCCCCTTATGGGGTACCCTAGTTGTCTTATAGCGAGCGCGGGATTATAGTTAATACAACCCCTCGTTCCTATCAGCGGAATGTTTGGGTACCCTCCACATGAGAAAAGGACTCCCTCTTTTACTTCCTTCCATCGGGGGAACCAATTGATTGTTCTACCTCCTATCCCAGCCAAAAGCTAGTCCCAATCTATTCTTCTATTTTCAGTACACGAGCGATGGCTCTGGAGCGGACATGGATGCCTAGTGTCTTGCAGGAACAGGTGCGAAACCAACCAAACACAGAGAGCGGGCAAGCAACAGACGATCCGTGCGCTACTCTTCTTGCACCTTCGGTCAAATGTGTCGAATAAATCTGCCAAGACAGCTACCACCGAACTTTCCTTGCTATGGTGGTATGCAAGGAAAGCGTCGATTGCCGCTAGGTCCACCAAACCATCTACGTTTGGAAAGAGGACGACCCCAAAAATTAGCAAAGCTAACACATCCATAAACGGGACCCAATCTCCTTGATTGGCCATACCCCTCGCCTTGTCTTCTAGGTACTTCCGTGGTAGGCCCGCTATGCCGTTTCGAGTCTGTTTTATGCGGTCCAAACCTCTTGCTGAATCCTTGACCACAGTTGCAATTCTGCTCAAAGAGGGGAGACACCCGGAGGAAAGGTATGGTTTTCTTCCCCCAATAGGACATCCTAGAATTTCCTCAAATTCTTCAATGGTTGGTACCAATTGGAAGTCTCCGAGACTATGTGCAATTGCTGAAATAAATTTGCCACAACCCAGGTGATCATCATTGCCACACAATTTACAATGATCTTATTCTCCGGCGTGGGAAACTTTGGTTGTCGGACATATATATATATATATATATATATATATATATATATATATATATATATATATATATATATATATATATATATATATATATATATATGTCGCAACCTACCCTTCGGCGGGAGGGCGACGCGTGACTCGCGGGATGCGTGTTCCACGAAAGGAATACGCGCGGAGTCGCCACCAACATTTATTTGAGGAAAACGTCGAAAAAACTGGAAAAGACGCGATCTACGAACTTTTAAGTGAAAGGTTCGGGAGTTGTATTTACGCACGGGGAAGGTGTTAGCACCCCACACGTCCGTCACAAGGGACGGCAGCCTTTAATCGAATGTGCAAACATGACTTTGATTTTTACGTTCCCTTTTTATGTCTTTATATCCTTTATACCCTTTTTATATTTTTCTCTTTTTGTGGTCGACAAGGGTATTTCCCTTTGCTCCTACGTATTCCTCAATTGCGATAAGGAAATCAGACCTACGTAGTTCTTTCTTATGTATGAATCAAGTGATTCTTTTTACTTGAAAGGTGATCATTTTAAGGCGTTGGACCTTAAAAATGACCCATTTTACTTAATAAGAAATTGAAGTGATAAACTTTCAAAAACCTATTTTTGTGGACGAGCTTGACTAGGCGAGTTGATTTTAGCCTTAGTTTCACCTTAGTTATTAGTCAATTCAATCAAGAATGAGAAATCCCAAAGAGAAAACGTCCGATTGATTTTCCGCTTTATTTTACTAAAAACACACCTTTTTTATTATTATATTATTATTTTACCTCTTTTTTTATTTCCAACGTGGTTACGGCACGACCGAACGGTCGGAATTCATTTTAACCGAAGTTAACGGATAATACAATTCAAACGATCGGTGGAAATTTATTTTATTTTTAGGTTAAGCGAGAAATGACTTAAATAAAATGGCTTAAGCACGTCAAAAGGGGGTATAAAAGGTAAATGAAAAGAGAATAAAAATATACAAAACACAATGTGGACCACCACGGGTACATAGAATGAATCGAAAAGCTTGGTTCGAGGTACTTACCCGTTGAAGATCGAAGAACGATGAAGAACGAATGAAGAACGTCGAAGAACGGTCGAAACCTTCGCGAAATTCCTCACGGAAACATTTCGGAAGCGCCTCGGCTAAGATTTTCTTCACGGAAACAATTTTTCCAAGCAAATTCGAAAGAGAGAGAAGTGCCTACGGGGCTGAACCCTTTTCCACTTCACTTCCTCCCCTATTTATAGCAAAATAGGGGAGATGCTTGCCGCCCAGGCGAGCTCACATCGCCCAGGCGAGCAGGGTTGCTTCCTCCAGAAGCAACAGCCTTCTGGAGGAATCTTCTGGAGGGCCCAAGTGGGCTTGGTTGCTATTTGCACCCCCATTTTTACTAAGTACACCCCCTGCCTTTTTTTGGTGATTCTTTTTTCGTAAAGTTACGGAAACTTACGAATTTCGTAACGATACTTGTTTTCTTTCAGTAATGCTACGGAACCTTGTGGATTACATAATCATCCCCTTTTTGACTTACGGAATGTTACGGAACCTCACTAATTGTGCAACGATGCTTCCATTTGATTTCCGGTGTGTCACGGAACCTTACGGATTGTGCATCAATATTTTCTTTTGTTTTTCGGCATGTCCCGGAATTTCACAAATTGCCTAATGATGGGTGCCAAGCACCTTACAAGGACCAAACAAAGGTCGCATGTCATCAAGCAAAGGTCCCCGGACGAAATTAGGGTATGACAATATATATATATAATGTATAAAAATATTGGTAAACAAATACACATGGGTAAAAGGTTCACATTCACTTCACTATTACCAAATAAAACTTATTAAAAATATATTCGGCTCAAAACAAGGCCTGTCAAAATTTACAAAAATGTTTTGTTAAATTAATGAGGTAAAATAAAATGGACTAACATCATAAAGTTAATATGGAAACTTATGTCCCAATGTCACATCCTATCAGAATATTGTGTCTCGACGTCCTTCAGCACAAGGTTCCTTAAAGCAATTCACCTAGTCATCTGTTCCCCCGAACACAAGTTCAAGATCATCACAGTATCCAAACACAAATAACACATGGGGAGTGAGTTATCACATTCCTAACTAATAGAGAGAAATAAGATAACATGTAGGTATAAATATCATATAAACAAAATAAAACTTACTTAAACATAGCTCACGTCGTTTCACCATTTTTTCGCCCAACATGACATCACAACACGACACATTTCATTCATTTTCACAACATTCACGTACTCAAGGATCAAAACACAAAGTCATCAAGTCAATCAATATCGATCAATATACAAGCGTTCTGTAACATATACATTAAGACTCAATCCTATATGCAATGTGGTACCATGTCAGTGAAAAACCACGTCGGGCGCCTAGGAGCGCATGACAAGACAAACCACACACTAGCAAGTCAGGTCACTTTCACTAGGTAAGATCATAGGGAGACCAGTCAGGGTCATAGTGTTTTGCGAGAATGCTCTAACCATATGGGATCAACATAGGCTTAAAGGAGCACTCAAACCGAGTGACCCCCAAGGCCTACACTCCGAAGAGTCCGTCAAGGCCTCTCCCTCCTGATTCAGGTCCAACCCAGAAAACATTTTAGCACACAGACTCTATCTATGAACTATACCAAACACACAATTCCTCAATTGTTATCAAAATAGTTTTAACTCGTCACTCTTAAAGGGTCTTAACATTAACTCGTCGCCCTTAAAGGAACTTAGCATTAACTCGTCATCCTTAAAGGGTCTTATAGTTGTGTGATTGTACAATTCATAATTCATAACTCAATGCACACAACATCTCAATCACATGCATACTCAATTTATCACATACACTCAATCTCAATCACAATGGTATAATCTCAATTTAACACGTTATCACACTTCATGAATCATATACACTTACCTATGAACCATGCAATACACACAACTACTCAATTGTTTTCAAAATCATTTTAACTCGTCAGGTTCCCATAGTGGATCCCATCACAATACTCGTCATCCTTAAAGGGTCTTACAATTGTGTGATTGCACAGTTCATAGCTCACAACTCAATACACACATCTCAATACACGTATTTCACCATTCATCACAGATTCAATTTATCACATACTCACAATTTGAATCACCATTTCATAATCTCAATATAACAATTTATACAAAAGGTTTATCACAACATGGGGAGTAAACCCCTCAATTAATTTCACACAATTATATCAAAATCAATTAATCTAAATCATAGGTATAAAAATAAAAGCACCAATAACACTCAATTTTATCAACCAATTTGTATTAAGACATTAATATTGTATTTATAATCATAAAGGAAAAAATTATAATTCAATAAACATCCCAAAATAAACCCAATTTAATCCCCTAAGGATCCCTACACATATGTATTCTAATCCTCAATTGCGATAAACTCATCCCTTAACTCTAAATGGGTTCACGTGTCTTCCGGCAGTGATAGTGGCATCTCTAGCAAGTTCCTGAGATTCCTCAATTTTTTCCTCTGATTGCTCTGATAGGGTTCCCAAACGTCAAAGAGAAGAAGGGATCGAAGCCTCCATTTTATCTATCTTCATGCGATTCTGTTTTCCCTCTCCGTAGATGTTATTTCACAAATCCCAACGGTGGAGGTGTGCGTAATTGAATCGAGAACCACATATTAAAATTTTACGACAATCCAACGGTTAACAAATCCGGGATCAAATTTTTACCCAGATAATTTTGGGTTTCTACGGGAAAAGAAAAGGCTACGATGCGAAGTATATTTCTCTCAGTTCCAACATGATTTCGAAATTTCCAACAGTAAGAATGTTCATAAATGAGTTGCAAACCTGGTGCTCAAATTTCATGACGATCCAACAGTAAATGAGTCCGAGCTCATCATTTTTCTGAGACAGGTTTGGTGGTCTGCGGAAAAAAGAGAGGGTTTTCGGAGGAGAAGGGGGAAAAACGAAAATGAGGGGAAGAAGAGGCATCGTCGGTGTGAAAACTGACCTAACACGTCTCTACTTATACTTAAAATATTTACAACTTATTATTTACTCTATTTATTTATTTTTATTATTTTATAAAAACAAACTATATTTTATTTCCTATCAAATGAATAAATAAAATACCCTCTTTATTTTCTCTAAAATCATTATTTTAATTAATAAAGTTATTTCTCTTTATTTATTTAATTATAAAAACCTTATCATTTTATAAAACTCTATTTATTTATAAATAATAATCATTTTTAATTTAGTCTACGAAAAATGAGATGTTACAGCCGGCATCTCATTCCTTCCTATATTGCTCGAAGAATTCCACACCACCCTTCTCGATGGTCACATGGGAGTTGCTAAGACGCTTCGTCGATTACAGGAGAGCTTCAATTGGCCTCGGATGGCTGCATATGTCCGCCAGTTCGTTTGTTAGTGTATTGTTTGCCAATAAACTAAATATGAAACAAAGAAACCAGCCAACCTCTTACAGCCTTTACCAATCCCTTCTTCAATTTGGGAAGACATATCCCTGGATTTTATCACTAGGTTACCATCCTCCCAGGGCTTCACCACTATTCTATCATCATCGACCAATTTTCGAAAGGTGCCCATTTCAGCACCGTTCCCTCCAACTACACCGTGCACAAGGTCGCCCTCCTTTTCCTCGACTTGGTCTACACACACCATGGATTTCCTCGAAGCTTGGTATCTGATCAAGATCCCCTATTCATCATTAGTTTCTAGAGAGAACTATTCCGGTTGAGTGGAACCAAACTCCGGATGAACACCTCTTACCACCCTCAGACGGAGATCCTCAATCGTACCCTAGAATAATACTTGCGCGCTTTCGCTCATGACAAACCATCTCAATGGTTCAAGTTTTTATCGCTAGCGGAGTGATCATACAACACAGCAACCCATTCGGGCCCTCCTTTTCCTCGACTTGGTCTGCAAACACCATGGATTTCCTCAAAGCTTGGTATCTGATCGAGATCCCCTATTCATCATTAGTTTCTAGAGAGAACTATTCCGGTTGAGTGGAACCAAACTCCGGATGAACACCTCTTACCACCCTCAGACAGAGATCCTCAATCGTACCCTAGAATAATACTTGCGTGCTTTCGTTCATGACAGACCATCTCAATGGTTCAAGTTTTTATCAATAGCGGAGTGATCATACAACACCGCAACCCATTCGGGCACTCGGTTTTCCCCGTTTAAGGTCATTTTCGGCAAGCCCCCACCTTCTATCCCACAATACTTGCAAGGTTCTTCTCTGGTGGATGCAGTGGACAATCTTCCATCAACTCTCGAGGCCATTCATGCCACTCTGCAGTGCAGATTACTTAAAGTGCAGGCAGCCATGAAGGCCACCATTGACAGTCACCGTCGCGATGTCCAATTCTCGGTAGGTGACTAGGTCTATGTTAGGTTACAGCCTTATCATCAGACCTCTCTCGCACCCACATACTCAAATCTTTCCAAGAGGTTTTATGGCCCTTTTTCGGTGACAGCACGTATCGGCCCAGTAGCTTATCATCTGACATTGTCGGCATCCTCGCGGATACATCTTGTATTTCATGTTTCTTTATTAAAACTCCACCATGACCCCCTGCTTACCCAGAGTGCTAATTTACCACCCACAGACATGGATAACCGCCCAGTTATCGAGCCGTTATTGTTACTATCAAGTGGGATAATTCATCTTCTCCACCGCTCAAACAGGTTTTGGCCTAGTGGTCCAGCTTATCCCAAAAGGACACCACATGAGAGTCATGGGATACTCTGCACACAATGTACAACCTTGAGGACAAGGTTATTCTTCAAGAGGGGAGAGATGATAGCAACACCAGCTACTGCAACACATCACACAACAGACCCAACAAGGCCACTAAGATACCCCTCCACTTGCGTGATTACGTGTGACCCCACTAATAGAGAATATCTCATTGCATATCATTCAGTTACCATTATGTATCAATTTATTATTATCTTTTATCCACTATCCATATCTGTTGTAACCGTTTAATGCTAGTTTATTAGTTGTGGGGTGCTAGTCGATCATTGTTGGGTCATAATCACTTAGTATGTTCATCTATAAATAGACTATCAATCGTGGCAATAAAATACAGAGAACAATTACCTTACTTTTATTGTCTTCTTTAGCTTTCTGCATAGTAACCTATCCTAACATCTATCCTCGCAGTTGTATTGATTTTCACCGTGTTAATGATAAGATTCCTAAAGATACATCGCTTAGAAAATGAAATTATTGTGAAACTTTTTGAAACAGGAACCATAACCAAACATTAAGGGTGTGTTTGATTTAATAAAAAACTATTTCTTATTTAAAAATAATAATAAACAAAAAACATAGATACATACAAAGCTCATGCCTCATCACATGTAGCATCATTTACATTCTTTAATTAAATTAGCTTTACCGTAACTTAATTTCATTCTTAAAATGCTTTACCCTTTTGATGTAATACCTCCCTTAAACCTTAACACATCTTTTATATCATGCTGAGATAAAGGATCATCCATTTGCATACATTTTCATCCAGGCTGCAGTTATTGGTGTTGGAAATAAGGCTTTTTATGTTTAGGAAAAGTGTTTAGGAATATTGGAGACTTTGAATAGAAACTTGATAGGAAGGAGAATTCTTTATGGAGGAGAGAACTTTGTATTTTTGCTTGATACAAATGTGTAGGATAACATCTCTATTTATACTACTCTAAGGAGAACTCTAGACACACTAATTCTAGAGAGTTCTCAACTCTAGAGATCCAAAGAGTATTCTAGAGAATATTAAAACCATAAGAAATATCTAGACACTCCAAACACTACAAGAATTCTCTAGAAACATGACCCATAATTACTTAAGCCCAAAATAACTAAGTCCAAGGAACCAAATAATTAATTTAGGCCCAAATCAAGTTTATATTTCAACATCCCCCCTTAAACTTGATTTGTGACTCCAAGCATACTCCTTAGCTTCACGAAAGTTTCCAACTTGAGTGGCTTTGTGAAAATGTCGGCAGCTTGATCTTGAGACATCACATACTTCAACTTTACCTCCTTATTCTCAATGCATTCTCTTATGAAGTGGTAACGGGTGTCGATGTGCTTACTTCTTTCATGAAAGACTGGATTCTTTGCCAAAGCGAGTGCTGATTTATTGTCAACACATATTTCCATAGGTTCTTCTTGTGGCATTTTTAACTCTTTCAACAAGTTCCTTAGCCACATTGCATGACAAACGCATGATGTGGCAGTGACATACTCAGCTTCACAAGTTGATAGTGTGACTATTGGTTGCTTCTTTGACATCCAAGTGAAAGCAGTATCTCCCATAAAGAACACAAAACCAGTAGTGCTCTTTCTATCATCCAAGTCTCCACTCCAATCGCTATCACTATAGCCAACAATGTCATAATTGTCAGAAGAGTAATAGTGCAAGCCAAAGTTTGTTGTACCTTTGATGTATCGAAGGATTCTCTTTGCCGCCTTGAAGTGAGTTGTGGTTGGAGCTTCCATGTAGCGACTTACTACTCCTACAGCATAGAGAATATTCGGCCTTGTACATGTCAAGTAACCTAAACTTCCAACCAAACTTTTGTAAAGAGTTGGATCCACATTCTCTCCTTTTTCATGCTTGCTCAACTTGCTGCCACATTCCATCAGGGTGCCAACTAGATTGGCGTCATCCATCTTGAACTTCTTAAGGACTTCTTTGGCATAGCCTTCTTGGGTGATGAAAATTCCTTTGTCTTCTTGTTTTACTTCGATGCCGAGATAATATGCCATGAGCCCCATATCCATCATCTCAAATTCATTTGACATATCTTTCTTGAACTCTTCGAACATGCTTGGATTGTTCCCTGTAAAGATCAAGTCATCTACATACAAACACACAATCAAAATATCTCCACTTTGCGCTTTGATATAGAGTGCATGCTCATATGGACACTTGATGAAATTCTTGTCTTGAAAGTACTTGTCGATTCGAACATTCCAAGCTCTCGGTGCTTGCTTGAGACCGTACAACGCCTTCTTCAACTTCAAGACTTTTTCTTCTTGCCCTTTTACTTCATAGCCCAGTGGTTGCTCAATATAGACTTCTTCTTCGAGAAAACCATTCAAGAAGGCTGACTTCACATCCATTTGATAGATCTTCCATTTATTTTGGGCTGCCAAAGAAATGATCAGTCTAATAGTTTCAAGACGAGCAACAGGAGCAAATACCTCATCATAGTCAATTCCTTGTCTTTGACTATAGCCTTTAGCCACCAATCTTGCTTTGTATCTCTCCACATCTCCTTTAGCATTCTTCTTTGCCTTGTACATCCATCTTACTCCGATTGCTTTGTGTCCTCATGGAAGTGTAGTAAGTTCCCACGTATCATTCTTCGTGATTGACTTGATTTCTTCGTCCATGGCGTCTTTCCACTTTATGTTTTCCGCTGCTTCTTGATAGCTTAGAGGCTCACAATCACCAAAAAGACAAAAGAGGTTAATGTCGTTTAGGTTTTTGGTTACCTCATAAATCTCTTCAATGCTCCTTAGTCGCGGTGTCCTCTCACTTGAACTTGTTTCATCCAGCCTTGGTGTCGGTGAGGCAGGTGGTGTAATATGTTCCTCTATGATTGGTTGTTCAATTTCATCATTTTCTTCAAAATAAGGAAGAAAATCATACTTATCTTCTTGAACACTCCAATCCCAACAATCTTCTTCGTCGAACTCCACGTCGCGACTTATGACGATCTTTCTACTATTTGGATTATAGAGCTTGTACCCCTTGGATCTTGAGTCGTAACCCACAAACACGTACTTCTCACTTTTATCATCGAGCTTTGTCCTCTTTTCGTCTGGAACATGGGTATAGGCAATGCTTCCAAACACTTTGAGGTGAGAGATCCCGGGCTTCCTTCCACTCCATGCTTCTTGTGGTGTCTTCTCATGCACGCTTCTTGTTGGGAAACGGTTTGTTAGGTAAACTGCACATGCCACTGCTTCAGCCCAAAACTCCTTTGGCATCTTCTTGCTCTTGAGCATGCTTCGCACCATGTTAAGTATGGTCCGGTTCTTTCTCTCTGCTACTCCATTTTGTTGTGGCGATCTTGGCACTGTCAGTGGGCGACGGATTCCATGGTCTTCACAATATTTGTTGAACTTATTTGAAGTAAACTCTCCTCCTTGATCAGATCTCATGGCCTTGATGGAAAGACCACTTTCTTTATCCACGAGGGCTTTGAACTTCTTAAAGTTTTCTAACACTTCTGATTTCTCCTTCAAGAAATAAACCCAGGTTTTTCTGGAATAATCATCAATAAAGAGGAGAAAGTACTTATTCTTACCAAATGAGTTGGGTTTGATTGGTCCACAGACATCGGTGTGTATGAGCTCTAGCGGCTTTGTTGCTCTTGTTGTTGATTCCTTTGGAAAACTTTTACGAAATTGCTTCCCAATTAGACATCCTTCGCAAAGTTGGTCTGGGTGGTTGATGCTAGGCAAGCCTCTCACCATCTCCTTCTTCGCTAAACGTTCTAGACCGTCGAAGTTGAGGTGCCCGAACCGTAGATGCCATAGCCACGAAGAGTCGGTATAGCAAGCCTTGAGACACTTTGCCACATCATTTTGAATGTTCAAGAGGAACATTCTATTCTTTGACATAGGCACCTTAGCAATCAAGTTATGTCTACAATCTCTTAAGAAAAGACTATGTTCTTTCAAATGGATGTCATAGCCTTTCTCTAATAATTGTCCCAAGCTCAAAATATTATTCTTCATGTTAGGCACATAGTAGACATTGGATATGAATTGATGACTCCCATTCTTCAAACGTATGAGAATTTTACCTTTGCCTTTGACTGGTATCTTTGAGTCGTCTCCAAATGAGACATCGCCAGTTGCCGCTTCATTGATCTCCATGAACATGCTTTTATCGCCGCACATATGGTTGCTTGCGCCGGTGTCGAGGTACCACTTGTTTCTTTTCTCTTCAAATTTGTTTTGGCACGCGAGTAGCAAAGTTTCTTCTTCTCCGCCTTTTTCTTCTACAAAGTTAGCTTTCTCTTCAACCTTCTTCGAGAATCTACACTCGGATGCATAGTGACCAATCTTGTTGCAATTGAAGCACTTGATTTGTGATTTGTCATACCTCGACCATGAATTTCCTCTTCCACGACCTCTTGTTACTTGTGGATTCCAACTTCTTTCTCTATTGTTGAATTTGTTGGAGTGGTTGTTGTAACCACCTCTTCCTTCTCCTCCATGTCCTCGTCCACGTCCACGATCTTGGCCGCGACCTCGTCCTCTTTGGCTCTTGTAATTTGCATAGTTTGCTTCCTTTACGTTGAGTTGTAGTAGTTGCTTTGTAGCCTCCTTTTGTTTAATTTTTCTCTTTTGTTTTTCTTCGTATGCTTGTAAGGAACCCATGAGTTGCTCAATAGTCATGGTCTTTAAATCCTTGTTTTCTTCAATGTTGGTAACAATGAAGTCAAAACTTGGATTTAAAGTTCGAAGTATTTTTTCCATGACCTTCACCTCATCAACATCTTCACCATTTCTTTTAAGTTGATTGACTATGGCCAATACTCGAGAAAAATAATCAGAAATTGACTCGGACTCCTCCATAAACAAACGCTCAAAGTCACCTCTAAGAGTTTGAAGACGAATCTTTTTACCTGCTCAACTCCTTTGTTGCAAGTTTGAAGCTTATCCCATGCTTCTTTGGCCGTCGTTGCGTTGGATATCTTCTCAAATGTATCTTCATCCACCGATTGATAAATGAGAAAGAGAGCTTTCTTGTCTCTCTTTCTTGACTCCTTCAATGTCTCCTTTACACCTTGGCTTAGCGAGGCTTCATCTTGCTCCTCGAAGCCATTCTCTATGATATCCCACACATCTTGAGCTCCTAGTAGCGCCTTCATCTTGATACTCCAATTATCATAGTTGTTCTTTGTGAGCATCGGCATTTGGAAAGGAAAACCTCCATTCGCCATCTTTTGAGGATCTTGAAGCTCTGATACCACTTTGTTGGAAATAAGGCTTTTTATGTTTAGGAAAAGTGTTTAGGAATATTGGAGACTTTGAATAGAAACTTGATAGGAAGGAGAATTCTTTATGGAGGAGAGAACTTTGTATTTTTGCTTGATACAAATGTGTAGGATAACATCTCTATTTATACTACTCTAAGGAGAACTCTAGACACACTAATTCTAGAGAGTTCTCAACTCTAGAGATCCAAAGAGTATTCTAGAGAATATTAAAACCATAAGAAATATCTAGACACTCCAAACACTACAAGAATTCTCTAGAAACATGACCCATAATTACTTAAGCCCAAAATAACTAAGTCCAAGGAACCAAATAATTAATTTAGGCCCAAATCAAGTTTATATTTCAACAATTGGATTTGAAGATTAGCATTGCTAATCTCCAATAATTAGCATACATGCTCAATTGGAGAAAACCAACTAACCAAGCAATTCCACCAAATCAATTATTCTCGAAAATAAAAAGCAACAATACAACACCTATCAACGAATATTGAGTGCCACCGCTCAATTGGCTGGCTGTTGCACCTTCAATTCCCACAACCTAGGAACCAACAAACATTTTAAAATGTCATTCAGTAACTAGAACCATGCACAAAAATTCGAACCAAAGTTTACATAAACGACATATCAAAATACTATAGTACAATAAAAAAATTAACAGTATGTTGCTAGTTGCTACTACTATTAGTATAAATGGTGTTTTCCTTTTGCTCTGAAGTGGACCAGTATGTCCCACAAGGCTAGTTTCTTTCTCATATGACTCCAAGGAGCTCATAGAAATAGAAATCGACGCGCTTTGTGTTCTGGTTACTGTCCTCCGAAATTTAGAGTCCAAGGGTTCATCATATGGTTGTGAAAAATAAGCAACAAGTCTATAGCCTATTAGCATTACGAACAGAGCCAATGCAGCCATGATTTTCCCCTGCAAATGTAGCCCCACTTGCTTGATCACAGGATGTTCTGCAATCATACACTGGCCATTAGAACAAGGATATGTGTCACTAATGCCATACCGAGACCCTATCACAAGATGGTACACATAGTAGTGGGTGGAGAAGTATTTCAGCCATGCTATAAATTTTGGGACATGTTGATTACAGTATCCACCAAGCAAAATGGAAGTTAGCATGATCACCGATGCCAGTGTAGATGCGGATTTCTATTCCATTACAATAGCACCAATGGCAAGGCCTTGCCCTTGTAAAACTAACACATTGAGGAAGACACTCAGCAGTATGTATATGAAGTTTACCATACTAGCTTTCAGCCCCGCCATCCAATAGACTGTTGTAAGAAATATGGTGGGAAACGCAAGATCACCAACTCATGTTGTCAATTGATTTATTGTTATAAGCTTAGAAATTAGTTTATAACCTTAGTCATTCATGACTTTACTCAGTTCTCTGATTAACCACATTTCTATGTTAAAACAAGGCAATAATTCAGTATATAATTTCACAAGCCTTCGGAGAAACTATATTGGTATATTTTACTTTTGGTGAGTCCAATTTTACACAAAATTGAGCTAAGCATGACATCTTAGGAGCACATATATAATTTATTTTCCAAGTGGAACTCTTATTTATTTATCAAAAGATGTTACCTGATCCTGCATGTGTAAAATATCATATTTATACCATAGTAGTCATGCAATAAGAGCAACCATAAGGACCAGACAAATCTGCATGTCAAAGATGATGCATACTTCCTCTCTTTGATGTCTCTTTTTAGCAGCACGAGGAATTGCTGTGACCAACTGGTAGCCATTCCCCAAAGCCATTGTTTTCAATTCTACCCTTACTTTTATCATAATCAGTTATTACATGAAGCATTGGCTTCAATTTGGCATTGAAGTAGTTCCTATATGCAGAAATCAACTTAAGGCATGGTCCTCATTCGATTGATCGGTGTAGACACCTGCAAGATATTTTCCCATGTGGCCAACTAAGAAAGTTAAATTAAACCCATCTATTTTCTTTTTAATACAAAAGAATCACAGGCTCAGTGCCTAAATAACTCATCTTTATCCCCCATGTTCTTTACCATATTTGCAGCATGGGTATATGAAATACTAATTAATGAGAAAAGTTCATTTCTAAGTTCTAATTTTGTCCCCTAGATTGGAAGCATTGATCACTTCACTTTAGTACATTACTTTCTAAATTTTCCTTTTAGTTTGACTTCTGTAAAAGACATTCACTTTAGCCCTTAATGCATGAAAAAATTGAGATGAAAAGAACTTAAATGAATGACTTGTCACAAAGCTAGTAATTCTTATAATCTAATTTATAGATTTAATCAATCATGAAAAATAGAATAAGTGAATTTATCCAAATATATGTAGGTACTAATAGATAAATGAGATTTTGAACTTCTGTCCACAAAGTTTCATAAATAACAAAGGAAACCTCACACTTTTTAAAATAATAAAGAGCAAACAACATACCATTTGCAAGATTCAAAAGGAAATCTGAGGGGTTCATGACCGTGGTTGGGGCATATCCAAATCTAGAAAAATATTCCATAGCTTCAGATCCTTTTCCAAAATACACAAGGTTCCCTTCTGAAAGCATAAACACCTTTTGAAACATGCAATACATCCTACTTGAAGGTTGAGGTATGGTCATCAAAATAGTTCTCCCTCCATTTGACAAAGTTGAGACAATTCTCTTAGCAATTGTTGAGTCCAATCCAGATGCATCCAGGAACAACAAGCTTGGGTTTGTGAGCATTTCTTGTCCAATGCTAACCCTTTTCCTCTTCCCTCCAGAAACCTACCCCTCTAACCAGTGGCCCTCCAATGATGTTGTCCTTGCACATGGTTAAACCAAGCTGAGCCATCACAGCTTTTGCATGCATAATTTTCTCCTTCGTGGTGAAACTGTTTGGCAATCTGAGAAGGGAAGTGAACACTAGAGTTTCAACCAGTCAAGTGGGACAGAGAACATAATCTTGTGTGACAAAACCTCTACTCCTCTTCATTGCATTTGAGAAGGCTTTGCCATTGTATGTTATGCTTTCATGGAGTTTCCCTCTGAAAAAAATAACAAAAAACATCAAACTCAGTTTGGCAGAACCACAAAAATATTACAATGAAGCTATGAACAAACGCCAAATTGGGTGCACCTGTTTATCAAGAGGGTGGTGAAAGTCGTCAGCGTCAAGGTCACGGAAGACGACGGCAGAACCAACTCTGCAAAAAAAAAATATGAAAGCATCACAAAACTTAACAACTAATTCAAATTTATTTTCAATGGAAACATGTACAACATAATTCAAAATTTGCTTCCCTAACAATATCTATTTCTCAAAGCAAAAATATAATACAACTCAACACTTCTTAGAGACACCAACAGTTTTACCCCTGTGACCAGTACACTTAGTGTGCTGGCCACGAACGCGAAGGCCCCAGTAGTGCCTCAAACCATGGTGATTTCTTATTTTCTTCAAGCGCTCCAAATCATCCATCAATTTTATATCCAGTGCATTTGACACCACCTGAGAATACTTCCCATCCTTCTAGTTCTTCTTCCTATTCAAAAACCAATCTGGGATCTTGAATTGTCGAGGGTTGGCAACCACAGTCTGTTAGGGGTTGTGCGGGGAGCGGGAAAAGGAAGCACGGTGGCTCGCGATGGAGAGACTAGGCGGGGAAGGGGTTGCGTGTTCCTGGGATGAATCTGGACGTGAAGAGAGAGAGAATACACCCTTATTCGTGAAAGAGAGGGAAACTCCTTCCAGTAACGACTTATATTTTTTATGCCCTTTATTACAATGCTTATCAGTATTTATAGCTAATGATACATGCCAAGATAACTGCCCAACTAATTATGTTACGACTAACTAATTCTATCACGTGCTTAATTTCTCCTATCCCATATGTGCCTTGTTTTATTATTACATGTAAAAGCTTATTCCCGCATTCCCAGTAAGCCCTTCACGTGGTAATCGCGCAAACGCAGTGGTACTTTCTTGGTACGCGCTGGTCTCGGGGTGGCTTGGCAGATGTCGATGTTGCTAACACTGCCTTCCTCCCTAAAATCCACCTTGTCCTCAAGGTGGTAGGTCTTACACAGATCAGACCACATTTCCCACGAAGTGTCTTCTGGTGGCTCACCTTCCCACTGTGTAAGCACCAGGCGAGTGGGCGGGGTTGTCGACTGGTCAAGTTTGGAGTCTAGAAAGCACATGGGACGTTGAAGGGGCTTGTTTTCCAAAACCTGTAAGGGCCAACCATAATCTGTAGCCGGTGGTGGACCATGATGAGGGTGGAGGAGAGAGCAGTGGAAGATTGGGTGAATCTGTGATTCAGGAGGGAGATGGAGTCGATAGGCCACCTGCCCAATGCGCTCGACAATTTGAAATGGTCCAAAGAAATGCTTAGAGAGTTTCGAGTGGCGCAGTCCGACGACAGAAGTTTGACGCCCTGGTCGCAGTTTTACGAACACCCACTGCCCCACGTCGAACGCGATATCATCTCGTTTGGCATCAGCATATCTCTTCATAACTTCTTGGGCCTTCTGTAACCTGTGCCTAAGTTTAGAGTGTAAAATCTGGCGAGACTCGAGCAAGGTTTGGACAACTTCGTTTTTAGTCATGCCCGCAACATAGTCAAGAACTGTAGGGGGTGGCTTACCGTAGGTAATTTAGAACGGAGTTAGGCCGGAGCTAGAGTGGACCGAGGTGTTGTAACTCCACTCTACAAGGGCCAGATACTGGTACCACGCAGATGGTTGATCATGGATGAAGCAACAGAGGTATTGTTCAATGATGCGGTTCATCACCTCCATCTGGCCATTGGACTGAGGATGGTACGTCGTGCTGAGCCTCAAACGTGTGCCACTCAACCGGAATAACTCCCTCCAGAACTTGCTCACGAAGATAGGGTCCCGGTCAGACACGATGCTCTTGGGGAACCCATGTAGTTTGCATATGATATCGAGGAATAGGCTTGTGACTTTGAACGCCGTGAATCCGGTGGGAAGAGCACCTAGATGCACTCCTTTCGAAAACCGATCAACCACAACTAGGATGACAGTGAACCCATTGGAGGTTGGCAAGTGGGTGATGAAGTCCATAGAGAGGTCTTCCCACACGCCCTCTGATGTCGGTAAAGGTTGCAGTAACCCAGCTGGGCGCCTGTGACTATTCTTATTCTGCTGGCATGTGACACATTCCTTAATAAACCTTTTAACGTCTTGTTTCAGGCTGGACCAGAAGAAGCTTGATTCGAGGCGATGGGTCGTTTTGGAAATGCCTAAATGGCCTCCTAGTGGGGTCGCATGATGTTCCGATATGAGGCTGTGAATATATGAGTTGTTATTGTTAAGCCATATCCTTCCCTTGAACAATACTAACCCGTTACCAAGAGAATAGTCAGGGTAGGTGGTTGGATGATCCTGGATTGCCCTTGTGAGTTGCTGAAATTCTAGATTTTCGGTGAGTGATTGCTTAATATCGTGGAGGAAGTCAAGCTGGGGTATGGAGAGTATTAGCAATTGACCCACTGGAGGTGGAGCTCGTGAGAGCGCGTCGGCCACCACATTAGTGGCGCCGGACTTGTACTGGATCGAGTACTCGTAGCCAAGCAACTTCGAGAGGTAATAGTGTTGTTCTGGTGTCTGTATGACCTGTGTCATCAGCTCCCGGAGGCTCTTGTGGTCGGTGAGAATGGTGAATGGCCGGCCCAAGAGGTACTACCTCCATTTTCTCACCGCGGCCACCACGACATGGAGCTCTCGTATATACGTGGATGTGTGGAGTAACCGGGGTCCAAGACTCTTGCTGAAGTATGCCAGAGGGTGCCCATTCTGCAAAAGCACTGCACCCATGGCGGTCCTGGATGCATTTGTCTCAACCACGAAGGGCTCTGAAAAATTAGGAAGGGCAAGCACCGGAGCATTAGTCATGGCTAGCTTGAGCTAGTCGAAGGCTTGCTGAGATTCCGGTGACCAGTCGAAAGCGTCTTTGCATAGCAGGGCTGTGAGTGGAGCTGCGATGGAGGCGTAACTCTTAATGAATTTCCTATAAAATCTGGTGAGCCCCAGGAATGCCGTAGTTCCTTGACCATCGTCGGAGGTGGCCACTGCAACATAGCCTGAACTTTTGATGGTTTTGGAGTGACACCCTTGTCGGAGACAATGTGGCCGAGGTACTCGATGGTTTCTTGTGCGAAGAGGCATTTATAGCGCTTAAGGTAAAACTCAACATGTTGGAGAGTTTGGAATATAATCTCTAGGTGTTGTAAATGTGAAGATAATGAACTGCTATAAACCAGGATATCGTCAAAAAATACCGTCACAAACCTGCATAGGAATGGTTGCATGAGTTGATTCATGGCAGATTGGAACATTGAGGGCGCATTGCAAAGCCCAAAGGGCATTACCAAATATTTGAAACGACCATTATGGGTGCGGAAAGCCATCTTCTCGACGTCGTGTTCACTTATCAGTATCTGGTGGAACCCCTACCGGAGGTCCTGTTTCAAAAACCAAGAAGCATGTCCCAGTTCGTCGAGCAGTTCATCGACCGTCGGTATAGGGAAACGATCGCGAACTGTGACGTAGTTGAGAGCTCTATAGTTGACACATAGTCGCCAAGTGTCGTCCTTCTTCTTTACTAAGAGCACCGGCGAGGAATAGGGGCTAGTACTTGACCTGATCAGCCCGGCGGAAAGGAGATCAGAGACTTGTCGTTCGATCTCATTCTTTTGAAAGTGTGGATAGCGGTAGGGTCGGACGGTCACCGGAGTTGTGGAGGGTTTGAGGGTAATACGGTGGACCACTTGGCATGGCGGAGGGAGCCGTGATGGAGTCTGAAAAAGCTGATCGTATTGATGAAGAAGGTGTTCCACAGACAGGATGGGGTGTTGGGCCGCGGATGGGTCGGGTTGGTCTGCAGGTAGAATGTGTAATTGGTAAAGGGCTGAAGTGGAACCCGTTTGGATGAGGCGCTTCAGTTGGGTCGCTGAAGTTGGTTCAGGCCCAAGAGTGGCATCCGCCTTCAGTGTTATATCTCGACCCAAGTGGTTAAAATGCATTATGCACTCCGCATAATCTGTAGTAACTGGTCCTAGACGCTTTAACCAATCTATTCCTAACACTGCATCGGCTCCGCTTATCTGAAGCAGGTGGAATGACACCACAAAGGGGTGACCCTGTATGGTGACCTGAGTTTCTGGGCAAACTTGGTCACATGCTAACATAGAGTCGTTCCCAACCATCACTTGAAGGGGATAGGTGTTCTGAATAGGAAGTTTGAGGAATTGTGCTATTCGTGGTTGAAGGAAGTTGTGAGTGCTTCCACTGTCAACCAGGACGGTCAGTCGTGCATTTTTAATGGTGCCATATATTCGGAAGGTTTCCAACGAGGGTAGTCCAGCAAGAGCATGGAGGCTTATGTGTGAGCAGTCCGCATCTGGTGGTGGTTTTGGATTATCTTGATCGTCTCCTTGTTCTGGTTCAGCAGTCTCCGTAATTGGTGACTGCTCGTCAGCGATGAACAGCAACACTCTACCCTTGCATCGGTGATTAGTGCTCCATTTTTCATCGCAATTGTAACATAATCCTTTCTCTCGCCGGAAAGCCATTTCTGTCTGAGTGCGTTGCACAAATGATGGCTTAGCCTTGGCGGAGGTGTTAGGCAATTGATTAACGAAGGGCCTAGGTTGGGAAAAACTTCGTTGTGACAGAGCTGCTCGATCGTGTAACTTCTCTTCCTGAAGCTTAGCTAGGGCAGTAGCTTGCAGGAGCGATATCAGCTGGAGTGCCATTACCTCACGTTGCACGTCGGGGTTTAACCCAGAGATAAAGCAACTTAAGAGAAATGGAGGTGGAAGTCCTACCACGCGGTTTGCTAGTCGTTCGAACTCTGTCAAATATTCATTCGTCGTACTTGTTTGCGGTAGTTTGAACAAAGCTCCTTTAGGATCATCGTAGAACGTCGGCGCAAATCACGATTCAAGAGCTTGAAGGAAGCCGTTCCATGGCGTGATAAAGCCGTTGCTGAACATCCATTGATACCAGCTTAATGCGGCACCGTCAAGGTACAGGGATGCAACGGTGATTCTTTCTTCCTCTGGTGTGTTTTGATATTGGAATAGCTGAGTGATCTTGAAGATCCACCCTAACGGATGGCGTCCATCAAACCGCGGTATGTCAAACTTAACTGTGTTGCGTTGATGGCCCTAGTGATTCACGGTAGTTGTGTTGTTATTTTTACCGGAATCATGGAAACGGAGGTGTTCTAGGATCGAATCGACCTTGCCAGCGAGGTCGTTGTAGCGATCATTGATGGAGGCTTGGCTATTGGAGAGGCAAACGATGGCTTCCTCGAGGCGATCAGTGGTTGTCTTTCTGGTTCCGTGGTCAGCCATGGAGATGGAGACGGCGGAGGTCGGACCAGTTGTTAGAGGTTGCACGGGGAGCAGGAAAAGGAAGCACGGTGGCTCGCGGTAGAGAGACTAGGCGGGGAAGAGGTTACGTGCTCATGGGATGAATCTGGACGTGAAGAGAGAGAGAATACACCCTTATTCGAGAAAGGGAGGGAAACTCCTTCCAGTAATGACTTACATTTCTGATGCCCTTTATTACAATGCTTATCAGTATTTATAGCTAATGATACATGCCAAGATAATTGCCCAACTAATTTTGTTACGACTAACTAATTCTATCACGTGCTTAATTTCTCCTATCCCATGCGTGCCTTGTTTTATTATTACATGTAAAAGCTTATTCCCGCATTCTCGGTAAGCCCTTCACGTGGTAATCGCGCAAACGCAGTGGTACTTTCTTGGTACGTGCTGGTCTCGGGGTGGCTTGGCAGATGTCGGTGTTGCTAACATAGTCATAACACTATCCAACTCAATAGCACTCAATTCACCAGCTCTCTTGTTCATATCAACATCGACTTTTTTTGCAGCAAATGCTAGTGAATTATTTCTCCTTTTTATAAAATTATATTATATTACTACAACCATATGTTTTAGAGCATAGTATTCCTTCTTTCAGGATTCTTTTGTTGCACTCGATTGAATTAATATGAGTTGTCATATCTTGGAATAAGAGTGCATGTATGTTAATTTATTTTGTCACTGAAGTGGAAGTGTTTTCTTTCTAAGGATAACACATAGCATGTTTCAACTCAAGCTATTTTAAACTCTTCTACTATTAAATTTTATGTTCTATATTAATTGATTATTGTAAACTTTATATGTGTTATGATTCTATTTGAACTTATTCTATTACTAATTGTTTATGGCTTCCTAATTATTTATCGAACTAGAGACATTTTTTTTTTCACCAAGGTGGTTGAAGATTGATAGGGATAGTAATATGGGACTGCAGGAAGTAAGGGGTCTGCAAGAAGCACAAAAGCGTGAGTGAGACCCAAAAAAGGAAAGCAACACACAGAGTATCTACAGCATGGTCAGCTATGACCCATGCAGCATGCATCCACATATATGAAGTGTGTAATAGCTGGTAGTGCCTTTGTAGTGGTGAATAATTCTGTTAGGATTGCGCTATCCTTTTGGTTATTATTGTCGGGAATTTGTTCCCTAGTAGCGAGTATATAAGGGTATGTATGGCTTTCTACAGAGGAATGAAAAATATCAGAAAAGTTGTCTCTTTCTCTCTCTTGCTTTCTCTCTCTCCTTCTTCTCTTATGGAGGTTCCTAGCCCTCGAAGCTAGGGTGTTCGCGTCCCGTGCTTGGTTCCTAACAAAGATCTTTGACGAAGCTCTTGCGCTTGGTCGATTGGGGATTTGGGATTTTAGGGTCGAAGGCAATCGCTAAAGCGCCGCCGAGCCTAAACCTATTGAAAGTTAGGAAGTAGAGGGGGACTTTGTGGAAGTGGTAGAGAGTGGAAAAGGGCGTGAAAGCCATTAAATTGAAGAGACGCGGGTTTTGGTTCGGAGTAATTATGAACTCGTTGGTCGAGTAGGAGGCATGACGCACGAAATGCAAAGACAAGAGTTTTTCTACAAAAGTGGTTAGTGGTCAGGAAGAGGAGGCATGACACATGAAACACCCATGAGTAAAGTGCAAAAAGTGTTCTATAATTGATAAAGATGAGAAATATCATATTTAGGAAATGAAACTAAGTTTAGAAGAAAGAATATAAATTAATTAAAGATAAAAGAATCTTTTAATAAAATATTAAAATAAAAATATAATTACAAAAAGATCCTTAAACATTAAAAAAAAATATGAAACTGAATTATGATGTGACCATATAAGTAACGTGATACTGCATAACATTCACACCACTTATTTTAAATTTTCAAGTGAAACCGAAATAACAATTTCTATAAATACTTGACATGCCAACCCAAGACACTACTACTTTCCAAATCTGTTGCCAAAGTTGAATAATAGCATCTAGCTACAAAAATTTCCCCAATGGCTTCGAGTGGAAAAATCCTTCCTCACCAAACCCAAGTGGTGGCTGTTCTCATACCGTTCGCTGCACAAGGCCATCTCAATCAGCTTCTGCACCTCTCACGCCTAATCTTATCACACAACATAGCAGTCCATTATGTATGCACTGCCACACACATTCGCCAAGCCACACTTCGAGACAAAAACTCCATTTCCAACATTCATTTCCATGGCTTCGAAGTTCCACCCTTTGCTTCTCCTCCTCCCAACCCCAACAATGAAGAAACTGATTTCCCATCTCATCTAATTCCTTCCTTTGAGGCCTCTTCGCATCTTCGCGAGCCTGTGAGGAATCTTCTTCAGTCCCTCTCATCTCAAGCCAAAAGGGTCATTGTCATCCATGATGCCGCAATGGCATCGGTGGCACAAGATGCCACAAACATGCCAAATGTTGAGAATTACACTTTTCAAATCACGTGTGCCTTTACCACCTTCGTGTATCTTTGGGATAAAATGGGAAGGCCCTCGGTTGAAGGCTTGCATGTACCAGAAATTCCTTCCATGGAAGGATGCTTCACACCCCAATTCATGGATTTCATTATTGCACAGAGAGATTTCGACAAATTTAGTGATGGATACATCTACAACACAAGCAGGGCAATTGAAGGTGCTTACATTGAGTCGATGGAGCGCATCAGTGGTGGCAAGAAGATTTGGGCACTGGGACCATTCAACCCTTTAGCCATTGAGAAGAAAGAATCAAAAGGAAGACACTTATGCATGGAATGGCTTGACAAACAAGATCCAAATTCAGTCATATATGTGTCTTTTGGGACCACAACAAGCTTTAAAGAGGATCAAATTGAACAGATTGCAACTGGGTTGGAACAAAGCAAGCAGAAGTTCATATGGGTGCTGAGAGATGCTGATAAAGGAGACATCTTTGATGGAAATGAAACAAAAAGGTATGAGCTTCCAAATGGGTTTGAGGAGAGGATTAAAGGCATAGGGCTAATTGTGAGAGATTGGGCACCCCAATTGGAAATTCTGAGCCACACTTCAACAGGGGGGTTTATGAGTCATTGTGGATGGAACTCCTGCTTAGAGAGCATAACCATGGGGGTGCCAATAGCATCATGGCCTATGCACTCTGACCAGCCAAGAAACACTGTTTTGATAACACAGGTGCTCAAGGTTGGTTTGGTTGTGAAGGATTGGGCACAAAGGAATGCATTGGTGACTGCGTCAGTTGTTGAGAAGGTTGTCAGAAGGTTGATTGAAACAGAGGAAGGTGATGAGATACGACAGAGAGCAGTGAGGCTTAAAAATGCCATCCATAGGTCCAAAGATGAAGGTGGAGTTTCTCACCTGGAAATGGAGTCTTTCATAGCTCATATCACTAATTAGTTTTATCAATTGATATGGCTGTGGATGCTAGTCGAATATGAAAGCATTTAACAGTCCATGAGGTTAATGCAAAATAGGTTTGGCATGAAAATACCCACCTTTCTGTTTCTTCATGGCAAAATTTCCGTGATAAATATGTATGCTAATGCAGGAGGTTACTGAAACAAAAGGGATCGAGAAGTGGAGATTTTGTTTGATCCTGATAGCTTTTTGGTTATTTATTATTTTTAATATATCTGTTTGTTTTACTGATAAAAAAAATTGTTAAACCTTTTTCCAAAATTCTTATCCATATATTTCAGAACAATCTTTCTTTGGTGCGAATAATTGTATCGACTTGCAAATTAAAGTTATGAATTTTTATATACGATCTAAGACTTAAAACACTATTAACCTATTATATATACTATTTTTAGTCTGTTAGATTCTCCTTGTTCTAACTATTTTCACTCTATTTTTTTGTTTTTGTTTTTTATCAGTCCCCTTCATCTCAGTTCTAGAACTTCTCCTTCAAATCAAAGATAAACATATCTACAATGCATATAGGTATATTGTTTTTTCACGCAAAAAATTGTGTCTTGTCCTATTATAGTCTCGGGAAAGCAATAGTGTTATTGTTCATGAGGTATGCGACATTCAAAGTCACATGGTTTGAAAATATATATATTATATAATATATTGTAATTTTATATTTTTTTAATTTTATTTCTTTATTGATATAATGCCAAATTCAAACTCACATGGTTTGAAAAAATATCTGTAAACTATAAAGTCAAGAAAAGAATTAACACTTTTCTAAGTTTGACTTTGTCTTCTCAATTATCGGATGTGGATGTCGGATCATGTTCAAGTTCAAATAATTTCAGGGATAAAGACAAAAAAAATAATCTCCTCCTTTCCATCGTCAGGCAAAGGATATATTATAAAATGGAAGAATGTATTCAAGAGTCACAATAGTAGTCAACTTGTGCTTTGTTTGACTGTGTTAATGATATTACTTTTCCTTATTATATATATAAAAAAAAGTCTAGTTTTTATTCCCACTTATGCGACTTTATTTCCCTCCCTCTTCTCTTTCATCATCTCATGGTATTGTTGCAGCATGGTGATTTCTAGATTTTCTTTGTGAAATCAATGCCATATAACTTTTGTGAAATTTTCTGACAAAATTGTACGCAATCGGTAATTCTATTTACATTTCTGGTTCTGTCTATATTCTTCCCTCCGCACTAAATCCCTAAAATTACACCTCCAAATAAATTTCCATTTTTATAGACAAAAAAAATTATTAAATCTTTAATGCACTTTTTTTAAATATAAACCATTTTATTATTAATAAAAAAATTATATAAAAGACTTAAACAAAAAATGAGACTCACGGAAAATTATTTTCAAATAAATTTCAGATTGTGTGTTTAACAATGAACTCAACATTCTGAAACTCAATCTTGTGTTCACTTCTAATAGAAGAAATACAAAAAAATTTCTCATTTTTAACTCTTTTACAAAATATTTCAAAGACCGTGAAAGGTTTGTGTCTATGTACAATGGTTTATATCCATGTATATCTAGAATAGTCATCAATTATGACAAAGTCATATTTTTTACCTCCTAGACTCAACATTCTAGTTGGGGCAAATAGATTCATATATAACATTTGTAATGGTCTGGAAGTGGAAACAAACAACATCTTTGGATTTAAAAGAAGTTTTGAATTGTTTCCCTTGCTAACATGTTTCACAAAGAAGATGAGTTTTTCAACAAATATTAGGCAGTCTTTTAATTAAATCCTTTTTGGATAATTTTGAAATATGTTATAAATTGACATGTCGAAGTTTTTTATGCCAAAGCCATCTTTCATCTTCTCTGGATACAGACATGTTATGTTTTGTTTACTAAGATCTATTAGATCAATCTCATAAAGATTGTTGTGTCGTTTGGTAGTAAAGAAGGACTTGTTATCTTCTGTTTTGACTATGCATTTGTCTTTGTCGAAGGATACAATATAACCACTTTCATAAAATTGACTTAAGTTAAGCAAGTTATACTTTAGAACTTCAACATATAAGACGTTGTCTATGAAGGCAATTGCTCCTCCTTCAAGTGGTTTTAGGTCGAGGAACATAGACCTTTCCCCTGTTGTGTCTTGAGCATCCACTATCTAGGTACCAGCTTAAACCTTGGCCTTTTCATACCAAGGATATCTTCAACAAGAGCTATTTGAGATTTTGGTACCCATATCTTTTTAGGTCAAGTAGAGTTAGTACCTTTATATATTTGTTTCTTCTTATGCATATGAACTTAGAATGTCTAGTCTTAACATAGAAGTCACAATTTTTCGAGTCAAACTGTGATTTGGAGGATGATGTTCCTTTTTCCAAACCTAGACCAAACTTGTGATATGGGTGTTGATAGAATTTTAACAGCATAGTAAGTGTGTTAGAACTTTCCAAAAACTTCCCAAAGTCTTTAGTAAGACAAGCTACTTCCTTTCTCTTTTTTTTTCAACTGTGGAGGATATGTCTATCTTACTCGCTTGACTTAGACTCTCTTCTGGAGTCTGGATTTTCTTTTTCAAATCTTTATTTGTTTTCTCCAGTTCAATGTTTTCACAAACAAATGCTTTATTTTTTTTGCACTGAAGAGAAATCATATAATATTTATGAAGAAGAACATCACAAAGCATATACTTTTCATCATCTAATGAAGCACTATAAGAATTATCAAATTCAGAGCATGTTTTTACCTCAATCTTATCGTTTGTATCTTCCATGAGACAAACGTTAGCTTGTTCATCATTTGAGTTGCTACTTTTCTCGCTGTTTGAGTTGTCCCAGGTGACCATTAGACTTTTCTTTTTCTTGTCCATAGAATATCTTATTTTCTTCAACTCAGGACATTTAGTCTTCATGTGTCCAAGTTTTCTACACTCAGAGCAAATGATCTCTTTACTCTCCCCTTTGTGTTTCTTCTTGAATCTTGTATCCTTTCTTCTAGAGGAGTGTTGAAAATTTATTTTCTTCTTCATCACCAGTTTGAATTTTCTAGACATTAGAGCTACTTCATTATTTGTGGATCCATTAGAGTTGTCTAATACATCATATTTAGCCATTTTCACTTTAAGAGCTTCGGATAGGCTTTTCTTTTCTTCTCTTTTGAAGTTTATTTCTTCATACTTGAGAGCAACAAAATTCCTCTTTTGCAAATGATCTATGTTTTGAAGGTGATTTCATGAAATCTAATAATACCAAAAAACTCATCCCATGCAAGATTCTTTTGGTCTCTTGCTTCATGAATGATTGTGGTCTTTGGTTCCTACACCTTTGGAAAGTCGTCCAACATTTTCAAGTTTATCTAAGCCTCGGGATATTTTTGTCCAAGAGTTTCCATAATGTTTAGAAGGAGTAAAAGTCTTCCAAACATGTTGTCCACAGACTCTCCATCCTTTATAGCAAAGCTTTCATAGTGTCTGGTCAAAGTCGTAGCTTTTCTCAATCTGACATTCTCAATACCTTTATAGTTTATGCTTAATGAGTCCTATATTTCTTTGGCAGTTTTTAATTTTCAAATCTTTTTGTACTCATTTTTAGATAAAGTACATGTCAGAGTGTATCTTGCTTTTGTGTTCAGATCCATAATGGCTAGATCAACATCTGTCCATTCAGGTTCTGGTCTAGAAAATAGGAATATCCCCATTCATGATAATAAGTTAGATTTTATATTGGGAGGGCTTGGTGTACATCTTCATTTTTTCCTTCTAATAGGGGCAGTCTTCTTCAGTGAAGCCTAGTGGCCTTGTAAGAAATGTTCCCTCAACAATGAACTGACTGTTGTTATCTGCCATCTGGATCATTTCCTTTAGACATTGTTAGGTGCTCAACCCTTAGAGGTTGTGCTCCGATACCAAACTATAAAGGCAAATATCATAAGAAAGGGGATTAAATTGTGATTTTAGAAATTTTAAAACCTTTTGCACCTAAAAAAAAACTTTTTATCTGATAAAACTTTGTAAAGAACAAATAACAGGTTTTTTTTCAAAAAATCCTATCAAACGCTATAAAAACATTTTTAGAAAACACAAGATATCAATTAAAATCTAAAAACAAATTCACACCCTTTGTTAGATAAAGCATAAAGGAAAGCAAGAAAGATAAAACACAATAATTTTTATATTGGTTCGCCTCTACCACTGAGATTACGTTTAATTCTTGGCAAACCACCAAGTTCTACTAACTTCTCACAAGTTATAAGTATTGTTCAATGTCACTTCTACCTCTTATGAAATCAAGCTTTTCCCAAGCTTGACAACAACCCAGTATTCTTTGTTCTACCAATCCACTACTAGCTCTAAACAAATCAAAAAGGATTTGTTGTTTGTAATTTCTCACTGACTAAAGCTATGAATGGCTTACAGATGGATATACAATTAGCTCTTTAGTCTTTTCTCTCAATATGTTCAAAGTGTTTTGAGAGCTTTTGAACTTTACAAGAATATACATAAATCTTTTTATAGAAAGAATAAAATGAATGTATATGTGTAAGATTTGTGTCTCTTCTTCAAAGCTTATAGTATTTATAGTCTTTGATGTGCCATCATTTTCTTCTATTTTCTAAACCCTTTTTGCACCATTTTAATTACTGATTGGTCTTAATTGTCAATTAATCAGGCATTTTTATTATTTGGGCTCATTTAGCTAATTTGATGTTTTTAATCTAATTTCAGGAATTAATGAAACATTGGGCTTAATCCGGATTTTGGTTATGGACTTGAAGAGGGCAAATTAAGCAGCGCTTACCTTAGTTAATTTCTAATTAGGAAATTTCGCAATTTTATTTTATGTTGTTCAGTGTTTATTTCGTTTTGGGCCAGAGTATTGTAATAGGGCCCAGTGACTTTGAGTGACTCTTTTTAAATAGCAGCCTTGGGATTCGTGCAAGGCATTCTGTTATGCTATTCATTATTCAGAGCTTTTGTTTTAGGGTTTTCGTTTTTCTGCTTAATGCTACTGTTCACGTAATGCAATTTTACGTTTTCTGTTTCTAATTACAATTTTGTTCTTGCTTCTTCTTCTACTCTCATTTTACGTTTCTGTTTCATCTACGTTTCTGTTCATTTACGTTTTTGTTCATTTACGTTTCTGCTTCATGTTTCATTTGCGTTTTCTGTTTGAATCCATGGAAGGCTAGATTTTCTGGTGTTGTTTCCTTTTGAGGACGAAGCCCAACTCTCTTTGAGGTTTCGCTTGAAATGTGGTTCCCTGGCAGTTTTCCCTTCACCAGTTATCCCAAATTCGTGAATATTAATCAGTGCACGCTTCGTGTTCGATTAATTGCCTCTGAGCCTAACTTGCGTTCATGCTTAATGGACGAAGGGCTAACTGGTGTATGTGGTGCCTAATCACGTATTGACAACCCTAAGTTGATTTTCGCTTAGTAAATTGAAATAGGGTTGGATTAAGTGGTTGACTGTTAGGGACGAATTCTCCATAACCCAGGATAAGAGAATGGCTTCTGAATCAAAGGAAACAACCCATTTTTAATATTAGTAATTTCGTATTCCAGTTTACTTGTTTTGCTCTTTAATCACAAAACAAACAACCCCCCCCCCCCAATCGTTACTGTTACTGCAAGTATATTATGAACATTTGATTTGTCACTGCTCGTTGGGAAACGACCTAGGATCACTTCCTAGTTACTGCATTTTCATGTTTATTTGATTCGGGTACGGCCTCGATCAATCTTCATCTTCAAGTATTTGTTGTCTCACAATGATTGGATTCTTCACTTGTCTTCATTTGATGATAATGGTCATTGGGACCTTGCATTAAATGCATGTCCCTTCTTCATGCAAAGAGTCCACTCTTATAAGTTATCTTGTGTTGAGCACTTCAACAAAAAGTCATTTCCCATCCATCAGAGCAAGTCCGCATGGCGGAACACATCTTTTGATGGAGATCAACACTTCTAGATCTTGAACTTTATTTATTTGTCATAGGACTTTGTTAGATCCTAGGAAAATGTTTTTGCAAAGTGAATCTCAAACAACATTAAATGATCTTCTTAAATTCTTCTCTTAAATGTGTTATTAGATCATGAATTATGCTTGTTATCATCTGAAAGATCAGATGTAAAATAGAAGATCATAGTTTGATTATGCATTAGACACTGCTTTCATCATTTGTATTTATTTGCATGTAATTAAAATAATTAGGAGTCTTGATTGGTCTTTAAGTCATAGAATGACTTTTGACTTAACAAACTGAATAAGGTTCTCTTTAGGACTGAACTAATATAAATCTTGTCTTGGATTCTCTTTCTCTCTATTCTTAGTTTTGGAAACAATCATGATCATTGGAATTCAATAAGTCTTTGATGAAAACTCTAATTTTAAAGGTTTTTATTAATTGGTTTTCCTTGTTCATAAACTCTGTGCAAGAAGTTATTTTAAGAAAAACTTGATTCACACAAAGGGGTTTACATGTATTTTAATTTATTAAAATAAGAATTGGTAAAATCTTTAAGAACCTATTCAACCCCCCCCCCCCTCCCTTTTAGATTCTCAGTTGTATTATTAGCATTAATGTGAACATACCAAAAGTTAACAATCACTAGTGACACGAGTCAAACGGGGAAAAACAATATCAAAGGATAATAAGTTATGGAGGGTGCGTCTGACTTAAAACCTTAACTCTGTATTACTAGTATCCAAGTAATGCTAACTTAGAGGCAAACTATTATATGGAGAATGTGTCTGACTTTAAAACCTTAAGTCAATATTACATGTATCCAACTAACACTAGCTTTGTGGTAATTGTTATGGGAAATATCCCGGTTACATTACTTCATACGAGATAAGTAGTAAACCTGTTTAATAATCATAGTAGACTAAATAACAAACTCAAGGAGCACCTAAACACAGGATCATGCACATACTAAAGGAAATGAACTCTAACTTATTTTCCCACCAAGAATGTCTATTTATAGAGGTTTTCTCTCACAAGTGAGTTTCATTCTCATTCATTGATTTATCCCAAACATTTTCTGACTTGATCATTGGAGTCTCTATAGGTGAACACCACCTTGGACGTGAAATATCTTCAATCATCTCAATTTTTCATGTCGACGATTTTTTCCCTGGTCTCTCATACTAATATCACAACTGATGCAATCTTACCCCCCAAGGGCATTGGATAGAAGACTCCAAGAACATTGGGCCAGAGATGTTAGAAAAGGTCTTAGGATTCTCATGAGCCTTAGGGTAGATTTCGGGCCCATAGGCTAAATATGAGCCCACTTATCTTTGTACATATTAGATTAAGGTTTAATTATTTTTGGGCCTTGTATTTAGGGCTCCATAATGTACGTAGGGTACCCTAGAAATGTAGGATTTTTCAGTCCTTCTATTTTAGGGCACCTAGACTAGTTTTTGTATTAAGGGCAATTTTGTAATTTCGCATGCATTAGGTGAATATTTCATGTGTTGGGAAATAAATTTAATTGAATTGAGAGAACTCCAATCCAATTAAATTTTAGAGGGGGAGGTGAGCATTTACTTGCTACACCCCATTGTCACATCATATAGTCACACTTTGTGCATGTTCTTCACGCTTTACATGTCTCATGACACCTAAGCACGCTTAATGGAGAATCTTGGACTTGATCTTGGATTAGTGGGCTGAACCATAAGTAAAATTCATTAATCATAATTAGTGAAATTTTTTGCTCCAAAATTTGGCTCCACAAATTCAAATGAAATTTGAATATAAATTCAAATTTCACTCCAATTTTGTATGACACTTAGGCTATAAATAGAGGTCATGTGTTTGTATTTTTTAAACTTTGATCATTTGAGAATTACACTTCAAAGTTCAGACCTCATTTGAGACACAAAATTTCGTGCTCCTTCTCTCCCTCACCCTCCACTCATCTTCTCCTACCTTCAAGCTCTTATCCATGGCTTCCTATGGTGGTGAGCTTCTTCTTGACTCATCTTCTCCTTGAAGTGGCATCTCCATTCATCATTCTTCCATCTCCATTCCACTGCCATTGATCATCAAGAAGCAAAGGACTCCATTGATGAAAAAGATCCAAGGCCTACAAGCTCCACAAGGAGCTATATCATGTGATATCAGAGCATCTTCATCCAGGTGATGTTCTTTTGCTTCCTTCATGTATCTCCTCCATTTTCTTGTGGTTTGGTGCTTTTTATAGTAGATCCAAAAAAATAAACCGATTAAATCTTAGATCTACACTTGTTCTTGCATTTTTTATGGTTCAAATTTTATAGATCTACTCTTGAATCATGTTTTTGTGTTTATTTTAGGTTCTATCATTTTTCAGTCATAATCTTCTTGTGCTAAACCTTTAGATCTCAATTTTCTTGCAAAATATTGATTAGAAAAGAAAACACAAAAATCTAAGTGTTTATGTGGAGCTTATTCCTGACTCATCTTCTCCTTGAAGTGACATCTCCAATCACCTTTCCCCCTTCTCCATTCCACTATCATTGATCTTCAAGAAGCAAAGGATTCTATTGATGAAGAAGATCCAAGGCCTACAAGCTCCACATGGAGCTATGTCACATAGGAAGGTTCCATGTTTCATCTGCTTGACTTGGAGTCCAAGGAAGAAGTTCAACTCTTCCATCATAGACATGTCAAATTCCTTCTACATACAACTGGAAAATTCCTTACACAAAATTTCATTAGTAGCACCAAATATAATATCATCAACATATATTTGAACAATTAATAAGTCACTGTTTAGTTTCTTAATAAACAATGTTTTGTCAACTTGGCCTCTAGTGAAAGATTGCTCAATTAGAAAACTACTCAATCTATCATACCAAGACCTTGGTGCTTGTTCCAAACCATACAGAGCCTTTTCAGTCTATAGACATGGTTAGGATGTTTGTAGTCCACGAAACCTGGTGTTTGATCTAAATACAATTCTTCTTCAATGAGACCATTGAGGAAGGCACTTTTCATATCCATTTGGAATAGTCTGAAATTCATGATGCATGCAAATGCAAGCAGCAGTCATATGGCTTCTAACCTTGCAACTGGAGCGTAGGTTTCATCATAGTCGATTCCTTCTTCTTGGTTGTAACCTTTTGCAACCAGTCTTGCTTTATTCCTTACTATAATGCCAAATTCGTAAAGTTTATTTCGTAACACCCACACTTCATTTCTATTAAACTGATTTTGCTCTTCATGCATTGCCATCAACCAGTGTTCATCACACAAAACTTCATCAATGTTTCCTGGTTCAACTTGAGAAACAAAAGCCATATTGTTACACAAAACCCTGAGTCTAGAAAAAGTAGAGACACCTTTTGATATTTCTCCAATTATGTTATCCAAGGAGAGGTCTTTTTGAGTTCTCCATTCTCTAGGAAATTCTTTAGGCATTGTAGTTGAGATCTCTTTGTTTTGTTCAAGTTCTTCATATTTGATATCATCTTCAAGAGTATAATCATTTTCCTGAAAACCTGTATCTTCTTCTTCTAAAGAATTATCTTGAACAATAGAGTTAGTTTCATCACATACTACATGAACATGTTCTTCCAGACTTAGAGTTCTCCTATTGAATACTCTATATGCTTTACTATGCAATGAGTAACTTAGAAAAATAGCCTCATCGGCCTTTGCATCAAATTTACCAAGAGATTCTTTATCGTTATTTAAAACAAAACATTTGCAACCAAAAACTCTCTGGTGAGATATATTTGGTTTTCTTCCTTTATACAGTTCATAAGGAGTTCTCTTTAAAATAGGTCTAATTAGTACTCTATTCAAGGTGTAGCAAATAGTATGTATTGTATCAGCCTAAAAGTACTTAGGTAACTTTGTTTCATTTATAAGGGTTCTTGCACCTTCTTCAAGGGGTGTTCTTGGGGCACAACACCATTTTGTTGGGGTGTTCTTGGGGCAGAAAAATTGTAGTGAATTTCATTTTCTTCACAAAAGTTTTCAAAAGACTCATTTTGAAATTCACCTTCAAAAGTGACATATCCTCTTTTTTTGACACAAAGTTAGTAAGTTTGAACTTGTCACCCGTCATGTGCCTAGAGCAGCCACTATCCAAGTACCATAGTGAGTCCCTTGCTTTTAGGCACACCTACAAGACAAAATCAATTTGCCTATAGGAACATCAAATCTCCTAACATAACATTTATATGATGTATGTCCTCTTTTCATGTAATAATGACACGTCTTTACATGCAATAATAATAAGTCTTTACATTTCTTTTAGAATGCACTAAGTTCTTCTCTTTGGAGACCTTGTTTGGGTTCACCCTTTTTGAAGATACAAACTTAGTTTTCTTGGAAAAGGTAGCTTTCTTGTTATACCCCAAACCAGTCTTATTGGTAGTATGATTTTGCACGCTTGGCATGTGATTGATATCACTCTTTCCTTTGTTTAATTTTCTAAAAAGATCTTTAAGATAGGAAAGCTCAATGTGCAACTTCATACGTTCAATGTAATCATCCATATTAAAAGAAGTAGAGGTACAATCACAACCAATGGCTTTATAGCTTGAAACAAGTTTCTCATTTACTTGCTTCAATTTATCCAACTCACTTTATGTTGAAGCCAATTTAGTGATATGCAATTTTAGATCGCTTTTCAGCTTTTTGTTCAAAACAGCAAGCCTTTGAGCTTCTTCATGCATTTCATTAAATGCTTCCAAAACTTCTTCAAGTTCAGGATTTACCTCAGTTTCTTCAATGGTCGATGAATCATTTATTGACTTTTCCATTAAGCATACATTTGCAACTTATTCATCACTAGAAGAGTCAAAGGATGTAGACGCATTGTCTTCCCACGCTATGCAAGCCTTTTTCTATTTTCTATCCTTCTTTCCTTTATTTTCACCAACTTGTTTTCTAAGATAAATAGGACATTCAAATTTTCTATGACCTTGCTTACCACATTTAGAGCATGTGAAGTTTTATAGAATTTTCTGTCTTTGGACTTCTTAAGAAATTTTCCAAACTTCTTTACCATCAACTTGAAATTCTCTGCCTCTTCCTCACTGCTAGAACTATCCTTGTAATATTCCTTTGAGGAGTTGACTTTGAGTGCAATTCCTTTTCTTTTCCTTTCTATTTTTTCTACATGAGATTGTTGAATCAGCTCATGTTCATATGCAAGCAATTTACCAAAGAGAGCTTCCATTGTCATTGTAGCTAAGTCCTTGGACTCTGTGATTGTTGTAATCTTTGGTTCCCAAGTTCTTGTAAGACAATTGAGGATTTTGATGTTCAACTCATCATCTTCAAACATTTTTCCCTGACCAAGGAGATGATTCACAATATGGGTGAATGTTGTTTGAAGTTATAAAATGGTTTCTCTATTCTTCATTCGGAACGCTTCATATTCGGATACAAGAGTGTGCTTTCTTGCTCTTCTCACATCTGTTGTGCCTTCATGAGTGACTTCAAGCATATTCCAAATTTCCTTTACACTTTTGCACCTTGCAGTATGAAAGAATTCATCAGAAGATAAACTAAAAGTTAAAATGTTTATAGCCTTTTGATCATCTTGCACTTTTTTTTCTCATCATCTTTCATTTCATCCCATTCTTTAGGTACCAATTCACCATTCAGCTCATTAGTTGGTATAAAAGGACCTTTAACAGTGGCATTCCATGCACTGGGATCAATTGATTGAATAAATATTTCCATTCTCTTCTGCCAAAAAGAAAAATGTTCACCCTCAAACAAAGGAGGTCGATTTAAAGATGCACCATCTTTGAAAGTGATTTATTTTGAGCCCAACTTTAGAAAAACTATGATCTTGAGTAACTTTCAAGACTTGGCTCTGATACCAATTGAAAAAGATGATGGTACTCACAAACCAAGAGGGGGGGAATTGGTTTTCAAAACAAAACGAACGTTTAGAGCCACAATTGCAAAAACTTTGATAAACCGAACTTAGTCAATACTGAATTAATTCACCCTTTACATAAGATCCTTGTTAAAGTTCTTTCTTTCACAAAGATATTTTCATGAACCTTTAATAAACTGATTAAGACTAGAATGAGAAAGAAATATAAGATTAAGAGAAGAAGTACACAAACTTTTTATACTGATTCACTCTCTACCACCAAAGAAGCTAATCTTGTTATCTAATTCAAACCCGAATTGGATTTTCACTATGCATATAGAATTCTTACAAGCAATCTCAGTTCCTACCCCAGAAAAAAAAAAAAAAAAAGACTTAGGCACTCAACACTAGGGTCCTCTGTGAAAAAAAGCCTAAGAGAAACATATCCTTAGCCCAAACTAGAAACACCTATTCTAGCATGCCTTTAGAAATTCATGCACAAACAAGAGATGTGTAAAACCATACACAAAAAAACTAGAGTCAAAGATAGACACAACTTGATCAATCCTTTCCTCAAAACCTTGCTTGACTGAATAAGGTGGCTTCTTGAACTCAAGAAAGTGACACAACTCACTTATCACAAAAGATCTTCATAATCAAAAGATTTGAAGTTGTGAGTCACTGTTTCTAAGCATTTTTCTCCTCTTTTTTCTTTAAGTAATGATCAGCATGTGATCCTAGCTCTTCAAAAGCTCACAAATGTTGTGTTATTAGAGAGAACACAAGGTGGTTATTTATAGAGAAAGCAATTATAACCATCTATAATCGATTTAATCTACAAGGTAATCGATTAACTCAATGAAGTAATCGATTAGATTATCTTTTTAATCGATTAAAGTGTTCTTCCAAAAACTGGAAACAGCTTAAGAACAATGTAATCGATTAGATACTCAAAGTAATCGATTAAAGTGTTCTTCCAAAAATTGGAAACAACTCAAGAACAATGTAATCGATTAGATACTCAAAGTAATTGATTAAAGTGTTCTTCCAAAAACTGGAAATAGCTCAAGAACAATGTAATCAATTAGATACTTCTGAAACACTTATAGATAGAGAAGTAATCGATTATAACACATGGTAATCGATTTAAGCATAGACTCCTAAATAGTCATTGTCTGAAAAACAATTGTGTAATCGATTATGATAAGGTTGTAATCGATTAAATTGATACGAGACATAACTCTACAAGCTTAAGACAACTTGTGTAATCGATTTAGATAAGGTTGTAATCGATTGAAACAAAGAGTTTCACCTTTTGAAGAAATTTTCTAACTTCATAAATTTTCTTTTTACTCACTCATGATGATGCATGATGCACAAAAAATATGATATGGACTAAGATGCAACATTCAATATAACAACCAATACAAATGCCACTCAAGAGAGTTGGGCATGTAAAAGATAAAACTTCTTCAGGCTCTTCTTTAATCTTCAAGCTTAAGTCATCATGTTGCTTCCCCTATCTCTAACAGTTCCTCCCTTTGTTTCCCTTCCTCCCAATCCTAACAACAATGAAGAAATTGATTTCCCATCTCAACTAATTCCTTCCTTTCAGGCATCTTCACATCTTCGCAAGCCCGTTCAGAATCTTCTTTAATCCCTTTTTTCTCAAGCCAAAAGGGTCAGTGTCATCCATGACTCTCTCATGGCATTAGTGGCATAAGATGCCACAAACATGCAAAATGTTGAGGATTACACTTTTCATGGCACAAGTGCCTTTACCCTTTTTACTTTTTCTTAAGAGGAAATACGAAGGCCATTAGTTGATGGCTTACATGCCCTTGAAATTCCTTTTTAAACAAGGATGCTTCCCAACCCAATTCATTGATTTCATAATTGCACAAAGAGATTTCATTAAATTCAATGATGGAAACCTCTACAACACAAGCAAGGCAATTGAAGGTGCTTTCATTGATTGGATAGAGCATTTCACTAGTGGCAAGAAGCTTTGGGCATTGGGACCATTCAACCCTTTAGCCATTGAGAAGAAATATGAAACGCACCATTTCATTTATGTCACACACACACACACACACACACACACACACACACACACACACACACACACACACACACACACACACACACACACACACACACACACACACACACATATATATATATATATATATATATATATATAAAATAAAACAACCCCCTCCCCTTCTCCTAATTCCCTTTTCTTTTCAATAATTTTCCCCCATAAACCCTTTCCCTCTTCTTCCCAATTTTTCATCTCTCAACCTTTTACTCATCTTCTTCCATTGTTCCAAAATTAATCAAGTTTATTGCATCCTTGTGTTACTCTCAAGTATGGGGAGGTGATTAGAGTAAAAGGGAACACCACTCATTTCCTTAAAATTTCTATTTGATCTTTCTGAGGTAAATTTATAACCCATTGTGTTAGATGAGTATTTTATAGCATAGTTTAGTTATGGGTTGTGTGAGAAGGGTTAGAAAACTAAGTATTAGGGATTATTGTGGTTTCCTCAAAACCCTAGGTATGCTAAATTTAGGAATTTTGCCTAGTCTCTTGTTCCTTTTATTTTAAATACTTAGATCCTATGGAAAATATGGCTGTTGATCCTCCCAACGGCATTCGAAGGTATTGATTGCGTTCATTTTGAGTGAGTAGCTAATCTACTTAGCGACATTTTAAAAAAAAATCTTTTAGGAGAAGCAAGTAAACTTCAAAATATATTCTTTTGTGATCTTTAAAATTTTAGGAGTACTCGAGAATAAAGTAAAATGTTTATTTTTGCTTGATTGGAATTTATTCTGAGATTTTTTATAAGGTATTTAAGAATGAATATTGAATTATATTTTATTTTATTTATTTTGATTTCATGTTGACTATTGTTCGCTACAACGAAAGGATAATGTAGCCTATGAGTCAAACATTCATTGTGTGTGTGTGTGTGTGTGTGTGTATTGTCTCCATTTGTTGCAACAAAGAGAGAATGCAGCCTATGGGTTAAATACCAATAGTTCCTAAAGTTTTGTCTGCTGCAACGAATAGATAATTCAGCCTACGAACTAAATGTCGTAGTTTTATAATTACCGTTCGCCACAACGAAGAGATAATGTGGTCTACGTGCACATAGTGCAATGAAAGTTTTTTTATAAGGTTATTATTCTTGAATACAAGTTTATATGTAGTTCTAAAACTTTTCAAGGGAGTATACAATAGTTTCTAAAAGTAAGTTGTATTTGTTTTGCTTTTATTTAATGTCATTTAAATTCTTTTTGGATGTAAAGACTCGTGCTATGTTGTGCTCTTCTTCCTGTTCGCTTTGTATTTTATGCTCTCACTAAATCTTTATAACTTACCCCTTCTTTCATTTTATTTTCTCAGATACACAAGTAGTTGAGTAGATGACTTCCTGAGATTTGCCGACTTACCCAGGAATTTGTCTATCTTTTGGTAGGTCATCATTGTGTTTGACATGGAGTATTTTTTTGTGACTCCAGTATAATGGAGCTATAGGGATTAAGGTAGTAATAGATATAAAGAAAATCCCTTTATTTTTGAAATTTAGATTATCCTATCTTACAGATATGTTGATTGTGTAATTGTGATGTTTTGAGACACTTTGATGATTAGTATTTATGACCTATATCACTATTAGTTGATATTTTGGATAGTATGTCAAGGGTCTATGTTGTGATTTGTGGTCTTGATATCTAATTGTTGGATCTATATATATATATATATATATATATATATATATATATATATATATATATATATATATATATATATATATATATATATATATATATATATATATATATTTGTTTGGATATGTGATATGTGATATGTTTTTACAGGTTATTCAATATGGGGTTTGACCTATTTTTAGGTGAAACTTTGCTGAATTTTCGGTAACCCCTTTTGGTTGATCTTTTAATTGTGATTTTGAGTGAGGATTCTTAGGTTAGCCAAACTAAGGAAATTATAGTTTGTGCACCAATCATGGTCCAAAAGTGGGTCGTGACAAAGTTAGTATCAAAGCTAGGTTGATAGGTCATATAGCTGCATTATTTGGTTTGTTATGAAATCTTATTTGTAACTTGTGTATTCGGGCACAACTTACATGCAAAAGGCTATGAAAATTCGTTATTAGACTAAAGTTTTTGTCTTAGTGTATTTGATTCTAAGTTTTTTTTTCTAGTTCTTCCTCATAATTAAATCTTTGATCCTTACTCTTATCTTAGGTCAAGATGCCACCCAGGAATAGGCGTGCTAGTGAGCTAGTTTCTGATGAGGCTTCTGCTAGGATGTGTGCTTATGCAAGATGGAAAAATGGTAGCTTATGCAAGATGGAAAAATGGTAGCTTATGCTTCAAGACAATTAAGGCCACATGAAAGGAATTATCCAACACATGATTTGGAGTTGGTTGCAATTGTCTTCGCTTTAAAATTTTGGAGGCATTATTTGTATGGGTCATATTTTGATGTCTTTAGTGATCATAAAAGTTTGAAATACCTGTTTGATCAAAAGGAGTGAATATGAGACAAAGGAGGTGGATTGAATTTTTTAAAGATTATGAATTTAAGTTACAATACCACCTAAGAAAAGCTAATGTTGTGGTTGATGCTTTGAGCAGAAAAATGTTACATGTTTCTACCATTATGTTACAAGAGATGGATTTACTTGAAAAATTCAGAGATTTGAATATATCATTGAATGTAGATCAAGGTTGACTTTAGTTGAATATGGTCAAGATCACTAATGGATTATTATAGCAAATTCGAACTCAACAAAGAGTTGATCATTGTCTTCAAGAAAAAAGAGTTGATAAAGAAACAAGAAACAATTGAATTTGAAGAAGATTTTAAAAGGATGATAAGATTCACGGCAAAATTTGTGTACCAAGCGATCAAATACTCAAAAACTTGATTTTAGAAAAATCTCATAAAAGCAAGTTGAGTATACATTCTGGAATAACAAAAATGTATCAAGGCCTTAAAAGAATGTATTGGTGGGTAGGAATGAAGAAGGAGGTGGATCAATATGTAGCAGCATGTTTAATTTGCCAAAAAGCCAAGATTGACCACCAAAAACTTGCAGGTATGTTGCAACCTCTAAATATTCCTAAATGGAAAAGGGATAGTATTGTGATGGACTTTGTTGTAAGATTACCAAGAACTCCTAAAGGTCATGATTCTGTTTGGGTTATTATTGATAGGCTAACAAAACCAGTTCACTTTTTGCCTATTAATATAAAGTAATCTTTAGAAAGATTAACTCAATTGTACTTCAAAGAGATTGTTCGACTTCCCAAAGTACCATCTAATATAATCTCAGAAAGAGATCCACGATTCACTTCAAGATTACAGGCAAGCCCTTGGCACAAGACTTCAACTAAGTTCTGCCTAGCATCCACAAACAGACAGACAATCAGAATGAACGATTTAGTCATTGGAGGATCTATTGAGAGCAAGCAATCTGGAAGATTCTGGAAATTGGTATGAATTCCTTCCTTTAATTGAATTTACTTGCAACAATAGTTTTCGCTCCAGTACAGGTATGGCACCATATGAAGTATTATATGGTTGAAAATGTCGAACTCCACTATGCAGGTACAAAACAAGAGAAAAATTTATTCTAGGACCTAAGTTGGTACAACAAACTACAGAGAAAATAAAAATGGATCAGGAGAAAATGAGAGCAACACAAAGCATACAAAAAAGTTTCGTAGATCAAAAGAGAAGACCTCTTGAATTCCAAGAAGGTGATCGTGTATTCTTTGAAAATTAGACCAACAATTGGTGTTGGTAGAATAATGAAATCCAAGTAACTTACACCAAAATTCATTGGACCTTACTAGATTCTTCAACGAGTCGGTCATGTGGCTTACCAAATAGCTTTACCCTCTTTTCTTTCTAATCTTCACAATATTTTTCATGTTTCTTAATTGAGAAAATATATTTATGATCATTCACATGTAATTGAGCCTGATACAACACAATATAAAGAAAACTTAACCTATGTTGCATTACCTATTAAGATTACAGAAAGAACGATAAAGCAACTTAGAGGTAAGCAAATTCCATTAGTAAAAGTGGCATGAAATGATGTCAAAGAGAATGCTACATGGGCATTAGAAGATAAGATATAGGAGCGGTATCCATTTTTAATGAGGTACGTACATGAGGATAAAATTTTTATTATAGAGGGAGAATTGCAAACATTCTACTTTTTATTGCAATTTAAATATAAATATGCATATTTAAAAAGTTAGTAAATAGTAATTAATTTTTATTAGAGAAAGAGAATTGCAAACATTCAACTATTATCAGCTGTTTTTTCTAAATAAAATTATAAGTCAATGTTTTTTTCTAAATGGCAGTCACTGGTACGATTTTGATTGCTAGTCTTTCCTAGACTCTAACGTTAGTAAGGATTTGGTAAATGTTGATTTTAATTGTCTCAAAGATGAATAAATACAGGGAAAGAGTCCCCATTCAGAGCCTCAAGCATTGACCATCTCAAATAGCTGAAACCAGTACCCAGACTCAGATCAGTCTAGCACACAGACAACTCCGACAGGTCTTACCACACTATTCACCAAATAATCTAGGGATGTCTAAAAAATTTGAGACCAACTTTATTCAAAAGCTAAGACATAAATTTGAGTTCTATTTCATTTGCTTTACTCAACACAGTTATACCTATGGCATAGAACTTGGGATGGGTAGACTGTAGACATTCTAAGGCCTTACTAACATATAGGAACAAGTATAGACGATGTTGCTAGAGTTACATAAGTCTCGGGGCTATACGGCACAATTTACTCCTATGAGTTTTACATAGAAACCAACTTAAATGGGTCTTAGAGGAAAAATTACTATAAATTATCAGATTGCCTAAATTAAGTGAGACCAAAAGAATTTGAAAGATAGGACAGAAATCTATAGAATATTAAGGGGAATTAGATTGAATCTATGTGGCTCGATTGGATAGCCATTATGAAGACAGATTTGGAATATGACTAATTTTCATATATAATATATGCTTCGCATATTGTTCTCTAATGTTATAATTTTGTAGCCAAGAGCAATTAACTTAAATACATTTTCTTAACTTACTAGAAAAGATTGAAAATGGTGAAATAAGCATAGTAACCATCTCTTCGAAGGCTCATCAAATTAGATTCAGAAATCACAGAACTACAAGTATAGTTATGAACTCAAACATGGCATATAAGCACATTTTCATTTTGTTGACATGCCTATCTTCAATTTAGTCATTTTCAACTTAAATTAAAAGCAATTAAAACATGAGTAACATCACAAGTCGGGTATGTACTAGGCAAATTAGGGAACTCAGAACATTGATTTCCATCATACACATAGGTGCACATATAATAGGATAACTATGTTCCTTGACCTTCAATTGTGGCCTGTAGAATACACAACTCCCACGGTATCATAGGGCCACCCTACCCTACAACTCCAAAGCCACACGGGGGTCACTTTTAGATCCTCATGGAATTCCAAATGATAAGATAACATCAGTCACAGTTCCCACGGTATCTACCAGTTTTCAAACACATCATAATTCACAAGTACACAACTCAATTATTTGGAAGTTCACATGCATGATGATTTGAAGAGTATTTTGGTACGAACCCAAAAACAGTTGGAGTAGAGTTCACATGCAGTCCCTAGCAGCAGAAATCACTGAGATCTAATGCCTTTCAATTAATGATAACAAGGTTTCTTACAAAATTTGGGCAAACAACCACAAACCCTGGCTATTAGCATGAATTTATAAAAGAATCCAAATGGGTGAGAGCCACAATAATAAAATTGTTGCAGTAAAAACATCAACAATAATTCTATTTAATTTTCTCCCTGCCCTTTTGGTGTCGGACAAAAGAAATGGATAAAGGAATAAGATAGTATGAGAGCCAAACATGCCAAACTCAGACCCACCACTGAATTAACTTTTTGTTACTCAAGTGAATACTACACAATAATATACAATAACTTTAAATAAGATAGTATGATGAATAGAATGATGTGATATTTAGCCACTGCTAGCCATATTGTGAAGGACATAATGCACAACATTTTCATTTTCAACTGAATGCGAAGCCAAATAGATGCGTCACTATATGCAAATTCCAGTCTAATGCATTAATATACAATCTTGATGCAGGTACAACATTTCGGATTTGTGCAGTGCTTGGACCGTCTCACCTTAGAGGGGAGACATAACCAATGGGTTGGTTAACTGGTTCCAGATGACTGGGTTGGGAACATCACCTATTGATTGCTACACAAGTGGAAAAGGGAAAATTGTTAATTCTCTTTATCTTGTTATTATTTCTTAATTTCTATAATTCTATCGACCTCCATATACACACCAATGGCATTTACCATTCTCTTTTCTTGCTTAGGCCCTTTGAGGCTAATTTTAATATGATCCATATAGAATTTAGTTACTAAAAAGGAAATCTGTGTTTATTTGGTTTTGATTGAAAGTACACGTTTTATATAAATTGTTTCTTGAAGTGTGGATCAACTAACGAGTTTATCCAATCAAAGTTGTAAATTTTTAAGAGTTTATTCTATATATTATGGTGTGAAGCATTTTTATACATTCAAAAGAATTTCATTACTTTATCACATCATTCTATTCATTTGTAGTAACAAAGTTAAATCCTGCTAAATATTGCATAAGAATTTGAATACTACACAAGTGAAATGGATAAAGGAATAAGATAGTATGAGAGCCAAACATGCCAAGCAGCATCATCTTTAAAGAATACTACACTAACAATTTTTAGTTTGTAATAGTGGATAATACTAGCTTGTAACTCAAGTGAGGGTACTAAGATGATGGAACATCTTCATATGAACCTCTCATCTTGTCTGTTAATCATGAACACATTTATAAACAGTGAATTTGATTATATCAAGCATTGACAATTGTTGTTTTTTGTTAATAACAGCAGGCAGAAATATTAAAGAATGGAAGGGAGCATAAAAATAGAAATTGAGACTGCAAAGGCTTATTTTATTCTGATATGAAACAACGTATTTAAAAACATGGAAAAGATAGTAACTGCTAACAAAAAGATAACACCACTAACAGATCATGCCTAGAGAATAGGATCAAAACTGTTTTATCCTATCAGTCAACATGACTTTTATTTTTCCTAAAAAATAGCAAAAGAATCTTATCTACTATAGTTTGTTAGACAGTTTCAACAGTCACATCTTAACACTCCTCCTTGACTTTGGAACTACAAACTCCAAGCTTTTGTCTCAAGTATTCAAATTTGGCTTTTGAAAGTGCCTTGGTCAGAATGTCAGCATTTTGATTCTCTGTTTTGCAGTACAGTAACTTCACTTCTCCTTCCCTTTGAACTTCTCTTAGAAGAAAAAGCTTTATCTTGAAGTGCTTAGTTTTGCCATGAAACACTGGATCATTAGCAATTGAGATTGCAGCCTGGTTGTCCACAAAAATTTGTGTGCTTTCTTCTTGTTTCATATGCAAATCTGTCATAATTTTCCTGATCCAAAGAGCTTGATTCATTGCAGCAACAACAGCTACATACTCTGCTTCTACAGTTGATTGAGCTACAACTTCTTGCTTTTTAGAACACCAAGAAAAGACTCCAGAACCAAAGGAAAAACAATAACCAGAGGTGCTTCTCATGTCATCAATACAACCTGCCCAGTCACTATCAGAATATCCATGGAGCTTAAAATTATGAGAATGAAAGTACATTATACCATAATCGAAGTGCCTTTAACATATCTAATAACTCGTTTGGCAGCTTGAAGATGAACTTCACTAGCACAATGCATGTACCTTGAAAGTATACTTACTACAAACAAAATGTCAGGTCTGGTTGCAGTAAGATATATTAAGCAACCAATCAAGCTTCTGTAATGCATTTCATCAACTTTATCAGCTCCATCATCCTTGCTAAATTTCTCCTTTTGGTTCATTGGAGATGTAGTGCTTTTGCAGTCCTCCATAGGAAACTTCTTGAGTATTTCCCTTGCGTATTTCTTTTGGTGAATGAGGATTCCATCATGATCTTGTTTCACCTCCATTCCCAAAAAGAAACTCATCAAGCCAAGATCTGTCATTTCAAATGCTTTAAGCATTTCAGCTTTAAACTCCTTTATGAGTTTCTCATCACTTCCTGTCACAAGTAAATCATCAACATAAATAGCAATAATGATTAAATTTGCATCTACCAATTTCACATATAATGCAGCCTCACTTCACTTGGACTTTTGACAAATCCAAGATCTTGAAGATGATCATCTATCCTGCTGTACTAGGCCCTAGGAGCCTATTTAAGACCATATAATGTCTTTTTCAACTTGTAAACTTTTTGCTCCTCTCCTTTGATTTGAAACCCCTCAGGTTGCTCTACATAAATCTCCTCCTGCAAGTAATCATTTAGAAAGGCAGACTTTACATCTAAATGATAAACTTTCCACCTTTTATGTGCAGTCAAGGCAAGTAGCATTCTAATTGTATCAAGACGTGCAACTGGAGCAAAGGTTTCTGAAAAATCCACTCCAAACACCTGAGCATAGCCTTTCACCACCAACCTGGCCTTATATTTATTTACAGAACCATCTGGACTAAGTTTGGTTCTATAAACCCATTTTACCCCTATAGGTTGTTTGTGTTGAAGTCTGTCCACTAGCTCCCACGTGTCATTTTTTTCGATCATTTTCAACTCTTCCTTCATAGCATTTATCCACTTGTCATCCTTTTCAACTTCTTCAAATTCTGCAGGTTCTAGGACAGCTACATTACTCTTTTGATAAATCTCAGATAAAGATCTTGTACCTCTGACAGGAATGTCATCTACATCATCATCAAGGAACTGTGGGATTTCTGGCAGCTGCTTCCTTATTGGCTCATCCCAACTCCATTGTTGATCTTTCATAAATTTGACATCTCTACTCACTAGAATTTTCCCATTTTGAGGTTGGAAAATTTTGTAAGCTTTGGAGGTGTTGTTGTATCCAATGAAAACTCTGGGTTCTGCCTTTTTATCAAGTTTGTCCCTTTTAACCTGTGGAACATAAGAGAAACAAACACAACCAAAGATTTTTAGATTTTGTAAATCTGGTTTGTAACCAAACCAGCCTTCAAATGGAGTTTTTTTGTGCAGAACTCTTGTAGGTAGTCTATTCAGCAAAAATACTGCAGTGTTTGTAGCCTCCGCCCATAGCTCCTTTGGCAACTCCTTTTCATGCAGCATACACCTTGTCATCTCCATGATACTTCTATTTTTTCTCTCACTCACACCATTTTGTTGTGGGGTGTAAGGTACGGTGAATTGGTGCTCAATGCCAGCTTCTTCAAAAAATTTATCAAAAACATCATTTTTGTATTCCTTCTTGTTGTCAGACCTTATTGTTTGCAACCTACAATCACTTTGATTCTCCACCAATGCTTTAAATTTCCAGAAAATATTAGCAACCTCAGTCTTGGATTTAAAGAAATAAATCCAAAAAAATCTAGTATAATCATCAATAAATGTAATATAGTATTTATTACCATTTAAAGATGATACTCTCTGAGGTCCCCCAACATCTGTGTGAACTAATTGCAGCTTTTGAGTTGCTCTCCAAGTTGATTGAGGAAATGGTTTTCTGACTAGCTTACCATATTGGCAAGCCACACAATCGGCTAACTTGTCTTCAAGCATTGACACACCTTTCACCAAGGCATGTTTTTGCATGTATAAAAGTCCAGCAAGATGGAAGTGTCCGAGCCTTTTGTGCCATTGTTCAACATTGGTGGTCATGCTTGAAAAAGCTATTTGCTTCTCCTCCATTAGATTTAGAGCATAGCTTTTTAGCCCTCATTTTCACCCTGAATACGTCTTTTCCTTTTGCATCTTTGATCAAGCACCAATTTTCTTCAAATATAACTTTGAAGCCTTTCTTTACAAGCTGAGCAACACTAAGTAGATTTTGATCAATGTCAGGCACATATAAGACATCAGAGATATATTTCAAACCTGTCAAGCTTTCAATAGCAACAGTCCCTTTTCCCTTGACTGAGATGAAATCACCATTTCCAATTTTTACTTTGAAAACAATGGTTTTGTCAAGTTCTTTAAAGAGGTTCAGGTCATTGGTCATATAATTTGTGCAGCCGTTGTCTATTAACCATAAATCACTGGAACTATTGCTTGTGGCAAAGCATGTTGCGACAAATAGTTGCTCATCTTCTTGTTCCTCCGCAACCACCTTTTCTTCCTCTGATTTGGACTTGCATATTCGCTCTACATGTCCCATATTGCCACACTTTCTGCACTTGACATCTGGCCTCCACCAACATTTTCTTTCAGGATGATTTGTCTTTTTGCAATGCGGACAAGGAGGAAAGGTCTCACCTTGCTGCTTGTTGGAGCCTTCTGGTTTTTTGTTCCTCCATTTGTTGTTCTTCTTGTCTTTGCCACCTCTTGAATTTTGTGCTTTCGTATGAAATGCACCTTGTACCACCTCCTCTTGTCTCATCATTCTTCTCTGCTCCTGGGCTTGTAGAGCATTTATGAGTTCTCCCAAGGTGATGGTTGACAGGTCTTTAGACTCCTCCAATGCTGATATCTTCGATTCATACTTCTCGGGTATAGTGACCAGAATTTTTTGCACTATTCTTTCATCGGGAAAGTCCTTCCTAAGAAGTCTCACTCTATTTGCTATGCCTAATAGCCGGTCAGCATAGCCTTTAATTGTTTCAGTCTCTTTCATGCTCTGCATCTCGAATTCTCTGCCCAAGTTGAGTACTTGCATGCCTTTGGTTCTTTCACAGCCTTGATATTTTGATCTGAGATAATCCCAAATTTGTTTGGCAGACTTGAAGTTCATAATTCTTGTAAAAATAATTTTTGACACAGCAGAGAAAAGGAAATTTTTAGCCTTAGCCTTTTTGGTCTTCCTTTCTCTGTGATTCTTCATCTGAGCCACCATTGGATCTAAAGGTAGTTCAGGAACATCATAGTTTTCTTCTACTGCCTCCCAAAGATCCAAAGCTTCAAGATGAGTAGTCATCCTTGCAGCCCATAATTCGTACTCCTCACCATCAAAAATTGGTGGTGAACCTGCTGTGTATGATGTTTCTCCCTCCATTGTGATTTCTCTCAACTCATAGATCCCTTAAAGATAAGAGCTCTGATACCAATTTGTTGTTTTTTGTTAATAACAGCAGGCAGAAAAATTAAAGAATGGAAGGGAGCATAAAAAAAGAAATTGAGACTACAAAGGCTTATTTTATTCTGATATGAAGCAACATATTTAAAAACATGGAAAAGATAGTAACTACTAACAAAAAGATAACACCACTAACAGATCATGCCTAGAGATTAGGATCAAAACTGCTTTATCCTATCAGTCAACATGACTTTTATTTTTCCTAAAAAATAGCAAAAGAATCTTATCTACTATAATTTGTTAGACAGTTTCAATAGTCACATCTTAACAACAATGAGTACATCTTCCTGTTCATTATCGAAATTATGAGTTAAATATTTTAAAAATCCTACTAATCTCTGACTTGATAAAATATTTTCATTGTAATTAGACTTAATATAATATTATTCACTCACTCACTACATTCAGGGCATTTGCATTTTTCTTAACCTTTCTCTTCATTACAAACTCACTCACTCTCCAAACCCAATCCACTTCAATCCCATTCAACTAAACCTGATCCCTAAACCCCTAAACTCTCATTTTCATTAATGTGAGGTATGGAACTATCCCCAAACAAAAGCTCCGTAAAGACCCTTTCAACCGAAAACAGAAAACACTGAATACTTCAACTACATTTTGTTGAGCATGAGTTATGAGCTAAGGAAATGAAGAACACGTTGTGGATGGCTGACGGAAGACATAGACTTCCACACCGTTGCAGCAGCAACGTCCAAACGATGTAGTAGCTTGAGACTAAAACAACAGCGCGAGTGACGGCGATGAGACTGAGCACCATTGCAAGTGAGAGTTGTGAGGGTGAGGACGTCGCGAGTGAGCATGGTGAGAGCAAAAGCGGTTTGTAAAGTATAGGTGAAGAGAGTGAACGCGAAAAGAGAATGAAACCAATGATTGGGGTTTTAATTTGGATTAAAATATAACATCCGCTTTTGTAAAAATCGATTTAAAGAATTGATCAAACAACATTGATTTTAATAAAAATTGATGTCAACATATACACACAATATTAGTTTTTAAAGACCAATGTTAAGAACTCATAAAATGACATCGATTTTTATAAAAACCGATGTTATTATCAACACACTACATTGATTTTTTAAAATCGAGGTTAATGGATTCAAATTATTTATAATTATGTTACTGTACTTTTTTTAACATCGATTTTTATAAAATCAATGTTAAAATGGTGACGTCAAACCCATATTTTTTAGTAGTGATTAGACATTAAATTAATAAAAGAACACTAATATGAAATTAGTTTATTAGTAGAAAATATTTTATATAAATGATTTAATGTATAGCTACGTAGAGAATTATAACAAAATAAAAGTATATTCAGAATTTTAGAATATTAATTTTATATATGTGTGTGAGAGAGAATAAATTTTTAATTTCAAACTAAAAATGAGATTATGGAAAATAATAATAAGACTAAAATATGTTTATGATATTTAATATATATTTGTCTTATATTTTTATCCTTGATAAAAAAATTTCTTTGCATTTACTCTCTAATATTTAAAAAAATTTATTTTAGATTTTTGTCGTCAGTTATTTGATGACATGTCGATTAAATGTTTTTGATAATATAATTTGTAGCGGCTCAAAAACGGCCAAGATTCCTTTTATGGGTGTTCACGGGTATGGGTCACCCACGAACCCGAACTTATCCAAACCGATCAAGGTTAGGTCATTTATGTATTTGAGTCAAAACCGAACCGAATCAATTAAAATCGTTCATATATGGATTGGGTCACGGGTTTAGATTTATAGATCCGTTGAACCAATACATGAACCCGTAATTAAAATATAAATTTTATTTTATATATATATATATATGTGTGTGTGTGTGTGTGTGTGTATATATTAAAAACTAAAAAAATAATTTGACAATCAAGAAAAGTGTGATAATGCATTATTTCCTTTTTAGTGTTTTTAATAAAATAGTAACAATTCGATAAATTTGGGGATAAATCCACCTCGTCACCGGAAAAAGCCAATAACACATTGTGATAAATATTTTTTTTATATAATTAAAATTTATGATAAATAAATTATATTGTGATATAAGATTAATTTTAACAATTGATAATTTTTTTTAAAAAAATATTGAAATTAAACTTTAAAAAATGGAAAGAATAGAAAGAGATAAGAAAAATCCATAAAAAACGTTAGTTTAAGATTTTTTTTTAAATAAAAATACTTTCGTTAAAAGATAACTCATAAAATTGGTCTAATTATTATCCTATTTTTTCTTTATATACAACAAGAATTAATTTTAAAATATTTTCTCATGATAAAATCAAAAAACTCTTTTTTTATATAGGGCTAAATTTGAATTTAACCTAATTTCTCCAAACCAGGACTGAAAGGAGAACCCGCGCTCTGTTGTGTTGTGTCATGCCACCGCCGCTTTGTTCTCGGTCAGAAGGTAACAATCCCTTCACTTCACAACAAACCATGTTTCATGCTTCTCTACATTCACTTCCAACTCTCCAATTTTCTTCACCAATCAACATAATTAACAACTCTTTTTATATACCATTTATTTTTTTATTGTGTTGTGCTCGTCACTTATTTTTATAAATATTATTAAAACTCTATGTGATATCAAATTAATTATTACGGTTAGATTATTGGGATTCATATTTGTTGATCTGTTTGATGCACAGATAAAATTTGGTTATTTTTCCTAATTTACACGAACCCTAATTTAGTTTTTGGAAAAATATATTGCGTTGATATGGATATTTATCCAGATCAAGATTTTTTTAATCAAGATGTGATTATTTTATTTTAAGTGTCAGCCTCTTGATTTTAGATTCCAAATCAGTAGCATACTTTTTTATTTTCTAGAATTGATTTATTTGGATCATGTATTGTTTTATTTACTTTTAGTTTGATTCTTAGAATGATTTCCTCGAGGATCCAGGCATTAGTGGTTAGCAATAGGTTTTGTGAATTAAATAAAAAAAGTGGAAATTAATTTGAAATTCTCCAATAAAGGTGTAGATTGTGTAATGTTTTATTATGGATAGGTTATTTAGAATTTGCAAATGAGACAATTGGAAAAGAAAAGTGGTACAAGGAGTGTCAATGATTCATCTCCAATTCCACCAATTAGCACTCCCTCTCCATGTCATACTCAAAGTCCATCAAGGGACGGAAGCTCTTTCACAACCACAAGGACATAAACTCCTCCACAACAAGGGCAAGGACAACAACTTGAATTTGCACAAATAGAGGTAAGGAAAAAAATTGCTAGATCTCCTTCTAATGTTTAGGAACATTTTATTAAGAAGGAAGATGGTAGGGCTTATTGTAATTATTGTAATGCATCATATGCAACAGCTAGTTCTAACTATGGAACCTCTAACTTGAGAAGACATGTGTTCCAACAAGGTAAGAAAAACCCACACATGAAGGTTGATAAAAAGCAAAAGACAATTGTTTTTGGAAGTGGCAGTGAGAGTGACTCTAATAGCACTTACAAAGATGATAACTATTGATGAACTTACCTCTAAGTTTGTTGAAAATGAAGGGTTTAGGAAGTTCATGGAAGATTCTCAACCTAAATTTAAAATTCCTTCTCGTGTCACTATTGCTAGATATTGCATGCATGTATTTAATGATAAAAAGGAGGGGTTGAAGTATATGTTGTCTACAAATAAACAAATGTTTTCACTTACTACAGATACTTGGACGTTAGTTCAAAATATAAATTACATGTGTGTGACAACTCATTAAAATGATGAAGGATGAGAGTTGAATAAAAAAATATTAAAATTTTATTAGATTTCTGCCACAAAGGTGAAACCATAGGGATAACCCTATAGAATTGTTTAAAAGAATGGGGGATTTCAAAAGTTTTTTATGTAACAATGGATAATGCAAGTACTAATAACTTGGCCATTTCATATTTAGCTAGAGCATTGAGTGTTTGGAATGGGAATACTTTGTTGAATGGAGAGTTCACGCATATGCGATGTTTTGCTTATATTTTGAATTTAATTGTTAGTGATGGATTGAAAGAAATTGACCTATCCATTAGAAAAATGAGAGTTGTATGTAAGTTTGTGAAGTCTTCTCCAAGTAGATTTACAAGTTTTAAGAGGTGTGTTGAAGAAGTAAGTGTATTCACTAAGGTCATGTTAATACTTGATGTACCAAATAGGTGGAATTCTAATTATTTGATGTTAGATGTTGCTGAAAAATATGAGCATGCATTTTATCGTTATGAGTATGTTGAGACTGCATATGCGTTAAATCTCATATCTAGCGAAGGGGGAAGGATGTCCCAAAGAGATTGATTGGCAACATGCTCGTGTTTTTATTAGCTTTTTGAAGACTTTCTATGATGTAATTCTTTCTTTTTATGAGTCATTGTATGTTACTACTAACACTTCTTTTAAGAAGCTGGTTAGTATTCAAAAATGACTAAATAAGTGGAGGCATAGTGATGACTTAGTGATACAAAGGATGACAAAAAATATGCAGTTAAAGTTTAACAAATATTGGGAAAGTGGTGGAATTAACTACCTTCTGCTTGTTGCTGTTTTTCTTGATCGTCGTTATAAATGTGAGTGCATTTAATTTTGTTTTAATCGTATGCATGGTGTTGAGAAGAGCATGGACATGATGAAAAAATAGAAAAACCTTCATTCACAAACGGATTCAACAATATGTACTAGAACATCACATTTCTCATTCTTGTAGCAATTCAGCCAATTCTAGTACATTGGTTTCAAACATGGCCTCACAACATAATGATGACAAAGGTGATAAAGGTGATGATTAGGGTGATGAATTTAGAATGAAAATGAAGAAAAAATAGGGTGAGGGGCAAAAAAATGAGTTAGATAAGTATTTGGAGGATGATGCTAAAGATGACCACGCAGAGTTTGACATTTTGAATTAGTGGAAATTGAAAGCATCCAAATATTATATTCTTTCCTGTATGGCTAGAGATATATTAGCTATTCATATATCTACTGTATCATCTGAGTCTGCATTTAGTACAGGGAATAGAATTCTAAATTCATTTCGTAGTTCTTTGAGTCCTACTACTGTTGAAGCTCTCATTGGTGACCAAAATTGGCTTAGATCTACTAAGTAAAATGTTAATGACTTGCAAGTTGAAATAAATGAAGCAAAAAAGATTGAATCAGATGTGTAATCTCTTATTTCATTTTTTATATTTGTATAAAATATCAATTAATTTTTGTGTTAACAAGGTTGTGCTTAAATTTTTAGAGCTGTTTGGTTTGGTTTTAAATACTGTAAGTATTGGGACTATTAATGTTGGAACTTTTTAAAATATTGTGTTCAGATACATTGTTATTTGTTTTACCTTTTTCATAATTATTTTTTCTACCATGTTTATAATATTAATGGATCATATTTTATTCATTTGTTTCAGCAAATTTAGTTATAACAAATGTGGTTGTAGCAAATCTGATTGCAATAAATTAGTTTGTAAGAAATAATTGTGTTTCAGACTATTATAGTAAGTCTCATTGAAGAATATTTTGTTTTAAGTTGTATTAGTCTATTTTAGAATATTATGTTGATGGTGCTAAGTGAAACAATTTTAGTATTTTCAGACATTTGATAATATTGTATTAATTGTATTGGATATTTGAAAGAATCATGATATAAAATAATAGTTCTAAGAAGAAAAAAAAGATCATATTTAAATGGATAATCTGTTGGCTTGAATCGAATCAAACGGTTCATGAATGGAATGGGTTGGGTTTAAAAAAATTGTAAAAACCGAACCAAATTGAATCGATCAAATCTGATTGAGTTAGATCTTAAATTTGATCAATATCAATCCGAAACAGCCAACAAATACCCCTAATTCCTTTCAAAATTAAAATTATAATTTGTGACGGCTAAAAACTACCAAAATTAATTAAAACACAATATACATTAAGACATTCCACGAGTTCTACGGTGAAAAAGGTAGTAGGTTTCCACCGTGAGAAATTAAGTATCTTCTCACCGTTAAGATTTACTAATATTTAAATGAAGGTTCAAATTTTTTTTCCCTTTTTCTTTTTTCTTTTCTTCTTTATTTCTATCTTTCCTAACATGTCCCTATCCTTCCTAAGGTTCAGAATTTCCGTTAAGTTCTACTAAGATCGACCTCGCTCAACCACTCTTGTGCGCCACTCTCCTCCGTATGGTCATCATCATCACTGATGGAAGCTTGCTTGTGGGGCTTCTATGGAGGCTGGATCTTTGAGCTTCAATGGGGTCCTTTAATGGTGATTTTCCACCATGGAGATGCAGCGGAAGACAAAGGAAAAGATGTGAGAGGAGGCGCCATCCATTAAGGAATAAGCCATGGAAGAAGGAGCTTCACCACCAAGATGAGCCTTGGATAAGAAGCTTGGAGATGATGCTTCAATGGAGGAAAAGAAAGAGAGAAGGGGGGAGCACGAAATTGAAGGAATAAAAGAGGGAGAGAAGTGGAACTTTGAAGTGTGTCTCATAAGACTTTCATTCATCAAAGTTACAACAAGTGTTACACATGCTTCTATTTATAGACTAGGTAGCTTCCTTGAGAAGCTTTCTTGAGAAAACTTCCTTGAGAAGCTTCTTTGAGAAAACTTCCTTGAGAAGCTAGAGCTTAGCTACACACACCCCTCTCATAACTAAGCTCACCTCCTTGAGAAGCTTCCTTAAGAAGATTCCTAAAGAAGCTAGAGCTTAGCTACACATACCTCTCTAATAGCTAAGCTCACCTCCTTGAGATGAGAAGCTAGAACTTAGCTACACACCCCTAATAATAGCTAAGCTCACCCCCATGACAAAAAACATGAAAATACAAAAAAAAAGTCCTTACAACAAAGACTACTCAAAATGCCCCGAAATACAAGGCTAAAACCCTATACTACTAGAATGGCCAAAATACAAGGCCCAACCGAAGGAAAAACCTATTCTAATATTTACAAAGATAAGCGGGCTCATACTTAGCCCATGGGCTCGAAATCTACCCTAAGGCTCATGAGAACCCTAGGGCCTTCCCTTGGATCTCTAGCCCAATCTACTTGGAGTCTTCTACCCAATGCCCTTGCGGGATAGGATTGCATCAATCACTGCCATCAAGTTTTCGTTGTACGAAACCAACTTCAGAATCAACCGCATGAGGTGCGAAACCTTACGAGGTTCACGACGTTCTCCACTGCCGAAAACTTGACGCTCTTGTCGGTGAGCGAGTGCGAGAGAGAGGAACGTGAGAGAGAATCAGAGAAGGGGAAAAGTACAGTAACAAACAGCCATGTATGTGGATCTTCCGGCAAACTTCTTCTGTCTGCCCTCCACAAAATTCACCCGCTGCCATCGCCATGGATGTTACTGAATATGGGTTGATGTCAAAACATGAACTTTTGGGTGCTTGTGATGGATCTGCGTTTTTTTTTTAACCATTTTGATGTATCTAGGCAATGTATTTTCTTGTCCTTTAATTGATTTTGGTGGTTAAAATTGTTGGAAATTATAATTAAAAAATTAAAATGAATATTAGTAATTTTAAAATGGTTACCGATTATATTTTTTAAAAATTATCAGTCACATTATCAATTAATTAACGATAAAATTTAATAATAAGAATTAAAAATAAAAATTAAATATATATATATATATAAAAGAAATTATAAATATATTTTTACCTAATAATAGTAATATATTATAGACTTATGTAGGACAAAATAGAAGAGTCAAAGAAAGTGTAGATGGCCACGTTTGATGACTTCTTCTACAGCGATAACTTCTTCACGTCAAACATCAAGCTTCTCCAGACTCCAGTACTACTATTTTAGCCTTATCAGTTAATTTTGAAGAAATCACTTTTTACTTGCCTTTAAATATTCTCGTATCCTCCCTTTTCACTCACAAATTGTTTTCTTCCTCTTTTATAACTCCAGTAGTAGAACTTCTATGAAAGTTATTCGCTAAAGTTCACTCTTTCCTCGTTCTGAACTTTTGTTTCTCTAGCTATACGGATACAGAGCACTTATTTTATTTCTTTTGATACGACATTAATATGTAGCCGGTAGAAACATTAAAGAAGGAGCTTTTATCAAAGAGGAGAAAGAGGTTTTTTTTTTCTCTAGAAATACACATTTTCTCTCCTCAAAATGCACCTATTTAGAAAAAAATATCTAATTACATTAATTTGGAGCATCTTTGGGAAGTCAGGTCTAGTCACTCCCACTTCCGTGTGATGATTTTTTTTCTAATATTTATTTTAATTTAAATAATTAAAATAATATAAATATTGTATTATATAAATATATTTTTAATTGATTTTAAAAATACTTTTTTATTAAAATAATTTTTTAAATTTTTTATAAATTTTTTTAAGAGATATATATAGATAAAGGAAAATGTAAAAGTTGAATAAAATTATAGTATAATTTTTTAGTTAGGATGTATGTATTTTTAGCTAAATTTATGTGTTTTTGATAGTTTTGTTTTGTTATGTACATCAATTAAAAAATGAGAAAATTAGTTAATAATATTAAAACAAATTAAGAAACACAGTCAATAAATACTTGATACATTTTTCTTATGCAATAGACATAAAATTAAGAAGTGTGGTAACTGAGATGATAACCGAGAATAACAAAACATATTAAAAAATGCAATTGCAACACAAATATGATAAAACTAATGATAATCTGAAAAATGTTGTGCAGGGGATATGTCTTCTTCTATTTTGGTTACTAGTTTGTTAAAAATAGCTAAATTTTCTATTGGGTAAAATCGTTTTCAATAGTTGGATTGTACTAACACCTTTAGCACGTCTTCATCGTTTTTCAATTCTGTTATTTCATATTCGATTAAATTTTCTAAATACTAAGCATGACCTGGTTGTTGAAAGAACAATCATCTAACCAACAGTGATTCGTGAATTTCAAAGGGGGAACCCCCATAGGTGCAACTTGCTTGATTAAATCCTTGAGTTTGTCCATGCTGCATCTCGAAGGAATGTCAAATCTTATTGGATTTGTTCTAGTGAAGGAGTAACCCAAAAACCCACATTGGCGTGGTATGTTCCACTTCCCGTAGTAATACAGAATTGCATAAAGAGTAGGAGTGATAGTGGATTGAAGCAGGTTGAGTATATCATCCAGTGTTTTATTGATGGTATATAATACTATAGGGCCAACACACGAGTATTTCTCATTGCACATTAACACTGTGTAAACATCATCATCATTTTTCAATTGTAGAGATTGAAAAAAATATTACTGACCTGCATCTATGAATGATTGTCGGTAGTAGATTTCATCCACTAATTGATCATTGGTTAGCTGAATGATGTTGTGTATTCTACTCTTGAGTGTATCAAAAGAACAGTCATTAGGAACTCACATTGGTGTTGGAGTGGGACTTTGAAAATAAACACCAGTTTGGTTGTGAGTGATTGATCCATTTGAAAAAATGAAGGCTAATCTCAAGTTAGCAATGGTTTGACTGCTTGTTTCTCCCAAGAATGATATAGTATTAAGATTAAATTTGGTTTGTGAAGGTATGTTGTGTGAAATTGTGCATTTGTATTAAAGGTGTTTGGTGTTATTTATAGTTGTATGAGCATTTTGTCCCGTTGATGTGTATTGGAATCTCATAAGGTTAGAATTGTGTTCCTGTTAAAGGCTTCTCTAGAATCCAAAGTTTCTTTTTCCCTAGTAACTGATGCAGCAAACGTCCATTATAATTTTCAGAGTGAAAAAAAGAGATTTTGAGTTATCCATTTCATGTCAATTTTTCTAGTGAGACATTTAATTTTTTAGAGACGTGTGCAAATTGCAGAATATTGTCAATTTGGATTGTGATTTTTCCCTGGTAACTGATGCAGCAGACGTCCATTGTAATTTTCTGAGTGAAAAAAGAGATTTTGAGTTATCCATTTCATGTCAGTTTTGCTGGTAAGACATTTAATTTTTTAGAGACGTGTGCAAATAGCAGAGTGTTGTCAATTTAGACTGTGATTTTTCCCTTGTAACTAATGTAGCAGACGTCCATTGTAATATTCAGAATGAAAAAAGAGATTTTGAGTTGTCCATTTCATGTCAGTTTTGCTGGTGAGGCATTTTATTTTTTAGAGACATGTGCAAATTGCAGAGTGTTGTCAATTTGGACTATGATTTTTCCCTTGTAACTAATGCAACAGACATCCATTATAATTTTCAAAGTGAAAAAAGAGAATTTAAGTTGTCCATTTCATGTTAGTTTTGTTGGTGAGACATTTAATTTTTAGAGACGTGTGCAAATTGTAGAGTGTTGTCAATTTGGAGTGTGATTTTTCCCTGATAACTAATGCAGCAGACGTCCATTGTAATTTTTAGAGTGAAAAAAAGAGATTCTGAGTTATCCATTTCATGTTAGTTTTGCTGGTGAGGCATTTAATTTTTAGAAACGTGTGCAAATTGCAGAGTGTTGTCAATTTGGAGTGTGATTTTTCCCTGGTAACTAATGCAGTAGAAGTCCATTATAATTTTCAGAGTGAAAAAAGAGATTCTGAGTTGTCCATTTCATGTCAGTTTTGTTAGAGAGACATTTGATTTTTAGAAACGTGTGCAAATTGCAGAGTGTTGTCAATTTGGAGTGTGATTTTTCCTTGGTAACTGATGCAGTAGACGTCCATTATAATTTTCAGAGTGAAAAAAGAGATTATGAGTTGTCCATTTTATGTCAGTTTTGCTGGTGAGACGTTTAATTTTTTGAAACAGTCTAGTGTAAATTACAAAGTGTTGTCAATTTCGACAGTTATGTTATCATGCCACCTACTGCAGTAGAAGTAGGTAAACTGAGAATTGCTAACTTCAATTTAAACAAAAAATTTATTTCATTGCGTAAAGTGATCACTGAACACGGACACAAGACACTACATGAAAACCTCAGAGCAAAAACAACTAAGACATGAATCATTCCTAAATTACCAATCTCGTTTGAATACTGTTTTGTGGGATGGAGACATGTTACTTCCTTCGGGCCCGGAAGAGGTGTCTATATCACTATCATGGGTTTTGACCCAACAACTCTCGTATTCATCTGATAAGTCCTCAAGATTGGAGGTTGAGCCATCTTGGTTGCTTGGTGGGTTATTATTGTCACAGATTATGGCAAATAACTCCACAAATGGTAGTGATGGGTTGTTGTAAAAAATGTTGAATATTTGTCGAACATCGGTATCATCTCGCAGAATAAAAGATGCGACATATAACGTTGTCCTGACTCAAATATAGGACACCAAAAGTGGAGATGTTACATACATTGTTGTGGCTCAATGTTTAATTTTTGGTGAACAAGTTCAAGCAATTGTGTAAAGGTTATGCCTTCTTGACCATGAAAGTTTTTATGTTGTTACTAACGAAAGTGGTACCCTCATTAGTGTTGCAGATTTGGTCGTTGTAGTAAACACAAACACATGCAATTGGGTGACACATTGTGATAGGGATTGAGATGAATATTTGAAAGTGCTACGAATGTCTTTAGCTGTAGTGGTATTTATAGAATTTGTTTATAGTTGGGTGAGTCACTAGTTAACTGTGCATTTAGATGAACGGGTAAATGAGCACTTAAGCATATTTGTAAGGGTCCACAATGTGCAAATTGGAGAGTGTTGCTAGTGAGGCATTTAATTTTTTAGAGACATGTGTAAATTGCAGAGTGTTTATCAATTTGAACTGTGATTTATCCCTGATAATTAATGCAGCAGACGTCCATTATAATTTTTAGAGTGAAAAAAGAAATTATGAGTTGTCCATTTCATGTCAGTTTTGCTGGTGAAACATTTAATTTTTTTAGAGACATGTGCAAATTGTAGAGTATTGTCAATTTAGACTGTGATTTTTCCATGGTAACTGATGCAGCAGATGTCCATTATAATTTTTCGAGTGTCAAAATCATAGTTTTTTCAATTTTGTGCTCCTATTTTGAGGTGGTTGTCCATGGAACTGGTGCACGATATATTTTTTTTAATTCTTTGACGTTAAAAAATTTCTTAAGATGACCACTTAAACAATATTTTAAGGGTGAGAAACATACTTTTTTTATTTTTTACTCTCAATTTGAGGTTTTGCTTGATGAAACCGTTACAGGGGTACTTAAACATATTTGATCTCATTATCACAACATTTTATACTTCAATGACCAAGATGATGATCAATCCCACAGGGCGGTGGATGTCGATTACGTCACGAATTTCTTCTTTCTTGTATGACTGGTTCTCCCACGTCATGATGATGTTGTTGTTCTATGTCAATATATTCAGTGTGGGTTACTGCAGCTGAAGAACTTTGTCCTTGTTCTCCAAACGAATGTGGTGCATCGAACTATTGTAAAGAAGATAAATATGATGCCGTAGAATTTGGCGTATTCAAATCGACACCAAATAAATTGGTCATCCATGCATGGCTGGTTGCGCTGATTGACTCACCAGTCTGGCCAAAAGTTTGATGAACAGGTGAAGGAGTACAATACATTGACTAAGGATGTGGAATTTTGAAATGTGTTTGTTCAACATTTGTCCCTGCAACATTATGGGTAATTGTTGTGCGTGGATCATTTAGTTGTTGTACAATAGACAAGAATAGAATAGTGTTTTTCCTATACCATTCCATGTATGTTGGTGTATGTGTCACTATTCCTTCAACCCATTGCCCAATTAAAACATCATTGCGTTTGTTTTTCCAGATATTAATCCACTTTGCATGATATTCCATCCAGTCACTATAACGATTGCCTCACATGTCAATTTGGTGAAGTCGATCAAGATTCATGGGATCAACAGGGATATCTTGTTGTAGTCCAAATTGTAGCTTGACCTGGTTTGTTTGATGTCATTCCACAATCGAAAAACAAATAATTGTAGTACATGCAGACCAAATTTCCATGTCTCTGTATGCATATCTCGGTAGGTGTTCTTCAAATCCTCTATATGGGACCCAAGAAAACTGAAATATATGCTAATAATGCAACATCAGTAAATGTTAATATGTACATATTGATGGTGCAGTTCATGATAGTATTATACCTCATGGCTCTCCATATGATCTATACGAGATCTATATCTGACCAAGTCACCATGAGTTGTGACCCTATATTCTAATCTACTACTACTCCATCTGAAATGTAAAAGATAGAAAACCAGTATTCATTGTAATGTTATAATATGTGTCATTGAAATTAAAAATTTAGATTTCACTATATGTAAATAACCTTTTAGCCAGTGGATAAGTTGTTTCGGGTCGTGGACTCTCGGTGCAATAAAAGGCATGCGGTACAAGGCCTATGATTGCAATAGTATGGCACAACCACCCATAACTCTACCAATCTCCAATGATGCCCGACATAGTTCTCTATACAGGTTTGCTAAACAAGTCAAACCCCAACTATTTTTTATGTTGTTCAAATCATGCAATAGGTTCAAATATATAAGATAAACTTTATTTCCAAATTTATCAGGAATTAAAGCACCGCCAATCATGTACATAATGTAAGCTCTACGCCTATATTGTAGTTGGTGTGTTGTTGGTTCTTCAGGCAATGGTGTGCGCAAGATGCTCAACAACCATGTCAGCTTCAGTGCAGCTCCCTTACGTGCATTTTTAGGAGGGACTTCCCCTAATAACTTGTCATATAACTCATCCCAATGTAAGAAGCTAGGTCCAGCCACAACACGACCATCGACTCTAATGCCTAGATGCAGTGCAACATCTTTGAGTGTGATGTTGCACTCACCCCATGGCAAGTGAAAGGTGTGTGTTTTAGGCCTCCATCGTTCAACCAATGCAGTGATCAATGCAGGATTAATTCTATACTGTTTGATTAAGGCAATATGTTGGAACCCGGTAGAAGAAAATAATGGTATAATTTGTGATTCTAGTTTAGGTATTGTATGGTAATAGGAAGTAATTAAGTCGTTAATCGTGGTACATGAACGGTGAACGTATTGATGACACAATAAAGGTTCATGAGCCATGACAACGATGTCAAATGGTAAACCGAGTACAAATGATATAAAATATGAAGTTCGGTGATGAAAATATGGTATTGACATGCACCTCCCATCTATTTATCATATAAACTGTGTTGAGATTTCAAAGCACATTACACTTTATCTCATTGTAAGGCGTCAAGATTCCAAAGCACATTTTTAATTTGTCTCATTCTAATGCCTCGAGATTCGAAAGCACGTTAACTCGAATGTGCTAATGTTGCGCATCGAGATTCTAATTCATGTAAATCATGGACCCCTCATTGATTGTATATATAAATGCACCATATCACCAAAGACTTTGCATAGTTGCATCAAATCAAATTGTGAGAGCAAACAGAGAGAGCAACCAAAATGAGGTTAGAGCCAATTTGTGTGTACGTTTATATCAATGGTGAAATTATTCAAAGTTCAAGTGCAAATGTAGTTTTCAGAGGTGATAAGACAAAAATTGTTACTATTGAATCCTACAATGACACTGCCAAACATAATCACCGCAATACAGTCATCAATTACAGATAATGATGTTATGCATATAATTATTGCACTTTGGTATCGTTGTCTTGTATATGAATTCAATGGTCAAGTTCAATATAGAGCAATTCAAATTATTGATGAATAAGGTGTTTTGTACATGTTTCATACATTTGTGAATATGGCAAGTGTAGCGTGGTTCTCAACAATCCGCGTGGGCTCAGCACGCAATGCAGAACACTATAGTCAATACTCATGATGCAACAAACAGTCTGTCATGTACATTAATTGTGGTGTTGCACACTATTCGCTCACATTCGTACATTTACCCCCATTAACGTGGTTCTCAACAATTCGTGTGGGCTCGTTGCACGATGAGAAACACTGTAGTCAACACTCATGTTACAATGGACAGTATGTCATGTACATTAATGTGTGGTGTTACACACTGTTCACTCACATGCGTATGTTTACCCCATTAGCGTGGTTCTCAACAACCCGTGTGGGCTCAGTGCGCGATGTGGAACACCGCGATCAACACTCATGATGCAACGGACAGTCTGTCATGTACATTAATGTGTGGTGTTGCACACTCTTCACTCACATGCGTACGTTTACCCCATTAACATGGTTCTCAACAATCCGCGTGGGCTCAGCATGCGATGCAGAACAGTGTGGTCAACACTCGTGATGCAAAAAACATTTTGTTGTCTTTGGAAATTTCCACAGCTGCACAGTATTCACTCACATGCACTGAATATCCTACCTATGCCTCTCACCTAACTCCTACCTAACTTTCCCACCTAACCCTCTTACTTAACCCTCTCACCTAACCCTCCCACCTAACCCTCGTAATTAACTTTGCCACCTAACCCTCCCACCTAACCTTCCCATCTAACTCTCCTACTTAACTTTGCCACCTAACTCTTGTATTAAACTTTCTCACTCTATATATAATATCACCATTTGACAGCATATCGCACACAATAACATTCTCACAAAACAAAACTTTATTTGTAACTCTCACAGTATTTCCACTCATATCCCACAAGCACCACCCATGGCTCCACTAAAGAAATTGCAACCGTAATTTACCACAATGTTCACATTACAGACGACCCAGTTCAAGGACCGGTGTACACATGTGCGAACCCAATATTTATTTGCGTCATTCGTTCTATTACATTAACACAATTGATTCGAAAAATTAACAATTGTCTCCCTATTTGAGCAACTAAAAAAGTTGCTCAATTGTTATTTAGTGTCCCAATTTCATTTCATCAGGGTCAGACACGTTATATTTCAACACAACTACTTGACAATGACGATCTCAGAGGCGTGGTAGAAACAATTCTCCAGAATGCACAATTGAATTCTGTCAAATTCTATGTTGTTATTGACCTTATTCCTCAACCACAACCACCGTCTCCACAACCGTCATGTCCATAACTGCAATTACTGCCTCCACAACAATTATCGTACAACAACCTAGACCTCAATGATCCAGTGTCTTCATACAACAACCTTGAAACACAAGACACCTTTGACATTTATACTTTATACACACAACTATTATCCGAAAATGATTCTTTTTTTGATTCCCAACAAACCTCTTTTGACCAACAAAACCATCCTTCATCCTCATTTACGTCACCCTCGCAACAACCACAAACACAAACATCAAACCGAAATGAACATCTCATCGCTAACGAAGATCCCATTATACGATTTCATGAGGAAAACATGGATCAACAATTCTTTGATCACATCAATTACCAAAGTGATGACCAAAGTGATGACGAGGGTGTTGGCGGACCAACGACACCTCCATCACCTCTGTTGCAATATCACCAAACTAGGTGTCTAGTAGACTTGAACCTTGACCACCTACCACACTACATTGATTGACATCATTTTGTTCAGCAACAACATAATGTACAACCACCAATTGGTGCACTCAAGGTTGGCATGGCCTTCGATGAAAAAGCACAATGTATTCGAGAAGACAAAGAATACAACATCAAAATATACGTTTATTATATGTATCATATTCTTATCAGTGAGTAAATATTTTGTTGGAAAACAATTCCAATTTGTAATTTCAAATTTTTAGGATATTGTTTAGATTTTTAAAGATATTAATTGTAAATTAGCGATTTGTTTTCTCTTTTGAGATTAAGATCTTAGGTTTATAAAAATAAATATTCATGAGATAAGAAAAACTATTCAACCTATAGAGATGGTCATCACCCTAAGTGAGAGAGGAGAGGGGGGTCATGAAGGAGGATTGGCAAGTTTGTCAAAAAAACTTGTGATGATGATTGTAGATGTAGAGATGGATTTGTTTTCTCATCGTTGTGCATAATGAAGAGGTGTGTGTTTTCCCTCAAAAGTGGTATCAAAACTGCTTGATCCTTTGATTTGGTGACCAAAGAAGAAAAGAGTATTAAAGCTTGAAGAAGTTGATGGTGGACCACGTGGATCCTTGTGTCGAAAATTTTCTTCGCGAATGTGAAAGTTTAGCAGCATGTTGCAATGGTGATAGCTAATGGCGATGCAAGTTGAGACCAACCAATACTTATGGAGACCATATCGAGAAACATACGAAACTTTGTGTAGAGTGAAAGCGTGACGAAATATGAAATTATAATATTTTAATTAAGAGAGAGATCATTGGAAAATAATTCAAATTTATAATTTCAAATCTCTAGGATATTATTTAGATTTTTAAAGATATTATTTGTAAATTAGGAATTTGTTTTCTCTTTTAAGATTGAAATGCTATGCTTATAAATAGATGTTCATGAGATGAAGAAAACAATCCAACCTCAAGAGGGGTCATCACCTTAAGTGAGAGAGAATCATGTGAATGAGAGTTTACAAATTTGTCTAGAAAACTTGTGATGAAGTTGTGGATGTAGCAATGAAAAGAAAACCACATTAAACAAAATTGTGAATGTGAACATGAGGGATCAAATCACATTAAATAAAGTCATGATCTTTTTTATTTTCTTGATGATGTTGCCTTTTTTTAGTATGTTCTTTCTCATCGTTGTGCATAATGAAAAGGTGTGCATTTTTTCAACATATTTTACATGACTTTTTTCTTGTTGAATAATCTTTTCTTCTTTGATATATACAAAAAAACAATCAAGGAAAAAACATGATGTTACTCACTTAAATATTCTTTCTTCTAAATCTGGGGAGAAAAAGGATAAAATAAAGTTAAATCAATAACAAAATAAAAATACATTCATCATTCTAGTCTTATAAAATAAACAAATTTTAATTTTGGTCATCTTTTTACCAAAGTTTCTAATTTTAATTTTCGTCTTATTATGTACTAATTAGGGTATAAATAATTTTAGAAGAAAATTTAATTTTAAACTTACCTTTCAAATATTTTTTAAATAGAAAAAAACTAGGTTAAGCAAAGTCAAAGAAGTGCTACAACTGTATTTGTGTGATTCCTGACACCTTTTCCAATATAATAAAATCTGTTTTTATTGAAAGCTCAATCTAATAGTGTACGACACTCCCACCCACAAAATCTCGTCGTTTCATTTACGCGCTGTGGCTGGCTCCACCACTGCAAGTCCAATCACTACTCGATACAATAAAGTATCTATCCCAATCTCGCGGGCACACACATATATATATTCTTGAAGCGAGCGATGGTTGGTTACCAATGAATGCAATTGCAGAGTGATTTTGTTCGGAGAACAGCGACATGGAGAGTTTCCTGAATCCGGAGGAGTTCAAACTGAGTCACAGGGATCGTTCCATCGAAACGTTGGAGAAATGGAGATCCGCAGCGTGGTTGGTCAAGAACCCTAGAAGACGGTTCCGCTGGGCCGCGGATCTCGTCAAACGCAAACACGCCGAAGATAAACGCCGCAAAATACAGGTTCTGTTCTGTTCTTTTTCTTTTTCTCTCGTTTCTTTTTGGCTTTGAAAAAGAAAAAAGAAATGAAAGGTTCATAGGAAAAGTAAGGTACGAAAAGATTAGTAATGAATCATAATACATCGTAGTTGATACACTCGGAAAGAAGAAAAGAAAGTTAAATCGATTTTGTTGAAAATGAAACGGATCGAAATCTAATTAGTGTTAGTTAAAAAGTCACAGGAAAATTTCTCTCGTGCCTGGTGGAATTTACAGTAATGTTAAAAAATTGAAAGCAGCGTTGCAGCTTAATTTGTTGCTACCGCTGGGATAATTTTTTAAGATTTAAAAAAAAAAATTTGTGACCGCCATTTTTTACTACAAAGGTAAGGTTCTCGGAGTCACTGCCGCAAACACGGCTAGAATTAGAGCTGTATTTGTTCATAATTATTTTCAATATCAAGAATCATGATAAAATCGCAAGGACGATTTCAATTTAGAGCCTTGAAGCCTTTATTTGATCTAAATATCTAAGAGCGTGTTTGGTTTATGTTTTTATTTTTTAAAAATATGTTTGATTTGATTTTTTATTTTATATTGTTTTTGAGAAATAAAAATATTGAAAATTATATTTCTTATCATTTCATTTTTATTTTACTTAAAATGAGATTTATGTAAAAATTCAATCAAATTCATTTTTATTATTATTTTTTATTTTCAATAAAAAAAAAAAAAAAAAACGGGAAACCAATCATCCTTAATTGTCATCGTTAGGTTTGGTTGACGAATTTTGATATGACAGAAAATTATACGACTATTGTGGCTACAATCACAATGTGGTTGCCTAAAGTAAAAAATCTTGGTCGTTACAACGATAATTGCGGATCCTGACCTCTTTTCAAACTTGACAATAAATGGCTCTCTTAAATATATATGCATTGCGTTCGTTTTGTAGAAAAAAGAAAAATGATGGCTGATTGAATCTATAATAATCAATTTCCTTAGTTATATGATGTTTTGTTGATTTAAAATCTGAATACGGTTTGACTTAATTGGATCTAAATTCATTTGGATTGAGTTGATTTTCTTTTTTCCTTTTAGGTTTTTTAATTAGTTTATTTAATGTATAAGTTCTTTAAAATATTAAAGTTTATTTAATGTAATTTTTCTAATTTTTAATTCAAATATAAATGTGATTTTAATTAATTTATCAAACTTCTCAATCACAATTTGCTAGAATTAGTTTTTAATTAATTTATCAATTTGTTAGAATTGGTTAAAAGAAATTATTTACAACGGTCTTACATCTTACTTACCATTTGAGTTAGATTTCCTTGTTATTAGTTTTTAAATTTAAGTTAAAAAAACTAATGAAAATTAAGTTTTTTTTTTAATTTTTAAAGTGGATTTTTTGTAATTTTTAAAAAATATATTTAATGCACTGTTTCTTCTTTCAAGTAGAGGTGGAGATAATAGCATCTCATTATATTCGTGAAATATATTTATGTAAGAATTATACATAATAAATAGGTCGTGTTTGTGTTGTTAATTTCCGCGTGTGGCTCGTCCCTTGTCTTTCTTTCGGATATTCATAGTCATTTTTTGTGAAAATGATTAAACTTGAGAAGTGCAGAGTTTGTACATATATATGAATTTTCATACAAAAAGTTATAAAGCTATAAATCGAAGTCGCAAAACTTACGAATGTAAAAGCTACAAAGTCAAAAAGAAAAAGACGCGAACTTTAGCATGATGTTTCTTTCTTTTTTTTATTGGGAAATTACCAAAGTTGAGTCGAAAAAAAAAAAGCGTCAAGCTGACGTAAATAACCCATATACTAATCGAGGGGAATTATCTAGTTATTTTTTAAATACGCAAGAATATTTATAGTATTTTTCTTTTATGCAGAGAATATTTATCTTTTTTATTTATAAGATTTAAATTTAAATGATATTAATTTTTTTATAAAATTTAATTTATAATATTTATAATATTAATTATTTTTAAACTAGAAATACTTCTATTAAAAGAAAAAATAATATATTGACAAACAATTAAAAAAAATATTAATAATAAAAATAATTTTAAAAAATTATAAATTTAAAATAAATTTATTATTATTAATTAAATTAATTATTTTTTAAAATTTTAAAGAATTAAAGAATTAAATCTTATAAACATAAGAATTGAAGAAGTCAATGTATCCATTGACTGGGTTTATTGCATAGTGCCCAACATGTCGATAGTGTCATAAATCCCAATAAACAAATTGTTTGACGTTAGTATTTTAATTGGAGTAAGTTGGAAGGACGGCAGCTAACGTGACTTTTGTGGTTGAGCAAGGGACACTTAAGAATGTGAAATTTTGTTTGTTGGGTTGCTTGCGTGGCATTGAAAAATGAAAATAAAGCGTTTAGACCAATTAACTTTTTTTTTTAATTCAACGTAGTGATAACTTCGAGAAAACGAAGCTTCCTAGAAATAACGAGCAAACCAAGAATAAAGAAATTAGCATCTATTCTTTGAGGGAATAAAATTTAGCAACCATTTACTTTGGTGATGCAGTTGTTGTCGGTTTACTCATGGATTGGTTCAGTTTAAATATGATGCTAAATTTGAATCAAAGTAAACTAATTTTATATGGTTTGATTTATTCAATTTTATGGTTTTTTTATTTGTTAATTTATTATTATAATTTAAAATCTATTGATTAAATTTACATAATTATTATACTATTTTATTTTAAAATAAAATTTACTTTTTTATTACTTTATTTAACATATTTTAATAGAAAATTATGATTTTCACTTTTATTTAATATTAATATAAAATAATATTATCAATTCTTTTTTAACATAATTTTTTTTTATGTATCACTTGATATTTAATACTATTTTATAACAATATTGTTAGTACCATTATTTTTTGACCCATGAAAGTAAAAATGAAGTAAAGGAAACACAATAAATTATTTAATTCTTATAATAATTATTATAATAAAAATTAATATAATTATAATATGCAATTTGTTAGATTTGATATGATTTTTATTAACAAGATTTAAAAATCGAATTAAATTCTAAAAATTATGTGATTTCTTATATTTTTGGTTTTTGCGATCAAACAGTTTGGTTCAATTTTGAACCCCACTGGTTTCTGTAAGAGTCGTTTTGGGTTTAGTTGTGAATTGAGCACAATATTTGACAGGATGGATAGAAAATAAAAGAGAAAAAATTAAATTTTAAATTAAAAATAGAGAAAAATATTATTTTTTAATAAAATAAAATGTGTTTTTTTCTTCTCTGTCTTCTTTGGTTCCCCATCCAAATTCCAAACGATCATTGGCTTTGTTGAGTGCTTCTACACGTGAACTTGATTTGTCTTGTATAAAGTTTTTAGTTTGAGATTTTGTGGATATGAATCTATTTGGCTGAACTTGGATTAGCTAACAAGGCTACCGGTTACGAAGGGCCTAAAGACCAAAATATGCTGATCACTTTAGAGAATAAAGAAAGAAATTTCAATCATTCATTAGAAAATTAAAAGACTTGGAATTTTGATAAATTAAGGATTGGTTATGCTAGTAGATGTAGTATCAATCATTAATCATCCCATGATTTAGATTTTTTTTTCTCTCTCTAATGTTTGAGGACTCATCTAAGAGAAGTCAAATGACTCAAATCTTGAAGTTCATCATAACTATATATGAAAACGATAGAGGCGAGCTGGGAGGAGTAAATATTAACCGTATCACGGACTTTGAATGCAGAAAATTGAGGATTTAATTTTGATCCTTATCCGTCAGTATCGTTACGTAAGGCAAATGTTCTAATTCTGATTTGAAACAAATCCCAAACCCTAGAATAAATTAATTTTAATTTTCTTAGTTAGTGTTTGGTAAAGAGGGATGTATAACAGTATTTTACTTTGTAATGTTGTGTGTTAATCTAGATGACACCTCATACTATTTGTAGGTTATGTTTGAGAATGTCAGCTGAGAGTTGAAAACTGAAAAACTAATTTGTTAAATTAAAATTGCTTTGTAAAATTAGCTGAATTAGTTAGAAAGTATAAATGATTGAAAAATGTTAAAATTATGGTTTATTTAAAAAGGGTAAATAAGAAATTTGATAAATATACTAAAAATAAAAAAGAAAGAAATTATAAAAAGCTAAAAACTAACGTTTTAAAAAACGATACTTTAAATAATATTTCAAAAAATACTAAAAGTCAATGAGAAGTTACTAAAAAAGATTGCAACATAGCCATAATATGATGAAAATAAAGACAGTTTCAGTCATGTGGTTATGCCAAAAGAACCTTGGCATCAACCAACGAAGGCTCGTAGTTGCAACAAGTGATTACAATTAATAAAGCAAAGCGCGCCCTTAGACAAAAGGAGACGATTCCAGTGTGACACTCATTTGAGATGTGTCACGCATTGTGTGCGTGAACTTCTCTTGCTGGAAAAAGGGCCTTGCGTGGGGTTGTTGCGGTGGTGTGTTGAGTTGGCTGTGCACGTGGACAGCATGACATTCTTGAAAGGTTGTTGATGCAAACCGACAAGATGGTGGCGCACTGGCTGCCAAACAGGCCCAACAGTGAGCGTGGTACTGTTCACCCACAAAGAAAGTTGCGCACAAAATGAATTTGTGCGAGGGACATTGGTAAATTTCCTTGCAGAAGCGAAGTCCAAAGAAATCTCGGTATCCATGAAGGGAGAGGCAACAATGGTCGTTGGTGGTCGTCCGCAAAAGGATGTCAAGACGACTGCCAAACATTAGCAAAGGTGTGCAGTACTACACACACGTTTGTGAAGAGAAGAAATGTAACCTTAGAGAAAGGCAGAGAAAGGTCTACCCGGGACACTAGGTACTTGACGGAGAACGACTTTTGTTATTCCTCAGTCAAGAATAAGCTAAGTTCTGATACCATGTAATAGTGTTTTACTATGTGATGTTGTGTCAATGTAGACCACACCTCATGCTATTTATAATATGGAAAAGGGAATTAGTGTTGATCAATCAATTACTAGTTAATAAGGAAACTATATAATGAGTAATAAGTGAAATAATCTCATACTTAAAACATATCAAATCATATATTTCATAGGATGAAATGGGATGAAAGTGTGATGAATGAAAAGAAATGGAAAGAGATGAAATAGAGTAGAAAGTGAAGTTGTTTGATTGAGATGGAAGAGAGTGTAAAAGAATTAAAAATTTTGAATTAAAGTAGTAAATAAATAATAATAATTTTTTTTATAAAATAGATATGGTCCAAATTTCCATTTTATCCCATTATCCATGCAGGTTTTCTAACCGTGACGGATTTTTTTGACAACTACACTATTAGTTGATTATGAAAATTGTATAATCAATTATGCAATTTCATCTTACCACATGATCGGCTATGCTATAAGCATAATTGATTATGTTGCAAACCGCCAGCTCTATTCAATTTTTGAATAATTTAGTGGATACATAATCGATTATGCTAACATGATAATCAATTATGTAGTCATCCACAAGGATCACGAGGTTCTCCGAGATAATTTTGGAAGGACGCGTCTTTTTTTCCTCAAAATTCACTCCCTTTCATCTCATTTTGGGGTGAAAGTTTTACTTTATCCCATAGGACCCACAATTTTTTAAAAATTGCAGCCCACATTCACCCCTAACAAACATCCATTTCACAACTTTCGTACCTAAAACACCTCAATTCAATTGCATCTCAAATTCATCCCCTTAAACCAAACACACCCTTGATAATTTGGATAAAAAGAAAAGGAGATAAAGTATAGGGTCTCAACACTACTCAGGAAACATTTATTTATTTATTTTAATTATATTTTGTAACAGCTACAGTTTCTATTTTAGATCTGTATATTATAACGGTAAATTGCTCCTATAGTAGTGTGAACCACAATTCTCTTGCATCACAAACAATCTTTGCTATTACAAATTCATATGAAAAATGAAGCTAGAGGCTATCCTACAACATTTTCTCTTGTTGCTAGCTAGCTTGCTACGTGTTCAGAATTCTACAAGTGGATACCACAACAAACTTTATTTGATCCTAAAATTCAACCCATTTTGCTAGAAAGAGTTCAAATAAATATTCACAAAGTTCAATTTTAGCAAGTATTTTATAGAATACCTGTATGCAAGATATGATACAGGATAATGTATTTTGATTTATATTTTATAGTAAGGATGTGTCATTGTATGTGCTAAATGCATGACAATGACCTCTACCAGATGCAATTACCGTTATTCCCCTATTAAATTTTTTTTTTGTTATACATTGTTAATTTGTTATCTAGTTTGACAATATTATGTTTATTTACTCCATCAGAGCACGATTCGGACCGCTCTCACTGTTAGAAGGGCAGCAGATCAATTTATCAGCGGTAAGCTGCTCCAATTTTTATAATTAAAATTAAAACTCATGATGTTATGATTGCTTTAGAACTAATCACTTTTCTTTATGTGTGGGCTATCTTGATTCATGTGATTTTCCAGTTCTTCCTCCAGCTGAATACAAAGTGTCAGAAAAGACGAGAGAAGCTGGTTTTAGTATTGAACCAGATGATATTGCATCAGTTGTTCGAGGCCATGACTACAATTACTATAAAAAAATTGGTCAAGTTGAAGGGATTATAGAGAAACTCAGTGCCTCAGCCGATGACGGTGTTGGTCAAGACAGTATAGATACCAGGCAAGATATTTATGGAGTCAACCGTTATACTGAGAAACCTTCTAAAAGCTTCCTGATGTTTGTTTGGGAAGCACTGCATGACTTAACACTAATGATTCTCATGGTTTGTGCTATAGTTTCTATAGCTATAGGGCTTCCCACTGAAGGGTGGCCAAAAGGTGTTTATGATGGTCTGGGAATCATACTTAGTATATTCTTGGTGGTCATTGTTACTGCCATCAGTGACTACCAGCAATCCCTGCAGTTCAGGGATTTAGACAAAGAAAAGAAAAAGATCTTTGTTCAGGTCACGAGAGACAGAAAAAGACAGAAGGTCTCAATTTATGATTTGGTTGTGGGAGATATTGTTCATTTGTCAACCGGTGATCAAGTTCCAGCTGATGGAATTTATATATCAGGGTATTCTTTGGTAATTGATGAGTCAAGTTTAACAGGTGAGAGCGAGCCCGTAAATATAGATGAAGAAAGACCTTTTCTTCTTTCAGGAACCAAAGTACAAGATGGTCAGGGGAAGATGATAGTTACAACTGTTGGCATGAGGACCGAATGGGGAAAGTTGATGGAAACTCTAAGTGAGGGAGGAGAGGATGAGACTCCACTGCAGGTGAAATTGAATGGAGTTGCTACAGTTATTGGTAAAATTGGTTTGACTTTTTCTGTGCTGACATTTGTGGTGTTGACAATAAGGTTTGTTGTTGAAAAAGCAGTTCGTGGGGAGTTTGCTAGTTGGTCTTCAAATGATGCATTGAAGCTGCTGGACTACTTTGCTATTGCGGTAACCATAATAGTTGTTGCAATTCCTGAAGGATTGCCATTAGCTGTGACACTAAGTCTTGCTTTTGCGATGAAAAAGTTAATGAAGGATAAAGCACTTGTGAGACATCTTTCTGCCTGCGAGACTATGGGCTCGGCGACCTGCATCTGCACAGATAAAACAGGAACATTGACCACTAACCATATGGTGGTTAATAAAATTTGGATATGTGGAAAGATCAATGAGATTAAAGGCAATGAGAGTATTGACAAACTGAAGACAGAGATATCTGAAGAAGTTTTAAGCATCCTTTTGCGGTCTATATTTCAAAATACTTCTTCCGAAGTTGTTAAGGACAAAGATGGAAAAACGACAATACTAGGAACACCAACAGAATCAGCATTATTGGAATTTGGCTTGCTTGCAGGTGGTGATTTTGAAGCGCAGCGTGGAACATATAAGATACTTAAGGTTGTGCCTTTCAATTCAGTCCGGAAGAAGATGTCTGTGCTAGTAGGTCTTCCTGATGGAGGTGTCCAAGCTTTCTGCAAAGGTGCATCAGAAATAGTATTAAAATTGTGTAACAAAGTTATTGATCCAAATGGAACAGCTGTTGATCTTTCTGATGAGCAGGCAAAGAAAGTCTCTGACATTATAAATGGATTTGCCAATGAAGCTTTGAGAACTCTTTGTTTAGCTCTCAAAGATGTAAATGGAACCCAAGGAGAAAGCAGCATCCCTGAAGATAGCTATACTCTGATAGCCATTGTGGGAATCAAGGATCCTGTGCGCCCTGGGGTTAGGGAAGCTGTTAAAACTTGTTTAGCTGCTGGAATAACTGTCCGCATGGTAACTGGTGATAACATAAATACGGCTAGGGCTATAGCTAGAGAATGTGGCATTCTTACAGAGGATGGTGTGGCCATAGAAGGACCCCACTTTCGGGACTTGTCTACAGAGCAAATGAAGAGTATTATACCAAGAATTCAGGTTGTAATCTCATTGTAAGTTCTGTGATTTTCATTACTCATTCACGATGCCTGTCTTTCTTATGTGCTTAACATGGTTTCAGGTTATGGCGCGATCCTTACCTCTTGACAAGCATACCTTGGTAACCCGTTTGAGGAATATGTTTGGTGAGGTTGTAGCTGTTACTGGTGATGGAACCAATGATGCTCCTGCACTGCATGAGTCAGACATTGGGCTTGCTATGGGCATAGCTGGAACAGAGGTTTGTGCCCATGATTGATTTACTATGGTGTATCTGACGGTATTACGTGTAGCAGTTCATTGTACTGTTTTTGCTTAGTTGCTTGGCATCTTGTTTAAGACAAACTATTATCTTCTGTTCTAGTTACATTATATATTTCTTAATTGATGTTATACATTTTCCATTTCCCTCTTGTCCATACTTCACTTTCTGTTTAGAGTGGTGGAGCCAGACTAGATCCTTGATAGATGAGACTGACTATTAAACAAGTCTGTTATTATCTATATTCAGGAAGCAGTATAGTAAAAGAAAACTGCAGTTTTTCGAAATCCTTATTACCATAGCCATAAACATTGATGCCTTCAAAGGACAATCTCCTATTTTATGTGTTGTGCCTTTTTTATTTTCAAAATTCTTGTCATATTTGTTTCGATGTCTATTTTATATTATTGTCTGGTTGACGTTATCACCAATACTATTTTTCCTTTTTTAAAATTATACCTTTTACAGGTTGCCAAAGAAAATGCTGATGTCATTATAATGGATGATAACTTCACTACTATTGTCAATGTGGCCAGATGGGGACGGGCCATATACATAAACATTCAAAAATTTGTGCAGTTTCAGTTAACAGTCAATATTGTTGCTCTGATTATTAACTTTGTTTCTGCATGCATCACAGGTTTGTTGATTCATAAAAATTTTGTTTCCACTGCAGTGTTGTTGAATCTGTTTCAATGAACAGCCGATTAAGTTTTCTTCCTTATTTTCAGGATCTGCTCCCCTCACAGCTGTTCAGTTGCTTTGGGTCAACTTGATTATGGACACTCTGGGTGCATTGGCTTTGGCCACTGAACCTCCCAATGATGGACTTATGCTAAGACCCCCAGTTGGAAGGACAACAAATTTTATCACCAAACCCATGTGGAGGAATATTTTTGGTCAAAGTTTATATCAACTAATTGTCCTTGCGGTCCTCACTTTTGATGGGAAGAGGCTACTGAGAATTAATGGTCCAGATGCGACTATAGTGCTCAACACTTTGATATTCAACTCCTTTGTATTTTGCCAGGTAAAGTATCACATGCATCCTCTCTAACACCGTGATGATTGTAATTGGCAAATAGATGGTTAGACTTTTTAAAGAAACCACATGATGTTTTAATCCAAATAGTTGATAAAAAGTGGAAGAAAAGTTGAGCATGATTAAAAGATATAATAAAGCTTGGACAGAAGAATGTGTCATATAATAATCTTCATTTGTTATGAATTCTGTAATTTGAATTACATATTATTGTTACTGTTATACTTGACCTTTATGTGAAAATAAGATATATGAAAATGTGAATAGCGGAAACTCCCTCTTTTTGGGTGTATTGATGATTTACTGAAAAGTTCTAAAATAAATAATACATGAACTGACAACTGAAAAATAAGATATATCACAAACTCAAAAGTCATAGTAACGGTGATTGCGACAGTGCATGCTTAATTGACTATAAAACTCAGTTTTAACATGTTAATACCTTTGCTATTCCCCCTATGATTCCTCAATTTGGCTTTAATACTATGGTAAACCATTCAAGATGATGTATAAAATGATCGAGTTCCATTGCGTTGTGCTTATTTTGTGTGCTGTTTCACCTTCGCCACTCTTTCTTTTGCAAGGTTTTCAATGAGATAAACAGCCGAGAAATCGAAAAGATAAACATATTCAAAGGCATGTTTGAGAGCTGGATATTTTTCACGGTGATATTCTCCACAGTGGTGTTTCAAGTACTCATAGTTGAGTTCCTGGGAACATTTGCCAGCACAGTGCCTCTAAGCTGGCAATTCTGGGTGCTCAGCGTTGTAATAGGAGCATTTAGCATGCCTATATCTGTCATACTCAAGTGCATTCCAGTTGAAAGAGGAGGTATTACAACGCACCATGATGGTTATGAGGCACTACCTTCTGGTCCCGAGCTAGCATAAAACAGAAGAAGGAAGAACATAACTTTGCCCTTCTATGATTTTCATTTGTGCAAATGTCGCTGAAATTTTGGCCTTTGTGGGCATACTACAAATTTAATCTTTTTAGTTTCTAGTTTTAAGAATTTTTTTCACAGAAAAATGGAGTTCGAAGTATTTTCGGAAAATTAGATATGATCACTTTAAATTGGATATGATCAATTCTCAAAATTATATATGAAATTTGATCCCGTAAAATTTTAAAAATTTAGGGATCTTTTGTTTTAACATTTTTTTTCAACTTTCTATTTCCTGAATTTCATAAATGAAAAATGAAAACATAAAATAATCAAATAAAAATAAAAAATATTTTCTTAACTAAATGTGCCCATTTGTTTGGCTTTTGTTATTTGCAGGGTTTTTAAAAGTGCACTGGTCACTGAAACGATAAAGATACCGGTTTAAAATTAAATGATTCAATTGTAGTTAAATTATGATTAATTAGGTAATAATAAATTAATATTTTTACTTTTAATATAATATATTCAATAGTCTTAAATAAAAATAATATACTAATTATAATTTTATAACCATAAAATTAAACTTTCTCTAAAAATATCATTATTTATACCATGTAACATCCAAAACTACACATAAAATCAAATCATATATCTTATAATATTAAGCTTTAATAACATAAAATAATACAAAAGTAGAAAATAAAGTTGAGACGGAATGCATCTTATAATATCATATAATAAATATATAATATTTAACTGTTTTATATTCAAAAGATTTGTATAGTACACTAAATCTTATAATACTGAACTTTAATAATATAAAAGTAAAAAATATAACAGTATGTATATAAACTTCAATTGTTACGGTACAGATATCTAACTAATAATAGAAAAGTAAAAAATAGGCTTAATTGTAAAAATAATCCATTTATTTATCCTAACTCACTAAATTGGTTTCTATAATTTAATTCACTAATTGAGTTTTCTATTTTTTTCTTTTTCAATTTGATTATTTGAGTCTTCAATTTTAAAATTGGACATTGACAGTTAACTAAAAGAATTATAACAGATGTAGTATTATCTATTAACTGTTATTGTTTGTGTGTCATAATAGGATGACATGTGGCCGTCATTATTACTCATTAATAGTCAATATCTAATTTTGAGATCGAGTACTTAAATAATTAGATTGAAAAAAAAAATGAAAGACTCAATTAATGAATTAAATTATTAATATGAAGATTATTTTTAAATTTTAAGCCTAAAAACTATAATAGTACCTATATAAACTTAGATTATTGCGTTTGGAAGTTGTTGATAGCTCGTTTATGTCACGTGATTTAGCTCTAAAAAGTTATCTTTGATGGTTTAGCTTTTTCGTTAAGAGTGCATCCACTTCAAAAGAAGTGCATTCACAAGTACAATACTTCATGGAAACATTTTTTTAAACCGATCAAACAAATAAACAACCGGTTTTGTCCGATTTTAGACCGGTTCACCAATTTTTTTAACCATTTGATTACTGATTGGTTTGAAGGCCCTTCCCGACCAAATCGGTCAATCCAGTCCAATTTTGAAAATCATGGTTATTTGACTTATTTTTAGATTAAAATATAATTTTTATCCCTTATTTTCTCAAATTTGTATTTTTGATCTTTTCATTTTTTAATTAAGATATTTCATTTCCCACTTTTTAAAAATCAATAATTTTAGTTTTTTAGGGTCAATTTCAAATATTAATATATGTACTCTGTAAATGTTAACTGACAATTGTTTGTTTATTGTACACATGATAATTTTTTTAAAATTAATTAATTGTTAACAAACTTAATTTATTAAGAAAAATTAAAAAAAAAGTAAATAGTTCAGAAGTCTCAAATTGACCAAAGAGATTAAAGTTATAGATTTTTTAAAAGTGGAAGAGGGAATGTCTCAATTAAAAAATAGGACGACTAAAATTGTAAATTTTTATTTAAAAAAAAGATAAAATGTTTCAATTAAAAAATAGGATATTAAAATCATAGATTTAGGAAAATAGGAGAACAAAAATTATATTTTAACCCTTATTTTTATGATTTCATCACGTTATGTGTGTATTGGTGGGCATACAAAAACAAATGGAATGGATTGAAATATTTTGGAATAAAAATGTTATTTATTATTGGCTTAAATATATTTTTTTATCTATAATAAAAATTAAATTTTTGTGTTTGTTTTCTAATAAATTTTTATTTTGTATTAGTCTCTAATAAAATAACAATTTTATTTTGGGTCATTGACATTTATTCACTAATTAATTAATAGTGGTGTTCACATGTCTAAGTGAACATGTGGTCTAACCCAACTCAATTATAATGAGTTGGATTTTTTAAGTATTCGGATTGAGTTGAATTCGACCCAACCCAATTAAGACCTAATCATATACGGGTTGGATAACAAGTTATATTTTTTTAACCCAACCCGATCCAACTTATATCATATAATTAAATTTATTATTATATGTAAACTAATTATTCAATACAAAAAAACATTAATTATTAGCTCACATAATTTATTAAATTAAATTATCTGTATTTTTTCTTTTTTAAGTTGTTTTAATCTTTGTCTTAATTTTATTTATGTTTTCTCATGCTAATACAATACTATATTTCTATATAAAATAAAAATATCGTATTAGCATTGAAACCATTAATGCTATTAGTCAAATATTGTCACAATTTGGTCCCTTTTGAGTGTATTTAGTCATTATATACTTTCAAAGCTTTAGGCAAAAATAAATTATTATTTTTAAAAAGTTTAATTTTTACAAAATAAAAGAAAAATTTAAATATTGAGACCCGATTAACCTAACCCAACCTGGAAAATTTTGACTAGATTGGACAATGGGTTTAGCCAAATCCGACCTAACCCAACTTGTGAACACCCCTTTTTATTAGAAAACAAACACAAAATTTGCTAATTTATCAAGGACTAAAATAAAATATCAATGATCAACAACAAAATTTTTCATTTGAAACTCATTCCTCATCAATCTCCTAGTTCAATATAACTAAGATCCAAACTACAATGACTAATCTTAATTCCTTAGTGATTAATGCTTGAGTTTCAAGTCAAATCAATTCCTTAGGTGATTTAGACCTAGAAACTTAGAGCTAGATCAATCAATATCTACAAATGCAAGTATTTTATCCATGTCTGTAGGTCTTCATTCTTTGATGATCAAAATTTGTTCTTGCAACATCAAAATTTACAAAAAAAAAACATTAAAAACTATCTTTTTTTTAGTTTCTTAAACAGTTTATACAATTTATTGACAAAAACAATAATTATGTACAAAATTTTTAATGAAAATTTAAGATAATTGCTCATAAAATAATATGTGAAAAAATATTTATCAAAATACCCCAAATTTAGACAGTTGTCTGTACTCAAACAATACAAAATCCAACAAAGGGTGAAGGCAATTATTTACACAACACAATGATAATTCATTATTTGATTGTATTTGAACCCCAATTTTTGTTCCTTTTTGACTTTTTTTTTACTTCATTTTGTTAGTATAGCTTATGGGTATGTGTTAAGTGAACAGTTGAGCAAGAAAGTGGATAAAGTGATAAAAAGAGCCAAAAGAGAGGAGAAAAGGAGAATTATGAGTTTTTTCAATGGGCATGGCATGTGCTAGACCTACAGGTCATGCTATTCCAGCATGACCCATGTTGATTTCTCAAGAATCTTCTCAATCAGCGTGACACATCCAAGCACAACCATGCTAACCTAACACGACCCGTGCTGCACATGAGCCAATATTGGGAATCAACGTCACAAGTTCTCGTAGAAGGCCATGTTGACCAAACACGACCCGAGTTGACTTAGCACAACCTGTGCTGCCCTCCATGTTGCAGTTTTTATTTCAGTAGTATAAATAGAAAAGGGAAGGCATTCTTTAGGTTAGCTTTTATTCTATTTTCGCACGACAAGGGTTTTTGAGCTAGAGAGTTGCGTTGGGGACAATTGGGGTCTTAATCTGTAAATGTTTTCGATCTCTTTCATTCTTAATGCAAAATTGTATGTTGTTTGCATATATTGTGACCATGGTTGGCTAAACCCTTAAAGGTCTGATTATGATGTAGTTGTACCCATGTACTCTAGTTTCTTATTTTATTAAAGTTCTCCAATTTATTCAATTGATTGTGTTGTTCTACCACTTTCTCTTCTATATTGGAATTGATCACTTTAATTCATAGTTAATTGCACTACTATAATAACGGTATTTTAAGTCGGTTATTCAAGCCCTTTGACGACGGTTTTGAACCGTCATAGAAGCCAGCGTCGTAATATCGTAATGCATTTACAACGACGGTTTATAAACCGTCATAGAAAGTAGCATTTTCTAAGACGGTTATTGAATAACCGTCTTAAAATATAATAGATACAAAGACGGTTTACGTTCTACACCCGTCTTAAAATGACATATTTAACATGCGGATTCTAAGACGGTTATTCAACAATCGTCTTAAAAAGTTTAACATTCTAAAACGGTTTTAAAAGAACCGTCGTAGTATGTCCTAGAAATTAAGACGGTTATTCGAATAACCGTCTTAGAATAGCATTTTTGCTGTTGAAATTCTATGATGGCTATTCATACGACCGCCTTAGTTTTTAAGATATACTACGACGGTTCTGTTAGAACCGTCTTAGATAACTTTTTTTTTTGTGTTGGCTGGTAGCTTTAAAAGCTGTTACTTTTAATTACATAGTGTAACAAAATTTAAACAATTATAAAATGATTTAATTACATAATAAACATACAATTTGTAGACATATAAAATCATTCAATTTATAGATAACACTAATATGTAACCAATACATCCAGCAACAACAACACATCTAATACAATGCAGACTTGAAATTTAGATGACAGTACCTGAATGTTGCAATATGATTAATTACGACTATATATATATGCAATGCAAAGATAAGAACATTAATCGGATATAATACCATCATTATTGTTTAATAAGAGTTCCATTAAGAATATTTAAATCATTCCCCACCTAACCCCATTTAATTTTGTATTGATATTTAATTGATTGATTCAAATTTTGAGACAAAAAATTGTAACTAAGCTTATAAGTTAGGAACTATTTTTCACTTATATTAGAAAGTTTATTTAAACTTAATTAAATTGAAAATAAATTATAAACAAACGTTAAACTACCTATTTTAATAAGTTTTTTCACAAACCTGCCAAATATACTTATATATCTCATAAGATAACTCTAAAAAAATTATTACAAACGAGCAAAATACAGAAAATTTGTCCAAATTTTGCTTATTAAGCCATTTTTGTCTTAAAAAGTTATCATTGCATTAAAAATTCTATTTTTTCATTAAAAAATTATTTTATACATAGGAATGCAGTGTGTGATTGTAAATTAAAGATATGCAAGTTTTATTTCTTTTTATTATCAAATATTAATTTGTTAATTTGGTTAAAAATGTCCGCTAACAAATAATGCTTAAGGCCAATTGAGAAACTATAGAAAGTTAAAACCAATAACTTTCACTTAGGTGTTAAACTAGTCAAACTTAGCCTAACCTAGCTCAATTATTACTAAGCATATACTTTCGGTATCTATTACTCTGGATCTCTTTTATTTTTTTTATCCGTCTCTCAATCTCTCTACACTATTTTATTCACCCAGCAACTTCTCTTACAAATTATTTCTAACCTTATTTTTTTTTCACTACATATCCATCAACCAACAATTTCCCCTCATTCTTTTATTTTTACCTCTCTATTTGTCATCCTTCTACCTTGGATCACAGGCAAAAAATTGGAAACATTTTCCATAGAAATATTGTATTTTGAAGTGTTTAACGATAAAATAATACTACAAAGTGATGCAGAGATTTAAGCACTGACCTTCAAGCCAGGTATAATAGATGAAAACGCTATGAATCTCTCAGCCATTAGCTGTCTCCTTTTTCTCTCGGACATAATTTGATCTCGTGTGGTTCCCAAGTTTACCTGGTTCCCTGTTTTGGAAAAGTGAGTTTGTACATGTGTTTCACCCTGTATTTGCTAGCTTAGTCATTCATGATTAACAACTATGAACTGGAAGGGAATGACGCATTTCTTCTATTTCAACCTACTTAGGTTATGATTCTTTTTTAAATCAAGTTTAAATTGCACTTGTAAACTTGATTTCACCATATAGCCAATACATCTATATTGAAAAATAAGATTAATAATAATAAGAAAAGCTACCGAATCCACAATCTCTTGAAAATGAACTGAAACCCCTGCACTATCCAAATTCTGGTGATTGGTGGAATTGTGTATTAACTCCGAAACTTTGTTCAGCCGCATCTGCAACAACCACATCAGTTTCCAAATTTTAAAAAAAAAACATTTAAAAAAATTAAAAAGAACACTCCAATTCCAAAACACTCATTAGTTTCTAGAACATTCTACAATCACACCTGCTTGGCTCGCTTCCCGAACACAAACAGCATCGCATCGATGACGTTGCTCTTCCCGCTCCCGTTAGGTCCCACCACGGCGGAGAAACTCTGAAATCGAAGCAATTAGAAGTTCACAAGTGAAATAAATCCACGCAGTTCAAAAGTTCGCAAGCCAAATCGAAGCAATTCAAAAGGTCGCAAGTTAAACCAAAGCAATTCAAAAGTCCGTAAGTAAAATCGAAGTTCTAAAGTGAAAGTGAAACCGAAGCAATTAAAAAGCTAGCAAGTGAAATTGAACCAAATCGAAGTTCACACTGCAATTAGAGAGAGAAATTGAAGGTTGAGAAGTGAGGTTAATTAGGGGGAAGCAAGGAACTTTATTAATTTGAATCTTGAAAGGTTCAACTTAATTAATGATAGTTTCAATTTAAAATAACATACACAATTTTTATTTTAGAAAACATAACCTACACGCATGATCTTATTCCTTCACTAAAATTTATTAAAAATTATAAAAGTGTACAAGTCTTACTCTTTATTTAATAAATCTTATTTATAATTTTGTAATTTTTTTATAATTTTTATTTAATAAAAGAGCATTTTTTTAACTCCGTTGACAATATGTTCTTAGCTAAGCACATTTTATCTTCATCAATTTTCCAACAAGTGTGCAATCCTCCACTCCAATACTCACCATATCTGTACGTACACACCCAAGTTCATTTATAAGTCCAAGATGGGTCCATTTAAAATGAATTATAAGTCCAAAATGGGTCCATTTCAAGAACTAAATTTAAACAAACCCACCCATATATATTATCGTTGGACAAACACTTTTAAAAGTAAACTAAAAATATATTCATAGTTATTTTTAACAAATTAAAATTCTTTTACTATATATATATATATATATATATATATATATATATATATATATATATATATATATATATACATACTATTTACATTAAAGCTCATGAGTATTTGCCTACAAAATCAATAGTAATTTTTTATCTGGCTATCCCATTTATATTATCCGATTTTTTCTAATACATGGTTAATGCATTTTGGGATCTCAAATTCAGTTGATAAAAAAATCTATTGTTGACAACCATAAAAATATATCACAAATTTTTTTAGTTCACAGGTTCAGAACTTCACTCTCAAAGCTTGTGACCAAAAGATAGAAAAGACCAACTTTAATTTTAACATGAAATTGTTACTAAAATAATTACATGAAGAAGAGATGCATACCTTCACTTTCAGATCACCACTAGCCATCCTAACCAAACCACAAAGATTGTATGAAATGGCATTGGTATCTTTTATTGAAGCCATATTTGGCAAAACCTGAGCGAGCAAACAAAGTTTGAAACAAGAGCTAAGCAACAACATTTATCATTATTACAAAATAGGTAGCAAGTCTAAATTTCAAGCTTCTTCCAACCATCTAACAAATTTTCACCAGCATACTAAAAGAGAAATATAATGAACTAAAAAATCTGCTAAAACTTTTATGATATATTTACCATATAATTCTCCAGTTTCTTGAATTTGTAATGCTCCTTTTGGGCCTCTATGGTATAGTGCGTGGATGTAACCTAATAAATTTAACATAGAAATAAGAGAGAAAAAAAATAAATTGTAAATGTAAAAGAAACTACAATCAATTGAAAGATCTCAGCATCAACACAATTGAAGTAGGAAGATTTCTCAAAAAGAAAATAAATATAAAGCAAATGCAAGACTGTACGTTTACCATTTTCCTTTGTTAATTACCAAAGTGCATGATAACTTTATGTTATGAGAGATAAATATAAAGCAAATGCTAGATCAGTTATGTAATTGTTACAATACTTTAGAACTGTAAATTGGTAACTAATTTGATCATATTTATGTCAACATCACCTGAAAATATGAGTATCTAATTGAGGTATTAAGGGGTATTGCAGAATCGTCCCTATCCATGTATAACATGCTAGGATCAAATCAAAACTGCACAAGTGCACATGGCACAACCTTCCAGCTTTGGAATTAGATCTGCACAACCTTCCAAGCACAATTAATCACAATAATATCAACGAAGGAAAATCTCTACCTAACCATTCTATAAAAATACTTAGTATAATCAGCGAATCCCAAATAGAAACGCAACCACAAATAAAAAAAAATCAGCATCAAACCAAACAAAAACGAAAATGAAAAATTCAATCGACGGGCACTTTCATTCATCTCCCAATCCCTGTTTTTAACTACTTCCTTGCCGGTTACTGTTCCACCTTCATATTCCTCTATTTCGGAACACAAAAAAACAGGGCATGTACTCCTCTCTTCATTTAGTTCTCGTTCGTTCTCGTTCCGAGGGAGACGTCGATTTGTTCTCCATGGAGAGGTCGACGAAGGAAGATTTCATCGGGAAGCAGTTGAAGCAGCAACTTACGAGAACCGCCACAGAGCTGGCCTTCCTGCGCGGAGGAAACGGAACCAAAGGCAGAGCGGGAGCACGCGCGGCAGCTAGCTAGGGTTTCTCGGGTTAGCAATAGTACTGAGTACTATCCAATATATATGAACGAGATATTAACCTAACAAAGACGGTTTTTTGGACAAAACCGTCTTTGTACCAGAATACAAAATTACCATTTCGCCATTTCGCATACCTCATCAAAGCCGGTTCTTCACAAACGTCGTTGTTATGTTTCATTTTATTACAAAAATGCCACCACGAACCTTTTTAAGACGGTTCTCTAGAACCGATTTAGAATCAACGTCGTAAATTGTAGCTTTTTTAGTAGTGTTGGATGTTAGCTACTCATAATTGATTGACATGTAGAATAATAGGGTTCATAAAATTCGCATTACCAAACTAGTGGCATAAACACCCCCCTTTTTACATACCTCTCAGTAATAATTAACCGTAAATTAAATCTCAAATAACCAATGCAAGATTAATTTAGGGAGAAGAGTATTCTTATACCTTTACTATAGTTTGATAATTAAATTAGGAGGAATTAGATAATTAATTGATAATTGAGGGTTCTAGATTATAATAGGAATCAGGGGGAAACAGGACATGTGAACTCATACATAATCTAGGTTATCTCTATTCATACATATCTTTCTCTTGAAATTGTTTTTTGTCCTTAGTTTTGTTTCTTTAATGTAATTACAAACAATCTCCAACTCAAGATAACCCCCCCCCCCTAAAAAAATAATTTGGTTTATGCAAATTAAATTATTCTAGAACATAACTTGTCTCTTGGGTATGATATTCAAACTTTTGAGTTTATGATAACTTGTCTTCGTGTTAGTACATATTTTGCGTATCATTCTAGCATTGTTGCCACAGACTAGTTGTGGAGTTCTTGAGTAATTTTAATTTGCATTAATTAAATAATTTTTGTTCATAATTTTTTTTATTTATTGTCTTTAAATTTTATTAATTATTTTTTCTCCACTCTCACTGAAATTCTGCTCCATGGCCTATTGTGTTTTAATCCTTTTTTGTGTGTTGATAGTTTATGTTCACATGATCTTGCTAAGTATAACCCTGAGATAAAAAAAGCCTCTCACAGGAACAACATTGAAACAAGGAGAAGGAAGATAGATGCTGGTGGACAACAAGAGCACACCTTGTAGGATTACCTCACCCTTAGTGTGGGAATCACTACAGTTATACAACTTCCTAATTTGAGAGACCAAACTTGCAAACTGAGGGATTGAGTGATGATCAATATGATTGAGAGGATACAATTCGATGACCTACCATCAAAAGATCTTGTAGTCCATCTAAAGAAGTTTGTGAGACTCAGACACACTGAAGAGTCCTACCAATGCTCCCGACTATATCAAATCAGTTGTCTTCCCATTCTCATTACGAGAAAGGAGAAAGACTGCCTTAGTGACTTGCCAAATAGGAGCATTACCACCTGGGATTAGTGCTCATTGAGATTCCTAAAGAAAGTCTTTCAGTGGTGAACTCTGAGCAGTTGATCAAAAAAATTGGGAACTTTGCTTAGTTTGAGCAAGAATCTCAATCTGAAGTTTGAGAGCGATTTAAGGGATTGCAAAGAATTTTTCCACACCATGGTTATGCACCATAGAGATTAGTTCACATCTTCTATGGAGGACTATCACAGCACAACCGATCTTACCTAGATGTTGTTGCATGGGGAAACCTCATGCACAAATTGACCAATGCAGCAATAAAGATTATTGAGGTCATGGCTTCAAATTCTTACAATGGTACTGGCAATAGAAGGTTTCTCAAGAGGCCTGCTGGAGTTCACAGATGGAGGTTAATTCATTTGGTTATTCTCTTGAACAAAAGATGGATGTTTTAACCAAGCAAATGGAGATTTTGATGAAGGCTAAGATACAAATGATGACACCCACTACTTCATCCCTTGTTTTTTATGAGCGTGAGGAGACATGACATATGGTTGTAGACTTCCCATTTACTCGAGCTTTGAAGGGGGTAAACTATATGGGTGGAAAGAATATTGGTTATGATCCTTATTCCAACACATACAAACAGGGGTGGAAAGACCCCCTAAACATTTCTTGGAAAGAGCAGAGAGATCAAAGGCAAGGCCAAAGTCAGAACTAGAATGTGTATAGGCCTCCTCACCTACAAAATCAAAATTAGAACACTTATAAAGGCCCTTAGTATCATGATTAGAGGATAATAAAAGAGGAGAAGAAACCAACCATGCAGGAGATGATAATGAAGCATAAGACTAAGAGTAATGAGAGGTTTAAATCCTTAGAATCAATAGTATCAAACCTCATCACTCTTATGTCTCAAAGAGCTCTTTGCACTCTTCCTTCTCAAACTGAGGCTAATCCTAAGAAAGAGGGGGGTGAATGTTGTGAGCACCAAGAGTGGAAAGTCTATGGCAGAACCGAAGAAGAAAGAGAAAGTCACTTTAACACTAGAAAAAGGCTCTCAATAAGGAGAGTAATGAGACAACAAAAAGTGGGTGAAAAGAGGTATTGGCGCCTCCTCAGGTAAGTGTTCCTTTTCCTCAAAGAGTGAGAGATGAGTAAAAAAATAGGTTGTTTTCTAAGTTTGTTGAAATGTTTAAGAAATTGCAAGTAAACATTCCTTTTGTTGAAGAAATTATTGAAATGCCAAAGTATGCCAAGTTTTTAAAGGAAATTATTTCAAAAAACTAAAATTGGAAGACATTGCATTAATTGGCCTCAACAAGGAATGCTCTGTTATTGTTTTAAAGAAATTGTCTCCTAAGCTTAATGACCCAAGAAGTTTTTCAATCCCTTGTTTCATTGGCAAATTTTCCTTTGATAGAGCATTGTGTGATTTAGGTGCTAGCATTATTCTAATGTCTTATTCTGTTTATAAGAAGTTGGGGTTGCAAGAACCTCAACCTATTAACATTTCTATTCAGCTCGTAAAGCAAAAGACTTAATGGTTAAGATTGGTAAGTTCATTTTCTTTGCGGACTTTGTGATTTTGGATATAGAGGAGGATAAAGAAATATCAATTATTTTGGGACAACTTTCTCAACACAGGAGGGGCCTTGATGATGTTAGGGAAGGGAAATTGACTTAGCGTCTAGGTGATAAGGAGGAAGTGTTTAAGGTGTTTGGAACTACAAAAAGCTCTTTCTTTTCCCCTTCCTGCCATTTTATGCAAGTCACTAACAAGATGGAAGTCATTGTGGCTTGGCCTTACCCAAGTATGGGAAAGAAAGACCTTTTGAGGAACAAAGTCAGTCCAAAATACCCTGGATAGAGTAAGAAAAACAGAGATGGCATCACCATTCAAGCTCTTGGCTATGGAGTGAATGATTGTACTAGAGGATCAATGCAAAAAGGGAAAATCACCTTGTTTTGGGATGGTAGATTTTCTTCCCTTTTTCATACGTCAGACTCGAGATGTTAAACAAGCACTCCCAGAAGGCAACCTGTGGGTTATGTGGGTATTTAAAAAACCCACTTGTATCCTTACTTTAAGCTTCTATTGTTTCTTTTCGTTGTTTGTTCTTTTCTTAAATTTTATGCCTTTTTGTTATCCAACATTGGCCATGTTCATCCAACATGGTCTGTGCTCAATTTTTTCTTTTTGGCAGTATCCTCATCATTTTCAAGTACAACCATGCTAGATTTAGCATGACCATGCTATAAAAAAAAATTATATTTTATTTTCTTTTCTTCTCTTGTTTTTCTTTTCCATTTCAGATTACTTTTCTTTTTGTTTTAATTTTTTTATTTTGCCCATTATCTTTATGAACTAGGCCATTGCAAGTGTATACATATTTTTTTTTTAGTTTCTAAAACCAGTTATACAATTTATTGACAAAACACAACAATTCTAAAGAAAAGCAAAGATAATTGCTCACAAAATAATGTGTGAAAAACAATTATCAAAATACCCTAAATTTAGACAGTTGCTTGTCCTCACGCAACATAAAATCCAACAAAGGATGAAGAAAATTGTTTACACAACACAACAATGGTCAAAATTATCAAGCACATGCATATCACAATGTAATATCAAATCATGCATGACCAAGGGAATTACATGTGCAAGAATGTTTACAAGGATTCATCAAAATCATGAAAGCAAATCTTTGAGATTGAGAAGAATAACATCTTATGATTGAGAATTCACTACTTTGCATGACCCCTCATAAGTTAAGTGTTTTACTTAAGGCATGATTTGTTAAGATTATCACTTCTACTCATTCACACATTGAAATGCCTCAACTCAACTATGTTTTTCATCCCATTTTCATAAAAAAAAAACACATAAAGCACAAATCACTAAGCTCTTTTAGGCTTCTAACTTGGCTGGGCTTACAACAATTTTTTGTTTTTCTAGACAATAAAATCATCCAAGGATCAAGGAGAACAATAAATGTGCAAGTTTTGATACAAACACTCACCTACCATTTCCAATTCCTTTTTCCAACCAAGTTTCTCTTTTTGATCTTTTATTTTAACTTTTGTCTTTTGCTTTCTTTTTTTGGAGACTTTGTCTTTTGTTTTTGCTTTTTTTTTTAGAGAAATTTGGTCTCTCTATTTTTATGTATCCTTGCCATTTTTGATTTTATCATAACATTTCCATGTGGTAAACCATCCCAAACTTATGTGAAAACTTTAATCTTGAAAGATTGCTCTCTTATCACTAGGATGAAGGAAGTAATGGTTTTTTGTGTAACATCCCAATTTTTCGTAAATAAATTTAAAAAGCTTTTTAGTAAAAATAAACAAATAAATAAATATAGAGCAAATAATAGGCTGAGTACCCTAGGTATAAATAGTTATGTTAAGTCAGCTGCCTCCTTTTGGTCTCATTTTCGTTTTTCCTCTTCTCCTCTCAAAACTCTTTCTTCTTCCCACAGCCCACCAAACCTGTCTCAGTAAAATGACGATCGCAAACTCGTTCACCGTTGGATCGTCGTGAAATTTGAGTATCATGTTCGCAATCAAATTCCGAACATTCTCACCGTTGGGAATTTCAAAATCATATCTGAGCTTAGAGAAAAGTCCTTCGCATTGTAGTATTTTAATTTCTCGCAGAAACCCAAAACTGTCTCGGTAAAACTACAATCCCGGTTTCGTTAGCCGTTGGATTTTCATGAAATTTGGATATCTTGTTCGAAATTCAATTCCGCACGCTTTCACCGTTGGGATTTGTGAGACAATATTCTTGGAGGAAGAAAAAGGAATCGCATGAAGACAGTACAAATGGAGGTTTCAATCTCTTCTCCGTCTCTCTGACGTTTGGGAATTCTATCGGAGCAGTCAGAGGAATAATTGAAAGAATTTCAGGGAACCGCTAGAGATGTTGCTATCGCTGGCTGAAGAAACGTGAGTCCGCTCAGAGATAAGGGATGAGTTATTCACAATTGGGGATTAGTGAGAACATGTGTAGGGATCCTTAGAGGATTAAATTGGGGTTTTATTTTGGGATGTTTGTTAAATTACAATTTTTTCCTTTATGATTATAAATAAAATATTGATGTCCTAATGAAGATTGCTTGATAAATTGTGCTCTTGATATTTGTATGTTTCGACCTATGATTTTGATATAATTGTGTAATATTATTTGAGGGGTTTTAGTCCTCATGTTGTGATGGTCTTTTATATAAATTGTTATATTGAGGATATGAAATGATGATTCAAATTGTGAGTATGTGATGAATTCTAGAATAACATGTTGCTTTGAGATTATAATATTGTTATTGAGGTTGAGTATAAGTGTAAAGTTGAACATGTGTTAATTTGTGAGATACGTGTAAACATGTGATGATGGATTGTCACACTATGAGATGTGAAATTGTGAATGAGTTCTAGTTGTGGATAAGTGTGTAGTTAACACTTGATGTAAAATTACTTGTGTTGTAAGCTATGAATTGTATAATAACCCGACCAGTGTTATCTTGAGAAAAGCGTTGATGCGCAATGTTAAAGAGAAAATGTAGGTTTCCTATTTAGGAACCAGTGTTAAATCGTAGCGCAATTGTGTTGAACGTGTTTAAAACACGAGTGTAAGGTCGTGGGTGTTGTATAATTCATGAGCAGTGTCTGCATGCAAAAATTATTTTAGGGGTTGGACCTGAATCAGGAGGGAGAGGCCCTGATGGACTCTTTGGAGTGTAGGTCTTGGGGGTCACCGGGTTTGAGTGCTCCTTTAAGCCTATGCTGATCTCATATGGTTGGAGCATTCTCGCAAAACATCGTGACCCTGACTGGTCTCCCTATGATCTTACTTAGTGAGAGTGACCTGACAAACCCATGGTGTGGTGTGTCTTGTTATGTACTCCTAAGCGCCCCAGGGTGGTTTTTCACTGACATGGTACCACATTGCATATAGGATTGAGTCTTAGCATAACTATTGCATATGCTTGCTAATTGTTTATTATGAAATTGATGTGTTATTATATCTTGATCAGAGAATGTGATTTTTGTGTAATGTGATTGATGATTGAAAAGTGTGATTGATGGATGAAAAGTGAACTTTGAATGACAAAGTGGTGGAATTACGTGAATTACGTGTAAGTAAATTTTATTTAGTTTATATGATATGCATATCTAGTTGTCTTGTTTCTCTATTAGTCAGGAATGTGATAACTCACTCCCCGTGTGTTGTTTGTGTTTGGATCTTGTGATGATCTTGAACTTTGTGTTCGGGGGAGCAGACGACTAGGTGAATTGCTTTAAGGAACATTATGCTGAAGGACGTCGAGACACAACGCTCTGATAGAATGTGACAGTGAGACATAAGTTTTTATATTAGTTGCATGATGTTAGTCTATTTTATTTTATTTCACTGATTTAATAAAATATCTATGTAAATTTTGATGGCCTTATTTTGAGCCAAATATGTTTTAATAAATTTTAATTGATAATAGTGAAGTGAATGTGAACCTTTTACCAGTGTGAATTTGGTTACCAATATTTTTATATATTTTGTTTATTTATATATATGTCGGGGTAGAGGGTGTCACATTTTGCATTGGGATTTTATTGAAAGGTTTCAAAAGACAATATTTTTGTATTTTTGGCTCGAAAATGGTTCAAGGGTTAAAATTAAAATACTTTTTGTTGGTTTTTTTGGCTAAGAGGCTAAAATACTAAAAAAAAAAGTGTCTAGACCATTTTCATGCTTCATGTGACATCCTAATTACATAGGAATAAAAAAAATCAATGATACACAAAACAATGGTGACACACTATTAACACCACCATTTTTCGTTTGTATCGAAAAATAGTCCTTTGATGATTATCAAAAGATGAAGATCTAACATCAACAACAAATATTGAAAACAAAGTTATCAATGGTAGAGATAAAAAACCAAAGCAATCGATAGTGGAGATTGAAGACCAAAGCAATCGATGGTAAAGATTTAGGGAAGTTTGTAGTCGTTACAAGTAGTTAGGATTTGTATTCTATAAATATTGAACTTGTATTTTGTAATAAGGGTTGAAACTTGTAAACACCCTCATGGATCAACGAGTTAGTGTAATGTTCTTAACTATTTCTTTTTTCTTTAATAGAGCAAATTCTTCTTCCTATAACATCTTTTATTTAATGCATATTATTAGTTTGTTCAATTATACTTGCAATCTATATTTTAAATCAAACTGAACATTAATAGTTTAACGCATTGGCCCATGGTAAATGACCTTATCAAGAGGATATAGGATCTCTAAAGGAAGAATTGTTCCCTTTCTCGAATTTCTATGGGATTATGCTTGTTGACAAAAACAAGTGCAAAATTTACCGTCAACACACACATTCACTCATTATGTAGGTTCACACCTCACACCTCATATGTCATCCATATGCACCAAAGCATGTCACACAACCAATGTCATCCATATGCATTAATCAATTGAATTCATCCAAGTTCGCACATGCATAAGCCCCTATGGAATTAGCACAATCATCAACTCACCATGTATTGTGATGTCCTCAATCACTTTAAACCAATCAAAGGGACTAACTGTTAGATACTGGACAATCCATCACTAGATGATCCAGACATCTCTTATGATTTTGATGAAAACAACGATATAAATTTATGTTAACTACTTTGTTGCGTGTAAAGCCAATGGGATTGATAATTGGAAATGACATCAGAAGAGACCTATCCTTAAATGGATAACTTGCCAAATGGAAGCATGAAATACTCGTCCAATGCATCCAAACAACGAGTGGAGCAAGCATTTATTTGAATAGTATATTTATTCCACCTCATATGATCTTTTTTTTAAAAGGAACGTATTTGTGATATCGTCCTTTATTTCCTTTTATTTGATTAATGTTCATATTGAGTTATGAATGAAAAAAATGGAAAGTTATGATAGTATCAAACAGGAATGTGCATCATCCGCTTGATTCAGGAAACAAGGATCAATCACCACAATAGCCATAACATTCAATTCCCAAGATCTTATTTAGAATTACAAGTGTCTCTCTACTTATACATATAACGTCAAGGATTGAAGAACGCTGACGAATGCACAAAGAAAGAAAAAAAACTGCGATTTAAGAAACAAGAGAAGAGCAATAGTTGAAAGACACACTGAGCTTAAGAAAGTTTAGCCTTTGTGTATATAAAATATCAGTGAGAGATAAGTACATTATTGTAAATTCACTCTTTGAGTGTCGTAAAAGAATCTTTGATTCTACCTCAAACATTTGTTTATGAAAGCCATAAGTGACTTAGTGACAAAGTAATACTTGAGTGTTCTTAAATTAATGGGGAGTCTAAGGAATGTGCTAGGAGTGACATCGAGAATACTTATAAGATAGAAGTGGAAGGAAAGAATATTAGTTGTAATCAAGATTGATTAGTGAAACTCTTTACTGGTTGGTAAAAGAGAACTGGATGTAGCTTAGGTTGAGTGAACCAATATAAAATGAAGTATTTTTAGTGTCCTTCATTAGCTTACTAACAATATTTTATTGTCCATCATTGTCACAACTTACACATAAGGTTTTCCATTAATCATTTAACTCACTAGACAACAATCCACCTTTGTCACTAGACGAGGGTTTTTACAAACTGTTATTTCAACATCTTTCATTTCTGAAAGATTTTATATTTTGACTAGCACACTATTCAACCCTCCTTCTAGTGTGATTTGTGTTATTTCACTAGCAACCATCCATTTTATTTCCTTTTAATTCTTAAAGTTAAAATTTATATTTTTCTGATAATGGGGTTTGCTATGGCGAGACTTTGTATGTTTTTATGAATTTTCATCTAGTGAATTTGTTATAGTGAAATGACACTTATTCATTCTTTGAATCTAGTGTTCCTTGCTGTGGATAATTTATTAACAATAATAAGGAAAAATTAAAACTAAGGACATAAACCACAACAAAATTAAAACTTGTAAATGTTGTGAAATTTTGTGTTTAGTGTTTATTTGAATTTTATTTACTTTACAAAATCTTAACACATATAGGGCAAGTGTACTTAGTCTAAACTGTAGCAAGAAACAAAAAATATTATGGAGTTATCATATTCACAAAAACTATGTGTAACACCAAAGAAATTAAAAATATTTTTGTTATCTAAGTAAAAAGAAATACAACAACAGAGACCAATTTCGCTACATCAAGTTGTCAATTCACTGTGGCGAAATTAGCTAATCAATACCAACATACATTTGCTATAGCGAGATGTCAATTTGCTACAGTGAATGATATAATATGTTTTGTTTTCTTTCGAATTGAAAATGAAAACAAGGTGGAGAAGGTGTTGCTATCTTAATTCAATGATATCCTTCATATGCAACCTTGATTCCCGATCAAACTTCCAATTTCAACATAATCGATATTTAACTAAAGCAATCTAATCCTAATTCCTTAGGTAAGAGATCCTTAATTTCTAGAATAAATCCCTAATTACTTAGGATATCTCATTCTAGAAATTGGAATATAATCAAAATTTGCAACAATGCATAAACCTACTCTATTCCTAGCAATAAATTCATACACATTCTACTCCAGATATGAGATTTGAATTTGTTTCCACACAATTCAAATCCCTAAAAGATGAGTTGAAAGGATTTCATAAATTGAAATTTGAACCGAAAATGAATCACAAATATTGGAGATCCACTTCATTTAGATCAAGAACAAAAATATATTTACAAAGATCCATGGAGGAATCCAACGTGAAAGTAAGAAAGTTACAAGATTCTAACCTATAATGGAGAAGATGAGGGAGAGAAAATCACCCTCAGAGCTTCTCCAAAAATAAAGAAAATAGAAAATTGGACCAAAGATTCAAAAACTGAATTAATGAGCCAAAGGCTATCTAAACTGTCACAAGAATCCTATTTATGCATTTTGATCTCTGCAGAATAGTTGCTCAATTGAGGACAACACTTGCTATAGCAAGCCTTCATTGCTTCATTTGATTTGTTTGACCTTGAGTTTGTGTTCTTAAAGTAACACTTTCTCGTTGTGGCAAAAGTTGATTCCTCTACAGTGAACTAAGACTACAAAAACTTCTGTTTATGACCAGATTGTCCCTATAATATGAAAATATGCACAAAAATACTAAAAACAATCTTTTTAAGTTCTCAAGACCATTTTATACAATTTATTAACAAAAACTACAATTATGAACAAAAATCCTAAAAAAACCTAAGATAGACTGCTCACAAAATAAAGTGTGAAAAACAATTATTAAAATCAAAATACCCTAAACTTAGACAACTGATTATCCCAAAGCAACACAAAATCCAATAAAGGATAAAGAAAATAATTACAAAACATAGTTGGTTCCATTGCAAACACTTGGGGTTCTTCCATTGGTTCCACCCTCTAGTTTCAAAATTTTCCTACTCTTTAGGGAACTCGTAATCTTTGAGCTCCACCTTCCTTTCAATATAAATCGTTGCCTTATCGAGGCTGTCATAATACCTAGCCTCAACATTTTACTAATTATTTAAATCAATGATTTTAAATTTTTTTTACTAACATAACTGATTAATATATGAATTCAGTAATTTATAGCATAAAATTACGTAGACTTAAATATATAATATAATATTTATTTAATTACTAATTAATAATAAATTAATGGTATTAATTAATTTTATTAATCATAGGAGATAAATGATCAAGAACATCAATAATAACTAAATTAACAATAAGATTTTTAATAGGGTATATTTTTACAAAATATTTGTTTTTTATTTGTATCACTTAATTTAAATTGTAACATTTAATTTATACTTAGGCCTAATTGCATTTTGAACGTTTATACAAGAAAATTGATTAATATTAAAAAATGCTTTAGGAGGAACTAGAACTATCATCCTTAAAGTAAGAAGAACACTCTTTTACGACTACACCTAAGTGCTCATTTGGATATTTAGTGTAAAATCTAGTGTTGATATAAGTTTTATGCGGAAATAGTTCAAAATTCAAATTTTATTCTTTTTTAATTTATTATATTTTTATAATCTTATATATTATCTTTTAAAATATAATATATAAGATTAAATTCTATTTTCACATAAATTAGAATATGTATATTTATACAAGTTTTATTTTTATCTTATATATTATATTTATCTTTTAAAATAATACTTGTGATTTAGTGATAATATTTTTTTTTATAATTTAATTCTTTTAAAAAAATTTCGTACGTGATTAAGTAAAGTTAAATATGAATAAAAAATACTATTATAATAAATAAAAAAATATCTTAATATAGGTAAAAAAATACCATTATTAGATCACATATATAAATATTAAAAAGATAATAAAATACTATCATTTTATGAAATTATAATTTATATAAAAAAATATACATTAAAGATAAAATTTATATTATATATTTGCTTTATAAAATAAATTTTGAATAATGTGATAAAAATATATAAGATTATAAAAATATAATATATAAAATAAAAATAAAGCTTATATTAGTATATATATTCTAATCCATGTGAAAATAGAATTTAATCGGATATATTATATTTTAAAAGATAATATATAAGCTTATAAAAAGTATAATAAATTAAAAAAAATAAAATTTAAAACGTATATTAATACTATGTTTGCATCAAATATTCAAATGAACATTTAGATGTAATGATAAAAGGGTGTGCATCTTATTTCAAGGATCATAGTTCTACTCCTAATTTCTTCTTAAAGCATTCTTTTAAGTAAGGCTTATTAACATATGATTAAATAATATTTTAGGGAATTTAATGGTTTAATTCATATTCAAATATTTTCATAACCATTAATTAATTATTAATTTCGACATTTATTTTAACAAAGAAATTATTATTTTTGAATATTTTAATTTGAAAAAATATTCTTTGGAAATATTATTTTATTTACGTACTCAAGTTTGTTTGAAATATATGATTAGGTAATATTATTCTATCGCTATTGACATAATTTACAGAAAATGTTACAATAAAAAAGTGTGTGAGGAATATATGAAATTTGTTTAAGCAGTTTAATAAAATTTGTTATGTTTTTATTAAGTTGATATAGATTGAAACCTAAAAATTTAAAAGCAATAAGAAAATAATTTTTTATGATCATCATTTTAATTTAATTTGACCACTATCATATCATATGATCATATTTGTTAAGTGTTTAGACAATATAGTTAAATTTGATATTTTTCCTTTTTAGTTGATTGAAACCTTGCATTACTATACTAGGTTGAAATCTAAAACAAACATTCACCTTATATAATCTTTTACTATCATTGTCCAAATTACACTCCCATTAATTAATATTAGAAATAAGTCATTATTGATAACTTTAAAAATATAAGATCACCATGTGATTTGATATAATTAAAAAAATTCTATGAATGTTCATTCATGTTATTAATTTCCTTTTACTCTTATTTTTTAATTTTTAGTACAATAGAACATTATATATATATATATATATATATATATATATATATATATATATATATATATATATATGAATGGTGTGTTAAATTTTTATCTTGCTGATTTTTCTTTTACATATCATGCAAAAATATCTATATGTAAATTAATATTCCTTAATTTAGTTTCTTTTTTCTATTTATTTCAAATTATCTTTTAGATGTTGTATTGTCTTTGACTACTACTCTTTTTTTTTAACTTTGAAAATTTGTATTTATGGAATAAATTTTTGTATAAAAAATGAGATAGAAAAAAATAAAAAGAGAAATAAAATTATTAATGTAATTGAAAGAAAAAAATAATATGGTGAAAATGTTATAAAATTATTTATTAATAAGTTTATTTTTCTGTTTTTCACATTATGTGTGAAATTTATTTATGTTTTAAATGTGATTTTCAAAGCTATTTATATATAACTTTTATAACACATATGTGATTATTTGTCCCCAATGAATTTTCAAAAAATAAATATATAAAAAAATACCTATGGTCATAGTTATAATATTTTGCTATAAAAATATATCGCAACAAATGCTTTTATTTTGTTATCATTCAAAATATAGTTTATGAAATATAATGTATAAAAAATATATATTAATTATACATTATGTTATATATTGTTTATATTATTATCCAATTTTTACATGTATATTTCTAAATATAATAATAATAATAATATTTTTTCTTTTTGTTAACCAAAATAAATTTTGAAAGTAAAAAAATTGCAAGTAGTGGGATCGAACCCACGCCTCATGAAATCGGAAACTTGCCGCTAAAGTGGGTACAACATTGCAGTTACAATTTGCTAACCGGACAGTCAAAGAAAATCCATGCCATCCGTTTTTTTAATGAAACATCGGACGGCTGGCAAACCTCTCGCACTGTGCGAGACCTACCAAGGTTACTCATGCTAGCTTTCGTCCTTCAAACAATTCCATTTGGGCTGATAAGACTTTTTATACACCGCAAAACTTTCCCTTAGAGTAAATATAAATATAAATATATGAATGGGAACATGTCAAATTTTTATACAACTAAACCAATATTTTAAACTATAAAATTTGAGTTTAATGCATATGAATTAATTTTATAAAATAATTTTATATAATCATTTAATTATGATTAGATAATTATTTAAATTTTTACTGTATATCCATTTTTTCTCATAAAATTTACCTAAGAATAAATAATTTTCTCAAAAAACAATTAAAATTTCACAAGTAATATTTCAAAATAAATAAGTTGAGTAAAAAAATTCAAAATAAAAAAATAATACATAATTTATTTGCGCGGCCACTTCGTTTGAATTTATTCATACTTTCTTCCGAATAATTCAATCTCTCTACTGTGTGTGTAAGAGAGAAACGGTGAATAACTAAAGCGTGATCCTAAAGCAGAAGAGCAGCGAAATCAGTGAACCACGAAGATGAAGATGAAGACGAAGACGCCATTGAAGCAGCTGAAGCTCGCGGTTCCTGCTCAGGAAACCCCCATCACGTCTTTCCTGTAAGTTTACCAACCCATTTCATCTTCTTTGCTTCAACCCTCCGATTTTTCCTATAAAGTTTCCGTTTTTATCCTCACTCCCGCAATTCATTGCTTCTCTCTGCTCTAGAATGTGCTCGGGTGGACATTGGTCAAAGGATTCAACAATATCTTGTCATGCAATAGCTTAGGTTTTTGTATTCTTATCATGATTTTTGGAAACCTATCCATTTCAGGATCCAAAAAAAGTGAAGAGAGTTCACATTTTGATTTCTCTTTCCTTTTTTTTTTTATAAAAAAAAACTATTTAACTTCTGTTGTTATTATGTCTATGAAATTGATTGATTTGGTTATTGTAAAATTGTGATTAGGACTGCAAGTGGAACATTCCATGATGGAGATCTACTCTTGAATCAGAAAGGGTTGCGTCTTATCTCTGAAGAAAAAGAATCACGGGTAGCTCTATTACCTAACATTCCCAGTTATTTGCAATTTTCATTCATTCATTTTTTTTTTGTAGAATCTGTAATTTGCATTATTACATACCTTCAATCAATGATGAAATTCAGTTTTGGTTAGGTTTCCTTCTATTTGCTTCCACTTTGTGTATGTTTACTGCGTTTCTGATTTGTTTGTTTGTGATGGGGTTGATGATGTTCAAAGACCAAAGAGTTGGATCTTCTTCCTCTGAGAATTAGTGTAAGCAAATGTATGGCTTCTTGCCATGTTCCATTAACATTCTTGGCCATCTCTTCCTCATTTTGGTTTGAGTTCTTGGTCCATGGAGAATCATATTTGGCTACCAGGGGTGAAATCTTCTAGATTCTTGGACCTGGTGTTTTTGGTGCCAGTGCCTTTGATATACTTAGAGCCCTTCCCAACTCCTTAATTCTTGTTGTTACTAAACTTTCAAGTGACAAGGAGAGAGTATGCTTCCACTGGAGTTGGTTTGTTGTTTGGATTGACCATGTTGCTTCTGACAGTAGTGTGGGATATGAGTAAACTAAGAACAAAGTGAAGGAGAGAAATTGAAAGTGATAGTTCTGATGTTTTACACAAAATGATATTATACCAAGAAATGATACAGAGAATGCTTATTTATAGTACTGACTTATCACTAAATCTGCCTATCAATCTGTTAGGAATCCTTTTAACTAGATGGAGCTAAGCTGAAAGCTCTAAGCTAACAGAAGAGAAATTGATATATTGGAACAGAGAGAAAGTGTAATTTGTATTGATATCAGAGAATTACAAACAACATTCAACAAAGGAGGATTCTCCTTTCCTTTCACACAGGGAATTTCCCTGTCAAACTCAACTAAAATTCTAGCTACCTCAACTACCCTCGAGAGGGTCTATTTATCTTGCTTCCTCCTGACTGTCCTAACTGACTTAACTGTCTCAACTTCCTTAACAGTTCTAATATTGGGCCTTTTGGGATTTCTTCCTCCTATGAAACACTAAAAAAGGTTTTGGATCAATCTGTGGCTGACTTTGATCCTCTTCCCTAACAATTTGTTGACTTTGGTCCTCTTTCCTAACACAATCATACAAACTCTCCAACTAATTCTAACTGTCACTAAGCAACCTTCTCTCTAACTATGTGGCAATTGATCTCCAAATGGATTGGCGGCTATGTGTAATGCGCTGCAATTCTCACAATACAAAACTGGCAATTTAGTACAAGTGACTCCCAAGTCCTCCAGCAAAAATACTAGCCACTGCAGCTCACAAGTGGCAGAAGCAAGAGCTTGATACTCAGCTTCAGATGAAGATCGAGCAACTGTCCCTTGCTTTTTCGAATGCTAGCTAATCAAAGAATCACCAAGAAAGAAACAATGATCAATAATCAATTTCTGGGAGTTAGGAGCACCCCCTCCCAATCAGAACCACTAAAGCCTTGCAACTGAAGAGAATAGTATCATGGGAAAAATAAGCCTTTTCCCGGGGATCCCTTGAGGTAGCGAAGGATCCGAAGGGCAGCCTTGTGATGCAGCAAAGTTGGTTTGGACAAAAAATGACTTAGTTTCTGTACATCATGGGAGATATCTGGACGAGTAGTAGTGAGATATAACAGCCAACCCACTAACCTCCTATAACTCACAACATCAGGAAATGGTGGACTATCTGCTTCAGCTAGTCGCATGCCAGGATCTGTAGGACTGCTTGCTGGCTTGCTGCCTAAGACACCAGAATCTGAGAGCAAATCAAGGCAATACTGGTGGTGACAAAGAGAGTTTCCTTGTTTAGAACCATGGAAATACTTAAGGAGGCCAAGGTCCTTAATACCAAACTGTTGATGAAGTGCAGCCTTAATCTCAAAGAAAACGTGCATGGAATCACCAACCAGAACAATGCCATCCACGTAAACAAGTAAGGCAGAAAATGAACTGTGAGTGCATCGGACAAATAAAGAGTGATCTCCATGAGCTTGAGTGAAGCCTAGCTGAAGGAGGAGAGTGGATAAACGCTCATACCATTTCCTACTGGCTTGTTTGAGGCCATATAATGACTTTAAGAGTTTGCAAGCCTTATTGGGGCCAGGAGATGCAATCCCTTGAGGGATTGTCATGTAGACATCTTCAAGTAACTCTCCATGGAGAAAAGCGTTGTTAAAGTCCAATTGATGAACATACCAATTCTTGGTGGAAGCAAGAGCTAACCACAAGCGAACTGTAGTGAGCTTTGCCATCGGAGAAAAAGTATCAAAGTAGTCCACTCCTTCAGTTTGAGTGTACCCTTTGGCAACTAAGTGGGCCTTGTAACACTCAATTGATCCATCAGCTTTCCTCTTTATTTTGTAGACCCATTTATTTTCAATGGGTTTGATGCTAGGAGGAAGATCAACGATAGTCCAAGTATCGTTGGCATTGAAGGCATCTAGTTCTGGCTGCATAGCTTCACTCCAACACTGTACTTGGTTGGTAGCATGGAATGAAGTTGGTTCAATGTTGGAAGAGATGGATAATGCATAACTTTTGTGTGAATGTGACATGTGATCATAATTCATATACAAGTGAAGTGGAGATGGTGTGGTGGGTTTAGTGAGAGAGGAACTAGAGAGGTTGCAATAATATTGTTTAAGATAAGAGGGTGGTTTTCGAATTTTGGTGCTGCGTCCATGGTTGAGTCCAATACTCTTCAAGAAGTTTTTCCTATTCTCTATCTTGGTCCATCACCTTCTTTGCAGGAATTAGAGTCAACTGTAGATTCTACCATAGATATTCCTGACAATCCTCCACTTGAGCAGGACTCAAAGATCACCCATCGTATATTGACGTTGTCCTCGAATTCCTGACGTAGAACTTGAAGGTAATGAAAGACCAGCTGAATCATGTCCTACTCCAGCAGACAACCTGACCATGGACCACCCAAAGAGAATCTTGACTTGCCCATTGCTCTTAGGAAAGGTATTCGGTCTACACGTAATCCTTATCCTATTTATAACTTCTTAAGTTATCATCGTCTCTCTTCTTCGTACCATTCTTTTGTTTCCTCTTTATCTTCTGTTTCTCTTCCTAAAAATCTTTGTGAAGCACTTGATCATCCAGGATGGCGACAAGCCATGATTGATGAAATGCAGGCTTTGGAGCATAATGGTACTTGGGAGCTGGTTCCTCTTCCCCCAGGCAAGAAACTTGTTGGCTGTTGATGGGTATATGCTATAAAAGTTGGGGTCAATGGACAGATTGATCGCCTCAAAGCTCGATTGGTAGCCAAAGGTTATACCCAGATTTATGGCCTAGATTATAGAGATACTTTCTGTCCTTTGGCTAAAATTACTTTTGTTTGACTCTTTCTTGTCATAGCTGCCATTCGTCATTGGCCACTGTATCAGTTGGATATTAAAAATGCATTCCTACATGGGGAATTAGAAGTGGAGATTTATATGGAGCAACCACCGGGATTTGTTGCTTAGGGGGAGTCTAGCTTGGTTTGCAAACTTCAGAGGTCTCTTTATGGACTTAAACAATCCCCACGAGCTTGGTTTGGAAAATTCAGCTCAGTTGTTAAAGTTTTTGGGATGAAATGAAGTGAAGCAGACCATTCAGTTCTTTATTGTCATACCTCATTGAGTAGATGTGTTTACTTGGTGGTCTATGTAGATGATATAGTCATCACAGGAAATGACCAAGGAAAAATTGTTCAACTGAAGGGAACATTTATTTAGTCATTTTCAGACTAAGGATTTGGGAAAACTTAAATATTTTCTTGGAATTGAAGTTGCTCAGTCAAAAGATGGGATTATCATCTCACAAAGGAAGTATGTGTTAGACATACTTAAAGAAATTGGTATGTCAGATTGTAGACCAATTGATAGTCCCATGGATCCAAATCAAAAATTGCTACCCAATCAGGGGGAGCCTTATTCTGATCCTGAAAGATATCGGAGATTGGTTGGGAAGCTTATCTACCTCACTATTACAAGGCCAGATATTTCCTTTGCATTTGGAGTGGTGAGTCAATTCATGCAGTCTCCTCATAATGATCATTGGGATGCAGTAATTCGAATTTTGAGATACATTAAAAGGACCCCAGGACAAGGACTACTCTATGAAGACAAAGGAAACACTCAAATAGTTGGATTTTGCGATGCAGATTGGGTAGGATCACCTATTGATAGGCGTTCTATTTCAGGATATAGTGTGTCTATTGGAAGAAATCTTGTCTCATGGAAGAGTAAGAAGCAAAATGTTGTTGCAAGGTCTAGTTCAAAGGCTGAATATAGAGCTATGGCTGTAGCCACATGTGAGCTGATTTGGATTAAACAACTTCTTCAAGAATTGAAGTTTGGAAATATTCAACAAATGAAGCTATGTTGTGATAATCAGGCAGCCCTACATTAGCTTCTAATCCAGTATTCCATGAGAGAACTAAACATATTGAGATAGATTGTCATTTTGTTTGGGAGAAAGTCCTTTCTAAGGAAGTTATTACTGAATTCGTTAGTTCTAATGATCAACTAGCAGACATTTTTACAAAATCTCTAAGGGGACCAAAAATTCAAAATATTTGTTCCAAGCTTGGAGCATTTGACTTATATGCTCCAGCTTGAGGGGGAGTGTTGGAATTACACACATTGTATGGGTAGTTGTTCCACACATTGTATGGGTAATTGTTCCAACAAAGAATAGTTATTAATGTACCTAGTTAGTCACATATTCATGTATCTAGGAATTCATATGCATGTACATAGGTACTAGAACTTCATTAATATTCTTGTAAATTTCACATTGTATTTACTCCCTAAGTCTATATAAATATAGATTAGCTGAGTGGGTTAAGCACTCAAGCATTTCACAACCTCTAGTCTCTTCAATAGGCAACAATTGTTACGAAGCTTGGAAGGCAGCCTATTAATTAGAAAGAATGCATGTGTCACTGCATAACTTCATAGCTTCTTTGGCAATCCAGATTGCATCATCAATGTACGTGCTATGTTGGGCAAGTTTTGATGTTTGTGTTCAACTCGACCATTCTGTTGTGGGGTCTCTACACAGCTTGTTTGATGTAGAATCCCCTTGTTGCCAAAGAATGCTGGAATCTAGAATTCGGGACCATTATCATTTCTAATGGCTTTGAGGGATTTACTAAATTTTTTTTCCACCGATGCTACAAAGTGTTGAATCGATGGAGAAACTTTTACTTTCCCTTTAACATCACAATCCAAGTAAATCTGCTGTGATCATCCACAATGGTTAGGAAATGCTTATAATTATGGACTGAGCCTAGGGAACAAGGTCCTCATATATCCATGTGTATAGATAAAAACTTGCAACAGCTCGCTTAGTGCTACTCTTAAAGGAAAGTTGTTTTTGCCTAGCAAAGTGACATATATCACAAACTATTTTTATTCACATTGACTGAAGGAAAGATTTTACACCAAGGATCTAATCTGTGTGAGGACGCATTTCCAAATCGAAAGTACCATAATGCAGACTTTGGCACACTATTTGAGTTACAAATCACATTATTCACTAAAGGAAGAGACATACCATCATTATGCAAGTAATACAAACCATTTTCCAGCTTAGCCAAACTAATCATCTTCGATGAAGAATCCTGTATAGTACAAGAATCATCAGAGAACATAGCTTGATATTGATCCCCTTTCACCAACTTAGAAATAGAGTGTAGATTGAACTGGAAATGAGGTAAGTAAAACACATCAAAAAGGACAAAATCATCCATAATCTTCACTGTCCCTGCTATGTTAGATTGGACTGAAATACCATTTGGCAACCTTAGAGTAATGGGTTTTATTGTATCATATGAATCAAACATTATCAATGATTGACAAATGTGATCTGTGGCTCTGGAATCTACTAGCCAAGAAGCAGAAATCTTGACTTCTTGAGAAGGATAAAGCATAAGAAATACCTTCTAAAAAGAGTGAGAGATGAGAGAGAGAGAGAGACAGAGAGTGTGAGAGAGATAGTGAGAGAGACACAGTCAGAGATAGAGAGTGGACAATCGTGAGGAACCGAAAGAGAGAGAGGCAGAGAGGTTGGCAGCATTTGATGGCGGGTCCCAAACAACACTACGACGGACAGCGGCAAGGACAGACTGGACAGCAACGCAACCACCATCAAGCAAACTGGCGTGACAGAGCCGATATCACGACGTTTTACTTCACTAGATTCCCGGAGGATGCATCGGACAAGGAGTTGTGGTACCATTTCAAGCAGATGGGGGACGTGAGGGAAATCTTCATCTCTAAACAGAGAAACAAAGAAGGAAGGAGGTATGGGTTTGTGAGATACAAAGGAGTCTCAAATGCGAGTTACATGGAAAGAAAGTTAGATAACATTATTGTAGGGGGTCTCAAACTGCATGTGAACATCCCAAAGTATGGGAGAGGAAAGGAGATAAAAGAACAAAACGCAGCCGAACACGGGTGGCAGAAGGAGGGTGGTAATCAGAGGCGCAGCGTGGCAGCAGATCCAAACACGAAGAGGTCGTACGTGGAGGTTGTGACTTCACACACAGAGAACAAGGAACGAAGAAGACGCACCTCCTCTCTGATGGCGGCGCATGGGAGAACACACTCCTCGATCATACTCGAGATTTCGGAGGAGGTGAAGAAAAGATACGCAGATACATGGGTAGGAAGACTGAAGAGACAACAGGTGTTTGAACGAGTAGACGATGAACTCTCTTGGATCCTTGGCTCAAACGTATTGCCCAAATATCTCGGAGACGACATGGTCCTCCGTATCGGGCTTTCAGACACAAAGGCCCAAGAGCTGATTAGGGAAGAAATCAATCACGGCACATCTGCGTTCTACGGCTTGGAAAAATGGAATTCGAAGACTAAACCAGGCAATAGGCTGATTTGGGTGCAATGCTGGGGTATCCCCTTAGTTGCGTGGAGTATTGATAATTTGCGCAAAATCGTGGCTGCAGTGGGCGATTTGGTTGAAGTCGACGATGATTTCGAAGACATGCAACGGCTTGATAGAGCACGGGTCCTGGTCAGAACACCATGGAGATCGACAGTAGAGCACATGGTCACAGCCCATATAGACGGAGACGTCCACAAAATTTCAATCGTAGAGGAGAACTGAAATGCGGGGTTAGCATGCGCGCGACACCGCCGAAATGTTTGGGGGTCATCGGAGGAAATCTATTCTGACGTTGAAGACTCCGACACCTTTCAGTCGTGGCCGACCGACACCTCGCCGCCATCTACCACCTCCAAAATGCATGGCGATACCACGTTCCGACAAAGCTTGGCAAAAACCAACAATCAAAGTGGTACCAGTACTCCATTGGGTATTGCTCGTAGCAAAAGGGCACGTGGACCTAGTAGCGCACTTAGCCACCCAGGAGCTGAGAATGGAAAGGAGACTTACCTTGAAGAATGTCACCCGACATTACCAGGAGCAGGGTACGAGGAAATGGAAAGTCAACCTGCAGGGGCAGCAGGTCTAGGTATGCAAAAATGGAAAGATAACTTACAAGGGTTATTGGCCAGCACAGAGGAGAGCCAAAAAGGGGAGGTAGCTGTCTTGGACCAAGGACATATGGGGGAGAGCTTTCAAAATCATAGCAACAGACCTCTGGGGGATTCTTTAAATAAGTCACGTGATACTAACGTGAACTTAATTGGGCCCAACCTTAATATGGGCCCTTACAAACCCACAACTCCAACGAACCAGCAAAATGCCCGGCAGAAAAAACCTGTAAGTGCCTTGCTGGTTTACTTGAGGAAAAAGGGGTGCTCAAAAAAATGGGCTCAGGATAGGGGGAAAGAGATCAACCCAAAGACATTGGATTTTGCAGACAACCCCATTAACCACAAGGACAGTGCTGTTTCATGTGGTTCGGATGAAGCTTTGGTGTCTCCAAAACAGGGCCAGCTCCAACAAAGCCCTTCCCTTTCAAGTAGCTTCAATAAAAAAGATATGGAGGATGAGGATGATGTTTATAGGGACTTAGCCAGAGAATTGGGAGTCTCTTTTGCAGAGAACAAAAGCAATGCTGTAAAGGTGATGACTGACATGGATAACAGAGAAAATTCTTCAACATCAGCAGCTGTGATGGGAAATGAAATTAATGCCTCATGAATATTTTGTCCTACAATTCTAGAGGGCTGGGTAGTGGTGTCAAGTGGTCAGCCATCAGAAAGTTGACCTTGGCAAACAACATTGACATTCTTTGCATTCAAGAAACCAAAAAGGAATCTGTTGATGTAAAGTTATGTCAGTACCTTTGGAGTGACAACAGTGTTTCTTGGGAGTGTGTTCCTTCCTCTAATGCTGCTGGAGGACTTTTATGCATTTGGAATAATGGATCGTTCTTGGTAGATAGAAGGGTGCTGGGGAGAGGTTTCATAATGCTGGAAAGCACGTGGATTAAAGAGAATAAGAGGGTTTTCATTATTAATGTTTATGCTCCCTGTGAACTTCAAGGGAAGAGAGAGCAGTGGGCTGAGCTATTGCAGCTGAAATCATCCTATCAAGAAGGCCTTTGGTGTGTCTTGGGTGATTTCAACTCCATAAGGCACCGAGAAGAGAGACTAAGTTCATCTCAGACAGTGGGTACATCATCAAGCATATCTGAATTTAACTCTTGGATTTCAGATATGGCCTTAGAGGAGGTTAGGTCTGTTGGGAGAAAATTCACTTGGTGTAGACCTAATGGCAGTGCTATGAGCAAACTGGACAGGTTCTTACTATCTGATGAGTGGCTGTCCCAATGGCCAGACTCTACCCAATTTGTGTTGGAAAGGGACTTCTCTGACCATTGCTCTATCCTTTTGAAGTCTAGAACCATTGATTGAGGGCCTAAACCTTTCAGAATTATGGACTGGTGGTTAAAGGATAAAGGGTTCCAGAACTTGGTGAAACTTGAATGGGGCAATTATCATCCTCCGGGATGGGGGGGTTTTGTTCTAAAACAGAAAATAAAGTTCATTAAAGAGTGCATAAGGCAGTGGAGTCTATCTAATGGCGATATCAGTGCTAGAAAAGTCCACAATTTAAAAAGGGAGCTGAATGCTTTGGAGGCTGGTCTCATCAACAGAACTCTATCTCAAGATGAAGTCAACCTTAAGAAATCACTTCAGGACCAACTTTGGAATGCAGCCTATGCATTTGAATCTATGCTGAGACAAAAGGCTATAGTGAAGTGGCTAAAAGAAGGGGACAACAACTCTAAATATTTCCATAGATTGATCAATCATAGAAGTTGACAAAATGCTATTCAAGGGCTCTTCATAGACCCATATCTCTCATAGGTTGTGTCTATAAAATTCTGGCTAAAAGGTTGGCCCTTGTGCTGCCTCATCTTATTGATGAAAGGCAAACAGTGTTTATGAAGGGGAGGCACATTCTCCATGGTGTTATGATTGCTAATGAGGCTATAGTTGAGGCCAAATCAAGAAACAAACCTTGCATGGTCTTTAAAGTGGATTTTGAAAAGGCATATGATTCGGTTTCTTGGGACTTTCTAGATTATATGTTGATGAGGATGGGCTTTTGCGAAAGATGGAGGAAATGGATAAATGGTTGTGTATGTCTACAGCAACAATATCCATTTTAATTAATGGAAGTCCTTCTAAGGAATTTGTCCCTAAGAGAGGTTTAAGACAAGGTGATCCCCTTGCACCTTTGCTCTTCAATATAGTAGTGAAAGGCCTTACTGGGTTGATGAGGTCAGCTGTAGCTAAGAATCTCTTCAACAGCTATCAAGTGGGAAGGCAAAAAGAGGAAGTTAATATACTACAATATGAAGATGATACCTTGTTCTTTGGGGTTGCCACTAATGATAATGTTAGAGTTTTAAGATGTATTCTGAGATGCTTTGAGTTGGTTTCTGGTCTTAAGATAAATTACAATAAAAGCCAATTCGGGTGCCTGGGTAAATCTGAAGGCTGGTGTAGGGATGCAACTCTTTCTCTTAACTGTAGTCAACTGGAATTTCCCTTCTCTTATCTTGGAATTCTAGTAGGGGTGAGCTCTAAAAGCAGGATTGTATGGCAGCCTATTATAAGGAAGTTTGAGGCCAAGCTTGCAAAATGGAAGCAAAAAAGTCTACCAATGGGGGGTAGAATAACCCTCATTAATTCAGTCTTAACAGCTTTACCCATCTATTTGCTGTCCTTCTTCAGGATCCTTAAACATGTGGTGCAAAAGATTGTCTCTATTCAAAGAAACTTTTTATGGGGAAGTCATCACGAGGCCAACAAGATCCCTTGGGTGAGGTGGGACACAGTTTGCCTCCCTAAGAGTAAAGGGGGGTTAGGGATTAAAGATTTGACTAAATTCAATGAGGCTTTGCTTGGCAAATGGGGGTGGGAGCTGGCAAATAATCAGAATCAACCATGGGCCAGAATTTTATTGTCTAAATATGGTGGATGGAAGGATTTGATTTCTGGTAGAAACAACAGTGTATCCTCTCCTTGGTGGAAAGATCTCAAGGTTGTCTTCCAGCAGCAGAACAGCAACACCATTAGTAATCACTTGAAGTGGAAGGTGGGCTCTGGTGATAAAATCAGCTTTTGGAAGGACAAGTGGCTGAGTGATAATCTAACTCTACAACAAAAATATCCTACTCTGTATCAAATGAGTAGTCAGCAGTCTTCTACAATCAATCTAATGGGGGAATTTGTCGAAGATAGATGGGAATGGAAGCTAAAATGGAGGAGGAATTTTTTTGACCATGAGATTGACTTGGTAGCAGCTTTCTTGGCTGAGCTTGAGAATGTCCACATTAATCAGTCCAGCAGGGATTCTCTAATTTGGAAAGCCGACCCTAATGGTATTTACTCTACAAAGTCAACTTATACATTGCTGCAGGAAGCTGATAGGGAGGTTATTGAGGACAGTGCATCGAAGATCATTTGGTCTCTGAAAATCCCTCCAAGAGCAACTGTGTTCTCATGGAGACTACTCAGAAACAGGATACCTACTAGGGCTAATTTGAGAAGGAGACACGTGGAGATGCCTTCATATAGCTGCCCTCTATGTGAATCTGAAGAGGAAATTGCCAGCCACTATTCAACTGTCTCTGGTGGGAGGCTATGAGATGGGTTAATAGAGTGGGTCCTCTCCCCATAGAACCACTGAATCACTTCCTGCAATTCTCACACTGGAATTCGAAAAGAAGCATAGACAAGAGATGGGAGGCCTTATGGAGAGCACTGTCCTTGACTATTTGGAATCTCAGAAACAGCGTGGTCTTCAATAACCAGCTCTTCATCCCCGAAAAAGTCATGGATGAAGCCTTATTCCATACTTGGTCATGGCTAAGGTGTATGGAGAAGGGTTTTAATACTCATTTTAACCATTGGTCAACTAATTTGAAGGAGGAACTCTCTTAGAGGGGTCTGACATATCTTGTCAGTTGTACTTTATTGTACTCGTTTTTTTAATTGGGCTTGGCTTTTCACTGCCTATGTTATCTGCTGTACACTTCAGTACACCTAGTACTGACCCTTATTTATAATAAATATTATACTTTTGCTGTGCAAAAAAAAAAAAAAAAATACCTTCTGTTCCTGAATTTGTAGTGTGACCATCTCCTCTTTCTCTGGCCACATGAATTTGATTCACGCTATGATCTGCCTCTGTAGAAGTATTCTGCAAATTCATCTTCTGCAATAGTCCAAATAAAGCTTTGTAATCACTCTGTGTGAATGGTGTGGGAGAAGGACCAACAGTAACTGTTTTATATTTGAAGGCTCTTCCAACTTATTATCATTCTTCTCAATCATCACATTATTGTCTGTATTATAACTCTTTTTGTAACCAGTTGGGGAATCCATGCTTCTTATAGCATACACCAACAGTGTGACCACTCTTACCACAATTAAGTGAATTATTTTCCATTAAAATGGAACTTTTGTGTTCAAATAATGAATCTTGTCTAAAGCTATAGTGTTCTTGTTGTAATTCTGCTATACAAACAAGATCCCCTTGTGAGAACCTCTCTTTGAGGTCTCTCCACACATCTGCCGCTGAATCCATATATACTATACTTTGTGCAATAGAACTAGAAACAGAATCCATCAACCAAGAATGAACAAGATTATTGTTACACTCCCACAAATCAAAATATGGGTAAAAGCTATCAGGCATAGGAATGCTTCCATCAATGAAGTGAATCTTGTTCTTACCGCTAATGGCTCTTCGCATCACACAGGCCCATGAATGATAATTGGAACCATTAAGAGGAGTATAAACGAGTACTGTAGCGGGATTCTCTCCTGGATCCACATAATAGGGGCTATTTTGGTTCTGAAAGGGATCCATTTGAGCGTTTATCACTGCACCATGATTGCTTGAGCCAGCATCGTTGTTCTGATTTTTACAAACCATGATTGAAGATGAAGATCAAGATGTGCAGCGGAGCTCCAATTGGAGCTCTGATACCATACGAGTAAACTAAGAACAAAGTGAAGAAGAGAAATTGAAAGTGATAATTCTGATATTTCACATAAAATGACATGACACCAAAAAAGGATACAGTACTGACTTATCACTAAATCCACCTATCAATCATAGCAAACTCTCCAACTAATTCTAACTGTCACTAACAGATTGTACACATGTAATATGAGGGAACCTGTGTTATCATTGGCAAGAAAAAGTTGAAACTCCTAAAAGGTAATGGAAGAGAAGCAAGGAATCAAACCAACTTAGCATCTGCATGGTTGACGGTTATAGGATGTGGTGTTGGGAGTTGCTATACTGTCTCTTCTTGCTGAGCCATTAATAGCAAGTGTCCAAAAATTCTCTGAAGAAGCAGGAGTTTTCATCATTTTCATCTCATTCTTTTTAGTGTTCATTAACAACATTCTTGGCTTTGGGGTGATATCTATTCTTATATACATGCCTGAATCACTTGGAAATTCTTTGCTGATTTACTACAATAGTTTGTGCTGTAATGCTCCTCACGGCTAGTTTTTGCCCCACTTTTCCTCTTTGGACATCATTTCCTGCATACCTCATGTACCTAATATCATTGCTTTTGGTCTTTGTTCTCAAAGATGTTCTCAATTATATTTAGTGACTTTTTGGGGGTTTGACTGGCTGTCATAATTTTGGATGCTAATCATGTTGAATACTATGAGGCTGTTGATCATTCTTTTTTTTTTTTTAAAAAAAAAGTAAAAACTAGAAAAAAAAAGAGAGAAAGAAAACTGGGTTCTTATACCGCGTTAGAATTTGTAGTGTGGGCGCAATAGGGCAGTATGGATTGGGCTAGATGATAGGTTTGAATCTTTTGGTTCTTTCACCTCCTATGCTTGATACACATCGAGCCCAATCCATACTCTCGTGTTGGGCCCATGGTACACATTCTAACAGTGTACTTTATCACACCATTCTGCATGCATCATTTACAGATTCATTTTTCAATCTTTTTTTTTTTTGTTTTCATTTTTGGGCCTTGAGCATCTAAGTCTTACAGTTTACCTCTTTGAACAGCCTTCAGATGGTAAGGAACTGGAATTTGACTTCTTGCTGGACGATCTTGAGACCATCAAAGTAATTGGAAAAGGCAGTGGTGGTGTGGTACAACTTGTTCGCCATAAGTGGGTTGGAAGATTGTTTGCTTTAAAGGTTGTCATGCATAAGTATTTTTAATTGCTTCTATGGGTAGATTTGCTTGTACAATTATTCATCTCATCTCTTGTTTTAAGTTTGACATTGTGTATATTTTTCATCTCATCTGTTGTTTTAAGTTTGGCATACTTTTCTTTCTATAATAACATATAAAGTCATGCAAAAGGACACCATGATATTGGTTTTCCAGTTGCTTTTAACAAATTGTTGCAAATGTCTTGGGATATATGTGAACATGTAGGAAGTACTATAAATAAATGTGTTAATTTTTATATAGAATATATAAATGGAGTTCGAGTTCAGTAAACTCAGGAAAATTACTTTCTGAAAATGTGATTTAGAATATTTTTCCAAGCATGCCGAAGATTGTATCCCACTTTAATTTTGTTTCAACTCCTTTGATGAAACGCTTTAACATTGTGATCTTGCACTGCTTTTAAATATTGCCTTTTAAAAACAAAGCATATTGTTTTGAAAATAATTTTCAGCATTATGAATTGAATTCTTTTTTTTTTATTTTGTATGACGGGGAAACATCTTTGGACTTATCGCAGGTTATTCAGATGAATATACAAGAGGATATTCGAAAACAGATTGTTCAGGAACTGAAAATAAATCAAGCGTCACAGTGTCCACATGTTGTAGTTTGCTATCACTCATTCTATCATAATGGAGTAATATCTCTTGTGTTAGAATACATGGATCGTGGTTCTCTAGCAGATGTAATCAAACAAGTTAAAACAATTCTGGAACCATATCTTGCTGTGGTTTGTAAGCAGGTATGCTGGACCATACTTTAATTTTTTGTTGAAATTGGCAGATTCTAGTCCTTCCAAGTGGCAATAGTCGGAGGCCATTTTGTTTCCTTTATAATTTATTCACTTGCATATTTCAGGTATTGCAAGGCCTTGTTTACCTGCACAATGAAAGGCATGTAATACACAGGGACATTAAACCATCCAATCTGTTAGTTAATCACAAAGGGGAGGTGAAGATTACTGATTTTGGTGTTAGTGCTATGCTGGCAAGCTCAATGGGCCAAAGAGATACATTTGTTGGAACTTACAATTACATGTCGGTGTGTAACTTTTCCTTATTTAATCCTGTTCCATATTACCGGAAACTGCTTCGTGTTTCTAATCAAATTTAAGTCTCCTTCTCCTCTTTTTCTCTGGATTTTTGAGTTTACAACCATACGGTAATTGTTATGATGATTAATATTAGTATGTTTTGTTGATTTCCTTGTTTAGCCAGAAAGAATCAGTGGGAGTACTTATGATTATAGCAGTGACATCTGGAGTTTGGGTATGGTAGTGCTTGAGTGTGCCATAGGACGGTTTCCTTATATACAGTCTGAAGATCAGCAAAGCTGGCCTAGTTTTTATGAGCTTCTGGCAGCAATTGTGGAAAGCCCCCCACCTTCTGCTCCACCCGATCAGTTCTCCCCTGAGTTCTGTACATTCGTGTCATCCTGGTAATTTTTTATTTCTTTTTACTTAGATTCAAAATCAACAAAGGTAGAAAACATAAATGTGTTAGGAAGTCCCATATCGCCTCTCAATTCTTGGGGTGTAGCTTATAGATCTGTTGAGTAACTTCATTTAGTATCAATTGGTTTTAAGTTGAAATCTAACAATATAGTGCTGAAGTGTATATAAAGCATGGCACTTGCCTGACTTTTGTGTTTTGACCACTTGCCTGGTTGCACTTTTAGCTTTATAAGTGTATGAGAAATTTGCTTATTAAATAAATTTTAACACGTTCAAATAAACATGTCACATTGATTATCTTTTGCACGTTTGTGCAGTTTTGAAACCTAAGTCCTAATGTTTGTGCATGTAGTTTGTACCTGTTTTATTTCTGTTGTCTAGTTTTCTGCTGTAGTTACTGTTTGATTTGTTTGCTATATGTAACCCAGTATCAACAAAATTGTTTTAAATTTTTAACATGTTCCGTTTTGTTTTATTTCTAATTAAGTTCATTCCTTGGTTTAATTACAGCATCCAAAAGGATCCTCGGGATAGATTAACATCATTGGAGCTACTGGTTAGTGACGTAATGCTGTTTTTATTGTTTATCTTCGATTTTGTTAGTCTTAAATTTCACTTTTTAGTCTTCTTACAATTGCCACTTCTCAAGTATGGTCCTCCCATTTTTTCTTTTGAAAAATTTGATCACTTCACTATTTTAATTGTGTAATTTTGATTCATATGTTAACTTGACGTCCAATATATAATGGAATTGCTAGCGTGAAAGTGTCGTGTTAGCATTTCTTGTTAAATAGCGGATGCCAAGTTAACGGATAAACAAAAATTGCTCAATTAAAATAGTGGCCGGATTCAATTTGAAAAAAAAAAAAGAAGGATTAAATTTGAGAAATGATGATGGTAAGGGATCAAAGTACAAGTCATTTTGTTAAAATTCCTAATAGTTGTTTCATCTAATCTCATTGTACTTCCAGGATCATCCTTTCATAAAAAAGTTTGAAGATAAAGATCTAGATCTTGGGATTTTGGTAGGTGGCTTGGAACCTCCTGTAAACTTTCCGAGATAATTTTTACAATAGAGTGTAAAATTTGTACTAGACAGCCACAACTCTTGGTGATGGAACAAGGAAATTTCTTGTCAGTTATGCTATATTAGATATGATTATACCGGTATCAGTCCTAAGTTTGGTGACTTTATTACAGTTTTATGAAAACTGATTTGTATAAAAGTTGTTTCTTGTTTGTATTAAGAAAAACTTAATCATTTTATTTGATATTATTCTCTTTAGCTATGAAATTTCTCTAGTCTGACACAATCACTTCCCACAACTACGGTAAAAAATATAGGACCCCGGTGTGTGTCTATATATATATATAAATTAAATATATCAATTATATTGATGATTAATTTTTGTTAGAAATTTGACCGACCATCTTTTATCAGGTTTTTTCTTATATATTTTTTTCACCTACAAGATTTGAATCCAAAACCTTATTTAGAAAGATTAAATCCAATATCACTTAGATTAACGCCTTATTAATATTTGTTGTATATATTTACATGAAAGTTAAAGATTTTGATTATTGTCATTAACACTTTAATGATCTAGTTATTGTTATTAATAATGGAATATATGTGACATTGACATAATAAATACATATGATGCTAAATGTGGTAGTAGACACTTAGGAATGATGGTGTTCAAAATTGAGCATTTAATCTTTATAATTGAACTACTTTAGGAATTAGTTCTTATAAGTAATATTGCTTCACGAAGTAGTATCTGCATGAAAAAAAAAAACAAATTTTAGTCTCTATATTACCTTTATTAATGCATGAAAAAAATACAAATTTTAATCATTCAACCATATGAGTCTCCTCCATTCAGTGAAGAGCTTGAACTTCTCAAGAAAGAGTTGATGGCCACAAGGACTAATTTAAAGCAAGCACTTCCAGATCGCAAAGCTGCTGAAGAAGAGGCTACGAAGCAAAAGATTATTGTAGATTTCTTCTATAAGAAGGTTACTGGTGTTGCATCTCCAAGACGCAACCCAAAATCTAGCTCTGATTCTGATTCAGATACAAACTCTTTTGTCGAGATTCTTTAATCTTTAAAGCTTATGATGATTTCCATCCAAAAAGGGGGACTAAGAACTTAAATATGCATTTGCTTTTGATTAGAAGTAAGAAGAAGATCTAAACAAAAAAGAACCAAAATAGGCGTTCATCAGAGGGGGAGTAAACGGAAGATTGAAGGCATTTAACTTATGGGAAGTGTTTATGCTTTTTCTGATATTTATTCTTGTACTCATCAAAACATCACCTTGATGTAAAAATCTTTTGTGAATAAAATAAGTTGCCTTTAGACTTTCACTAAAGACTTTTTCCTCTTTATCCTCATGTTATGTGCTCTAATACTTTGCATCTTTCATGTATTATCTAATATTCATATGCTCTGATATTTCTTTCTCATGCTCTATTTATGCTGCATCTTTTTAACTTATATTTGTTTGACATCATTAAAAAGAGAAAGATTGTTGAGTCATAAGACAAAATCATGAACCTCAATAATTTTGATTAGATGCAAATAAATATCAAGTTTAAAAAGTTATATCTTATATGCTAATAGACAGAAGCGGTGTATCTGCGTCTGATAAAACAGGCAATAACATGCAAATGTTAGGCTCTAGAAGCATTTAAGACTGACTTAATACTTTGCTTTTGTGATCCTATTTGCAGGGTTGTTTGCATATTCTTTCAAGGATTTGTTAAAGTGAAGAAAAGTAAGAGAACTTTCAAATCAAACTCTCTCTTCACCTAAGAAGGAGCGCCATTGTTGTGGACAAACCCACTTTGCGCAAAAGTTGGTGTGACTACTGAAGCCAATTATAGGAGTGTTGCTCAAGGAAGATAAGCAAAGTCCTTTATTAGCTTAGAGTTGACTCGTATTAATTGCTCCAACTGACACTTGCAACAGACACAAGAACAAACGAAGTTGAAAACTATTTAGAGATGACAATTACTTGTTGTTAAGACTATAAATACGAGAAGATTTGAACAATTCCATACACACACTGATGGAAGCTTGCTTGTGGAGCTTCTATGGAGGCTGGATCTTTGAGCTTCAATGAGGTCCTTCAATGGTGATTTTTCACCATGGAGATGCAGCGGAAGGCAAAGGAGAAGAGGACAGGGGAGACACCATCCACTAGGGAATAAGCCAAGGAAGAAGGAGCTTCACCACCAAGAATTGCCTTGGATAAGAAGCTTGAAGAGGATGCTTTAATGAAGGAAAAGAAAGAGAGAAAGGGGGAACACGAAATTGAAGGAATAAAAGAGGGAAAGAAGTGGAACTTTGAAGTGTATCTCATAAGACTTTCATTCATCAAAGTTACAATAAGTGTTACACATGCTTCTATTTATAGACTAGGTAACTTCCTTTAGAAGCTTTCTTGAGAAAACTTCCTTGAGAAGTTTCTTTGAGAAAACTTCCTTGAGAAGCTAGAGCTTAGCTACACATCATAACTAAGCTCACCTCCTTGAAAAGATTCCTAAAGAAGCTAAAGCTTAGCTACACACACCTCTCTAATAGCTAAGTTCACCTCCTTGAGATGAGAAACTGGAGCTTAGCTACACACCCCCTATAATAGCTAAGCTCACCCCATGACAAAAAACATGAAAATACAAAAAAAAAGTCCTTACTACAAAGACTACTCAAAATGCCTCGAAATACAAGGTTAAAACCCTATACTATTAGAATGGCCAAAATACAAGGCCCAAACGAAGGAAAAACCTATTCTAATATTTACAAACATGAGAACCCTAGGGCCTTCTTTAGTAGCTCTAGCCCAAGCCTCTTGGAATCTTCTATCCAATACCCTTGGGGGGTAGGATTGCATCATCCCCTCCACCTTGGAAAGGATTTGACCTCAAATCCCGAGGTTCTTCATACTCTAGGCTCCTTCCCTCGACACCTGTAAAAATAATAAAAACATATGTATTAGTGGTGTTGGGTATGTTAGAGTATGGTAAGGTCTGAAAACCCCTTTCATGGACATCTTCCCATGAGGGAACATGGTTCCTCACCAACTCAATGAGTGGTGCGACAAGTATAGAAAAATATGGGACAAACCTTTTGTAAAAGTTTGTTAAGTCGTGACAGCCCCAAATTTCCCTTATACTTGGTGGAGTGGGCCAATCAGGAATGACCTTTATTCTCTTAGGATCCGTGGGAACCCCTTGATCACTATTTAAAAAATTAAGGAATGTAATGCAATAAAGCGTACCTTTTTCTGTATTTTTATGTTGATTATTCCTACAAAAAAATACGACAAACCTAAGGTGTCCCATGTGAGCACCTAAGTTTGTATTAAAACCAAAAATAAGAACAAACCTACCTAATGAGTCCCTATGTACATGAATCATGAAGACGTTGGGTGCATGAATGATTTTACAAAAGAGGGTTGCAACACTCAACAAATTCATCATATCACTTATTGTAGGGATTTGGTGCCTAATAATACTTATTTTGGGCACCAACAAAGCACAAGGATTTAAGCTCTTACGAACCAAACCCTCATCCAACAACTCATTTACTTGAGGAATAACCTCAAGCCCAAGAGGTGTGGCAGTGCTAACAAGTGTCTTTTTACAAAGGAGAAGATGTGGAGGTTGTCTAAGAGGGGAAGTTTCTTTAATATTTGTCTTTATTTCAAAATGACTTTCCTTCTTAACTAACCTCTTGGAGGAGACACTTACCTCCTTACACTCTTCCTTAACCATTAAAGGTTGTCCTTCTTCTTGGGGGTAGATTTCTTTACTAGATTCTTCCCCTTTTGCTTCTTCACTTTCACTAGAGGAAGGTGACGTAGTAGCCTCATCTTGGCTACTATAAATGTCTTGGCTCCTCATAATCATGGTTTTTATGGTGGGGCATTGAGAAGTAATGTGTCATCTTCCAAGACATTTAAAACACTTTATAAAGCTAGTCTTCTCTTGCATACTAGCCTTAGGGGCTTGCTTTTCTATTGTCTTCCCCTTATCATCTTTGGGCTTAGAAGGTGTCACCCCTAAGATGCCTTGACCTTGGTCTTTCTTTGGATAAGAGTGAGAGCCATAAGATTTTGGTGTAGACTTCTTTTTAAGTTGTTGCTCTACCCTTATTTCCCAAACTAAGTTAGCCTCTACATTGTCATTCCCATGGAAGTATGGGAGGTTAATGTTAGCCTCTTGAGGCTTTCTTTCCTTTTCTCTTCTATGGGAGTGAGGTCTAAGATGTGACCTATGCCTTCCTTCATAATAGTCACGAAGTTCTTCACTTAGGCTCTTGCAAGAGTTATGACTACTATAGGAGACATGTTTTTCTCTTTTCATTTCTTTCATTATTTTTCTTCTTTCTTCCTCTCTTATTTTCTTTCTTTCATCTTGACTTATTTCTTCCACTCTTTTTTTTCCTTTTTCTTTTCTCTCTTGTTTTTCTTTCCATAACTTGAAGGAACTCAACTCATCTAAGATTCTAGATAAAGGGTCTTTATGACTAGTACCATTGCCATTAACACTAGATGAATGATGACTCATGTTGGTTCCTAAGTTGTGGTTCTTTCTTGTTGGAGGTTTGAAAACAAAAGGTAAAAGAAACTATGGTTGAAACTACCCAAAATAAACACTAAAAGAGGTGTGAAAGATAAGGGAAAAAACTAATTGGTAAAATGCAAGCTATCTAGGTGGTTTGACAATGGAAGGTAAAGGAAATAAGCTATGAAAGTAAGCAAGAAAAGTAAACTAAGTGAATCCTAAGAGTGTTTGGATGACCACATCAAGGTTCCCAACAAAACACTCACTATCCTAAGGAAATATTGCCTAAAATTATTACACACAAATGGAAGTTTGGTAACTTATTGGAGGCTCCCAACACACTTCCAATGAAAGACCTTTTTGTTACAAAACTTGAAAGCAATAAAGGTAAGTAAATTGCAAATTAAAAAATTACAAAACATCCTCAATTTTGGTGGTCGTTATCTCTTTGGTGGTCGTTATCTATTTGGTGATTCACTCAATTTGGAGTGCTTCTTAGTCCAATAGCTCTTAAGGTGGTTGGCCCCTTGCTTCTTGACTCAAATTCTTCAAGGGATGTCACCAATCCTCCTTCCAATTCCCTATATGGCAACCCACAAACAAGGAAACAAAGAGACAAGCAATAACCAAAGAACAAAAAAAATGAAATGAAAGCTAAACCAATGGAGTTTTAACAAGACAATTTTTCAAGGATTATTCAACAATTAAAGCAATGAAAAGGACATAGAAGCAAGCTAGGACTCAAAGAGAAACTTAGAATGGCTCTAGAGTAGAGTAAAAAAACTGAAAAAAAAGACTCAAAAAACCTCTAGCTTTGGCACTTGTCTTCACACTAATTTTCAATTGAAATTTCCAATTATAGAATAAATTTTGAGCCAAAACAACAAGCACACTTCCCTTTCACCTTTTTTTTTTTCTGGATACTGATTTTCCTGCCAAGTTGTGTGATTTTTCGTATTTTTTCCTTTTATCCAAATCACTTGTTTCTTTTTTTCTAACTTTTTTCCCGATGTCTAGAAAATTCACTAAAAATTTCAGCTCAAAATTCGAAGTAACCAATTCTCAGTAATTTTTACAACTTTGTATGTCCAAGTTGCCAGCACCAGCGATTTTTTTTTAAGCATGGCATATTGATTGCATTGGGCTTACTTTCAACCTTCCTATGTATGTTGAACTCACTAGGATGGTTTACCATAGTTTTAGAAGTTCAATATTCACTTAGGATCAACATTTCAGCCAGAAATTCAATCACCAAAACTCAAATTCACAATAGACACAATCATAAGGAAACCTAAAAGTTCAAGAAAAAAAGGTTCACAATCAAAGACTCTCTAAGAATTTTGCATGAACATGTTAAGGACTAATTAACATAAAAGATTTGACTCAAATCAAATAATAGGCTAAAAGAATTTCATACACTCATGAACAAATGAGTTATACGAAGAAACAAGAAAATAAAATTCAGCACAACATAAGAAATCTTATGTGACAAGTTTCATGACTAGACATGACTTCTATGATAAAACTACAATAGGTGAACAAGTCACTCTAGATTTTTGAGGTTTTCTTCTACTTTAATATTTTTGTAAGAATTTTATGGTTTAGGTTTCAGCCACAAAAATAACAAGACAAAACTCAAAGGAACCTAAACTCAACACAATTCATGGTTCAAGAACAAGAACAAGAAATTTGAACCATAGAAAATCAAATCTAGCTTCTATAGCAAGTTTAATTGGTGAAAACTCTAAAGAATCATGTTAACAACATTTAGCACAAGACATGTGAAGAGATACATGGAGAAAAATGAAGAAACAACAATGGAAGAGAAGGTAAAGTAAAAAAATTAATGGAGGTTTAAGGAGCACCTACTTGAAGCTCTTGTGCTCTGATACCACTTGATGGAAGCTTGCTTGTGGAGCTTCTATGGAGGCTGGATCTTTGAGCTTCAATGAGGTCCTTCAATGGTGATTTTTCATCATGGAGATGCAGCGGAAGGCAAAGGAGAAGAGGAGAGGGGAGGCACCATCCACTAGGGAATAAGCCAAGGAAGAAGGAGCTTCACCACCAAGAATTGCCTTGGATAAGAAGCTTGAAGAGGATGCTTTAATGGAGGAAAAGAAAGAGAGAAGGGGGGAGCACGAAATTGAAGGAATAAAAGAGGGAAAGAAGTGGAACTTTGAAGTGTATATCATAAGACTTTCATTCATCAAAGTTACAATAAGTGTTACACATGCTTCTATTTATAGACTAGGTAGTTTCCTTTAGAAGCTTTCTTGAGAAAACTTCCTTGAGAAGCTTCTTTGAGAAAACTTCCTTGAGAAGCTAGAGCTTAGCTACACATCATAACTAAGCTCACCTCCTTGAGAAGCTTCCTTAAGAAGATTCCTAAAGAAGCTAAAGCTTAGCTACACACACCTCTCTAATAGCTAAGTTCACCTCCTTGAGATGAGAAGCTAGAGCTTAGCTACACACCCCTTATAATAGCTAAGCTCACCCCCATGACAAAAAACATGAAAATACAAAAAAAAAGTTCTTACTACAAAGACTACTCAAAATGCCCCGAAATACAAGGCTAAAACCCTATACTACTAGAATGGCCAAAATACAAGGCCCAAACGAAGGAAAAACCTATTCTAATATTTACAAAGAAGAGTGGATCCAACCTTGACCCATGGGCTCAAAAATCTACCCTAAGGTTCATGAGAATCCTAGGGCCTTCTTTAGTAGCTCTAGCCCAAGCCTCTTGGAGTCTTCTATCCAATACCCTTTTGGGGTAGGATTGCATCACACATAAACTGAATTACATATTGTTTCTTTCTATTAAGCTCTTTTTTTTTGTATATTTATAAGTTATGTAAAGCTCTTAAAATACCTCGTAAATCTTGAGAGAAAAATATTGTGAGTTTTATTTGCATATTTATCTGTAAGATGATAGATAGTCAGTGTGCACCTATACCTTAACAAAAATTTTGATTTGTTGTTAGAGACAAAAATGACTTAGTAAGAAAGAATACTTGGACCGTAAAACTTTGGTTATAAGCTTTTGTAAGAGCAAAAAATGACCGTGAACAATACTTATAACTTCGTATAATGGAACTTGATGGGCTGTCAAGAATTAGACATAGTCTCAGTAGTAGAGATGATCTAGTATAAATTCTTACATGCATCTAATCTTTATATTGCTTCTTTTAAATTTGACTAGGGTTGATTTTGTGCTTGTTTAGATCAAAGTTTTCTTGTGCTATCAGATATAATTTTTCTCTCGATGTTTTATCAACCTTGTTTTTCTTTGTGAAAATTGATAGTCAATAGATTTTATTTTTCATAGATTTGTGTTTTTTTCTTTATAAATTACAATCCAATCCCTCCTTGTGTTTTTTGTGCCTTTTCACATATGTAGTATCAAACTAAACCCTTGAAAATAGACTAGAAGGACATTTTTGATCATAAGATGCACTATCAATGTATTGATGCCTTTGGTTTTCATACTCTTACTATAATGATTTCTCCAATGACTAGTCAAGGTTACCCAACTTTTTTAGTACATTCTAATCCATGGGATCAACATGGACAAGTGAAGCTTATACTCTAGGTATAATCACCCTCTAGGCCAAAGTAAACTATCCTTCACGACCTCCTCTAGCTAAATTCCCATATATTTCCTCCTTCAAATAGCTCAAATGTCATGATGCATGATCCATACACAATACACACGACTCCGCTGACATTTCACATTAACAGTCCCACCTCTCATTGGTTGAGTTCCACTTCACTACGGGTTATCTGTTACTTTACACATACCATGAAACATGATCATACATAAGCATATCAAAGAAGTTCACATCATATCAATTCAAAGGTTCTCATCACAGGTGTATAGTACATTTCATGAGTCAACAACATAAGCATTTCCCAAGGAAAGTAAAAAACCACAAGATACAAATATAATAAGGCATTCAAACAATATCAAACATATGAGGAATAAGCATAGAAATCAACAACATCAACTTTATGGTCTCATAGGGTCACACTTAGTGCTACTAGACCTTTGGTACTTGGCACCACTTCGCTTGACCTCTACACTAACTCTTAGAAAGATCCATGCTTACCTCCATACCTCCATTATTAAATTATCATTGGTGACTCAGTAAACCCTTTGCATTCTTGTAGACACACAACATATTCAATTGGTTAAGCCAAGAAGGTCCAAGCCAAAGGGAAAAAGTCAATTTAAGTTTTGGTTTCTTTGTTTCCTCCCCCTTCTTTGGTTGAATCTTTTGTTTTTGTTTGTCGGTACACTTAATTGATGCTTGTTGAGTTACTTACATATCTTGGTGAATAAAGACTTAATTGATGCTTGTTGGGTTACATATCTATCTAAATTTATTTCTTTTTTTTCGCTTTAATTGATTACGCGGTAGTTTTTAACATTCAAAAAATTATAATTTAAAATTCTTAATGAATAATGGCAGTTCTTAAAACCGTCAAATATTGTCTTTTGAATTTTTAAAGAACATGTCATACTTGACTGAGAGATCTTAATGACAAGGATAAAAAACAAAAGTTTTATTTTATTAATGACCAATAACAAAAAAAAAAATTATTCAAGATCAAACACAAAGTTAGATAATATATTAAGGACCAAAAACATATTTAAATCTTAATTATTTCAAAATTAAAAATGCTAGTGATGTTAGTTAGTATTAAACTAACAGAATGACCATTTTGGGTAGTGTTTCAAACTTAAAGAACAAAAACAAGAATTACTAAAAACATAAGGACCCATTTGGGGTGGTCGTTAGTTTGAGTTTTGAGCTTGAAATGCAATTTTTAAAACAAAAACGTGTTTGACAAACACCACCAATGTCATTGCAACAACCACCACCGTCACCACTAACACCATCATCACTGTCACAATCGTCGACATTGACATCACCATCACCACTACCATCAATGTCACCGCCATCGTTATTGTCACCACTGCCACTATTACCAACAATACTACCTCCTTTATTGCCACCACAACCATCACCAATTTTGCAGCCACCACCACCATCATCACCAACACCGCTACCACTACCACCCCACACTAGTACTGCCACCAACATCACTGACATTGTTACCACCACTACTAATACCACTTCTGTCATCGCCATCATCGTCACCATTGTTTGCCATCACCATTTGCATCACCACCACAACCAATGCCACGTCCACTGCCACTGCCACTGTCACCATGACCATCACTAATATCTCTATCGTTGTCATTATTGTTGACATCATCATCACCGTTGTCGTTATCACACACAAAAATACTCTTAAACTAATTTTAATATGATATTAAACTTTCAAAATGAATTTATTTGAAACTAATCATATTTTAAAATTTGGGTTTTTTTTACACTAAAACTACAAAGTAGTTGTTATTTTTAAAAATTTCAAAACTCAAAATTAAAAATCCACCCCAAATGGGCCCTAAGGGACCTTCCTTTCAAAAGCAAAACATAACGGACCAAAAGGATATTTTAGCCTACCGTTTATGAGAAAGTTTAATTAAAAATAAATGTGAAATTTTTTATTCTCAAGAAGCATATATAAATATTCTGGTGAATATTTTCTCCAATACCAATTACACCCTAAATTTTGGTTTGGTGGAGAAGAAATTGGATGAAGGAGAGTAGATGGAAATTAATTGAGTTATTTAATTAAAAGAGAAATAGTTTTAAAAGTGATGATACCCACTATATTATTTCTCAACTTTTTGTACTCATCTTTTTACCTCTCTTCTCATCTCTCTTCTATTTCTCTATAACCAAATATTTTTTTTTTCTAGTTTGTTTCTCAACTAATTATGTTAATTATTTTTATTTACATCCCCCTATTTCTCTTTTTTTCACCCAACACGACATAAAAGTGATACTAACAATGGATTGAATATAATCATCATATTTTTTAAATGTCTTGTTTAGTTTCTTTTTTGTCCTCAGTCAAAGATCACAAGTGTTTCTCAGCTCACTAGTTAGAGACTAACTCCGCTTGCGATGCCTGATTGTCAATGACATGAGAGAATTTTGCACACAATGAGAATCAAACATGGCTTCTTATGCTAAATGAATTGTTCCCTCATATGTGAACATGGTGTGGTCTCACATGTAACAATTAAAAAAATAATATTTTGAAGTATAAATAATAATAATAATAATAATAATAATAATAATAATAAAAGATAAAGGGGATGTAACTTTTGGTAACCACCTTTTGGTCTCTGTTTTTACAAGATCATTTTACCCTTCAAAACTTACTAATGGCCTACAATCTCACCGTTCAAAAATAAATCTACATATTTGCACGATACAATTTTTTTCCAAAATTATAACTTTCCATCTTTTTATTTTAAAATTAAACATAATATGTATATCTATAACAATAGATACCAATAGATAAATGAAACACAACTTTTGAATTCCATTTTTACAAGGATTATTTTACCTTTCAAAACTTACTAACTACATACAATCTCATCATTCCAAAATAAATCCATATGTGAACATGGTGTGGTCTCACATGTAACAATTAAAAAATTAATATTTTGAAGTATAAATAATAATGATAATAATAATAGATAAAGGGGATGTAACTTTTGGTAACCACCTTTTGGTCTCTATTTTTATAAAGAGCATTTTACCCTTCAAAACTTACTAACGACCTACAATCTCACCGTTCAAAAATAAATCTACACATTTGCACGATACAATTTTTTCCCAAAATTATAACTTTTCATCTTTTATTTTAAAATTAAACATAATATGTATATTTATAACAATAGATACCAATAGATAAATGAGACACAACTTTTGAATTCCATTTTTACAAGGATTATTTTACCTTTCAAAACTTACTAACTACATACAATCTCATCATTCCAAAATAAATCCATATGTGAACATGGTGTGGTCTCACATGTAACAATTAAAAAAAATATTTTGAAGTATAAATAATAATAATAATAATAATAATAATAATAGATAAAAGAGATGTAACTTTTGGTAACGACCTTTTGGTCTCTGTTTTTACAAAGATCATTTTACCCTTCAAAACTTACTAACGACCTACAATCTCACCGTTCAAAAATAAATCTACACATTTGCACGATACAATTTGTTTTCCAAAATTATAACTTTCCATCTGTTTATTTTAAAATTAAACATAATATGTATATCTATAACAATAGATACCAATAGATAAATGAGACACAACTTTTGAATTCCATTTTTACAAGGATTATTTTACCTTTCAAAACTTACTAACTACATACAATCTCATCATTCAAAAATAAATCCACATGTTTGCATGGTGCAGATTTTTTCCAAAATTATAACTTTTCATCTTTTTATTTTAAATTTAAAGAAAATATGTATATCTATAACAATAGATAACAATAGATAAAGGGGATACAACTATTGATAGCCACCTTTTTGGTCTCCATTTTTACAAGGACCATATGTATATCTTTTGATTTTCAATTTGTTGAAGGACACTTGCGCTTACAGTAATTATATGTGATTCCAAATCATTGAAAGTATCAAATTAATAATGTTGTGCGAGTGCTTTCTAATTTTTTTTAAAATATATTCGTTAATCAATTGCTTTGAGATCTCCTTCCTATAACCATTTATTTTTCTCTCTTCCCTTCCATATTAGTTGCTTCAATTGGGGAAGGAAAATATTTTTGTTTTAGGGCATTTGTGTGGACTCTAATTCAGTCAATGTGTCAATTTCAAATCATTATTTGCTTTACTTCCTACTTGCATTAGAAAAAAAAAAAAACTTCCCTCCATCTTTGTCGGTCAATTTTCATTATTAGCATCTTATTTTACATATTTTTTGGTATGTGTGTATATATGTATTTGATTTAGGAAAGATAATTCCTAGGATGGTGAACAAATTTGAGTAACCATCCCTATATTAGATATTGAGTAATCATTTTTATGTCTAACATTGACTATCCACTCTTATATGTTTTATTCTTTATTTGATCAGACACAAGAGACTAGTAATAATGTCATAATACGGTGTCCAAGTGTGATTAGATGAAATCACATAGTATAATATAATGTTGAAGTTCAATCCATTAGAACCTTAAATATATACAAGGACAATACATATAAAAAAAATACAAAGAATGACTCATTACAATGTATTTTAGTACATCTTATTTTAATACATGATTTATTACAAATTCAGATTCATTTTTAATTGTGGAAATTCAAGATCTAGATTATTTTGTTTTGTATTTTTCTTTTGATACCATCTTCTTTCATATGTTCCTTCATCCATACCAATTATATTTTAATTATATACCTTTTCATTAATTTCTAATATAAATCTTTTAAAATAGAAATTAGATATAATTAGGATAACTCTCTATTTCACTAATTATTAAACTTAGGTATTCTTTTATACTACTTCAACATATATTTAAAAAATATATTAAACTAAAATTAATATATACTTTAATATATAATAAAAAATATTATAAATATAAAAATAATATAACGTAATAGTGTGTTTATGCTAGTAATAACTAATAGTAATAATAATAATACGATTAATTAAACCAAAAAAATTTCATATTTGGGTATAGTTTGGCCTGAGTTGAGAGAAAAAGGGAGCAAGGGTTTCAAACTCGAGGCAGTGGTTGCGTGGGTGCGTGCGTCTGAGTGGGATAGAAAAGAAAAGAATGGCGGAAAGGGCGAAACCGATCGACTTCGAACTCACCTTAAAGCCTTTCTATCAGAGAGCCTCAGAAGCAGAGGTAAAACTCACTAGTCATTTTCTTATCGTGTCACTCTCTTTTCATTTTCTTCTTCTTCTTCTTCTTTTGAAAACCTGTCATTCCTCAATCTATTTGCCATTGGAAATCTGTGACTTGGTTGTGTCCTTCGTATTTTCGTTTTATATTGAAGCATCCAAACGCGTATTCGTAGGGTATGCAGAGTTCAATTGTTTAATAGAAATTTGAAAAAAAAGGTGTTAGATCATAGATGGGTTCTATAGGGTAAATCTCCGTTTTGCTTCCTCAAACATGAAAAAAGTGGTTAGTTTAGTTTCTTCGCCGTTTTCATCTTGAAACATAAAAAAAAATAATTAGTTTAGGTTTTTTTTTTTTTTAAAAGTTTAGTTGAGTTTATCTATCAAGAACGAAGTGATTTCTATTTTTTAGTGACTACCGTGAGTAGGTGGATAGAAAAATTGGAGCTAATGAAAGTTAATTGTTGTATTTTCTTGGTACAACAGAAGGGGTTTGAAATTGGAGTGCCATTTGTGTTTGCTCAGCCTTACAATTGTGCCCCCCTCCTATGAATTGAATGAGAGCTATTTTTTTAATAAAAAATAATGCATTTTTCCTTGAGCAATCAACAAGTGAGATTTATCCTTTTGTTGGTTCCCTATACCCCTTATGAGAAATGCTAGCAAGTAGCAACACGCTCAGCCACACTCTTTTAAACAAACTCTCTTACTGGGTAAAATTTATTGAAAATTACAAAATATTATGGGTCCCACGTCTTATTAAATGACCCTCTCATGGTTTTGTAGTTTTCGATGAATTTCAACCAATAATAAAGTGTGTTATGAGGAGTGTGGTAGAGGGTGTGTTGTTAGCACTCCCTCTACCCCTTATATTTTGCTTTGGCTTCAAGTATAGTCTAAGATCAAGTTAACGTCATGTTTTTTCCCTCTTGCTAGGTTTTAGTGTGCATTTTGTTTAGTTCCTTTTGGAAAGCAATCGTATTTTAGCTTCTTGAGGGAGCTTTGAAAACAAAAGGATGATTGTTTCCTCCGAAAATAAGAAAGCTCTTGCAAACATGCATTTACATAAATGAGTTGGTAATTATGCCCAAAAAGTTTAAAAAAGAGATTGGTTGGTAATATATTTCATTAGAAGACACTCAAACATGTGTTTAATATTTCAGAGTAAATATAAATTATTGGGTTGAAACTTTTTATAATTACCTCCTTGCTGCATGCATGTGGCGATGATTGTTGAACTTGTCTTTTGAGGGTTCATTATATATGTCTCACTACTCCATACACTAGTGCTGCAGGGTTGGTGTTTTCTATTCTGATTCCATAGCTTAAGAAAAAATTTAGTTCTTTATCTTTAATTATTTTCAGTTGGTTGGTGTAGGGGGGGAGGGCAGGGACAATAGCTTGAATCAGAATTAGGGTTGAAGGATAGGGGTATGAAAATTAAGGGTTTCAGAGATGGAAACCTCAGATCAAAAGTTCACTAGATTACAAGGAAAATCCCTGGAATAATGTCCATGAGTGAAAAATATAAGTTTATCTATATTACACATCGATAGCTCATAGCTCTTTTATAGGTCCCTTAAACTTTACTGATAAGTAATCATTTTTCAAGGACATTGATGATCTATAGTGTTTTCATGTAAATTAAATTTTACGGTAATTACTTACCTTAAGTGCATAAAATCCCTAGAAACAATTCTACAAAGATTACAACTAAGTTATCAAAAATTAAAATATTAGTATAATTGATTCCCCCTCCTTCATGTTATATATCAACATTCCTTCTATTCTCAATAAACAAGATCCTGCTAGCATGAAATTTCAAGTATTAAAAAGAGTTTTTTAATAAGAAATTCTATTGTTATATCATTTGATGTGATCTGAACTCAATCGAACTCAATAGCAATCGGTGAGATCTTTGACATGGTGGTGTGATGTGAGAACTAGCAATGAATTCCTGCTAGAATCGTCTTTGAAGCGAGTTGGTTATTCGTAGTGACTGAGAGTGTAAAAAGCTGTTCTAATTTATGGGGCAGAGGTCCTTTTATAGTTTCCCCTGCCTTGGATTTGGCCTCTTGGGCCTTGTCTTATGTGAGTTTTCCCTGCGAAGTGTTCTTTGGGCCTTCCTTTGTAATGGGCCAGCCCATAAGCCTAGATGTATACCATAACATCATTCAACCTAGATTATGCAAAACTAAACTGTGTATGGCTTGAGGTTAGAGTGGATTTGACTCTGAGTCTGAACATATGTAAAATTATGGAAAGGACTGCCCCCAGACATTCTTTTTCCTTTGCTTTCCATCCATTTGGTTATATCTTGTGCAGATATGGAATTGAGCTTCCACTATATTCTCTGACCATAGGCTTGCTGCAATACCAACTGCATGAAAGTTTGGCACTGTTGTGACTTGTGAAACATGGCTCCTTTGTAATGAAAAGAAAAAGGATTTTGAAATGAAATTTCCTTGTTGGAATTGGAAGAATTTAACAATCTCTGACACAGAGAATGACACTTGTCTTATGTCCACATGTTCCTGTTTCCTGTGTATCCCAAAAATCTGAGACTACTTCTTCATAGACTTTGTTAAAGCTTTCTCTCTCTCTTGTGCTCTTTTTTAAGGGGCGGGTTAAGTTTTGTTAAAACTGTGTGACTGAATTACTGAAGGTTTTCTTACAAGTTACAACTCTCTTACCAGCATATCTATATTGTAGGAGCGCTTATCAAGACTAGAAGCAGCCTTGAATAGTAAAAAAGGTAGGTGCTATGCTAAGGTACTCAGCAAAACCATTAGTATTTTCAGATTGAAGTCTATCCTTGAGATCGTGGGCCTAAATTACATATATATGAGACTTGCTCAGGTACTGGAAACGAGGAAAACTTGAAAGTGATTAATGATCTTCAGTCAAAGTTAGAAGTTGCAAACGTAGAGTTAATTTCTGAAAAAGAGAAGGTTGTACTCATTTATGGCTTATATTACATTACATTTCTCTATTAGTTGAATATCATACATTCTTTACTAATAATTTTTTATTTGCAGGCTCAAATGCTTGTTGCAGAAAATGCAAAACTTCAATACCGAATTATTCATCTTCTGAGAGCACTCAAGGAAGCTGATCTGAAGTTAGAAAAAGTGAGTATGGTTGTTTTTTCTTTCAATTCTTGTAAAAATACATGTTGATTAATTGGTAGAAGCTTGTGTAATAATAAGTCTGTATTATTTGAGTCAGTATGGGTGTAGAAGTTTTCTACCATATTGCCATACAATAATTAGGATTATATATTTCGTGTAGAAATGAGACCTAATTTTCTTTTTCTTGGCTACACTTTTGAGAAACATATGGTTCAACATATTGTGCATTGTTTAAGGTGTTGCTTGAAGTCCAAATTAGGCATTATATGTGTTTATAAAAAAGAATAAAATTAATATCACTTGAAAATTTAAGACAAGAACCATGATAGAAAGACTAGCTTGGTAAAATTAGCCTGGCAACTAAAGTTAGTTTTATGTGCAACTGCATTTTTTTTTCCAAAGTAAGAAGACAAGTAATTTAACAATGTGCGTATTTCTTTTACGCAACCAGTATGGTTTCAAAACTGCTTCACTTATAAGTTATAAATTTCAGCAAATAGAGTGTTAAACTATGCTTGAATTTTCATAGCCTATCTAGATGGTGAGAATTTGCATCAATGTTTGTTTATCATGATTACTCTTCCAATGGTTATCCAAAATGATAATGAGATTGGTTCAACTTATTATATGCCTCTTTACTAGTTGAAAATTATGTAATGTTGTTGTATGGAATGTGGCTCATGGCTAATTTAGTAATATTTCTTTTGCTTACTTCAGGCTACAGTGCATGAGCAGCTACAGAGCATGAAATTGCAGGGTTCTTGAGTTTATGAGCTGCTATTGACAGTTGCTTTTTCTTGTGTATTTTGTTTTATGGTTGATATTCATCATACAGTATGTTCTGGGAGATGCTAAATATTTTTAGCTTTATTGGTTTTACATCTTTAGAAGTCGGATCTTTGTTTAGCTCATACATGATCATAGACACGAATTTCTTCCAACTTTAGCTCATATATTTGTTTAAACATATAATAAGTAAAACATTAAAAAAAAAATCAATTTAATAAAAGTAAACAAAAACATCATATTGAATGAAAGAATGGTTTCCAAAAATAACTTGCTCTTCATATTTTTATTTTGAAATAAATCCTTTATAGTTTGAGCTGGTTGAAGATTTTCTATTTTTATTTTTCCTTGCATGCAACAGATGCTAAAACTTGGTTTTTTAGCTTTTCATTGTTTTTGTGTTCTCTCGGCATATCGCATTTGTGTTTTCCAAAATTCACATTCCTATAAGGCATCTCTAATATCTCAAGTACCTGAAAAAAAATGTATTTTAAAATTAGTTGTTTATTATTTCAAATATATTGTTGATGACATTTTGTGTTGTTTGTTTAGCATTAAATTTATGTAAATAATTTACTATATATAAACTATATTGTCAAAAGAATAAATTTTGTATAACTAATGTTTTCATTAAATTGGTATTTAAGCTAAAAATAGTAGTTGCATTTCACTTGTCAAATTTGGAATATTTTTCATCTTTATAATAGTAGGCAATTATACAAATCTACTTGATTAATTAAGATAACATGATCTTCTAGCAAAGGTTGTGTTGTTTCTCCTACATTACATTAAATTAAAAAAATAGTATATAAATAATGAAATATCTTATTAAAAAATATTAAACAAAATTACTAAACCACAGTTAAAATTTACCTTCCAAATTTGTGATATTTATCCCGTGCATTAAAATGTTGTCCATGCTATTAGGTAGTGTCATTCTTTACCATTTAAATCCAAACTGGTATTTGACAATTTACTTCTTTTGATAAAAATAAAATTGTTTTCCTTAAATATCTTTCTCAAAGACCGTGTATCTAGATAAAAAAAAATAATATCATAAACAACATCAATTCTCTTTCCTTTGCAAGTGCTTGAATTTTCTTGAGTATCTATTTGAAAAAAATAATGATGACATTCCGATTGTATAATTTTTTTAAAATGTAGGAATATAAATTGAAAAAAAAAAAATATTTTTGTGTATACATGCATTGGCTACATTTGATATGATTCTAAAAAAGATTTAGATGACGCCCATTATTATGCTGGAGTATTCCAAGACAAAAAAAAAAATAAAATTCATGATGCTTTTCAAAAATAAAATTATAATTTTATTAAGTTTGATTCATACCTTTAAATATAATAGCAAAAAAGCAATGCAATTAAAAGTTGGAATAAATAAAAGAATCATAATATTTTAACCATCAAAATTTTATTAAGCTTGAATGTAAGCTTTTAACCAAATTAATCATTTCAGTAATTTGGTGGTGTTTCTTTTCTTAGCTGAGGATTTTAATTGTTTGGAAATTGAATATGAAAAAATTACATAAATATAAATACCAATTTAAAATTATAAAAAGTATTTTATAAATTTTAAACATCTCAATTTTAATTATATATTTTATCCTATAAGTAGCTACAATTTCTTTCCTCGTGGGTTTTAATAATATATATTTTTGGGCTTTGATCCCCTGTTTAAAAAAAAACCTTTATTGCTTAAGAAAACAAATATAGGAATGGAATTTTGTGTTTGAATTTGATAAAAATGCTATATTTAGTTGTTTTGGATTTGTGTCGAAGATCCATATTTTTCAAGATACAAAATAAATTATATTATTAATAAATATTTTTATATAATTTTCACATTATTATTTTTTCTTTCAATTACATTAATAATTTTATTTCTCTTTTTCTTTTTTATACAAAAATTTATTCTATGAATACATATTTTCAAAGTTTTAAGATAGAGAAAACTTTTGTGTCAACTTTCTAAGAGTAGTAGTCAACTTTTCTAAAAAAAAATAGTAGTAGTCAATAGCCTTAATAATGCCATTAAAATTCCTCAAAGGCAGCATACACACACTTAACATCATTTCCATAATTTTGTCGAGTTCTTTTTCTTTAGTTTAATTTAGATAATTTCAAATAATAAAATAGAAACAAAGAAACTAAAAGAAGGAATATAATAATTTACATATAGATATTTGTATGATATATATAAAAAAATTAAGATAAAAACAGAGCACATTATTCATATAGATATATCAACTTTTTTTGAAAAAATAAATTAATAGAAAATTGAAGTTCTTGGCATCCATGTGATCCTCAAAAGCAACAATTTAGGAATCATCATTAATTTGTTCATGTTTTATAGAAACAACAGTGTGTATTGAAACAAAATCAGACAAAGCTAACACATGTTTTTAGTATTTCAGTGCAAAGGAAACTGAAAAAGGTAAAGACACAACGAATGGCAACAGCATACAAATAGAAGGTTTAATCCTGCGGCTACATTTTTGATCAAAACAGTTTTACTAATTGCAACCATTTATTTGAAACAGAAATTCGAACCATTATATTATTATGGAATAATATAATCTAAACTTAAATGTTCATTTTATTTCATCATTTAATCTAATTTAGAAGCCAATATTGACCTATTGCTTTTTTCGTATAAATACCAACAATATTGACCTATCGCTTCAATGTAATTTGGAAGACAAAGTTTGCAAAATCAATATAAATATCAAACGACAAACAAAGCGTTGAGCAAAATTAACAGAACGTAAATATTTTTAATATTAAGATAGGAATCGTGCAGTTATAATGAGGAAATTGTCTGGTAGTAGCAGGAAACAAAAACCACAAAATATTAAACTTTTTTTAAAAAAAAGATGAATATAAAAGAACTTATTCATCAAAGTCAAGGTCGGTGTTGTTGTTGTTCCATTCGATGGCTTTCCTGATGAGCAGCTCCCATGCATGGTCATGAAAACGGTAGTAAAAGGCTACCTCATCTCCGGGTCTTAAATTTTTTTCATGAATCAGGTTGAACCATGGTTCTGTAATAGCTGGCATGTCATTGTGGATGCTGAGTGGCCATTTGGTGGATTTTGGAAGTCCATGGTGGATGATAATACTTTTTTTGGAGCCATACACAAATTTGGAAGCTGCTGCAGGAAGTGTCTGTATCATCAAAACAAAGGATGGTTAAACAAATTGATGAGGAAACCACAAAGTATGATAGACTGAAAAAAGTGTAGTATAACGCACCAAAGGCAGGTTCTGTTGTAGCATATCATGTGTGATATCAACTGTGAAGATGTATCTCCTTCTATATATGATGGGCTTTAGGTTAGAGTGGTGGTGTGCAGGTCCGTCAATATAAACGGTGAAAGTGGTATTTTTGTCACCGGCAACCAAACGTAGAATCACGCTTTCGCTGAGGTTGTGTGCCTTTCTAAAATCATTCAAGCCATCAGCAAAAAAACATTTAGTACCGAGTGTTCTTATCCGAATGAAATGTATCTCGCCATCGTAGTGGAATAAAACATATTTGGGGTAGTTGCGGAGCCATTGTCTGTGATAGGAGAAAGGAACTTGGAGAAGGTTCTACAGGCAAAGAAAGTAAGGCGAGGCAGTTGAAAAAAAATGGAAATGCAGTTAAGTAGAAAACGGTTTTTTATGTGAAATGTTACCTTCTGAACTCTGAAAGGTGTGGTGAATCTTATGCTGTCCATTGGATCGCGTGGGAACTATACGAATAATGTGAAAATGTTAAGTAACCAAAGGAATAGAGGAAACAAATATAAGAAAGATGAAAATGAGAAGAAGAAGAAATAAATTACAATAGTGGAGCGTGATGCGGAAGTGGCCATAAGGATGCAAAGAAGATGAATAGGGAGTCTAGTTTGGTTTGGCAGGATGCGAAGAAGATGAATAGGAAGTGTAGTATAGGTATATATATGTGTATAGAAGTGTTGTAAGTGGCGGTGGTGTTATATCGATATAATGACTGATTTAATTAACAAATTAAATGGTGACTCTTGGATGCAAAGAAGATGAAGTTTGGTTTGGCAAAATGCGAAGAAGATGAATAGGAAGTGTAGTATAGGCAGATATATATGTATAGAAGTGTTGTAAGTGGCGGTGGTGTTATATCGATATAATGATTGATTTAATTAAGAAATTAAATGGTGACTCTTTGTTGTTGAACGATGCAAAAAAGAGTTGTGAAGAGTCACAACCTTATACAGCGCTGACGTCTCTCGATAATGATTACATTTGATGTAGTATAGGGAGATACAACTGCAGTAATTGTCTTAGTGCATTTATTACGATAGTGCCTTAGTGGTGTAAGTTTTATGTGGGATGGGAAAGCGTTTTTTTTTGTAAACAAAGTGGAAGTTCAGAAGGAAATCTGATAGCAGAGTAAGCGGGGATATGAAGCGTGTAGGAAGTGTGTACGTATCGGGAAAAGTAAGGGTTGAGCAGCAATTGTGCAGTGTATTTATTAGGAATACGGATTCGTTGGTGTAATTTTAATTTGGTAGTGAATATAAGTTGAATTTATTTGTAGAGTAAGTGGAAGTTCAAAAGGTTATGGTATAGGACTGAAAGCATGAATACAAACTGTGGATGGTTGGTCCAGCACCCCAGGGACTTCGAAAACATTTTCATTAAATTAAATCATATGATATCATTCATATTCATATTAAATATTAAAGGATTGAAGTTGGATTTATTTGTAGACTAAGTGGAAGTGTAAAAACCAATCGTATAGGAGTGTAAGCACGAATACAAAATGTGTAGGGGTGGTCCAGGTAGTTGGAAAACATTTTCGTTAAATCACATTAAATAAAAAAAGATTTCAATTTAATTAACCATAATATGGATTTGTACGTGTATTTCGTAAATTATTGCATGATTTGTAGTTATATAAATAAATTACCATGAAATAAACAATTTGATATTGACCATGTAATATAAATTTTCAGATAACATTTGCAGCATTAAATAAATTTGTTGAAGTTGGATTGAATTCCCCGAAGTCAGTATAGGAATTTTGGAATGCAACAACATACATGGTATATGCGTTATATGTCAAACTGAACAAAAGGAGTAAAAGCGAATATGATGTAGAATTAAATAAATTAGTTGAAGTTGCATTGAATTCCTCGAAGTGAGTATAACAATTTTGGAATGCAACAACATACATAGTGCATGTGTTATATGTCAGACTGAATAAAACAAACAAACAGAAAGGTGTAATTAATGCGACAACATAATTGTATTGTACGATGGAAGGATACCTATTTATAAATTGGCAAAGACTTCGTTGTAAACAACATTAGTGGTAATATTTTTTGGATTACCATCATTGTCATGTATGAGAATATGAAGTCCATCTTTGCTTTTAACCCTTGAGAGTGCAACATATAGTTGGCCATGACTAAAAACTGGGTGTGGCAAATACAGTCCTATGTGGTGTAATGATTGTCCCTGAGATTTGTTTATAGTCATAGCATAAGAAACTATGAAGGGAAACTGCCTCCTTATAAGTTTGAATGGCCATGGAGATTCAGAAGGAGACATATTTATTCTGGGTATGTATGTCCTATTTCCTGAATTAGGCCTAGTAATTACTTCAGCCTCAATCACATTAGATCCGAGTTTGGTGATAATGAGCCTAGTTCCATTGCACAGGCCATCAGTCTGGTCAAGATTTCGTATTAGCATGATTGGAGTTACAACCTTAAGTTTTAATTTATGATTAGGTATACCTGATGTTTGCAATGAATACAAGAATTCAGGTGGCAATAATGCAAAAGCAGGATTGAGCAATTCATCTGATTTATCAATACTATCTGCGCTGTAATACTTTTTTTCGTGATTGGGTATAAGTGATAGGACATAATCATTTATTTCGTCAACAATTTCTTTTTTAGAGGCAAGAACAACTCTTTTTTGCAAGTAATCTGTGTCACTGTAGTTATCTATCAAGTTGGGATAGGTGGCTTCAACAATAGCATGGATAGAATCATCATAATTTTTGATAAGAAACTCATCTGGAATAGTGATTTCTGAAAATCCGTCATTATATTGTCCAATTTTTCCATCTCCTATGTCAAGTAGACAATGTGAAAATTGTTTGAGTTCTTCATCGTTGGGCTGTTGGGTAGCATTTGATAGCAATATCATGTTTTTTGTAAGTTTAAGAATTTGGCAATGGTCCCAAATGTATGATGTATTTATAGTTGCATGGACGATGTCTGAGCGATTACCTTTTGGAACAATTGGCAAGATCTGTCAGAAATCTTCACCAAAAACCATAATTTTCCCTCCAAAAGGCAGATTGTTTTGCATGATGTCTTTAAGACTTTTATCTAGTGCCTCAAATGCAAATTTGTGACACATTGGAGCTTCATCCCAGACTATTAGTTTTGTAACCTTTAATAATTCAGCTAACTCACTGCCTTGATGAATATTGCATGTTGAATTTTCTGTTGCAGGGATTGGTATAGTAAATTTGGAATGTGCGGTCCGACTACCAGGCAATAGTAATGAAGCAATTCCACTTGAAGCAACTGTACAAACAATTCCACCATTGGAGTGTATACCAGATGATAAGGTTGTCCAAACAAATGTTTTGCCAGTTCCACCATATCCATAGAGAAAGTAAACTGCAACTGATTGAGTGTTAACCACAGACATAATGGTATCGACAATAGTTTTTTGCTCATCTGTAATTATATATTCACATATTAACAAATAGTAATATATACTATTGTGATTAAGGAGTTGCTATATCAAATGTGTCATAATTTGTGAGTACCTATGAGCAATTGGTATGCTGTGTTGTATTGTTCTGCTAATATTTCTTTGCCATATGTCATTTCATTATGGATGAGATTATTATGATGTTGGTTTCGTGCATATCCTATTGGGTATGGCATGGATGGAAAATCTCGCAAGCTCCTTCAGTTCGCTTGTAGCATATTCTCAATCTCAGTTAAGCATAAATGAATTGTTTCCTTTTTAGTAAGGTGAATACCTGTGATTAGTAAAATAATAAACATAATGATTATGAGTAAACAATATTTATTTAGAATATATAAAATCACCTTGTTTTCTATGATTGAATATGATATCATCTGCCATCCATTGCCATGTCTGTTGCCAAACATATTCTGGTCTGTCCATGGTGTTCATAAATAAAAGCTTGACAAATAATTTTCTTAGGTAGTGTGCAATACCCCAATTATTAGCTTCCTGTAAAGCACTGATAAATTCTTGATCACTACCTAGAAAGCCTTTTGCAAAACATGCTTCCCTAAATGTAGGATATACCAGACCGTTGACTGTTCTAATGTCACTGTAAGACTGTGCACCTTTGGCAGTGGATAGCATCATTCTAAGGTAAAATAGTTCACCAGCTGAAGGTGGGACCCATATGAGTCTGCCTATTGTATTCCCTTGTTTTCTTGGTTGCCAGCATCTTTTGCGGGCGACATAAACAAATCTTGAGATATATTGATGATATGTAAGATCCCGTCCATAAGAACATATTTTGTTAGAATGCATCCAAGTTGTGAACATGGATTCTTTGATTGTGTTTTTTGATAGGACTTCACCTATTTGTTGATCATCTGTCTAGTAAACATGCTGTTGATTTTCAAGGTGGAAATATAGCCGCTCCACTGTCGGGGAACGCACATCATTGGGAATGCAAAAATTTTCCAACATGCTTCTGGGGGAGATACATATCTATTGATTCAAGCAACACACATATATTGTTGAAGATAGAATCAGATGTTGGTAAGTTTGAGTTAAACATATAACATCAAATAAATTAATTTATGTTAAATGATTTCGTTAATCAAATCAGGTGAGAATAGAAGGATACCTGCAATCAAGATATTGCTTAATTTCATCTTGATTTCCAAGAGAAGCTGTGATACGGTCAGAACCTTTGTTGATGTATTTGAACAGATATTTAATGGATGTACTTTGATTACACCATTCCACGTTTAAGTGTGTTTTATACTTTAATAAGAGTTGTGGATTGTATGGTACAACAAATCTGTTATCTAGTTCAATTCCATTTTTCATCACTGTACGACCATCATTTCTTCTCCTATAAACTGGGAATCCATCTTGGTCAACAATTGTTGCTCCATGAAATTTTTTTGGAAAACATCTAATGCACTTTCCATTGACCATACATGGTGATTTTTATTTGCAAACCCACATGGTCCATGCATCATATGGTTGGACACAATTTCAAATAATTGTGCCTGGCTCTGTTTGTTAGGTATTTCTGCTGAAATCATTTGATCAATATCGTGTGGGTTTGGTAACTTGTTTGAAGGGTGCAGAAAAATTAAAATGTAGGCATGTGGCAATCCTCTTTTTTGCCACTCAATTGTATAAATATCTATAATAAACTTGCATCAGTGATATTATAAACATCAACTTAGAAAGTAGGGAAAAACTCATAGAATTTTTTATTACTTACATCCAATAATGTTGCCAAAGATATTGCCATGTTTTAAGTCATTCATTAATTGATTGAGTTTTATTTTGAAAACTCGTGTGATAATATCAGGGCAATTATTGGGGGTCAGATTGGATTGTGTGACCTTGCGTTGTATTTCTGGCCATGTTGGATTACATGTCATTGTTAAGAATAAGTCTGGAAATCCAAGATGTCCACAAATTGCCATGCCATCAAAATACAGTTGCTCCATATATCTTTGACTACCAACAAAACTACTTGGCAATATGATTCTCTTTCCTCTGTCCCTACCAAGTGTTTCAGGATGATCATTAGAGCCAGTTAAATTGATGTATTTGTCAACCCTGAGTTGTTGTTGATGCTGTCTGACATAGTTTAGTTTTTGAGACTCAACCATACAATATCCATCAACAATCCATTGCTGAAATAATCTTCTGGAATGAAGTATAGTCTGTGCTTCATCAGTTCTTGACTGTAGGCGGTAAGAAAAATATTCACGCAATGTGACTTGTTTCCTCTTTGCAGCATGTATATTGGCATGATCTTTGTGAGGTATATTTAGTCTGTAACCATCTTCTCCTTTTGGGTATAAAAGTGGATATTGCAAAGGCAAATATGCATGATGAAGTTCATGTATTCTCTTCAGAAGTCCGGATTGTTTTTCTATTATAATATCTCTTTTATCAGCTGAGTGTTCATCACCAACAATCAAGGCAGCAACTTCAGTGGTAGTTGGTAAGTTATACAACCTTCTGTCTGTTTGTCTTTGACTAATGAGTTTCATCTTCAGGTCTGGAACTGCAGCAGAATGCAATTTGTCCCTTGCCATTCGAAACCTTTGAGCATAGTGATTGTGATGATCAAGCATGTCTTTGATTGCAATGATAATCTGTAAATAAAAAATTAGCTAGAACAGTATACGCAACTATTTGAATATGTAATTTTTTACATGTGTGACATAAGTATGAATACTAACGGGTTCTGTGAAAGTCTGTTGATGATCTCATTGTCTGTATCATAAATATATAGTTGTGCAAACTTAGGTGGGTTATTAGGCATAGGGAGGAGGCTTCCAATAAGATGATGTGTTTGTCCATGTATACGGAAAGTTGGAGGTTCTTTTCCAGCGTTATAGGATTTGTCAAATTTGATACCGGGAGATGTAAAGGTAAACATTAGATTATATATTCGTATGTACTGCTGGAAATTCTTAGCTTTAGGATCCTGGTTATTGAAAAGTAAGTGATTTAATGGATGGGGTGGTTAATGCAACAGAGGCAATTGTATTTTTCCATCAGAACAACATAATGAAAACCTTGGTTTGTTTGTTTGTTTGTCTTTATTTATCCTCTCATCATACCACATCATAGCCTTACAATGTGGGCATTCCCATACAGGATCTCCGATATCAATGTAAGTACCACCTATAAATAAGGTATGAATAATAATTAAATATATCAAACAAATTTGAATAAATTTTATAGGTGGAAGATCAAACTTGTATTTTGGTATGCAGATGAGGCAGATAGAAAGGTCTGTTCATCATAATCATCAAGATCATCTATTGTTGGGTCATTTAATCAGTATTCTATGCATATTGATATGGTATAACACATATCAGTCGAAAATATTCGATTTATTTATTTGATCATCAAAGAAACAAAATATAAAAAAATATAAATGATGGATAAATACCTATATCAATGTTTTCCTGTGTCATATTTACATCATCATCACTGGAATCTGAGCTGTCATAGCCGACAAATTGATGATGCTGTGTAGTGTTAGTTGGTGTCTGATGTTCATCTGGATAATAAACAGCCAATTTGACATTCTATATATAAGTTGACTGTAGAACAAAATCTGAAAAGAATGTAATAATAAATAAAATGTGTGCATGTAGATATTTGATAATAGCTTAAGAATAAAAATTACCTCTGTGAATGTCTAACTGTGCCATATTGGAATAAGTATTACTGGCTTGGTATGTGGATGTAGAAGCAGTTGTTATATTTTTTTGATTGTCATAAGATGACATCAAATTTCTCTGGATGGAAGAAACATTGACTGCATGTCTTTTTGAGCATCGTTCAGAATCATCTATAAATAAAGTCCCGTGCGATGGTGGTGTAGATTGGAAGCTTGTAGCAGGGTTATTATTATGGGTAATGGTTGGACTACATTGTGAGATACACTGCAAGTTGTCTATAACAATAGTTTTTGTAAGTATAATATAATATTAATGTGATGATATGAAGAATAATAATAATCTATAAATGAATTACAAATTACAAATTTGTATTAAGTATTACCATTAGTAGCTGAACGTTGTCTTTTACGTTCTTGTAAAATAGTTTTCCTACGCTTCCTTCGTTCAACATATGTCCATGAGTAGTTGATTTCTGCAACAACTGGCTTATAATTGCCAAACAACAGGAAAATCAAATGTTGAAACTGAGTTAAATAAGTTGCTGTAGTAGGCTGACTTTAAAATGATACCAACATTATAGTTATTTGCATTTGTTTCACCGAGTAAAGGGATATGTATTTGCAATAGAAAAAGCAGAATAACATTAAACAATAGAAAAATTTGTATTCAAAACACATTAAATTTCATACTCAATGGTTTAGTGCAGCACGAATGATCTGCTGCTCTAAAATGTTAGGTTTGCAAATTCTCTGTTATGTGAACATTTATGATCATCGTTTTTCTTATTGAAGTTGTAAACATGTAATTTTTTATGAGGGAGGAAACAAAATGTTGGAAAATAAATGGGGCATTGCCACATGAATCGGAAGTAACAAAAGTTTTTTAACAAATGTTTGCATAGCATTAATATTGATATTGATATTGATTGATTGACATCAATGGGGAATTGACAAAGGCCGTTGAATGAGGGAAATAAGTTGGTAGAGTTGGTGAATCCAGCTAAACCATGAAGCTTAGTCAGTGTTGCTGGTAAACGTGTATTTATATGTGTTCTATTAAATGCATTGAGGCATTGAGTGTGACATCCCAAAAAATAGCCGCCTATAAAACATAGAACAATGACACCATATATTTTCATAGCTGCACACATTAAATGCATTTGAAGATAATGAGGTTAGTAACAAAATAATAATAATTGTAAAGTATTCAAAAAATCAGTGCATTGAATATTGTATATATGAATAATAGTATATAAATAATAATAAATTATGGACGTCTGGGATACGTTAAGCATGGGTTAAATTTTTTTAAAATTATTATTATTATTATTATTATTATTATTATTATATAATTAGTATTATTTATTATAATTATTAAAATAGTAATAATAATAATATTAATAGTAATACTAATACTAATTGAATTAAAATTTAAAACCATATATAAATATATAATAATACTGATTCCAGTGTAATATGGCAACATATTTGAAAGCAAAAAACAAACCCTGCCATATACTTGAAAAAGGAACGAAACACTGTTATAAGTGTTATCCCTTGTCTGTTATATATAATTTTATATAAAAACATAAATAAATATGAATATAAGAATAAATAAATTAAACCATTAAATGACATAAGTTAAATTTTTTTGTTTCATGTTTAAAATCTTAAAATTAATTGATTGATTGTAAGAATTTAAAGTTGATTGCTCCTCATAGATGTTTAAAAGCTAATTGATAAAATACAACAACAGTTTATTGCATGAAACCAAGTATTTTGTTTGTCATACAGTCAAACTTGACTTAGTAATATGCAAATAAAGCAAACCCAATCGATTTATATGCTATGGTATCACAATTTGAATAGTTAATTGATATAGTTGTATGTTATTCATTTAATTAATAATTGTGAAATTGTGATGGTATTCACGATGGTAAAGAGTATAATACGGATGAATACCAATGAAAAGTTAAAGTTTAATCAAATATTATCATATATCATATATATTTGATATTCGATTGTTTATACATCATGTGCTATGAAATGATGGTGGACTGCACAAAATATATTGTCATATCTACTCAGTGAGCAGATTCAATATGATCAAATTGATGTTAAACAAAACATAGAAGCTGAAGCCACAGGATTGTGAAAGTCCTAATTACTCAGCCTTGATATGTTTGTTAGTTGATAACTGATACTGTGCATGCTCATCAGAATCAAAATCAGAACTGGTTTGCTGACAACTAATCCTTTTGGTTGGAGTTAAACAGGTAGAGTTTCCAGGATCGTAATCAGAAGACTGTGACAACGATGGTTGTGAACACATTTACCAATATATATATTAAGAACAATATCATAAGTAAATATTTGACATGATGCAATATTGAAACAAAAGACCCACCGTGGGAACAAAAATTGGTGGTGAACTTTCTGGCTCAACAGCTATTCCTTTTCCCTTATTTGATTGTTCCTACATGAAAAATATTAACACAGGAGAAACACCATTTATTGTTGTTGACCTTATACTGTGATAAACTTATTTAGTTATTACCTTCAACCCAAGGGTGGCTATCAATGATTGAATATGATGGAGTTCTTCACTCACATCCAACACAGATGATTGGCATAATTGTGAACGGAACTTAAATCTGACAGCCCAAGTTTTCAACAGGATTTCATCAACACACGTTGGAAATACCTTAATATCATCCCCAGCCTAGACAGGTGAAATAAATGGTATCAATGACAAATCATAGAATCATTATTTAATCTATGGTTCAATTGTGTAGAACATACCACTATCAACTCATCTTGACATTCTCCAGCAGTTTTACCAAACAGCTTGATACATGTTGCATCCCAGAGAACGAAGTTTCCTTTGTCCCCATTATGCTCCATCCTAACATTTAATTTATACCTTGACATCCATAGAAATTTCAGGGAAATTTGCTAAAACAGCAAAGTGTGTAAATAAATAAGATTAAGTTTCTTATGTATAGACAAGCGCACCTGTTGCATTTGTTTTAGCTTCTTGATATAAGTCTTCTTGTATTAGGGAGGCTTTTGATTTTCTTTAACTGCGGGGTATGTCCCATTTATTATTGTATCATTTTGGGTTTAATATAATTTACAATTTTTCCCAAAAAAATAATCAGTACAAAAAATGATCATGGCTAACCGTGGAACTGTATCGACCACACTGGTATGGCAAGAGCGACAAGCTGAGCCACCTTTTGATGGATCAAATGTGGTTGTACAGTTAGGACAACTATCATAACTCCATGGAGCATCAATAATGATTTCGCCAACTGTTCCAACAGTTAAGCAGTAACAATCCTGTAACATGGTGAATAATAGACGAGGAAGCAAACATGTGGTAGAGGCCATATTAACAAAAGCATTGTTCAACTATTAACCTGTCTGAGGTTGTTGATTTCACCTATACTGACCACTTGAGCATTTTGCAGAAATTTTTCCACCACATTACTCTAGCTAGATTGGGACTGAGAACCATCTTTATCATTGATCATCCCACCAGAATAAAATGGCACAGACAAACTGAATGGACAACAATATAAAAAATTAGAGTTCAACCATTAAAGCCTATAAAAAATGCAAAGGAACTAAAAAACATAAACATTGCAGTATACCAACACTGTTAAAATGCAAATTTAATGACAAACCTTTGACGAAATTCGTGTATCTCTGTAATATCAGCGTTGACATACAATTTAGATCCAAATTTGATATTATGCACGCTTAGGGGATACTTGTCTGGAATGATATCCATCAATATCATCAACAACATACATATTTATCACTCAGAGTAAATCAATCTATATAATAAAGACTAACCAACACCAGACACACCTGTAGCATCCTTGATTTTACCTAAGGTCAACATAACAACCAATGGTTCCTGAAGCAGAAGGTTTTTGTCAATAGCATCATGTAGCTGAATAGCATAGTCCTCCCAAATAGTTACTATGACCAAACAATCACAATCAGTATGTTAGTTGTTGCTAACCTATTCATCATATCATATATCATCATATATCATATATCATCATATAAAATAATAAGGACAAACTGTAATCATCTGATTTGTTTAGTGTCTGAACACACACACACACACACACACACACACACACACACACACACACACACACACATATATATATATATATATATGTAAAATTAGCAGATTTGAATACCTGTTATCCCTGAGCCTGACTGTCATCCTGTGAGGGGGATTAACTGTCTTAACATCGATCAGATCAGCAATGACACCAACAATATCTTGTCAAACATGGTCAGGAAAGACAAATGTTAGTCTGACACAAAGATGCATATAAAATTGTTGGTTAAACAAAAAACTAAACAAACTGACCCACTAAAGTATGGCGTGGTGCGAGGCCAGAGATTATATCAGTAAAAGGAGTTATGAGATAAACATTAGAAGGAATTTTTGGACGGTGAATTTCCTTGACAGATGTAGTTTTTAGGAAATAAACTAAATATGGAGCTGGGCTGACTCTGTATTCAGATTGGTTGTCAATAATCCTCAGGTTCTGAACCAAATACGAAGAACCACACTGTAACTTGTCTCGCAATTCAGTGAAGAGTTCTTGCCAGAGAGTAGCTCCAATTTTTGAACCCTGAAACACTTAAATCATAAAATGAAGTGACATGACATACAATACAAATTAGTAATAACAACAATCAAAAAGAACAAAACAATAACCGTTTGGTCCATCAACACCATCTCAATTGTTTGTTTATTATTTTGCTTTCGAGCTTGCCAAAGATCAGTGATACGCACAGCTATTTTCCATGTTCCTTTTCTGGTGTGTAACTCAGATATCAGATTTTATTTGCGAGACATCACTACAACACAGATAGTAAAGACCATTGCGAATCACAAAAAGAGAGACTAATACAAAGAAAATAGGAATCACATTCATAGGAACAAATAGTTGGGACAATACCAACATTAAAACCCTTTTTGTCATTGCAAAAAACCCCGCCAAACAGAAATGCATAACTCAAAACGTGGTAAGAACAAAACAACAGCAGACATTAGCAAACCTTTTTGGTTTTGCAAACAGTGGCAAACAGGAGCAATCCGGCAAAAAAAGTTGGACGAAAATAGAAACCTGCATATAACAGAAGAAAATAGCAACACATGTCAGTAAAGCCCAACAAAAAGGTAAAGGGTAACAAGAAAAAAAATGGACAAAAACAGAGGAAATAAAAAAAAACAAATACAAAAGTAATAAAAGATTTTAACACAACAATGAAAACGGGCAGAAACACAATAACCATACACAAACCTGGAAAGGGAAGAATCAAATGACAGCTTCACGGCTGGATATAGAAGAAGTCAAACAGTACTAATCAAAATGAGAATGACAATGAGACAAAGGTTACATTTGTTTTTAGTCCAAAGCAAAAATAAAAATGAGACAACATTTGTTTTCAGTCCAAAACAATATACAACCAAATACAACGAAACTAAATGACAATAAAAATGAGACAAAGCTCAAGTATCTTTTTTTTTTTTCAGTAGAAAGCTAATATACACAAAAAAAACCAACTACAAAGGCAAAGCTTTAAATATGAAGGAAAATGAAGAGTCCAAAACAATACACATAAAAAACAAACACAAAGGTAAATGTTTTTGAACACATGCATGCAAACGAACATAAAGGCCAAAACGAACACATGCATGCAAACCTGTAAAAAAAAAACAAAATAGAAACAGTTGTAGGCATCAAAACGAACAAAAAGGCATAAACAGTAGCAATGTAAATCAGAATTAGGCAAAGCTCACGCATGTTCTCAGCACTTTAGTCCAAAGGAAACTAAAAAAGTTAAACTGACAATGAACACATAACTGAAAAAAAATAAGCAAATGCAACACAAACCAAAAGTTCAGAAAGCAAGCGCAAAGGAGAGAAATAGTGAACAGAGTGAGCACAGAAAATGCGAAAAGAAGAAATGGGAAAAAAATGGAAAGCAGAAAAGGGAAGAAGCAAAAAGGGACAGGACAAACATAAACAAAGAGGACGAACATAAACAAAGAGACAACACACGTGCACTGAAGTGAGCAATCAACAGGACAGGTGGCAACACACGGGAATAAGGAAAGAAGAAGCATTAAACACGACAATGAGCAAAAGAAGGCCTCTAACTGGACAGGTGTCAACAGGACAGAGAATTGACAGTGGACAGGTGTCAACAAGACAGAGAAAAAGTAGTCAGGGCCTTGTTTGTAGAATTATATAGATTGCAGCAAAGGGAGGTGAGAGTTCATTTCTTGGGAGACACTTGTTGTTGGAGAAAGGTTTTAAATTGTCTTGCCTTTCCCATTTTAGCACAAGTTAATGGACAATTTGTGAGTGACACTCTTAACTAGTTAGCACTTCACAGTACGAGTTCTGATTATGAATGGGAAACTATTAGTGCCAACTAGTAATGTTTTCGTATGATATAAAGGAGATATATAAATATTTGTCTGTGTCTGATGATCTTTCAGAAGTCTCTTTTGTAGAGCCTGAACTTGGAGTTTTGAAGGATTGCCTTGTGTGTCTTTGAGTGAGAGATCTAGAAACCTTCTAAAGGAGGGTTGAATTTTTTTCCCTTTCTTTTATAATTGTTAAATATCTAATTTTCAATAAATAATAAATTTTTAAAAATTATTATTTTTACACATAAAATTGAAATTAATTTTTATATTAATGATGATAATCTTAATTGTTATTATTATAACAACAAATAAATAATTAATTTTACACTAGTTATCACTTTAATCATTGCAAAAAAATAACAAATAATTAATTTTATACTAATTAATATTAACCATTATTATAATAAGGCCAAATGACCTATTTGGTCATTTATCTTATTTATTTGGTTTAATTTGGTCCTTTATCTTTTTGAAAGTTCATTTTAGTTCTTTATGTTTTTAAAAATAGACAAAAATTATCCTTCCATTAACTTAACGCCGTTAATGAAATTAAGATACTAGTAGTTCTTAGCCACCACTATTTTACCATTTTCAAATTTGAAAAGCACAACCATCTTCCCACATTCAAAATCGTTCTCCTCCTATCCATGCCTTTCAACAAAATTCTCACACCGGAAACCAAAAACCCAGATCTAAAAAACCCAAGTCGAGGTAATAATCCTTCTTAACGTTGGCCTCTAAGGCTACCCAAGCTCAAATGCTTGACATCATTGAACTGAAACTGTCAACTAAGCCTCTCTCAATAGATAAATCACACTTTCCCTTCTTCCTCTTCTTTCTCTCTCTCTCTCTCTCTCTCTCTCTCTCCATCCAATTTGGAAGATTTCAGAATCTTGTACTGAGAAGGGAGGAGATTCGCCTAAGAGTGATTTTCCTCCTCCTCATTATCATTTGGTGGCATTTTATGGTTGAGTTGGGAGGCGACGATGTCGTTTATGATGGAGATGCCAGTGGTGAAGCTAGTGTTGCAAAGCCATTAAGAAGTTGAGGAAGTGGTGGTGGTTTGGAGAGAGGAGGAGGCTTGTGATGGCTTCCATGTTGTGGAGGAGGTTTGCGGTGATGAACTCGGACGCAAGATCATGCGCTTGAGGATGTCATGGTGCATCGGGAGTAGGACCTTGCTGGCGATGGAGGTAGTGGTAGAGAAGGAGGTTGAAAATTATAAAGGAGGGTTGAAATTTTTTGAGAAATTAGAGGGTTTATTATGAGTTAGTTTTCCACCATTTTGGGACCATTTATTCTTATTTTTTTGATTGTGCATTCTTGTTTTGGATTGCGTGTGTGATTGATATTCCAGATTTGAAGATTTTTGTTGTATGTTGTTGAGTTGGAGATGAATGGTGGAAGATGAGGAAGGAGGAAGATGAAGGGAAGAAAAAAAACATATTTTTTTTGGCGGTTTTCAGCTGTTACTATTTTAGTTTCATTAACGGTGTTATGTTTGCACTCTAAGGAAGGACCATTTTGATCTTTTCTTTTTTCTTTTTTAAAGATAAATGACCAAAATAAAGTTTTTAAACTATTTGGCTAAATAAAGTTTTTAAAGTATTTGACCAAATTGAACAAAAAAATAAGATAAAAGACCAAATAAGTCATTTGGCCGAATAACAACAACATACAAAATTAATTTTATATATTTTTATACTAATTAACTTAAAAATATATATGTATATAGATGAAAGGTTCCAAAAGAAGGGGAGCATGAACCCCTGATCGCCCCATCTGTCCTTGGTCACTGTCCTTTTCATCATTACAAGACTATCCATTTTGTTGTTTGGCTAATGAGGGAGTTTAGAGTTGAAAAATCCTGGACTCAGTTGCTGAATGTCAGTTATGAGTATCTTCAAACTCCTGGACGTTGTCTATGTCCAATGAGACTTTTGTACATGTCTGAACATGATAATTCCTGTTGCTGGCAAACAATTGAAGCTGAAGAATTCGTTCTCTATAATAAGAGATAATACAATAGACCATACTAAAGGTTTCACCAACAACACATGTGTTTTTGTCTCATAGCTATGTTCAAAGCTTGGTTTCGCCATATTGAAATTAAGCTACCCTTCACTTCATTTCCTTATATGAATTTATGTTGAATTATGTAATTGGGTTCAGAATTTAATGTATGGACTGGATATAGAGCATGAATCATTTTGGTGGTTCCTTAACTTAATTAATTTGTTGCATGATTCTATTCACGATCTTTGATGCTTGAATTTCATTAGATTGAGTGATTTATTTTAATTTATGTATCATCAATTTTCCCCCCATAAAAAAAAGTGGAAAATACAATGCAAAACACTAGTAAACATGACATGGTTGTTTGCATATTTATTATGCACCAATGTAGTTGGTTGTGTTGTCATAAGTCCTTATACGAGGCAGTTGACTAAGAATGTCCACATCTTGAAATATGAAACAACTTCCAACTTTTAAATTTCATAATTTTGGAGCATACAATTTGCTGACAACAAACCAAAAACCCTATTTGATCTATTGTGTGTTCTGATTTGGAATCAGTCTACTTTGATTGACCATATATTTAACTAGGAATTTTAGATTTGAGCAATTTCAAGTTTTTTATAAAGATTATTGTGACGCCCTCTACCCCTCACATATATGTACTAATAATAAAAGTAAGAAATCAAAATTAATTAAAAGTTTTTTTAATACATTTAAATACAAGCCTTTCAAAAGGGTAAAAGGCTCACATTTATTTTTCTAACATCATAATAAAACTTGTCCAAATAAATAATAAATCATCTCGGCTCAAAACAAGGCCGTCCGAGACTTCATGCAATTAATATAGAAACTTATACCCTAATGTCACATCCTATCAGAGCATTGTGTTCCTGTGTCCTCTAGCATGAGGTTCTTCATAGTCATTCACCTATTCATTTGCTCCCACGAACACAAGGTTCGAGATCATCACAGGTTCCAAACATAAATAGCACACAGGGAGTGAGTTATCACATTCCTAACTAATGGAGAGAAACAAGACAACATGTAGGTATAAATATCATATAAACAAAATAAAACTTACTTAAACATAGCTCACTTTATTTCACCACTTTGTCGCCCAACATCACATCACAACACAACACATTTCATTCATTTTCACAACATTCACATACTCAAGGATCAAAACACAATATCACCAAGTCAATCAATGTTGATCAATATACAAGTGTTATGCAACACATACACCAAGACTCAATCCTATATGCAATGTGGTACCATGTCACTGAAATACCTCGTCGAGTGCCTAGGAGTACATGACAAGACAAATCACACACTAGCAAGTCAGGTCACTCCCACTAGGTAAAATCATAGGGAGACCAGTCAGGGTCACGCTGTTTTACGAGAATGATCCAACCATGTGGGATTGACACAAGCTTAAAGGAGCACTCAAACCAGGTGTATTTACCCCTAAGGCCTACACTCCGAAGAGTCTGTCAGGGCCTCTCCCTCCTGATTCAGGTCCAACCCATAAAACATTTTAGCACACAAACTCTATCTATGAACTATATAAAACACACGACTCCTCAATTGTTCTCAAAATAATTTTATATCATTGCGCTTGTGATTAAACTCGTCGGGTCCCCATAGTGGTTCCCATCACAATACTCGTCGCGCATTAGCTTGTCACCCTTTAAAGGTCTTAACATTAACTCATCGCCCTTGAAGAGTCTTAGCATTAACTCGTCGCCCTTAAAGGGTCTTATAGTTGTGCGATTGCACAATTCATAGTTCATAACTCAATGTACATAACATCTCAATCACATACATACTCAATTTATCACATACACTCGATTTCAATCACAATGGTATAATCTCAATTTAACACGTTATCACACCTCATGAATCATATACACTTTACCTATGAACTATGCAATACACACAACTACTCAATTATTTTCAAAATCATTTTAACTCGTCGGGTTCCCACAGTGGGTCCCATCATAATACTCATCGTCTCTATAGGGTCTTACAATTGTGTGATTGCACAGTTCATAGCTCACAACTCAATACACATGTATTTTACCTTTAATCACAAGTTTAATTTATCACATACTCACGATTTGAATCAAAATTTCATAATCCCAATATAATAATTTATATAAAAGGTTTATCACAACATGGGAAGTAAAACCCTTCAAATAATTTCACACAATTATATCAAAATCATAGGTCAAAACATAAAAACATCAAGAACACTCAAATTTATCAATCAATTCTCATAAGAACATCAATTAGTACGTAAAACATAACAATATTGTATTTATAATCTTAAAGTAAAAATTATAATTCAATAAACATCCCAAAATAAACCCCAATTTAATCCTCTACGGATCCCTACACATGTTCATTTTAACCCTAATTGCGATAAACTCATCCCTTACCTCTAAGCGGGCTCACGTGTATTCCGGCAGCGATAGCGGCATCTCTAGCAATTTCCAGAGATTCCTCAAGTTGTTCCATTTGATTGCTCTGATAGGGTTCCCAAACGTTAGAGAGAAAGAGAAGAGATTAAAACCTCCTTTTTGTACTGTCTTCGTGTGATTCAGATTTTTTCTCTCCATGAATATTACAAGACAAATCCCAACGGTGAAGGTGTGTGGAATTGAATCGCAAACTACATATCACAATTTCACGACAATCCAACGGTTAACGGGTCTGGGATCATAGTTTTACTGAGACCATTTTGGGTTTATGCAGAAAAAGAAAAAGCTACTATGCAAAGGGTATTTCTCTCAGTTGTGACATGTTTTCGTAATTCTCAATGGTGTGAATGTTCAGAGATGAGTTCTAAATCTGGTGCTCAAATTTCACGATGATCCAACGGTGAATGAGTCCGAGATCGTCATTTGTCTGAAATAGGTTTGGTGGTATGCGGGAAAAAGAGAGGGTTTTGGGAGGAGGAAAGAGAAAAATGAAACTGATAGGAAGAGGAGGCATCGTCAGTGTGAAAACTGACCTAACAAATTTCTATTTATAGTTAGGGTACTCACAACCTATTATTTACTCTATTTATTTATTATTATTATTTTATTAAAAGAAAATCTATTTTATTTCTTATCAAATGAATAAATCAAATATTTTTTTTCTTCAAACCATTATTTTAATAAAGTTATTTCTCCTTATTTATTTAATTATAAAAATCTCACCATTTTCTAAAACTTTATTTTTTTATACTAAAAAGCCTTTTTAATTTATTTACGAAAAATGAGATGTTACAATTATTCTGAATAGTTTACTGTGGTAATTCTCATACCTAGGAGATCTAAGAGTCATTCCCCGTTTTAGATTGATATTGACATAGATTTATTCAATTTAATTTTTTTTTGAAGAAACAAGAATTCTTCTTAACTTGAGCTTTATTAACCCAAACGGGTGCTTCCAATGGCTATGGAGTGTAGCTTCGCTAGTCAATTTTGGCTCCTAATTAAAATCAAGTTATGTGTTGTGCATTTGCTAAGTTAGGGTTGTCTTACCAATTAGGCTTTGTGAATTTGCCAAAGTGCTATTGCTCACAATTTCATCATGTTGAATTAAGGTGCTTGAGGAGAACATGAAAGCACTGTTTGACTAGATAAATATCTTTGGTTGTTAATGAAATAATTACCTTGGCTTAGAGGAAACTTAAAGGATGTTATATAGTAGAAATGTAGAAGTTAATGTATGTAGAAAATGTGTGAATTCTGTAGAAGATGTTTGTCATTTTTAGATAATATTGAGGATGAAATTTGTGAAGATACTCCCATTGTTCAAATGAGCTACTCCCATTGTTCAATTTTTCATATATGCCAAATGCATTCCCAACCAACACACAACAGAGAAATAATGCATAACAGGTTGCAGGCATATCATACTTTGTGTGTACCAGAGTAACAACACACAACAAATGAAAATAGATTTTTTAGAAATTAAATAAATGAGAGAAAATATTTTTTTATTAATTGAAATAAGGGTTTCATAGTATTAGAAAATAAATAGAGTAAAATGATGTTTTAGAAAATAAAGAGATGTTTTAATTGGTTATCTATTTAATGAAAGAGTAAAATAGAGTTCTTTTTTAATAAAAGAAGAAAATAAAGAAAAATAGAGTAAATAATAGGCTGAGAATACCCTAGTTATAACTAAATACTTATTAGGTTAGTTTGTACATTTCTATGCTTCCTCTTCCTCTCAAATTCGTTTTCCCTACTTTCTCTCTCGAAACCCTCTCTTTTTTCCTCATACACCCAAACTTTGTTCAAGTAAAACTATAATCCTGGACTCGTTAACCCTTGGATAATCATGAAATTTGGACACCGCCTTCAAAACTCAATTCCGCAGACTTCCACCGTTGCGATTTATGAAATAATGTCTGTAGATAGAAAAATGACCCTCGCATGAAGATAGTGAAATTGAGGCTCAAATCCCTTCTCCTTCTCTCTAATGCTAGAAAATATTGGTAGAGCAACTAGAGGAAAAGCTTGAGGAATCTTAGGGAACCGCTAGAGACGTCGCTATCTCTGCCGGACTACACACGTAAGCTCGTTTAAAGGTAAGAGATGAGTTTATCGCAATTGGGGTTAGAATGAACATATGTAGGGTTCTTTAGAGGATCAAATTGAGTTCTATTTTGGGATGCTTATGATTATAATTCTGACTTTATGATTATAATCATGAGATTGTTATGTTTGACAGTCCAATTGATGTCCTAATACAATTGGTTGATAAAATTAAGTGCTCTTGGTGTTTTTTTTTTTGTGTTTTTTGAACCTATGATTTTGATTCCTTTGATTTTGATATGATTATGTGAAATTGTTTGAGGGGTTTTACTCCCCATGTTGTGACAATCATTTTTGTATAATTTGTTTGTGTTTTGGACAAGATTTACTAGATTAGCATGATAAATTGTTATATTGGGATCATGAAATTGTGATTGAGATTGTGTGTAAGTGATAAATTGAATATGTGATGAATTGTGAGATACATGTGTATTGAGATATTATATGTACTGAGTTGTGAGCTATGAACTATGCAATCACACAACTGTAAGATCCTTTAAGGGTGACGAGTTAATGCGATACAAGTATTGTTATAGGATCCACTGTGGGAACCCGACGAGTTGAATCACTTTGAGGCATGACGAGTTAAAATAATTTCGAAAACAATTGGCTAGTTGTGTGTATTTCATAGTTCATAGGTAAAGTCTGTGTTTGTGCCATGTATATATTAATATTGTGTGATGTGTATATGATTCATGAGGTGTGATAACATGTTGCTTTGGGATTATAACATTGTGATTGAGATTAGATGTATGTGATAAATTGAGTTGTAAGATACATGTGTATTGAGATGTTGTGTGCATTGATTTATGAGCTATGAACCATACAATCACATGATTGTAAGATCCTTTAAGTGCGACGAGTTAAAATTATTTTGAGAGCAATTGAGGATTCATGTGTTTTGTACAGTTCATAGATATAGTCTGCGTGTTAAAATATTTTCTGGGTTAGACCTGAATCAGGAGGGAGAGACCCTAACAGAATCTTCAGAGTCTAGGACTTGGGGGTAAATACACCTGGTTTGAGTGCTCCTTTAAGTCTGTGTCGATCCTACATGGTTCGAGCATTCTCACAAAATAGCGTGACCTTGACTGGGCTCCCTATGATTTTACCTAGTGAGAGTGACCTGACTTACCAGTGTGTGGTCTGTCTTGTCATGTACTCCTAAGCGTCCGATGAGGTTTTTCACCGACATGTTATCACATTGCATATAGGATTGAGTCTTAGTGTATTTGTTGCATAATGCCCGTGTAATGATTGTTGTGACTTGTTACGTGATGAATGAATTGTGTGAGTATGAGATGTTGTGTTGTACTTGAGATGTGTTGCTCTGAACACATGATTAATGTGAAGGTGTGAAATGTGATTTTGTGATTAAATCCTTGGGACAAGTGATGTTACGCAATGAGTGGTAAAATGATGCGAATTGTGATAAGTTGAGCTTGTTATACTTATATTGTATATATGTGCTTCATTTAGCTTTACCTATTTAGGAATGTGATAACTCACTCCCTGTGTGTTGTTTGTGTTTGGATCTTGTGATGATCTCGAACCTTGTGTTCATGGGAGCAGATGGTTAGGTGGATGGCTTTAAAGAACCTCACGCTAGAGGATGTTGAGACACAACACTCTGATAGGATGTGGCATTGGGGCATGAATTTTTATATTATTTGCATCATATTCTGAACATGTTACTTTATGTTATTCCGCTGCTTAACTTGTTCCCTTTTGTAAAATTTGGATGGCCTTGTTTTGGGCCAAAGATGTTTTCATACCTTTATTTAATAAGTTTTTAATTTGGCGATTAACGCGAATATGAACCTATTACCCACGTGAGCTCCTTTATGTTTATTGAATAAAATCATTTTAATTAATTCCGTATTTTCATGTATGATATTATATAAATATGTATGTCAGGGGTAAAGGGTGTCACAATGGGTAAGTGGTATATTACTTTTTCTATTTAGTTTTATATGGCTGTTAATTTATTAAGTATTTATTGTTTACCATATTTTTTTTAAAAACACGTTTAGCATAGAGTGTACTTTGTTTGGTCCATTTGTGGATGAACTTAATGCATTTGCTGATGTAAAACTGAAAAATGACTTTATTTATGCTATTTTTTATATTTATTTTCAAATTACAGGATACTTGTTTTGTAGTTTTTGGTATTGTGAAACATGTTGTAGATGATGAGGAATGGTGATATACTGCTTACACATGCAACAAGTCAGTGTACCCTGATTCAGACATGTTTTTTTTTTTTTGTGTGTGGAAAATGCAACAAACGTGTAACAAATGTTGTTTTAAGGTAATATTTGTGCCACTTATTTTCCAATTTTACTTTGTTTTTTTATTTGACCCCTTATGTCTTTTGAAAACATTTTTAGGTATTGTATCAAGGTTCGTGTTTTTGATGAATCAGATTCAACCACTTTTGTGATTTTTGATCAGGATGCTACTATCCTTTTCAGCAAGTCATGTGCTAATATGTTTGAAACATACTAGAAGGTCTCTTAAATTTATAGTGACTTTTGTGATTTTGATAAGAGGTACTTAATATATGTTAGGTTGGTGTTTTCATTTCAAATATTCATTGTCATACCCTAATTTCATTCGGGGACTATTGTTTGTTGATCTTTTGATCCTCGCTAGCCGAATTTAGCTGTTCGACACTAGTTACCATGCAAGACAAAGGATCATTGGATGTTTCGGTAAAGAATACGGAAAATACCCAAAAGAGAGGGAAAAATGGTCATTTTAAGCCTTTTTCTAAACCCTGGCTCACCCCGGCTAGCCTTTGGCTCGCCTGGGCCCCCAAATAGCTTAGGGGTGAAGTAACTAGCTTGCCTGGGCGAGCTGCCATGACCCCTAATGCCATTTTTTGCTATAAATAGGTGTGAGGGAGGCTGAGTAAGGGGTTCCAAGGTCCAACATTGAAAGAAATGGAGAGAAATCAAAGAAAAGAAGAAGAAAGAAGAGAAAAATGAGGTCGAGGCGCTACCGAATTGTGACCATAATCGATTTCTACATCGTTCTTCGTTTGTCATTCGATTAGTTTTTGTTTTAAGGATTTGAATGCGATCTATGCACCCTTAGGGGTCCTTTCTTGTTTTGTACATCTTCATCTCCTTCTTCTATCATCAGTAATCTCATTTTCTTCTTGTAAAGTAAGTTTTAACTGTTCATTAGTGTCGCAAGTTATCTTTAAAAAAAGATTGAAGGTTAATAAGAAAAACCAAAATAAAGCCAACTCATTAACTTCTTCATTTCATTAAGTATCGCTTGAGATTGTTTCAAGGTCCAACGCCTTAATGATTCTCTCCGCTTTTCATTAAACATCACTTGGGATCGTTTCAAGGTCCAACGTCTTAACGATTCTCTTCGCTTTTCAAATTTAAAACATCGTTTCAAGGTCCAACGCCTTAAACGACTTTTGTTCGCAATTAAAATCAATCTTTCAAAAAACATAAAATCAATGTAACACACAAACTTTCAGACTTAAAGAATTACGCAGGTATGAATTCCTCATCGCACCTGAGGATACATAAGAGCAAGGGCAACACCCTTGTCGACCCCAGAAAAATAAAAAATATAAAAAGGGAAAATACATAATTTTGAAGTCACATTTTTGCACACTCGATTAAAGGTTGTCGTCCTTTGTGATGAGCGCGTGGGGTGCTAATACCTTCCCTGTGCGTAAACAACTCCTGAACCCTTATTTTCAAAATCTACAGACCATCTTTTTTGTTTTTTTTTTCTAACATTTTCCTCGAATAAACGTTGGTGGCGACTTCTGCGCGTTTTCTTCATGAGAAGACAAACGCTTTGGCTTTTTGCCTCGCCCTCCCGCCGAAGGGTAGGTTGCGACATTCATCATTGCAATTTTGTGTTGTAGAGAGGTCTTGCTGGAACTTTTCCAAATGAGATTACTAATTTGGTTGATAGGTTTTTCCTTTTTAAAGTTGAGATTAAGAGTGGATGCAGTTCATAGTTTGAGAAAACTTTTAGAGTACAAAAAAATTGTATTGATTTATCCATTATCAAGTTGTTCAAAGAAGGTTTGGTTGATGACACATCTTTGATCCAAGCTTAGGTGCTTTATGACCAATCTAAATTCTATTAAATACATATATTCGTAGCATGTGTTTTCAAGGAAGTCTACGTTACATTAACTTTGATTATATACTAACTTGATTGGTTATGTCATGTTTGTTTAATAGGATTTGATGCCCAAGTTTTCTGAAGTTGTTGAAAATGATTCACAATGTGGTGAAAAAAGAAGCAACTAATTTATCAAAGGATTTTGAAGAGTTAACCCCTACTAAACACAATTTCAGTTGCTATTCAGCTATGGGAGAATTGACTCCTAATGAAAGTTAGTCTGCAACCCAAAATAAGGATAAATGATCTTTTGCTCAATAATTCTGGAGATTTGATTCCCGTTGGAACTGTATTTGGAACTCAAATACATTCACAGCCCGAAAACATTGAAGGTGCATATAAGCAACTGGTGGATGTTTTGATAATGTCAAAACTAATGAAAATTCCAGACTGAAAGGGAAGACAGATGGTGTTGGTATGAATGTTGAACCGGTGCAGAGTCAATCTTTAGAAATACATTTGTCATTAAAATCTTTGAACAAAAGGATTAAGGTTGAGAAAATTTGATTTTATAGTGGACTATACCTGCTGCAGAAGTGGAGTTATGTAGGGATGACTGTTTTGTTTTATTTGTGTTTGTCTATTATTTTTTGATATCAAATTGCAGACAATATTTGATTATGGTTGAGACTAATCTACTTTGTTAATGTCAAGTTAGATTTTAATTTATGTGACTTTAAGTAATGTGATTCAAGAGTTAATGTGGTTTGTTTACCAATGTATTTGTTTTTTGACCCCCAATTCATAATGGGTGGCAAATTTAGTAAAGAATTTTGACTCCACTTCTTTATTTTCTAATTTGCATCATTTTTTAAATTTCATGTTCAGCAACTGAAGTTGTTATTTTCCGTGTTGAAATGAATATAGGTTAAATTTCGGCTTAATATTCAAATGAGATATAACATGAGTCTTACTAATAACAAGAGTGTTAATAATCATCTAACACATTATTTATTGTTTCAAAGTCGAAATATAAAAGTATGTGGATTATGGCTGTTAGAAAAGTATGGATATAAATTTCATTAAGTAAATTAAAAATAATGGAACTTACACCATGAAAAAACTATTTATGTAAAGTTAGAAAAAATAGATAGTAAAATGACTTACAATGATTCATTCAATAGTAGAATTACATATGAAATGACAATATACTAATATTAGTAAAAGAGTGTAGTGTAATTAGAGTAATTTTTAAAATTGGATGTATTGGGACAAAGTTTAAAACAAAACACAACAATATGAGCTGAACAGCATGATGATGGAATTTCAATTTCATCAGTTGGTAACTAAATATAATTTTTTTTCCATTTTAATTTCATGCAAACAAATGCTTGTCATGTTTTGTTATCGTATGACATGAGTTGAACATGTACACAATAGAAGTTGGAGTAGAACATCATTATTTACATTGTCTAATTGTAACCTTTTTTTATTTGTTTTTGTAGTGTCAACATAATTTTTTTTGAGGATGCAACTCATCCAAAATATTGTCACAGGATTTTTGTCAATAACAATGTTTAACAATGTTTGTTGTCATAAGTGTTGTAAAGATCCAAAATAGTGAGGTTAACACTATCCTCAGACTTAAGAAAAGATCAATATTCTATGAAGATTTGGGCAATGGTTGTAGCACAACAGGTTCCACTCAAGATTCCAATTAGTAAACTATCCTACTAATGAAGTAAATACAAAAGCAGAATTTATATCTAATCTATATAAGGAAGCTGGAATTCAAGGTAATATATAAAATATCTAATGAAATAAAATATCATTAATGCAGTTGTTTGAACGATACCTAGCATGTAAAGTTATTTCTTATTTTCATAATGTGTGAAATATGGAACACCATCAACAACATTTTGTAAAGCTGAATTGTGGTTTCAAGAGAGAGCTGACAAATCAACAACAAACAACAACATATGTTTCTCATTATGTTGTCAAAAGGGAAAAATTCAACTACCATTTTTACAGAAGCCTCCATAGTTGTTATACTCATTGGTACATGGTTATGATGGAAGAAGTATTCATTTCAAGGAAAATATAAGAGCATACAATAATATGTTCTCTTTTACTTCAATTGGAGGAAAGGTTCACTCTTCAATCAATGATGGAGCTAGTCCTCCACAATTTATACTATGGTCAAAATTGCCACCGTATTGGGAGTTTATTGCCTTAAGAGGGTTGTAAACCCAAATTTGCACAACTATATTTATGTATATGATACTCAAAATGAGCTACAAAATAGAGTATCTCACTTTGGGTATGTATGTTGTAACTAAGTTCTTTTCACTATTAACTTTGTCTTACTCATTGCATATTTTAATTGTTCTTATTACAAATTGAGATATACTGATTGCAAATCTAAATTGCCCTTATATGTTTACAGGGGTGTAAAAGGTTCTGAAGTTTTTGATAAAACATTGGTTGAGGATCTAACGAAAATGGTTGATCAATTTAATTGTCTTGCTAAATATTTTAGGAAGGTTAGAGATTTTGTTGAAGGTAATACAAGTAAAAGATTTTATTTGAGGTTGTATCGAGATCGAAACCAAGATCCATGTGTTTATACTATCCCTGATATTGATGAGGTTGTTGCTTTGATAGTAGGAGACTTAAACAATATGGAATTTGGGAGAGACATTGTTGTGAAGAGCATTTCATGATGTAGCTCCATGTAGAGCTTGAAGGCCTTGGATCTTCATCAATGGAGTCCTTTGCTTCTTGAAGATCAATGACAACAAAATGGAGTAAGAGGAAAGGTGATTTGAGATGCCACTTTAAGGATAAAATGAGTCAAGAACAAGCTCACCATCATAGGAAGTCATGGATAAGAGCTTGAAGGTATGAGAAGATGAGTGGAGGGAAAGGGAGAGAGGGGGGCATGAAATTTATGCCTCAAATGAGGTCTAAACTTTGAAGTCTAATTTGTCAAATGATCAAAGTTGAAAAAATGCACACACAAGGCCTCTATTTATAACCTAAGTGTCACACAAAATTGGAGGGAAATTTGAATTTCTATTCAAATTTCACTTGAATTTGAATTTATGGAGGCAAATTTGGAGCCAAAATTTCACTAATTATGATTAGTGAATTTCAGCTATGGTTCAACCCACTAATCCAAGATCAAGTCCAATATTATCCACTAGTGCTTAGGTGTCATCAGACATGTAAAACATGAAGGACATGTACAAAGTGTGACTATATGATGTTGCAATGGGGTGTAGCAAGCAAATGCTTACCTCCCCCTTAGGCTAGTCCAAAATTTAATTGGATTGAACTTCTCCCAATTTAATTAAATTTCTCTCCCAACACACATCAAATAGTGCACTTAATGCATGTGAAATTACAAGACTACCCCTAATACAAAAACTAGTCTAGGTACCCTAAAATACAAGGGTTGATAAATCCTACATTATCTAGGGTACCATCCCTACACTATGGAGCCCTAAATACAAGGCCCAAAAATAATGAAATCCTAATCTAATATATACAAAGATAAGTGGGCTCATACTTAGCCCCTGGGCCCAAAATCTACCCTAAGGCTCATGAGAATTTTAGGACCTTCTCCTGCATCTCCGGCCCAATCTTCTTAGAGTCTTCTATCCAATGCCCTTGGGGGGTAGGATTGAATCATTTCTGGTCAACTACAACGGCTTTATGAGACACATACTTCTTTCTTTCTATTACAATATCCACTATTGTTTCCTTATGGTAAAGATGGTTTTCAAGAGGATATTCCAATAAGCTAGTTGACAAATGATAAGGAAAACCGTATGATAGTGTGAGTAACTTTGAGGGAGTGGGTTGCATTTAGAATTCAAGATAGAAATGTAGAATTTGGTACCATATTGAATGCACAAAGACTATTTCAACAGTTTTTGGTTGATTATTATTCTATGGTTAAGCCTCAATGTTTAACATGGATAAGATTCAATCAAAAGACAATTAGATCTAATGTTCTAAATGGATTACAAGAAGCAGTCTCAAGAGGAGAAACAAATCCTTCTTCTATTGGTAAAAGTGTTATCTTACCATCATCTTTTACTGGTGGAATGAGATACATGTTTCATAATTGTAAAGATGCAATGATAATTTGTAAGAAGTTTGGATATCCAGATTTGTTCATAACAATTACATGCAACACAACCTGGAGTGAGATATGTGATTTTGTGCAAAAAAAAAGGTTTCATGTCATCTGATAGACCTGATATTGTTTGTAGGGTCTTTAAGAAAGAAAAACATATATGGAAAAGTTAATGCATGTAATTATTCACCAACAGTTTTGGTAATTCAATGTGTTTATAATTGCAAATTTCATATTTTATCTTATTATTACTAATAATTTAACTTCATTATATTCAGGATGTACATTGTTGAGTTTCAAAAAGGAGGACTTCTACATGCACATATATTACTATGGTTGGATGGTGAAAATCGGCTGCATAATGGAAGTGACATTGATAAAATCATCTCAGTCGAGCTTCCTAATCCTGATTTATATCCCAAATTGTCCAAAGCAATTGCACCTTACATGATTCATGGGCCATGTGGATTTGCTAACTTGAAGTCTCCTTGCACGAAAGAGAGGAAATGTTCTAAATACTTTCCTATGAAATTTGAAAACTCCACCATAATTGATGATGATGGATATCCATGCTATCGACGTAGAGACATGGGAATGTTTGTGCAAAAAAATGATGTAACTTTGGATAATAGGAATTTTTCCTTATAGTCCATTGCTACTTATGAGCTATGAAGGCCATATCAATACAAAATATTGCAATAAATCAAACTCAATCAAGTGCCTATTCAAATATATTACCAAGGGTCTAGATCGGGCTACAATTGAGATAACAAATTCAAAAGATAATATTGAAAATTGTACCATGGTTGTTGAGCTCAAGAGGTACTATGAATGCAAATATTTATCACCATGCAAAGCCACCCGGAGAATTTTTGCATATGATATTTATGAGATCAACAGTGCAACGGTTAAATTTTCATCTTCCTAATGAATAATTGGTTTTTTTAAATGATGATGACCAGATAAATAATGTTGATGCTAATGCAGAAGTTAAAACCATGTTTTTGGCTTAGTTTGAGGCCAATGAAACATATGATGAGGGTAAAGGTTTGGCTTATGCTGAGTTTCCTACTAGATTTGTATGGTTGAATCAACAAAAAATGTGGCAGCCAAGGAAAAAAGGTTATGCTATTAGGAGACTTTCATATATTCCTGCTAGTGTAGGCGAGTTATACTACATGAGAATACTTCTCATGATTCAGCGGGGTTGTGTTGATTATGATAGTATCAAACTGTCAATGGAAAAATCTATGCCAGTTTTCAAGATGCATGTTATGCTTTGGGGTTACTAATGGATGGTAGAGAGTATATTGATGCAATTAAAGAAGCCAACAAGATAGGTTCTAGAAACCAATTGAGGAGACTTTTTGTTACAATGCTATTCATGAATACAATGACAAAATCGGATGTGGTATGGACTGCCACTTGGAAATTGTTAGTAGATGAGATTGTCTACCAAAAGAGAAGACAACTAAATATTTCAAGTAAAATTTATGTCATTTTTAGTTTTATATATCTTAAATCTATAAACTGCTTATGTGGAGTTTTAATGTAGACTTTATTGTTTGAACTCAATATAGTACATAGATATGTAAATAAGTCATACTGTTATAAACAAAAGTTTACATGTAAATAGATCAAATTAAGTGTTTTTCTAAAAGAAAATTAAAATGTGTCTTTCTACATTATATCTGATATATTAGAAAGTTCATATGTTTGCACCACATACTATTTGCAAAGCATTTTTATTTGTTGCAGGTCTTCACATTGAAGATAGTGAGTTGAAGGAGCTTTGTCTTATAGAAATTGAGAAGCTACTCAATTCGAATGGAAAATCTTTAAAAGATTATATTTCCCTACCATGTCCAAATAGTTCTAACTTTGATTTCTATGAAAACAAATTCATTGTAGAACAACTCAATAATGAGTTAACTGAGCTCCTTATTACTCTATTGAAGTTGTTGACAAATGAGCATTTAGATGTCTACAATTAGATCATTGAAGTCGTGTTTTCTGATCACGGCCAGTTTTTCTTCCTTTATGGCTATGATGGAACTGGGAAGACCTTCCTTTGGAATACATTGTCAGCTGCTATTGGAGCATAAAAGAATATTGTTTTGAATGTTGCATTCAGTGGTATTGCCAGTTTGCTTCTCCCTGGTGGAAGGACAACTCATTCTACTTTTTCAATTCCATTTTTAATGACTGAGAAATCAACATGGAACATAGCTCAAGGTAGTCTTCATGCAAAGCTTCTTATTGAAACTAAATTAATTATTTGAGATGAAGCACCAATGATGAATAGATATTATTTTAAGGCTTTGACCGCACTTTGCAGGATTTGATGCATTGTAAGTGTCAAGAAAACAAATACAAGCCATTTGGTGGAAAAGTTATTATTTTAGGAGGTGATTTTAGATAAATTCTACCAGTTGTTAGAAAGGGATCAAAACAAGATATCCTTAATGTCACCATGAACTCATAAGATTTATGTAAACATTGCAAAGTGTTGAAATTGACAAAAAACACAAGATTAACCACTGCTAAGACAAATCAGACAACTAATGAGATCAAGAACTTTGCTGATTGGATTCTTTAAATTGGTAATAGTGACATGGATTCAGATGACAAAGGTGAAGGTGAAATTGAAATACCAAATGATCTTTTGGTTTTAGACAATGATAAACCACTACTTTCATTGGTTGATTTTGTGTATTCAAACATATGGGAAAATTTGAATGTTCCAAATTTCTTTGATGAGAGAGCAATCATCGCTCCAACATTAGAAATTGTTGAAGAAGTAAATGAATTTATGCTGTCTTTAATTCCAGGGATGAAAAATAGTATTTAAGTTCAGACACTCCTTGCTATTCTGATAAAGATTATGAAATACAAGGTGGTTGGTTTACACCATAATTTTTTAATGAGATCAAGTGTTCAGGAATTCCAAATCATAAGTTATGACTAAAAGTTGGAGTTCTTGTGATGTTGTTAAGAAACTTGGATCAGACGAATGGATTATGTAACGACACACGACTACAAATCAAACAGCTAGGCAAAACTCTCATCACAGCTACAATACTAATTGGCAAAAATTCTAGTGATACAATTTTTATTGCAAGAAAGGATTTGGTACCCTTTGATCCTGGCTTCCCATTCAAATTCCAATGTCAAAAATTCCCTCTATCTTTGTGTTTTGCAATGACTAAACAAAAGTCAAAGACAATCATTATCTAAGGTTTGATTGTATCTTCCAAGGCTAGTATTCACTCTTGGTCAACTATATATAGCAGTATCTAGAGTGAAATCAAAGGATGGGTTGATGATGTTGATTTTGGATGAAGAGAGAAAAGTTTGTATACAAAGAAGTTTTTGAAGACCTATAGTCAATACATATAATAGGTTATACATCAAGATCTATAGTAATTGCAATAGGTTGATTCTACAACCAAAAAGAAAATAAGAGTTTGAAAGACATGCAATTATATGGTTATTGGATTCTTTTTTCTTTTTTTTTGCAGAACTTCATATTAAGTTGATGCATTTGTTGGTCAAAAGAAAATGAACGAACTACACATCACTAATAGTTATGACCATAATAGTTATGGCCATGATTGACAATCTTTATCCTTAAGTAGGAGTCATTATAAATACCATCAAAAGGAAATAACAAAGCAAGGAAAATTTTAGTGAAAATCCTTTTAGTATGTTCTTAGCAGTAGAATTTTTACCTTTCTCTTTGAGAATCTGATGACAAAATGTTGGCAGTAATACATATTTTTTATTCAAAGACAAAACTATTGGTATATATAGCCATATACATGATAATACCTACATACTTAGTGAGAAAATACTAACTAATTGGCGGTATAAAATTTTGTACAATTAATAATACTGCACACATCCTAATACAAGTATTATGACACTAATTTGCAGAACATAAAGTTCTAAGTACAACCTATTTTCTATATTTTGAACAATCACATGCTAAAATCCTTTGTTTCCATGGATACCTTTAGTAATTTGGCTTCACTTAGTTCTGTAATAATAGTAATAGGTTGATTCGCAACCAAAAGAAAAGAAGTTTTTGAAAACCTATAGTCACTACATTGATTGAGCATTTGTAGTTTAATATTTTTCCATTCTTCTTAGCTCAATTGACATCTCTTTGATCCTTATTTTCTACCTTTAACTCAGTTTTGGTCTTAGGCAAGTGATTGAGCTTAATTGAGAATTGTAGCTAATTTTTGGATTTTGTGGTTACTTGACCTATCTTCCTTGTACAGGGCCTAGAGGACACTACAAAACTCCAAATGGAGCGTGTGAGTAATCCCTGGAAAGCTAAGAAAAATACCTTCAATTTGTTCAAAATTATGCTATGGTTAATTCTGCCATTTCGAGGGTCAAATGAAGCTTGGAATTCAGAACCTTTGCACTTGAATAACTGGGCTATGAGTTTAGGCTTCATTTTGTGTAATTAGTTTAATTAGGTAGATTAGATGTACCTAATCAAGGCCCATCCATTTCTTCTGAGTAGTCACTTTGAACTATCTCAAATGCATTTGACTGAACTTTCACACTGAACATCATTCGTAGTAATTATGATAATTTGATATGCATTGGTTTGGTGAATTGGATTGATGCTATTAAACTTGTATTATGTTCTTGTTCTATTTGTTTCTTCATCTCTGTTTTTGTGTGTTTTTGCATTCCTTTATAGTCGCTTATAAAGTGTTCGATAAAATTCCCTCCTTTTTGTTTATAAGTTAATGAAAGTAGGAACCAAATTGAATCATATTTTTGAGTTCGACCTAGGTTAATCATGTGCTACAGAATTTCCTAGTCTTATTTGTTTTTGAACGATTCGACAATCATTATCAAAACTGGCACTGTTGTAGAGGATATGGTTCATTGTGTGCCAACCTTGACTCACTCATAACTGGCATTGGTATATGTGACACCCTCTACCCCGACATACATATAAATAAATAAAACATATACAAATACTGATAAACAAATTCACCTGGGTAAAAGGTTCACATTCACTTCACTATTACCAAATAGAACTTATTAAAAACATATCCGGTTCAGAACAAGGCCATCAAAGTTTACAAAAGAAATTTTGTTAAATTAGTGAGGTAAAATAAAATAAAGTAACATCATGTGATTAAAATAAAAACTCATCCCCAATGTCACATCCTATCAGAGTATTGTGTCCTAGTGTCCTCTAGCACGAGATTCTTTAAAGTCATCCACCTATTCATCTGCTCCCACGAACACAAAGTTCGAGATCATCACAAGATCCAAACACAAATAGCACACAGAGAGTGAGTTATCACATTTTAAAAAATAAAACAAATAAACAAAGACGTAATCAAGATAATTTATGGAAGTAATTATAACATAGCTCAACTTAATACAATCCACGTCACTTCACCACTTTATCATTTAAAATTCATTTCTCAAACACCAATCACATTATGCATGAATCACACACTCTGGTCAAGATGAAATAACACTAATCAATTTCACAATAAACAATTAGCAAGCGTTATACAACAATTATACTAAGACTCAAGCCTATATGTAATGTTGTACCATGTCAGTGAAAACCCACCCTAGGGTGCTTAGGAGTACATAACAAGACACACCACACAATGGGTATGTCAGGTCACTCTGACTAAGTAAAATCATAAGGTGATCAGTCAGGGTCACTCTGTTTTACGAGAATGCTCCAACCATATGGGATCAACATAGGCTTAAAGGAGCACTCAAACCGAGTGTCTTTATCCCCAAGGCCTAGACTCCGAAGAATCTGTTAGGGCCTCACCTTCCTGGTTCAAGTCCAACCCTTAAAACAATTTTTGCATGCAGACACTGCTCATGAATTATACAATACTCACGACCTCACACTCGTATTTCAAACACGTTCAACACATTGTGCTACAATTTAACACTGGTTCCTTACTAGGAATCCTACACTTTCCCTTTAACACTGTGCATAAATACTTTTCTCAAGGTAAATACTGGTCGGGTTATTATATAATTCATAGCTCACAACACAAGTATTATCACATTAAGTCTTAACCACATACTTATTCACAACCAAATCTCATGTCCAAAATTTAGCATCTCATAATGTCACAATCTACCATCACATGTTTACGTGTATCTAACAAACGAACACATTCAACTTTGCACTTATACTCAATCTTAATAACAATGTTATAATCTCAAAGCAACATATTATTTCACAATGCATCACATATTCAATTTATAGACACTACTCATGAATTATACAATACCCACAACCTTACACTCGTGTTTCAAACACGTTTAACACATTTCGCTACAATTTAACACTGGTTCCTAAATAGGAATCATACATCTTCCCTTTATCACTGTGCATGAACACTTTTCTCAAGGTAAACACTGGTCGGGTTATTGTATAATTCACAGCTCATAACACAAGTATTATCACATTAAGTCTTAACCACATACTTATTCAATCCAAATCTCATGTCCACAATTTAGCATCTCATAATGTCACAATCCATCATCGCATGTTTACGTGTATCTCACAAATTAACACATGTTCAACCTTACACTTATACTCAATCTCAATAACAATATTATAATCTTAAAGCAACATGTTATCTCACAATTCATCACATATTTAATTTATCACTTATACAAAATTTCAATCATAATTTTACGATCTCAATATAATTATTTATCACGCTAAATCTTATCCAAAACACAAACAAATCATACAAAAATGTTTCTCACAACACGGGGAGTAAAATCCCTCAAACAATTCACATAATCATATAGAAAGAATTACAATAATTTGAATAAAATAAACAATTAAAGAGAATATTATTTAGAGTACAATTTATGTTAATTAACAAAAAAACTCAATTTTTAGGGTTCATACTCAATACAAAAACACATCAATTTCACGGTGTCGCAACCTACCCTTCGATGGGAGGGCGACTGGGGGCTCACGGGTGTGTCTTCCATGGGAGGAAAATGCATGGAGTCGCTACCAATGTTTATTCGAGAGAAACATCGGAAAAACCGGAACGTGTGGTCTACGAACTTTAATTGTGAAAGGTTCGGGAGTTGTTTTTATGCACGGGGAAGGTATTAGCACCCCACGCGTCCATCACAAGCGATGACAACCTTCAATCAAGTGCGCAAATATGACTTCCAAATCATGTATTTTTCCCTTTTTTATGTTTTTTAGCTTTTTATGGGCCTTTTTGTATTTTTTTTTATCTTTTTGTGGTCGACAAGGGTGTTTCCCTCGCTCCTACGTATTCCTCAATTGCGATGAGGAAATCAGACCTACGTAGTTCTTTGAGAACTAAACGTTGGTTAAGTTGTTTTTATCTTTTTTCGTAAGATATATTTTAACCGAACAAAAGTTGTTTAAGGCGTTGGACCATTAAACAATCTTTTGATTTTTGGAAAGGAGAGAAACTTTAAGGCGTTGGACCACTACCGATCTTTTGGTTTTGAAAAGAGAGAAACGTTAAGGCGTTGGACCATTAACGATCTCTTGGGTTTTGAAAGGAGAGAAACGTTAAGGCGTTGGACCATTAACGATCTATTGGAGTGGTTGACAAAAGCGGAGCTTTTGCTTCTACGTATCCTCAATTGCGATGAGGCAATCAGACCTACATAGTTCTTGCGAAAAGCGACAAAGTTATGTGTTGATTTTATACTTTTGAACGGTCCATGTTAACCGATAAAAGCAAAGAGGACCGTTTAAGGCGTTGGACCTTAAAACGATTTTGAGTGACTTTTGTGGACAAAGCTTGATTTGTGAGTTGATTTTAGCCTGCGTTTCACTTTGGTTATTAATCAATTCATTCAAGGAAACTTTCAAATAAAAACGTCCGATTGATTTTTTTGATTATTTTATTATTAATTTTTTCAAGATATTTTGATTATTTTATTATTATTTTTGCCTTTTTTGATTTAACCGAAGTTACAACGTGAACAATCGGTTGAATTTTATTTTAATAGTGATTAAACGAGATTACAACACAAATGATCGGTTAAAATTCATTTTATCAATTATTAGGCGAGATAAAAGGCTTAAATAAACGGTAAAAAGCTCATTAAAAGCGGAAGAAAAGAATACCGAAAGTAAGTGAAATGAAGATGAAAGCAAACAAAATAAGAAAAGAATTGAATGTCTCGGATTCGAACACTTACTGGTTGAAGAATGAAGAACGAATGAAGAATGGTGAAGAACAGTGAAAAATCTTCACGGATTTGCTCACGGAAATGTCTCGCAAGCGTTACGGCAGCACCTCGGCTTGGATTTTCATCATGGAAACACGTTTTTTCACCCAAAACAACTGAAATGCGCTAAGTGAGCCAGAGTTGCGCTAAGCGCACAAGCACCAACAAGACCACCTATTTAAGCCTGAAATCAGATATGGAGAGGGAGTTTGGGCAATTCTCAAAGATTTTTCATTTTTAGAGATTTCTAGAGAGAGAAAGGTCCAAGTTCCAGAGAGTTTTGAGAGCTTTTGTTGCTCGAAGACTGGCAGAGAACTGAGCATGAAGAGGAAGCGATCCTGAGAGCATGAGATGAGTCTGTGAGTGATTGTGAGGTTCTAGAGGTGGAGGAGACATCCCCACTACTTGTATTTCTTCAATCCTTCATTTTTCTCTTCTCTTTGTTGTAAAGGAAGCTTCCTAGATATGGAGAGCTAAATCCTTTGATGGTTCTTCCTTGTAGGTACTTGATGTAAATACCTGTATATCTATTTAATGATGTTTTATGTGTTCTCTGTGCTATTCGTACATCATTTTAGTGTGCTTTTGCCTTCATCACGTAGATGCATGCTTTGTTAGGATCATTCAACAATGGAAACTGGTCTGATTCCTAGAACTTGATAGGACAGGGCTAGTTTATCGTATTATCACGAGGGATCGGGATACGGTAACCTAGTTGTTTGTATGTTTGTCTTAATGCGGTTCTGGTCGAGTTTAGTCCAACAAGAGGAATCTGAGGATGATGCTTGATCAGAATTATGCTAGACTATCATGAGGAATCGGGGTTGTCGCAACCTACCCTTCGGCGGGAGGGCGACGCGAGTCTCGCGGGATGCGTGTTCCACGAAAGGAATACGCGCGGAGTCGCCACCAACGTTTATTTGAGGAAAACGTCGGAAAAACCGGAGAAGACGCGATCTACGAACTTTTTAAGTGAAAGGTTCGGGAGTTGTATTTACGCACGGGGAAGGTATTAGCACCCCACACGTCCGTCCCAAGGGACGACAGCCTTTAATCGAATGTGCAAACATGACTTTGATTTTTATGTTCCCTTTTATATTCTTATATCCTTTATACCCTTTTTATATTTTTTATTTTTTGTGGTCGACAAGGGTGTTTCCCTTTGCTCCTACGTATTCCTCAATTTGTGATGAGGAAATCAGACCTACGTAGTTCTTTCTTATCAAGTGATTCTTTTTACTTAAGACGTGATCATTTTAAGGCGTTGGACCTTAAAAATGATCCATTTTACTTAGTGAGAAATTGAAATGACAAACTTCCAAAGCCTATTTTTGTGGACGAGCTTGACTAGGCGAGTTGATTTTAGCCTTAGTTTCACTTTAGTTATTAATCAATTCGATTAAGAATGAGAAATCCCAAAGAGAAAACGTCCGATTGATTTTCCGCTTTATTTTACTAAAAGATGTTTTTTTGATTATTATATTATTTTTTACCTCTTTTTGATTTCCAACGTGGTTACGGCACGACCGAACGGTCGGAGTTCATTTTAACCGAAGTTAATGGATAATACAATTCAAACGTTCGGTGGAAATTGATTTTATTTTTAAGTTAAGCTAGAAATGACTTAAGTAAAATGGCTTAAGCACGTCAACAGGGGGTATAAAAAGTAAACAAAACGAGAATAAAAATGCACGAAACACAATGTGGACCACTACGGGTACATAGGATGAATCGAAAAGCTTGGTTCGAGGTACTTACCCGTTGAAGATCGAAGAACGATGAAGAACGAATGAAGAACGTCGAAGAACGGTTGAAACCTTTGCGAGATTCCTCACGGAAAACGTTACGGAAACGTTTCGGAAGCGCCTCGGCTTAGATTTTCTTCACGGAAACAATTTTCCCAAGCAAATTCGAAAGAGAGAGAAGTGCCAAAGGGGCTGAACCCCTTTCTTCTTCACTTCCTCCCCTATTTATAGCAAAATAGGGGAGGTGGTTGCCGCCCAGCTCGCCCAAGCGAGCTCAGCTCGCCCAGGCGAGCCAGGTTGCTTCCTCCAGAAGCAACAGCCTTCTGGAGGAATATTCTGGAGGGCCCAAGTGGGCCTGGGTGCTATTTGCACCCCCATTTTTACTAAGTACACCCCCCTCTGCTGTTTTTTTGGTGATTCTTTTTTCGTAAAGTTACGGAAGCTTACGAATTTCGTAACGATACTTGTTTTCTTTCCGTAATGTTACGGAACCTTGCGGATTACATAATCATTCCCCTTTTGACTTACGGAATGTTACGAAACCTCACTTAATTATGCAACGATGCTTCCATTTGATTTCCGGTGTGTCACGGAAACTTACGGATTGTGCATCAATATTTTTTTGGTTTTTCGGCATGTCCTGGAATTTCACAAATTGCCTAATGATGGATGCCAAGCACCTCACAAGGACCAAAGAAAGGTCGCATGTCATCAAGCAAAGGTCCCCGGACGAAATTAGGGTATGACAGTTGCCCCTCTTTACTTGCCTTTTATTGGAGATAAAAGGAAAGTAAAGATAAGACACTAATTTCGTTCCTCTCGATTGACGAGAGTCGCGGGTGACCATGACTTGTCGTTCCTAGAATTTCACAAATTGCCTAATGATGGATGCCAAGCACCTCACAAGGACCAAAGAATGGTCGCATGTCATCAAGCAAAGGTCCCCGGACGAAAATCAGTGTATGACACTAATTTCGCTCCTCTCGGTTGACGAGAGTCGCGGGTGACCATGAAATTTCCGCATGTAAATGACTTGTTGTTCCCGGAGGAACAAAAGGTGCAGAAGACTGTGTCAGCCTCTGCATGCTATCAAGCGTTCTGTCTTACAGATAGCAAAAGAATATTTATACGGATAACCACTGGGGTATTTCCGCGTATCATCGGGTCCGCCGCCTCTGGATGATACAAGGGTGCAGAAAGACCAAACTTGGTCTCTGCTTGTCATCGGGCCCGCCGCCTCTGGATGACAAAAGGGTGCGGATAACCGTAAGGTATCTCCGCGTATCATTGGGCCCGCCGCCTCTGGATGATACAAGGGTGCAGAATGACCAAATTTGGTCTCTGCTTGTCATCGGGCCCGCCGCCTCTGGATGACAAAAGGGTGCGGATAACCGTAAGGTATCTCCGCGTATCATCGGGCCCGCCGCCTCTGGATGATACAAGGGTGCAGAATGACCAAATTTGGTCTCTGCTTGTCATCGGGCCCGCCGCCTCTGGATGACAAAAGGGTGCGGATAACCGTAAGGTATCTCCGCGTATCATCGGGCCTGCCGCCTCTGGATGATACAAGGGTGCAGAATGACCAAATTTGGTCTCTGCTCATCAATCACACTTGGGGTCACTGAATGACGAGGTGCGGATAACCGTAAGGTGTCTCCGCGGGCTACCAGCTCTTGAGTCATGGCAACAAAAGGCGGTGCGGTCGACAAAAGCGAGGCTCTTGCTCCTACGTATCCTCCAATGAGGAACTCAGACCTACGTAGTTCTGGATAACTTGTGAGACTTGAAAAAGTCTCCACCAGAAGATGTCTACATCTTCGGAAAGGGCGCAGATGACCATTTTGGCCTCCGCTTATCAATCACACTCGAGGTGCGGATAACCGTAAGGTGTCTCCGCAGGCTACCAGCTCTTGGGTCATGGTAACAGAAAGCGGCGCGGTCGACAAAAGCGAGGCTTTTGCTCCTACGTATCCTCCAATGAGGAACTCAGACCTACGTAGTTCTGGATAACTTGTGAGACTTGAAAAAGTCTCGGTGTTTTCTCCACTAAAATGCAAACATGCTTTAGCAAAGAGACAAATATTCCAACTGATTTAGAGCAGCATATGCTTTTTTGAGTGAAAAACAATGCGTCTACCGGGGAAGGAGAGTCTGTTGATGAAATCTCCCATAACCATAAATGAGATTTTGGATGTTAGCATTTCGTTTCTAAATGACCATTTAGAGGAAACACTGGGTTCGACAAAAATAGAAGAAATCCACTCAAAGTGTATCAATCTCGCACAGGTAAGTGTTTCATCCTAATTTCGAACCATAGATATGTCATGACTTGACTTTGCAAATTATTTCCTATCAAATCAAAAATTACATGCGTGATCATGGATCAAATAGGACTTCCCTTGGGAATGGGTTCTTTTGGGGAGTTTTTCGGCTTTTGTGTGTTTTTGCCCCTTTTCCTTTTCTGTTTTGGTTTTGCGCGAGGCGAACAAGTCACCGACGCACAGGATTTTGGTTGGTAATCAAAGGGAGAAGACCACTTTAGGTCATGGTTTCCTTTTCTTTCTTTTGTTCATTTGGTGACAATTCTGTATTGTTCAGATATTGTCTGGTCAAAAGACCTTTCTGCACATTTCTTCTAGTTTCTTTGATCAAGAACTTTCTTTCCTTCCTTTTTTTACTTTCTCCCATTCTTTGGTTGGGAATTTTCTTTCTTTTCTTTTTGCTTTCTCCCACTCTTTGATTGGGAATTTCCTTTCTTTCCTTTTTGCTTTCTCCCACTCTTTGATTGGGAATTTCCTTTCTTTTCTTTTTGCTTTCTCTTTGATTGGAAATTTTCCTTCTTTCCTTTTTTGCTTCCGAGGGTAAGGATTATAGTGAGTCATGATTTTGGCTCAAGGTTTGTAGAATGGCTAGACATGATACATGTCGGGGTTTGGTTTGGCTCAAGGATAAAAGGGGTGCCCCACATTATTTCCATGACACAAATGCAAAAATGATGATTTGGAAACTTTATGCAAAACTGGTCATGCATGCACCTATGCGGACGCTCAAGTGTCAAATTTTTATGGTCATGTGATGCTAGGGCTCAGGATTCATTTCCTCTATTTTAGTCAACCCAACGTTTCCAAAATATGTTCTCTTATCCATTTGTGCATTCATCCAAGTCCATTTCGGGCGTCCGGGAAAATTTCACAGCATTCACCCTTCAGGTGTACACACAATTTTTTTTTTCCAAAAACTAGCTATGATCAGCGAATTTTTCTTCAAAGAAAAGTTGGAAGTCATCTCTTTTCAAAAGCATGTTGGTTTTTCAGCTAGACAACTTATTTTTCTTTTTTCTCTCTTTTTTTTCTTTTTTTTATTTGTTTATTTCTTTTTCTTGTTTGTTTTTTTTTCTTCTCTTTTTTTTTCATGAGGTATTTTGCTATATACTGCATATCCAAGGTATCTTGCTACCTAAACATACATATATATGTTTTGTAAGGTATTTTTGCTATATACATGCATATCCAAGGTATCTTTCTACCTAAACATACATATATATTTTGTGAAGTATTTTTTGTTTACATACATGCATATCTAAGGTATCTTTCTACCTAAACATACATATATATATTTTGTGAAGTGTTTTTTGTTTACATACATGCATATCTAAGGTATTTTTCTACCTAAACATACATATATATATATTTTGTGAAGTGTTTTTTTGTTTACATACATGCATATCTAAGGTATTTTCACTACCTAAACATACATATATATGTTTTGTAAGGTATGACTACCTTCCGAGCTTGCGCTTGTTTTATTTAAATTCCCAGGATCATGAGCAACTAGGTGCGTCCTACTATAAAAAGTGATCAAATAGCAGGCAGAAATTTAAAAGGTACTAGGTTGCCTCCTAGTAGCGCTTCTTTAACGTCTTGAGCTGGACGCCTTATGACTTGTCGGTCACTGACCTAGTACTTTGCTTACCTTTGGCTTTGGACTTGGTCACCTATTGGTCGGCCATGTGGTGTAGGCAATACTCAAACCTTTTTGTGGATGAGCAGAGGTGAACTCTAGAGGTGATGGCGGTGCGTCTATTGCCCGCTGCCGGCCATCGCCAGGCTGCTGTGGTGTTTCGCCCTGCGCCTGCCTGGAGACGCAGAACTTCTTGATGAAAGCTCGATTGGTAGGGGGGACCTGATGACCTTGCTGGGGGCGACAGGCACTCCCTAGAACTATGCCACGACGACATGAACTTGCTGGGGGGGAACGGGCGCCCTATAGGGCCGACAGAGGCCCGTAACCAGAGCTGGAAACCCTAGGGCCCTGTTGGACTTCTTCAGGTCCACTGGGTGTCTTTGTGGGTGCGATCCCTGCAAACAATAGATGGTATCAGAAATCAGTTGAACCATATGCATACTTACCCATGTCGGGACGACACAGACCAACTGATACTTTTGCAGGGAGAGATTGGCATTGCGGTCGTTGGGCAGAATGTTGCTAAGTAGCAATGTCATCTATATCTGTGTAAGAGTGGTCATGTTGGTGCGCATGATCCGCACTCGTCTCTTTGCAGCGGCACGGGTGAAATCTTGCCCCGGTATGCATAGTAGCTGTGTGATAGCCTCCCTCTCTGGTTGTGCTCGCACAGTTGGCCGTCCTCCAATATCAGGGGGTGGCCCAGGAACCGTTAAAAGGAAACTACTGGTCCCTTAACCGGGAGTGCAAGTCTTGGTTAAGCATTTAAGGATAGAGGACCTTAAATTCTCTTAAGGTACGGATGTGGAGCACACTGAAAATGAGGACACGTAGCCCTCTAAAGGTGAGGGCGTGCAACCCTCTCAAGGCGAGGATGTATAGTCCTCTAAAGGTGAGGGCGTGTAGTCCTCTCAAGTTGAGGGCGTGCAGCCCTCTGTTGGCGAGTATGTGTAGTCCTCTAAAGGTGAGGGCGTGTAGCCCTCTGTTGGCGAGGACGTGTAGTCCTCTAAAGGTGAGGGCGTGTAGCCCTACGAAGGTGAGGACATGCAGTCCTCTGATGACGAGGGCGTGTAGCCCTCTGAAGGTGAGGACGTGTGGTCCTCTAAAGGTGAGGGCGTGTAGCCCTACGAAGGTGAGGACATGTAGTCCTCTGAAGATGAGGGTAACTAGTACCCAAGGCGAGGGCGAGTAGCCCTCTCAAGGCGAGGACGTGTAGTCCTCTGGAGGTGAGGGCGTGCAACCCTCTGATGGTGAGGACATGTAGTCCTCTCAAGGTGAGGACGTGTAGTCCTCTGGAGGTGAGGGCGTGCAGCCCTCTGATGGTGAGGACATGTAGTCCTCTCAAGGCGAGGACGTTTAGTCCTCTCAAGGTGAGGGTAACTAGTACCCAAGGCGAGGGCGAGTAGCCCTCTCAAGGCGAGGACGTGTAGTCCTCTGGAGGTGAGGGCGTGCAGCCCTCTGATGGTGAGGACATGTAGTCCTCTCAAGGCGAGGACGTGTAGTCCTCTGGAGGTGAGGGCGTGCAACCCTCTGATGGTGAGGACATGGAGTCCTCTGAAGGCGAGGGCGTGTAGCCCTCTGAAGGTGAGGACGTGTAGTCCTCTAGAGGTGAGGGCGTGCAGCCCTCTGATGGTGAGGACATGTAGTCCTCTCAAGGCGAGGACGTGTAGTCCTCTGGAGGTGAGGGCGTGCAGCCCTCTGATGGTGAGGACATGGAGTCCTCTGAAGGCGAGGACGTGTAGTCCTCTAAAGGTGAGGGCGTGTAGCCCTACGTTGACGAGGACGTGTAGTCCTCTCAAGGTGAGGGCGTGCAGCCCTCTGTTGGCGAGGACGTGTAGTCCTCTAAAGGTGAGGGCGTGTAGCCCTACGAAGGTGAGGACATGCAGTCCTCTGATGGCGAGGGCGTGTAACCATCTGAAGGTGAGGACATGCAGTCCTCTGATGGCGAGGGCGTGTAGCCCTCTGAAGGTGAGGACACGCAGTCCTCTGATGGCGAGGGCGTGTAGCCCTCTGAAGGTGAGGACATGCAGTCCTCTGAAAGTGAGGACACACAGTCCTCTCAAGGTGAGGGCGTGCAGCCCTCTGTTGGCGAGGACGTGTAGTCCTCTGAAGACCAGGGTACTAGTACCCGAGGGTCCATCCTTATGAGAAAGCAAGAGATCGACTCATCGAGAGAGCCGGTCATCCCAAATTCAAAAGATTTGGACATTTAGATGTAGGGAATCTATGTAGTTAACATGATTTTGAGGGATGCAAATGCATGCAACCTTTGTTGTGAAATTTGGGTAAATGCGGACTTTGTATGAAACAATGCAATGTAATGGAAAGTTGTACAATGTTCATGGCATTCTTTCCCTATTTTGTGATTTTGATTTTGATTTGATTTTTTTTTTTTTTTTTTTTTGGAAAACACAGATTGACTGCCCTTTTGAAAAAGGTGATAATTCATGCAACCTCATCCTATCTTTTTGCAAATCTCTCCGGGAACTCCCTCAGAGTGTATGTTCTTTTTTATTTAGTCACTTGACCATTTTGGAGTGACGGCAATGGAGTCGTTTGATGTTTAATCAATCCATTGAAATCCTAGGGTTTGTCCCCTTTTTTTTTGTTAAAAACATCGATGGGTGAGAACTTTTGATCGGCCCCTATGTTCACTTGAGGCTCATGCACGGTGCCCCTCATTGCCCCAGTGTAAGGCTTTGAGGTACCAATCGTTTTCTTTCGTCATGACCTTGTAGGAGGGAACCTATTGGGTGAGAACTTCTAATCTGCCCCTAGGTTCACTTGAGGCTCATGCACGATGCCCCTCATTGCCCCAGTGTAAGGCTTTGAGGTACCAATCGTTTTCTTGTTTTCATAGCCTCGTAGTGAGGAAGAATGAAAGAAGCAGTTGATTCTTGCAAAAAGAATTTTCCAATGACGAGAAATAGTTGAAGGATTTTTTGATGGATTAAGTCAAATGACTCCTATGTAGAAGCAAGATGTTTTGATGTCTTGATGATGCTAAATGATCAAGTGCTTCTAAGTTTTATTCAAGACAAGAATCCAAGAAAGTCAAGATATATGATCAAGTTGATTTCTAGAATCTTTTGGAAGAAGTTTCCAAATTGAAAAAACAAAAGGTTTGACCAAAGAATTCCATCATTTCAAATTGAGATTTGCTCTCCGGTAATCGATTACCAGCAGCTGAAAATGTTTATAATAGTCACTAGAAATTTGAATTCAAAATTTATAATGTGTAATCGATTACACATGGATGGTAATTGATTACCAGCAATTTATTCAAATTTTAAAGCCTGTGATCTATTACACAAGTCTTGTAATCGATTACCAGAGGAGATTTTCAGAAAATAATTTCCAAGAGTCACATCTATTCAAATGGTTTATGAATGGCCATCAAAGGTGACTTGGAAACACGAATTTAAAGAGAGTTTTCATTGCCCACAAAGTTTATCCTCTCAAAAGATTAAGAGTTTTTCTGAATAGAACTGTCTTATCCTCTCAAAAAGATTCCTTGGTCAACCACTTGCATATTCAATAAGGAATTTTGATTGGTCTTCATTTTACAATCTACCTCTTTTAAGAGAGACCTTTTCTTCTTTACTTCTTATTTCTGAAAAGGGATTAAGAGACCGTGGGTCTCTTGTTGTAGGGGATTCTTGAACACAAGGGAAGGGTTGTCCCTATGTGCATTGTTAATCCGAAAAGAGAGAGTGAAAGTTTAATTGGGGAATAATATTCGTATCTTAATTCAATCCCCTCTTCTTCTGAGGCCATTTGTCCAACATCCTATTCTTGATAACTCACTTCTCTCTAAAAAGACAAACTTTCCAGGATGATAAAATGAGGTCACATGAACGTCTTGAAAGCACAATCAATCAAATGTTTTTTTTTTTTCTTTTTGAACACTTTTATTTTATTTTATTTTGAAACTTATTTGTTTTGAACTTTACTCGTTGTTTTACGGCACCCCCACCAACGTGCAAGACGAGTAATCTCTGATTGAACAGTCTTGGAAGTCAACACTCAGGAGCGCAGGTCGCTTGAGCAAACAGACCAATGGCTTGCACCCACATTCCGGTGAAAGTTGAATAAGCAAACATGCGTTTGTGAGAGGATGAGGGACAAAGATATCAACTTTATCCATTTCATTTAACATTGTAGCTGTGGTTTACAATAATGGCATAAACTTGGAAACCCTGATGAGTCATTAGGGACACCTAACAACAGCTTTCAAAATTGCCCCATGTGTGGCATCTCTTGTCAATGTCAGGATTTACACGCAATTCTCCTCAAATTTCAGTCAGCCCGCATCAATTAGACCTTGCACCTTACGCTTCAGAGCCCTACCATGCTCAATGGAACGCCCCGGGGCTTCTCCGTGACAAGCACACGTTGCGTTCGAGTCATATTCTCGGAGAAATGGAGGTTGATGAACCTTGGCTAGGGTTATGGCTACCATTGAATTATCAAGTAGATATGGAAGCAAGTTTAGCATATGACAACGGAATTTGGGGTGAACCCTACAGGCTTTTTGCTGCAAAATTCCTTTTTGTTGGTGTTTTTTTGGTTTGTGCTAAAGGTGGTCTTCGTCATTGGAAGTGCGGTAGACAGGCTTTGTGGTTGATTTAGGGATGGCCTTTGTGGATAACTGGGTGGTGGGTAAGGAGGAGGTTTGTTATTGACTGAGTAATGACATTGTTGGGTTTGGTGGGAAACTTGGCCGTATAGGAATGGCAGTCACAGCATGGGTTTCTCCCTCTTTCTCACCCTCTTCATTTGCCCCAGTTTTTTCAGTCGTCCTAGTAGGATGATCAAATTTGCCTCTTTTCGGACCCACATCGATCCTTTCACTGGTGAAGACCAAATCCGCAAAGCTTTGAGGGTGCGTAGCCCACCATCTTTTCATAGTAGAGTATCGATAATGTGTCTACCATCACGATCATCGTCTCCCTTTCCATCATTGGGGGTACCACCTGGGCCACCAGATCCCTCCACCTTTTAGGCGTGTTCTTTGAAAGATCCGTCCCCCTTTTTGCAAATGTTCTGTAGTTGCATCCTATCCGGAACCATATCAAAATTGTACTGATACTGCCTAACAAAGGCAACCATTAGGTCCTTCCAAGAATGGACTCGGGAAGATTCCAAGTTAGTGTACCAGGTAACAGCTACCCTAGTAAGACTTTCTTGGAAGGAATGTATTAGCAATTCCTCATCTTTTGCGTATTCCCCCATCTTCTGACAATACATCTTTAGATGGTTCTTGGGACAAGTAGTCCCCTTGTACTTGTCAAGGTCCAGCACCTTGAACTTGGGAGGGGTGATGATATTGGGTTCTAGGAACAACTCTTTTAGGTTAGCAAAGGCATAATCTTCACCTCCTTCAATGGCCCTGAGCCTTTCCTCTAGATGATCCAACTTTCCCATTTCTGCCATAGCATGAGGGTTTTTACTTGTCGTGGAATGCAAGAGGTGTAGTTGTGGGTGATATTGAGGGCCTTCCAAAGGGTTTTGTAGGGGTATACCACCAACTGCTTGCCCTTCCGTGGCATATCCGAGGTAAGGCTCGAAGTCGGCTAGATTGTGGTGGGGAATTTCATGTGTCCCCCCCACGGTTTAAGAGACATGTGCATGATCAGTTTGGGGTTGTTGGCTCTCAATGGGTATAGGAGTGGAGTTATTGACATTCTTATTGGGAGTGTACGCCACTTTGGGTGGCGTATAGTTGAGAGGCAAGCCATATGGCGGGAAGGCGTGCTCGTTTTGAATTTGTACATTATGGGGGCTGCCCGTACTTCCCAAATCTTTGCCTACCATATCTGAGGTTGGATGATTCATTTGGTTGATGCCGGATGGGGACATCAGGTTCACCTTAGCAACAACGCTGGTAACGGCAATTGCAACCGCATTGGCTTCCATTGTCTTCTTCACGCTCATCATGACCTCCATCATTGTGGCCATTTTCTCTTTAATGGCCTCCATGTCGGCCTTCATCTTCTCTTGTATCTCCTCTACTTCACCCATTACTCTAGCTCTAGCACAAGTTCGGTGAGGACGCCGTAAAGCATGTTTTTTTTTTTATAACAATGATTAAGTTTATTTTATTTTATTTTATTTTATTTTTCAAGGAAAGAATGCAATGAGCAATGCAACCAATGAAAAGCATGGATGTATGCGAATGATGTACAGTTGAAGATTGCGAATTTTTACGCAGGATATGGGGTTGAATCAATTTAGATTTTCAACATGGTCCATGACATCTTTGTCAAGGTGAAAATGGAAGTAACAAGGACATCAACAATCCTAAATATGTTTGGCAGTAGACGAAGCAGTGATGTGACTCGATTCATCTTTTGCCCCAATTTTGCAAGACGGTTACTTCCATATTTTGACTTGATGAACCTTTTTATAAAAGCATGAGCTTGGTTCAACCCTATAATCCAAGGAATGGCAATTCTGATCGCCAATACTTCAACAACATCTCATAGGGATGAATGACTCGGGCATACTTTAAGCTATGCATGGAAAATGTAATTATGAAATTGAGATGCCCGAAGAAACATCCTTTCTTAGTTAAACATGCATTAGGTACCATGTTCAATCATTTTGTTTTGTTGTTGTGTGTTTTTTTTTTTTTTTTAGAAATGGGTTTATGATCCCAACATGGTTGGCTCATGGTGCCTAACACATGCAACTAAGAATGTAGTGTGAAGTTTCACGCTTCCCCTTTTTTGTTTTTGTAGAGGAAAACACAAGGATGAGCAAACATGAAAACAAATGGTATGCAATTTTGTAGATCAAAATGTTTGTTGAACGCATATGCATGATGATGCCATGACTCATGCAAAATGTGAGGCTGGAATATGATAACGGACAAATGCAGGAACGATATGTTCATTATGATGTTATGAAGAGATGCTTATGCGATGCATGATATGAATGTATTTTACGGACACGAGAGCCCGGAAAATTATCTCTTCTTACTTGCGCATTTGGGGGCGCAGTGCCCCATGTGTACAATTAAGAAGGTCATATGGACCTTCCGGCTTCCCGTGACAAAGGACGAGACCAACATACAATGCATGCTAGAGATAAAATGTGGGAGTGACTTGATTCGCACTGATTTTTGGAGTAAAAACGTGGGATAAACTCATTTTTTTCAAAAAGTTATAACTAGTCAAGATCTGAGTGACAATACAAACTTCCTAGCGGTTTCTAATCATATGGTCCATTAAGTCTATCATATGCTGACAATAGCTGAGAAGTCCGTGGATCTCCTCGGGGGCGGAGTAGGTGTCCGCCACTGCTTTAGCCTTGGCTAGCAATGGGGGAAGTTCTTGACTCCTGTTCAAAGTAAGAGCAAATCGGTCCGTCCACATTGTTGCCTCTTGGTGCAATGAATCAATTACCCTTTCCCTTGCTTCCCTTTCTGCTGATATCTTGGCGTACTCATCCTCTAGCCTTTGCTCGTGAGTCGCCGCTAGATTTAGCTTCTCTTTGCACTTATCGATGATGGCCCACATATTCCCTTCAGTCTCGCTTAACTGTTGGGACAAATTTCTTTTCGACCTAAGGCAAACCTTTAGCTCATCCTTCAAGATCATGCCTTTGACCCGTGATGATTCCTTTCACCTCTTCGGAGCTTGAGCTCACTATTGCTGCCCTATAAAGCCCCTCAAAACTTTGCTTTGGTCGTGTTGTTCCTTTCGGGCCTTCTTGGTTTCTCATTCCAAGGCTTCATCGGTGGCCATATTGACATCCCTTAGTTCATCATACTCTTTTCAGACTTTGATGGCTATGGACTTGAACTTCTCTTCGACTACCCAGGCTCTTTCAAGCTCTGCCTTTAGGGCTTGTACCTCATCACTTTCTTCCGAAGCTTTAACCTCATCGTCTCTCACAGTCTTTAGATTTGGGAGCCAATCCAGTCCTTGTGTTCGGACTCTCAGCCACTTATGATAGCCGCCGATGATCCCATTACTGCTTCCCCTAAGCTCTCTGTCCTTTCTTCACGCCGCATCCTATGCCTTGTGAACTCCTTGGAGTACCCTCGCGTTGTGGTCACTGAAACCTCGTGCGATGAAAGGCGTGATGCTTTCGTCTGATGGCACTCCTCTCATGGGACATCCTTCGCATGAAGATAGAATCCTGATTCTTCCTTCCTTCTAGCGAGGGAACAATTTAACAGACGCCCCTCCATGCTAGCCAAGAGTTGGTGCACAACAAACAATTCTTGCGCCGCTCTTTTCACATCCCCGGTCGAACGTGTCATACATGGCCAAAATGGCGACGACCGGGCTTTCCTTGCCATGATGAAAGGCGAGGAAAGCGTCAATCGCTGCTAGGTCCACTAACCCTTCCATATTCGGAAAGAGGACAACTCCAAAGATCAAAAGCGCCAAGATGTCAATAAAAGAAAGCCCATTCGCCTTGATTTGCCAAGGCCTTTGCCCTTTCCTCCAAACACTTCCTTGGTACTCCGACTACCCCATTCCTGTTTTGCTTTACATGGTCCAACTCTTGTGCTGAGATTTTCACCACCTTGGCAACTCTTGTCGTGGAGGGATAGAACCCAGAGAAAAGATATGGCTTCCTTCCTCCCAGTGGGCATCCCAGGATTTCTTCAAACTCTTTCACAGTCGGCACTAGCTGGAAGTCCTCAAATGTGAAGCACCTTAGGGGCTGGTCATAATACTGGGAAAGGGATGCAATCGGTTCCATGGAGACTTCTACCCTAGCTAGGTCCCAAATCTTACCATAGGCTTTGCGGAAGGCTTGCCGTTGAAGTTGACCCATTAATTGCCCCAACTTTCGTAAACTGGTGACCTCTAAGCTCTTGATTTTGACTTGATAGAACCTCTTTTTAAGCGAAGGCTTTTGACTTGATCCCATGTTTTACTAAAGTGAAATAAAATCTAGTGCGAAACAAAACTCCTACATCTATCATGGGTGGAATGGATGAATGCATGAAGAAATGCATATGACACAGATGCAATTTACGAATACGGGAGCCCGAGAAATTGTTTCCTTCTTGGATACAACGTTTGGGCAGCATGGCACCCAACGTATGTTTTTTAAGAAGGCGACACAGACCCTCCGTCGGTTTGCTAAAGTGAGGGGATCAAAGACGAAACCCACGCATGATGCATATGCGAAAGGCACAACATGGGGATGTACATAGTACGACAATATTCACAAACAAATATAAGCAAAAGGGTATATGATACTTATGCATGGCAGTGTGAAAAATGGCACGCAGCGTGTTTGCTCCGTGCCCCTATTTAAGGGACCTATAAGGGAGAGAGCTAACTAGGCTTTTAGTGATAACCCCCAAGGTAGTCATATCTCTCTTGATGGTTTCTAGAGGTATCATCCCCTTCGAAGAACATACTGCAGCAGTAGGGACTACTAGCAACAATATGTTTTCAAAGAAAAAAGCTCTAGATGAGGGTTCACTGTAATCAAGCAAGTCGGAGACCTAGCATGACCACAGATTCACCTCCGCTCCTTATGTTCCCATGAACCCGGGTATAGGGCCCTTTTTCACTCACAGTGTGTGCAAATAGTGTTGGTGTTTGTGTGCATCAAATGAATAAATATTTACCCCATGCATACATTTTAAAACGCACTAAAAGCAACAAAGAGTTTATATACATAAGAACATAATGAAGGAAAACCAACAAAGGGATAAGTCACGGTAAAACATTGCACAAGATTAAATGGCCTAACTCTCTAAAAACAGTCCCCCGTGGAGTCTCCAACTGTCGCAACCTACCCTTCGGCGGGAGGGCGACGCGAGACTCGCGGGATGCGTGTTCCACGAAAGGAATACGCGCGGAGTCGCCACCAACGTTTATTTGAGGAAAACATCGGAAAAACCGGAAAAGACGCGATCTACGAACTTTTAAGTGAAAGGTTCGGGAGTTGTATTTACGCACGGGGAAGGTATTAGCACCCCACACGTCCGTCCCAAGGGACGGCAGCCTTTAATCGAATGTGCAAACATGACTTTGATTTTTATGTTCCCTTTTATATTCTTATATCCTTTATACCCTTTTTATATTTTTTCTTTTTTGTGGTCGACAAGGGTGTTTCCCTTTGCTCCTACGTATTCCTCAATTTGTGATGAGGAAATCAGACCTACGTAGTTCTTTCTTATCAAGTGATTCTTTTTACTTAAGACGTGATCATTTTAAGGCGTTGGACCTTAAAAATGATCCATTTTACTTAGTGAGAAATTGAAATGACAAACTTCCAAAGCCTATTCTTGTGGACGAGCTTGACTAGGCGAGTTGATTTTAGCCTTAGTTTCACTTTAGTTATTAATCAATTCGATTAAGAATGAGAAATCCCAAAGAGAAAACGTCCGATTGATTTTCCGCTTTATTTTACTAAAAGATGTTTTTTTGATTATTATATTATTTTTTACCTCTTTTTGATTTCCAACGTGGTTACGGCACGACCGAACGGTCGGAGTTCATTTTAACCGAAGTTAATGGATAATACAATTCAAACGTTCGGTGGAAATTGATTTTATTTTTAAGTTAAGCTAGAAATGACTTAAGTAAAATGGCTTAAGCACGTCAACAGGGGGTATAAAAAGTAAACAAAACGAGAATAAAAATGCACGAAACACAATGTGGACCACTACGGGTACATAGGATGAATCGAAAAGCTTGGTTCGAGGTACTTACCCGTTGAAGATCGAAGAACGATGAAGAACGAATGAAGAACGTCGAAGAACGGTTGAAACCTTTGCGAGATTCCTCACGGAAAACGTTACGGAAACATTTCGGAAGCGCCTCGGCTTAGATTTTCTTCACGGAAACAATTTTCCCAAGCAAATTCGAAAGAGAGAGAAGTGCCAAAGGGGCTGAACCCCTTTCTTCTTCACTTCCTCCCCTATTTATAGCAAAATAGGGGAGGTGGTTGCCGCCCAGCTCGCCCAGGCGAGCCAGGTTGCTTCCTCCAGAAGCAACAGCCTTCTGGAGGAATATTCTGGAGGGCCCAAGTGGGCCTGGGTGCTATTTGCACCCCCATTTTTACTAAGTACACCCCCCTCTGCTGTTTTTTTGGTGATTCTTTTTTCTTAAAGTTACGGAAGCTTACGAATTTCGTAACGATACTTGTTTTCTTTCCGTAATGTTACGGAACCTTGCGGATTACATAATCATTCCCCTTTTGACTTACGGAATGTTACGAAACCTCACTTAATTATGCAACGATGCTTCCATTTGATTTCCGGTGTGTCACGGAAACTTACGGATTGTGCATCAATATTTTTTTGGTTTTTCGGCATGTCCTGGAATTTCACAAATTGCCTAATGATGGATGCCAAGCACCTCACAAGGACCAAAGAAAGGTCGCATGTCATCAAGCAAAGGTCCCCGGACGAAATTAGGGTATGACAGGGGTTTAGCATTTCAGGAGACACCATAGAACACATGACCATTGTTAAGTAGAGAATATCCTTATAACATCAGACACCTAATAGGAAGACCAACATGTTGTATACTTTTCTTTGCACATCATTACTCACATGATTTTCCTTTTAATAGTTAGTTTACATACCTGTTCATAGTCCACACATATCTTTTCATACTAGAGATGTTACGACTTCTCCTTCCTCTAAATGATAAGGTTTAGTGGACTTCTCACAATGTCGTGGGCAGCGAACCGCTCACGTCGCCGCAATCCAAACACTTCATCGGACCATTCAATCTGTAGGAGCGACGGGCGGTGTGTACAAAGGGCAAGGACGTAGTCAATGCGAGCTGATGACTCGCGCTTACAAGGAATTCCTCGTTGAAGACCAACAATTCCAATGATCTATCCCCATCACGATGAAATTTCAAAGATTACCCGGGCCTGTCGGCCAAGGCTATAGACTCATTGAATACATCAGTGTAGCGCGCGTGCGGCCCAGAACATCTAAGGGCATCACAAACCTGTTATTGCCTCAAACTTCTGTATTCTTTTTCTATTGCAATTTTTGGATTATTATATAACGATTTTTCAACTTTCCATTTTCCAGAATTTTCCATTTATAGAAATAGATAGACTAGAAACGACATCTCTTATCTCAATGACACCAAAGATAGGGATATTAAACGAATGGAATTAGTATACGGATGTAATATAATGAAATAGAGCCACTTTTGGGTTCCCTATGAAATGAGGCATGGAACGGAGCCATTGTACCTATTCACTGAATATAGCTTTACCAAGTAACACAAGTTCCCCGAGAGTTCGATACTCGGTTCTTACTGTTTTATACTACTTACGCGATCCAGTGCACCTGCCGGGATCAAACAAGTTTTTGGCGTCGTTGTCGGGGAACTTCTTTCTACTTGGAAAGCTAGTTCATCCCTAGGCGTCTATTCTTTATTCTTTGATTAACTATGAATATTTGTTTTCAATTCATATTTGTTTTCCTCTTGAACTGGATAACTATTGTTTCTGTTAGTGTTTTATATGCATAGATCTCCCATAGGCAATTTAGTTCCTCTGGACTTGGAGATTGAAGCTACATTAAGAAGGAACAGATCCGAGAGGAGAAGAAAATTACTGCAAGACAGGACAATAGCGTCCATTCTTGAGGAAGAAACTCATTTTTCTGCTTCTTCATCATCTGACTCACTATCATCAAGGGAATCCACTTCAAACTTACCAAAGGTCGTTACCATGGCTTATAACACCAGCAAAGGGTTACCCTTGAGGACTACTCAAACAGTTTAGTGCCGCAATTCTTTACGAGCATTGCACGTTCTGAAGTGCAAGCTCACAACATAAATTACCCTCATTCTTTGATTCATTTAATACAAGGGAACTTATTCCAAGGATTACCAAATGAGGACCCTATGCACATTTGGTGACATTCATTGAAATCTGTAACACTGTAAAGATTGCAGGCGTGCCAGATGAAGCCATTAGACTCAATCTATTTTCATTTTCCTTGGAAGGAGAAGCCAAGAGGTGGCTCCACTCATTTAAAGGTAACAGTCTGAAAACCTGGGAAGAAGTTGTTGAAAAGTTTCTGAAGAAATATTTCCCAGAGTCAAAGACTGCGAAAGGGAAAGCTGCAATCTATTCATTTCATTAGTTCCTTGACGAGTCCTTGAGTGAAGAGTTGGAGAGGTTTAGAGGTTTATTGAGAAAGACTCCCACCCATGGGTTCTCTAAGCCAATTCAATTGAATATGTTTATAGATGGGCTGAGACCACAAACCAAGCAACTGCTAGATGTTTCAGCAGGGGGAAAAATAAAGCTGAAGACCCCTGAAGAGGCAACTGAGCTAATTGAGAATATGTCATCTAGCGATCATGCCATTCTGCGCGACAGAGTTCATCAACCCACAAAGAAAAGCTTGTTAGAGCTATCATCACATGACGCTTTATTGGCACAGAATAAGTTGCTTTCTAGGAAACTTGTGATTTTAACATAAACACTTGGTAAGTTGCCAACTAAATTGTCTATTGGTCAACCTACACATTTTTCTGTTTTGCAGGTTATAGGTTGTACCATCTGTGGTGAGGCTCATGAAATAGGACAATGTATTCCCATTGAAGAAAACACTCAAGAAGTTCACTATATGGGAAATCAACAGAGACAAGGATATACTAAAGGAGGATTCTCAGGCTTCCAACAGGGTCCTTATAACCAACAAGGACAGTGGAGATCACACCCTATAATCAATTCAACAAGGACCAAGGTGGACCTTCCAACAGGCCAATTCAACAAGGGCCTAACATCTTTCAGAGGACTACTAAGCTGGAGGAGACTTTGACTAAGTTTATGTAGGTAACAATGTCAAATTATAAAAGAACTGAGTCAGAATTGAAAAACCTTGAGGTCTAGGTGGGACAACTGGCCAAGCAGATAGCTGACAAGTCATCCAATAGTTTTATGGCGAATACAGAAAAGAATCTCAAGGAGGAATGCAAAGTTGTGATGACAAGGAGTATGAGGTTTGTGGAGGCAGAGGATGAGGATAGTGTTGTATCCAAGAAGAAAGCTGCTGAAAAGAAAGGTATTGATGAAAAGAAAGATGATGAGACAGGTGAAAGCAATCAGGAAAAAGAAAAACAAATAATGGTCAAGAAAAAAGAATTAAATGACCAAGAAAAAGAAAAATAAGTTGAAAAAGAAAAAGATGAAAAAAAATAAGAATGAAGAGAGTATAAGTGAACAAGCTAGAGAGAAGAAAAGAGAAAAAGCTGTGAATGAAGGTGCGGAAGTACCATATCCTGTGGTACCTTCCAAGAAGGAGAAGGACCGCCATTTGGCGAGATTCTTAGTTATCTTCAGGAAACTGGAAATAACCATGCCCTTCGGAGAAGCTTTACAAAAAATGCCACTCTACTCTAAGTTTTTAAAGGATATGTTAACAAGGAAACACAAGTATATTCACCAGGAAAACATTGTTGTGGAAGGAAATTGTAGTGTTGTGATTCAAAAGATCCTTCCACCCAAGCATAAAGACCTTGGGAGTGTAACCATTCCTTGTTCAATTGGATAAGTCACTATGGGAAAGGCTCTTATTGATTTGGGAGCCATTATTAACTTAATGTTAGTCTCCATGTGCAGAAGGTTGGGAGAGTTGGAGATCATGCCCACTAGAATGATTTTACAACTTGCTGACCGCTCCATTACCAGACCATATGGAGTAATTGAAGATGTGCTGGTCAGAGTAAAACATTTTATCTTCCCGGCAGACTTTGTGGTAATGGATATCTGTGAAGATAATGACATTCCTGTAATATTGGGAAGGCCATTCATGTTAATTGCGAGCTGCATAGTTGATATGGGGAGAAAGAAGTTGGAGTTGGGCTTTGAAGATCAGAAAATTGATTTTGATTTATTTGTCGAAGACAAGCCTGCTCCAGAACAAAATGTTTGCTTACAGGTAATGGAAGTGGGTAAGGAGGTTCTGGAAGTAAGAACCAAAACGTGATCACCCATTGAGGTAAAAGCGTCAAGCTAATGACGTTAAAGAAGCGCTTCCTGGGAGGCAACCCAGTTCTAATTTTTGCTAATTTCTGCTATTCTTTTCTTTTATGTATGGCATAATGTGGAACTTGCTTCATAATCATTACATTGGGGTATATCAGCTTGTTTTTGAATGATAGATATAAGGGTTTCAATTTCTTGAGGAAGGGACTGAAAAATAACTTTAGAATTTTTTTTCTTCTGAAAATCAATCCTCTCGTTAAATGCATCTTTTGTCATGCGCTAAGCGGAGAGTCTCTAGCGCTTAGCGCTCAACCCTTGCACCTCAAGCTGATTTGGTCCACTAAGCTAGCCAAGGCTGAGCTAAGCCCATTCCAATTCGATCTGAATCCGGCTAAGTGAGGGCCTATTAGCTAAGCGCATCGTATTCACTAGCTAAGTGTAACATGTCACCGCTAAGCCCATTTCGATGCGGCCAAAACTGGGTTTCATTAAGCTAAGCGCCACTCATGCCAGCTAAGCCCAATTCCTTGCGGCCATGGCAGCGCTAAGCGATTCATCTTCCTCTATGAGCATGCCCCTCTGTATTCAAGATGCATTATTTTAGCTAAGTTGGCCCAGAGCCTGGCTCAGCGAGAGTTGTAGGTTTTATGACCTATAGAATTCGCTAAATGCCCCTTCTGTGTGCTAAGCCCAGCTTTTATAAAAAAAAAATTTAGATTTTGAATTTCAAACTTGGGCTAAGCGCACAGTTTCGCTAAGTGAGCCTCTTTGAGAAACCAAACGTCTCTCTGGCCCGCTTAGCACTACGGTTCGCTAAGCGAGAGGGTCGAAAATTACTTAAGTGAGTGTAACATCAGTTACACTCACATTTGCCTAAAATTCTCAGAGCATTTCCTGCATTTTCTGTTTCGCCCAAATCTATGCAACCTGCATTCTTGCTTTCTTTTTGCATCTTTTATGCATCGTCAGCAATCAACAATCCAAGTAAGTTCCTCATTCCTTTTTCTTTCTCTTTTAGTTTGTTGAACCTTAGGTTTGAAAACCATAGATTTCGCTTTTGATTGCTAGGGTTTGAATGATTTTATATTAGTGAAAGATTGGGATTTTGTGAATGATTATGTTGTGTAGATAGTTTTGACTGGTTTGCATGTTTGATATGCCTTTTAGAGGCTTAGAAATGGAACAAAACGAACTGTGTTTTCTGCGTTTTTTCTGGAAAACACAATGAATTCGCTAAGCGTGCATGCTGCGCTAAGCGAGTTCATCAAAATTCATTGAATATATGTGTTTTTAGACGAACTCGCTAAGCGCGCCTACCGCGCTAAGCGAGTTCATCTTGTAAGGATGAACACTCATCCTCCTGTTGAGATACCTGTGACTAAGCGAGGCTGATTTGCTAAGCCCCCATACTTAGTGAATTTTCTGAAATTATTGGAACGCTATGCGCCACTATGCTAAGCTTAGCGCATATTTTTTGCGGCGTTGATTAGGCTAAAGCGCATGCTGTTTCACTAAGCCGATGTGTTATATTTTTTAGGGCGCGCTGAGCGAGTTGTATCCCGCTAAGCGCCCATCGTTAATTTCAGCCCTTTATTTCTGCTTTTAAACTTGAATAAATTTGATCTAAGGTGAATTTTGAGTTCTTTTCATTACATATGGCATCGAGAAAAAGAGCCAGAGCAGATGACAGCCCTTCATCATCCACTCCAGCTCCTCCGTCAACAACAATAAGATCGGATGTCCAGAGCTCCCAAACCTTAGTCCCTATGCTACAAAGCTTATTCCAAGGACAGGTTATTATCATGCACAACTTGCGAGAATTGGCTCACCAAAGGCCAATTATAACTACGGAGCAGTTCCTTGAGCAAGTAGCATGGCCTGGAGCTCTACCTTTAGTGGTGAGACCCAACGAGGCTGCTCCTCTTGAGCCCACACCTGCACGAGTTGAACCAGTACCAGCTGATCCACAATCTCCAGTGGCGAATCCACCTTCTCCTGAGCTTGAAGTACTTCCCCCATCTCCACCTATTATTATCATCTCTGATTCCCTCATCTGGAGAAGCTGCTGCTCCCCCTGATTCCCCAGTTGGAGAAGCTGTTGATCTTTCTAATTGCTTATCTGGAGAAGTTGTTGCCCTCTCTGATTCCCAGATAGAGAAGCTACTGATCTTTCTAATTCCTTATCTGGAGAAGTTGTTGCCCTCTCTGATTCCCCTGTTTTTCCATCTGATAGATGAGGAGGATGCTCAGACTCAGGATACACAGGATCTATCTCAAGACTTTTAAATTCCTGATGATTTTTCTTTTTGGATAATAGTTATAACTATATTAGTTTCCCTACATTGTTTTGAGTAATTTTGGTTTCCGTTTATAATTATATACTTATACTTTTTGTGAATAGGTGGTATGCTTGTTTTGAAGCATATGGAACAGTTTAACTTGACTTTGAAGATTATGCAGTGAAAAACTTTTATCTCTTTGTGAAAATTGGTGTTATGAACTGATTTTGGATTGAATGCATGATTGTGATGGAGTTTTTGTTTCTTTTCATAAGTTTGAGCAAGTATGTATGTTAGACAAAGAAAGAACAAGAATGTGAGTTTGCAATTAGAATTGTTAGTCAGTAGACAGATTGATTGAGAAAGAAAAGCTTGAACCATAACCGGTGAGAGTGTGATCTTAAACTGTGAGTGAACGACTAGCTTTGAGTAATAGTCTTTGCATCAATCTCTGAATTTTAGAATGAAATGTATGAATGAGGACATGATGAAGGCCATGATTGTATATACAAGCCAATTGACCAAAAAGCTTACCTTGAATTATAATTGTATCCTTTGCACCCTTTGTAAGCTAAATTACATTTTTCAAAATTGAACCCTGAGCTTGAATGAATATCTCCTGATACCTTGCTTAGATTCTAGGAGAGCAGATGGTTCAAGGAAATTGGCCCTAAATTTGGGGGAGTTAACCGGGATGTAAAGTGAAAGGTAAAGCACATCAGCACACACAACAAATAAATTGTATTAAAAAAAAGAGAGAAAGAGCAATCAAAGGAAATGTGTGTTGTTGTGATAAGGTCAAATACAAGTTAAAGTGAAAGGCTAGTGAATAAGCTAATTGTATTGAAAAGATTACTTGGACAAGTCTAGGATTTGTGCTCTCTTAGAATCTAAGCCTTTGAATTCTAGAAAAACCAATTATTTTTGTAGCCAAGCCTCACTATAAGCCTGTAAAAGTCCTTCTGATTCTGTTTATGCATTTCTAACTTTATGGCTTGAGATGAAGTTCAAAGATTAGACCTTTTGCTAGTTGTTATTGATGAATAACTTAAACACTTGTGCTTGAGTGAAACAATAGCCATGAGAGTGTGGTTTAAGCTACTTTCCTTGATATATATCTTATGCCTAACTTCATCTAATTGTACAGGTTACATTTTATTCTTCTCTTTGAATAACTGCATGCTTTGTGAAAGACAAGTGATGAGGGCATTTTGCTTCATTCTTTTATCATGCAATCAATAGTTTTTGTTACATACACCTTTGTAAATAGTCACTACATATTCTTGCCACTTGGGGACCAGTGAGTTGTTCTGTATTTGCTTGAGGACAAGCAAAACTGTAAATTTGGGGTAGTTGTTAGTCGATGAATACGACTAACTTTTGTGTAAGAAATCTGTGAAAATTGTATCTAACTCCTCCCATTTATAGTTATTTTATAGTGTTGTAATTACTTTTTGTTAAAGATAGGTAATAAATACTTAGTACTCCTATTTTGTGTATTTAATAATCATTTCCTCTCAATTTCAGGTTAATTAGGCAAGTTTGTGAAGTGCTGATTTTCATCTGCTCGCTAAGCCAATCTGTCAACTCAACGAGCCATCTACTGAGCGCAACACTCCATCTGCTGAGCACGAGGAAGAATTTGGAAGAAGGATGAGTTGTTCATGTTCACTGAGCGAAGTGTCATCCCGCCAAGCGCATTGCTTGCATGCATCCACTAAGCGAGAATAAGAGCGCTAAGCCGAAATTCACCTATGTGCGCTAAGCGCGCCAGAGTTGCGCTAAGCGCGCAAGCACCAACAAGGCCACATATTTAAGCCTGAAATCAGATATGGAGAGGGATTTTGGGCAATTCTCGAAGCTTTTGCATGTTTAGAGATTTCTAGAGAGAGAAAGGTCCAAGTTCCAGAGAGTTTTGAGAGCTTTTGCTGCGCAAAGACTAGCAAAGAACTGAGCATGAAAAGGAAGCCATCCTGAGAGCATGAGATGAGTCTATGAGTGATTGTGAGGTTCTAGAGGTGGAGGAGACATCCGCACTACTTGTATTTCTTCAATCCTTCATTTTTCTCTTCTCTTTGTTGTAAAGGAAGCTTCCTAGATATGGAGAGCTAAATCCTCTGTTGGTTCTTCCTTCTAGGTACTTGATGTAAATACCTGTATTATCTATTTAATGATGTTTTATGTGTTCTCTGTGCTATCAGTACGTCATTTCAGTGTGCTTTTGCCTTGATCACGTAGATGCATGCTTTGTTAGGATCATTCAACAATGGAAACTGGTGTGATTCCTAGAACTTGATAGGACAAGGCTAGTTTATCGTATTATCACGAGGGATCGGGATACGGTAACCTAGTTGTTTGTATGTTTGTCTTAATACGGTTCTGGTCGTGTTTAGTCCAACAAGAGGAATCTGAGGACGATGCTTGATCAGGATTAGGCTAGACTATCATGAGGAATCGGGGTTTAGCATTTCAGGAGACACCATAGAACACATGAGCATTGTTAAGTAGAGAATATCCTTATAACATTAGGCACCTAATAGGAAGACCAACATGTTGTCTACTTGTCTTTAGACGTCATTACTCACGTGATTTTCCTTTTAATAGTTAGTTTACATACCTATTCATAGTCCACACATATCTTTTCATACTAGATATTTATTCATTAAATATAGCTTTACCAAGTAACACAAGTTCCCCGAGAGTTCGATACTCGGTTCTTACCGTTATATACTACTTACGCGATCCGGTGCACTTGCCAGGATCGAACAAGGATCCCTACACATGTTCTCACTACTCCCCAATTGTGAATAACTCATCCCTTAACTCTAAGCGGGTTCACGTGTGTATTCTGGCAGCGTTAGTGGCATCTCTAGTAATTTGATGAGATTCCTCAAGCTTTTTCTCTTATTTGCTCTGATAGGGTTTCCAAGCGTTAGAGAGAAGGAGAAGAGATTAAAGCCTTCATTTTGTACTATCTTCATGCGATTCACATTTCTCTCTCCATGAATAATATTTTGCAATCCCAATGGTGAAGATGTGCATAATTGAATTGGGAACCAAGTGTCTAATTTTCAAGACGATCCAATGGTTAACGAGTCCGGATCATAGTTTTACTGGATAGGTTTTGAGTCTCTATGGGAAAAGAAAAAGCTACGATGCGAAGGACATTTCTCTTAGCTCCAACACTTTTTTTGCAATTTCCAACGGTGAGAATGCTTGGAAATGAGTTGCAAACCTAGTGGTAAAATATCATGACAATCCAACGGTTAACGAGTTCGAGACCATCATTTTACTAAGACAAGTTTGAGTGTATGCGGGAAAAAGAGAGGATTTCGGGAAGGGAAAAGAGAAAACGAAATTGAGAGGAAGAGGAGGTGCAGAGCCTATCGTCAGTTTGAAAACTGACCTAACATGTCTCTATTTATAGCTAGGGTACTCCTAACCTATTATTTACTCTATTTATTTATTTTTATTATTTTATAAAAAGGAACTCTATTTTATTTCCTATCAAATGAATATCTTTTTTTTATTTTCCTTCAAACCATTATTTTAATACAATTATTTCTCTGTATTTATTTAATTATAAAAACCTCACCATTTTCTAAAACTATTTTTTTTAACTAAAAAACCTTTTTAATTTATTTACGAAGAATGGGATGTTATAGTATAGTAGTATAATTTTGCATCTGTCTATTGGAAAAAGAAAAAACAAAACACATGTGTGCATGTTTTGCAAGTTGTTTTGCATACTATAGTAAGGTTCTGATCATTTTGTGCACTTTGCATTCAATAATTGTTTGACATATTACATTGGTATTGTTAGTGTTGTTATATAGAATAAGTGTAGCAGCATAACAGAGTATAGTGAAAACAGAGGAGTAGTGTAGAGAAAACAGGGTAGTAGTGTAGAGAGTAATATGTGCATACTGTAGTGAATTTTGTATCGCAAAACTGAACTATCCTGTGGAGTTTGGTTGCGCAACTTGGTGTCCAAAGTTTATCTCCTATTCTAAGCAAAATTAATCCCTTTGGGGTTTGGTTTGGGTTAAAATTAGTAAATTCTGCCTCTAACTGAGTTTTAGTGGTAGGGGCAATTTGGTCATTTCACATGAAACTATCTTAGAATGGGCTGAAACTTTGCCTGAATGTAGAAAAAAAATTCATACATCAAGGTGTCTTGTGAGGGATTTATCTGGACCACTTTTAGAATTTTTTTTTTCTATTTTCATGATTTTTAAAAATCACCAACAGAGGAGGAGTAGTGTAGAGAAAACAGAGTAGTAGTGTAGAGAGTAATATGTGCATACTTTAGTGAATTTTGTATCGCAAAACTAAACTATCCTGTGGAGTTTGGTTGCACAACATGGTGTCCAAAGTTTATCCCCTATTCTAATCAAAATTAACCCCTTTGGGGTTTGGTTTGGGTTAAAATTGGCAAATTCTGCCTCTAATTGAGTTTTACTAGTAGGGGCAATTTGGTCATTTCACATGAAACTATCTTAGAATGGGCTGAAACTTTGCCTGAATGTAGAAAAAAATATTCATACATCAAGGTGTCCTGTGAGGGATTTATCTAGATCACTTTTTGAATTTTTTTTCTATTTTCATGATTTTTAAAAATCACCAACAAATTACCAAAACAAATGGTTATGGAAGGGTGCACAAGTGTAAGCTTCTCTTTGAAAAACAAAGACCAAATTTAGTGAAGATAGGAAAGGGGTGGAAACAGTTTTGCAGGTATGTAGGGTTCAAGGAAGGGGATGACTTGCATTTGTCTTTGATAGTGAAGAAAAGGAAGATTATGTTGATGTAACAAAAGTTTAAGTACATTTAGTAGGGTTTTTTTTATTATTTAAGTACACATTTATGACAACATGTGGTTACATATGGACATGTGTATTATTAGGAGAAGTAAATATTATGGTCTATAAAAACCAATGACAGGAAACACTTATTATATTGGTATAATATATTTTAATTATATATTATAAATTATATGCATGAAATCCAATGGTTATTTTTATTTATGTTATCTATATTATTTCAAGATGATTTTTTAAAGTTTCATTTTATTGATCAATATTTTCCAATAACTTTCATTTGCTATTAAAAAATTTTCCAAACATTGTACACAAAATATAAAAATCATTATAATAAATTTTATTGATCTAATAATGTTTTTTTTTCAAATTATATAAAATTTGACGAAAAATCATATAATGGTATTTCAATATGTATACCTCACACGGATTGATAATGCGTATAGGCAATACGTAAAAGTATTTTCATTTTTTTGTATCACTGTTGGGTGTATAAAATCGTACGAGTAGGTGTAGGAAGAAAATATCTTAACCAACATAATTAATTGTTACCGAAGCCGATTACAACGCAGTTTTGGTCGAAGACGGACTGTGACTCTATATAGCCAATTTGTAAGTGTATTTTCGATTTTTCACTCTCACTGCTGGGGGTATAAAATCATATGATGGGTGCAAGAAGAAAGTATCTTATCCATGATAAATAATTGTTGCCAAAGCCCATGACTACACCATGGTGTGCCAAAATGAATTGCTAATCTGTATCGACAATCCGTAAATGTATTTTTGGTTTTGCCTCTGATTGCAGGCTGTATAAAATGATATGGTGGGTGCAAGAAGAAAATCTATTAACCAATATAAATAATTGTTACCAAAGTCCATGACTATACAATTTTGGGCCATAACGGATTTTCATTCTATCCGTAAGAGCATTTCCAGTATTTGGTTTATTAGAGTTGGGTGTATCAAATAATTTGGTGGTACAACTAGAAAATGTCTCAAACGAATCCGTCTCACTAATGCATTTCGGCCCAAAATGTAACTGAACAACCAAACACTTCAAAAGTTTTAAAACTTCTCAGAACACGTAACATAGTGAGAATACAAACCATATTCTCAGAAGCACACCAAAATGATGCGCAGGAAGAAGACCAACGAAGAACAACAAGAACGTCATGGTTGATGCTCTAGGGAATGATGACTTTCTAAGAGACGCGAAGATAGGTGGATTCATGACATTCGATTTCTTCCATCAGGTATGTGTTCTTCATCAAAATGTAATCCATTTCAAGTAGTTTTTTTGAAACAATAAAAGTGAACCAACTATTGTTTCGTTGTTTCATTTCACAAGTATACACAAATTTTCTTTTAAGGGATACAATAAGAAATTTTGCAATGAGAAATTCGGGTCCCAAAATTGGTTTCAATAAGTTATTTTTCACTTTAAAATACTATGTCAACCATAAACAAACTATAATGATTACCATTTTTGTATTGTTCAAATGTAATCAATCAACAATATAGTTGATTATATTGCATCCCTTAAACTCTAACAGATTAAAAGTATGAAATTAGGAGTATATTATGTTGCATGTATTATTTGTTAAATAGCAATAAAGCCTAAAACAGAGCATTGATGAAGTAAAAAAATTCAAGTTTGTTTATTTACATGAAAGTATAAACTTGAATTGGAAAATAGTTAATTAAAGAAATGGAATTGACTGGGATTGCTAGATGTGTTGAGTGATAAATACTAATAGTGATTAAGACTAAAACAAATTAATTTCTTCTATTTTGGAATATGTAGAGATAACTAAAGATCCACACAATGGCACAATGTAGTTGTTACTCATGTATTTGTCTTAATATAACAAATTATATTGCTTTTGATTGAGTACATTATATTGCATGTCTTGACTATAAAACAAAAATAATACATATTAAGCCAAAAACAAAGTCATTTTTCCTAGATGTCGTTAGTATTAAATTATCATTCTACATAACCCTTTAAACAATGAAATGTATAATATTTGGCTTTGGTGCATATGAAACAAGATACTCTATATTACTGCTTGGTTATAATTTAGCTATTCAAATGTTTATCATGAATGTGAATAGTCTCTTGAGTTGTTCCTGTACGTGCTATTTTTGTTTTTCAAAAAATGTGTACATTGTTCAAAAACCTATACAGAATACGTTACTATGTAAATGACATTTTTTATATATCGATTTTTGAACATACTTTCCAATGTCAATGAAATAAGACTCTCTCTTTGTTTGTCCTAAGTTTTGAAAAAAAAATTAAAAATGAAGTTTCTACATACTGGGAGTTGATTGATAAGCAAGGGAGGGTGTAACACCCCATTTTTCGTAAAATGAATAAAAAGTTTTATTGAAAAATTAATAGTTTTTAGAAATTAAACAAATGAGAGAAAATGGTTTTTGTTAATTAAAATAAGGGTTTCATAGTATTAGAAAATCAATAGAGTAAAATGATGTTTTAGAAAATAAAGTGATGTTTTAATTGGTATTTAGTGAAAGAGTAAAATATAGTTTATTTTTATATAATAATAAAATAAAGAAAAAATAGAGTAAATAATAGGTTCTGAGTACCTAGTTATAGATAGCAACATATTAGGTCAGTTTTTTACATTTACCATATGTTTCTACACTCTATCTTCCTCCCAAATTCGTTCTCCCTTATTCCTCTTCCAACACCCTCTCTTTTTCCCGCATATACCCAAACCCGTCCTAGTAAAATTACAATCCTAGACTAGTTATCTATTGGATCATCTTGAAATTTAGAGACCACCTTCGAAACTTATTTTGGCAAATTTGCACCATTGAGATTTGTGAAATAATGTCTGTAAAGAGAGAAATGCCCCTCACACGAAGATAGTGAAATTGAGGCTCCAACCCCTTCTCCTTTTCTCAAACGCTTGGAAACCCTAGTAGAGCAACCAGAGAAAAAGCTTAAGGAGCCTTAGGGAACCACTAGAGACGTCGCTATCGTTGCTGGACTACACACGTAAGCCTCCTTAGAGGTAAGGGATGAGTTTATTGCAATTAGGGTTAGAATGAACATATGTAAGGATCCTTAGAGGATCAAATTGAGATTTATTTTGGGATGTTTATTGTATTGTAATTTTTCATTTATGATTATAATCATGAGATTGTTATGTTTGACGAACCAATTGATACCCTAATGCGAATTGGTTGATAAAATTGAGTGTTCTTGGTGTTTTTGAACCTATGATTTTGATTCCTTTGATTTTGATATGATTATGTGAAATTGATTGAGGGGTTTTACTCCCCATGTTGTGAGAAACATTTTTGTATAATTCGTTTGTATTTTGGATGATATTTACTATATTAGCGTGAGAATTAAATTGTTGGAAACGTTCTTTGCCATGTTTTGGTCTCATAAGCTTATTACGTGTTGATTATTATAACATATATATATGTATATGAATTGTTAAAATAAATTAGGAATTAATAGTTCAAATAATAAAATTAAATCGAAGAAAATTAACATATTAAGATTCAACGATAAATACTTTCAATGCATTTTTAATTTAATTATTTATTAACCCTTTTTAATTGAAAATAATATAGTTCGATTTATTATATACATGTTTTGTGCCATTAAATATTAATACTATGTGATGTTTATATGATTCATTAGGTTTGATAACATAATGCGTTAGGATTATAACATTGTGATTGAGATTGAGTGTATGTGATAAATTAAGTATGCGTTGAATTGTAAAATACATGTGTATTGAGATTTTGTATGCATTGAGTTATGAGCTACGAATTGTACAATCACATGGTTGTAAGACCCTTTAAAGGCTATGAGTTAATGCGCGAGGAGTATTGTGATGGGATCCACTGTGGGAACCTGACAAATCAAATCACTTTGAGGCGCAACGAGTTAAAATAATTTTGAAAACAATTCAGTAATTATGTGTATTGCAAAGTTCAAACTCTAGTGGCACATATATGATTTTAAATGCTTATTTTAATGAGATGATTAGTCATATGAACATAACACATTAATATTATTACTGTGCGATATATATATGATGCATGAGGCGTGATAACGTGATATCTTGGGATTATGAAAGTGTGATGAACAGTGTGTAAGGGACAAGTTAAGTATGTGTTAAATTGTGAGATCACACGTGTATTGAGATGTTGTGTTCATTGAGTTGTGAGCTATAAACCATACAATCACATGACTATAAGACCCTTTAACGGCGATGATTTAATGCATGATGAGTATTGTGATGGGATCCACTGTGGGAACCAGACAAGTTGAATCACTTTGAGTTGCGACGAGTTAAAATTATTTTGAGAACAATTGAGGAGTCATGTGTTTTGTATAGTTCATAGATAGAGTTTACATGTTAAAATGTTTTTTGGGTTAGACCTGAATCAGGAGGAAGAGGCCCTGACAAACTCTTCAGACTTTAGGCTTTGGGGGTAAATACACCCCGTTTTGAGTGCTCCTTTAAGTCTGTGCTGATCCCACATGATTGGAGAATTCTCGCAAAACAATGTGACCCTGACTGGTCTTCCTATGATTTTACCTAGTGAGAGTGACCTGACTTAATAATGTGTGGTATGTCTTGTCATGTACTCCTAGGCACCTAAAAAGGTTTTTCACTGACATGGTACCACATTGCATACAAAATTGAGTTTTAGTATATCTGTTGCATAATGCCTGTGTAATGATCATGTTGACTTGTTATGTGATGGTGGGTAAGGAATTGTGTGAGTGTGAGATATTGTGTTGTAGTTGAGATGTATTATTTTGAACACATGATTAAAGTGAAGGTGTGGAATGTGATTTGTTATACTTATATTATATTATATTATATATATATATATATAATGATGTTACACTATGAGTGGTAAAATGATGTGAATTGTACTATGTTGAGCTTGTTATACTTATATTATATATGTGTGTGTGTGTGTGTGTGCTTTTGTTTATCTCTTACTATTTAGGAATGTGATAACTCACTCCCTGTGTGTTGTTTGTGTTTGGATTTTGTGATGATCTCGAACCTTGTGTTCATGGGACCAGATGATTAGGTAGATGACTTTAAAGAACTTTGTGCTAGAGGACGTTGGGATACAACGCTCTGATCAAATATGGCATTGGGGCATGGGTTTTATATTATTTGCATAATATTATGAACATGTTACTTTACGTTGTTTTGCTACTTAACTTGTTTTCCTTTTGAAAAAAAAATGGACATCCTTATTTTGGGTTGAAAATGATTTTAATTTGATGATTAACGTGGATATGAACCTTTTATCCACATGAACTCTTTTATGCTTTTTATAAAATCTAATTTATGTAGTTTTGCATTCCCATGTATTTTGTTATATAAATATGTATATCAGGGTAAAAGGTGTTAGAGGGGGTATCAAAGGTTGAAGTGGTTGAATATGACAAAGATTCAATTCTCATCTACAAAGGCTGGCCTGAATTTAGAGGACTAAATGAAATTTACAACTAAAGGGAGATAATGTTTTCTTATGTGGGTGACCGTAAATTCCATGTTAGGTTCTTCAAACAAGATCCATAGCTTGCAAGAGTTAATGAGCAATTGAATAAAAAAATACAGGAGCTTTTGACTTTGATGATCAAAGACATGCTTAATTCAAGCAAGGAAATGATATTTATTCCCTATTTGTTATGGAAAACAGTTTTAGTTGTGTTTATATTTTTATGGTTTTGATGTGAATGTTTAGACGACTTCTAAGTTAGTTGTCAACTTTTGTGTTATCTATTATTAGTATCTTTTGTGAACAAATACTGTTATATATTGATAATTATTATAAGAGTAAATTACACTCGTATCCCCTATGTTTTTTTTTCCAAATTACACCTGATACCCCACCTTTTTTGCACCATATACACCTAGACCCCCTCTCTCCTAAACATCATTTAATAATTTAACAGAAAATAGACACATGTTGGTCACATGACTTTTAATGAAAATTTATGTTTAAAATATTCTCATCTTCTTCCTCACACTCTCACCCCTTGTGTTTTTTCCAAATTGTACCCGACACCCCTCTTTTTTTGCACCCTATAAAAAATCCCTTAATTGTTTAGCTCACGTTACACCTAGACCCCCTCCCTCTTAAACATCATTTAATAATTTAACAAAAAGTAGACACATGTTGGTCACATGACTTTTAATGAAAATTTATGTATAAAGTACCCTCATCTTCTTCCTTTCGACTCCATAAAAGACATGACACTATTTTCAACCTGAAAATATTTTAACACTCTACCCATTTTTTTCATTTTTTCTCTAATTGGACGTGAATCCACCTTGTTGGCACACATCTGTTAACACTCTTCCTTCTTCTTCTTCTTCTTCTAGTTCAATCTTTTTTGGTACTTGATGGGTTGTTTGGTTGTTGCATTTTTGTTGGACGTGTTCCTAGTAATGCCTATTGATTGAATATGATCCTCTGCTTCAAATTTTAGTATTTTGCTCATGAATTTGTGTTTTTAACTCCTTTCTTTGAAATATTTATTTTTGATGACTAGGTGTTTGATATAATGTCTCAATCAAGAGCCACATCTTCTTCAAGTGTTAGCAACAATGAAATAAGAGTCATATATTAAAGGAAAAACTGTTATTGCCTTAAGAAAGGTCCATTCATAGGGTCAATTGTTAATTTGTTATTAAGTATTTAACAAAAATGTTATGGAAATTTTGTTTGCTCACATATTTCAATTGACGTTGATTAACGACATTAACAAAAGGGGGGTAAAAGTAATGTAAAAAAAGGAGGGGTATCGGGTGCAATTCGAGAAAAACACAGGGGTGCGAGTGTAACAAAAATGTTAGGGCAATTTCATCTACTCACATATTTCAATTGACGTTAGTTAACGACGTTAACAAAAAGGGGGGGGGTAAAAGTAATGTAAAAAAGGGAGGGGTACCGAATGCAATTTGAGAAAACATAGAGGGTGCAAGTGTAATTTAATTTACTCTTATTATAAATGTTCAAATATTTTCATTTTTCCAATTTTGTGTGAAAGACTAAATGTGGTAGTAGCAGAGCCCAAATGGGTAGCATGCCCAATATAATGCAGATAAAAAAAAGCTTATGTCAGCAATTATACGAAATCCCAACCAAGGGGATATTCCTTTCTTTATCAGCAAACCTATAACAAACTTACAATATTTTTTTCAATCCTTGTATTTTCTTTTTGTCCTTTCTGTTGTTGGCCATGATTGGCAATCTTTTTCCTTAAGTATGAATCATTATAAATACCATGAAATGGAAATAACAATGCAAGGAAAATTTAAGTAAAAATCCTTTTAGTATGTTCTTAGCAGTAGAAATTTTCTACCTTTCTCTATCAGAATGTGTTGCCAAAATGATGGCAGTAATACATATTTTTTATTCAAAGACAAAACTATTAGTATACACAGCCATATACATGATAATACCTACATACATAGTGAAAAAATACTAACTAATTGACAGTATGAAATTATATACCATTTATAATACTGCACACGTCCTAATACATGTATTATGGCACCAATTTGTAGAATTGAAAGTTCCAAGGACAACCTATATTCAGTATTTTGAACAATAACTTGCAAACATCCTTTGTTTCTAGGGAGACCTTTTGTCAATTGGCTTCACTAGGGTTTGTAGTAATCGCAATAGGTTGATTCTAAGTCAGACCCTAATTTCATCCGGTGTGATGTTTTCACTATCCACTTGTGATGTTTTGATCACTTACTAAGTAAATTACAGGGTTTGGCACCGGTTGCAATGCAAGGGTGAGGGATCGCTCGAATTGATGTTTGATTGTCGAATCCGGGAACAAAAACCACAAGGAAAAGGGCGAAATGGCCATTTTGTGGAAATTTCTGGACCCTAGCTCGCCCAAGCTAGCATCTGGCTCGCCTGGGCCATGAAATTCCTTCAACCCTAAGTAACTAGCTAGCTGGGTGAGCTGCTACCTTCAAGGCTAAGTAACTAGCTCACCTGGGCGAGCTTCCCCTGCCCCAAATGGCTTTTTCCTATAAATAGCCATGAAGGGGAAGGGGCAAAGGGTTCAGAAAGTTTAGAGAGGAAGAAAAACGAAGGGAGAGGAAGGAAAAAGAAGAAAAGCAAAGCCAAGGTGTTGCCGAATCACAATCGAGGATCATTCCCTACGTCGCTTCTCTTGTTAGCCTTGTACCCGGTGCAACAACCAGTTAGTTCTTCTTCCTTTTCTTTTCTTTTCTTAAGAGTCGAATGTAATCCATGTACCCTTATGGGTCCTCTCTGATATTATGTATGTATTCATCTTCTCTCCTTTATCGTTGGTAATTTTATTTCATTTGTAAGGTTTAATTCTAGCCGACCACCAGTGTCGTGGAATCGTTTTCTTTTCTTTTATTAGACAAGAGACTAATAAACAAATAAAGGAAATCAATTCACAACCAAACTTCTTTTTATCAAATATCACTTGAGATCGTTTCAAGGTCCAACGCCTTAATGATTCCCTTCGCGTTTCAAAATTTAAAGCGTCATTTCGAGATCCAATACCTTAACGACTCTTTGTTCGCAAATAAAATAAATCTTTCAAAAAACATAAAATCAATTTAACACACAACATTCAGACTTAAAGAACTACGTAGGTCTGATTTCCTCATCGCACCTGGGGATACGTAGGAGCAAGGGTAACATCCTTGTCGACTCGAAAAAAAATAAAAATAATAATAATAAAATAATAAAAGCAATTCACCATTCCTGGGAAAATAAATGATTTTGAAGTCACATTGTGTACACTCAATTAAAGGCTACCGTCCCTTGTGACGAGCGTGTGGGGTGCTAATACCTTCCCTATACGTAAACTACTCCCGAACCGTTCTTTTCAAAATTTGCAGACCTTTTTTTTGTTTTTCTAACGTTTTCCTTAAATAAACGTTAGTGGTGACTCTCACTCGTTTCCTTTTTTAGAAGACGCCTCTTTTATTTTCCTTTGTCGTCCCGTCGTGATATAGGTTGCGACATTCTGCAACCAAAAAGAAAATAAGTGTTGGACATACATGCAATTATATGCTTATTGGATTTTATTTTTTTTGCAAGACTCCATAAAAAATGCTGCATTTGTTGGTCAAAAGAAAATGAAGGAACTACACATCACTAATAGTTATGGCCATAAAAGATTTGACCATGATTGACAATCTTTATCCTTAAATTAGAATCATTATAAATACCATCAAAAGAAAATAACAAAGCAAGGAAAATTTCAGTAAAATTCCTTATAGTATGTTTTTAGTAGTAAAATTTTGTACCTTTCTCTATGAGAATCTGATGACAAAATGTTGGCAGTAAATCATATTTTTTATTCACAGACAAAACTAATGGTATACCCAATCATATACATGATAATACCTACATACGTAGTGAAAAAATACTAACTAATAGGTAGTATGAAATTCTGTACAATTAATAATACTGCACACGTCCTAACACAGATATTATGGCACTAATTTGCAGAACAGAAAGTTCCAATCACATGCTAACATCCTCTGTTTCTCGGGAGACCTTTAGTAATTTGACTTCACTCAAGTTTGTAGTAATTACAATAGGTTGATCTTGAAACCAAAAGAAAATAAGTGTTGGACAGACATGCAACTATTTGCTTATTGGATTCATTTCTTGCAGGAAAAAAATGTTATTCTATTGGTAGACTTTCTTATATTCCTACTGGTGTAGGCGATTTATACTACAGGAGAATACATCTCACGATGCAGGGGGGTTGACTTGATTACCACAATATCACAACTGTAAATGGAAAAATCTATGCCAGTTTTGAATGTTATTCATGAATATAATGACAGAACCAGATGTGGTATGGGCTGCCACTTGAAAATTGTTAGCAGATGGGATTGTCTACCAAAAAAGAACACAACTAAATATTCTAAGTAAAGTTCATGACATTTTTAGTTTTATGTATCCTAAATCTATAAATTGTTTATGTGGAGTTTTAATGTAGAGTTTATTGTTTGAACTGAATGTAGTACATAGATATCCACATAAGCCATTATGTTATAATCTAGTTATGTGGACTGTATTTGGAAGACAAAGACCTACTAAACCTGAAAAAATGGAAGCTACAACATGAAAGGGAAGACACTTGGTCTTGGTAGGGATGTTGAACCTTTTCACAATCAATCAAAAATGCATTTGCCACTGAAATCTTTGAGAAAATTTGATGGCAATTTAGTAGTTTGTACCTACTAAAGAAGTGAAGTTATGTAGGGAGGGTTTTTATGTTTTGTTTGTGTTTGTCTATTATTCTTTGATAACAAAGAAAAGATCATTATGCAATGAATATTTGGATAGTGGTTGAAACAACAAGTTGCGGATAAGATTTGTTGATGGTTAACACTAATGTACTCTGGACATGTTGCATTGGAAACTCAGCAAGATGTGCAATATCAACAAATCAAACATCCTCACCCCTTTTAGCAATACCCTCAGTTTGTAAACACAGAAAGTTTATAACCATAAAAGCTATTATATATAGATGCAATGCACATGTATCGAAAAAACATGTTTTTGAACTAGGATTATTAGTCTTTGGAAAAACACAACAATAAAATGTTAAATCAATCTTTCTTAAATTGAATCATATAAAATATACAGTTCATGATATTCTACAATAAATCAGTTTGCTCGTGCATTGCTTGGGCTCTAATACTAGTAACATCATATGGTGCAATCACAATGGTTGGTACTAAGTTCGTAATGAGGTAAAAGATGTAAATCTCAAACTTGCATTTAAATAAAATGAACATATGAACTTGTAATGTGTATGTACCTGCTGGCTGTTGTGAGGAGCGTTTATGGCATGCTTTCCGTCCTCTTCCTGAATTGTCAAGGTATGATATTGATGTAAGTGGTGACTTATGTGAATCTACATCTAATTTTCCTTTTCCTTATCAGTGATGTTATAAATTGGTGAAAAATTGATTTAAAAATCACTACTTGTGATGGTAGATTGGGTTCAAAAACATGAGTTTTTAGTGGGAGCATGATTTATTGTATACCTTAGTTTGATTAATAATTTTTTGCCTTATATCTTGGATAGATTTGATAACAAGCCAATCTTAAATTCCGTGTTAGAGGTTATATAATTTGTGTGGTGTTGTGGGTGACTTCTCTTCTTTCTTCCCCTTCCCTTTCTTTTAACCAAACGTAAGTATAAGTGAAATTTTTAATTCCAAAACAACTTTTCTAATCATCGGATTTTTACACCTAAAACTCATGAATCCTTAGATGACACCTAAATGTTGCTTAAAAGTTGTCAACTATCACTGTTAGTCTCTACGTTTGTGTTTTGTAAAATTGAGAGAAGGAAGAAGGTAAAATCTTCTCAAAATGAAGACCAAAGGTAGGCTATACTCTCTCATTTTCTGCCTCGTGTACTTTATCTTCTATTCAATTTTGTTCCCCTTTTGAATTCCAAAATGAATTCTACTTACTTGCAAGAATTCACGCGCTGTCCAAAGTTTGGAGCTGATAAATATTCTCTGTCCTTAGAGTGTGTTTGGATGGAAGAATTTAAAATTTTGAAAAATTTTAAATTTTAAGAATTTCAAATACTTCAATTGAAATTCTTTTATTTTCAAAATTTTTTGTTTGGATAAAAATAAATTGTGAGGGCTAAAAAAATGAATACAAAAAAAAGATATGGTTGGTATGTTAGTTATACGTGTTTTTTCTACGTCCACACTCGATTGATGTTCCACGAAAGCTGAGACAGTGTTTGTTGAAGAAGATGAAGGTTATTAAGGAAATACACGAACGTTTTAGAAGATTCCTCTATAAGAAGAGAATTTCAATTTCTCACCTTTTAGAAAAAAATTGAAATTTCACATTTTTAGTTGTTTAAAATTCTAAAAATTTAAATTCTTCAAAAAAAAAAATCCAAACAATAAATTCTAGATTACAAAAATTCAAATTCTCTGATAAATTATTTTCCTCAGTTAAAATTCTCTATCCAAACACACTCTTAGAATTTATTGTAGTGGTAAATTTCTAGTGAAATAAATAGATTATCATATGCATTTTCAAGGGAATCAGTCTCAGTTTTGAAGGTTTAGATCAATGACTGTGTACATGATTCACCTATCTTGTATAAAAATCGGTGATAGCTGGTGTCACCGGAGTGAATGATTGGATTATAAGGGATTATACCCGAAAAAAGTTGTTGCATGTTGTATTATACTTTTTCTTAAATTATAATTTTGACCTATCTAGTTTCTTAAATTCATGATTTTAATCCTGTAGATTTTAATTATAACATTTGGTTCTTTAGTCTAATAAATGGGTGATTTTGGTCCTCTTGTACAAATAGTTCTAATTAATTGAGTTATTAAGTTAATTATAAATTAATCAAAATAAATAATTATTAAAAAATTGAATAAAAATTATTAATCTTAATTTTTTACAACATTGTATTCCTTTTCTTTTTTGCAAATACCTCTTGTAATGTTACAAGCGATACCATCGGTAATAACACCACATTAGGGTTAAAAGTCTTTTTATTAAAGTTTTTTAATGATTAATAATTTTTTTTACATTATAATTAATTTAATATTTTTAATAATCACAATTATTAGTTAATAATCTATAGGGGGACCAAAATAGAAAATTTATAAAACTAGGATGCATGACCAAATGATATAATTAAAAATCAAAGAGACCAAAATCATGAAGTTGAAATTTTTTTAAAAAAATAAATTATAATTTAGCCTATACTTTTTATAACACAACCATTCTTGCATGTGGGATTAAAGGTGTTTATATACTGAGCTTTTTTTTTTTTTTGAAAATAGGGATACATTTTTTTCTATTAGATTACTTTATTTTTTCTTTCTTTTTATTTCTTTTATCGTCTAAACATAGCTAAAGTTTTTTTTTTTTTTTACAGTATTTCATTTTTTTCCCTTGTGGATGTGTTGCTAAATTTGGAGAAAATTTTCTTGGATTATGATTGTGCCTGGACCAAAACATGATAGATTTTCCCATGAAATTTCATGGCCGTATTTGTTATTATGATGCTTGATGATAATAGATGATTGATATGTGATAGAGTTTTTGGAGATCTGTTCAACTCTGGAACAGACTTGGAGAACAAAGGAAAAAAATATCTTTGCTAAATTCCAAGCTAAGTCTCCTTCTTAAAGCTTTTGTAGTTTTGAGTCTGAGTGGCTTCATTGATCTTCCATGCTGTAACTACCATTGCGGAGTTACTCTGTCTCTAAACATGACAACCATAATTGTTTCATGATCATTGATTTCTGTCACCTTTAGTTTTGACACTTCTTTGAGGAAGGTTCTTACAATTACAAACTAACAATGTGACACCCGAAACCCTTTATAAAATAACTTCTACACCCTGTTCATCCCTCATCGTTTATGAAACCAGCAGTGCCAGGTTCTACACCATTTGTGCTAGCTTTGATTTTGTTGAAAAATATTCTGCCTATAAAAAATACATTTTTCATTTACTAGAAGGCATAAATATATTTTTTTCATGTAATTTAATATTTTTTTATTTTTGTTCCTGTAAAAAAAATTGTTTTAATCATCGTAAAATGTGTTAGTTTATTTTTTTGTCGGTAAAGTGTTTTAGATAGCGCTTTGAACAATAAAAAAGCTTTGAATGGTAAAAAAAAATATTATCTAAAACAAAACAAACATATTTTGTAATGACTAAAACAATTTTTTGTTTGCATAGACAAAATTGAAAAAAAAATTAAATTAGACGAACCAAAAATTTATTTATGCCTATACTAAAATTCATAGTGTAATTTAGCAAGTTATTCCTTTTAAAAAAAGACTTAATTACAAAATTCGTCCCCTATTTTTCCTATTACACTAAATCGGTTTCCTATTTTTTAATTTACTATTTGAGCCCCCATATATTTTAAAATACAATATCCTAGTCCTATTTTAACTGTTGACTAACAGTTGACCGTTAAACTTTAAACGTTGGCTAGACTAAAAAGTTGATCAATATTTTCTTAAAAAATAAGAACTTAAAAAAAATACTTTAAGAGAGACTAGAATCATGATCCTTGAAATAAGAAACATTCTTTTACCACTACACTCAAGTACTCATTTAAATGTTGGGTGCAAAATATAGTATTAATATAACTTTTGTGAAAAAATAGTTCAAAATTCATTTTTTTAGATTTATTATATTTTATAATCTTATATATTATCTTTTAAAATATAATATACAAGATTAAATTTTATTTTCACATAAATTAGAATATGTATATTTATATAATTTTTATTTTTATTTTATATATTATGTTTATCTTTTTAAATAATACTTGTGATTTAGTGATAATATTTTTTATCCAAATTAAGATATTCATGTTATTTATTATAATATAGATAAAAAATAATGTCATTAAATTACATACATAAATATTTTAAAAAATAAAAAATACTGTCATTTTATTTAATTATGTATCTTTACTATTTAATTTTGTACTTGATTAAATAAAGTTAAATATAAAAAATATTATTATAATAAATAACAAGAATATCTTAATATAGGTAAAAAAAATACTGTTATTAAATTACATATATAAATATTAAAAAGATAATAAAATATTGTCATTTTATGAAATTATAATTTATGTAAAAAAGTATACATTAAAGATAAATTTATATTATATATTTACTTTATAAAATAAGTTTTGAATAGTGTGATAAAAATATATAAGATTATAAAAATATAATATATAAAATAAAAATAAAGCCTATACATATTCTAATTTATGTAAAAATAGAATTTAATCTTATATATTATATTTTAAAACATAATATATAAGATTATCAAAATATAATAAATTAAAAAGAATAAAATTTAAATTTTAAACTATTTTTTTATAAAACTTATATTAATACTATATTTTGTACCAAATATTTAAATGAGCATTTAAGTGTAATGGTAAAAGAGTGTTCTTAATTACAAACTATAGACAATTAAAAAATCTTAATGTTGCGATCTTAATCACTTTGCATATCAGTTTAAAAAGTTTAATTTTAATATAATACATCGTAAGGATTCAACCAATTAAAATTAGAAATCATCCTATGCATTTTATTTAAATTCTTTGTTTAAAAGTGTTTTTGAAGAAGGATTGTGATTGAGCACTAAGGTTTAATTTCCAAAAGTTTAAGAGAATAGTGTGTCAAGAAAATCATCTTTGAGGTAAATATATCTGCTTTTTTTGTTTTTTTTATTTAACTTAAATTATTGATGTGCTACTTATTTTTCTTCATAAATTAAGATTTAATATAAAAAATTATTGTTTGATTTAAAAATATGCGAGAAAATTAAAAATTAAAAAGATCACATCACATTTTCTTTTAAAAAAAACTATATGGCTTTTGAGTTGTTTGTTACACTAGAAGTTACGTATGAGTGAATTTTATCGTTTATTCAGTTTTTGTTTATAAAAAAATTGCATATTCTTCTATTCTATTTTTTTTCCTCTTATTATTGTTAAAAATAATAAATCAAATATTCGTACAATAAATTTAAGATAACCACTTTAGAACAAATGTGATATTTTCGCCCTTTTCTTGAAGTTATCCAAAAAACTTAAATTTCCTATTTTTACTCAAGATTGTACTAAAACTGATGGCCTCTGCATATGTCAATTTTTTTTCCGAGTCAGTTCAGTGTGTTTGTTTGTTTCACAAATAAACTTCTTAATTTCAACAATACAGGAGTGGAAAAATTTATCCCACGTCTATTATGAAATAATAAAATAATTAATTGTAGATAATATGGCTTTGTGCAATCTCAATGCGTTCAAGGTTGTCCAAGAAGTGAAGGCATGTAGAAAGCATGGCTTTGTGCAATCTCAATGCGTTCACGGGGATCATTCAGATTTTCATCCCTAAGAGCTTGGAGAATAGCTTCTGATGACTGTTCCCTGAGAAATGCAAAATGCATCAGTAGCAAGGTAAATTCAGTCCTTATATTTTAGTTTATGTCGAATTTTTAGTCTTTTTATTTTTAATTATTCACATATAGTTTTCATAATTTTCTAATAGTGCACATCCTAAATTTTGTCTAATAATTAACGAAAATATAATGAATGTGTGATATAATATTGATTTGCGTAAATTCGTAAGGAAAAAATATAAAATATTCAAAAGAAAATAAAAAAATGATTTCAAACTCTTTACATTCATGTTAATTATTAATTGGAATTTGAGATGAGAGATTTGATTTTAATAAGAGAAAAAAGGTTATACATTAATGGTAAGAAGTCTTACACACTCATCCATGATAAATTTGTTAATTTTTCAAATAATTATCTTAAACTAATTCAAATGGTGATTTGTGATTGAATAACAATGTAAAACTATTTTATACTATCGGTGTATAACCATTAAACTCTTTTAGTGATTGCAAATTATATGAATCAAATGCAAATAATTAGAATTTGTTGCAAGTTGTTTTTTTTTCTTTTAGTGCTTGTATTTTTTTTTATCATGGTATTAGTATAAAATTGTTTCGTCGAAAGTAGTGACAAATCTTTGTTAGGAACCATAAGCACACACAAGGTGAGTATTTTTCTCTCAACACAATTTATTTCATACCCAATTGTCAATCATGATTCAAATCCTGAATTACTTGATTAAAAGACATAAATCATTAACACTTGTGTTAACTATTGTTGGTCTTTTAGTGCTTGTATGAGTTGTCTTACAAATAACACTTTTCAATTTTAATTAGTTTTCAAAGTAATAAGCTTGAAGGGTCATGTCAAGAGGCAAATAATGGTTGCAAGAAATTAGTTACCTGGATATCAATATTTTATACAGTGTCTTCAGGATGGGGCAGAGTTCAACAGGAGCAACCGGTTTGTTTTCTTCTGGGTGCAACACATTCAGGCTTGAATGGCTCAAAAGTTCAAAGAATGCCTCCACTGCAGAGACACCCTACAAATATCAATTGCACCCATTTTTTTTAGTCAGAAGAATTTGAGTGAATCAACGAAGACAAAATGTTGAGTGAGAGGAGAAATTAACAAATTAAAGAAAAATCCTCCTTTTTCTTGTGAATTATATTGAGTGAGTTTGTTTAAACTTAAAAAAAAAACTTTAAAATAAGTGTTTTTTATGTAAACGTTTTTTTAAGAAGTAGATAAAATTTGCTTCTTAAAATAAGCAAAAAAATTATTTTTTTAAGCATAAGTAATTTAGAAAAACATATTAAAAAATAGAAAGTTGTTTATTTTATTAAAATAAGTGTTTATTTCAACAAATAAGTTTAAACAAATTTGCCATAATCCACAACTTATGTAACAAAAGCATCTATTAGGGCTAATTATCCACAATATATCAAAGTGGTCAAAAGCATCCAATTTGTATCTCACTTTCACATTTTACAAAATTTGTTCTTGCAGGATACATATGAACTATGAATTATTAATCCTTTAGCTCTGGGGAATCACTTGTGTTTTTTTTATATTGTCCTCACATTTAAAGCATGAAAAAGCACTATCATATTTGTCAAAGCAGATCAAGAAAATTTCCCTTTGTTCATGCTCTCTTAAATCCAACTAGAAATTTTAAGATTCAAATGCCAATCATGATAGAAGGGAAACCCCATTCTAAATCAATAACTAGAATGTAGAAAATGTTGATGAGAAAATATTCAAAAACCACATCTCTCATTATGAACATTTAAGAATGCAAAAACCATTAGATTCCATCTTTAAACCAATTGTCATTAAATAAAATTGTTCAATACATATATAAATTGCACCCCAAGAATTGAGGCTAAGTGATGTGGGACTCCCTAGTCTCTAACAAAAACTACTTAATGTTTTCAAAGATAAAGGAAAGAAAATCTACCATTGAAATTGCAGGGATGCTTTAAACCATAATAGCAGACAAAAGTTCCACTAAACTACGATTAAAATGACTAAAAGGCACTGCTATGCGTTGCTGCCAAATTCTCCACCAGTCACTATCTCATAATATTCACATTTTAATGCATATTATACTATTTGTACATTCGAAAGTGACCTAAGGAATTTAGAATAGGTGTTGGGAAGAAAATAATAACTTTTCACTTATTACTAATAAGTGGAAAATTACTGAACTTACCTGAATCATTCCTTTGCCACTGATGCTGTCACCCATGTCTGGGCTTAATTCACCCTTAGCTAACATCTGACCATACCATGCGTTACGACCTTTTAGTAAAGTCACATAAGTGTCAGCCAATAGTGGCCCTGCAAGTTTCTCAGGCTCTTCAGCCAACAAATGAGTGATAAATATCATCTCTGATGTGCAGTGTGCAAAGTAGACAGATTTGCTAGTAGCACTCTCATTGGTAAGGGCTGCTACCATTCCTGACAATAATAAGAATGTAAATGTAAGTTGTGGAAATGAATAAGGCAGGTTCCTATTGTCGCAGTCAAATTTTCCCATTTGCCACTTGTAATACTAAACAAAAGGAAGAGAACAAGAATTAGCATTAAACCAAAACACTACGGATCAAAAGTCTGTTGTCAAAAATAATAAATTCTAGTTATGAATGAACTGATCTAGCAACTTGGCGTTGTGAGAATCAACCTAGTTTGAAAACATAAGAATAAACCTGGTTACTGTGGTCCATGGCATGACCGTGTTACTTAATTAATGACTGTTTGGATATGTTTTATTGCTCCAATTCAAGTATTTGAGTCTCACTTCTCTTCAGGACACCATTTTAGGCATGGACCAACGACAGAAACCTAAGTCCTTTGCTAAAGGACTCTACAGGAACCATATTATGTATAAATAGACATCTAGAAGCATAAGAAACAGATATTTATTTGACGATAATTTAAAGAGTCAGCGATGATAGAAGAAAAACTCTTCTTTCACTTTGGAGAGAACTTTTCAATGCAATATTCAAAATGAGTAGGAATAAAGAAGTCATGAGAATTAATCTTTAATTGTTCTATCTTTCTATTTGTTGATTCTCTATGTTTAATATGATTATATTGATGAGAGACTAAATCCTTCCTCATGGTAAGATATAGTTTTGGATCTCTAGACACGAATATAATTATTTTGATGCAGTTATTATTAGTTGAATACTTGAATTTTATTTGAACTTGCATATATTCTATTATGTCCAACAGTGAAGATTAATTCCTTAACCAATCTCTGATATAAGAATCTTATCTCCAATTACCCTTGATAATTAGTATTTTACTTTTATACAACTCCTGTTAATATATTGGTTGGGTAGTAGAATAACCCTCATTCACTACACTATACTAGATAAACTCTATATAGTCTATACTATAATTTTGGTAAGGTTAAACTTTGATTTGTACACAACAACACACTGAGATTCTTAGCATAAATGCTTGGAGTCACTACTGAGACCAAGCCTATCCTAGGAAAAACAGACTTCAACGAGAGTTGGACCAATCAATAGCAAAGATGGAGTTCAGACATTTGGAATATGAAAAAAACAAAGTTTGAAACAATTTCTGGAGAAGGAACTAAATCAACAAGTGAAATCAACATACAGCCAACGAGTCAACTAGCATATGCAAGGAGAAAAGCTCTTTAGAAAAAGGATAATATCATATTAAAGCAAATGGACCAATGATAGAGCCTTTAAACACTTTTTTGAATTGCCTATGGTTCTCAACTAGTTTTCTTTCATCTGTTCATTTCTCCTACCATCATTCATCAAAGTGACTTTTTAAGCACATTTCAATGTTTGCATAGCATTCAAAACTAAAATCAGCGGTGAAAACTAAAAACTAGAATGCCATCATAAAGGATTATCTGCAGAAGTCACAACCATTACAACATATAAAAGACATGGCAATACAGATTACTACAAGTTTCACATTAGCTGTAAAACTTATGCTGTTAACTAATTTGAAGCTTACCGGCACCAATTGCATAGACATTTTTCAGGCCACCCATGATCTCATGGGTGACAAGGTCACTGTTGTCCCAGACAATAAAATGTGGTTGTCGTAGAAACTTTGCCAGAGGTTTCCTCCATTTCTCTGCTCCGCATATTCGAGCATTGGCATACTCCTTGTTGTATATTTCTGAGGCAATATTTGGACCACCAAGATAAAGTATGTTCTCCATAGGCACTCCAGCTGTCAAAGTATGAATTGTAAAGAGTTGAGAATGAGAAAATATAGAAATAGATATACTACTAAATTATCAGCTTCTATTGGTTGGTATCAAATAAATTCTAGATAACAAATAGCAGTACCTAGCTGGTGGACTATCACAGTTTATATGGATTTGGATTCTCTAAAGTGAGGAGTTACTTTAGAGGATAAGTACAGAGTAATCAATTACTGAAGTTTTAACAACCTCTCCATGATTTATTATATAAGTACATGTATTTTATAACGTTTTCAACTGTTAAGTTCTGAATCAATAGTTATTACTGTACTTTATACTCTAAAATGCAGAAGAGGAGCCAAATCCTTGATTTGTAATATACCTAAATATGAATATGACATAAATTTGAGTGAAATGAACTAACTACAAAAAGGAAGCCGGTACAACACCTTGTACTTACTAATTAAATAAGGATGTTTGCCTCATAAAAAAAAGTTGAAATTATATTCTTCCATATGAGAGCTCATACAATTCAAGGTTTTAAGTTGCAGTTATGGTCATAGGTGTTGTTGTACTGTGATTAACAAAATTGCAGGCAAATGCAACTGATGTAGTTGTGCAAATGCAATTTAAAAGCTTGATGGGATTCTCTTCTATTGTATCAAATGTATGAGAATAATCTGGCCTTTGAAGTTTTTGTGGGGGAGAAAAGATAAATCGCAAAAATAAGAACGGAAATCTTACTTGCTTGGTTAATCATTTTTGTGGGGGTTATAATATGGGGAACAGGCTCCAATGCAGCCTCTATACCCTTTGCCAAAGAGATTATCACTGGCACTGTGATTCTCTCCTTCCAATATATACTAATCTCTTCAAAAATCTCGCGTGTTTCGGTTGAAGGCAAACCATTAACCACAATATCAGCATCCCAAACAGCTTCTTGCAAGTTTGTGACCACCTTCAATGGACAAAGTGGTGTGTCAATCATATTCAAGCAAAACCCATCTTTCAAAATCTCATCAGCCAGAAGAGTCCTATCACCAAGCCTGGCTTCGACGTATTTCAGATAAGCACAGCGCCTTATCAACCTCCTCAACACATCCTCCCTAGAATTGATAACTTCGAAGAGGTGCTCTGCAGTGGCTCTATCAACTGTCTTTCCTGGCCTTCTCCATATCCTGATTTGCACCTTATCACGGAATTGGCCATAAGTATCTTGCAGCAAAGCAGCAAAAACACTGCCCCAAGCACCAGCACCAACACTCACAATTCTCAAAGGATCACCATCAGCCTTGCCAAGTAGGCCACGAAGATCATCGAGCTTCTCCTCTAAACTATTGCAGCCTTGAACAGATCCATTTGAGTACTCATTACTAACTACTCCCATGATGATTCCCACAATGCATAACACAAGCCTTGAAATCTCCAATGCTTTATTTGCTTCTATCTCTTTGAACTTTTCAATAGGTGAGTCCTTTCTAATCCAGGTTTTATGCCTATAAATAAACTAGAAACATCACATATGACCCCCCCCCCCCCCCCCCCTTCTTAGGCCTTGCAAATTCCTCTAATTCAATTACCAAATTTGACTCTTTTGATCAGAGGTTTGTCCTAACAATAAGATGTAACATGAACTGCAAAATCAAATCTTTTTTTTGGTGGATCTCGCTGAACCAAAAACTGAACTAACTTATGTTTGAGGTCTTCATTTCCAAATTTTCTGACTGAAAAGCTTCTCCGGCTCCAAACTTTAGTTGAAATAGAGAAATGCATGAATATGTCATACCATTACTAATAAAAATGTGTATATTTTTTGGCATTGCACAAGCCTAAAGACCAGAAGAAAAAAAATATAAAACTCAAAAACGAATGTGACTTTGTTTTCTCCGTCTAGAGTTGTTCATCTACCCAACCAAAACGAAGCCATAACCACCAAAAGACAATATAATACAAAACACCCTTAACTTTTGAGTGGGAACTACAAAGTTATGTTTATTCAACCAAAGGGTCGATTTCCTTAGTCACAAAAAGTCCAAAATATTTTGTTTTAAATGCAATAGTCGAACTTGTTAAAGGGAATAAAGCTCACAAGAAACAAAAAGAAAAAAGAAAAAAAAAAGAAGGAAACTTCTGTTGCACTGAAATGTGCCTGAAGTTGAGCTTATAAAGTAAAAATTACTAATAGAACTGAAACTAGAAAAAGCTCGTTCGCATTGGTCATGCCATAGACAGAAAGAGATAAAAGAGAGAGAGAGTGTGTGAGAGAGAGAGAAAAAAGAGGTTATAATGTAATAATGAAGCTGTGTATGATTGAAGCATACAGCCATGGCATTAAAGGTTAGTGACTGTTGCCAACTTCCTTCGGTGGTTCATTAATATTGGATGACTTTGCTAATCATGCTCCATGTGACATGCTTCATTGGTAGTTAGCCTATTCCAATTTCCAATTAAAAATTTCACTTGATCTTGTAGGTATTAGAGATATCTTTGGTATTTCGTGTCTATGTGAGGAATTTTTACTTAATTTTATGGCAGATTAATGTCTTACTAAAAATTACTACATGTTATTATAAGCAAGAAATTTTTCTTACCCACAAAGCATCCAAGAATTTTTTTTTTCTTTTCTTATGCCTAAATCGAAGAATTTCTATTAGGTGCACGTGAGGTACGCCTATCTTGTCCCTACGTGCTTACAGGAAACTTGTGAAGTGATGTGCTCGGTAAGGTCCTGCCAATTCTGAGCTTGTCTTTGGAAATTTATGACGGTGATGGTACAATAGGTTATGTGTGTTGCTAAGGGTTGTTATTATATAAAGTTAAAGAATTAAAAGAAAAAAAAATTAAATATTTATTATAAAAATCATAAAAATATAAATTTTTTATATTTTAATAAAAAAATTACTTTTAATTTTTTTAATATAATTTTTTATATTTTAATAAAAAAAGTTATTTTTAAGTTTTTTAATCAGTTATTAAAGATACTGTAATTTTTTTCAGTTTATTTTGAAAAAATTATACAAAATAAAAGTATTTTTCTCTTATTAAAAATAATTAACATAAATAATATAATTATGAATAAGAGTTTCAAAGTTTATAATGTTATATTTATATTATAAAATAAATTTATTTTGATTACGTGCAATTTATGGGATTAAATAACCAATTTACTTTTTTTAATATTTTAGATTATCTAATCTTCAAAGTTTAGCATAATGTGAAAAGAGAGTATGGTTATTAATTTTTGAACTCGAAGTCAGATAGAATTTTTTAAGTAATTTGTTGATAAATAATTGATCATTTCTTTAGGCTAAAATATTCTTTTGATTTCTTTTTTTTTCATAAAACCCATTTATTTAATATTTTTAAAAAAATTATTTTGATCCTTTATATTTAAAATTTGTTCCGTTTTAAAATAATTAATGTTAATATATTATCCATTTTTAACTTTCATTTTTTATTTTATTTTATGAAATTTTAAATAACCAAATTAATTATTTTAAAATAATTTTTACATCGTGGCATACTTTAACCGTCACAATCTTAATTTTATTTAAAATTTATAAACCAGCTAGAAACCTCAATCTCACAATCATAAAATTTCAAAGTCAAATCTCAAATCTCCCTTAAAAAAATATCAAATCAAATTCAAAATTTAATCACAATCATGCAACCAAATTGAAATCTTCAAAATCAAAATCTTCAATGTCAAAGAACTCAAACTCAAATTAGTTGATAGAGGACTAGAAAAGGAGCATAAAGTGGAGCCAATACTTAAGATAAGGGTTTTGCTACGTGCACCAGGCACATTGCTTGTGCACCCAACAATTTAAGTGAAGTGACGAAATTGCCCTTCACTTAAATTTAAAAAAACTACGTCCCTCCCTCCTGTCCGTACACGCTGGGTGTTACACTTCGTCTCTTCCTCCTTTGTTTCATGATTGTTGTTGCGCCGCTGCCGCTGTCTCCCTCCACTCGTTCCATTTAGCCAGTTTCTGGCATCGTCGTCCCACTCCCCATCGTTGTAAGTGGGTATGTTCCTTTTGTTCGTTAATTAATAAAATAATAATAGAATTAATTTTTTATAAATAAAAAGAAATAAATTATTTTGTTGTAAATTTTCTTTTTAATAAAAAAATATTGTTGTATATTTTTATGTGTTTATATTTAATTAATTATATTTTTTTTGAAGTTGTTTTTTAAAAAAATTGTATATTTAAAAATAAATGTATATATATATTATTGTTATTTCTTTATTTGTAAAATGTAAGTAGTTTATTTATATTTGACATGTAAGTAAATTATTTTTTTTATTCATATAGTGGTGTATATTTTAGTACACTCATGGTATTAAATATTTATATAAATAGTGGTTGGAAAAAAATTGTTTTGTTTTAAAAAAATTAAAATTTATTGTGTTAGTAATTTGTTAAAAAATGAAATAGTCACTTGTTAGTTTTTAAAACCAAAATTGTACTTACATTTTGGTCATTAATTTAAATTTACTTCATTAGTGTTGTCAAGTTTATATATTTGGAAAAAAATTTCCATATTCATTTAGAATTTGTAAAAGTAATAAAAAAGTAATTTTAAAAATATTTTTTATTTAAGAATTATAAAATAGTAATTGATTGTAGTATTATTTGAATGATGACTTTAGTTGTTATGATTGTTTAAATGTGCAGATTATGGTTAGAATAAGATATTTGAGTCGGGCTTTAGGTAGGGTTATAAGAAGAGTCTTAGGGAAAGAAGTAAGTCGTGATTCAGATGAAGCTCCCTAGCGACGAAGGCTCACAGCATCTGCACGTAGGCAACGGGAAGCTGCACCTGTTGCTGAGGATGTTTAGCATGTGGATCATGCAGCTGATGAGGTCCATGAACAGCCTAAAGAAGTAGTTGTTAATGATGTAGTTACTGATGCCGAGGGTTTTCCAGACAGGCCCCACGACACATCGGTTTTGATTGGCTATGTTCATCATGTTGTAATGATTGTTTGGAATGAAGAGGTATTTATATTTTTAAATAAATAATATTTTCATAAGTATTTGTTATTATTGTTGAAATGATTTAAACTTTGATTTTTAGGAACGTCCTGAGTTGAAGTCATCCTCCCATGGAAGGTTGCGAAATTTGACAGGCCTGCTCTAGAGATTGAAGGCTTAGTGGCAGCTGTAGGATTAAGTCCTTTGATCGCATTTTCCTTGGACATTGGATACCGGGGACTTATATCAGGTTTTGTAGAGAGGTGGCATAAGGAAACTAGTAGTTTCCATCTTCCTATAGGAGAGGTGACTATCACCCTCGATGATGTGGCATTGTTGCTTCATTTGCCCATTATAGGCGCCTTCCATAGCTTTGAGGCTCTTCATATGAACAAAGTCTTGTTGTTGTTAACTGAATTACTTGAAGTTAGTTCAGAAGAAGCAAGAGCTAAGACGGTACAATGACATGGGGCATATGTTCAACTATCGTGGCTGCGAGACATTTATCGTAGCAAATGTGATGCAACACAGTGGACTATAACAGCTCGAGCATATCTCTTGCATTTGGTAGGTTGCACACCATTTGCTAACAAGAGTGTCACACACGTGCATGTGGTATTCTTGGATGTCTTTCGTGACCTCATCCAGAGTGAAAGCTACGCATGGGGAGTTGTCGCCCTAGTCCATATGTATGGGAATTTGAATGATCCATCTAAGAGCAGCGCCAAACAACTTGCAGGGTATATCACACTTTTAGAGGTAATTACAATTAATTTTAATTTTTTATTTTTGTTATGTATTTTATGTTGAGTATTGTTTTATTTTTTTTGTTTTCAAAATATGTGCAATGTTGGATCTATAAGCATTTTCTTTCTATTGCTTCGTGTATTGCTGTTAAAGATTATCATGAGATGAAACCTCATGCCTGTCGTTGGAAGTCTGAGAAAGCATTACCAGTGTCGATGTATCATAAGCGGTTGGATAGATTGACGTTTGATGCTATGTGCTGAATTCCTTATGGTGACCACCGTGCATTTAGAGAATTTAAGTTGTTTTTTTTTTTGTTTTCTGGACATATCCGATGGGGGTCCATTTATTATCACACACCGACTATAAAGGTTTATGCAACAGTTTGGCTATGTGCAGACCATTCCTCCACACCCTGCTGCTCCAACATTATGCATAGAAGATATTGATGATAGATGGATTCAATTTTTTGAATACCTTGCACCGGTGGGTCAAATATGTGTTGCACTTGGACAGTGTGTAACAGACTACATGGAGTGGTTCTACATGATTTCTCATCCCTTCATGAGTTCGGCACAGCCTAGGGATCTTCCTAAACATCTACCCGTGTTGCATGATGACACATTTATTGAACCAGATATTCCTCAGCACCCGATGGTGGCAGGAGCTATGGACGAAGCACTTACAGATGCACCTTTTCATGTAGAGCAACCTCGACATGTAGTGGTAAAATATATTTTTAATTGCCACTATTACTCATTTTATTTAAACATCTACCCATGCTGCATGATGACACATTAATTGAACCAGATATTCCTCAGCACCCGGTGGTGGCAAGAGCTATGGACGAAGCACTTACAGATGCACCTGCTTATGTAGAGCAACCTCGACATGCACTGGTAAAATATATTTTTAATTGTCACTATTACTCATTTTATTTAAACATGCATTAACCCTAAACTTTTTTGCTTGTTGTCAATGTCCTTGGAGGCTTGCCAAGCAATAGCTGAAAGGTTGGAAAGATTGCTCAACCTAAGGATAGTGACTAAAGGTACATAAGCATACACTGTCACAGAAGATTGCCTAAGGATCGTTAGAGGTGTAACTGCAGAACACAATGTATATGTGCGGTCGCAACGAAGGCGGCGTATGGAAGATGCATGAAGACCTTTAGGATTTATTACGTTTTATATGATTTTGTTTGCAATTTGACAATGTTTATTATTTAATTTTATCTCAGAACCTTTTTATTTATTTTTGTAACTATACAATGTTTATTATTTAATAACTCTCGTAACCCCGAACCCTAGGTCGTGAATTAAACCATACCTAATTAGTCGCGTACCATCAAACAATAAGTAAACCATAAGCCCTAATTAGTGACATACAACTAAACTAAACGTATTGTAGTAACTGTAAACCCTCTTCAATAAAATAATTTTGTCATTAAAATAGTAAAACATAAATAATTGTACATTGTTTAAAAGTTAACTATAATAGATAATTATATGAATATCCAATGAAACATGTGTATATTATCGTATTACATGACAATTATATAAGTAACTAAATGTCCAATTTTCACCTAAATCAACAAAGTCTGTTTTTAGCATTGACAAATTTGTGTACAGTTGCATTCTACTAATATATGGTGTAGGCCATTGGTTTGCTTGATGATGACAATGTGTAGACCATAATGAAGCTACTGGCGGTAATGGACAACGGTATCTTATAAATACCTGTTACATATGGATATACACATTAAAATTATCATAACACTATTTAATACATAAATTACACAAACAGAATGATAACGCTTTTACCCGAACAAAATGATTACCATACACATGATTGATACGTATTATGCGATGTACACAACAATCTCTTATTGGTTCACTTCTAAAAGGAAAAAATGTCATGCTTTGTTGGAGAGAAAGAGAAACAAGGATGACATTATACCTTGATGTGATCACATATCCCATGTCGGTTATATTCATTCACTTATCCATGGTAACTTGCACATAAAATTTTTTATTAGATTTATTTAAAGCAAAATTATTCCATCAAAACGTAACAAAAAACTTATATACCATGGATAATCCATCAATAAGTAGTGACCGCTTTAATTCCTCAAATCTTTCTCTGACACCAAACAGGTTGATATACTCATCAGACCATTTTGCAAGTTCTTTAAGCAAATGGTTGTGGACCAAAGACCATGAATCTTTACTCATACCTAACAAGACGACAATTGCACGATATCCATAGTTACCATCATCTTTGACATCAACAATGTTTTCAATGGAATCATGAATGCATGGATGAAATTGATCCAACATCGGCATGGTCCTTCTTGGTTTTGCTTGCTCAGATGATGATGCACTACGTTTGACTGAAGAATTACTATTTTGCACAAAATGTAATGCATCAACATACTCCCAATAAGACGGATCCTGCTTTGTTGATCTTTCATGTTTGGTCATTAGTTTCTTGTGAACACATTTTGTATTGACCTTTTCTGGAGGAGCACACATAGAGTTTAGATTAGGGTAGGCAATTTCCCAAAGTTTACTCTTTAGAGTAACTTTGCCACATACATCAAGTTTTTCATACCGATTGGATATGATTTTCATCTCTTCAGTTATGCTTACCTCGGGCTCAGATAACCCTTGGTCTGAAAAACTTAGCCTCTGCCAAAACATATGGATTACACCCAGAGGTATGCTACGACAACATGTTAGGAGTTTTGGCAAGCGTACCAATTTTTGTTGTAGGTTCACATTTATAAAAGAGTTTTTCTCCACATGGACTCGAGTTTACTTAATTCATTCGGATAAAGGTTATCGGTTTAGTAGTTATGTACAAATTTAATCGAATGTCGTTGGTTTTGGTTTGATTAACTAAAGACAACTTAAACTAAAAGAATAGTAAAAATAACAGAATCACGAAATGATGGAAATAACAGAAATACAGAAAATACGGAAATAACGATATTCAGTGCGTCGGAAATATGTAAATTACGGAAATAATAATAACGACTTAAATTAATTCAAGAAAACATAGGATTGGATTTTATCGTTCATACCCTTAGTATCCTAATAAGATTAACTTCTATGAATCATTTTCCAATATTACTGATGCACACATTAAGTTATCCTAAGCTGATCCCTCACACTTGGAGCCTAAGAATATTTACTAAGTATTAATCCCTCGCATATGCAGTAAATACCCCAACATTACAATTATATCCTCGTGATTTTTGCAATCAAAACATTATGCTCTATTCCTAGCAACGTAACTGATGGAAGCTTGCTTGTGGAGCTTCTATGGAGGCTGGATCTTTGAGCTTCAATGAGGTCCTTCAATGGTGATTTTACACCATGGAGATGCAGCAGAAGGCAAAGGAGAAGAGGAGAGGGGAGGCACCATCCACTAGGGAATAAGCCAAGGAAGAAGGAGCTTCACCACCAAGAATTGCCTTGGATAAGAAGCTTGAAGAGGATGCTTTAATGGAGGAAAAGAAAGAGAGAAGGGGGGAGCACGAAATTGAAGGAATAAAAGAGGGAGAGAAGTGGAACTTTGAAGTGTGTCTCATAAGACTTTCATTCATCAAAGTTACAACAAGTGTTACACATGCTTCTATTTATAGACTAGGTAGCTTCCTTGAGAAGCTTTCTTGAGAAAACTTCCTTGAGAAGCTAGAGCTTAGCTGCACACACCCCTCTAATAACTAAGCTCATCTCCTAGAGAAGATTCCTAAAGAAGCTAGAGCTTAGCTACACCCCCCTATAATAGCTAAGCTCACCCCCATGCCAAAATACATGAAAATATAAAAAAAAGTCCCTAATACAAAGACTACTAAAAATGCCCTAAAATACAAGGCTAAAACCCTATACTACTAGAATGGCCAAAATACAAGGCCTAAAAGAAGGAAAAATATATTCTAATATTTACAAAGAAGAGAGGACCCAACCTTGGTCCATGGGCTCAAAAATCTACCCTGGGATTCATGAGAACCTCAAGGCCTTCTTTAGCAGCTCTAGCCCAATCCTCTTGGAGTCTTCTATCCAATACCCTTGCGGGGTAGGATTGCATCAGTAACATAAAGAGTAAAATCATTCAGTTCAAATTCTAAGATTACTTTCCAGTTTCACTTAAAATCCAATTTCATGACACTAGTGATCAAATAGAATCAAACATTACGAGTAGAATGAAATTATCAATAATGAGTAGAAAATATTCATACATATATAATATCAAAAGGGATACATAAGGGTACAAAGATTACATATAACCCTTAAGAAAAAGTAACCGATCATTGTGTAGAGCACAATATTAACAAGAGAAATGACGAAGGAAGTGATCCACGGTTGTAACTCTACAACGCCTCGACTCCACTTTTCCTTTTCTCCTTCTTCTGCATTTTTCTCTGGTATTTGCTTCAGTTGGGTTCTTTTTAACTTCCTAAACATGGTTATTTATAGAAAAGAGTCAAGAAGTGCTGAGAAATTCTCCCAGGCGAGTTGTAGCTCTCCCAGGGGAATTTGCGACTTAGTGTTGAAGGCACCAATTCGCCCAGACGAGTTGGTTGCTTATGGATGAAGAAATCTTATTAGCCCAGACGAGCTAGATGGTAGCCTAAGCGAGTGGATGTCTGAAATCTTGGAAAATGACCATTTTTCCCTTCCTTTTGGCTTTATTTCTGGATCTAACAAACAACCATCAAAATCTATAAAATCATGATGAATCTTTCATATTTAAACAAAAACATTAGTAAATGTACAATATATATAAAACAACTAGACTTAATGGTAGTTTATAAGAAAATTATTACAATCAAAAGATAACTGCTAACATTTTAATCTAAAAAATAACTGAAATATGGCACTTATCACAACATATCTAGCTAGCTCGCATGCACAAGAAAGACCATGAGTAGTTCTCATTACACATCCACTACGAGAACTATCAATACCAGCATAACTCACACACTCATACTCATCAACAATCTGGTTTAAAGCATACCTTGATACCATGTCAAGTAGTTTCTTGTATAAGGTAACTTTAAAAACATGTCCAACCACACGTGTACTTGTCTCAAAAGATGCCTTAATTTCAGTGTGTTGCAGTGTGATCGTGTTGTTCATGGCTTCCCAAACACTGTATAGGTCTCCAAAGCTATTATGTAGTAGTCTTTTTAAGGCCCAATGAGCATATTCTACCTTGCATATGAAATACACAAAAAATATAAACAAACACAACTATTTTTATCCATTAAATCATAAACCCTTAACAACAAAAAAAACTTTACGATTTTCATACCTATTAGTTGTTGTATTTCCTAAGTGCATGACCTTATTCGTCTAGGCTTAAACAAATCTTTCTTTGTGGGGAATTATCCATGTTTGGTTGACATAGTCAACAAACATTGGCCATGGTGAACAAGCAATTTCAAACTTCTTAAGGCACTCATCGAACTCTTCCTCAAAAGGACAATCAACCAAACTCCCTCAGGCTTCCATGACATAATCCGTGCATTTTTTTACCAACCAAGGATTTACACTTTGCCTTCATATTCTTATCAATGTGAAATCAAAACAACAAGTTGGTAGACTCAAGGAATACAATTTTCGCTACATTTATCAATGTTAAATCTCTATCGGTAACAATAACTCCAAGGAGGACATCATGTCTGAGAAAAAGACCTCGAAACTATTCTAGAGCCCAAACAACATTATTTAAACATTCTCTCTCCAAATAGGCAAAAACAGCAGAGAATGTCATCCCTGTTGGTGTGACAACAACAATGTCAAGTAATGAGAGTCGATACCTGTTTGTTTTGTAGGCACTATCTATCAAAAATACCAAATTACAAGCATTGCATAGCTTGATTGCATTAGGATGACTCCAAAAGATATCACATACAACATTTTCATCCTTCAACCTATGCCAATGAATATACTGATCCCGTTCAAGAAGCTTCATTAGTTGTTGCATTTCAATATTATTGTCTCTTATGGAAGAACGGTATGCATTTCTTGCATTGCATACTTGCTTGATTGTTGTATAACTATTGACATTGTGTTCCTTCAACGTTAGCAGAATATTTCTTGGTTTCACCATTGACTTTGTCATATCAGCAATAATAATTTTTTTATCCTTAGTCAATTGACCAGCGTATAAATGTCCAACTAATGACTTGGCCAATTCATGATTGTGACTCTCACACATTCACTTCACCATCCATCCTTCGCCTCCAACCACTGGTTTCCCACATAGCTTAAAGGGACACCCATATTTTCTACTATCAGTAACTGTTCTTACAAAATCTTTCTTCCTGGTCCTATACTGACTACTCCTTTCACAACCAATTAAGACAAATGGCACCCTTCCTCTCATACCAGTATTTGTGTTTGACCTCATAATCACTGCCACAAAACCAATTTCATAAGTAACAGCTCGAGCCTAATTCAAAACATCATCATGGGTAGCAAACACCTACAATGCAATCCAGACATCTTTAATCTTCAAGGGACATTCATTAACTTACTTTAACAACAAAAATTAATTTTAATATCTTAGAAGTATTGAACACATCAGAACAATCAACATGTTCTGATTTCACACCAGGTTCGTCTTCGTTTTCTACATCCATATCAACTTCTTCAGACATTATATTGTCATGCATCCAGTGATTTTGGTCTATCTTAACAAAACATTGAAAATTTCCAATGACAAACAAATGACACCTAACCACAACATACATATACTATCACACTATTTTTTTATTGCATTTAATAATATGATACATTAAAATTAATAACCATATATATTAAAAAACCAACAAAATCAAGTTTTTGAACTTAAAATTGATAACCATATGATACATAAAAATTGATAACCATATATACTAAAATTGCTAATATTATTGAACTTAATTGTAATTCATCAAATTATAAGCACTAAAAACAACAAATTTTAAAGTACAACAACTCAAATAAATTAAAAGTCTAAATTATTTTACAATTAATACCACTTCCAAAATATAAAAAAAATACTTACGGATCAATTATGAAACTATAAAGATATTTTAAATAATAATACTAATTACATTTAAAATAAACAATAAAACAAATTTAAAAAAAAACTAAAAAAAAAACTTACGGATTACCAATCCGTATGGTACTTATCCATATATTACTTACAAATTGTTAATCCATAAGTTATATAGAACTGACGGATTGTCAATCCATAAATACTGTATAACTTATGAACCAAAGTGGTCACAATAACCACCACCACCACCACCACTTGCCGACGTATCTCCGTAAGACTTTCAACTCGACCAAAGTGGACACAATGGACCTCTCCTCTCACGAGAATCACTGAATGCGACGAAACCAACAGAATGAATGAATGAGTCAAGAAAGTGAAAGAAAAAGGTAAAAGGAAGAAGAAGAACTGTGAGGGGTATTTTCATAATATCAAAATATTGTTGGTTGCACAAACAAAATGTGGGTTCACAAAGAAAAAGTCATCTTATTAGTTAGGGATATGATATGAATCTAGTTTTTTTAATAGAAGATATGAATCTACTTATGGGTTAACTTCTATAACAATCAAGTCTATTTATATGATATATTTTAAGAGGTTTAATTATTTTAGTATTGTAATAAAATAGAAATAATAATAATTTATTAAAATAAATTTGTTTATTTTGAAAGAATTAAAATGCAAGAAATAACTTCGTTTAATCAACATTTGATGATTGCTAACTTCAATTTATTTATTCATTTGTGAATTATTATGTTGATCATGATGTTTATTAGCTTTAATTTGTTTAAATTGTTTGCAATTTAATTATTTATAAATATATTTATTTATTCATAAATTATATTGTTTATGATAAATTATGTGTTGTTTGATTGGCTTAGTAATAAGATGTTAAGTTAGATTGATTTGGGTTTTAGTGACAAAAATAAAATCTGTCAAAAAGGGGTTGTATGTAATAAAAGGGGGTTGCAAGTAGTCACAAGGAGCTGTCATATGAATTGTCATTTTTAGTAAAAATAAGAGTTGTATCTAGCAACAAAGTTGGAGTATTTGGAAAATGTTGACCAAATAAGCAAAAAAAACAAAACCTAATGCCTTCTAGACCTATGTTTCAGGCCTTTTTCTACACAAACATATCCTAAACTTACCCATTTTGGACCCAACTCTTTACTAACAAAAATAAAATGAACATGTGAGTGTGTCAAAAAGAGAGACGCATGACTAGGGGTGGGTAAGCGGGCCGGCCTGCCCCGCGTAAGACCCGCCCGCATAAGCCCGCATTGGCAGCGGACCGGGCCAATCTGCCCCCACTTCTTACACGGACCAAATAAATTGGTCCGCCCCCGCCCCGCGGGTCAAACGGGCCGGTCCGCGGGCCTAACTTTAAAAGAATTTCAATTTTAATAAAAATACAATATAATCAAATTAAGTTCAATACAAATGTAAATAAAATCTCAATAATTAGTCAATTACATCAATAAAATAAATAAGTCATACAAAAACTCAATTCATCATGTTTATAACTTGCAGATCAAGAGTTTTGTGGTTCATTCCCTTATCCCACGATTTTATCATATAATAATAGACAAGTGAAGTGTGATGGGTGTAGTAAGTTTGTGAAAACAAAAGTATCTCTACGACAGAATTGAGAAAAGAGGCATAGAATTTAAGAGTTTAACAACAATGAATCAACCCCAACAAAAATAGGATAAAAACAAATTCTAGAGAAAGAAGAGATGTACTTTGCGTGGTGGGCCGAGGCTGTGCCGCTGTGGTGTGTTGCGTGATTGTGTGAGTGTTAGTCGCGTTTTGTCTTCTTTGTAAGGGAAAGAGTCGTATGACATGCGAGTGTGCGTGATTACGTGGTGGAGAAAAACCGTGAAGAGAAAAAGTGTTCTTAGTATGCTACAATGATAACTACTAAATATGATATGAGCTATTTTTTATAATAAAAATATATTGAAATATATTTAAAAATATTTATTTAACAATTATTTTTGGCTTAAAGGATAAGAATTGATATTTTTATTATTTATGACTTGGAGATATGAAAATGATAGATTAAAAGAGAAAAAGATCGAAAAAATATCAAAAAGGAAGATTTTTTATCACTTATATTTTTTATAATAAAAATATATTGAAATATCTTTAAAAATATTTATTTAACAATTATTTTTGGCTTAAATGATAAGAATTGATATTTTTATTATTTATGACTTGCAGATATGAAAATGATAGATTAAAAGAGAAAAAGATCGAAAAAATATCAAAAAGAAAGATTTTTATTATTTATCACTTATCTTTTTTTATATTAATCTTTTATTTATCTTATCTTATCTTTTTTATCTTTATCATCTTTTAATTTAAATCTTTTATTTTTATCTAATATATATTTCTTTATCTATTATTTTAAAAGAAAAGTTTAAAGTAAAAAAGAGAAAATCAAATATAATATAATTGGGTTAGGGTCACACAAATCAAACCTAATATGGGCTGCGGGCAACCCACGGACACCGCGGGCCAAACCCGTATAGTCCGCGGGTTAAGCGGGGCGGGCCCAAAAATATGACATAACCATGGACCGTTTAAAAAAATTGGTCCGTAACCCGCGCGGACCGCGGGTCCCGCGGGCCAGTTCATGGACTTGGGCCCGTTTACCCACCCCTACGCATGACAAGAGAGAGGGAAAGGGAGAGATTGATTTAGGAGATGCTTAAAATGCATGATCTGGGAATGTTTTTCCTTCTCGAGACTTATGTGACTAGAGGTACCACAATCATGTTGTTTAGAAAACTAATTTGGATAAATACTTTAAGTTCCCTTTTCTACATTAAAGGGTTGACAAACAAACCTTCCATAACATTATTTATTAGGCAAATCAATGCTTAGTAGTTGGAAATCCCAAATCCTCTCCTTTGTTGGGAGACTAACGTTAACCAAATTAGTGATGACAACCTTACCTTCATATGTCTTGCAATCAACATATCTTCCAAGGTATCTTTGTGATAAGTTGGGTAAAAAGTGTGAGGGATTCTTCTAAGGGATTTTGAAACTCAAAGGTAGCTTCATATAGTTGCCTAGAAAAATGTATGCCAACAAAGGATAAGGGTGGTCTTAGCATGCGTAGTAGGCGTGGTATAAACAAAAATCTTATAATGAAAGTGTGTTGGCATTTATACCTAAGAAAAGATTATCTTTGAGTTGTTGTTGTGAAGGGCAAATATAAGTGCAACTCTAACCTTGTTCTTATGGCACCTAAGTCACAATCTGCTTCTTATTTTTTATGGAGATCTCGCTTAGAGGATAGGTGATGGATCAATGACTTGGTTTTGGAAAAACCTTTGATTGCCATCCTTCTCCTTGCTACATGCTTTAACCCTGGAAATTGGAACCCAATTCTAGTGAGGATAGTCATAAAGTGGTTAAGAAGGAAGTCTTCTGTAGACACTAACCCAATAGGTCATATTTAGACAACCAATTATAAGATGGAACATTTAAAATTAAAAAAAATTGTATTTTTATTTATGACATGTATGCACATTTCTTCCTCCACCAAAAAACCATGTCAACTACGACAAATCAACATAGCCAAAATGTTGGCCTTCATCATTGCCAAAAGAGGGTGTGAAGATGAAAGTGATGCGGGTTTTGCTCTCGTGGAGGTTGCTCTTGTGGGGGACCATGACGAGCTTAATGTTGCTACTAATGCTCCCGCAAACTTTCTTTCTCACATCCTGACCCACCTTACAAAGTGCTTGCCCTCTTTCAAATCCCTAACAAACACACCTACCCTAGGGTCCCCTTTTCCACAACAATAGTTAGTTAAATTTATATTAAGTTTTGGAAACCTTCCAATGTGGAGGTATTTAATATCTCATCCCAAATATGGATATTATCAATAAATAAGTATCGTGTCCTAGATGTAGATAATTTAGATAATGATATTCCATCCCAGATGGTAATATCTCTTATCCTATTCCCGAAATAGAATGTATATCATCATTCTTTCCCATAAGGTAATGATCGACTCTTACAATAATAAAGAAATATGTAATATCATATCTATCAATTTAATTCTCAAACACTAAGTCTTAATAACAATTCTCACGTTCATACCTTGACAATGTTACAATGTGATAATTATCAATTAATACCACAACACAATTTATCATAGCTATATATAAATAAGAATATAAACATACACATAATTAAAGAATAATTATAATATAAAGTCAATACATACCAATGGGACTTGGAATCACATAACTATTGGATTCGTGACATATATACATATAATAAATTCAAGATATATCTATATATGTAATGTTTATATTAGACAAAAACTAAATGACAAAGCCTCTAAATCAATTTCACGCAAGATCTCACAATAACACTATGGCATCCAATTTTTGTAACCACACATGGATCAATTCGGGCAAGAATCAATGTATCAATTATCAATTTTATACCATGAAAGTTTACCAAAGCTTGTTTATCTGACCTCTTGGAGCATAGTAACTTTCGTTCTTCACTTATTTTTCATTTTCTCTAAAACTACGAGAAACACACTAGAACCGGGGGGGGGGGGGCTTGAACAATGTGTATATCAAAGATATAAACTTTTCGCGATATGAAGAATAATATAGATAACACTATGCAAAACATTGGTCATCCAAATAAGGATGAAACAAATATGTAATGAAGAACAATATGATCATCCAATGACAGATAAAAGGTTCTTAAAGTAGTTTCTCAAATAAACACTTGATGTAAAGTGATATTAGAAAATAAATAAACCTTTATGGAGAGAAGTGGAAACACTTGGTTTATCCTGGTTCGCTCAACCTGAGCTACATCCATTTCTCTTTTATTAAAGGGTTTCACTATTCAAAACTAATTACAAAACAAGTATTCTAACCCGCCACTCCTGGCTTTACAAGTATTCTTAACACCACTTCTGGTATCTTCTTAGACTACCCCTGAATCTAAGAACCCAAGTATTCTTTAACAATAAGTCAGTCTTGGATTTCACAAACAAATGTTTGAATGAATACAAGTATTCTTAACACTCAAAGAGTGAATATACAATTAAGTGTAACACCCTGAAATTTCGATAACTAAAAATCAATATTTAATGCATTTCTTGTGTTATTTGATTATTTGATTGATTTGGATGAGTTAAGGTGTTGTGTGAATTATCTATGTGTGATTGCTTCATGTGGATGTTAGGTTATGTGGAGTTTGATTGACCTATGTTGAAATTGTGAGATTTCAAGTTTTACCCCAACCTGTTTCAATAAAACTGCAATCCCAGACTCGTTAACCGTTGGATCACCTTCAAACTTGAACTTTAGGTTCATGACTCACGCTTTCACGTTTTAACTGTTAGGATTTTCCATATTATATTTTTGGATAGCTCGCTTAGCGAGACAAGCGCACTACGTGCCATTCTCAACCCAAAAGGGAAATTCGCTTAGCGAGATGAGAGCACTAAGCGCAATTCCCAACCCGAGATGAAATTCGCTAAGCGAGACCAACACGCTCAGCGCAATTACCAACCTGAGAGGAAATTCACTAAGCGAGACCAATGCGCTCAGCACAATTCCAACATGAGGAGGTGACTCGCTCAGCGCCAAAAGTAAAGTTAACACATGGCACCTCCAAATTTATAGGTGTCATGTGACTCCTTTGTGTGGTGTCACGTGACATCCAATAGATTGATTCTAAGAAAATTAAAAATTGTTGAAATTTTTTTGAAGGACTAAAATTTAAAATTTGAAAATAAATGAGAGACTCAACAATTAATTAATTAAACCAATGAATAATAATTCTCTTAGGAAACATTCACTTGTGCGGAAAGAAGGAAATAAATGAGAGGAAAATTCTAAATTTTAATATGGGTTTCACGCTTTTATATTTTACTCTAATGTAAAACTTTTTTCTTAATTCTATTTCTTTTCATTTCTTTTCGCTCTATCAAATATTTCCTTAGGTTGTGTTTGGAACGAAGAAGAGAAAAGATATTGGAGAAAAAAAATTATATTTATATTTTTTGTAAAACTCACACTTTTTACCAATGTTATTAAAATTAGACTAGCCTGGCCAGTCAGACCGGTTGGACTGGAGACAATACCAAGTCAATTGTATAATTGGATCGATCATGCTATCATACCGGTGCTTACATCATCAATCCAGTATTGTCGATGTGGCTACCCAGACTGGACTGCTTCAAAATAAAGATGGTCACTTTAAATTTTGACTTCACCTTTATGTTTTAGTTCTCCAAAGTCTTAAACAGTTGTCTCACTTTTTCTCTCTCAACTACTACCCTGCATTTTATGTTCCCTAAATTTCCTTTTACATTCCCCAAGTGTGAAAAAACATCAATTACTTTTTATCTCTCACTTAAAGCTGCAACAAGTTAAACACATGTCACCTACATAGTCCATTTAAGGTTTTTTCCCATACTACACCCTATCTATCCTCAATATTCCCCAATTACACCTATTTTAAAACTATTTCCCCCAACTACACTAGTTTTTAAGTGAGAAGAACAGTCAGGGTTGGGGAGCCCGACTTCAAAGTTAAGAAGTTGGGGTTGGCGAACTCGACTTCTGAACTTTTGATTTTTTTAAATAATTACTTTTTTAATATTATTATTTTATTAAATATATTTTTTGTTTTACTATTTAATTTTTTTAAAAATGATAATATTTTTTGTTTAACAATTTATTTATACCAGAATACATTACATCATAAATAAAATACATGAACAATAATATATGCCTAAGGAAAAGTTGAAGATGAAGGTGTATTGGGACAATTTTTTTTGTTATGGCCTTGTTGCCAATAGATTCCACATTTTTTTTGGTATCCCGTTCAATTTCTTCGTCCATTTCAGTGGGAATGTGATTTGAAATTGGATGACCCTTTGCACTCCTCCTTCTCCTTGGATCAGGACTCCACTGATCTCCTTCATATTCTTGCCACATTAATTTGTATTTTGCCTAATATTCAGCACAATGACTACTTTGGGATTGTAACATGACCCTAAACCTTCTAAGTGGTCTAGTTGTTTCATGATGCAATCATACCCCCAAGGGCATTGGATAGAAGACTCCAAGAAGATTGGGCCAGAGATGTATGAGAAGGCCCTACTCAGGAGAAGACTCCTCGCGCTTAGCCACTGAATGTCGCACTTAGCGAATGCTCGCTGAGCCAGCAGATTTTGCCAATTTGCCTAATTAACCTGAAATTGAGAGAAATTGATTATTATACACACAAAACAAAAGTATAAATTATCTATTACCTATATTTAACATAAAGTACTTATAATATTATAAAACAACTATAAATTGGAGAAGTTTGATACAATATACACATGTTTTATACACAAAAGTTAGTCATTTTCACCGACTAACAACTCCCCCAAATTTACAGTTTTGCTTGTCCTCAAGCAAAAGAGAACAACTCACTTGTCCTCAAGTGGTAAAACATGCAATGCTTATGTACAAAGGTGTATGCATCAAAATTTATTGATTGCATGATGAGAAAGATGAAGCAATGTGTACCTATCACTTGTTTTCACAGAATATGCAACTAGACAAATAGGAGAACAAAATGTGAACGATACAATTAGATGAAGTTAATCATAAGATAAATATCAAGGAAAGTAGCTCAAACCACAGTCTCATGGCTACTGTTTCACTCAAACACAAGTGTTTAAGCTATTCATTGATAACAACTAACAGGAGGTCCAATCTTTGCATTTCATCTCATGCCATCAAGTCAGAAATGTATAAACAAAATCAGAAGGACTTTCTCATGCTTGTAGTGAGGTTTGGCTACAAAAATTCATTGGTTTTTCTAGGATTCAATGGTTTAGATTCTAAGAGAGCATAAATCCTAGACTTATCCCAATGATCTTTTCTTGTATTATACACGTAGCCTTCTCACTATTTTTTTTCTCAAGTTACTTTTGACCTTATTGAAACAACACACTTATTCTTTTTTTTTTTAACAAACAACTTATTTGTTGTGTGTGCTAATGCTTAACCTTTTTCTTTTCATTCGAATTGACTTCCCTCCCCCAAATTTAGAGTAAATTGTCTTGAACCTTATGCTCTCCTAGAATCAAAGCAAGGTATTAGGAGATGTTTATTTAAGTTCAGGGTTCAAATTTTTTACAATATCATTCAGCTCAAAAAGGGAGCAAAGGATGCAATTATCATTTAAGGTAAGTTGTTTGGTCAAAAGAGCTTGTGTATGTACAATCATGGCCTTCATCATGTCCTCATTTATACATTTCATTCTAAAATTCAGAGATTCATGCCAAGATTATTACTCACAGCTAGACGTTCACTCACAGTTTAAGGTCACACTTTCACCGGTTTTTGGTTCAAGATTTTCTTTCACAATCAATATGTCTACTGACTAAAAATTCTAAATGCAAGTTCACATTCTTGTTCTTTCTTTGTCTAACATACACACTTGCTCAAACTCATGATAAGAAACACAAACTCCATCACAATCATGCATTCAATTCAAAATAAAAGCATACACCCATATTCATAAGTCAATAAAAGTGCTTCACTGCCATGTCATCAAAATAAGTTAAACTGTTCAAAATACTTCAGAATAAGCAAACTAACTACCCATAAAGAAACTAGCAGTGTATATAAATATAAAGGAAATATTGTACGAAAACCAAAATTATAATCAGAATAAATCAAAAAGCAAAAAGTGTCATCAGGAATTAAAATTCTTGTGACTGGTCCTGATTGTCTTGTATCTGAACATTCTTCTCATCTGTTAGATGTCATACTGGAGTAGCTGGAGGAAAAGTGTCCAAAGGCAGAACTGGTATGGTCTGGCCCTCATGTATCTCTAAAACAGGAATGGAAGAGTCTGCTGCGTGCTGAGGTGAAGATGGATCCACTCCTGGAACTAGTGCATCAGCTGACGCTGGCACTGGTCCATGATGAGCAACCTCATTGGATCTCGTCTCTAATCTTCTTTTTTTACAATCAACAGCTCCAGCGATGGTGGCTTCATATGAGTGATCATTTCCTGGTTCTAGCTCATGCTGTTGAGGTGTCTGGGCTGTAAAACTTTCATTATCCCCCACAAAAGAAGGTCGGGCTCCTGGCCAGGCCACCTTCTCAACGAATTGCTCTATACTCATAATTGGTCTTTGCTGAACTAGTTCCTGCAAACTTTGTATAATGAGAATTTGTCCTTCAAACAAGCTTTGCAATTTGGCATCTGAAGTCTGAGAGCTCTGGGCAGACAAGTCTGCTAAAGCTGGATGTGGGGCTGAAGTAGAAGATGCAGGGATGCCAGCTATTGGTGTAAAGGAAGAGGGAATATCAACTGCTCTAAGCTTGGTCTTCCTTGTCTCTGGAAAATTAATTGTTTGGTCATTTGCATTCCAACAGTTCCTTATGATATAAGCTAAGTCAATGGCCGTTCTTAGGTTTTCATAGGAGGTAAGGGCATCAGATCCCACTCCCCTCGATCTACACAAGGTTGTGATTAAAGCTGGGAAGCCTAATTGAGAAGAGTTGGACTGAGCGATCATGGTCATTTGTCCAGAGATCAAACCGCCAATGTTCATGTCCATCCTTGTGATTAAGCCATAGACCAACCTAGCTCTATCTGTGTTCAAATTTGAAGTGCAGGAGGTAGGAGCTAGGTTTGAGTATGAGAAGACGCTTCATCTCTGAGCCAGGGTGGTAAGATCTTTTCTGAGGAGCTTCCATGGTTGGCCCTCTGTGTTTAGAATAAAGCCCTTGCCTGAAATGCACAGTCTATCCTCCATCTCTCTGGGATCAGACCTTAGTTTGCAAAATCTAGAATAAGTGGGTAAAGATTCCCCCTCCTCTAATAACACTGGAGTCTGGAGGAACTCATTTAAGCTGCCTGCATCTATCTTGATTAAATGGCCTCTTATTTTAGCATATTTAGGAGCTTGATCTGCTGGACTATAGAGATTGGCATAAAATTCCTTAACCACTGTCACATCTATGCTTCCTTCCTGAAGGTTGGCAAAACATTTGTGCAGGTTTCGCCTCTCCAATTCTATTTTAAACTAGTCAAATTCAGAATGATAAAGTTCCACATTCCTTTCTGGAAGGATCCTTCGGTCTAAAATATTATCGATATATCGGTTCTAGGCTTCCTCTGATTGAAATCTCCAGTTATCATTCTGATCCTGTGGTCTAGAATCACTATTCTTATGTTTCTTAGAGGCCATCTGCATATAGAGAACCAAACAATTAATCAGGACACAGTTATTCAAAATTTTCAAAACTGAGAAATAAAACTAAAAAAGACACTGGCCGCTTAGCGAGACAAAATTCGCTTAGCGGGCCTTCATAAAAGGCACACACCCTCTTAGCGAGACATGGGTCGCTTAGCGGGCTTCACAAAAAACGACACTAGGCTTAGCGACACAGGAGTGCCGCTTAGCGGAAAATGCTAAGTTATAGTGTCTGCAAAGTTGGCTTAGCTGGCAAGGAGCCCGCTAAGCCTAAGGTTAGCCGCATGGATTTGTGCTTAGCCAAGGATAAGCTGCGCTTAGCGGCACTAAACTGAGCAAAAATTTCACTAAGTGTTGGGAGCTTAGCGAGTGAAGCTCGCTTAGCTCAGCGGATGCCGCAACCAATTGCACTTGGCTCAAGAATGCTCGGCTTAGTGCACGACTATCACAAAAAAAATGGTTAAGTTACCTGGGCTTAGCGATTCAACAAGAGGATAAGTGTTCATCCTCAAAAGATGAACTTCCTTAGCGCAGTAAGCGCGCGTAGCGAGTTCTTCAGATAATGCTTATAGACAATGAGTATTGATGAACTCGCTTAGCGTCGAATGCTTGCTTAGCGAGTTCATCACGTTTTCCAGAAAACGCAGAAAACACATCTCGTTTTCTCGCACTTTTCAAGCCTCTAAAAGGCATATCAGACATGCAATGTGTGCGCCATACTCAATTCAGTATACAAGCTTACATAACCCTAATCTTAACCTAATTCTAACAAAACCTAAAACCCTAAAAATCTAAAGCTACAGTTAAAGTCTTCTACCCTAAAGTTAAGACAAGAAAAAGAGAAAAAGAATCAAGGAACTTACTTGGATGGTGTATGATTGATGCTTCAAAGTCGAAAATGCACAAAGAGAGTACATATGCAAAATGTGCAAATTTTTGGAGAGAGAGAATGCAGAGGTGAGGTTTCTGTAATCTGGCAAATGTGAGTGTAACTGTTGTTACGCTCACTTAAGCAATTTTTCAATACCTTCGCTTAGTGGACCGTTGCGCTAAGCGAGCAAGAGAGACGTTTGGTTTCTCAACTAGGCTCGCTTAGTGAACATGTGCGCTTAGCCGACGTTTCAAATTCTAAAACAAAAAAAATATTTTATTTATTTATTTTTTGAACAGAAACTCGACTTAGCGCGAGAGTAAGTCCGCTTAGCGAGGTCTGTATTAGAAAAGCTGCAATTCTCGCTAAGCCTGGCTCTGGCCAGCTTAGCTAAAATGATGCATCTTAAGTACAGAGGAGCACGCGCTTAGCTGAGAGGTACTCGCTTAGCACTCATATTGTCGCAAAGAAGCTTGCTTAGCTGCCATGACTGGCGCTTAGCGTCATGGACCTCAATTAAGGCCATAAGGAATTGCGGTTGGCGACAATAGGTCCCGCTTAGCCACGGATAAGCTGTCGCTTAGCGATCAGGCTGAAGCTTAGCTGAATTCAGATCAAATTGAAGTTAGCTTAGCTCAACCTTGGAGAATATTTTCTTGTTGATTTTCTACTGTTAAGTACTTCTCCCATTGTTTTTGTGCTTGTTCCTCATCTTTCTCCTCATCTTTTTCTCTTGACTCACGCTCTTTTACAGGGCTTTTCTTTTGAGCTTCAACCTCTACAAAGGATTTTTCTTGTCTGACCATAAATTGAGTCACTGCTTCTGCCAGCTCACCAACCTGGATTTCTACACTTCGGAGTGCTTGTTGAGTTGATTTAGTTGTTTCCATGAATTGCATCAACAATTTATCCAGATTGGATCCTCTTTCTGCTTCATTTTGATGGTAAGGTTGTAACTTTGGTCCCCCATGAAAGTTTTCTATTGAGTAGCTCATACCAAAATGAATTTCATGATTTTTCATTGAGTTTTGATTAGATTTTGAGCTGGCATGGTATGCCATGAATTCCTGAAACACACTTTCAAGATTAGGAGTTCTTTCTTCTTCATATTGATTGTAAGGACTTAACTCCTGTTCCCACTCTTAATCGTGTGCCGTCAAGATATTCATTTCACCCCTTAAAAAGCTCCAAATCTCATGGAACTAAATCATCTGCAGAAGATTTGCTATGTATACAAAGCATTAACAAGAGCAGCAGTCATCAAGTGAAGAGAAAAACAAACATAAACAGAAACAAAAATTCACAAAAACAATAAAAGAATATCAAATAAAGAATAGACACCTAAAAAATGAGCTAACTTTCCAAATAAAAAAGAAGTTCCCCGGCAACGGCGCCAAAAACTTGTTCACAACCGGCAAGTATACCGGATCGCACAAGTAGTATAAAACGGTAAGAATTGAGTATCGAACTCTCGGGGAACTTGTGTTATCTGGCAAGCTATTTCGATAAATAGGCGTCTGGTATGAAAATATGACTGTGGTTATGAACAGGTATTCAAACTATCTAGGCAAAAAGAAAGAAAATCACGCAAGAGAAATATTGTGTAAAAACAAGTAGAGAAAGCATTGGTCTTTCTCATAGGTTCCTGATTCTAAAAAGGATGTTCTCTATTTAACAATGCTCATGCGTTCCTATGTTGTCTCCTGGACTGCTAAAACCTGATTCCTCATGATAGCCTAGCCTAGTCCTGATCAAGCCTCGTCCGTAGATCCCTCTTGTAAGACTAAACTTAACCAAGACCGCATTAAGACACACATACACAACTAAGTTCTTGTACCCCAATCCCTCTTGATAGCACAACAACTTAGTCCCGTACTATTAAGGAATTTAGAATCAGGCCAGTTTCCACTGTTGAATGACCCTAACAAAGCATGCATCTACGCGATCAAGGTAAAAGCACACTGGAATGAAAAGTATATAGCACGGAGAACACACAAAACATCATTTCATAGATAGAAATATATTTACATCAGGTACCTACAGGGAAGATCCAACAGAGGATTTAGCTTTCCATAGTCCGGAAACCTCCTTTACAACAAAGGGAAGAACAAGATGAAAGACTGCAAAAACACAAGTGGTGAGGATGTCTCCTTCACCTCTAGGATCTCACAATCACTCACAAACTCATCTCAAGCTCTCAGAATGGCTTCCGCTTCAAACTCGCGTCTCTGCAGATCTTCACACAGCAAAATCTCTCAGAACTCTTTGGAACTTGGACCTTTCTCTCTCTAGAACTTCCTAAACATGCAAAAGCTTCAAGCCAAGGCTAGACTCTCGTGCATGCAGAGGCTTCTTCAAGAAAAATGCCAAACTCCCTTTGCAAATCTGATTTCAGGCTTAAATAGGGGGCCTTGTTCGTGCTCATGCGATTAGCACAGATCTGGATCGCTTAGCGCGCATAAGTGGATTTTGGCTTAGTGCGTTTGTTTCGCTTAGCAGATGAGCTGAAGCGGTGCGCTTGATGACCTGGAGCGATGTGCTTAGCGAACTTGATAGCTCATCTTCTTCTGGATTCTTCCTCGCGCTTAGCCACTGAATATTGCGCTTAGCGAATGCTTGCTAAGCCAACAGGGTGAAAACAACACTTTTGCCAATTTGCCTAATTAACCTGAAATTGAGAGAAATTGATTATTAAACACACAAAACAAAAGTATAAATTATTTATTACCTATATTTAACATAAAGTACTTATAATATTATAAAACAACTATAAATTGGAGAAGTTTGATACAATATGCACAAGTTTTATACACAAAAGTTAGTCGTTTTCACCAACTAACAACAACAAATGGAACTACTCCTTTTGAGTGTTGGGCTTAGGGACGAGGAAAGAACAAGTATTGCTAGGTTCCTTAGTAGACTTAATATGGAAGTGAGGGACAAGGTTGAGCTCCTTCCATATAGGGGCCTAGATGACCTAGTCCAACTTTGCATAAGGGTAAAGCAACAACTTAAAAGGAAGCCTACTTTAAAATATTATGGCTCTCACTCTTATCCAAAGAAAGACCAAGGTCAAGGCATCTTAGGGGCTACACCTTCTAAGCCAAAAGATGATAAGGGGAAGACAATAGAAAAGTAACCCCCTAAGGCAAGTATGCAAGAGAATACTAGCTCTATAAAGTGCTTTAAATGTCTTGGAAGAGGACACATTGCTTCTCAATGCCCCACCAAGAAAACCATGACTATGAGAGGCCAAGAAATTTATAGTAGCCAAGATGAGGCTAATACTTCACCTTCCTCTAGTGAAAGTGAAGAAGCAAAAGGGGAAGAATCTAGTAAAGAAATCTACCTCCAAGAAGAAGGGGACCTTTTAATGGTCAGAAGGCTTCTCGGAGGCCAATCTTGTGACTTGACCCAATCTCAAAGAGAGAATATTTTTCACACAAGGTGTAATTTTTTTTATAATACATGCTCTCTCACTGTAGATAGTGGTTCATGTTGCAATTGTTGCAGCACAAGATTAGTCTCTAAGTTGAGCCTTGCTATCACTCCGCATCCAAAGCCTTACAAACTTCAATGACTCAATGACCAAGGGGAGATGATAGTCAATCAACAAGTGAAAGTTCCCTTCTCCATTGGAACATATAAGGATGAAGTGGATTGTGATGTAGTTCCTATGGAGGTAGGACACCTTTTCTTAGGTAGGCCATGGCAATATGATAGGAAAATCATCTATAATGGCCTAACTAATGAGATAACCCTCACCCACCTTGGAAGAAAGTTTATGTTGCATCCTCAAACACCTTCACAAGTAGCTAAGGACCAAGTAGAAATAAAACTCAAATGGGATGAGGAAAAGAATAGAAAGAGAAAAGAAGAACAAACTTTAATAGTTAAGGAGGAGTGTAAGGAGGTAAGTGTCTCCTCCAAGAGGTTAGCTAAGAAGGAAAGTCATTTTGCAATAAACACAAACATTAAAAAAATTTCCCTTCTTAGAAAACATTCACATCTTGTCCTTAGTAAAAAAACAATTGTTATCACTACCATACCTCATGAGCGTGAGGTTATTCCTCAAGTAAAGGAGTGGTTGGATGAGGATTTGGTGTCCAAAATAGGTATTATGAGGCACCAAATCCCTATGATAAGTGGTACGATGAATGTGTTGAGTGGTGCAACCCTCTTTTGTAAAATCACCCACGCATCCAACATCTTCGTGAATCGCATACATAGGGACTCATTAGGTAGGTTTGTTGTTATTTTTGGTTTCAATACAAACCTAGGTGCTCATATGGGACACCTTAGGTTTGTCGTACATTTTGGTAAGATTAATCAATATGAAAATACAAAAGAAGGTATGTTTTATTGCATTATTTTCCTTAATTTTTTAAATAGTGATCAAGGGGTTCCCACAGACCCTAAGAGAATAAAGGTCATTCCTGAGTGGCCCACACCACCAAGTATAAAGGAAATTTAGGACTTCCATGACTTAACAAACTTTTACTAAAGGTTTGTCCTATATTTTTCTATACTTGTAGCACCACTCTTTGAGTTGGTGAGGAACCATGTTCTCTCATGGGAAGATGCCCAGGAAAGGGGATTTCAGACCTCACCCTACTCTAACATACCCAACACTACTGATATATATGTTTTTATTCATTTTACAAGGTGTTGAGGGAATAAGCCCAGATTTTCAAGAACCTCTGGATTTAAGGTCAAATCTTTTTCAAGGGGGAGGGGATGATGCAATCCTACCCCCCATGGGCATTGGATAGAAGACTCTAAGAAGATTGGGCCAGAGATGCAGGAGAAGGTCCTTGGGTTCTCATGAACCTTAAGGTAGAATTGGGGTCCATGGACTAAGTATGAGCCCACTTATCTTTGTAAATAATAGAATAGGTTTTCCTTCTTTTGGGCCTTGTATTTTGGCTATTTTTAGGTTTGTAGGGTACCCTACAAATTAAGGGCACCCTACCCTGCAAATTAAGGCACCCTACCCTACAAATTAAGGGTACCCTAGTAGTATAGGGTTTTAACCTTGTATTTCAGGACATTTTGAGTAGTCTTTGTAGTAGGGACTTTTTTTGTATTTTCATGTATTTTGAGATGGGGTGAGTTTAGCTATTGGAGGGGTGTGAGTAGCCCCCCTCTAGCTTCCCAAGGAAGCTACTTTCCTTGCTTCTCAAGGAAGCTTTCCATTGTATTTTCATGTATTTTGGCATGGGTTGAGCTTAGCTGTTGGAAGGGTGTGAGTAGCCCCCATCTAGTTTCCCAAGGAAGCTACCTTCCTTGCTTCTCAAGGAAGTTTCCCATGTGCTAGGCTATAAATAGAAACATGTGTAACACTTGTCATAACTTTTATGGATGAGAAACTTGTGAGACACACTTCAAAGTTGAACTTCTCTCCCTATTCTCCTTCAATTTCCACGCCACTCTCTCTTATTCTCTTCCTTTATTGAAGCTTCTTCTCTAAGCTTCTTATCCTAGGCACTCTCTTGGTGGTGAAGCTTCTCCTTCCATGGCTTATTTTCTAGTGGATGGTGCCTCCTTTCACCTCTTCTCTTTTATCTTTCGTTGTAACTCCATGGCTAAAAATCACCATTGAAGGACCTTATTGAAGCTCAAAGATCTCTCCTCCATAGTAGCTTCTCAAGCAAGCTTAGATCATGTCAAGTGGGGCTTGGGTCTCTGTTACAAAAAATGTGTGGTTGAGTATGTCAAATTCGTTAACAATTTCCATAATTGATTCCTACTAACCGATATTCATTGCCTTGGATAGGACTTTGGAATACTGCAAGTTGGAGTTGATCATTATCTGGGTTTGTCAACCTTTAATAGCAAAAAATTTTGTGGTCTTGAAGTACATCTCCTCAACCAACAATGACACAAGCAAATACATTATACTTTTGAACATGGAATTTACCAACTTAGACAAATTTGTAGTCATATGTCCCCAACATTTCCCCTCGTCGAAGCATTGTACCCAAATTTTTTTTGGGTAATTGATCAAGCCATTCAGGTGCACTTGGCTTATTCGCACGAATATCCCCAAGATGCCACCAGTGCATCTTCTCCATGTATGTGTACCCTGTAAATATTCAATCAATTTAATACATTATGAAATTTGAATTACAATATAGTTTAACGAAAAAAATAAAATATTAAAGATTCTCACCAGCATGCAAGAGTGGTTTCTTCAAATGTTTGCAATTTGGGTTATCGCGAAGGAAATTTTGTGCAACATGGTGCAGGCAGAAGAAGTGGGATATGTCCCCAACCCATGAGTTACTTCATTTTTAGTAGGCACTTATAATCGAGGGTTGTCTATCTGAAATGAGAGAAATGTTACTTTGTGAAGTAACATGTCTTCTCAAATTCTTTAGGAAGAACCCCCACACTAAAGTTGTCTGGCGTAGGCAATCGGGAAGATATGATTAGCACCGTCTTATGTTGTAGCTATCAATAATGTGCTAATATACTTCCCATAAAGCATGTACCATATACTTGTACGATGGGTTTGCAATATGCAAACCCATTAATGCATGGATCGAATGACCAAAACATACGTTTAAGATTTTTTTTTTGTTAGGTACCATTTCTCCCTCTTCAAACCTGTTTGAGCAGCGACCATAGTCCCGAGAACACAAGATTGCAAAGCTCCCAAAACTTTTGGTAGCTTGGCATATAATTCTTCCCAACTTCCATGAATCATCTCCAACGCTCTTTGCTTTGCTAACCATGTCTTTTTGTAGGATGGAGTATAATTCATAAACGTTTTGATGGAGACTGTTAGGTTCATTTTAACAATGGGTTGAATGATCTGCGCTATGGCGTGTTTGTCGAGTTGCCTATGATCCTATCTAAGAATTAGCACGAGACAAGTTTAATGACCTCTAATACTCTTGATAATCCATTTCTTATGTGTCTTTGAATTGCATGCGCCTAAGCTCCATGTGCAACCATTTTCATGGGATTTACACACAAAGTTTAGCCTTCTATGGTTAAAATATATTTTTTTTGCAGTCAAAATGATTTCTGATGTGATATTCATTGACTGCTCGAATACATTGTGCTTTTTCATCAAAGGTCATGCCAACCTCGAGTACACCAATTGGTGGTTGTACACGATCTTGTTGCTGAACAAAATGATGGTGATCAATGTATTGTGCTAGGTGGTCAAGGTTCAACTCCACTAGACACCTAGGTTGGTGATATTGCAACGAAGGTGACGTTGGTACGACAACACCCTCGTCATCGCTTTAGTCATTGTTGTGATGGAACAACTCTTGATCCTTATGCTCACTAAAATCATCCATGTTTTCTTTGTGAAATCATATAATGGGATCTTCATTAGTGATGGGATGTTCATTTGGGTTTGATGTTTGTGTTTGTAGTTGTCGTGATGGGGTGATGTTGTAAAATATTGTGATGGATGACAATTTTGTTGGTGAAATGAGGTTTGTTCGACATAAAAAAAAACCATTTTGGTAAAATAGTTGTGTGTAAAAAGTATAAATGTCAAATGCGTCTTGTGTTTCAAGGTTGTTGTATGAAGACATCATTGAGGTCCAGCTTGTTATACGGTAATGGTTATGGAGATGATAGTTGTGGTTGTGGACGGTGGTTGTGGTTGAGGAATAAGCTTAGTAACAACATACAATTCGACAAAATTCAATTCTTGATTTTGGACAATTGTTTCCAGCACGCCTCTGAGATCATCGTTGTCGTGTAGTTGTGTTGAAATAAAACGTGTTTAGCCATGATGAAATGAAATAGGGACATGATATAACAACTGAATGTCTGTTTCAGTTGCTCGAGTAAGGAGACATTGGTTAATTTTCCAAATCAATTGTGTTAACATAATAAACCTACTCACGTATAGAAATATTGGGTTTGCACATAAGTACGTCAATCCGTGAACCGGGTTGTTTGCAATCTGACCATGGTGGTGAATAACAATTGATATTTTTTTAGGTGGAGCCATGGGTGGTGTTTGGGGGATATAAGCGGGAAAACTATGAGAGTTAGGAATAAAGGTTACTTTTGTGAGGATGTTGTTCTGTGTGATGTGTTGTGAAATGGTGGGAATATATATAGGGTGAGAAAGTTTGGTAGGAAAGTTAGGTGGGAAGGTTAGGTAGGAGAGTTAGGTGGGAAAGTTAGGTAGGAGAGTTAGTGAATGTGAATGAACAGTGTGCAGTTGTGCACATCATAGACAATAGTTTGTTCATTGCATCATGATTGTTGACCGCATTATTCCGCATCACGCACCGAGCCCACGCGGATTATTGAGATTTGCATTAATGTGGTAGTCAGTGCATATGAGTGAATAGTGTGTAGCTGCGCACATCATAGACGACAACCTGTCTGTTACATCATGATTGTTGACCGCACTGTTCCGCATCGCTTATCGAGCCCACATAGATTATTGAGATTCGCATTAATGCGGTTGTTAGTGCATGTGAGTGAACAATGTGCAGATGAGCACATCACATACGACAGCCTGTCTGTTGCATCATGATTATTGACCGCATTGTTTCTCATCGCTCACCGAGCCCACATAGATTATTGAGATCCACATTAATGTGGTTGTCAGTGCATGTGAGTTAATAGTGTGCAGTTGCACACATCACAGACGATGGCCTGTCCATTGCATCATGAATGTTGACCGCACTGTTCCACATCGCTCACCAAGTCCATGCTGATTATTGAGATCCACATTAATGTGTTTTTGAAGCATTTAGGATAATATTATTAAAGTAAATTGAAAATAAAACCTAAAAAGCATGGATACACGAAAAATACATAATAAAGACTAACAAATAATTAAAAGAAATACAACAACAAAATATGTTAAATTGTTGATTCTAATTTCATGGAATTGTCCAGCTTCCACTCCATCTCTGCCCAGCTTAGGTCATTAACTTAAGAAGGTGATGACGAATTATTAACATCAACTTTAAGTTCCATACATATTACACTTTCCACGTTTGCAAATGTATCGAACATGCACCAAACACCCTCTTCACCAATAATTTGAATTGCCCTATACTCAACATGACCATTGAATTAGTATACAGGCAATGATACCAAAGTGTAGTAATTATAGGCGTAACATCATCATCTCTAATTGATGATTGTATTGTGGTGATTATGTCTGACAGCGCCATTGTTGGATTCAACAGTATCAATTTTGTCTTATCACTTCTGAAAATTGCATTTGCACTTGAACTAAGGATGATCTCACCATTGATATAAACGTATGCACAAATTGGCTCTAAACTCATTTTGCTTGCTCTCTGTATTTTCTTACACAATTTGATTTGATGCAACTATGAAAAGTCTATGGTGATATGGTGCCTTTATATATACAATCAATCATAGGTCCATGCTTCACGTGATTTGAAATCTCGATGTGTGATGGTAAGACTATCGTGCTAACGTGCTTTCAAATCTTGAGGCCTTATAATGAGACAAAGTGTAAACGTGCTTTGGAAGCTCGACGCGGTTTATATTATAAATTGATGGGACAATACCACATTTTCATTGTCCAACTTCAAATTTGATATCATTTGTACCCAGTTTACCATTAAACCTCGTTGTCATGGCTCATATACCTCTACTGTGTCATCAACACGTTCATTGTTCATGTACTACAATTAACGACTTCATCACTTTGTATTACCATACAATACATGAACCATAACCACAAATTGTACCATTATTATCATCTATCAGGTTCCAACACATTGTCCTAATCAAATAGTGCATAATTGATCCTGGATTGATCACTACATTGGTTGAACAATGGAGACCTAAAACACACACCTTTCACTTGCCATAGGGTGAGTGAACCATCACACTCAAAGATATTGCACTACATCTAGGCATTAAGGTCGATCGTCGTGTTGTGATAGGACCTAGCTTCTTACATTGGGATGAGTTATGTGACGAGTTATTAGGCGAAGTCCCTCCAAATAATGCACATAAGGGATCTGTACTAAAACTGTCATGGTTGCTTAGCATCTTGTGTGCACCATTACCTAAAGAACCAATAATACACCAACTAGAATACAGGTGTAAAGCTTACATAATGTACATGATTGGTGGTGTTTTAATACTTGATAAATCTAGAAATAGAGTTCATCTAATGTATTTGAACCTATTATGTGACTTCAACAACATAAAAAATATAGTTGGGGTTCTGCATGTTTAGCAAACCTGTACAGAGAACTGTGTCAGGCATCATCGGAGGTTGGTAGAGTTATGGGTGGTTGTGTCATACTATTGTAGTCATGGGTTTGGTACCGCATGCCTTTTATTGCATCAAGAGTCCAACGGCCCGAAACAACTTATCTGCTAGCTAAAAGGTTATTACAAATAATGAAAAAAATATTTAATTTCAATGACAGGCATTATAATATTACAATTAATAGTGGCTTTGTGTCATTTACATTTCAAATGAAGTGGTGGTAGATTAGAACATAGGGGCACACCTCATGGTGTCTTGGACAGGTATAGATCTCATACAGATCATATGGAGAGTCATCAGTTATATTACTATCATCAACCGCATCATCAATATGTACATATTAACATTTACTAATGTTGCATTGTTAACATGTATTTCAGTTTTCTTGGGTCCTATATAGGACTTTAAGAGCACCTACCATGACATGCATACAGAGACAGGGACATTTGGTCTTCATGTACTGCAATTATTTGTTTTTCCATCATGGAATTGCATCAAACAAACTAGGTCAATCTATAATTTGGTCTACATCAAGATATTCATGTTTGATCGAGGCCGTACCCGAATCAAATAAACATGAAAATGCAGTAACTAGGAAGTGATCCTAGGTCGTTTCCCAACGAGCAGTGACAAGCCAAATGTTCATAATATGCTTGTAGTAACAGTAACGATGGGGGGGGGTTGGTTGTTTGGTAATTAAAGAGCAGAACAAATAAAATGGAATACGAAACTACTAATATTAAAAACGGGTTGTTTCCTCTGATTCAGAAGCCATTCTCTTATCCTGGGTTATGGAGAATTTGTCCCTAACAGTCAACCACTTAATCCAACCCTATTTCAATTTACTAAGCGAAAATCAACTTAGGGTTTTCAATACGTGATTAGGCACCACATACACCAGTTAGCCCTTCGTCCATTAAGCATGAACGCAAGTTAGGCTCAGAGGCAATTAATCGAACACGAAGCGTGCACTGATTAATATTCACGAAATTGGGATAACTGGTGAAGGGAAAACTGCCAGGAAACCACATTACAAGCGAAACCTCAAAGAGAGTTGGGCTTCGTCCTCAAAAGGAAACAACACCAGAAAATCTAGCCTTCCATGGATTCAAACAGAAAATGCAATTGAAACATGAAGCAGAAACGTAAATGAACGAAAACGTAAAATGGAACAGAAACGTAAATGAGAGTAGAAGAAGAAGCAAGAACGAAATTGTAATTAGAAGCAGAAAATGTAAAATTGCATTACGAACTCAGAAGCATCAAAACAGAAAAACGAAAAACCCTAAAACAAAGCTCTGAATAATGAATAGCATAACAGAATAGAATCCCCTGCACGAATCCCAAGGCAGCTATTTAAAAAGAGTCACTCAAAGTCACTGGGCCCTATTACAATACCCTGGCCCAAAACGAAATAAACACTGAACAACATAAAATAAAATTGCGAAATTTCCTAATTAGAAATTAACTAAGGTAAGCGCTGCTTTATTTGCCCTCTTCAAGTCCACAACCAAAATCCGGATTAAGCCCAATGTTTCATTAATTCCTGAAATTAGATTAAAAACATCAAATTAGCTAAATGAGCCCAAATTATAAAACTGCCTAATTAATTGACAATTAAGACCAATCAATAATTAAAATGGTGCAAAAAGGGTTTAGAAAATAGAAGAAAATGATGGCACATCAAAACCCCCCATACTTAGCCTTTTGCACTCCTGGGCAAAATGAAACAAAGAACAAAATCCAAGGATATCAGAGGGAGACAAACAAAAACATTCACATATTTCTCAATGAACATCAAGGAATGAAAGGAATGGGTAACATCTAACATAAGGAGATCCAAAAAGTCAAGACATTCATGAAAATCATCCAAGCAACCCAATCATGGCAAAATAGTTAATCAGCTCAAGAATGAAAAGTGATAAAGCCTCACAAGATATACACTCTATCTCTCAAGTGTCTAGGCTACTATTTACCCTCAAAGCACCCATGAAAGCAAACACCACATAAACTTGGCAAGATTCTAAAATTGACAATCAACCCATAAACACAAGCACATGAGGATCAAAAGGTCTTTTAAGGTTGTAATGGGGCCAAGGACAAGGTATGGAGAAATATGGAATAAGTGGCTAAATCCCAAAGGAATAGAGGAGCAAAGGGGAATAAGTGCATTTTAAGAAAAATAAGAAAATAAAAAGAAGTAAAGATAAAAATTAAACATGAAGAGTAGAACCAAGAGTTTCATCATTCTTGTGCCATTTAAGATCTTATTCACTCAACTTTATTGCTTTTCTTTTTCTTTTTTCGAATTTTTTTTTTCGAATTTTTTTTTTTTTTTTTTACTCTTTAGCCTTTGAGAAACAACATTTCATTCAGCATGTCCAACATTTAACCAATATACAATGTACATCAAGTATGGCCCAAAATACATCGTGAAGCATAGCCAACAAAACAAGTTGTCCAATGAAACAAAAACCCCCCACACTTATTCCCAAAACAATTCCAAAGCTCCAAAATTCCTTAAGGATATGGTAATATCATGGTTTTTCACTTAAGGCTTGTAGTGAGCTTCAAAACAAGGAAAGGGAAACAAGGCTCAAAAGGGCTATCAAAGGAATTAATTCAAGGTAAGTCCATTTGGCTAGAAGCTTATAAGAACAAAATTGCCTTAATCATTTCCAAATATGCATGTGAATTAGGACGCATCAACAAGAATCAAGCCAAGGCTATTGTGCAAGCAATCAATGGGGCAAAACACACCAAATGATTATAATGATGGATGGCTCAAATTCTCACAAAGGTAAAATCATCACTTTCAAATTGAGCTTTCAAAACTATCATGAGTAGAGAAGAATCAAGGATTTCAAGTCACAAAATGTCAAGAACTTTTATTTCCAAAACAATTACCCATTTCTTGAACATATCCTATAATTCAAAGAAAAACATGCAAAGTCGTATGTGCACACAAAATTGACCCAAAATATTAAACTAAAAATCCGACGAAACTAACAACATTAACAAATTAACACAACTAACAAATTAACAAAACCATCAAAACTAGCAAAACCAAAGAACACTCCCCCCCCCATACTTAAACAACACATTGTCCTCAATGTAGCACAATTAAAAGATTAAAAACAATTAAATCATCAAAGAGAATCGGACAAGTGTAATAAAAGCAAAGAAGGAGATAGGAAAAGAAAAACTCCCTAAGTCATGGTGGAGGAAGAGTAGGGTGGAGTAAGGAAGTCTCTTCCACCACTACGTCCACTAAAGAAGGGTTCGTGAGGAATGGCTTAAGTCGATGTCCGTTGACCTTGAAGCTCTTATTTGTGGAGTCGCTTTTGATCTCAACTGTACCATAAGGAAAAACATTAGTAACAACAAAAGGACCAATCCACTTAGACCTCAACTTACCACTCATGAGTCCAAGCCTAGAATTATACAATAACACTTTTTGCCCAACCACGAAGTCTTTTTTAACTATCATGCTATCATGGAACTTCTTGGTCTTTTCTTTGTAGAACTTGGCATTCTCGTAGGCTTCTAGGCGGATTTCATCTAACTCACTCAGTTGCAACTTCCTTTCCTCGCCAGCTTGATCCATAGAGAAGTTGCAAGTCTTCACTGCCCAGTATGCTTTGTGCTCAATTTCCACTGGAAGATGACATGCCTTTCCAAAGACAACCCGATAAGGAGACATTCCTATGGGTGCTTTGTAGGCAGTCCGATGTGCCCAGAGAGCATCATCAAGCCTGGTACTCCAATCTTTCCTGCTTGGCTGAATCTTCTTTAGAATTCTCTTGATTTCCCTGTTAGAAATTTCTGCCTGTCCATTAGTTTGGGGGTGGTATGGTGTGGATACTCTGTGTACCACCCCGTACTTTTTAAGCAGGGCATGCATTGTCCTATTGCAAAAATGGGTTCCTTGATCACTAACAATTGCTTTAGGTACTCCAAACCTGCAAAACAGATTAGACCTGACAAAGTCTGCGACAACTTTAGCATCATTAGTTCTAGTGGGCTTGGCTTCCACCCATTTTGAAACATAATCAACTGCAAGGAGAATGTAAACATAACCAAAAGAGACAGGAAAAGGACCCATGAAATCTATACCCCAGACATCAAACACCTCACAGAATAGCATAGGTTGCTGAGGCATTTGTTGTCGCCATGTAAGTGTATTTCCTGCTCTCTGACACTGCTCACAAGTGCTGCAGATCTTCCACGCATCTTTAAAGATGGTGGGCCAATAAAAACCACAATCAAGCACTTTGCGAGCTGTCCTTTGAACACCCAGATGACCTCCCGGTGCGGAAGAATGACAGAACTGCAGGACTGAGTCAGTCTCATGATCTGGAATGCACCGTCTAATGACCTGATCACTGCACAATTTCCACAAGTAGGGGTCATCCCAAATAAAATGTTTAGCATCACTTTTAATCTTATCTTTTTGGGCCTTAGATGCTAAGGGAGGAAAAACAGAGGCAACTAAATAATTGACAATGTTAGCAAACCAGGGAGTAGAAAGAGAGTCAGAAATACTATACAATATATACAAATGATCATCCGGGAAATCATCCCGAATAGGTGAATCTACATCAGAGACACGTTCGATCCGACTCAAATGATCAGCAACTAGATTTTGTGCTCCGCTCCTATCACGGATCTCCAAGTCAAACTCTTGGAGCCAGAGCATCCATCGGATCAACCTAGGCTTAGAATCAGCCTTCTTCAACAAGTACTTTAGAGCTGCATGGTCAGTATAAACAATAATGCGAGTACCAAGCAAATAAGATCGAAATTTTTCAAGAGCAAAAACTATGGCTAGAAGCTCTTTCTCAATAGTAGTATAATTTGCTTGGGCAGCATCTAAAGTCCTAGAAGCATAATATATCACCCTGGGCAATTTATCAATTTTCTGAGCAAGGACAGCCCCCAATGCATAATTTGATGCATCACACATAAGCTCAAAAGGGGCTATCCAATCGGGTGCCTGGATGATGGGGGTGGTAGTCAACGCTCTTTTGAGGCAATCAAAAGCCTCTTTGCATCTGTCATTAAAGTCAAACTCCACCTCCTTTTGCAACAAGTTGGACAGTGGAAGGGCTACTTTGCTAAAATCCCTTATAAAGCGCCTGTAGAATCCTGCATGACCAAGAAAAGATCGCACCTCTCGCACACAAGAGGGGTAAGGCAATTGTGAAATAACAGAAATTTTTGCAGGATCTACTTCAATACCCTTATTGGAAATAATGTGGCCTAAAACTATACCTTGCTCAACCATAAAATGACATTTTTCAAAATTTAGAACAAGGTTAGTTTCAATACATCTATTCAAAACTTTTTCCAAACTATTCAAACAACCATCAAAAGAGGATCCATATACAGTGAAATCATCCATAAACACCTCTATGCAATTTTCTAAAAAATCACTGAAAATACTAATCATGCACCGCTGGAAGGTACCAGGGGCATTGCACAGGCCGAAAGGCATCCTCCTATAAGCAAAAGTGCCGAAGGGGCAGGTGAATGTGGTCTTTTCCTGATCCTCAGGAGCAATAGTAATTTGCATATAACCAGAAAAACCATCAAGGAAACAGTAGTGGGATTTACCTGCCAGGCGTTCAAGCATCTGGTCAATGAATGGCAGGGGAAAATGGACCTTTTTGGTAACCTGGTTCAGCCTCCTATAGTCAATGCAGACTCTCCAACTGTTCTGCACCCGAGTAGGAATCAGCTCCTCCTTCTCATTTCTGATCACTGTGAGGCCAGTCTTCTTCGGGACTACCTGGACGGGACTCACCCATTGGCTATCAGAGATAGGATAAATGATTCCAGCTTGCAAAAGCTTGGTTATCTCCTTCTTTACTACATCAAGAATCCCCGGGTTGAGTCTTCTCTGTGGTTGTCTTACTGGTTTAGCTCCATCCTCTAAATTTATTCGATGCATACATGTGGATGGGCTAATACCAGGAATGTCCGCCAGGGTCAGCCTATAGCCTTCTTATGCTTCTTGAGAACTGACAACAACTTCTCCTCTTGTTCATCAGCAAGGGAGGCAGATATAATCAGTGGAAAACTCTTGCTATCATCCAAGTAAGCGTATTTTAAATTTGATGGCAGAGGCTTCAATTCTGGTGTGGTCGGCTGGACAGTGGTAGAAGGAGATGGTTTCTCAGCCTTTACCTCATAAAGAAAGTCAGAGGTATGTGTACTTCCTGAAACATGGTTAGTCCTATCTGACTCTATAAAATCAATCTCAAGAGGTAAAACACCACCTCCAGGCATGCAATCAATATCACTCTCAGATTCACTCTCAGCATCAAATTCAGACATATGATCAAGTACAATTTCAGACTCAATGCATGAAGAGTGAGAGGCATGCAGATTAGAATAAAGATCAGTCATGTATTCATCAACAACATGGTCAATTATTTCAGCACGAAATACAGAAAGATCTTCAGATGGGTATTTCATAGCATCCAGAATATTAAAATGAACAGTTATGTCACCAAATTCCATAGATAGTGTGCCTGCATAAACATCTATCTTAGTTCTAGCAGTTTTCATAAAGGGTCTGCCTAGAATGATGGGAACTGATCCTTGAGAAAATCCATCTTCCATATTCAAAATATAAAAATCAACAGGGAAAATCAGTTCACCAACTCTAACTAAGACATCTTCTATGAAACCAACAGGGTAGGCAACACTTCTATTAGCTAAATGAATTACCACATCAGTTGACTGCAAGGGGCCTAGAGATAGAGAATTAAAAATAGACAGAGGCATAACACTAACAGAAGCTCCTAAATCTAGCATGGCATTGTCAAACTTACTATTTCCTATGATACAAGGTATGCTGAATGTACCTGGATCTTTGCATTTTTCAGGAATTTGAGGAACAGATTTACCAATCAATGCGGAGACATTTCTGCCCATGCTAATTCGTTCACTTCCTTTAAGCTTCCGCTTATTAGTGCACAGCTCCTTCAAGAATTTGGCATATCTTGGAATTTGCTTTATTGCATCCAACAGAGGTATGTTTACCTCTACTTTTCTAAACATTTCCAAGATCTCTTTCTCTGCCTCTTCCATTTTTTTGTTGGAAACTGCTCTTGGAGGGAATGGAAGAGGGGGAATGTGCTGCTTCTGCAAATCAGAATTACCTGTGGAAGAAGATTCACCTGCACAGAAATTGTTAGGTAAATTTTTGTCATCACCTTTTTTCTGGAATAGAGTGAAGTTTGGCAGGCTCATTTGCAGATAAGGACGGTGCTACGGGTTGAGGTCCTTGACATTGCTTTCCCGACCTCAATGAAATGGCACTGACATTTTTGGGATTTTGGACAGCTTGAGAAGGCAGCTTGTCAGAATTTTGGGACTGTTGTTGATTCAATTGAGTAGCCAATTGTCCCATCTGATTGGTTAAGCTCTGAATGGAGGCTCTGGTCTCTTGCTGAAACTGCATGTTCTGCATAGTCATTTGCCTCACAAGTTCTTCGAGGGAAGGTTGTGGAGGGGCCTCAACTATTGGTTGTTTCTGGGGTTGTTGCTGTTGTTGGATTGGTGGAGGAATGTATGGTCTGCTTGGGCCAGCAGCATTTTGGAAGGAAGGAGCAGGCTGCTGTTGTTGTTGCTGAGGGCTGGACCATCTGAGGTTAGGGTGATTCCTCCATCCAGGGTTGTATCTGTTGCTGGAAAGGTCATAATTGCTCTGCTGTGGTTGATTTTGCTGCTGAGGTTGAGGAGGTCTATTGTATATATTTGCTACATAAGCTTCAGGCTGCTCAATTGCTCCAGGTTGCTGCATGGAAGGGCAAAGGTCTGTATGGTGGTCAGCAGAGGAGCACAAACCACAAACCCTTGCGACAGGTACAGATTTCTGATTCAAGGCCAGCTGGGTTACCAAGTTGACCAACGCATCCAGTTTGCCTTCAAGCTTCTTAGTTTCAGATGATGCAGATGGGTTTGTAGCTACCTCATGCACTCCTCTAATGACTATGGCATCATTTCTGGCACTAAACTGCTGGGAGTTGGAGGCCATCTTCTCAATTAAATTTCTGGCTTCAGCAGGAGTCATGTCTCCAAGGGCTCCACCACTGGCAGCATCTATCATACTTCTCTCCATATTACTGAGTCCTTCATAAAAGTATTGGAGAAGAAGCTGTTCTGAAATCTGATGGTGGGGGCAACTGGCACATAGTTTCTTAAATCTCTCCCAGTACTCATACAGGCTCTCTCCACTGAGTTGTCTAATACCTGAGATATCCTTCCTGATGGCTGTGGTCCTGGAAGCAGGGAAAATTTTTTCTAAGAATACTCTCTTAAGGTCATCCCAGCTCGTGATGGACCTTGGAGCAAGGTAATACAGCCAGTCCTTTGCCACTCCCTCTAATGAATGAGGAAAAGCCTTCAGAAATATGTGATCCTCTTGGACATCTGGGGGTTTCATGGTTGAGCAGACAATGTGAAATTCTTTCAAATGTTTGTGCGGGTCTTCACCTGCAAGGCCATGAAACTTTGGAAGCAAATGAATCAGTCCAGTTTTAAGAACATATGGGACATCCTCATCAGGGTATTGGATGCATAAGCTTTCATAGGTGAAATCAGGTGCAGCCATTTCCCTTAGAGTCCTCTCACGAGGTGGAGGTTGTGCCATGTTCTCAGAATGTGCAAAATCAGAATGCTCAGAATCAGAATGCTCAAAATTATAATGCTCAAGATCAGGATGTTCAAAATCACCAATAACAGAATGCACAGATTCACCAATTATGGAATGCTCAGAATGATCAAAAGGTATAAAATGATGCCTAACTAATCTATGAAATGTCCTATCTATCTCAGGATCAAAGGGTTGTAAGTCAGATGGATTGTCTCTAGTCATACACTACATTCAGCATGCACACAACTAGTTGCCTTGTCATGTAAATAAAGGTGTAGGTTTGAACTACAGCTACCCTCAAATGATATCCAAATGACATGAAATTTTGTGAGCAACCTTATAAAATGATGAGAAGATAGCACAAAAAATTTCGGACAAAAATTCAAAGTCTAACTATGAAAGCTAAAATTGGTAGGTTAAGAAAAATAAGTGAATAAAACTTGAAAAATAAAAAACTTTTGACAAAATCGCTTTTTTTGGACGATGGAGACCTCAGCCGGCCTATGGCAGGCTGCCATGACGTAGGAAATTTTTTTCTACCCCAAATGCATATATAATAATTGCGATTCTGATAACCGGAGCAAAAGTTATGGCCGTTTGAAGTTTTGACAAACACAAAATTTGCTAGTTTTTTGGAACTTTCAAATCTGACCAAACTAAAGGCTCTAGCTATTTTTCCCACAAAATATGGATTAAAAGAAGTTACCACAAAAAAATTAAGCCAAAAATAACAACCCTAGCTACTAAAACAAAAAATCCCAATTAATTCAGCATGGGTGGTCGCTAAAATCCGTCTCTAGCTGATTTCTACTATTACTCTGTTTTTGCCGCAAGCTGATTTCTACTACTACTCTGTTTTCAAGCACAATCTTCACAGCAAAACACACAAGACTGAAACAGGGGAAACGCTTAATGAGAAAACTGAAACAGAACACACATTAAACAAAATACCAGGACACTAAACAACACTAACACACATACTAACACAATACTAACAATTAAACATAAAACACGAAAGGATTAAACACACAACACTAGCTATCTATTATGAACCTTTGGACACTGCTCCCCGGCAACGGCGCCAAATTTGATCGAGGCCGTACCCGAATCAAATAAACATGAAAATGCAGTAACTAGGAAGTGATCCTAGGTCGTTTCCCAACGAGCAGTGACAAGCCAAATGTTCATAATATGCTTGTAGTAACAGTAACGATGGGGGGGTTGGTTGTTTGGTAATTAAAGAGCAGAACAAATAAAATGGAATACGAAACTACTAATATTAAAAACGGGTTGTTTCCTCTGATTCAGAAGTCACTCTCTTATCCTGGGTTATGGAGAATTCGTCCCTAACAGTCAACCACTTAATCCAACCCTATTTCAATTTACTAAGCGAAAATCAACTTAGGGTTTTCAATACGTGATTAGGCACCACATACACCAGTTAGCCCTTCGTCCATTAAGCATGAACGCAAGTTAGGCTCAGAGGCAATTAATCGAACACGAAGCGTGCACTGATTAATATTCACGAAATTGGGATAACTGGTGAAGGGAAAACTGCCAGGAAACCACATTACAAGCGAAACCTCAAAGAGAGTTGGGCTTCGTCTTCAAAAGGAAACAACACCAGAAAATCTAGCCTTCCATGGATTCAAACAGAAAATGCAATTGAAACATGAAGCAGAAACGTAAATGAACGGAAATGTAAAATGGAACAGAAACGTAAATGAGAGTAGAAGAAGAAGCAAGAACGAAATTGTAATTAGAAGCAGAAAATGTAAAATTGCATTACGAACTCAGAAGCATCAAAACAGAAAAACGAAAAACCCTAAAACAAAGCTCTGAATGATGAATAGCATAACAGAATAGAATCCCCTACACGAATCCCAAGGCAGCTATTTAAAAAGAGTCACTCAAAGTCACTGGGCCCTATTACAATACTCTGGCCCAAAACGAAATAAACACTGAACAACATAAAATAAAATTGCGAAATTTCCTAATTAGAAATTAACTAAGGTAAGCGCTGCTTTATTTGCCCTCTTCAAGTCCACAACCAAAATTCGGATTAAGCCCAATGTTTCATTAATTCCTGAAATTAGATTAAAAACATCAAATTAGCTAAATGAGCCCAAATTATAAAACTGCCTAATTAATTGACAATTAAGACCAATCAATAATTAAAATGGTGCAAAAAGGGTTTAGAAAATAGAAGAAAATGATGGCACATCAATGTTCATCCCATGAATCTTGATCGACTTCTCCAGATTAACACGCAAGACAATCATTATAGTGATTGGATGAAATATCATGTGGGGTGGATTAATATCTAGGAAAAACAAACACAATGATGTTTTAACTGGACAACGGGTTAAAGGGTCAGTGACACATACACCGGAGTATATGGAATGGTATAGGCAAAATCTATTTTGTTATTATCTGTTGCCCATAATGTTGCAGGGACAATCATTGAAGAAACACATTTTCTAGTTCCACATCCTCAGTCAATGTTTTGTACTCCATCACATGTTCATCAAACTTTTGACCAAGCTCGCGAGTCAGTCAATGCAACTAACCATGAATGGATGACCAATTTATTTGGTGTCAATTTGAATACACCAAATTCTGCGGCATCATATTTAACTTTTTTACACTAGTTAGATGCACCATATTTGTTTGGAGAGCAAGGACAAAGTTCTTCAATTGTACCAATCCATAGTCAAAACCCTGAGACAAAACAACAACATCATAAGGGAGAACCCATCATACAGGAGAGAAGAAATCCGCAACATAATCGACGTCCATCGCCCTATGGGATTGATCATCGTCTTAGTCATTAAAGTATAAAATATTGTGATAATGGGATCAACTATGTTTAAGTATCCTTCTAATGTAGTTTTAAAAATTATGTTAAAGTGGTCATGCCATGTTATGTTATGTTTAAGTGGTCATGTTATGCAATTTATAAAATTTATGTCTAATACATTAAAAATATTTGTGGCAAATTTATTTCATAGTTTTGACGTCAAAGAACCCAAAAAAAATATATCATATAACAGTTTCATCAAGAAAGACCTCAAATAAATAGCAAAAAATAAAAAAATAAAAACTATGTTTTCGACCCTTAAAATAATGTTTAAGTGACCATATTATGCCATGCATAAAATTTATGTCCAATACATTAAAAATATTTGTGGTAAATTTATTTCATAGTTTTGACGTCAAAGAATCCAAAAAATATATCATGTAACAGTTTCTTCAAGAAAGACCACAAATTAATAGCAAAAAAAGTTATATTTATGACCCTTAAAATAATGTTTAAGTGGTCATGTTATGAAATTTATAAAATTTATGTCCAATACATGAAAAATATATGTGGCAAATTTATTTCAGTTTTCATCTCAAAGAATCCAAAAAAACATATATTGTGTAACCGTTTCATCAAGAAGGACTTCAAATTGATAGCAAAAAAACTATGTTTTTGACCCTTAAAACAATGTTTAAGTGGTTGTGTTATGCAATTTATAAAATTTGTGTCAAATACATTAAAAATATCTGTGGCAAATTTATTTCATAGTTTTTACATCAAAGAATCTCCAAAAATATATCTTGTAACAGTTTCATCAAGAAGAACCTCAAATTAATAGCAAAAAAAAAATGTTTTCGACCCTTAAAACAATGTTTAAGTGAGCATGTTATGCAATTTATAAAATTTATGTCCAATACATTAAAAATATCTGTGTCAAATTCATTTCATAGTTTTCACGTCAAAGAATCCAAAAAGCCTTATCGCATCTCGAGCCTATGTGCTGGTCAGGTTCGCATGTCAATTACCAGTGCATGTGATCGCGCGTTGAACACCTGCACACAACATACAAAAGCCTGTGTGAATGATTCAAACTCTTTTTTTTATTATTATTGCTCAATGTATTGACCCTTATCGCATCTCGAGGCCATGTGCTAGATAGGCTCTTATGCCAATTACCAATGCATGTGACTGCACAGTGAATACCTGCACACAATTGACAAATTCTATAAATACCACTACTAGCTAAAGACATTCGTAAAAATTTCAAATATTCATATGAACCCCTACCACTATGCGTCACCCAACTGCATATGTTTGTGTTTACTACAATGGCCAAATCTGCAACACTAGTGAGGGCACCACCTTCATTAGTAACAATACAAAAACTTTCATGGTCAACAAGGTCCTAACCCTTACGCAATTGGTTGAACTTGTTCAACAAAAAATAAACATTGAACCACACCAACATCTCCAACATCTCCACTTTTGATGCTCCATATTTGAGCCAGGACAACCACATATGTACACATGTTTTATCTGAGAGATGATCATGATGTTCGATAGAAGTTCAACATTTTTTACAACAACATAACACTACCTTTTGTGGAGTTGTTTGTCACAATTTGTAACAACAGTAACCCATCAAACAACCAACATGACTCAACCTCCAATCTTGAGGACTTATTAGATGAATACGAGAACAATGTAGATTTTTGGGTCAAAGACCATGGTAGTGATAGTGATAGTGAGAGTAACATGTTTCCTTCCCATGAACCAATATTCAAACGAGGTTGGTAATCTGGGGATGATTTGTGTGTTACTTATTTTTGCTTTGAGGTTTTCCCATGGTGTGCTATGTCGGTGTTCATTACTTTAACATTATGTCATTGTGAATTTGCATTGCCTACTTCATTCCATTGTTGTTGTTTGTAGTACTTACATTATGTAATGAAATAAATCATTTGTTTCAGTTTATGTTAACAACGAAAATAAAAAAAAAATGACAATTACCTAAAACGCAAACACTTGAAATTTTTAAGTCTATGCAAATTAATCAAGTCTCTATTATTTACAGAAAGCTGACTTTGAATTGAAAACTCACAATTTAAATTTAAGTCTAAAAGTAGTAATGGATTTCTAGTGCACCATGTACCAGAGTAAAATGACATTCAAAATTGACAACACTTTGCAATTTACCCAAGTCTCTGGAAAAAATAGTGTTTAGTCAAATTGTCTCATAAAAAGCATTGTGCAGTCACATCATCTTGAAACAAGTAATGTGAGGTCAAATCGTATGGGGAAAAGTAACATGGGGTCAAAGTGTCTCGAAGGAATGAATGTTCAGTTAATTTGTATAAAAAAAATGCAATACTCAGTCAATTAATGCATTGTTCAATGTTTATTCAATCAACAAGGGCAAACTGACAATCAACATAATATGACATAATTAACAGGGGCAAGTAATTAATGTCATTTGTGTCCACCAGTTCCACATCTGGGAGGTTGCTTGTTTCTTGTTGGCTATCGACATACACGTCAATGTTCTTTTTCTCTCACTCCCGAGTTCACTAGTTCATCCTCATTTATTCACGCCAGGAAATCCAATGCTTCATATCCTCATTTATTCATGTCAGGGAATCCAATGCTCCAAACCCTAACCCTATATCATCAACCCTTAACCCTAACCCCGAACCTTACATTTAATAGGAGACAAATTTTCTTTGATTTTTCTTATTTTCTTCTTTTTCTCTCACTCACGGGTTCAGAACTTCATCCTCATTTATTCACATTAGAGAATCCAATGCTTTTGATCCTCATTTATTCACGTAAGAGAATCCAATGCTTCAGACCTTCATTTATCCACGTCAAGGAATCTAATGCTTCAAACCTTAACCCTAGGTCGTAAACCCTTAACCCTGACCCCTATATATAGAACTCATATTCACCTTCGTTTAACACATCCACACAACACTTCCTTGCTCAATTACTTTCTTCCAACCTTGCAAACATAAACCTTCTGTCACATTTCTTTCTCAATTGTTTCTCTATTACACAACATGTTTTCCTCATCTATGAAATGGTTAGTGCACTACAATGGTTAAATAATCAAAACAAATGAATGGGATACATTTAAATGCCCCTACCCATTGCTCTTTCAAACAAAGTGAGGCCTCACACTTGAAGTCTTGTCGCAGCCTACCCTTCGACGGGAGGACGGGGCGAAAAGGATAAGCCAAAGCGTTCGTCTCCAAGGGAGAAAACGAGTGGGGTCACCACCAATGTTTATTTGAGGAAAACATTAGAAAAACCAAAAGTGGTCTGTGAATATTGAAAATAAGGGTTCGAGAGTTGTTTACGCATGAGAAAGGTATTAGCACCCCACGTGCCCATCACAAGGGATGGTAGCCTTTAATCGAGTGTGCACAACGTGACTTCAAAATCATTTATTTTCCCCTTTTTATGTTTTTTACTTTTTTGGGGTCCACAAGGGTGTTGCCCTTGCTCCTATGCATCCTCAAGTGTGATGAGGAATTCAGACCTACGTAGTTCTTTATGGCAAAAGTTTGTGTGTTAAATTGATTTTATGTTTTTTGAAAGATTGATTTTAATTGCGAACAAAAGTCGTTTAAGGCGTTGGACCTTGAAACGATGCTTTAAATTTTGAAAAGCGGAGAAAGTCGTTAAGGTGTTGGACCGAGAAACGATCTTTGATTTTTGAAAAGAGGAGAGAGTCGTTTAAGACATTGGACCTTGAAACGATCTCAAGCGATATTTGATGAAATTAAGAAGTTTATGAGTTGGTTTTATTTTGCTTTTGCTTATAAACCTTCAATATTTTTTAAAGATAATGTACAATATTAATGATCGATTAAAACTTACTTTACAAGAAGGAAATGAGATTACTGATGATAGAAGAAGATGAAGATGCACAAAACAAGAAAGAGGACCCCAAAGGGTGCATAGATCGCATTCAAATCCTTAAAACAAAAACTAACCGGATGACGAACAAAGAACACCAAACGAAGAATGATGTAGAAGTTGATTACAGTCGCAATTTGGTAGCGTCGCAATTTGGAACCTTTACTCATCCTCCCTCACGCATATTTATAGCAAAAGATGGCATTAGGGGTCATGGAAGCTTGCCCAAGCGACCTGTTGCTTCATCCTGAAGTAACCTTGCTCGCCCAGGCGAGCTGAGCTCGCCTTACTTCACCCTTAAGCTATTTGGGGGCCCAGGTGAGCCAGACGCTAGCCTGGATTCAGAAAAAGGCTTAAAATGACCCTTTTTGCCTCCTGAAAGAAAGAGGAAAAAGAGCCATGCTCCCGCTAATTCACTCTCGACAATAGCAAAAGACTATCAGAAGGATTTTGTTGTTGTCATCTTATGTAGAGCTGCCACAAAGAGGGTCCCCTAGTACTTATTGTACAACCATGTTCCATCTACCTTGATGCAATCCTCCCTAGGAAGGGACCAGTCACTAGAACCATGAGCAAGAGGCTCCAAGAAGATTGGGCTAGAGCTGCTGAAGAAGGCCCTAGGGTTCTCATGAACCTCAGGGTAGATTTCTGAGCCCATGGGCCAAGGTTGGGTCCAATTATCTTTGTACATATTAGACTAGGATGTCATTATATTTGGTCCTTGTATTTAGGGCTCCATATTGTAGGTAGGGTACCCTAGAAATATAGGATTTTTTCAGCCCTTGTATTTTAGGGCACCTAGACTAATTTTTGTATTAGGGGTAGTTTTGTAATTTCACATGCACTTAGTGGATATTTGATGTGTGTGGTTGGAAATAAATTTAATTGAATTGGTAGGAGCCCAATCCAATTAAATTTTAGAGGGGGAGGTGAGCATTTGCTTACTACACCCCATTGCCACATCATATAGTCACACTTTGTGCATGTCCTTCATGCTTTTCATGCCTCATGACACCTAAGCACACTTAGTGGAGAATCTTGGAATTGATCTTGGATTAGTGGGCTGAACCATAACTAAAATTCACTAATCATAATTAGTGAAATTTTGGCTCCAAAGTTTGGCTCCACAAATTCAATTTCAAATTCAAGTGAAATTTGAATTTCCCTCCAATTTTGTGTGACACTTAGGCTATAAATAAAGGTCATGTGTGTGCATTTTTTAAAACTTTGATCATTTGAATATTAACTTCAGATATAGAGCTCTTTTAGAGCACAAAATTTCGTGCTCTTTTCTCCCTCTCCCTTCATTCATCTCTTTCTTCCTCCAAGCTCTTATCCATGGCCTCCTATGGTGGTGAGCTTCTTCTAGACTCATCTTCTCCTTGAAGTGGCGTCTCCTCTCTCTCTTCCTTCTCCATTCCGCTGCCATTTATCTTCCAAGAAGCAAAGGAATCCATTGATGAAGAAGATCCTAGGCCTACAAGCTCCAATGGAGCTTACATCATGTGGTATCAAGAGCATCTTCATCTAGGTGATGTTCTTTTGCTTCCTCTATCTTTTTGTTCGGTGAATTCTCTTTAATTCCTTGTTCTTCATCTTATTCTCCATGTATATCCTCCATTGTCTTGTGGTTTGGTTTTGTTTAGAGTAGATTCAAAAAAAAATAAACCGATTAAATCTTAGATCTACACTTGTTCTTGCATTTCTATGGTTCAAATTTTGTAGATCTACTCTTGAATCTTGTTTTTGTATTGATTTTAGGTTCTATCATTCTTCATTCATAATATTCTTGTGCTGAACCTTAGATCTAAATTTTCTTCCAAAATATTGATTAAAAAAAACACAAAAAATCTAAGTGTAAATCACTTAATCCATGTTGTCTTAGAGTCATATATGTTTAGTCATAGTAATTGTCACATTATGTTCTAAGTTTGTGTTGAATTTTATTTTGTTGATTGAATTCTAGATACATTTGTTCATGTATTCTTGTCATTCTTAGCCTATCTTTTGAATTTGGGTCTAATTCATGCATGTTATTTAGTTCATAACATGTTCTAAATCAATTCCTAGAAGTAGTCTTGTTCTTGAACTTTTTTTTGTTTTCTAAGTTTCCTACATGATGCCTATGATGAAGTTGAGTTGTGGTGCTGAGTTGTGGCTGGATTTGTGAATCAAAATAAGTCTTAAGCTCTCTTAAATTGTGTTATTCAAGATAATTGAGCATAAGCAAACACAAATTGTAACTATCCAAGCCTTAAGCAACATAAACACTACTCTTGATTTCTAGGTTGAAATCGTTGGTGTTGGCAGCTTGAACATACGAACTTGTATAAATTACTGGGAATTGGTCACTACGTTTTTTGAGCTGAAAGTTTTACTGAATTTTCTAGACATCTAGACCAAAATTATAAAAAAAAAAAGAACCAAGTGATTTGGATTAAAGGAAAAAAATAAGAAAAATCGCATAAGTTGGCAGAAAAATCAGTGTCCAGGAAAAAAAAGTGAAAGGAAAATGTGCTTGTTGTTTTGGCTCAAAATTTGCTCTATAATTGGTATGGCGTCCCTAAATAATGACTAGTTTAATAGTAATAAATTAAATAGCAGAAACCATGGAAATTTTTTTTTTCTTTTTCTTTTTCTCCTTCTTCTTTTTTTTTCGCACTGTTATTCATTTCACGGTAATTAAATTCAGAAGGAAAATTATCACTATAGAGTCCCGAATGGCCAGTTCACAACTCTATTCGGATTCATTTCTTTTTGATCACTCATAATCTCTAAACTATTTTCCTCTTTCAAAAAAATATGCCAGCCATCATTTTAGGTCGTCACGTGAAAAATAATAAGATGCGGTCGGTAAACTCTTTTCAAATAACAAGATAAAACATAATTATATTTATCATCTAAAACTGTCCAAAATATGGGAGTTTGCAAAATAACATAGTGACATCCAGAGCAAAGGTAACAACTGTGGTGGCTTCAGCCACAATATATACAACCATCAAAATTTCTATACAATAGGTCTACCCACCCAAAAATTAAAAGAGTAAACCTAGCAATCTGAACTAGATACACCCACCCACAAAAAGGATGTACGCCTAGTCTAAGGAGCCGTCTGCTATGATGAAGAGCCATCACTATTCGTTGTCCCTCTAGGGCCGCTCTCCTCTGTAGAGTCTGCCTCAGATGCTAACATAACATCCTCTGGAGAATCAACATCAGGGAGTGGGTCCTCATCATCCTCTGGGAAGTCAAGAGCATCCACAGCAGGTTCAGGAGGTAACTCCTCTGGTTCCTCTTCAAGATCCTCTTCAGAGGATGACACCTCTATCACTTGAATTGGCTCCACTAGTCAATATAGAGTAGGTGTAGGTAGTATCCACTCCACAGGCTGCTGAAGTATGTGTGCGGGTTCCTCCGGATGTACTAATGAAGTAGCAGTGAGTCGAATTGTGCCACGGAATCGGCACCTCTCATTGCCTTCGAGGGTCTCCCAAACACCCTCTAGGCACTCCATCTCAACTCGATCATGGATCAATTGTGCTGCCATCGGGATCTACAAGAGATAAAAGAAAGAGGGTAGACTCTTTCACAAGAAATCTAACTACAGGTAACAATACAATGCGTCCCATAACGGCTACGCATAGTCAAAATGTCTTTCTCGAGGGATTTCCTCTCTGGTAATCGATTACCAAAGTATGTAATCGATTACCAGTGCCTAAAAACGAATTACTCAGCCTTTTCACATTGGAATCTACAAATTACACTGTGTAATCAATTACACCTAAATGGTAATCGATTACCAGTGGCAGGTAGCACTGTGTAATCGATTACACACAACTGGTAATCGATTACCAGTGCCCTATCATCCTGTGTAATCGATTACACACCATTGGTAATCGATTACCAGAGGCCATTTAACATCATATCTCCATTTTTAAGCCCTGTAATCGATTACTCACAAATGGTAATCGATTACCAGAGACTAATTTCCAGATACCACCCAAGATACATAGCTAGCCAGCCGCCACACAAGCTTCCTTGCTTCGTGGACTTTGTTCTTTTATTGGTTGACTGCCAGGAGCTCACCTGTTTAGGTACGTCATAGGTTCTCACTGACTGACTATGTCCGGGTTGGGTCAGGATTAGTCAAGCTTGGTTTTGGGCAATAGCACCCCACCTAACGTCCCCAAGGTCTCCTGACCCCCGCGACATATCTCCAGGTACCACTCTGTGGTCAACAAACAAAAGTAGGAAGACTGACTCTTCCACGCTTTCTCGCATCAAGCTTATTGGATTATGGGGCACCCGTCATATGTGGTACTAGGTGGCGATCGGGTGATGGCGCAAATCAACTCTACCACTTCCACAAGTCACACATAAACACACCATCCCCAGTTGCCCACCTTTAACTTGAGCTCACGCACTCCTACGTAGCACTTATCCTCGTTCCTCTCAACACCGGGTCCCCATCAACCCCTCCAAGCTTTCACAATATCCAAACAATTCGATTTCATTTATCAGGAAACTACCCTAAACCAAGAAAACATAGTAGAGGCAGAAAACTCTGCCCAAAACTCATTCAAATTCCATAGTTTTCCCTACTCACATACCCTAGTAACATTCTCTTCATTCCGATTCGTTAACCGTTGGATCGCCTTGAAAATTTTACTGGAGGTTCCTAGTACATAAATCTACATTTTGGCCGTTGGGATCTACAAGAAAATGCCTGGAACACGAGATGTACTACCCTTCCCGTGACTAGCAATACACAACCATTTTTCTGCGCTATGGTAAAAATCTGTTGCACAATTTAACAACATTTTTCTGCATAATATGGCAGATTTCGAAATCCAACTTGCCCACATCCAATTTTACTCGAAGTGGATCCTACAACTCCTAAATCATGTATAAATCATATTTAAACCAAAAACAAACTTCAGACCAAGGCAAATCAAAATATAGGTATCCAAAGCCCACCAATTTAGTGAATTCTCAAGGTTTGAAAAGTGAAAATGAGAATTGGGTCATTTTGGGGTAAACTCTCATCTCAATCAAGTCTATAACATTGATTTAGACTTGCTCAAACTGGTTTTAAGGTGAAAACCCCACCCATTCAAAAGTTGACCTCTCAACACCCAATTTGCCCTAGAAATGGCTCTTTTCTTTCACATTTGTCACTCATTTTTCTCATTTGCTCTGCCCAAGCTTTCTTACAAGTCATAATTGACATTCTAAACTATAATCAACTCACTTTAGACTCCAATTTCTACTAACCCCAAATTTGGCTTTTCTAACCCTCAAAATCTCACACTTTTCCACTCACAACACTACCATTCTCACATTTAACCCTAAGTTAACTCTCCCCATCATCTCTACCAGTTTTCTATCAACATTTTTAGCATACAAATATCACAAAGCATCATCATAAAACCTTAAATCAGCATGGGTAATTTGGCTCACATCAAACATGTCAAGTTTAGCATGATTTCAACAAATTCCTTCACAAATAACTACCCTAAGGCAATAACCTAATAGAACTACCCATTATAGCTCCCAAAAACCCAATACCCACGAATTTCAAGTGAGAAGAAGTCCACCCATACCTGAAATTTGAAGCCCCACGAAGTAGAGGTGTGCTTCAAGACTCCGAAAATGGCTTCTCCTTGCAATTTGGAGTAGAAATGAGGAGGAATTTTGGAGCTTCAATGGACAACAATGGTGGAGAAGAAGAAAGAAGAAAAGCAACGTGGAAAGAGAGGAAAAGCTTCTAAAATTTGCTGAAGGAAGAGAGAGAAGAGTTGGGCTTTTTATAAAAAAATTGATTTTCTTTTCTTTTTCTAAAAGCAATGCCACATGTCCCATTTTAAGTGGAGCAAAAAGGGCCCACCCTTTTCCTTTGATGTGACTTCATACTCAGCCACAAGGAGGAAAAATTGAACCTTTTTGGATGTTGAAATCCTGCCTCGGTTTGCGTGCCACCTCTCTGGTTCCAGTTCCTCGCGTTTCTCTGCACCCGTTGGGGTTCATTTTCGAAAGTAGGCAATATATATATCAAAACGCTCAGAATGAGACCCTGAACGTGGTTCAGAGGTTGGTTTTGTTAAATTTTAAGTTGCACGCAAAACGATAATTTTTAGACTAATTAATTGAGGATTAATCTATAACTGTCCAGTTATGGATTACTCTTCGCTAATTCGTCTAACACGCGTATCTTTCCCCTAATGTACATACTTCTACCAAGAATATATATATATATATATATATATATATATATATATATATATATATATATATATATATATATATATATATAATTATTTAAAATGTAACACTTACAAAATTCCGGGTAGAAATTCTAGGATGTCACAATTGGTGCCTATTTTATACCAATCCTAGTTCTGAAATTTCAATTGAAAATTATTGTGAAAACAAGTGCCAAAACTAGAGGTTTCTTGAGTCTTTTTTTTGTTTAGTTTTTATACTCTACTCTAGAGCCATTCTAGGTTTCTCTTTGAGTCCTAGCTTGTTTTTTTTGTGCTTTTCATTGCTTTAATTGTTGAATAATCCTTGGAAATTTGTCTTGTTAAAACTCTATTGGTTTAGCTTTCATTTCATTTTTTTTTGTCTTTGGTTATTGCTTTTCACTTTGTTTCCTTGCTTGTGAGTTGCCATATAGGGAATTGGAAAGGAGTATTGGTGCCATATCTTGAAGAATTTGAGTAAAGAAGCAAGGGGCCAGCCACCTTAAGAGCTATTGGATTAAGAAGCACTCCAAATTGAGTGAAATACTAAAGAGAGAAGGGTCTTGTCTATCCCAAAGTGGCCCATGAGAACTTTTTTTTTTTGTAATTTTGTAATTGGCAATTTGTTTTGCTTTCAAATTTTGTAACAAAAAGGCCTTTCATTGGAAGTAAGTTGGGAGCCTCCAATAGGTCACCCTACTTCCATTTGTGTGTAATAATTTTAGGCAATTTTCCCTTAGGATAGTGAGTGTTTTGTTGGGAACCTTAAATGAGGTCATCCAAACACTTAAACCAATAGAGTTTTAACAAGACAAATTTCCAAGGATTATTCAACAATTAAAGCAATGAAAAGCACAAAAAAGCAAGCTAGGACTCAAAGAGAAACCTAGAATGGCTCTAGAGTAGAGTAGAAAAACTCTATAAAAAAAGACTCAAGAAACCTCTAGTTTTGGCACTTGTTTTCACAATAATTTTCAATTGAAATTTCAGAACTAGGATTGGTATAAAATAGGCACCAATTATAGAACAAATTTTGAGCCAAAACAACAAGCACACTTTCCTTTCACTTTTTATTTCCTGGACACTAATTTTTCTGCCAACTTGTGCGATTTTTCTTATTTTTTCCTTTAATCCAAATCGCTTGGTTCTTTTTTTTTTTAATTTTGGTCCAGATGTCTAGAAAATTCAGTAAAACTTTTAGCTCAAAAAACGTAGTGACCAATTCCCAGTAATTTATACAAGTTCGTATGTTCAAGCTGCCAGCACCAGCGATTTCAACCTAGAAATCAAGAGTAGTGTTTATGTTGCTTAAGACTTGGATAGTTACAATTTGTGTTTGCTTATGCTCAATTATCTTGAATAACACAATTCAAGAGAGCTTAAGACTTATTTTGATTCACAAATCCAGCCACAACTCAGCACCACAACTCAACTTCATCAAAGGCATCATGTAGGAAACTTAGAAAACAAAAAAAAGTTCAAGAACAAGACTACTTCTAGGAATTGATTTAGAACATGTTATGAACTAAATAACATGCATGAATTAGACTCAAAATTCAAAAGATAGGCTAATAATGACAAGAATACATGAACAAATGTATCTAGAATTCAATCAACAAAATAAAATTCAACACAAACTTAGAACATAATGTGACAATTACTATGACTAAACATGACTCTAAGACAACATGGATTAAGTGATTTACACTTAGATTTTTTGTGTTTTTTTTAATCAATATTTTGGAAGAACATTTAGATCTAAGGTTCAGCACAAGAATATTATGAATGAAAAATGATAAAACCTAAAATCAACACAAAAAAAAAAGATTCAAGAGTAGATCTACAAAATTTGAACCATAGAAATGCAAGAACAAGTGTAGATCTAAGATTTAATCGGTTTATTTTTTTTGAATCTACTCTAAACAGCACCAAACCACAAGACAATGGAGGATATACATGGAGAATAAGATGAAGAACAAGGAATTAAAGAGAATTCACCGAACAAAAAGATAGAGGAAGCAAAAGAACATCACCTAGATGAAGATGCTCTTGATACCACATGATGTAAGCTCCATTGGAGCTTGTAGGCCTAGGATCTTCTTCATCAATGGATTCCTTTGCTTCTTGGAAGATAAATGGAAGCGGAATGGAGAAGGAAGAGAGAGAGGAGACGCCACTTCAAGGAGAAGATGAGTCTAGAAGAAGCTCACCACCATAGGAGGCCATGGATAAGAGCTTGGAGGAAGAAAGAGATGAATGAAGGGAGAGGGAGAGAAGAGCACGAAATTTTGTGCTCTAAAAGAGCTCTATATCTGAAGTTAATATTCAAATGATCAAAGTTTTAAAAAATGCACACACATGACCTCTATTTATAGCCTAAGTGTCACACAAAATTGGAGGGAAATTCAAATTTCACTTGAATTTGAAATTGAATTTGTGGAGCCAAACTTTGGAGCCAAAATTTCACTAATTATGATTAGTGAATTTTAGTTATGGTTCAGCCCACTAATCCAAGATCAATTCCAAGATTCTCCACTAAGTGTGCTTAGGTGTCATGAGGCATGAAAAGCATGAAGGACATGCACAAAGTGTGACTATATGATGTGGCAATGGGGTGTAGTAAGCAAATGCTCACCTCCCCCTCTAAAATTTAATTGGATTGAGCTCCTACCAATTCAATTAAATTTATTTCCAACCACACACATCAAATATCCACTAAGTGCATGTGAAATTACAAAACTACCCCTAATACAAAAATTAGTCTAGGTGCCCTAAAATACAAGGGCTGAAAAAATCCTATATTTCTAGGGTACCCTACCTACAATATGGAGCCCTAAATACAAGGACCAAATATAATGACATCCTAGTCTAATATGTACAAAGATAATTGGACCCAACCTTGGCCCATGGGCTCAGAAATCTACCCTGAGGTTCATGAGAATCCTAGGGCCTTCTTCAGCAGCTCTAGCCCAATCTTCTTGTAGTCTCTTGCTCATGGTCCCTTCCTAGGGAGGATTGCATCATACCTGAACCAAGAGCTTGCAATATTGAAACCCATTGATACATGGTCTGAAACTCCAAAAAAGATGATGGGACATCATGAAACCCTCTACCAGAGACTAGCCTTGAAATGTCGAATAATCTTTCGTCTTGTGTGGCAACTGGTGTCAAACAACTTAATTCGGCTAGCGAGAATCAAAACGTTAGTGAATGATAGTCCCAAGACAAAATTAGGGTATGGCAAGCCTTGAAAAGAAAAATCCACGAAAGGCTCTATCTTCAACCATTGGACCAAGTATGTGATATTTCATTTTGATACCCACAAGTAGTGGGGCACAAAATGCTCAAATTTATAGCAGTGCAACTTGTTGACGACCAAGATGTTAAAGGTATGATTTATATTATTCGCCAAAGTGAGATTAAGCGTAATACACTTCTCACCCCAAACCCTCAACTCGTACCTCATCAACCACAATATTATTCTCAGTCTTGTTATTCACACACATCTAATGCAATTCAAAACACTTTTGCTTTAACCCAACCACAACAAAATTTATTTGAACCAAACATGTCTTCTTTTACCCAACTTCTTTTTGTACCATTTTTCACCAATTTTTTAGACTCATAAGCATTTAATGCTATTGAGGATCAACCTCACTCATACTTAAGTACCCCTGCAGTAGAGCCTACCTCATCAACTCGACCAAACGAGCCTGAGTTTATAGTAGAGCTGGCTTACGTAACAAAAAACTTGGTCCCTCTAGTGAGGATGAAGACGAAGTTCTACACAATCAACCCCATGAGAAAGATGATGAGGAAGAAGCTGGGCCTGTTTCACCAATCACAACCGTACCACTATATTACATACCACCACACTTACAAAATTGTGAAGAATCTAATTTTCAAGATTCTAAATACGGCTATAGCTCAGATCACGAAGAAGTCCAACATTCGATGGGGACTCTCTTTGAAGGAATGCATTTTCTGACAAAACAAGAAGTATGACATGCTTTGCAGCAATATCATGAGAGCAAAGGAGCTAACTATAAGATACAACCATCAAACCCAACAAAGCTAATTGTTATTTGTGATGATGATAGTTGTGCTTGGAGGTGTAGGGCATCATACATCCTTACAAGTAAGTAGTGGGAAATAAGAAATCTCTATGAAACCTATACATGTTCAAGTCCATGAATCTCACAAGATCATGCAAAGATATCATATTTGCTCATCAGTAAAAGCATCCTCAACTTGATTGAAAATGATCCATCAACTTCAGTGCTAGCCTTGATAACACACATCAAAAGAACTGAAGGATACACCACCACGCACCGCAAAGTATGGTTGACAAAGCAAAAGGCTATTGAAAAAATCTATGACGACTGGGAAAGATCGTACAATGATTTACCGAGATTGTTACAAGCTATGCAACAATTTATTCTCGATATGGTCATGGAGAAGGAAACACTACCAATACCACCACAAGAAGGTCAAGCAGTAGAGGGTTTCATGATGTCCTGTCATCTTTTTTGGAGTTTCAGACCATGTATCGATGGGTTTCAATATTGCAAGCTCCTGGTTCAGGTAGATGGAACATGGTTGTACGGTAAGTACTAGGGGACCCTCTTTGTGGCAGCTCTACATAAGATGATAACAATAAAATCCTTCTGATAGTCTTTTGTTGTTGTCAAGAGTGAATTAGTGGGAGTATGGCTCTTTTTCCTCCAAAATTTAAAAAGGCATGTCACCCTACAACATGGTATGTGTTTGATTTTAGACAGATATAAGTCAATAAAAAGTGCTTACTTAAGACATGATAGTGGATGGACGACCTAGAATTTTGTGCATGTGTTCTGCATTCGACACATTGCACAAAATTACATAAGGAGGTTCAAGAACAATGTCATCAAAAAACTAATTATCAATATGGGTGAGTGACATCTTATTTCTCTTCATATTAAATATCACTTCATTTTGTATTATTCACAATATTGAAATTGTATGTTTATAACTACCCAGCATATGCAAGGACAAAGCCTATTCTCAATCATTACTACAACATTCTGAGGGATGAAGTAGATGTTGACCAAGCAATTAATTGGCTCAGTGAGATTCTGCTTGAAAAATGGACTCTTGCATGGGATGGTGGCCGACGATGGGGGCACATGACCACCAATCCTACTAAGTTGATTAATATGATACTCAAGAAATCAATAAATCTACCAATAGGTGCACTAGTAAAATCAACATATCTAAGGTGTAATGCATTGTTCAACAAAAGAGGGACAGAAGCCACAACAATGCTTGCATCTAGACAACTTTATATGCAAGTACTAAACAAGGCCATCAAAGATGCATAGAGAAAGGAAAATGCTCACATTGTTCTTTAGTTTGATCGACGTGATGCATGGTTCTTGGTCCAAAAGATAATAAACCTGAGAGAGGTTCGATCTGCAGGAGATTTCACAATCAGGCTGGATGAAAGGTGGTGTGACTATGGCAAATTTCAGAAATTGCACATGCATTGTTCTCATGTTGTTGCTGCTTGTAAGCAAGCTCACCATGAGTATAGGAACTACATACATCTTGTGTATACGTTAGAAAGTGATTCCAACGTATACAAAGGATTATTTGCAGAATTGCGCAACGAAGCATTTTGGTCATCATGTCACGAGCCAATGATTTATCCCGACCCAAACAAGAAAAGAAATTCTAAGCGTCATCTTGTCTCCTCTCGTATCCACACCAAAATGGATATCAGAGAATCGGGTCAACCAAAGTGATGTTCCGTGTATTACATTCCAGGTCATTCAAAGAAAAATTGTCCCCACCATGTAGGCTCAAGCCAACAACATTGACTTCATCTCATACTCTTTCTATTTTCAAATTTTTGTTGTATTGTTTCAAATTTAAATACTTTAGTTCAATTTAACTTGTTAATATATTTTTTATCTTCTTTTGCTCATTTAATTTTCTAACTAAAAAAATTAAAATTAATAAGTAAGAAAATATATTATCACTTAAAAATATGTGCATTTTTGGTGAAAATATATTAAATAAGTAAAAATATTAATAAAATTAAGATGTAAATCATAACAAGGAAAATTTAAAATTGTTTTTTTTAATGTTTTTACATATGATAGTTACACATTATATCAAGGAAAATGTTTAACTAAATTTAAATACAATATAAATCATATGAAATTATATTTTTTATAAATATTTAACTAAATTATATTTATATTGAGTATTTAAATATATACATTTTTCTTAAATACTATTGAAGATAAATTGTATTTTTTATAAATTAATATATAAAAAACAAATTAAAACAAAAAACAGTTAACTTTCTTTAAAAAAACTATAAGAAAAAAATATAAAAAAATTGTTCAGATTCTAAATTGTGTTTTAAAAAAATCACCTTATGAAACTGGTTTATGGGAACCAATTTCATAATGACATTTAGAAAGGAAAAAAAACATTATGAAATCACTTCTAGGGAATCAATTTCATAGCATCAACAAAAAAATGCAGCTGAGAAATCGGTATGGGGGAGACCGATCTCTCATAATGACCGATGTGTTATATCATTTGTGAATATAATTTTTGGGTTATATTATTTAGATGATTATTTATTTTTTTTTGTATTATAGGAGTGAAAAATCAATACCTACATGTAATCTTAATACATGTTAATTTATTCATGTCACATTTTTTTAATCAAACATAAGCTACAATTATTACTTGTTGAATATATATATATATATATATATATATATATATATATATATATATATATATATATATATATATATTATTCATGTTAATGTTTGGAATTTAGAAATAAAGTTAGTTATATACGAAAAAAGATGATGAAACTCAATAAACCAAGAGGGGGTGAATTGGTTTTCAAAACAAAATGTACCTTTAAAAATTAAAGTTACAAAAAAAAACTTTTCTATGGATCATATCAGAAACAAATATATGAATCGAACGTAATCAATACTTAATCAATCCTTCCTTAACATGATCATTCATTAGCATCCCTTCTTTCACAATTATAAAACTTGAATCCTTATGAAAAAATTGATTAGTACTTGACTATTTACGAAAAACGTGATTAATCCTTGAATGAGAGAAAATGATTAGAACAAGAGAAGAAAGACACGATCTTTTTATATTGGTTCACTCTCTATTTCTAAAGAAGCTAATCCAATTATCTAATCTACAACCTGAATTAGATTTCCACTATGCATCAAGAATTCTTACAAGATATCACAACCAATCTATAATTCCCACCCCGAAAAAAGACACTAGGCACCCAACACTAGGGTCCTTTGTGAATATAAGCCTAAGAGAACCCTACTCTTAGCCCAAGTTAGAAAACCTTGTTCTAGCATGATGTAAGCGATTCACGCATAACCAAAAAGACCATGTAAAAACCAAACACAAGAAAAATGAGTAAGAGAGATACAACTTGACCAATCTTTTCACAAAAACTTTGTTGGATTGAGGAGGTGATTTTCTTCAACTCAAAAGACACAAATCACATCCAATAAAAGATCTTCATAACCAAACGATTAAGAAGTTGTAAGTTACTCTAAAGCTCTTTTCTTCTCTTCTCTTATTCATTAATGAAAGCATGAAATCTTGCTCATTTAGAGACTAAGATGTTAATTTCGAGATGTATTGAGTATTCATTTTGAATCACCTTGACAAGTTTGTGAAAAGCATCAAAAGCTTCATTTATGGTTTTCAAAAACAAAGTCCAAGTGAACCATGAATAATCATCCACTATTACCAAGCCATAGTAATTTCCACCTAAACTCATAGTTTTAGAGGGACCAAATCAATGTGAAGTAGTTCAAGGGGTTTTGAAGTAGAAACAACATTTTTACTTTGAAAGGAGTTTTTAACTTGCTTCCCTTTTTGACAAACTTCACATAGTTTATTTTTCTCAAACATGAGTTTTGGAAGACCAATTACTATGTATTTCCTAACCAAATGATTTAAATGATGCATGTTAATGTGTGCAACCCTACAATGCCACAACCAAGAATCATCTATATTACTTACCAAACAACTCAGCTTATGAAATGATGCATGATCAACATTCAGCATATAGATATTACCTATTCTCTTGCCAATGTGGACAACTTTACCGGATATGGCTTCACTTATAAGACAATAGTTCTTGTTGAACTCAATTTTGCATCCTTTATCACAAAGTTGGTTTTCTTTGAAAAGGCGGTTTGCTTGTTATACCCCAAACTCGTCTTGTCTGTAGTATTCTTTTGCACACTGAGCACGTGATTGAGATCACTCTTTCTTTTATTTAATTTTCCAAACAAATTTTTAAAGTAGGAAAACTCAATTTGCAATTTCATACATTCAGCATAGTGATCCTTTTTTAAATTTTCAAATTTATTTTTCAAAAACTTGTAATCATCCATGTTAAAGGAAATAGAGATATCATCACAAGCAGTGGCTTTACATCTTGAAACAAGCTTTTCATTTTCTTGCTTCAGTACATTTAGCTCACCTTGTATTGAAGCCAATTTATTGATATGCAATTTCAGTTCACTTTTCAGTTTTTTGTTTAACATAGCAAGCCTTTGAGCTTCCTCTTGAATTTCATTAAATGCTTCTAAAAGTTCTTCAAAATCAGGATTTGCCTCAATTTCTTCACTTGTTGACGGATCATTCATGGACTTTGCCATTAAGCATGCATTTGCAATTTCTTCATCACTTGAAGAGTCAGAAGTTATTGATGCAGTATCTTCCCATGCTATGAAGGCTTTCTTTTGCTTTGTGTCCTTCACTTTCTTTTCACCAACATGTTTTCTAAGGTAGATAGGACACTCAGATTTTATATGACCTTGCTTACCACATTCAAAGCATGTGTAGTTGTTGTTGTTCTCAATCTTCTTGGAGGATTTGGAGAATTTTCTATCCTTAGCTTCCCTAAGAAATTTTCCAAATTTTCTTACCATTAAATTGAAGTTTTCTGCATCTTCCTCACTAGTGGAACTATCTTGATTTTCTTCCCTTGAGGAGCTTACTTTAAGTGCAATTCCTTTCCTTTTCCTTTATGTTTCTTCTACATAAGATTGTTGAGTCAATTCATCATAGGCTAGCAATTTACCGAAAAAGAGCTTCTGTCGCCATTGTAGCTAGATTCTTGGATTCCTTGATTGTTGTAATCTTTGGTTCCCAAGTTCTTGTAAGACAATTTAAGATCTTGAAGTTCAGCTCTTCATCTTAAAAGGAGATGGTTTCTCAATGTGAGTGAATCTTGTTTGAAGTTCTGAAATGGTTTCCCCATTCTTCATATGAAATACTTCATATTCAGATACAAGAGTATGCTTTCTTACTCTTCTCACATCTTTGTACCTTCATGAGTGACTTCAAGCATATTCCAAATTTCTTTTGCACTTTTGCACCTTGCAATACGAAAGAATTCATCAAAAGATAAACCAGAAGTTAAAATGTTTTTAGCTTTTTTATCATCTTACACTTTTCTTTTCTCACCATCTCTCATTTCATCCCATTCTTTAGGTATTAATTCACTATGCACTTCTTTAGTAGGAATGAAATGACCTTTAATGATGACATTCCATGCACTGGGATCAATTGATTGAATACAGATTTCCATTCTCTTTTGCCAAAAAGAAAAGTGTTCACCCTCAAACAAAGGAGGTCAATTCAAAGATGCATCCTCTTTGAAAGTAATTTGTTTTGATTCCATCTTGTTAGAAAAACTATGATCTTGAGTACCTTCTAAGACTTAGCTTTGATACCAATTGAAAAAAGATGATGGAACTCAATAAACCAAGAGTAGGGGGGTGAATTGGTTTTCAAAACAAAATGTACCTTTAAAAAACAGAGTTACAAACAAAATTCTATGGATTGTATCACAAACACATATATGAATAAAACATAATTAATACTTAATTAATCCTTCCTTAACATGGTCCTTCATTAACATCCCTTCTTTCACAATTATAAAACTTGAATCTTTATGAAAAACTTGATTAATACTTGAATGTTTATGAAAAATATGATTAATCCTTGAATGAGAGAAAAAGATTAAAAGAAGAGAAGAAAGGCACCATTTTTTTATACTAGTTCACTCTCTATTTCTAGAGAAGTTAATCCAGTTATCTAATCCACAACCTGAATTAGATTTCCACTATGCATCAAGAATCCTTACAAGCAATCACAGTCAATCTACAATTTCCATCCCGAAAAAAGAGACTAAGGCACCCAACACTAGGGTCCTTTGTGAATATAAGCCTAAGAGAACCCTACTTTTAGCCCAAACTAGAAAACCCTATTCTAGCATGATGTAAGCTATTCATACATAACCAAAAAAACCGTGTAAAAACCATACACAAGAAAAATGAGTAAGAGAGATACAAGCTGACCAATCTTTCCACAAAAACCTTGCAAGATTGAGGAGGTGATCTTCTTCAACTCAAAAGACACAACTCACTTCCAAGAAACTATCTTCATAACCAAACGATTAAGAAATTGTGAGTTACTCTAAACCTCTTTTCTTCTCTTCTCTTATTCACTAATGACAACACAAAGTCTTGCTCATTTAGAGACTAAGATGTTATTTTCGAGACGTATTGAGTATTCTCTATTGATCTCTTGATCTGTAGATGTGAACACAAGCTAGTTATTTATAGAGAAAATAGTTATAACTGTCTGTAATTGATTAAATCTATTAAGTAATTGATTATTTCAACAAAGTAATCGATTAAATTATGTAAGTAATCGATTAAAGTTTTCATCCCAACATTTGGAAATAACTCAAGAACAATGTAATCGATTAAATGTCCTAAGTAATTGATTAAAGTGTTCTTGTTCACCTTTGAACAACTAACCCATAGAGAAGTAATCGATTAATCCACTTGATAATCGATTAAAACAAAGACTCTTGAATAAATCATTCATTGTCTCAAACAACAATGTAATCAAAATTATGAGACTACTGTAATCGATTAAACTGATACGAGACTCAATTCTTTAAGATTCAGACATCTTGTTGTAATCGATTATGACAACTCTGTAATCGATTAAAACATAGAGTTTTTTCCTTTGAAGAAACTTTTCTTCACACTAACCATGATGATTCATGATGCAACACAAATATCAAGTGTACTAAGATGCAACAACCAAGATAACAACCAATACAAATGTCACTTAAGGGAGTTGGGCATGTAAAAGCCAAAACTTCTTCAAAAAACTTCTTCAAGCTTTTCCTTGAGCTTCAAGCTTTAGCCTTTGGGTTGTTCACCATGTTGCTCATCTCATGTTGTTACTCCCCCTATCTCTAACAATATATTTTAGTTTATTACGACAATATAATTTTTTTTTGTGTTAACTTTATTTATTATGAGATATTATATATTTTGTCATGATAATATATTTTAAATTTGAAGTATGAATTAATCAATCAATTTATGTTAGTTATATATATAATTTAATTTTTTTAATATATATCGAGTCAAATCGGTTCAATTAGCAATCCTTGGTTCGACTACTAATTTATTGATCCAATGTCTCAACTGATTTGATTATCGGGTTAGTTTTTATAATACTACCTTTTGCACTCTACTTTAATTTCAATTTTTTATTTAAATCCCCTTTATTTTGATTCTCTAAATCAAACACAACATTAATTATCCATGAGGGGAGTGATTGAGAGACACCACTTTTGGAAAGTTGGAATTTTTTTTTTTTACAAAACTAGTTCGATACCCATGCGTACGCACGGGTCATACCTACGTATTTTTTATATCGATTGATAAACAATATATATATGTGAAATGAGAAATTAATTAAAACTATATATTTAGGAGAAAGATATACTATTGGTTGGATTTTTAAAAAGCAAAATATTGCTAGTGGTTGTCTTTTTAAATGAATATATGTAACACAACTAGGATTGGTAATAAACTACATAGCCAAAAAGATTACAATATTAAGAAAGGAGTTTTAATTAAATCTCTTATCTTAAATATAACTATGCCTATTACAATAAATTAGCAAAACAACATAATTGTATTTAGATGTCCTAATATAGCTGCTACAAACTTATAGTCCAAATTGACAAAAGTTGGTCAATATATAGTTTGTTGCATGTACAGTCGTGGTTGAATCTATTGTGGTAAAGTGGTACCTAGTGACAAATTATATTAGCAAATTAGTATTTTATGCAATACAAAATTTAAATATTGATTGATTAGTGTCGGCACAAATGTATATCTCTAAAAATATTTATTAACAGAATTTGTAGCATAATAGTAGGCATCATTCTTCTTCAGATTTTTATATCAGAAAAGTGTATTATCAATTATTATTGTGAATTGGAAGCAAGAGTACTGAATTTGAGAATATCATTTCCTAAAAGCACTTAATGGAATATATTCAATGTCTATTCAAAATGCACTCAATTGTTGTTGAAGTGTGTAAATATGCATAATTATCAAGAATATGATTAGTATTTTGTAGAAAGATAATATTATAAATACAATGAATCAATTTTAAGATACTTACCATATTTGCTTATAGAATTAAATTTTCATATTAAAATAAACATAATTAATTATTTAGTATTTATATTCTCTAAACATGAAAAAGTGATTAGAATAATAGAGCAACAAAATAATTCAACCATATTCTAATTTTTAGGCTATTTAAATCATGGTATGCTATTATTTGAAAATTGAAACTATTGTTCATATTCTTACTTGTTTCCATCTTAGTAAAATTTATTTCAATATATTTATTAAGTATTTATGTAAAAAAATATTATAATTAATTTAATTTATGATATTATTCAGTACATAATATTTTGTAATGAAATATATTTAATAAATTAATATTAAAATATTTATAATATAATTATGAAATAATAATATTTCACCTTATTTTATAAATATTAAACAAAGAGACAGCATAGTATTTTATAATAAATATATCAAGTAATCAGATTTAAATTAATTTATAGTATAGAAATTTCAAATACATAATATAAATATTATTAAAAAATAGTTTATTCATAAAATTATTTTGTATGATTTCCAAATAAAAATGATTTTATAGGATTTTAAATTAAAACTATCACTCATAATGGTTTGCCTATAATAGTGTTGAGCATGATTATCTCTTATTAATGATACTTTTGGTCTCTATCATAAAAAATAATTTAATTTATGATTCTACTAAGTAATACAAATATATTTAATAAATTTATTTTAATATTTATTATGTATTTATGTAAAAATGAGTTTTCAAAGTAAAAATAAACATTGTTTAGCCTTTGATATGTAGTTGCATTAACTAATCAAAGAAAGAACTTCGCGTCTATTATGACATTAATATGATTATTTCCTGTGAATGATATTTGAGGTCTCTATCATAATTAAAATTATTTTTAACTTATGATATGATTGAGTCTTTGACATGCACTTGTGTGAAATACTTGAATAAAAAGGTTATTTAGTAAATAATTTAAAACTATTTTGTAATAAAAATACATTTTATTGTTACTACATATTATGTAAAAATTAAAACTAATATAATTTATGATATTATTGGATAATTAATTTAAAATTATCTTGTGATAAAGTAGCAAAAAAATTGAAAGCACAATAAAAATATATTGTAATAAAAATATATTTAATAAATTAGTTTTAAAAAATATTATATATTTTATGTAAAATGATTTCTAATTAAAAATGATATCATATGATTTAAAAGTAAAAAAAAAAAATATTATTGAGTTTTCTATTTGCAGTTGTGTTAACTATTCCAATAAAAAAAACTATATATTTATGATATTATCTAGTCTTTGATATGTATTTTTGTAAAATATTTGAAGAAAGAGTTTTATTGCACATAATATAAATTCGAGTAGGATTTTTACTCATGAATGATATTTGTGATTTCTACTCTACAAAGTTTAAACTAATTAAATTTATGATAATATTAATAAAACAATTTAAAATATTTTTAATAAAGATATATTTATTAAATTAATTTTAAACAGAGTCAAAATATTATTTTGTAATAAATATGTTAAATGATTATATTTTTTGAGTTTAACAATTTCAATCTTATAATATAAATACTAATCAACAAAATATTTATTTATGAGATAAACTTAAATTGATTTTATACAAAATCTAAGTAAAACTAATCTTATAGGTTTTTAAATTTTAAAAAAAATTGTATAATTTTTTTATGATATTAACAAAATTTCTTATATATAAAGTTAAATTTTTATATTAAGACAAACATAATTAGCCATTCTCTAGACATGAAAAAAAGATAATATTTATGCAATAAATAAAAAATAATTTATTTACAATAATATTGAAAATAAATTAAATTTATTTTCCAGTAAATATATATTTAATAAAATTTATTTCAATATGTTTATTTTGTTATTTGTGTAAAATAATTCAACACTATTATATTTCAATATATATATGTAAAGAAAGTATTATATAATAGGCTTGAGACACATAGTTAGATACTCATTCTTGTTACTAACAACCATTGATATAAGAGATTGTAACTTGTGTCCCTTAACCAAGTGATCTATGTTAGAATCCTAGTTGACCTTTGAGTGTGAAATAAATTATGTAAGGAGGAGAATATCAACTTTGTGTATGCTCAAGGTGTCTAATGAAGATTTGTAACTGTTTTCTGTCGAAACAACTTCATAGTTATACCATGGTTATAAAAATAAAAAGATACTAGTGATCAGTTAAAATGGATATTTTTGTCAAAGTTGAAATGAATTTAGAATTATTTGCCATGCCTAGTTAAATATTATTTATGTAATAAATAAATAATTTAAAAACTTAGTTATTTATTTTAAAAATATCAACATGGATCTATAAATATTAATCAATAAGATTATTTTGTATGAAATTATTAAAAATATAGTAAAAATATTATTTTGTAGTAAATATAATAGCTAACAATACATGCATTTAAATAAAATATTATACAATAAGTAAAGGATATGTACTTAAATTCTCATCCTCATTCTAGTGAATGATACTTGTAGTTCCTAGCAAAAAAATTAAAATTAATTTAATTGATTATGTTATTGTGCATGTAATATTTTGTAATAATTATATATTTAATAAGTTAAATTTAATATATTTATTATATGATTATGTAAAAATTATATTTATATATTAATAATAATTAACAAAATTTTAATATATAAATTTATTGACAGAGATAAAATATTAATTTGTAATAAATATATTAACTAATTAGATTTAAAATAATTTTTATTATTAATTATTTAACCACATAATGTAAATATTCTTCAACAAAGTGTTCATTTATGTCATTGTTTTATAAAATTTCTTATTAAAAATAATTTTATAGGATTTCAAATTAAAAATAATTACTGCTGAGTCTTTGATGTGAATTTGTGTTAAATACTCGAAGAATTTTGTTATCCATAATAATTTATTCATATTGATGTCAAGCACGATTATTCGCCCGTGAATAATATTTATGGTATCCATCTTAAAAAATAAAATTAATTTAATTTATAACATTATTGAGTAAGTATTTTAAAATTATTTTATAATAAATATATTAACTAATTAGATTTAAATTTATTTTTAGTACAAAAATTTAAACCTTAAAATATAAATATTAATTAAAAAATATTCATTTATGAAAATATTTAAATTTATTTTATATGATTTTAAATTAAAAATAAATATTGTTGATTGTTTGATATGTAACTATGTTAAATATTCACAAAAAGAATTTTTTTTCATAATGATTCACCCATGATGCCGTAGAGAATAATTATTTTTCTTGAATGATAATTGTGGTCTCTATCATAAAAAAATAAAATTAAAACTAATTTAATTTATGATATACTAAGTAAGTAATTTAAAACTTTTTTATAATAAAAACCATTTTAATAAATTAATTTAATATATTAACTATATATTTATATAAAAATATTTTCTAAGTAAAAACAATTTTATAGGATTCCAAAAAGAAAAAAATATATTGTTGTATTTTTTGTGCGCAATTGTATTGAATACTTAAAGAAAGAACTATGTCGTTTATATCTTGAGCAAGTTTAAGTGTAGTCAATCATATTTTTTGTCTCTATCATAACTAAAAGTATTTTAATTATCATATTATAGATAAAATAATTTAAATTAATTAACTTTGGTTGTCCTATAACAAAGAATCCAACAATTATTTTATAATAAATATATTAACTAAATGTTATTATTTTGATAAACATAAATTATTTAATATTAAAAATGTTAAAGAATAAAATAAAATGTAGAATAGAAAAAAAAAGAAATAATATAACATAAAAAGAAAAAGATAAATACAATTGTTTTTAGGAAAAATGAGTAGGATAAATAATAAAATGGTTATTTATTTTATAGAGTAAAGTTATTCTAGTAAGTTAATCATGTATTAGCACAAATCGTGTTCATTCTTATTTTTTTTCAAATACAACTTATGTGCATAACTATTTATTTAAAAAGTAAACAATAGAACATATGAGACCGAACCAAACAATTAATAAAACTTTGTATATGAATTTATTAAACATTCAGTCAAAATTTTATCATTTAATATTAATATTTGAAGATAAATAAAAAAGAAAAGGAAATATTTTTTTAAAAATATTGTAAAAAATAATGAAAAGAAAAAAGTAAGAAAAAAAAAGAGGAAAGACAGAGTGTGTGAGAGATGAAAGAAAGAAGACAAAAGAAAAAAAAAGTGTGAGAGAGATAAAAGAAAATATATAATCAACATTTAAGATTCAAAAAAGAAGATTGGCGTGTACATATGAAAAAGAGGGTACAGTTAGCAATTTATTGTAAGGAGAAAAAATAAATCATCTTAAATAGAATAGAAAGACTATAAATAGATTAGACAGACGTCCCTCCTCATTATAGCCCCCTTGGATGTAAAACCTCAGTCTCTCACTCGCAGATCTTTCACTCACCCAAAACCAAGCTAGTCCGAGGAAGTCCTCTATTCAGAACCAGATATGGAGACAAAACCCACCGAGATCAGCAGCGGCAAGATGTTCGGAGGCTACAACAAGAGGTTCAGACATTTCAGCCCTACCCTCGGCTGCTCCATGAACTTCCACATCTACTTCCCTCGATCTCCTTCTCCCTCTCACAAATTCCCAGTCAGCCCCTCTCTCAATTTCCCAATTTCTCATTCCAATTTAACCTATTTTTTTGCACTTCCTTGATTGGTTGACATGGTTATCGTGCTGCCAATGAATAATAGGTCTTGTACTTTCTCTCTGGCCTCACATGCACGGACGAGAACTTCATTTTCAAGTCGGGTGCTCAACGCGCCGCTTCCGCTGAGGGAGTGGCCTTGGTTGCCCCCGACACTTCTCCAAGTAAATCAAAATGCTTTCATTTATTTATTTTTGCCGTCATTTTTTTTCCGAATAAGGCTTGTTTGTTATCGGTTCTACCTACCAAACTTTATTAAAATTAGGCTAAAATAGAATTTTGGTCTTTATCTGAATTTTTTTGTTTCAATTAAATTGAGCCAAGAGCCTTGGCTGATAAGGAATGCAAAACCAGCAGAGGAGAGGCCACAGAGAGACCCAAGAGGAAGATCGTGCCACCCAAATATTTACAAGATTTTGTTTAACAAATTAGTTAGTGGAAATGATACTTAGTGGGGTAGGAAATATGCTGTCTGCCACTTGTCTGTTTTGGCATTTTATTTTCTGTTAGATAATGTTCCCTGCATTGGCAACTCTGTTACTTGTCTGTGAGTGCAGAATCATCACTAGCTATTATAAATTAGGACCTAATGTAATGAAGAAAGGCAGACCAATAATATCAGTTTTCTATTTCAATTTAGTAAAAGGAGGCCCTCTCTAGTCCTCGAATTCTAGAGAACATATCATTTCTGGTGCTTTCATTGAGCACTATGGCAGAATCAACACGTTCCAAATCAAATATGGATTGTCTTGAGGAAGCTATCGCAAAACTTACCTCAAACCAGCTTTTGTTAACAGCCAACCAAAACTCCATGACCCTCAAGCTTGATGAACTCTTACAGAAGTTGGCCAATTTGGAGTCTCGACCTCTGTGGTGCCGACTTGGTTCTCGGAGTGCAATGGTTGAAGTCTCTGGGACCTGTCTTGACAAACTACAATGACCTCACCATGAAATTCCTTCACTCCGGTCGTGTGGTCGAGCTCAAAGGGGATACCAATTTTGAGCTTTGTGCCATCAGCCCCCCCAACTTCGTTGATTGATGCAAACTGATGGAGCTAGTGCATATTTTTCCACATCTGTCTATTGGCAGCAGAGTTCCCTTCGAACCAAACTCCTTCTTCTGTTTCTGCCATTCTAGCAATAGCCTCCCTAATTACCCAATTTGAACCCCTCTTCCAACCACCCACAGTCTTACCACCATCTCGACCCACAAATCACCATATTCACCTCATTCCGGGCACGGGGCTCTTTATTGTGTTTTTTGACGATATCTTGATCTATAGTTCCATTATCGAGGAGCATGTCCGGCATCTAGAAAAGACATTCCAAGTGCTCATGGAAGGCAGCTTCTTCCTGAAATTATCCAAATGTTCTTTTGGTCAGCAACAGGTGAAGTACCTTGGCCACTTCGTTTCTGCTCAAGGGGTCGAACCAATACACGCGAAAGTGCAAGCTATACAACATTGGCCCTCCCCAAACTCATTGAAGGCACTGCGCAGCTTTTTGGGACTTGTGGGATTCTATCGCCGCTTCATTTGTGGCTATGCTTCCATAGCAGCACCTTTGACCACCGTGTTGACTAAGGATAGCTTCGTCTGGAACCAGTCAGCCCAAATAGCCTTTGATCAATTGAAGAAGGCAATTTCGTCCGCCCCTATTCTTCTGTTGCCTGATTTTTCGATTCCATTCGTCTTAGAAACATATGCCTCGGGGATTGGTATGGGCACAGTCCTATCTCAAAAAGGTCACCCCATTGCTTTTTTCAGCAAGACCTTCAACACAAAACTCCTCATGGCATCAGCGTATGTCCAGGAATTGGCCGCCATTACCGTCGCCGTTAAGAAGTGACGTCAGTATCTTATTGGTCACCACTTCACGATCCTGACCATAGAAGTCTTAAGGAATTGATGACACAAGTAATCCAAACGCCAGAACAGCAACTATACGTGGCCAGGCTTATCGGCTACGACTACTCTATTCAATTTCGATCCGGAAAGACTAATCTGGTAGCTGATGCCCTTTCGTGAATCCCTCAAGCCCCTTCTGGTGAATTTTTACTTCTCTCTATGCCACATTTTGAGTTTATAAATGAACTCAAACGTGAACTAGTTCGACATCCTCAGTTCATTGAGCTCAGACAGAACATCATCGAGCTACCTCAGCACCATGCTGATTACAAAATCACCCAAGACTTGATTTTAAAAGACGGATGTATTTGGCTGCCATCAGGCTTCCAACTCATTTCATCGTTGTTGATGGAATTTCATTCAACCCCCTCCGGTGACCACATGGGCATCATGAAAACAATGGCCAAGCTCAGTGATAGTTTCACTTGGTCAGGTATGAAGAGGGATATCCAAGAATTCATTGTGGCATGCTTAGATTGTCAACATACTAAGTATGAGTCGAAGCAGTCTGCAGGGTTGCTCTACCCTTTACCGGTGCCGGCAAGGCCGTGGGAGGACCTATCCTTAGATTTCATTGTTGGGTTACCTCCATATCGGGGCCACACCACAATCCTAGTAGTTGTGGATCGTTTCTCCAAAGGGGTACATCTAGGAATGCTTTCCTCGCTGTACACTGCCCACAATGTCACAATGTTGTTCATGGACATTGTCGGCAAATTAAACGGCTTACCCAAAAGCTTAGTCTCTGATCGAGATCCTTTGTTCATAAGCAGATTCTGGCAGGAGTTGTTTCGTTTATGTGGCACGACACTACGCATGAGTTCTACGTATCACCCATAGTTGGACGGTCAGACAGAGGTACTGAATAGAGTCGTTGAACAGTACTTGCGGTCTTTTGTTCATGGGAAACCTACATCATGGGGAAAGTTCCTATTATGGGCAGAATATTATTACAATACTTTGTGTCATTCTGGTTCTGGGGTCTCTCTTTATGAGGTTACTTATGGCAAGAAGCCATTAACAATTCCGCAATATATTACCGGCACATCGAGAGTAGAGGCAATAGATGACTTTCTAAGTAATAGAGAATCAGTTTTCACAGAATTGCGGAAGAAACTCTTAAAGGTCCAGGAGCATATGAAGCTATCTGCAGATATGAAGAGGCGCAATGTGAATTTTGAGTGTGGAGACCTGGTGATGGTCAAGCTTAGGCCTCACCGACAAACATCTACTTCAGGATCCAACGTTCCATATTCCAAACTTGCCAAAAGATTCTATGGTCCTTATCGAGTTCTGGAAGACTGGAACGCATTGGTAAGGTCGCCTACAGGTTGGAATTGCCTCTAGGATCCCACATACACCCTGTATTTCACTGCTCCATTTTGAAACCTTTTTGGCAATTATTGGATGGTCCACCTTTGCCCTTGCTTGCAACTGCTACGGACAATCAACCCCTTATTTCACCACTCGTGATTTTAGGCACTAAATGGGCTCACGAATCCACTCCCCCCAAGCTAATGGTCCTGGTTCAGTGGGATGGACTATCCCCAGATGATACCACATGAGAAGATTGGGAGGAACTCAAGTCTAGTTATGACCTTGAGGACAAGGTCTTTCTTGATGGTGCAGGGGATGATAAGGAATGCAAAACCAGCAGAGGAGAGGCCATTGAGAGACCCAAGAGGAAGATCATGCCACCCAAATATTTACAAGATTTTGTTTAACAAATTAGTTAGTGGAAATGATACTTAGTGGGGTAGGAAATATGCTGTCTGCCACTTGTCTGTTTTGGCATTTTATTTTCTGTTAGATAATATTCCCTGCATTGGCAACTCTGTTACTTGTCTGAGAGTGCAGAATCATCACTAGCTATTATAAATTAGTACCTAATGTAATGAAGAAAGGCAGACCAATAATATCTGTTTTCTATTTCAATTTAGTAAAAGAAGGCCCTCTCTAGTCCTCGAATTCTAGAGAACATATCATTGGCTCAGCGGTGAAGTTGTGCCTTGGTGACCTGTTGGTCATGCGTTCAAATCCAAAAACAGCCTCTTTGCCTATGCAAGGGTAAGACTGCGTACAATGACGCTCTCCCATACCTTCGCATAGTGAGGAGTCTCCAGGAAATGGGGTACGCTAGTTCGTTGTTTCCTAAAGTTTAAAAAGTTTCATTTTAGTCCCTTAAAATGTTTCTATTAGAATAAACTGGTTCTTCCATTACTTTAACACAACTTGTTAACACGTGACAAACTCTGACGCCCAAACTGTAAGAGAGGTCATGTTAGATGGACGTTTGCCGGGTCAGCACAAATTGACATCGATAGTGCCAAATAGGCAAAAACTGATGAAAGGAACAATTTGGTCTATCAGAAACGCCTTATGGATCAAAATAAAACCTTTTAAACTTAAAAGACCAAATTGAAAATAATGTAGACAAGGGACAAAAATTCTATTTTAGCAGCTACAATAAAGTCTTATCCTACTAGGTGAGGTCGTCACATGAATCACACGACGTCATTCGGCACAAAAATTATATTTTTGCCTTAAAATTTAAAAAAAAGGCATAAATAATCTTTTGGTGTATTATTGAATAAGGTGTTATAATAAGTAATACATGGACAATGTTAAGGTAGCATTTTATACCATCATCCGATTATAAACTGTTATTCAATCATAAACCACCATTTATAATAAGTTTGTTAATTTTTATAATAATTACTTTAAAATATATATCAAGATGATTTCTGATTGCATGCCTATTAGAATGAAAAATGAATCCTAATGTCATAATAAATTAAAAAGAAAATTTAATAGGGACCAAAACAGAGGAAAAAAAAGGTTAAGAGAGCTGGAATGAAAATGACTACATTATAGGGACTATATAGTTATTTAAACCAATTAAAAAATATATATTTTTAACTACTATAATTAATTGGTGATAGAGTTGCTACTTTTCCTTTTGCAGTTAAGCTTCAATTTGTTCTCAGTTTTAACTTCATAATGCAGGAGGCTTGAATGTGGAAGGAGAAGCAGACAGCTGGGACCTTGGAGCAGGTATGCCACATGAGACCATTATATTTGGGCCTTAATTGAACCTTGGGCCTGACTTTGTTGGGCTGGGGATGGGGCCTTAGTTGTGTAGTCTTGCAAAGTGTTTGTCATATGAGAATGTTGATCTTTTTGAAATTGCCATTTAGATATGGTATTGGGCGTGTAATGGATGTTCTGTTTTATCTTCTACCATTGTTGCTAGTGACTTAGTGGCTAAACTTTCATTTTACATGACCCAAGTACTGCCTATACACTTGGTAATGAGTATATTATGCATATAGAAGTACTGTTTTTAATTACTCACTTCTATATTTGTGTAAGGAATTTTATATGTATAAATAAGAGGAACTTTTCCTAATATAATTCCTTCAACATGGTAGTGGGAGAGATCTCAGGAAATAAAGCAACCTAACAAGAGTTTACAAGACTTGTCAGTAAAGGGGAGTAAAAATTATTGTTTGTTCTCCAAGGCTATTTGTTTTTGTTACTGAATGTGACTCTCATTTGCATAGTAAATATATTAAATATGCTGTGTTTTTTTTCCTCCTTGTTGTGTTTTCTTGCTAAGTCTCTCTTCATGTGGTTTTTGGGATTAGATATGGAACTTATGATGTAATTTTAGACCTTCAATTATAAAGTCATTGAGTAAGGGATAGTGTATTTCATTGTTATATCTTGTTACAAAATAAAGATATTTTTATATTCATTGTTAAACCTTTAACCCTGGTAGCGGTTGATGTGTGTGGGTAGGGTGAAATAAAGTCTGGGTTTAACTTGTTATGGCTAGTTTGCATAAGTTAAATTCTTTTTGGTAATTAATGTATTTCTTGAGTTTTTGACCTTTGGAATATTATGAAGATTGCTGACTGAAACCCTTAGCTTTGATTATGGTTACCAAAAATTGTTTCATAGTGAGTAGGGAAAAAAAAACTTTGTTATAAACTTTGTGATATGATGAATGTATGTATGTGGGTGCATATATACATGAGGAAATTTATCCCAGGCTAGATGAATAGCACTCTTGTTTAGACAAGTCCATTACCATGTGCATGCCCCACTTGGTCCTAATGTCCAATATACAATGCATTTCAAAAGATTTACACCATCAAGTCCATTACCATGTGCATGCCCCACTTGGTCCTAATGTCCAATATACAATGCATTTCAAAAGATTTACACCATCAAGCTACCTGGGCTTCTTCATGTTTGCACCTGAATCAATGGTACGGTACCCATAATAATGTAAATTGTTTTTTTTTACTCAGCAAAGATAAATATATTCATATATGTGAAAGAGTACCAGAGGTACTTAAATACAGCTATTTGGTTTCTGAGATTTGGTTCCTTAACAGATTAAAAGAAATCTGGATAGGAACCGAATCCGGGCACCCATTACACTATTAGCAAGTAGCTCAAAAACCACAATTGCATCATCTACTAGTACTTGAACCCTGCTCTAATAAACAAAAGCCAGTGACATGTTAGAGGACCAGTAGCTGTAGGGACAGTCAAAATCCTTCTCAAAACCCTTTAACCACGTCCATAGAGTAAATATAGCATCCTCCATCACCTTGTTGCCATCAAAAGTTCCATTTGAAAAAATTGTTATTCCTCTGCTGCCACATTGTCCATGTAAGGGCCAGCCACCAACATCTCCACCTGGTATCCTTAATACCCTGGGCCAAACAGTTCACATGTTGTGAGAAATGCTGCCTTGGGTTCAAAGGAAAAACACCCTGAATGCTCACCCACGACATCGATTCCCACCATAGGGGGAGAATTTTGTCACAGAAAGAATAAGTGTGCTTCGTTTTCCTCGGAATTCCTACAAAATGGGCATAATGTATCAATGAGATCCACCTGTCTCCTTAGCAAATTCTTTTTGGATGACAATCTTTCTTTAAGTAATCTCCATGCAAAAACCGCAAATTTAGGTGGGATCTTTAATTTCCATATGTCTTCAAATACCTTTACATCGTCCCCCTCGATCTCCTCTTCACTCAACATGTGATAGGCACTTCTAATTGAAAATTGACCACTCAGGTCTGGTTTCCAACTCCAAGCATCCCTTCTGTGAGACTGAATAGTGGCTCCATGCACATCATTGAGGAAGCAATCAGCCATGTGAAGCTCACTCTCGAACAAGTGTCTTCTCCAATTGAATTTCCACTCCCATCCATTAGCCTCCTGAGCTCCCATCTCCTGAATTGTTTGGTTCTGCTAGTAGGAAATTAGATACAGCCTAGGATATTTTGCAAGAAGTGTTGTGTCGCCATCAAGCCACCTATCCTCCCAAAATTTGATCTTTTCCCCATTCCCCACCTTCCATACTATTCCTCCCTGTAGGGCTGTCTCATATTGCGGATTATGAATAGCCAATTTTAGGTCTCTCCACCATAACGAGACATTACTATCACTTGAAACTTCATCAAGACCCCTCTAGCCGCCATACTTTGATTCCAAAACCCTTGCCGCTCTCCACCATGATTGAATAGGTTCCACTTCCATTTGCTAAGCAATGCAAGATTGAATTTGTTGATGTCCTTGATGCCCAACCCTCCTTTGTCTTTAGGGAGGCATACTGTCTCCTACTTGACCCATGCAATCTTGTGTTGATCAACTCCACCTCCCCAGAGAAACCTTCTTTGTATGCCTACCATCTTGTCTATCACCTTTCTGGGAACCCTGAAAAAAAATAAAAAATAAATTGGAATAAAAGTTAGGATGGACTGGATAAGGGTGACTCTCCCCCCAAAAGATATATGTCTCTGTTTCCACTTTGTCAATTTCCTCTCACACTTTTGGATGACTGGATCCTACAACTGACACCTCCTTGGGTTTGCCCCTATGGGTATTCCCAAGTAGACAAAAGGAATGGCCAACACACTACAATTCAAATAATTTGCTGCGTTTTGCTTCCACGACTTCGGCATATCAATTGCTCCAAAGCTGCTTTTTGCAAAGTTGATTTTAAGGCCAGACACCATTTCAAATATCCTCAAAATGACTTTGATTGCTTTGGTATTCTCCATTGACGCCTTCCCAAAAAAGATGGTATCATCCGCATACTGCAAAATGGAAACATCCACTTTGTCTCTACCCACTGCAAAGCCAGTGTATATTTTCTTTTCAATAGCTTCCTTCATCAATCCACTTAGACCCTCAGCTACAATATTGAAAAGAAAAGGTGCCAATGGATCACCTTACCTTAGACCTCTTTGGGGTGTGAACTCTGCCGATGGACTCCCATTCACCAAAATTGAAACGGACGCGGATGATAAGCAACCCTCAATCCATCTAGGACAAAAGCCCATCCTTCTTATCATATAAAACAAAAAATTCCATGAGACTGAGTCGTATGCCTTCTCATAGTCTACTTTGAACACAAGACAAAGCTTTTGCTTTCTCTTAGCTTCCTCCACCACCTCATTTGCCACTAGCACTCCATGTAATAAGTGTCTACCTTCTATGAACGCTGATTGTCTTCCATCAATAATGGACGACATCACCTTCTTTAGTCTTTTAGCCAAAAGCTTGCTGACGATCTTGTACACATAACCTATGAGAGAAATAGGTTTGTAATCCGACAATCCTAGTGGATCAGATACCTTATGGATTAAGGCTATGAATGGCGTGTTACAACCCTTCGAGAAGATCCCATTCATCTACAACTCATCTAGGAAACAAAGGATGTCAGGCTTGAGGGTTTGCTAGAACTTCTTAATGAACTTGAAGTTAAAACCATCTAGGCCCGAGCTTTTCTCACTACCACACTCCCAAATCGCCTCTTTTACCTCTTCCTCAGAAAATCTAGCAATCAATGAATCATTCTACTGATGGCTGATTACCTAAAACCGTATCCCATCAATCAATGGTCTGAGGAGCTCTGGCTCTTTAAACCTTTGTAGAAAAAATTGTCTGGCTGCCTCTTTGACCTTTTGAGGTTCATCAACCCAGGATCCTTCAATCATGATGCCCTTCAATAGGCTGTTTCTATGAGACTTGTTGATCATGAGGTGAAAGTACCTTGAGTTGCAATCTCCCTCAATCCATCTTGTTCTTGCTTTTTGCCTTAGTAAGGACTCATGTGAGTGGGCAGTCACCCACAGTTTTTCCTGAAGTTCCTTCCTGAAAATTGCCTCCTGGGGTGATAATTGCCTATCCATTGTCATCTCTTCAAGGTTGCTAAGCTCATCTTGTATCTGCTTTACCTTCTTGTATGTGTCCCCATATTGCTCCTTATTCCATATCTTCAATCTATTCTTGAGGCGTTTTAATTTTTCTTTGAGCACATAGTCCCCCCACCCACTTTGTTGGGTAGATGACCAGCAATCCTGTACAACTTTGATGAAGGATCTGTACAGAAGCCAAGAGTCCAGAACCCTAAACAGCTTAGGTCCCCAATCAATAACTTTTGACCTGAGGATAATCGGACAATGGTCAGAAAAATTTCTGACCAAAGTGCATTGCATAGTTGCAGGCCATTTGTTAATCCAATCAGGTGAGACTAGAAATCTATCAAGCTTGCTTTTGGTTGTTCCATTCGGTCTATACTAGGTGAACTTTCTTCCCATCCACGGTGCATCCTCTAGCTCCAAATCCTCTATCCACACGTTGAACTCCCTTATACTGTTTTCCCCTCTCTTCTGTGGCAGCTGCCTAGCCTTTCTGAATTGTTTCTGACATTGTTGAAATCCCCTAGAATGCACCACAATCCTCCAAGATATGAACTTCTTAGCTGCTTTATGTTCTCCCATAGGTTTCTTTTGCTTTGAACTGTGGAAGCAATGTCTTCCAAGGTTATTTTGATGATGTCAAAGAATCAAGAGTTAAGCAAATTCCAAAGATTCAAGAATCAAATTTCAAGAATCACGATTCAAGAATCAAGTTTCAAGAATCAAGATTCAAGAATCAAGTTTCAAGATTCAAGGATAATCAAGATCAAGATTCAAGAATCAAGAGAAAACTCAATCAAGATTAGTACTAAAAAAGTTTTCCAAAACATTGAATAGCACAAGAAGTTTTCACAAAATCATTACCAAAGAGTTACCAAAGAGTTTTACTCTTTGGTAATCGATTACCAGAAGGTAGTAATCGATTACCAGTGTTTTAAAACGTTAAGATTTCAAAATTCAAGAGTTACAACTTGTGTTTAAACATTTTCAAATCATTTTAAACTTGTGTAATCGATTACACAATACTTGTAATCGATTACCAAAGCCTCTAAACGTTTTAATTTTCAAAATTCAAAATGAAGAGTCACATCTGTTGATGTGTAATCGATTACACCTTAATGGTAATCGAGTACCAGTGACTGATTTCGAAAAATAAATTTTCAAAAGTCACAATTCTTCAAGTGACTTGTTTCTGAAGATTTTTTCAAAAGTCACAACTTTTTAAGTGATTAGTTTTAAAGAAATTGCCAAAAGTCACAAACTTTGACTTGAGTCATCAAGAGATTATAAATATGTGACCATGGCATGAATTTCATAATCATCTATCTTTAATCTATCTTTACATCATCTCTCAACATCTTTCAATCAATCTTTCAATATCTTTCTACTCTCTCTACAGAATTCTCTTATTCATTTTCTCCATCTTTCTAAAAGTTTTTGTTCAACACTTTTTTTTTCAAGAAAAATTCTTTGTTAAAAAACTTGTGATATTCATCTTTTTCATTCTCTTCTCCCTTTGCCAAAAGAACAGAAGGACTAACCGTTTGAATTCTTTTGTGACTCTCTTCTCCCTTACAAAAGATTCAAAAGACTAACCTCCTGAGAATTCTTTTGATTCTTCCCTTCCCCTTAAGCAAAAGATTTCAAAGGACTAACCGCCTAAGATATCTTTTGTTTTCCCTTACAAAGATTCAAAGGACTAACCGCCTGAGAATTCTTTATCCCAACACATTGGAGGGTACATCCTTTGCGGTACAAGTAGAGGGTACATCTACTTGGGGATTGTTATACTGAGAACAAAAGAGGGTACATCTCTTGTGGATCAGTTCAAGTGGAGGGTACATCCACTTGGTTTTTCAAAGAGAACAAGGGAGGATACATCCCTTGTGGATCTTTGGCTTGTAAAGGATTTTACAAGGTTGAAAAAAATATCAAGAATTGTAAGTTGCTTGGGGACTGGATGCAGGCATGGTTTGTTACCGAACTAGTATAAATCTTGTGTTTGTCTTCTTCTTCCCTACACTCTTTAATTTCCGCTGTGTATTTTTAATTATCGCTTTTACTTTTGATTAAGTTTCTATTTCTGTTCTTTACTTTCTTAACTTTGTAGTAAAAGCCTAATTGAATCTAATAACATTAAGAATGATTAGTTTTTAAATAGTCAAGGCTCATTAATAATTAATTCAACCTCCCATCTTAATTATTTCGAGGCCACTTGATTCAACATGAACATCACAAGGTGAACAAATATTACAATATGGACCGTTTGAGCTTCCTTGAGCCATTGGCCTACCAACAAGATGAATCCACTACCAATGACTTTGTTTTGTAGTTTGAAGACTTCTTCACTCCATAAACATAATAACCCGCCTGCTGAGTTTACTGCTGCCTGCCATTCCCATGTTACCTCCTTGTCCCCCCACAAAGCTTGGCACAAGCCCACATCAATGGTCTCTTTCTTAGTCTCTTGAATACACAACATGTTGATTTTTTCTTTTCGAACCATTCTCCTAATCGCAACCCACTTTACCCGCCTCCCTAAACCTCTTACGTTGTAGGAAATAATATTCATGGGTTTTGTATTCTTGCACCCAATCTCTCTATCTCCTTCAAATCCCTTTCCTCCATTTCCTCTATGTTGTTAATCAGCCCTTCATTGTGTGTCTCATCTGTCATGCCCAACACCTTATCCATTTTCAAAATAGCTTATGCCTCCACTAAATGAGAATTGAAACTATTATTTACAGGCTGTATGTCTTTCTTTACTGGTGTGTATTGTTGCTGTCCCAATTGCCCACTATAGGTGGAGACACCTGTGACATTCTCTGCCATTTGCTGCTGATGTGTGATCTCTGTTAGATTATTTTGCTTCAGACAACCCTTTGCTTTTTGTCTTTGATTCCTCCTTGTTCGAGAGTAGCATTAAAAATTGTCGTTGGGGGCAGAAAAAAGAATATGTGGGCTGTTTTTGCACTTAGTCTTGTTAACTATGGGGGTGTGATTAGAAAAGCCCAGCCCATTTCCTCCAACTTCATTTTCCAGTTGGCACTCATGTGTTATTTCTTCCTCATACGCCAACATCTCTTTCTCAGCTTCTGCACTTTCAGTTTCTAGATTTCCTTTTTTATGCTCCCTTTGTGCCCCCTCAGGATTCTCGATGACTCCCACCTGCTCCCCCTTCCTCTTCTGATTGCGTTCAAATGTGGGTTCCGAAAAACCTTCTGTCAACTGGTGACGCGCCACGTGGCATTGACTGGCGGCACCGCAAGTGTCCGTTACTCCAAACGTCGGATTGGGCAGCTGTACCCGCTGGACAAACAGAGCTTCTGCTGGTCCAACTCCAGCGGGATGACTGCTGGTTAAAACGCCACCACTGACTGTCCCTGGCGGCGCTTCTGAGCCTTTGACGGCCCTTGCCTTGACCACGCTTGGTGTCACCGGCGGTGTCTGTCCTTTCGAGCTGTTCTTCTCTTCCGTCTCGTTGTTGTTGGGAGCTCCCTTAGTATCCTTTGTTGGCGAGCCCCAGCAACTGTCGTCGGAGTCAATTTCCTCCGACGACCACGTCTCCCTCCTTCATCGGCAATTGCACGTGTCAAGGCCTCGGCTAAGTTCCTCCACCACCTGCACCTGGTACACTTCTCCCCCAATATCGACACTCATGGTGTGATGGATGGCGGGGCTCCACGGCATGCGGATAAGCACCCTAGCGCGATCCACCCTTCGAGCCTCCTCTGTATTGTCGTCTGCATCCACCAGTTCCCCTATTGCAGCCACGATTCGCTGGATATATTCCCTATCCAGGCTATCGGAGGTATGCCCCAACAGTGAACCAAGCTAATCTCTGGCCCGTTCTGAGGCTCGGGTGCCATTTCTCCAGCGAATAAAACATATAGTCTACTTCCTCCGATGTCTCCTTCACCATGCGTTCTGCTGTAGCGTCCGTGAGTCCTAGTAGAAGCACCATATCATCCCCCATGTACTTTGGGGTTATTTCTGCTCCGAAATCCCATAATGGGTCTTCTTCAAGTCTATCCTACCACCTCAGGTCTTTCAGGCACCCCACCCATGCTTGTCTGAGCCAGTGCTTGTCATTCATTGGGATGTCAAGGTATAACGATGATCGAGATTCGCCTCTCTTTGTGTCTTCCTTGTATGTTTCCTTTGGCTGTTCCACTTTGTACCTGTCTCTGGCCACTACCTCCTCATACGAGGTCAAACTCCTTGTTGCTTGATGGTGACCTCGATATGGTGCTTCATTCTGCTGCTTCCCCTCTTGCTTGTTTGGTACTGGTGGTGTCTCTGCCTTTGTTGCCATGTCCCTCCCGTATTTAGGTATGTTGACATACAGTTTCAAGCCTCCGATGACAAGCTGGTCCAGTTGTCTAGCCAACTCATGCACATCTTTCACTCCCTTGAATCTAGCGAACCCATATCTCCTGCCATTCATGTTTTTTTTCTTTGAGATGAAAATCTCCCTCAAATCGCCCCACCTCCTGAAGCGATACCACAGGTCACGTTCTGTGATGTCGTCTGAAAATCTTGTGAAGTAGAAGGTCGAAACGTCCTGCTTATCCCTCCAGTTTTCTCGTCAGCAGCTTTGCTGTTGGCCATCCCTGTTGTCGGGATGTGTCCGTCAAGGATCCACGTACAAGCTCACTCTATCTCTCACTATTGTCCGGCCTCTAGTCCTAACTCTCTCCCTCCCCGTGTTTCTCTCTCTACTATTTCTCTCACCTCTCATGTCTCTCTCTTCTTGCCAATCTCATTAATAGCACCTTATAATAATGTAAATTGTGAAATGTTGAAGATTCTGTCTGTGCATACAGAAAATTCACTTCAAGAAGTTGTAGCAGATGTTGAATGTTATGTGTTAGTTCCTTTTTGATGATTTGGGATTTGTGTTGTGAAGTTGTTGCATCATTCATAATTATTATTTTTTTATTTGTTTAAACTATTAGTATTGCTATTGTTGTTGTTGTGATTGAGAAAGTTCTGTAAAAATTGTGTTTATTTGGAAAAAGTGTGTTATGAGTATGACTCCACCAAATCAATTAGCTAGGAGCATTTTTGTCATTTGTCAACTCCCATCCCCTTATATCACCTTAACCCAACCCTCTTTCATGGAAAACAACATTTGGCCTATACTCCTCACCTTCAACTCTCATACATTTCCTCTCTCTTCATCTTTCCAAGAATTATCTTTGCTCTTCTCATCCCATCTCACTTCATTGCAGATTGTGAGGGTTAGGGTGTGCACTGTTACACCATGCTTCTTTACCCTTTAACTCATGAAGCAATCCCATGGATCTAACTATATATTCAGATTTGGTATGAGGCGTAATGAATTTAGGTGTGGGACTTATAAGTTAGTTAGGAATTTTGTGAGAAAATCAGATAGTATAGTGTATAACTCTGGAAATTGTAGTGATATAGATGGTAACTCCAAGTGATGTGTTGAGCAGCATACTGGAGGATGCTGATATGTAAATATAAATAAGAAAAGAATGTTAGTCAGCTACTGTTAATTCATAGCTGTTGGGTAGCTGCCTAATATATTATGACTGATGTGCAGTTCACAGTTTCTTTGATCCCTCTGTTTCTCTCCTCTTTCTCTCTATCCTCGCTATTCTGTTCTTCCCCTTTCGCCTCTCTTTCTCTTTCTTTCTGTTTCTCTTTCCCACCTAAATCAGATGTGGACTGTCTTGAACATTATTGCTGGGTTAGTGGATATTGGCATATTTTACTTTTCTGAATATTTCTCCATAATTGGTAAATATTGGCAATTTAGCATATCTGATTTTCATATACATTCTGGAACAGGTGCAGGATTTTATCTCAATGCTACACAAGAGAAATGGAAGAATTGGCGCATGTATGACTATGTTGTCAAGGAGTTGCCAAAGCTTCTGAGCGATAATTTTCCACACCTTGAAACATCAAAGGCTTCTATATTTGGTCATTCTATGGGTGGGCATGGTGCTCTAACAATCTACCTAAAAAATCAGGATAAATATAAGGTGTAGTGTTGATTACGCAACTGAAATCTTCTGGTTTTAATATAGTCATAGAATTACTTTGAAAAATTTGGCAATTTCCTGAACATTATGGATAGTTTTACTTTTGAAAAAGCATGTGTTTTGTTATTAGTTACTATTATTATTTTTGTCTGCAAATACATTTTTCATTTCTAGGGATATCAATTACATTTAGATTCTGAGCAATTATTCCAAGATGTATATTGCATAAGGGTTAGTGTTTTCTGATATTTGTTAGGATATCTGGTAGTCTTGAATCTTGATAAGCTTAAGCTTATATTATAGATGGAACTATTACTGTTTAATAGTTGTGAGATAATGTCTGATACAAGGTGGATGATCATTAGAGTTCCTTTTTTCCCTATTGGATTTTTGGTACAAGTGATGAGTTTATCTTTTATTTCTTTTGAGTTGCCTTTGCATAAGGCTTAGTGGTTTCAAATATTTGTTAAGATATCTTTACTCTTGATATGATGTGTGTAAAACAAATCTTTTTTGTTGAAATTTTCCTATTCAATAAATGGAGAAAACATCTGAGTAATAGAGGATGATCATCAGAGTTCATGTTTTCCCTATAGGACTTTTAGTACTAAATACTTTGGGATTAGGGCCTAACTCAACCTTACAAAACCATCTTGTAAGGTGATGATTGCCCAAGCTTTATAAGTTCTATTTAGTTATATCTCTAGTCAGTGTGGGTTCCCAATTTGCTAATAGCCGACATCTCGGTGGCTCCACACCATGACAGTTCACTCAGTCTTTCTGGTCCGTTCCTTTGTAGGTAACTCTTTCTGAGGCAGTGTGGCCTAAGGCTGATCACAACTGAGGCAGCTTTCCAACACACCCCCTCATGCTCCAGTCTATTGACCTGGAGCGTGGCAATGCAAGTGGCCCAATAATGGATTTAGGATAGACTCTAATATTATCATAGAATTTGGGATTAATGCCTAATTTACTTCTACAAAATCGACTTGTAAAATGAGGATTGCCCAAGCTTTATAAGCTCCATTTTTTTTTTTTTGATCGGCAAAGATAATATATATATATATGAATATAAACCAAGTACCAGAGGTACCATGATTACAGAAGAATCCAGTGGGATGGTTCCCAAGACAGACTACATAACAGTCTCGGAGGGAACCAAACTGGAAGATAGATAAATACAGCTACTGCTACACTATAAATTCTACCCTCAACTAAGAACAAAAACATCTCTAAGGTTAGAGGACCATTGATTATAGTGAATTGTGAAATCTTTCTCAAAACTTCTAAGCCATGACCACAGTGAGAATAAAGCATCCTCCAACAGTTTGTTTCCATCAAAGGTGCCATTTGAAAATATGATCTTGTTCCTCAACTGCCAGACGTTCCAAGTAAAAGCCACCCACCATACCCTCCATCTATTACCCCGAATTCCATCCACCCAATCAATCATATGTTGGGAGAAATTTTGCCTTGGGTGCTGAGGGAACACACTAAGCATGTTCACCCAAGACAGAGCTTCCCCCCATATCGGTGTAATTCTGCTGCAGTGGAAAAAAAGATGAGCTGCATCCTCCTCCGATCTCCTACAAAATGGGCAATGAAGGTCATTAATCTCCACATTCCTCCTACACAAGTTTAGCTTGGTTGGCAATCTGTCTCGAAGTAGCCTCCAAACAAAAACTGCAGCTTTAGAAGGGATTCTTAGTTTCCATAATACTTCAAAATCTGCAGTATCGTCCCCCTCTATTACATTTCCCCTCAATGCAAGATAAGCGCTTTTTACAGTGTATTGGCCAGTAGGGTCCTGCTTCCAAACCCACTCATCCCGACTGCTAGGTTGGATTCGGATGCCTCTCACGTCCTTTAGAAATGAGTCAGCCATGGGTATCTCGCTGTCGAACAAAAGTCTCTTCCACTTGAAGTCCCATTCCCAACCTATGTCTTTGAGGACTCCCATTTGCTGAATGAAATGATTCTGTTGACATGAGTTGAGATAAAGCCTCGGGTATTTGGCTATTAAAGCTGTCTCCCCATCAATCCACCTATCCTCCCAGAACTTGACTCGCTCACCACACCCCACCTTCCACACCATTCCATTATGAAGAACCAGCTCTTGTTGCGGATGATGGATAGCCAATTTCAAATCTCTCCACCATATAGAATCATTCGAGTCAATCATTATAAGCTCCATTTAAGCCATATTTGTAGTCAATGTGGGATCTCAAGCCTCCAACGTTGTGGTGGTCCACTCTAAGGTTTCACTCAGTCTTTCTGGTCAGCCCATCCATAGATAGCCCTTTCTGGAGACACTTCAGTATAGGGGTGACCACAAATAAGGCTGCTTTTCATATATTTTACCTATGTTAGTTTGGAATGAATAGGTAATGAGTGCTGGGAGCTTAATTTTGTTGCTTGATCTTTAGCAAAATAACGTATTAATAATCCTGAGTCCTGACAACATGGTAGTAACTCAGTCACAAACTTGTGAGCTTTAAGATTTGAAAGCCCCATTATGTGGTTAAATGAACCAATATTATTTTTTAGATTATGGATTGACAGAGTTAGTGGGGAAATGAGGTATAGTTAGGAATTTAAAATGTACTTGACAAAAGCATCTATAACATTCAGGAGTCATATAGATGGGGTTAATATTCTTTGGAAGGGTATACTATTGATGTTCTTAAAAGTTGCTTTTTGTTTTTATTTTCAATTTCTCAGTATAAAGAAACTCTTTTGTGAGTGGTTTTATAGAGCATGATTGGAAGAATTATCATATGATTGCAATAAGATAATTTCACATTTTTTAAAGAAAAAACAAAGGCAACGATTTTTGAGTTAGATTGTAGGTGGTGATTGTACATAACTACATATAGGTGCTGCACCCCTTTGTTTATCATCTTTCTTCTTTGCATCAGTTTTTAAATACTGAATGTTTGGATACTTCTTGGGGCATCCATTTCTTTTTTGGAGTTTTAATAATCATGAATCTTCTGAAGTGGAATTGAGAGTCAACACTAGGTTTTCCTATATTAGTAGGATTGCATAAGGCTTGACATTGCAACCATATTTTCTTACCTTAGTATAGCTTGATGCTTCTTACAAATGATAGTCCTAGTTTATGTGTCAAGGAGTCATTTCTATTTCTTAATTTGAGGTTTGAATTGAAGCTTGGGAATAGATGTTTTTGTTTAAATAGGAGTAAGACGTAACAGTATGTGCTATGCAAGCTTAGCAAAATACAAGTTAATGATGTTTTTTTCAGTATAAAATTGGGATTATATCACCTTTTGCATATTCAACATATTATATTGGATCCATCTTATGAAGTGATGAGGATGCAACAAATACAATTCTAGTTAGTGGATAAAATAAATAATGCTTCAAGCATAACCTGTGATTGCAGAGTGGGTATGAAAGCAAAATTGGATTGGATACTTTTAAGTCTGGAAATGCTTTAAAGTAGTGAATTTTGAAGAGTAAAGTGCTAACAAGAGAAAAAAAAATGTGCAGTGGAGAAGAGAATGTTGAGATGGGGATGAGTTCATTAGAAAACAGATAAGATTAGAAATGAATGTATTCAGGAGAAAGTTGGAATAGCAGCTATCCAGTTAAGAAGATAGACACACATTCATAGCTTATTGTTCAAAAAACATGTAATGTGAACTGGTTGCAATCTTCATACTTATCATGTATGTTGCACGTTAGAAGCAAACCAATTATTTCATCCTTGTGGTGAGCTTTTGAAGTTTGTAGAACATTATTTCCTAAGAGGCTAAGATAACATATAGACTGTACCTTGTCATGATGTCATGATGAATTTTTTTTCTTATTATTTGGATTCTAACTTAATTTTCTTGTGTTTCTTTACGTAACATGCTTGTTCCAGTCAGTTTCTGCCTTTGCTCCAATAGCAAATCCTATAAATTGTCCTTGGGGACAGAAGGCATTCTCAAATTATCTTGGTGACAATAAATCTGATTGGGAGGTATTAATTAAATGGGGAAACTGCATGTTCGCTTTACTTAACGGGTCTTAATATTTCATATTATAATAAGAAGTTGAAAAACTGCAGGATTACGATGCTACTTGTTTGGTAACGAAGTTTCCCAATGTTTCTTCCACCATTTTGATTGATCAGGTAAAAAATTGTGGTTTCTGTTTTTTTTTTTTTTAAATACTTGTGAATTATTGATTTAAAGAGTTGCAAAATTATGGCTACTGGTATCCTGTACAGTTTTATTAGATTGTATTTGATTTTTATGTTTAAGAAATCTAGTTTTAGTAGCAGTATAATAAACCAATATGGTATGTTAATGTTATATATTGTACTATTCTTCTTAGGGCATGGTTTCAATTTATAAAAACATGTACCCACATACTCGTAGCAAGTTTCTGCTGGTTTTATCATCCTCTTATTGTCAATCCACTTTTCAGGGGGAAGATGACAAATTTTTGCCTGATCAACTTCTGCCTCACAAGTTTGAACAGGCTTGCAAAAAAGCCAATGTTCCCCTACTGCTACGTTTCCAACCTGGTTATGATCACCTTTACTATTTTATAGCCACATTCATAGATGATCACATCCGACATCATGCTCAAGCTCTTAAGTCTTAGTTAAGTTGTGTGCACTCTGATGAGTGATGATCTATAAGTATTTTGTGAACTCTACTGAATCCACTCAGATGTTAAGTTGCTCGTGGTACCCTGGTTGTATTTGAGTTTGGAATGGAACTTCTTCCATGTTAGTTTAAAACTAATCCTTTTGTCTATGAAATATATAATTTTTTTTTCTAATGACAAATTTATCATAGATTGTAGTATATTTTGATAGAAGTATTTTATTATTAAAAAATAGTCTTATTAAACAATTTATTATAAGGATAAATATGAACAAGGGTAGGCTCCTGACACTAGTTTACCAAATGTGACCATTGCCTTAGAAGGAGTGCTCATGGTTTGGATATTTATATAATTAAAATCATAATTAATGAATAACTAGATTATAAGTGAGTATTATAATTATAATCATAACTAGTTTTTGAAATATGGATATATAATTGGTTATAAATAACCTAGTTATATAACCAGTTATATAATAAGTTATATCTAAAATCAATTAAATAATTCAGTTATGAAAAAATAAAAATAATTTATTAGAAATAATCATAATTATAAAATTGATTATAGTTTCATAACTATTTTTATATAACTAGTTACACTTATACTTGTCTTATTAAGACTATTTTTTAGCAGCCTTATAACCCAATAGTGCTTCTCGTGTGTAGCATAAGAGTTTGTCTCCGGTTTCTTTTACTTTAACCGTGTGATAATGTATTGAGGAGGATGTTGCAATGAAAGACAATTGAACTTTTTTTAAAAAAAAAAAAAAAGTGAAAAATGAGAGTTTTTAAAATATAGGAAAAACTGAAAATCCTTTTTATTTGGAAAATTCGGTCTTTAAAAATTGAGATTAGGCTTGCAAGTTAGTTTTTTTATTATCCATAAAAATTGAATATGATATCATGGGGTTTATAACACTTACATCTTTTCAATTAATTAAACTAAATCTCATTGGTTGCTAGTTAGATCATGTATAAAGTAAGTTGAAAATTTAATTTTATTGTATTCTCAATACATTTAATAAAAATAGTTATTTTATATTCAATTGTGTAATTATTAATAACTTTAAGAGAATTTATTTTATTCATAAGATAAAACAAATGAAATTTAGCTAAGAAAATAATTTAATACACAAATATTTTAAAAAAGGTCATTTATGAAGAAGTAATTGTGATCTGACAATTCTTGTGCCAACTATCTTTCAATATATCGAGAAACTTAAGATATGTCAGATTTTTTAAAACATAGACTTAAATATACTTTTAGTTTTTATAATTTTATGATTGTGTCATTTTGGTCCCTATAAAGAATTCTTACCTTCCACATTTTAGAAATATACTTAATATGATCAATTATTAGTTTGTCGTTAATTTGACATGACAAATGACATGGTGGTCTGACACATATATTAATGTGTCATATGAGCAATGTCAGAGCGTCATGTCACCATATATTAAAATTTCATATCAACATGAAAAATCATGTCATCACAAATGTATCATGTAAATAATTTTTATTAAAAAGAGCTAAAATGTTTTCTGTTCTTATAAAATTAGAAATGTTCAAATTTCAACCTTGCAATTTTTTTTTTGTTTTCATAAAATTGAAATGTGTTTAGTTATGGCCCAAAGCAAGGTTAAGGTAGATTTGAAACTGTTGAGGATTCTGGGGGTTAAAAAGTGTAACAAATTGCAGAGCTATTTCAACAAATTGTAGAAAGAAAATGCAGTTTATGACCTTTTTTTTTGTAATTTGAGGTGGTTTTTCATCAATATGTGATGGTTTCTATGTAATTTGTGATAATTTTTACCCCTAGATTTTTAACCTCCACAAATTGTTACACATAGGTTTGAATTTACCCAGACCTTGTTTCAGGCCAAAAATTAATACATTTCAATTTTATGAGGACAAAAAACCAACAAAAAAATTTGCAGAGACAAAATTCAAATATTTTCAATTTCATAAGAATGAAAAACATATTTTAGTCATTAAAAAATTGTCAGACTAACAATGAACCAAAATAAGTTTATTTTATCAATGTCGAGGACCAAATATGCAATAAAAGTTTTTAAGGGACCAAAATTATACATTCATAAAACTATAAGGACTAAAAGTGAATTTAAGCATAAAGTATAATAATTTTTTGATTGATTTTAGTTAGATTCTTCTGCCATAGATAAATTAATTTTTTTTATTAAGATAAATTCATTTTTAATTATATTTTTTTTCATATAAATGTATATTTAGTAAAACTTGTTAGAAACTAGATGATCCATCACTGGATAATCCACACATCTTTTAAGGTTTTGATAAAAATAAAGATATAAATTTTTGTTAACTATTTAGTTATATGTAAGTTAACATGATTGATGACTAAAAACAACACGAGGTAAGACTTGTCTATATATGTATACCTCTTCCATGCGAAAAAAGATGTACTTGATCTTCATTAATTAATTATCATACAATGGATCCAAACACATGTTTAAATATCCACTTATTAAAGTAAATTAGTTTGTGTCATGTCAAATGGTATTATTAGAAGGAATATATCTCATAATCTATATTATCATTCCTTTTATATGTCTAACGATAATGTTGAGCTATGAAGAACAAATTTAGAAAGTATTGATCCAAAATCAATCAAAGACATGAATCAATTGTCAAATAGTTGGAAATAACAATCAAAGATCAACAACAATCATATTTCAATATTGAAGATTCTCTCCCTATTAACAAATATCTCAGTATAAAGAGAATGTCAATGACTCAAAGAAAAATAACCAACAAGTAAAAAAATTGATAAAGCCGTGCATTCAAAAAAGAAACACAAGAATATCATTTTCAAGAGAAACACTAAAAATGAACATTAGGGCAGTTACTCAAAATAAGCATTTCCTTATTTTCTAAGCTATTATGTTATACTATACACATTCTCACAATATTTTGTGAGCTGTCATTTCTAGGATGTAACAAAGATCATTTAAATCCCTAGTCAAATTCAATTGTACTAATCTTATTTTAAAAAATAAACATATTTTTTAAACCATCCTTTCTTAAAAATTAAAACTTGATATCAAGAATAAAAGATAATCATTCGAAATAAAGTCTCAATTAAATGAAACACGTTTTGTAAATAATCTTGTTAAATAAGTTAAAATTAATTAAAATTTACTTATATTTGAGATTAACATACAAAAGATTTTTTTCTTGTATTTATTTAAGAGCAGAGGGAATATATAGAAAGAGAGAAAGAGAAAATTCAATTGGCAGTGAATGAAATTGCAGGAATGAAATTGGCACAATATGTAGGAACGACATTTGTGAGAATGGAAAAAAATAGAAAGGAGCATTGAGAATGTAGTAGGGTGGTGAGTAGTTAGGATGATCTATATGGATTTTTAATCATGAAGAGGAATTCATATCATTTGGGAATAAATTTTTGTTATTCTCTCTGTTGTGATTAAATGTTAATTCAACATGAGATTGGTATACTGGGAAATAAAATATGTTCATGATTAATTATTTTATCACTTTAACCCACGAATATATATGAAAAAATATTTAACATAATTTTATTTTTTATCATTAAATATTAGTTGTTAATAGTTAACTTTTTGTTAGCGGTGGGATGGAACCCCGACCTTTCCCTCATTTCCTTCTCTTTTACCCACAAATCTATGAATATATATGAAAAAATATTTAACCTGGTAACTTTAAACAATTACTCTTAGAATAATTATTCAACTTGTGCTTACAAATACAAATACATATACATCTGGTGCCATTGCTAATATAATTTCTTTAGCCAAGCAATATTTAAAGATCTTGGATTTTTTATCCTCCAAAAAATGACTTGATTGCATTTTTGACATACATTCCCATACCAAGGAACAAGATGACAACCACCAAGTTAGCCAGTTTCTTTTGCTTAACAACCTCCCCAACCAAGCCATAAAGGGTTGTAGGTAACCTTCGGTCAACCTTCTTATTACTCAACTCATCAATTGTTTCATGCATATTCTGAGCTTCAGAAGTGGTAGCTTTGGCTCTATTCTGAGCAACACAGTTATCATCTTCCCCTACTTTCCCCATCTCCTTTGTCTGAGAAACCTCACTTGTCTTTGGTTCTTCTTGTGTTGGTGTCTCTTTGGTTCCTCTTTGGTTGTCATCAGCTTCAAGATTTGGTGTTGGTGATTTTGTTGTTGACTTAGCTTCAGTGATGATTTTGGGAAGCCTTATATATAGTAGGCCACCTTGTAACTTGGCTTTGATCCCATTGGTGTTAGAATGAGGAGGAATGGTGTATTCTTTGTTAAATCTATGCCATTTGTTCTCACTTATCTGTTGTTCACCACTGAGTTTTAGTCTACGGTTTGTGCCTATTTGAACCCTCAAATTCTCCTTTCTAAATCCTGCCCATCCAAAGTAGATAAGTTTTGTTGGGTGGCAATTGCATTTGGATTGGTGGAATAAGATGAAATTGAGTTATATTTCATTAATGTTTGGATTGCTAAAATTGAGGATGGAATATAAAGAAAAATATGAGAATTATTTCACCATATTTTATTGTTTCCTTGCATTTTTGTAACCATAGTTTGAAAAGAATGAGATGAAATTAGAATTTTGTTCTATTCCAAACATGTCTAAACAATAAAGTAAGACTTTACATTAACAGCATATCAATATTAAAATCTTTAAACATTTTAGGTAAAATTTCTATTTCTATATAATAACTTTTATCATTTAATATGTAATAAAAAACAATAAAAACAAAGCCTCATAAATTAAATGCGTTTTTGAATCAACTTAATTTCTCAGAAAAAAATCAAATCTCAAAGAGAATTCTACAGAATAAAAAAAACTATTTTGTTTTAGAAAAACTAGAAGCTAGAAAGCATCAAATCAAGTAAAGTTAGAGAGAAAAAAACAATTTCACCTTTAAGCATAAGAATAAGCGTGTCACTTTCTTCATCTTGAGCCCATTCATAAGATGGTTCAAAATCTTCGTAGACACGATTAGCTGCTTGATGTGAGCTTGGATCCGTTTGTGCCATTGATAAAGTAATTTTCGCCTCTTCTCTTGGAAATGAAATCTCTGGCTATACTATGTTTCTTTTATATATATATATATATATATATATATATATATATATATATATATATATATATATATATATATATACATCATCATTGCCTACTTTTTCTTCCAATATGGTATACCTTTCCCTGCAAAGATTGATTTACGTTAAGTACTATTAATTTGTTCCATTACTTTCCATGCAAGAGAAATTGAAGACAAGCTTTGTTTTGTGTCAATACACAACTTCCACGCTAGGTTTCACGTGTTCCTCCAAGAAACATATATGTAAATGTAAGTAATTCCATTGTGAGGGTTTTGTACTTATTCTTCCTTACCGTGCTAGTTTATGATTCATATACGCAATGAAAAATTAAAAATTGTCTCCCTTTTTAACTAAATAAAATTTACAGCTTTGAAAAAAAATTGAGTTCTTTTTTTTTATCATAATTATAATTTAACAGAGGAGATAGGGAAGAGATATTAAAAATTTGAATCCTAATCCAAAATTTGAGTCATTCGAAACATGCAATTAGAGACAGAGTAAGCTTAAAATAGTTTGCAACCGTAATTGTGACCTCAAGTTTTTGGGGCCTGCATGAGTACATATGACCATGTGATCGCAATTGTGATCCCGTCAATCACATTTGTCCAACAATATCCAGGGTTACAATGAGACTACAACCATAATTTAAACCTTGGAGAACAGTATTACTATTACTTATGTTATTAGGAGCCGTATCAAGTCAAAGCATGAGGAAGAGTTAATCTTGATTGTACAAAGCATACATGAATAACCAGGATTAGAACTTTAACCATTCAATTTAAATGTATGGTCAAGATTTACTCTTCTTACACTCTCATCTCTAACTTGATACATGTCTTATATAAAAGTGAACATTCCTTCCAACACCAGATATGTCTCCTCTTCCTATGCATCCCAAATGCTAACACTGCAGTTGCTCCCAGCATCCTTGGTTTGACTTGGCCCATGTTCCGTTTGAAGAGCTTGAATTATTTGATAATAGTTGAAGGATTTGGAATTTTTGCTTTAAAAGTGCTTGATTTCACCTATTCCATTTAGTGCATTTGGATTAAAGTTTGCAAACTGAGTTTGTAAGTGTATCTCAAATGTTGCTTTTGCGAAACTGAATTTTTAGGCAAAATTTTAGTCTCAAACATACTTTTGAGGAGTAACTGAACATGATCTCAAATTCATTTTTCTCTTAAACATTCTTTTAGACCCTTCTACTGGAAATCCAAACACATCCTTAGTCTAAACAAATAATACAACTTAGACTTAGTAAAGATTAGTGGTATGAGTACCGCATTTTAGGTTTCCAGTGCCAGCAGGTTTGGAAACATCAGTAGTCTAACATGAAATGAGTTAACATCTGTATTCAGACAAAACTGGACTGTGCATGCAGAACTCAATCATAACACAACACAGAACTTAGAAGACTCCTTACTTCTAATGTCTATCAATTACAGACTAAAAATATATGACTAAAGATATTAAAACAATACGTAAATCAAATTACAGAACTTGGAAGACTCATCAAATTCATACAATTCCTTTAAATTAAAACAATACGTAAATATATTTTTTAATTACAAAAACTATACGTAAAAGTAACAGAAAAAACAATTGTGTAAAGAAAATGGATAATAGTAAGTGTGTTCCTCAAAATTAATCAGCGAGTAAATTAAATTGTTGGACATACAATTTGAATGCATACGTTTAAATTCTATATTAATTATCCTTACTTCCTTTCCTATCTTATTCTGCCCTCCCCTCCCGAATAGAAAAAAAAAAACAATGGTAAGTTTTTCCCATTGTTAAAATTAAAGTCATGTTATAATACTTAAGAAAATTAATTAAAAATATTTAATATATCTTATTAATATTTTTAATTATTTTAAATAATAAATATTAATAACATTTTATATTTTAATACAATAAAATTTTTTATGAAATACTTTTAATATTTAGAACATTTGCCTAAAATTATCATATTCACTGTTTTGGTGATTGAATAAGCGAAAATATTTTGTTATCTGTGACACCCTCTATCCCATACATATGTACCAATAATAAAAGAAATAAGAAATCAAACTTAATTAAAAAAATTTTAAAACACATCTAAATACAAGCTTTTCAAAAGGGTAAAAGACTCACATTCACCTTTCTAACATCATAATAAAACTTGTCCAAATAAATAATAAATTCACTTTGGCTCAAAACAAGGCCGTCTAAAACTTCATACAATTAATATAGAACCTATACCCTAATGTCACATCCTATCAAAGCATTGTGTTCTCGTGTCATCTAGCATCAGGTTCTTCATAGTCATCCACCTATTCATCTGCTCCCATGAACACAAGGTTCGAGATCATCACAGGATCCAAACACAAATAACACACCGAGAGTGAGTTATCACATTCCTAACAAATAACACACCGAGAGTGAGTTACCTCATGCTAGAGGACGCGGGAACACAATGCTCTGATAAGATGTGACATTGGGCTATAGGTTTTTATATTAATTACATGAAGTCTTGGACGACTTTGTTTTGAGCTGAGATGATTTTATTATTTATTTGAACAAGTTTTATTATGATGTTAGAAAAGTGCATGTAAGTCGTTTACCCTTTTGAAAGACTTTTATTTAAATGTGTTTTAAGAACTTTTAATTAATTCAGATTTCTTATTCCTTTTATTATTAGTTCATATATGTGTGGGGTAGAGGGTGTCACACCAATCACCTTTCTTGTTTCTCCATTTCGCTGCCATTGATCTTCATGACGCAAATAACTCCATTAATGAAGAAGATCCAAGGCCTACTAGCTCTACATGGAGCTAAATCAGTAGTGAAAGTGTAGTGATGGCCCTGTAGAACTCTCCCAAAGACTCCGTGAAGTTTTATAAGGAGGTGTTTGGAAGTGTAGTAGGCAGGAAGAGAGAAATTGAAGCCAGACTTAAGGGTATTCAATGAACATTGGAAGATAGAGATTTGATGCAATTATGTATGCTTCAGAAATAGTTGCTTGAAGAATATGAGAGAATTTTATTCCAAGAAGAGACTCTATGGTTTCAAAAGTCGCCAGAGAAATGGGTGCGTTTGGGGAGTAAGAACACATTCTTCTTTCATGTGTAGACAATTGTTTAGCAAAAGAAGAATAAGATTCATGGACTTCATATCTCTTTAGGGGAGTGGTGCATAGATGGTGAGGTATTGAAGAAAGAGGCATTAAGTTACTTCCAAGCTCTCTTTTGTACGAAGGAGGCAAGGGGAGGAAACTTGATTAGTGAGAATATAGTGAGGCTTCTGCATGAAGCATAGAGGGATCTTTTAAAACCAGTCATGAAGGGAGAAGTCTATAGAGCACTTATGTCCATGAAATCATACGAGACTCCAGGGCCTGATGGTTTCCAACAAATATTTTTAAAGATGTTTTGGGACGTAGTAGGGGATGAGGTTTGGAAGTTTGTGGTGAAGGCATTTGAGAGAGGCACTTTTGATGCTCGGGTAGCAAAGGTTCTAATGGTGCTCATTCCTAAAGAGGATGCCCCTTACATTTTAGACCTATCAATTTGTTGAATGTAGTGTACAAATTGATTTAAAGTTCCTGTTAGTAGGTTGAGACCGCATTTACTAGACATTGTGAGATTGCTGCAAAGTAGCTTTATACTAAGTAGGTTGAGACCGTATTTACTAGACATTGTGAGCCTCAAGAGGAGTCACATGTAGAAGAAAGGAGGAGATACAAGGAGTGTTGGGTATACAATTCACAAAGAACATATGGAAGTATCTAGGGTGTAAGATATCCCACAGGAGTTTAAGAATAGGTAATTTTAAAGAACTCGTGGATAAGGTTAGCTCAAAACTGTCAACAATAAGGAAAATTTGTTAAATAAGCCAAGGCGTTTGGTGCTAGCTTCGCTCCCATCTTACGGGATGAAAATAGCATGGTATCCTCAATATATTTATGAATTTATTGACAGAGCCATCAAGGGTTTTATTTGGAAGGGCAATAGCAATAAAGGGGTGCACTTGGTGAATTGGGATGAGGTTACTAAGCCTAAAGGACATAATGGGTTGGTAGTGAGAATCACAAGAAACCAAAACATTACTCTATTGGGAAAATTAGTTTGGGATCTCCTTTACCCAAATAATCAATTATGGGTTTCTGTGGTTAAGGATGGATACTTTCTAAGTGGAAATATTTTTTTAGCGGAGGAATGTAATAGATCGACAACTTGGAATACACTTAGGAAAGCACTACAACATCTCCAAGATGGATTTCGTATGAAGCTAGGGGATGGGGAGACTGTTCTATGGTATGATTGATGGGTCACTAAAATGTCGTTTGCCCTTCAGTTCCCATGGATTGATATCCATGATGTAGGTTGAAAGTGAGAAGCTTATGGAGGCATGGGAACTAGCATCTGGATGAGTTATACCCAATGATCCCTGAGGAGATTAAGGCACTCATTGAGGAGGAGAACCCAAGCTTTGTTGAGGGTACGTCAGATTTATGGGTATGGAGTCATAGGATTGATGAAGTTACTCATGCAAGAGTGCCTATGACTTTCTTCAAGTGGTTGAGGAGGTAGAGAGTCAAGGAAGAACATGGAGTTGGATCTAGAAATTGAAGGTCTCAACTTCAATTCAGTTTTTCATTTGGCGGGTCGTCAATAAGGTTTTCCCAGTAAGAAGCATGTTGAAGCATAGGAAGATTGTGAAGAGGGACGATTGCCCGAGATGCAGTTAGGGTCCAAAAACTTTGTTGCATTGTTTATGTGTAGGCACGCTCAACGTGGCTGGAATAAGTGTGGTATATCAAGAAACAACCTCCTAGTGAGTGAGGAGCAAGTTCCGTCTTGGGTAAGTAGTCAAGTAATAACGAGAGTTATGATAGTATCCATTATTTTGTGGATGATATGGCATGCGCAGAATACCCAAATCTTTAAGGGTAAGGAGGTTACAACAGCAAAGACCTATACTTATATCCAAGTGCGTTGGATCCAATTGAAGGAAGCTTTTGTAAGGAGCGGGGAGTAAATGGAGGGGTGAGACATGTAGTTTAGGAGAATCCAAACAAGGGGGAAGTGGCCTCGAACGTTGATGGCAATGTTTCTAGTGGCTTTGTCGCAACCTACCCTTCGACGAAAGGGCGAGGCGAAAAGATAATGTGTGTCTTCTCATGAAGAAAAGGCGTAGAGTCGACACCAATGTTTATTCGAGGAAAATGTTAGAAAAACCAAAAAGAGCTCTGTGAATTTTGAAAATAAGGGTTCGAGAGTTCTTTATGCACGGGGAAGGTATTAGCACCCCATGCATCCATTACAAGGACAACAACCTTTAATCAAGTGTGCAAAACATGACTTCAAAATTATGTATTTTTCCTTTTTATATTTCTTTGTTTTTTGAGGTCGACAAGGGTGTTGCCCTTGCTCCTATGTATCCTCAGGTGCAATGAGGAATTCAGACTTACATAGTTCTTTTAAGGTTGAATATTTGTGTGTTAAATTGGTTTTTTTATGTTTTTGAAAGAATCATTTTAATTGCAAACAAAAATTCATTTAAGGCGTTGGACCTTGAAACAATGTTTTAAATTTTGAAAAGCGGAGAGAATCGATAAGGCGTTGGACCTTGAAACGATCTTTTAAAATTTGAAAAGCGAAGAGAATCATTAAGGCGTTGGACCTTGAAACAATCTCAACTGATATTTGATAAAAAGAAATTAGTTATGAGTTGGTTTTATCCTGGTTTTATTTATTAACTTTCAATCTTTTTAAAGATAACTTCACAACACTAGTGATCAGTTAAGATTGAACTTTACAAAGAAAAACAAGATTGCCGATGATAGATAGAGGAAATGAATATGCAAAAAACAAGGGGGACCCTATTTCGCCCTCCGGGATACTGCTTGTTTGTGTGGATGCGAAATCTACCGGCAAGTGTACTGGGTCATCAAGTAAATAATTAAAACGATGTGAACCGAGTATCGAACTCAGGGAACTTGTTCATTTGGTAAAGGTTTGTTGAATAAGCAGGCATTTGCAAACAGAAATCATGATTGTGACTGAAAGTAAAAGTATGTTCTATTCTAATTACAAAGCAATAAACGTGAGCAAGTAAGGATGTTTCTCTAATTAAAGACGTTTATGTGTTCTATGCTGAAGGCTCAAGTACTAAACATCGATGTCTTGTGAGTTTAGCCTAATTCTAATTAAACTTTGTTCGCAAATGTCTCTTGTTGAACTTAGCTTAATTGAACAGCTTTATGATCACAGCATAATAAAAACTAAATTACTGCACTCCGTGTCCAGACATACGGTAACCTAATCCTGCTCTATCATGTTCTAAGGAGACAATACATCTTTCAATGCTAAAGCCCCTAACAGTACACACATATGGGTGATCAAGCCACAAACATGCAATAATAAAGTACTGATAGAAACAATGAACACATCAGACAACCTTAATTAGATAGGGAAAGAGTTTACATCAATTACTCAGCAAGAATCCCCAACTGAGGATTTAGCCTTGCATAACAAGGAAGCTCCTTTTACAATGAAGAAGAGGAATTAAGAGAAATTGCTCACTTACAAAGGAGTGAGGATGTCTCCTCCACCTCTAGGAACCTCATAATCACTCAAAAACTCACAAATCTTCCTAAAAGATCATAACTTGGCTTTTTTGCTCTGTTCTTTGCCTCTGTGTATTTCACTCTTCAAGCTCTTATGGCTATTCAGCGCTCTCTCTAGAACTCTTTCATTCTCTGCAAGTCAGGCTTAAAAAAAGGGCTCATTGACCTTGACATCGTGCTTAGTGCCATTTTCGTGCTTAGCACGAGTAAGTGAACTTTCACTCAACGCCAAACTCGCGCTAAGCCTGGAAGGTGACAAACAACTCGCTGAGCGAGCTGATGACCCGCTGAGCGCGTTCCTGCGTGACAAATTCCCTTCTAGATTCCTCCTATCAGCTAAGCGCGTTGATGCCCCGCTTAGCGGATGACACTCGCTAAGCGCATTGAGCTCGCTTAGCGAGACATCAACTTTAGCACTTCTTCAAAATAACTCCTTTTTGCCTGAAATTGAAGAGAAATTGACATTAATTCCATACACAAGGCTTCTACTGAGCATAGATAAAAACAAAGCAAAGTTTATTTACAATCCTACAAAAAGAACCATAAATTTGGGAAAATATATACATTTTGTAAAAGTTTTCTACACAAAAGTTAGTCTTATAAGACAACTAACAAACTCCCCCAAATTTACAGTTTTGCTTGTCCTCAAGCAAAGAAAGAACAACTCACTTGTCCTCAAGTGACAAAATCACAGTGGTTATTTACAAGGTGTTTGCTCCAAAGAATTCAATCACATGAAAGGAATGGCATATAATGCTTCAATCAAAGCTTCTCACAAGACATGCAGCTTTTCCAAGCTGTGAACATGATTATTAAGGAACACAACTGTAATAAGCCAGTATGAATGACAGATATCCAGGAAGGATCATTAACCAAAGCCTCACAGCTACTGTTTCACTCAAGCACAAGTGTTTAGGTTATCCATCAATCAACAACCAACATAAGTCTCAATCTTTGCACTTCATCTCATATCATATAGTCAAGAACACACAAACTGAACCTGAAGGACTTTACTAGGCTTGTAACGAGGCTGGGCTGCAATCAATTCATGATTTTTCTACGTTGCAAAAGCTTAGGTTCTAAGAGATCATTCATCCATAGATCAACCTTTTTCTTTTTATTCTAGCTCTATTACTTGCCTTTCCGCACTTAGCTTTTGTTTTTCTTAAATAGCAGCACACATACTTTTATTTTATACTTTCAGTTTTTTTTAAAAATACTTGTTGCTTATTAGATGACTGTGTGTGTTGCTCTTTTCTTACCATTCAAAGCTTTCACCCCATAATTCCCCCAAATTTGGGAAAATTTGCTTTGAACCAAAATTTCCTTTTATGAATGATGCTCTCCTACAACCTAAGACAAGGTAGAAGGAGATAAACTGTACAGGCTCAAGGTTCAATCAAACAATCATACTTTCAGCTCAAAATGGGTGCAAGGGATAAATCAATCATGCACAAGGTAAGCTTTTTAGCTAAGTGGCTATCTTTAATCAAAACATGGCCTTCATGATCTTCAATTTAACGCATTCATTCCATACTCAGAGATTCATGCAAAAACCATTACTTAACGTTAGTCATTCTCTCACAATTAAAGATCACACTCTCACCGGGTTGCGGCTAATGCGTTCCTTCACAGTCAACTTGACAAACCAACTAACATTTCCAGTCATGATCCTAATTCCATGTTCTTTCTCTTCTAATGACTACATGCTCACTCAAGGCATATAATCCATGCATTTCAATTCACTCACATCATACAATTGATCAATTCAAACCAATCACAAACACTGAATTCCAAAATCAAGTATCAACCACTGGATAATATAAATGCATTGTTCAATCAAGCTTTGTACAAGCTATCAACCAAATAAAAACTATAAACTGAAATTTAAAAGCTGAAACATAAACATAGATCTAAATTATAAAATGTACTAAAGACGAGATAATAATAAAACTGTTCAAAAAGCAGGGAAATAAAAATCATGATCCTGTCAATGATCCTATGTAGAGTCCATGGCATGCTCATTCAGGTCTAGTGTAGGAGTGCCTGATGGTGAATCCTGAGGAAGGGGCAGGTCTGGCACTGGTGCAGATGACTCAGGCTGAGAAGAAGACATGTCCAACACTACAATGGAAGGCTCTGGTGTCACCTGTGGGGTAGCTACTACTGGATCAGTCTAAAAAATGAAAGGCTCAGGTGGAGTGGGCTCTGAGGCCTCTAGAATGTCGTCCTCCTGGTCCGGCTGAGGCTTCTAGGCTGCAGAGGCCTCACCCCCTCCCAAAGGAGAAGGCTAGACTCCTGGCTAGGCCACCTTCTGCAGAAACTCCTCCATGCTCATAACTGGCCACTGCTGGACCACATCCTACAAACTCTGCATGATCAGGAGCTGGCCCTGATGTAGGCTCTGCATCATAGACAAGGAAAGCTTTGAGCTCTGAGTGGAGGGACTTGGAAGAACTGAAGCTGTTGGTGATGAAGGAAAAATAGAAGTAAATGGAGCTGATGTAGGGGAGCAGGGACAACTGATGTAGATGGGGCCTCAGATCTTCTAGCCCTGGATTTTTGGGTCCCTAGAAAAGTGACCGAAGGTTCATCTAGGTTCCAACAATTCTTCTTAATATAAGCCAAATTAATGGCTGGGCTAAGTGACTCAAAGGTAAGAGAATCTGAGGTGACTCCTCGGGCCTTGCACAAGGCAGTAATCAGGGTTGGAAATCCAAGACGCGAGGAGTTGGACTGAGCAATGAGTGAAATCTGACCAGAAATAAGTGAACCTAAGTTCATGTTCATCTTCATTACAAGCCTGTAGACTAACTTGGCCCTATCCAGATTAAGATCAGAAGTATGGGATGTCGGGGCCAAGTTAGAATAAGATAGAACACTCAAGGTTTGGGCCATAGTAGTAAGATCCTTCCTCAAGAGCTTCCACGGCAGACCCTTGGCATTAAGAACAAATCCCCTCCCAGGGATACACAGCCGGGCTGCAAGCTCCTGAGGATCAGGCCTAGTCTAGCAAACCTGGAGTAAGAGAGCAAACTCTCCCCTTACTCCACAACCACTGGAGTCTCCAAGAAGGTGTTGAGGGAATCAACATCAAATTTTATTAGGTGCCCTCGAACCCTAACTTGCTTGGGAGACTTGTCGTCTGGGACATATAGATTTGCATAAAATTCCTTCATAATTGCCACATCAATGGTTCCCTCAGTCAAGTTGGTCAGCTGTTTATGCCAGTTTCTTCTAATCAATTCTCTTCTAAAATCATCAAACTCATTGATATATAGTTTGACATTTCTTTCTGGCAAAATGTTTCTAGCAAGCACATTATCTGAGTAACGATCCCAGGCCTCCGTGATACAAATCGTGATCTATCATAACCGACCTAAGACACTAAAGCTGTGGCTTTTCTATTATGGGAAGCCATCTGCAATACAAAAGAATCAAAACACAAGATCAAACAAGAATTTATTCAAATTAAAAAGCAGAAAATAAAATTGAAAATCAGACTGGGCACTTAGCGCAAGTGACTCGCTTAGTGCACCTTAGGAAAAATGACTCATGAGCTAAGCGTGATAGCCACGCACTTAGCGAGTGAACACAGATCCAATTTTTTTTCAGCAGAATTGGTTTAGCCAGTAGGCTCGCTAAGCCCAATTCCATGAATTTTCAAAACAGAGAAGGATTTGCGCTTAGCGTGGCAAGGTGCGCTTAGCACGACTACTCTACTGAACAGCACTGGCTTAGCGAGCAAGCTCGCTAAGCCCAATTCCAACAATTTGAAAAACAGAGAGATAATTACGCTTAGCGTGACAGGGCATGCTTAGCGCACAACAAAACATAAATTTCTAAGTGTCTGAGAACACATTACTCGCTTAGCGCACAGACGCGCTTAGCGAGTTAATAAGCAATTGAATTTTTAATCAGAAAAGATGAACGCGCTTAGCGGGACAAGGTCGCGCTTAGGAAGTTCATCTGGAAATCCAGATGTTCAACAGAAATGATGAACTTGCTTAGCGCAACAAGGCACTTAGTGCACTCATCGCGATTTCCAGAAAAAGCAAGGGCTTCTCACCCCTCCACTTAGGCCCCTATTAGGCCATCTAACCCTAATCAAAACAAGCACATTGTATCCATAATAAAACCCTGATTCTAGTCTAACTAACAACTAACCTAACAGAACTAAGTATTAATAGAAATTCAACCTAACACTACTAAGTTAACTAGCCTAAAGTTTGAAATTTAGAAATAAAATGAACAAAGTTAAGAAGCTTACTTGTGCTGTTGAATATGGGTGCAAAGAGGGAGCAAAAAGGCAAGCAATGCAGGGAGATTTAAGTACTGTGCAGAGGGTGAAAATGCTCAAAGGAAGTAAAATGGCAACTGCCTAAGGCAGTTTCCTTATTTACTGGAAGTTTCAAATGACTCGCTTAACGCATGGACTCGCTAAGCGAGCCAACATGCGCTATTCCAAACAGAGAAGGAATTGGGCTTAGCGAGAGCACTCGCTTAGCCCAATTCTTGAAATTAATCAGACAGAGAATAATAGCGCTTAGCGGGTCTGTGCGCTTAGCGAGATAACTTGCTTGGTCCAATTCCAAAAATTAAATGGACAGAGAACTTATTGGGCTTAGCGTACAGGTCACGCGCGTAGCGGGACCATACAGCCAATGATCAAGGGTCAATGCGCTTAGCGCGAACAATAGCTCGCTTAGTGCGTGAAGAAGATGGCGCTTAGTGCGAGGAATGCGCTTAGCGAGTGGACAACAAAAAAAAATTCAAGTTATTTTTCTATCCACAACTTCACCAAAGCTTTTTAACCCCTTTTCAATACTAAGCATGTTGAATTCAAATAATCACAAGCAATCAAACTTAACTAAATGCAAGAAAAATAGAATTAAAAAGGGCTGGGTTGCCTCCCAGTAAGCGCTCTTTTAACGTCATTAGTTTGACACAAAAGTCTTTGTCAGCCCGGATCAAGCTTGGTTCTCTCCTTCAGAACCTTCTCTTCACTCTACTTCACATCTAGACAAACATTCTGGTCTAGCAATTTCCTTTCTTCATCAAATAGCTCAAAGCTAATCTTTTGGTCTTCAATACCCATTTCTAGCTTCTTCTTTACCGTGTCTACTACACAGCTTGCAGTAGCCATAAATGGACATCCCAAAATTAAGGGAATATACGTATCTTCCTCTATGTCCATTACCACAAAGTCAACAGGAAAGATAAGGTGTTTGACCCGAACCAAAACATCTTCTATCACTCCATAAGGTCTGGTGATGGAGCGATCTCCTAACTGTAAAGTCATCCTAGTCGACATTATCTCCAACCCTCCAAGCCTCCGGCACATGGAAAGCAACATCAAATTAATATTGGCTCCCAAATCAATAAGAGCCTTGCCAACAGAAACTTCACCAATTGCACACGGAATAGTCACACTCCCTGGATCTTTGTGCTTAGGTGGAAGAATCCTCTGAATTACAGCACTGCAGTTTCCTTCCACAATAATGTTTTCACTGTGAATGTACTTATTCTTCCGCGAGAGCATATCTTTTAAAAACTTAGAGTACAACGACATTTGTTGAAGAGCTTCTCCAAAGGGCATAGTAATCTCCAATTTCTTGAAGATATCAAGGAAACGAGCCAGATGTAGTTCCTTGTCTTTCTTTATTGGTACCAATAGATATGGCACCTCCTCCCTTTTGCTTGGACTTGCCTCCTTTCTCTTTTCTCTAGCCAACTCACTCTTGTTCTTTTTCTTCTCTTCTTTTCTCTCATTCTCTTTTTCATTTTCTTTTTCTTTCTCTTTTTCTTTCTTTTCCTTCTCACTTATTTCTTTTTCACTCACATTTATTGGTATCTCCTTCTACTGATCATCTTCTGCTTCCACTTCTTCCTCAGTCTGACTCAAAGGTTCCACCACTGGGTCAATTTCTGGTTCAGTCACCAGCTGTTGTTTTTCTTCACCTATCATTTTCTCACCTTCATTCATGCTCACCATTTTGCTTCTAGTCATAATAGCCTTTCACTCCTCCTTAGGATTCTTCTCTGTGTTGGCTCCAAAGCTTCTTGACAGTTGGTATGCCAGTTGCTTTGTCAATTGTCCCACCTGGACTTCTAGATTCTTGATGGCTGACTCGGTGCTCTTTTGATTGGACATGGATACTTGCATGAATTGAGCAAGAGTCTCTTCCAGCTTCGTCGTTCTGTCATAGAGACTAGGCCCTTGTTGTTGTGGCCTATTAGATGGCCCACCCTAGTCTTTATTGAACTGATTACCAGGGTGAGTTCTCCACTGTCCCTATTGCTGATTATATTGCTGGCCATATTGAAATCCAAAATATCCACCTGCATTAAAGGTTGGTCTTGGCTAGTTCCCTATGTAGTTCACTTCATGTGTTGTATCTTCTATGGGAATACAACAGCTAGAATCATGCGCTCCACCACATATAACACAACCTGCAACCTGTAAAACAGAAAAGGGTGAAGGTTGTCCAACATGCAATTGAGTTGGAAACTTACTTAGTGTTTCAGTTAAAGCTTCAAATTGCTTGGATAGCAACTTGTTTTGGGCCAACAAAGCGTCCTGTGATGAAAACTCCAGCGGGCTTCTTTAGGTTGGGATGTGTGCTCTATCACGCAAGATTGCATGGTCACTAGCAGCCATATTCTCAATCAATTCCATGGCTTCTTCAGGGGTCTTCAATTTTATTTTTCCCCCTGCAGAAGCATCTAAAAGCTGCTTGGATTGTGGCCTTAACCCGTCAATGAAAATATTGAGCTGGATTGGTTCTGAAAATCCATGAGTAGGCGTCTTTCTTAGTAACCCACAAAATCTTTCCAAAGCCTCACTCAAGGACTCGTCTAGAAATTAATCAAAGGATGAGATGGCAACTTTTCCTTCAACAGTCTTGGACTCTGGGAAGTATTTCTTCAAGAATTTTTCAACCACTTCATACCAAGTCTTAAGACTGTTACCTTTAAATGAATGGAGCCATCTTTTTTCCTCTCCAGACAAAGAAAATGAAAACAAGCTCAATCTAATAGCATCCTCAGGCACACCAGCCAGTCTAACAGTGTTGCAAATCTCAATATAAGTGGCTAGATGTGCATACGAGTCTTCATTAGGCAGACCATGAAACAAATTGTTCTGAATCAACTGAATTAATGAATGTGGATAGGTTATATTCTATGCTTGAACCTCCAACCGCAAAATGCTAGTAAAGAACTGCGGCACAGATGTACTTGAGTAATCTTCCAGGGTCACTCGTCGAGGTTGCTCTTCAGCCATGACTTTGGCTTCAAATTCTGCTGCTTGAGATTCCCTGGATGTAGGTGAATTAGAAGATGATGACTTAGAAAAGTGAGCCTCTTCAAGGATTAATGCTACTGTTCTATCGTGTAAAAGCTTTCTTTTTCTCTCTGCGTTGTTTCTTCTAAAAGTTGCTTCAATTTCTAAATCTAATGGAACCAATTCACCTGCAGAAGATCTACGCATGCAAACACTAACAGGAACAACAGTTAACCAATTCAAGAAGAAAATAAATTCTGAACAAAACAAATATTAACAAAAACAAAAATTAATAAATCAAAGAATAATGAATTAATGCCTTCAAACTGAACTAAACTTTCCAAATGGAAAAAGTTCCCCGGCAACGGCGGTAAAATACTTGTTTCGCCCTCCGGGATACTAGTTTGTGTGGATGCGAAATCTACCGGCAAGTGCACCTTCTTCAAGTGGTTGAGGAGGTATAGAGTCAAGGAGGAACATGGAGTTAGATCTAGAAATTAAAGGTCTCAACTTCAATTCAGTTTTTCATTTGGTGGGTCGTTCAGAAGGTTTTCCCAGTAAGAAGCATGTTGAAGCATAGGAAGATTGTGAAGAGGGACGATTGCCTGAGATGCAGTTAAGGTCCAAAAACTTTGTTGCATTGTTTATGTGTAGGCACACTCAAAGTGGCTGGAATAAGTGTGGTATATCAAGAAACAACCTCCTAGTGAGTGAGGAGCAAGTTCCGTCTTGGGTAAGTAGTCAAGTAAAAAAGAGAGTTATGATAGTATCCATTATTTTGTGGATGATATGGCATGCGCAAAATGCCCAAATCTTTGATGGTAAGGAGGTTACAACAACAAAGACCTATGCTTATATCCAAGTGCATTGGATCCGATTAAAGGAAGCTTTTGTAAGGAGCGGGGAGTAAATGGAGGGGTGAGAAATGTAGCTTAGGAGAATCCAAACAAGGGGGAAGTGGCCTCGAACGTTGATGACAGTGTTTCTAGTGACTTTGTCGCAACCTACCCTTCGACGGAAGGGCGAGGCGAAAATATAATGTGTGTCTTCTCATGAAGAAAAGACGTAGAGTCGGCACCAACGTTTATTCGAGGAAAACGTTAGAAAAACAAAAAAGAGGCCTGCGAATTTTGAAAATAAGGGTTTGAGAGTTGTTTACGCATGGGGAAGGTATTAGCACCCCATGTGTCTGTCACAAGGGACAACAACCTTTAATCAAGTGTGCAAAACATGACTTCAAAATTATGTATTTCCCTTTTTTATATTTCTTTATTTTTTGGGGTCAACAAGGGTGTTGCCCTTGCTCCTATGTATCCTTAGGTGCAATGAGAAATTCAGACCTACGAAGTTCTTTTAAGGCTGAATATTTATGTGTTAAATTGGTTTTTTTTATGTTTTTGAAAGATTCATTTTAATTGCAAACAAAAATTCATTTAAGGCGTTGGACCTTGAAATGATGTTTTAAACTTTGAAAAGCGGAGAGAATCGATAAAGCGTTGGACCTTGAAATGATCTTTTAAAATTTGAAAAGCGAAGAGAATCATTAAGGCGTTGGACCTTGAAACAATCTCAACTGATATTTGATAAAAATAAATTAGTTATGAGTTGGGTTTATCTTGGTTTTGTTTGTTAACTTTCAATCTTTTTAAAGATAACTTTACAACACTAGTGGTCGGTTAAGATTGAACTTTACAAAGAAAAACGAGATCGTCGATGATAGATAGAGGAAATGAATATGCAAAAAACAAGGGGAACCCTATTTCGCCCTCCGGGATACTGCTTGTTTGTGTGGATGCGAAATCTACCGGCAAGTGCACCAGGTCGTCAAGTAAATAATTAGAACGGTGTGAACCGAGTATCGAACTCAGGGAACTTGTTCATTTGGTAAAGGTTTGTTCAATAAGCAGGCATTTGCAAACAGAAATCATGATTATTACTGAAAGTAAAAGTATGTTCTATTCTAATTACAAAGCAATAAATGTGAGCAAGTAAGTGTGAAAACAGATATCTAAAGGTGTTGGGTCCTCTTATTGAGCAAATTGATGCAGTTAAGGATGTTTCTCTAATTAAAGATGTTTCTGTGTTCTATGTTGAAGGCTCAAGTACTAAACACCGATGTCTCGTGAGTTTAGCCTAATTCTAATTAAACTTCATTCGCAGATGTCTCTTGTTGAACTTAGCTTAATTGAACAGCTTTATGATCACAGCATAATAAAAACTAAATTACCGCACTCCGTGTCCAAACATATGGTAACCTAATATTGCTCTATCAAGTTCTAAGGAGACAATACATCTTTCAATGCTAAAGCCCCTAACAGTACACACATATGGGTGATCAAGCCACAAGCATGCAATAATAAAGTACTGATAGAAACAATGAACACATCAAACAACCTTAATTAGATAGGGAAAGAGTTTACATCATTTACTCAGCAAGAATCCCCAACTGAGGATTTAGCCTTCCATAGCAAGGAAGCTCCTTTTACAATGAAGAAGAGGAATTAAGAGAAATTGCTTACTTACAAAGGAGTGAGGATGTCTCCTCCACCTCTAGGAACCTCATAATCACTCAAAAACTCACAAATCTTCCTAAAAGATCATAACTTGGCTTCTTTGCTCTGTTCTTTGCCTCTGTGTATTTCACTCTTCAAGCTCTTATGGCTATTCAGCGCTCTCTCTAGACCTCTTTCATTGTCTGCAAGTCAGGCTTGAAAAAAGAGCTCACTGACCTTGACGTCGTGCTTAGCGCCATTTTCGCGCTTAGCACGAGTAAGTGAACTTTCACTCAGCGCCAAACTCGTTCTAAGCCTGGACGGTGACAAACAACTCGCTGAGTGAGCTGATGACGCGTTAAGCGCGTTCCTGCGTGACAAATTCCCTTCTAGATTCCTCCTATCTGCTAAGCGCGTTGATGCCTCGCTTAGTGGATGACACTCGCTAAGCGCATTGAGCTCACTTAGCGAGACATCAACTTTAGCACTTCTTCAAAATAACTCCTTTTTGCCTGAAATTGAAGAGAAATTGACATTAATTACATACACAAGGCTTCTACTGAGCACAGATAAAAACAAAGCAAAATTTATTTACAATCCTACAAAAAGAACCCTAAATTGGGGAAAGTATATACATTTTGTAAAAGTTTTCTATACAAAAGTTAGTCATATAAGATGACTAACAGACCCCTAAGGGTTCATATATCACATTCAATCCTCAAAAATAAAAACTAACTGACAGTCGCACGAAGAATACAGAACTAGAAATTGACATAAGGAATGATCACGGTCGTGATTCGGTAGCGCCTTAGCTTCATTTCCTCTTCTCTCTTCTTCTTCTTAATCTCTTCTCTTAATTCCCTCACTTTATGAACCTTGGAATTCTTCCTCAACCTCCCTAGCACACCTATTTATAGGAAAATGGGCACTTGGGGCAAAGGCAGCTCGCCTAGGGGAGTTAGAGCTCGCCCAGGCGAGTTGGTTTCTTCACCATGAAGTTATTTGGTGGCTCAAGAGAGCTAGAGGCTAGATTGGGCGAGCTAGGGTCCAACAAAACCAAGGAAAAGACCATTTTGCCCCCTTTTTTTGGTATTTTTTACATTCTTGATCTAAACATTGAATGATCCCCGGACGAAATTAGGGTATGACAGTTGCCCCTCTTTACTTATCTTTTATTGGAAATAAAAGGGAAGTAAAGATAAGGACACTAATTTCGTTCAAGTGACCTTGCTATTCGACTGGGCAACTGACAAAAACCAAGGTAGAAAAACTTGTAAACAAAAGGACATTGAAGTCCTATAAAATGTAAAAAGGGAGGACATGGAAGTCCTATAAAGAAAAAGAAATTTGAAGTTTTCTTATTTTTTTTCAAAGCATAGGAACAGAGGACGTTGAGTCCTAAGAAGTGCAAAGACAAGGACATTGAGTCCTATAAAAGACAGAAGAAGTTGAAGTCTTATAAAGTGTAAAAGACAGAAGACATAGAAGTCTTGTAAAATGTAAAAGATAGAAGACATTGAAGTCTTGTAAATGTAAATGAAGATGTTGTAGTCTTTTGAAAGCGTAAATGACTGAAGACATTGAAGTCTTTGAAATGTAAATGAAGACATTATAGTCTTTTGAAAATGTAAATGACTGAAGACATTGAAGCCTTTGAAATGTAAATGAAGACATTGTAGTCTTTTGGAAGCGTAAATGACTGAAGACATTAAAGTCTTTGAAATGTAAATGAAGACATTGTAGTCTTTTGGAAGCGTAAATGATTGAAGACATTGAAGTCTTTGAAATGTAAATGAACAGAGGACTTTGAGTCCTATGAAAGCATAAAGACAGAGGACTTTGATTCTTATGAAAGATAAAGACAGATGACTTTGAGTCCTATGAAAGATAAAGGCGAGGACTTTGAGTCCTATGAAAGATAAATGGGAGGACTTTGAGTCCTATGAAAGATAAAAGCGAGGACTTTGAGTCCTATGAAAGATAAAAGCAAGGACTTTGAGTCCTATGAAACAAGCCAATAGGCACTAGTACCAAAGGGCTCAACCTTATAAGAAAGCAAGAGGTTGACTCTTTGAGAGGGCCTCTCATCCTAAACTTAAAAGATAAGACATTAGATTTGGGAAAGAGAAATCTACGCACTTATAACCTAATATGAACATGATTTTTGGGATGCAGATGCATGCAATCTTCATCTTGAAATGTAGTAAATGTAGGCTTTGTATCTAGTAATGCAACAGGTTTTGAATCACGCAAATTGTGTAATGCTCATGACATGTTTTCCTATTTTTGTGATTTTGATTTTGATTTGATTTTTTTTTTGCATCCTTTTTTCCTTTTTTTTTTGTTGTGGAAAACACAGATTGACTGTCCCTATCTAAAAGACATGATAACTCATGAGACCTCATCCTATCTTTCTGCAAATCTCTTTGGGGACTCCCTTAGAGTGTATGTTTTGATTCAATCACTTGACAATTTTGGAGTGACGGAGTGACGGCAATGGAGCCATTTGACATTTAATCAATCAACCGAAATATTGATCCTAGGGTTTTTCCCTTTCTTTTTTAAAAAACCGATTATTCTGCACAACAAGAAAACATAAGGCTTTGGGATCGATCGTGCATCCCATTGAAGGATGGCAATGGATTGTCACACTTTGGTATGTGACGAAGTGAAACTTTCCCGATTTAAGATCGTAGAGTGATGCCAAGGGTATGTCAATCCCGTTGAAACATGATGACATGGGTTGATCCCGAAAGAATTTATACAACAAAGGCCGCCCTTGGATTCAGAAGGAATCCTAAGGAGTCTGCATGAGCGACTAACATCAAATGTACCCTACTATCACAATTGTCTTTGGGCATTTTCCACGAGATCCTGGTTGAATGAGTTTTCTTCTCAAATGTGCAAGTGCGACACTTCAAGGATTCTCTTTTATATATATATATATATTCAACAATCACAAGCGTGTGTGGGTTTCATTCCAGAATCCCAACTTAAAAGCAAAATTAGTCATTCCTTGATCCACATGGGCTTTATTGGACTTGTAACGTGGTTAGGGGTAAGACGGCTATGATACAAAGGATTAGAGAGGCTCAAAGAGTGTTTAAGGGTTACATTGAGTAAGAACCTTGAGAGTCTTGCTTGTACTTTTGTTCCTTTCAACTCTTGGATCAGGCTCTACTCCTTTTGTCTTATACATTAATCCTTATTGCACTTTTTGTGCCTTCCTTGTAAAATCTGGAGATCTTTTGTCTCTTTTTTTTTTCACTCGCCTTTGGCGGATTTTTATTTTTCTTTTTCCTTTCATTGTTGCCCAACTTCATGCATGTGTTGTTTGCATTGCTCTTCCCGCCGGTTTAGCAGTGGTTCCTACTCAGGGTTCCTATTTTGTTTTTGTTGTTTTTTTTTGTGTTATTTTTAGAAAACAAATATGCTTTGGCTCGGAGGGGGTAGCAAGGGATAAATTAGTGTTTGGGATGTTGAAACACGGCCATGTGTCATTTTTTCACTTAGATGATAAGGGAGGAGGGAAATTTACCAGGATTTAAATCCTTTTTGTTTTTTGTTTTGTTTTCTAATTTCTTGTGTTCTCTTTGAATCCAAAAAAAAATTATTGCAACATTTGCACCAAAAATTGTATTAGCAATATTACCAAAGTATGATTTAATTGAATGCATAATTAATTTAATCACGCTATAGTTTAACTCAAATGATCAAAAATATATAATGATTACATTTTTCTGTTAATAAAAAGGAAAATATAAGGATTATATATATATATATATATATATATATATATATATATATAAAATTAATTAAAAGAGTAACGTCAATGATTACAAGAGTTATTCTTCATCCTAATCATTGATTTTTTTGAAACCTAATTGTTAAGATTAACTACTTATTACAACCAACTATTACCTTAATCTAATATGTACAAAGATAAGTGGGCTCATACTTAGCCCATGGGCCCAAAATCTACCCTAAGGCTTATGAGAACCCTAGGGCCTTCTCTTGCATCTTTGGCCCAATCTTCTTAGAGTCTTCTATCAAATGCCCTTGGGGGGTAGGATTGCATCAATTACAATTATATTCTCGTTCTTTTTGTAATCAAAATGTTATGCTCTATTCGTAGCAACGTAACTTAGAGAGTAAAATTATTTGGTTCAAATTCTAAGATTACTTTCCAGCCTCACTAAAAATCCAATTTCATGACACTAGTGATCAAATAGAATCAAGCATTATGAGTAGAAAGAAATTACCAATAATGAGTAGAAAAGATTAATACATATATAATATCAAAAGAGATACGTAAGGGTACAAAGATTACATCCTATCCTTTAGAAAAAATAATCGACCATTGTGCATAACACAAGACTACCAGGAGAAATAACGAAGAAAGTGATCCACAGTCACATCTCTGCAGCGCCTCGACTCTATTTTTCCTCTTCTTCTATTTTTTTCTATACTTTCATGTTGCTGGTGTATATTTTTTCTCTTCTCCTACATGGCTATTTATAGAAAAAGCCATCTAGTGCAGGGGGAACTCACCCAGGCGAGCTTGTTTACTTAGGTCTGAAGGAATCAGCTTGCCCAGGTGAGTGGTTTGCTTATGGCTGAAGTTTTCTTTTTAGCTCAAGCGAGCCAAATGCTAGTCTGGGCAAATTTATGGTTAGAAACCTTCATGAAATGACCATTTTACCCTTCCTTAAAGCTTTGTTTCTGGATCCATCAAACAACCATAAAAAACCTACAGAATCATGGATGAATCTTTCATATTTAAGCAACAATATTAGTAAATATACAATATATATATATATATATATATATATATATATATATATATATAAAACTAGATTTAAGGGTAATTTGGAAGAAAACTATTACAATTAAAGGATAAGTACTAACAATTTAATCCCAAAAACAACTGAAATTTGGCACTTATCAGTGGATGGCTAGGTACTTCTTCATCCATGTTCAATTCTTCTTCTTCCAAAATAAGTGGTAATGGAAGATCCAGAGAAACAGATGGTAGTGTCTATTGGCTAACAAATATGTTAGTGGCTTCACTTCTCCTTGTCCATATCTTATTCAATTTTACAGTCCTTTCAATCTCAAGATCGAACAAGTTAGCACAAGAAAGAAAAAGATACTAGAATAAAAATACAACTCAACAGAAAACAACAATAAGTCTTTGATAACATGAACACTACGTTGCCTTATATTAGGACATGAGTCCCCTGCAATGGCACTAGTAAACTTGTTAGGGATATTTTGGCAAGTGGACCAATCAAACAAGCAATACAATGGATAAGTCCAGATATCCCTTCCCAAGAGACTCATACAACATAAGTAAGGCAACAAATGTTGATGGATTAGCAAGAGCACCAATGCGTCCCAAGTAGTAAAGTTAAAATGGAAGTTCGAGTATCATATCCACAGGAAATTCGTTTGTACTTACATAGTTGAATATTTAATTAAGAAAAAAATTTGGAAAAGGTAGCAAAAAATAGTAAATTAAATTGTTGAAAATTAAATCAAACATGAATTAATTAAGGACATAAAAGATAAGAAAATTTAATATTATTGTAGAAGGAAATTCAGAAGATGAGAAAGTTGGGAACTTAGCCTATTAGAGCTACTCTTTGATGTAATGTTAACGATTTTCTCTATTTATAATTATTCCATTTACACTTGCATTTACTAGTATACTCTAACTTTGGTCCCCCGTGTGAAAGAACCTAATTTATCAATTTTCTCTCCCAAATCCCTTTGTAGAGCTAAAATAGTAAATTGCATTAAAAATAGAGATATATAACAGGCTAAACAAATATCAACTTATCCTTAGCGATGACTTTATTTAGATACCCTTTCCCAGATCTATTAGAAAATAATATTTCCCAATGCTACCCCTGAAACTTACCATGCAAGTGGGTGATCAAGTCACAAGAAATAATATTAAGCACAGAAAAAGATAATTCAAATGTAATATTCATATGTAAATAGGAAGAGAAATTACATCAAGAGTAGTTGGTTGTCAAGTTCCCAACAAAGGGGGTTTAGTATCTCATTCTCATGGAGGTTTTACAATTCCAAGAGGGAATATTTTGTAAAGGATGAAAAGATAAGAAAGGGAATGGAGGGAAGGAATGATTCTCAATGTTTGCTTCTCCTTCTTCTAGCCTTTGTCTTCTATAAGAAATTGCATTCTCTTGGAATTTTTGTGTGTCTTTTCCTTCTTCTCTCTTCTTCTTTTATAGGTGTAAATTAGCGGGCTTCTTGTACTAAGTCTGCCTTTACTTTCCTTAATTAGTCGTGTTTTCCTTAAATAGTCTTGCTTTCTTCAATTAGTCTTATTTCCTTGATTAGCCATGTTTTCCTCAATTAGCTTTCTTTCCTTAATTAGTCTTACTTTCCTCAATTAACTTTCTTTCCTTAATTAGCTCTTTTTTCCTCAATTAGCATGTTTTCCTTAATTAGCTCTATGATGTGTCATTATTTTCTCCTATTTCTTAACTCTTTTTGTCACCAATTTAATTAGTGATTAACTCTAATTGTCAAATTTATTATTCAGTTTTATCAATTGGGCCCACTTGACTAATTTGGTGTTTTTAATTCAATTTCAGGATAATTATAAGCAATTGGACTGAACCAGATTGGACTTGAAGAGAGAAGACAATTTTATTAGATTTTGTCTAATTTCATTTTATTGCGTTTAGTTTTTATTTAGTATTTTTATTTCATTTTAGGCCAAAATAATGTAATCAGGCCTAGTGACTCTGAGTGACCCTTATAAATAGTAGCCTTGGGATTCGTGTAAGGGGGCTATTCTTTTATTCTATGATTCAGGAGTTTTAGGGTTTTACGTTTTGAGCTTGATATTACTGTTCACGTGAATGCAATTTTCCATTCTCTGCTTCTAATTTCAATTTTGTTATTATTCCTTCTTCTGCCTTTAACTTCATTTACGTTTTCTGCCTTTAGCTTCATTTACATTTCTGCTTCTAGTTTCATTTATGTTTGCTGCTTTTGTTGAACTTATGGAAGGCTAAAATTCTAGTGTTGTTTCCCTCTGAGGATGAAGCGTAATTCTCTTTGAGGTTCTGTTTTTAATGTTGCTCTCTTATTGGTTTTCCCTTCACCAATTAACCCACATGCGTTCTGTTAATCTGTGCACACTTCGTGTTCGATTAATTGCCTCTGTGCTTAAATTACGTTCGTGCTTAATGAACAAGGGGTTAATTGGTGTATGTGTTGCTTAATCACATATTGATAACCCTAAATTGATTTTCGCTTAGTAAATTAAATTAGGATTGGATTAAGTGGTTAACTGCTAGGGGTGAAATCCTCACAACCTAGGATAAGAGAATAGCTTCTGAATCAGAGGAAACAACACGTTTTTAATACTATTAATTTCGTATTCCAATCTGCTTGTTCTTAAATTCACAAAACAACCCCCCCCCAATCGTTACTATTATTGTTATAATGAAGCATACTATGAACATTTGGTTAGTCATTGTCCGTTGGGAAACGACCTAGGATCACTTCCTAGTTACTGTATTTTAATGTTTATTTGATTTGGGTACGGCCTCGATCACTCTACTTTCCTTAATTAGCTTGATTTCCTTAATTAGCTTTATTTTACTCACTAAGCATCATAAATTCATCACTTTTAATATTCTTTGCACAAAAACTTAAATATATTAATTTAACAATTATTTGCTCAAAAAGGAAAAATTAGGAGAGAAAAATTACAAATAGGTATAATTTAATCCCAAAATATACTCATAATTAGCAGTTATCAAACTCCCCCAAATTTAAATCTTTGCTTGTCCTCAAGTAAAAGGAAAATTTTCAAAGTTTACCAATCACAATTCCTAAGATAACTGCATACATTCCAAAAAGATTCATTGTCAATTCTCAAGTTCACAGTTGTCATAAGTTTGTGAAAGGAGCAAAACATGATGTACTTCAAATGAAATGGTTAGCAAGAATGACAGATCACAAGGAATAATCACCAACTTCAATCCTCACAAGGCTAGTGTTTCTCTCAATCCCACAAGTGTCTCGGTAAAAGTGTTTGAATTATAACAATTGAATAGTAAAATTCCAAACTTTGCACATCATCTTAGTCAATGCTATCATACATGCACAATGTGGATCACTAAGGACTTTATTAGGCTTGTAATGTGGTTGGGCTAACAAATAAATCATGGTTTTTCTAGGAATCAATGCTTAGGATCTAGGAGAGCATTCATTCCCCAAATTATTTACAAACCACAACTTAGAATTTTTCACAACACCAACCTTATTGCTTTGCTACTCTTTTCAACACCTTTATTTTCTTTGATGATGGTTTCTCCCAGCTTTTATTCTTTAACTCTTCTCTTCTCTCTCTCTTTTTTTTTTTTTTGCAAATGTAAAAACATTCATATTGGGCTAGAGTAATTCCATATTTTGTAACTCAATTTAACTTGTGTTGTATATTTATTTTACTGCAATAGAAAATCACCCAAAAACATTCTCCCAAATTTGGGACAAATTTGTCTGGATCCATGAGTACTCTCCTACAACCTAAGAAAGGGTAGTTAGTAAATATCACTTTTTGGGCTTGGGTTTCAATGACAATTTTTTTTTACATTAGGCTCAAAAAGGGTTCAAGGGATGCATTCATTCACAGGATGACTTTTTGGCTAAGTAGTTGAATAATAACAAACAAGGCCTTGATAATCTCCACATCATACATACATTTCAAGCAATCCAAGAATCATGCAAAATCAGGAAATTAAAACCAGTTGTTCTCTCACAGTTGAAAGTTCACACAACTTACCGGTTTTCATTGAAGTATGAAGGTTCTCATTCCATGCTTTTTTGTTATAAATACTAACATTTTTACTCTTGTACTGTTAGTTCACACTCCATCACTTACACTGATTCCTGCTTTGCACGACAATCATCAATTCACAAAAGTATCCATTAGTACACAATTAGTCTCACTCGTGCAATCGATTCACTCAAAATATGGCGTAACCAATCAATAAGTACTTATTTCTCTATCATGCCTCGAACTAAACTAAAGTTATTAAATGGCTGAATTTAAATTGTTGAAATTAAACTGTCCTAAATGCAAGAAATTAAAATGAAAAAAAATAAAACAAATGAAAACAAAACAAAATAAATAAAGACAATTAAAGAAAATTAAAGAAAAATCCTTATCAAAATGGGCCTCAATCTTGTATGGGCCCTACATCCCAAGCTTCCTGAGCAATAGTGGTGTCCACAATGTAATCATCATCAGCTCTAGTCTCTGCGGCATCATCATTACCAGTACCAAAGGTATCACCCCAATACAAAAGGAAACTAGACTCCTGGTCAAGCAACTTGTACAAGCATTTGGTCGCTTCTTATCACTTCACTCATGCAAGACATTCCTACAGTTTTCTTAGCCTTCTAGAGCTAAGGCAAACACACATTATCTTTGAAATAAATTGAACACAACTATCCTAAGAAATAACATAAAAAAACACAATGCAATTAATTAAAAAAGAGATAGAGTAAGAAATCCTGGGTTGCCTCCCAGTAAGCGTTTTTTAAACGTCATTAGCTTGACGGGCCAGATGCCTTCAAGGTGGCATGAAGGTCACATAGAACATATCTTCCTTGCACTTTTGCCTCTTAGTTAGAAACTCCATGAAACTTATGTATCTCGAAAATGCCTTCCATATCATTGCAAGAGAAGTGCTGGTGATCAAGGAGAGAATGACACTTAAAGATATATCATGTTCTCCATGCCTTTCTTCCTTGCCAATCAGTTGATGAGAAGGAGTATTGACTTGGAGAATACTTTCTTGTTGAATTTCTACTTGTGAGCACTTCTCCAGTTGTTGTTGTGTTCTCTCCTCACTTTTTTCTACATCTTTTTCTCTTGAATCATGCTCTTCTACAAGACTTTCCTCATGAGCTTCAACCTTTACAAAGTTTTCTTCCCTTGTGGTCAAAAAGGGTAATTTAGCCACTTCTTTTGCTAGCTTACCAACTTGAATTTCCAGATTTTGAATTGTGTGTTGATTAGCTTCAGATGTTTCCATGAATTGCATCAACACATTCTCATGATTAGAAATTCTTTCTTCTTCATATTAATTGTAAGGTTGTAACTCTTGCTCCCACCAAGAATTTTTCATGGAGTATAGATGACAATTATTATTGAAGTTCTCTCCTCCATAAAAATCACAATTTATCAGTGGTGGGTGAATGACCCCTAATTGTATTCTTTCAACATGCTCAGACCACCTCTTTAAAATATCTTTCACGGATCAAGTTCTTCTAAGGTTCCACCCTGCAAGCATAGACTCACAAGAAAAAGATACTTCTTTTTTTATCATTTAAATTTGAAAAATTAAGGAAAAATAAAAATTAAAAATAGAATATCCAAAATACCAACTACAAAGAACAAAGTCCTTGGCAACGACACCAAAAACTTGTTGATGGATTGGCAAGTGCACCAATGCGTCCTAAGTAGTAAAGTTAAAATGAAAGTCCGAGTATCATATCCACAGGGACTTTGTTTATACTTAGGTAACTGAATATTTAATTAAGAAAAAGGATTTGGAAAAGGTAGTAGAAAATAGTAAATTAAATTGCCGAAAATTAAATCAAACAAGAAAAAGAATTAAACATGAATTAATTAAGGACAGAAAAGATGAGAAAATTCAATATTATTGTAGAAAGAAATTCAGAAGACGAGAATGTTGGGAACTTAGCCTATAAGAGCTACTCTTTGATGTAATATTAATGATTTTTCTCTATTTATAATTATTCCAATTTACACATGCATCTACTAGTATACTCTAACTTTGGTCCCTCACATGAAAGAGTCTAATTTATCTATTTTCTCTCCCAAATCCCTTTGCAGAGCTAAAATAGTAAATTACATTAAGAATAGAGATGTATAATAGGTTAAACAAATATCAACCTATCCCTAGAGATGACTTTATTTAGATACTCTTTCTCAGTTCTATTAGAGAATAATGTTTCCCAACGCTACCCCTAAAACTTACCATGCAAATGGGTGATCAAGCCACAAGCAATAATATTAAGTATAGGAAAAGATAATACAAATGTAATATTCATAAGTACATAGGAAGATAGATTACATCAAGAGTAGTTGACTACCAAGTTCCCAACAAAGGGGGTTTAGCCTCTCATTGTTATGGAGGCTTTACAATTGCAAGAGGGGAATATTTAGTAAATGGGGGAAAGATAAGAAAGGGAATGAAGGAAAGGAATGACTCCCAATGCTTGCTTCTCCTTCTTCTAGGCTTTGCCTTCTATAAGGAATTGCATTCTCTTAAAAATTTTGTGTGTCTTTTCCTTCTTCTCTCTTCTTCTTTTATAAGTGCAGATTAACAGGCTTCATGCACTAAGCATTGCCTTTACTTTTCTTAATTAGTCATGTTTTTCTTAATTATTATGCTTTCCTTAATTATTCTTCTTTTCTTAATTAGTCTTGTTTTCTTCAATTAGTCTTCTTTCCTTAATTAGCCATGTTTTCCTCAATTAGCTTTCTTTCCATAATTAGCCTTACTTTCCTCAATTAGCTTTCTTTCCTTAATTAGCCTTGTTTTTCTCAATTAGCTTACTTTCCTTAATTAGTTATGCTTTCCTTAATTAGCCCACTTTCCTTAATTAGCTTTATTTTACTCACTAAGCATCATAAAATCATCACTTTTAATATTCTCTGCACAAAAAATTAAATGATGTTAATTTAACAATTATTTTCTCAAAAAGAAAAAATTAGGAGAGAAAAATTACAAATTCCTATATAATTTAACCCCAAAATATACTTATAATTAGTAGTTATCAACAAACTATTAACTTAGGCTTAAAAACAATACATGAAAACACTAAAAATATGAACTTTAAGGTGGTTTTATGATGTAACACATAGATCAAGTGATAAAACAGGAAAGTAGATGCTTTTATGTAGTTTAAAAAAAATATAGCTATAAGGATGTTACACAGATGGTAGAAGTTGTTGCATGGGTAGATTCCACTTATACTTCACTCTCTTCATGCTTTAAAGTGACATATATACCTCATTCATGCTCTAATGTTAACATCAATCAATAAAACTTTTCTTAATCCTAATTCCTTAGGTAGAAAGAGCCTTAGATACCTCCCTTAAGATAAGATCCCTCAAAAACTTAACAAAGACACTAACTTTAAGCATTGTGACCATAACTGATAAACCACAATTTGAGTGATATTTTATGTGATTTTTCATGCTATTTCATGTATTTTTTTGGCAAAACTCATGTTGGGACATTAGCTTTTACCTTGTAGAAGTACAACCACTCAATCAAATGAAAAAGTTAGAAAATGCACATTTTCATGAAGATCTAATGTTATTTTCACTTTATAATGATTGTGGTACATTGATCACGGCCGTGGTTAGATACAAAAGGGCCATCACTCAATTTCATGAGGAGGGCCATGACCAAATTACAAAGTCCCAAGGCCTTAGTGTATAACCGGCGCAATATCATGCTCTTGACTTCCATTAAAAGCTTTTTTCAGTCGTCTGTAAGGATGATTGGGTGTTAGAAAGCGATGATGCCTACTGTAGATTGTTTTTCTCCCATGTTTTAGTTGTATGTAGCTAGTGTTTTCTTCACAGATAGGGCATGCATGATGACTCTTAACACTGTAACTGCTGAGATTCCCATATGCTGAAAAGTCATTAATGGTACAAAAAAGCATTGCACGCATTTCGAACGTCTCCTTGCGAAACGCATCAAACACTACAACCCCCTCGTCCCACAAATTTCTCAGATCTTCAACCTGTAACGACCCGCCTCGTCGCTACGGTATCCACACTCTAATATTCGATAATTTCAATTTTATAAAAAGAACTCCCTTAATTTTTTATTATGAAAATAGAAGTGATTTTGTCACAACATAAATTCATCCAACAACACGCCATTACTTAAGTGAATATGCATAATTACATAGAAACAATAATTCAGTACATGTCATACACATAACGAAAATTAAATATGTTCATATATATATAATTAAAATTCCAGTTTTACATCTTTAACTCAACAAAATAAAACTTAAAAACCAACTACGGAGGAGTTGATTACAAAACACAATTCTCTCCCAAAATAACGCCAACGTCATCACGTCGGCTCGGCGGCTCCTCACCAGAATCTTACTCCCTACACCCTGCCACTGTCATTCTGCTCCCACGAACAACGTTCGTAATCATCACAGGTATCAACCACACGATACAAAATTGCAAGGGTGAGTTTATTATAAAAGAACCAATACCAATTCCAAATTACCACAATTAGCAAGGAACATAGGCAAACATGATAAGCATACACAACAATCATTATTCAACACTCATATCCAACAAATATTCATCATTCACATCCAACAATTACTCATCATCCATCCATGGACCCAATCAAGACTGCACAGAATGATGCATGCACCTGGCTCAACACTCAGATGCAATGTGGTACGTACCAACAACAACCAAACCTCAGGAAATAGCCTAAGCGTGTCCACACGACACTCTCACTTAGGAAATTGTGCTGAGTTTGTCGAGACCACCCGGTTGTGCATGTAACAGCCCCCCTCCCATAGGTGATCAGCCTGGGAGCCCAAAGGTGTTCCCTACCAGGTGACAAGCCCTCTAGTACAAAGTACACTTGGCCACAGTTACTCTATTTCCTGTGTCGTATGAGCTATGATCACAGCCAAAAGTAAGTGCCAAAGACCATGGACCAATTAAAGCGCCTAAGCATCCCCTCAGAAATGCTTAGATTCTCTAACCACGCTAGTTACCCACGTCTGGGCCATCCGACAAGGTCAGTGCACTCTACCCCCCATGACATACACTCCATACGACGTATGATCGTGGCCAAAAGCTAGTGCCAAAGACCCTTGAAGGTCAGTGCATAGTGCCCCCCACGAACATACACAACATGCACATGCCAATGCATTTCCAACATCAATCAACATTCCATTTCCATGTCATTCAAAACATAAATATCATCTCATCTCAATGGTTAACAAAGGCTAGACAGCGTTTTTACCGAGGCAGCTTCATGTAGCTTTCTCTAGAAGCTTCATTAAGAGGCTTCCTCCAGAAGCTTCCTCGTGGCTTCTTTGAGAAGCTAGATCCTTATCTATCCACACCCCTCTATTAACTAAATTAACTTCCTTAAAAATAATTATGGATGAAAATAACGCAACAAATAATCAAACATCAAACATAATTACTAATATATATATATATATATATATATATATATATATATATCAGGGTGTTAGAACTCTCCCACCATTTTAGAAATTTCGTCCTCGAAATTTACCTTACTCAAACAAGGATGGGTGAGCTTCTTGCATCTGACTTTCTAATTCCCACGTGGCATCTTCTCCTGATGCACCTCCCCAGATCACCTTGACCAACAGAATCTATTTCCCTCTTAGGTGTTTTGTTCGCCTATCCTCAATCCTCAAAGGCAATGTTTCATATGTCGAATTCTCCTTCACTTGTACATCATCCAATTCAATCACATGGGGTGGATCACGGATATACTTACGGAGTTGAGACACATGAAAGACATTGTGAAGATTAGAAAGAGACGGGGGTAGTGCAATTTGGTATGCCACAGGGCCAACTTTCTTAAGAATTTGGAAAGGACCAATAAAGCGAGGTGTGAGTTTTTGGGATTTCAATGCTCGACCAACCCCAGTCCATGGAGTGACTCTCAAGAATACATGATCACCAACCTCGAATTCCAGATCTTTCCTCCTCTTATCATGATAACTTTTCTGCCTACTCTGAGCAGTTCTCATCCTTTCCTGAATTAACTTAACTTTCTCATTGGTTTGTTGTACCACTTCTGGTCCTAAGGTGAGGCCTTCTCCGGGCTCTAACCAACATAGGGGTGTTCTACACCTTCTACCATACAAAGCTTCATAGGGAGTCATGCCAATGGTAGAATGAAAAATGTTGTTATAAGTGAACTTTATCAATGGAAGAAAACCCTCCCAGCTTCCCTTCTGCTCTAAGACACATGCTCTTAAAAGGTCCTCCAACGACTGAATGGTCCGTTCAGTTTGGCCATCAGTCTGACGATGGTAGGCTGAACTCAGTCTAAGCTTGGGTCCCAACACTCTGTTCAAGCTCTCCCAAAACCTAGAGGTAAATCTAGGATCTCTATCAGATACTATGCTAGATGGCACACCATGTAACCTGGCAACCTCACTTATATACAAGGTAGTCAACTTTTCCAAGGAAAATCTGATATTAATAGGAATGAAGTGAGCAAACTTAGTCAATCTGTCAACAATAACCCAGATAGAATCTAAACCTCTAGGGGTTCTAAGTAGTCCTACCACAAAATCCATGGAAATACTGTCCCACTTCCACTGGGGTATCTCTAAGGGTTGTAACTTCCCTGAAGGTCTCTGATGTTCTATCTTAGCCTTCTAACAGACTAGGCATGCATACACAAACTCACTAACCTCTCTCTTCATGTTGGGCCACCAAAACATCGTCTTTAAATCATGATACATCTTGGTAGCACCAGGATGGATGCTCAAATTACTCCTATGTCCTTCCTCTAAGATCATCTTCCTAAGTTCAGGCACATTCGGAACACAAATCCTATCTCGAAGTTTCAAAACTCCATCTGATCCAACATTGAAACTATTGTCCCTTCCTGACTCTATAGCCTCTAACTGAGTCCTTAGAAAAGGATCAATCTTCTGACCTTCCCTGATATCTCTTAGTAACTCACTAGTGATCCTCAAAGTTCCTAATCTTACACTATTAGGAGTAACCTCACATGCAAGACTAAGGTCTCTAAACTGTTCCAGGAGATCCATCTCTCTAACCATTAAGGAAGACATATGTAGAGATTTCCTACTCAAGGCATCAGCCACTACATTGGCTTACCGGGATGGTAGCTAAGCTCAAAATCATAATCCTTAAGAAACTCTAACCATCTCCTTTGTCTCATGTTCAGCTCCTTCTGACTAAACAAGTATTTAAGGCTCTTATGATCACTAAACACCTCGAACTTAGAGTCAAACAGCTAATGTCACCAAATCTTAAGGGCAAAAACTACAGCAGCCAACTCTAGATCATGGGTGGGATAATTCCTCTCATGAGTCTTAAGTTGTCTAGAAGCATAGGCCACCACTTGGCCATTTTGCATCAACACTCTGCCTAAACCCATCTTTGATGCATCACAATACACCTCAAAGGGTTCTCTCGGGTTAGGCAAAACTAGCACTGGAGCGGTCGTCAATCTTTCCTTAAGGGTCTGGAAACTATGCTCACATTGGGTATCCCACACAAAAGCTTGACTCTTACGAGTCAGTTTAGTTAAAGGTAAAGCCAACTTGGAGAAACCTTCTATGAATCTCCGGTAATATCCTGCTAAACCTACAAAACTCTTAATCTCAAAAACAGACTTAGGACTCTCCCACTTAAGAACAACTTCTATCTTAGAGGGATCCACAGCTATACCCCCTTGAGATATCACATGCCCTAGGAAACTAACTTTCTCTAACCAGAACTCACACTTGGACAACTTAGCATAGAGTTGTCGGTCCTTAAGGGTATGCAACACAATCCTCAAATGTTCTTCATGCTCCTCTCTAGTCTTGGAGTATACCAAAATATCATCTATAAATACTACCACAAAATTATCAAGGTAAGGGTGAAAAACTCTATTCATGTAGTCCATAAACACTCCTGGAGCATTAGTCACACCAAAGGGCATGACTAGATACTCATAGTGACCGTAACGGGTCCTAAAAGCAATCTTTGGTATATCCTCAGACTTCACTCGAATCTAATGATAACCCGACCTAAGGTCTATCTTACTAAACACACAAGCTCCTACCAGCTGGTCCATAAGGTCATCTATTCTAGGCAAAGGGTACTTATTATTAATCGTTACCTTATTCAACTGGCGGTAATCCACACACAACCTCATGGTTCCATCTTTCTTCTTCACTAGCAACACTGGGGCTCCCCACGGAGATACACTAGGCCTAATAAACTGCTTATCCAACAACTCCTCTAACTGTTTCTTAAGCTCAGCTAACTCTATAGGAGACATCCTATAAGGAGCTATGGATATGGGTCCAGCACCAGGTACTAAGTCTATGGAAAACTCTATATCTCTCTCAGGTGGCAGACCGGATATATCCTCAGGAAACACTTCCGAAAATTCTCTAACAACAGGGAGGTCACACGTAGAAACCTTTGTCTCTACTTCTAGGCTAGACAAGATCATGTATACATGAGCATCTTCCTTTAAAGATGTCACAACTTGGTTGGCATAGATAAACATCATATCCTTACTCACTCCAGAATCATCAAACACCACACTTTTATCAAAACAGTTCAACAAGACATGGTTGGAAGATAACTAGTCCATACCAAGAATAACATCAATCTGGCTCAAAGGCAAACAAATCAAATCAATCAAGAATATCCTACCAAAAATCTCCACAGAACAATTCAAACACACATCAGAAGTTAACACAGAACCACTAGTAGGGGTCTCTACTACTAGATCTTTATTTAAAGAAGACACATAAAGCTTAAGTTTTTCTACACACAAACAAACAACCACACAACAATCACAACCATCACAAATTCCTACTCAATTACTCTTGAGAGTTGATAACTCAAGACATTAACACCCACTTTCCATCATTTGCATTTTCTGATCGCTTGCCATATCATTCCATTGCCTTTCACAAATTATACAGGTGGCCAGTCTGATAATCTGTGACCTGACATTGAAATTCATGGTATAGCAGACATCAGAAAAACAAATTCAATATGACTACAACAATCAAATCTCTATAGCTCATTAAAACACAACTAGTGAGTAAGTGCTAATAGCAAACAACGAACATCAAACATCAGCAAAAAACCAACACCAAGCATTCAACAAAACAACCAGAGAATGCACAGAAAAACATAGCAGACTCACAACTCACTGGCCGAAAGGTTCGACCTGCTCTGATACCACTAAATGTAATGACCCGCCTCATCGCTACGATATCCACACTCTAATATTCGATAATTTCAATTTTATAAAAAGAACTCCCTTAATTTTTTATTATGAAAATAGAAGTGATTTTGTCACAACATAAATTCATCCAACAACACGCCATTACTTAAGTGAATATGCATAATTACATAGAAATAATAATTCAGTACATGTCATACACATAACGAAAATTAAATATGTTCATATATATATAATTAAAATTCCAGTTTTACATCTTTAACTCAACAAAATAAAACTTAAAAACCAACTACGGAGGAGTTGATTACAAAACACAACTCTCTCCCAAAATAACGCCAACGTCATCACGTCGGCTCGGCGGCTCCTCACCAGAATCTTACTCCCTACACCCTGCCACTGTCATTCTGCTCCCACGAACAAGGTTCGTAATCATCACAGGTATCAACCACACGATACAAAATTGCAAGGGTGAGTTTATTATAAAAGAACCAATACCAATTCCAAATTACCACAATTAGCAAGGAACATAGGCAAACATGATAAGCATACACAACAATCATTATTCAACACTCATATCCAACAAATATTCATCATTCACATCCAACAATTACTCATCATCCATCCATGGACCCAATCAAGACTGCACATAATGATGCATGCACCTGGCTCAACACTCAGATGCAATATGGTATGTACCAACAACAACCAAACCTCAGGAAATAGCCTAAGCGTGTCCACACGACACTCTCACTTAGGAAATTGTGCTGAGTTTGTCGAGACCACCCGGTTGTGCATGTAACAGCCCCCCTCCCATAGGTGATCAGCCTAGGAGCCCAAAGGTGTTCCCTACCAGGTGACAAGCCCCCTAGTACAAAGTACACTTGGCCACAGTTACTCTATTTCCTGTGTCGTATGAGCTATGATCACGGCCAAAAGTAAGTGCCAAAGACCATGGACCAATTAAAGCGCCTAAGCATCCCCTCAAAAATGCTTAGATTCTCTAACCACGCTAGTTACCCACGCCTGGGCCATCCGACAAGGTCAGTGCACTCTACCCCCCATGACATACACTCCATACGATGTATGATCGTGGCCAAAAGCTAGTGCCAAAGACCCTGGAAGGTCAGTGCACAGTGCCCCCCACGAGCATACACAACATGCACATGCCAATGCATTTCCAACATCAATCAACATTCCATTTCCATGTCATTCACAACATAAATATCATCTCATCTCAATGACGTTATCAACAACAACAACAACCTCATTTCATATTCACATATTCATCAATAATAACAATTCATGTTGACATGGTCTTTATTAACAACGTCATCTCAAATCAATATCATAATTATCATTATCATCACATATTAATTAAAATCCTCAATAGCAACATCAACAACAATTCAAACAAACACAACAATATCATTTCCACACGCACGGTCTTCAAACAACACATTTCAAACAACCAAAACAATATCATTCATCACAATACATACATACATATATATATATATCACATCCCATTAGTTAAAACATAATTTTCTTTGAAGAAAAATCAGCATGCAACAGGGACAGGCAGATATCCTCATAGCTAGGTTCCCTGACCCTAACTATGGTGTTAAAATGGTAAATTTTATAATAAACTCCCCTTACCTATCGTGAGCTACCCCGCGGATTCCTTGTCGCGTCACTTGAAAATTCCTTTTCGTCCTTGCTCGTCGATTCCCCACAAGCCTCTACCATGCCAAAACGAAGGAGACTTAGTATGGATTTCAGAAAACAAAGCTAGTAACAGTGCTCTGGGTCAAACACCCACATCACTACATGAAAGAGCTGAGAGCATTTCGGGTTTTACAAAGGAACGTCATTTGGAAATTTCGACCACGCCAATGTGACCGGGGTTCAGTGTAGGTTACGAAAATAACATGCATTTCATGAAAGGATAACGTTTACGAAGTCTCTTTCTCTAAGGTTTTTCAAAGGAAGCATAAGACATGCAATGGCGGTTCCAAAGTCAGAAAAGATGCAAAGACAAGATGAAACTAACAAGAAACAAGCATAGAACCATGGTTACCTCGAAAGAAAACGAAAGGTCAGATTAGGGTTTTCGTTCTCTACCGGAACCGCAAGCCAAGTTGGAAGATTCCGCTTCGGTTGAAGGGTTCCTCTCGGTGTGGGTTTTCAATGGAGAACAATGATGGTTTGTGGTGGCTAATGGTGGTTGTGGGTGATGCATAAAGTTCTTGGAACTTTAGAAACGGCTTTGGAAGAAAGAAAGAAGAAGAAATGACGTTTTTCCTAAGCTACACGAAAGCAAAGGCTGAAATGCTTAAATAAGAAATGCTCTCGGGAATGGAAGCTTCTAGCACACTCCAGACATATTCTCAAAGATCCCAACGGTCAGATCATGGAACATTGTCTTGTGAAGTTACAAACAAAATTTCGAGAAGATCCAATGGTTAACAAAGGCTGCGCAGCGTTTTTACCGAGGCAGCTTCATGTAGCTTTCTCTAGAAGCTTCATTAAGAGGCTTCCTCCATAAGCTTCCTCGTGGCTTCTTTGAGAAGCTTTCTCAAGAGGCTTCTTTGAGAAGCTAGATCCTTATCTATCCACACCCCTCTATTAACTAAATTAACTTCCTTAAAAATAATTACGGATGAAAATAACGCAACAAATAATCAAACATCAAACATAATTACTAATAATATATAGATATATATATATCAGGGTGTTACACAACCAACGGACTTAGATAAACATCAATGTCATTTCCTGGCTGTCTTGGGCCCGATATCATCATAGACAACATCATGTATTTTCGCTTCATGCACAACCAAGGAGGCAAATTGTGAATTACTAGCAGAACTGGCCATGAACTGTGTTGAGTGCTTAAGGTGCCATATGGATTCATTCCATCACTGGCTAGTCCAAGTCTAAGATTTCTTGGCTCTTTCCTGAAATCTGGATACAAACCATCAATCTTCTTCCACTGCGAGCAATCAGCCGGATGACGAACCATTCCATCAAAAATCCTTCCATTTGCATGTCATGTAAGGTCTTTTGCGTCGTCCTCATTAGAAAACAGACGCTTAAACCTTGGAATGATTGGAAGATACCACAAAACCTTCGTTGGGGGCCCTTATTGGAGTTTTCATCAGAACTGCTTTCCTCTTCATCCTTTACTTTGTATCGTGAAGTCCCACAGATAGGGCATTTTGACATTTCTTGGAATTCAGGCCTGTACAGTATGCAATCATTGGGGCAAGCATGAATCTTCTGATACTCCATACCCATCGAACACAATATCTTTTTCGCCTTATAGTAACTTTTAGGCAACGTGTTGTCCTCTGGAAGCAGATTGTGCACTACCTCAAGCAGTGAGGTGAAACTTTTGTCACTCCACCCATACCTGGCTTTCACATTAACCAGACTTAACACCGTAGACAACAGGGTTAAGGAATTCTTGCACCCCGTATACAAAGGCTTCTTTGAATCACTCTGCAATCCTTCATACACAGGGGCGTGTGCTTGCTGGAAAGACTCTTGTCCAAGGTCACAAATCATGTCCTCCAAGCGATCTTCCATTTCTACATCAAACGGTTCAAATTGGGACCCACTCTGCATGTCTGTCAATTCACCATGCCATATCCACGTCATGTAATTCTTCTTAATCCCATCACACAATAGATGGTCCCGTATGTCATCCAGTAGTTGTCATCTTCCATTCAAACAGTTGATGCAAGGACAATAATATTTTCCTTCTTCATTCGGTCGACCTCTTTCTGAAGCAAATTGCAAGAACTGCTCGACGCCATCCTCATATTCTGGGCTCATGCGACTTTCATTCATCCAACTTTGATCCATCTAAGCAATTCCATGCATGAAAATCTCACTTTTTTATTTATAGGTGTGGCCCTATCCCATTCAGGAAGACTGTCTTTTATGTTAGTTTCAAACGTCAGGGTTAGCATTATTTTGAAAATTTTGACTAAATTTCGGCAGTATTTCGCATTGGCATCCAAGTACACGACATGATAACAAGATGATGATCTCAAGAATCAAAGAATGAGTTCAAGAACACGACATGAATCAAGATTGATTCAAAGAGTTTTGATGATAACAAAGATGATGACAAAAAGCTAAAAAGTCAAGAACACTTCATGATAACAAAGATGATGATCTCAAGAATCAAAGAATGATTTCAAGATTGAATCAAGAACACTTCAAGGTTCAAGTTTCAAGTTCCAAGAATCAAGAATCAAGTTTCAAGATTCAAGATTCAAGACTAAAGATTCTAGAATCAAGAGGAGACTCAATCAAGATAAGTATTAAAAAGTTTTTTCAAAAACTGAGTAGCACATGAATTTTTCTCAAAAACCTTTTACCAAAGAGTTTTTACTCTCTGGTAATCGATTACCAGATTGTTGTAATCAATTACCAGTAGCAAAATGGTTTTTAAAAAGACTTCAACTGAATTTACAACGTTCCAATTGATTTCAAAATGTTGTAATCGATTACCAGTGTGTTTTCAACGTTGGAATTCAAATTTAATTGTGAAGAGTCACATCCTTTCACAAAAAAGCTTTGTGTAATCGATTACACTGATTTGGTAATCGATTACCAGTGATAGTTTCTGAACAAAATCAAAAGATGTAACTCTTCCAATAGTTTTCAACTTTTTCAAATGGTTTTTTAAGTTTTTTTAAAGGTTATAACTTTTCTAATGGTTCTCTTGACCAGACATGAAGAGTCTATAAAAGCAAGGCTTTGATTTGCATTTCAATATATCTTTTCAATTCATTCTTTAGACAACAAACTTTTCCCAATTGATTTCTGAATCTCTTTGAACTCCTTATTCTTCTTCTTTTATCAAAAGCCTTCAAAAGTTTTCTGGTTTTCCAAACCTTGAAAACTTGTGCTATTCATCTTTTTCATTCCCTTCTCCCTTTGCCAAAAAGAATTCGCCAAGGACTAACCGCCTGAATTCTTTTTGTGTCTCTCTTCTCCCTTTTCCAAAAGAACAAAGGACTAATCGCCTGAATTCTTTTGTGTCTCCCTTCTCCCTTGTCAAAGAATTCAAAACGACATAGTCTGAGAATTCTTTTGATTCTTCCCTTTCCCATAAACAAAAGATTTCAAAGGACTAACCGCCTGAGAATTCTTTTGTTTCCCCCTTCACAAAGTTTCAAAGGACTAACCGCCTGAGAACTTTGTCTTAACACATTGGAGGTACATCCTTTGTGGTACAAGTAGAGGGTACATCTACTTGGGTTGTTGACTGAGAACAAGAGAGGGTACATCTCTTGTGGATCAGTTCTAGTGGAGGGTACATCCACTAGGTTGTTCAAAGAGAACAAGGGAGGGTACATCTCTTGTGGATCTTTGCTTGTAAAAGGATTTTTACAAGGTTGAAAAGAAATCTCAAGGACTGCAGGTCGCTTAGGGACTGGATGTAGGCACGGATTGTTGCTGAACCAGTATAAAAACTCTTGTGTGTTTGCCTCCTTCTTCCCTACTCTTTTAATTTCCGCTGTGCACTTTAATTTCCGCTTTTACTTTTGGTTAAGTTTCTTTTCTATTCTTCATTTACTTAACAACATAGTAAAAGCCTTAGAAGAGTAAATTTTTAATTAGTAAAGGTTTAGGAATAATTAATTCAACCCCCCCCCTTCTTAATTATTCTGAGGCCATTTGATCCAACAATGACATCGGTGAAATTAATTTCCCGATAATCAAGTATGCACTCAGAGAACAACGTGAAATGAATTGTACCAAAATTTGATCAAATTAATCAAAATAATAATAACCTTAACGAATGAATCTAACATAAAAATACTAGTCTCCTCAAACTGTCCAAATGGACAATTCAAGACTAAATACAATGACTAATGCAAACTGTCCGCAAGAATCATTGCATGCAATCTCAAATGGGAATCTAAGGTTCACTCAGCATGAACAACAGTTGTTTATATAGTGATGAGGACATGACCAAGAGCAAGGGCAAGGATCCACTTGAAGGACTTGGAGGGCCTATGACAAGGGCTAGAGCAAGGAAAGCCAAGGAAGCTCTTCAACAAGTGATGTCCATACTATTTGAATACAAGCCCAAGTTTCAAGGAGAAAAGTCCAAGGTTGTGAGTTGTATCATGGCCCAAATGGATGAGGACTAAATGGCACCACTTTGTCTCAATTTTAGAGTGTTTAGTTTGTCTAAATAATGGCCCAATCCTTGTATAGTTGACTGACCAAAAATATGTTTTGGGTTAATCAACTAAAAGGGCTTTAGTAGGTTTAGTTCAAGTTGTAATAAGGGCCCAATTGGCAACCTAGGCATCAGCCTTTTGGGAGACCAAATGGTGGCTGACTTGTTGACTGTTGGGGGTGACTTTTGGTTGCCACAATTTCAGTTACACTCAGCCATTAAGTTTTTTTAATTCCCTAGATTAATGGCATTAAGTTATTTTAATTCTAAGTTAGTGGGTCATTACTAAAATCTGCTGTAAAGCTTCTATATAAGCTGAACCATTTTATCAATAAACACAAGTTGAGTTTTATTCAGAAAATTAGAGCTTATCTCTTTTATCTTAGTGAGAGTGATTCTCCTAAATTCTTGAGTGATTCAAGAACACCCTGGCTGTATCAAAGGACTTTCACAACCTTTGTGTGTTGCCCTCGCTGGAAAGAGTGATTCTTTCCTTCCTTTCATCTTCACCCTTGTTCTTTCAAACCACAATTCCAGAAAATTTACCTCTGCCCAGAATTATCTCGTGGCCATAACTCCCATTTTACGCACTCAAATTAAGTGATTCTTGAGCCTAAATTGAATTTCAAAACGAGACCTTTCACCTCGTTTTGGAATCACCTCATTTGGAGCCCTGTAGCTTCAATTATTGCCATTTCTATATTTCTGTCCAGCCACCACTTAACCTACATTTTACCATCCCATTCATCCATTTTATGCCAATAACCACCTTATTAAGACCCACGAAATTAACCACCTTATTTTCCATCCTTTCCTTAATCAATTTCCGCATTTTCCATCAAGGTTTAATCCTAGACGATCCTAAGTCAGCCCTTGTGCCATGAGGGTTCATATCATATAGCAAATTACATTGATGACGTACAACAACATACAAATATCGACATCAACAGTTGTGAGACTAGTCATAAAAATACAAGCAAAAGCAAGATGCTAACCAAGATGTAAATATCGTTATAAAGTTATAATAATACAAGCAAAAGCAACATGCTAACCAAGATCCAATGTTAGGATCCAACAGGGTATGACACTAGTCCTACATTAGAAGAACAGCTGTGTGTTGAAGCTTTGAGCCTTCTAGCAACAGAAGATCTCCCTCCCCTACTTCAGGAAGAGGTAATGTCCATTTCTTTAGAATCTGTTATCCAGTTTTTCCTTTAATCTAAACTCTGAAAGATATGGACTTTTCGGTCTAGTTTGATAGGTGTTTACAGATTGAAGTGGCTCGTATCTGTCAATTTCTGTGAACCATCTGGTTTACAAGAAACCAATGGCTGTTTTCAACAAAGGAAAGTCCCCATGTGACTACTGTTAGAAAAATATCAGAATTTAGTTATGCCTGCAATTGAAGTGGTATCAAATGATAATGTCCAAATTCATAAATGGAAGCTGCCAATTGTTTGTCTTATGAAAGCCAATTTGGATGCCTTTGTGAAGAAGAATATAGGGACTTCGGTGAAGTCGTTGCTGCAGCATCTTTGGTTATTCCTCATTGCTAGAAACCTCATGTAGCAGAAAACCATTTAAGAAGGCATCATTGTACAGTGAGCAAGTAACAGAGTTAGATTAAGCATAGGTAAATGGATTCCACACTTTAATCTGATGTGCATACGATGACAATTAACTGAGGAAAAATTTCAGAAGGAGACTAATCTAATGACTGAGGAGAATTAGCTTGCACAAAAGTACATCCAGCTTCAAAGATAGGAGCTGCAGGCTCAATAGTAGGACTAGAATCAGCATTGATAGGAGAACTAGAGTTGGAATTTGAATCTGTTGTGGGATCAACAGAAGTAGGACTAGCAACATAATTGCTAGAGAGAGAGAGAGTGTGTGTGTGTGTGTGTGTGTGTGTGTGTGTGTGTGTCTATGTCTATGTGTGTGTGTGTCTTTGTCCGTGTGTGTGTTTCTCTGTGTGTGTGTGTGTGTTTCTGTGTGTGTATTGGTCATTAATTGGGTATATTGGTCACAAAATTAGGATGGTTGCAGTTTGTGTGTGGCAGCAGTGTTAATTTAAGAGACACACACACACATAGACAACTTTGGAGGTGGATTTTCGTAGTGAAGCACTAAATAGGAGCTGCTTATACAGGTGGTGTAGGAGGATAAAAAAGCAGATTTTACCAGTGAAGGAAGAATGCACAGTTCAGTTTTACAAGACAGAGATTCAGATTAGAGGGAGATACAGTTTTGGGATTTTAAATTCTGCGAAACCGGCTGAAGTATGCTCTGACATACCATCAACTCATTGCTATTCTGATGCAGCGACATGTTCTTGTCGATGGCAACGTTAGGACTGACAAGAATTACCCTTCTAGTTTCATGGGTATGTTTGCAGCTTCTCAATTTTTAGAATAACAGTTTGTTTCATGTTATGCAACCAAAATATGTTACATTATCAGGGGGAAATAATATGCTAAAGTTCTTATTGTTTATTGAGCTTGACCAATTCTGAATCTGATATATGTAGTCTTGTCCTCAGAATTACAAACACTGTAAATGTTAACCCTTATTTCTAACATTCCCCACTGGCTTGTGAATAGACTATGGTAAAATGTGAGCTTGAATTGACCTAACCAAATTAGTTGTAGAAACAGTTCCTGTCCGAACTCTGGTAAAATGTGTACCTTTGATGTGTTTAGTTATCTTATATAAAGGCTAGCAAATGTGTTGATGCTAATGAACCTTTAAAATGTCAATTTCAGGACTTTTATAGTTTTTTATTTTATTTCATTTTGGAGTTACAATTTTTCCTACTTAATGGCTATGGTTTAGCATATATTCTTTGTATGTTGTGTAAATGGCAGTTCAAGCTCTGCAAGGTTAGGTTAGTGCAGTTTGGCCAGAAAGGTATCTGATCGAGATCGTACCCGAATCAAATAAACATTAAAATGTAGTAATTAGGAAGTGATCCTAGGTCGTTTCCCAACGAGCAATGATACACCAAATGTTCATGACAGATAGTAGGAAAATAGTAACGAATTAGGGGGGGGTTGTTCGCTTTTGTAAATTAAACAGCGAGTAAAATTGAATTAAAAAATATCAGAATTAAAATACGTTGTTTTCCCTTGATTCACAAGCAAGTCTCTTATCCTAGGTTGCGAGAATTTATCCTTTATCAGTTTAACCACTTAATCCAACCCTAAATTAAATTACTAAGCGAAATTTAACATAAGGCATTCATTATGTGACTAAGCAACACATACACCAATTACTCATAAACAATCATTAAGCATGAACGTAAATTAAGCGTAGAGACAATTAATCAAGCACTAAGCATGCATGAATTAATAGCAACGAATTCAGAGTAATTAGTGAAGAGGAAAAACTGAACAGAATTTAACAGTAATAATAGAACCTCAAAGAGAACTGTGCTTGATCCTCAAGAGAAAACAATGTTGGGGACTTAGCCTTCCATTAATCAATAGAGAATGAAATTATAGATTGAAGAATGAAATTTTATTGATAAAAATAAAACTCAGAACTGGAATTGCCAAAAACGAAAAAAGGAGAAAGAGAAGAGAGACCTAAACTAGAACCTTGGTGTTGTTATATAGTTTTCCAGCCCCAAAGCTTACAAATCTGTTGTAAATCCAAGACCATAAATAAAATAAAATCAAATCTAGATAAGGTAACATAAGATAAGATCTAGATGAAATAATATCTAGATGAGATCAAATCTAAATAATATCTAGATAAGATAAAGTCTAGATAAGATAAAATTTTGTAGAATAAAATAGTCTGCCCTCTTTAAGTCCAAACCAAATTCTAGATTCAAGCCCAATGCTTCATTAATTCTTGAAATTAGATTAAAAACATCAAATTAGCTGAATGGGCCCAAATAATAAAACTGCCTAATTAATTTGACAATTAAGATTAATCAGTACTTAAAATGGTGCAAAAAGGATTAAGAAATAGGAGAAAATAATGGCACATCAGTATCCCATACATGAACAACTATGATGGACGCACCATCCGTTACCCGGATTGAGGCTTCGAAAGAACTGACAGATATTGAGACCCAGAGAAAACAGGAAGCAAATGAATTTTCATTCAAATTGGAAAGCACGAGGAGAAAGTTGAAGGAGGCCATTGAAGAGATTGATGAGTCAAAGGAGCTTGAAATGAAATTGGCTATGACAATATCATATGTTGATTTCTTGCAGGATGAGTTAAAGTCAGTTAAGGAAATGGATAAAAGGGTTCAAGGAGATGGGAGTGCAAAGCAATTGGAAGGAAGATTCAAAAAAGGGGAGGAATCAGAAGACTCTATAGTGTTACAAACTATAACTGAAGAATTGGAGGCAGCTAGGATAGAATTAGCTTTGGTTAGAGAAGAAGGTTTGCAGTTTATGGCCTCTTTGGATATCATAAGAACTGAGTTGAAGCATGTCACTGCTGAGACAAATAGGTTGAAGAAGAAGGAAGGGAAAGTAGACTCAATAGTTCAAAATCTCAATTTCAAGATTTTGAGAGCAAAGTCTAAATTAGAAGTTGTGTCTGCTGCTGAGAAAAAGGCCAGATCCATAGTCATGAGTCTGTCTCATACTCTTGAAAAGCTGAAGACAGAAACAGAAGAAGCAAAAAAGGAAAATGAGGATGTAAGACAGGAGGTTGCAGCCACCAAGGAAGAAATTCAAAAAGTTGAGTTTGATATAGACATGACCGAGGAAAGATTGCAAGGCGTCATGCAAGAGCTAGAAGTAGCCAAAGCATCTTAAGCTCTAGTCCTAGAGAAGCTGAAAACTCTTACTGAGAGTACCATGAGAGAAACAGCTTTAACAGCACAGCATAGTTCCATGATCACTATCTCAAAATTTGAGTATGAGTATCTAACAAATCATGCAGCTTCAGTAGAAGAAATTGTTGATAAAAAAGTAGCAGCAGCTGAGGCATGGATTGAAGCTCTCAAGGCCAGCGAGAAGGAAATACTGATGGAAAGAAAAATAGCTCAAAGAGAACTCAAAGAATCAAAATTAGAGCCAGAGCTGGAGGTTTACACCAAAGAGAAGATGCTTTCAAGAAGAGTTAGTAGTAGTGAGGAGCTTGATAATTGGCCAAGAAAACGCGACAAGAGTTCATCCAAGAACTTCATATTTTAATTGCCAAGAGAAAAGTTAATGATTTTAAGTTTTAATTTGATAATTTATTTATTTTAATTTAATTTTCTAACTTAGACTTATATATCTCAATTGTCTTGCCATTGAAATACTATTAAATTTCATCATTTATTTGATAGATTCGATCTCATAATTTTTTTTGAATAATCCCACTAAATATTTAGTTGCTTTAGCTTTTATTATCTTTTTCCTTTTCTTCCTATTAGTAAAAACTAAAAACAAAGTTGTCTAAAAGAAAGAGGATGAAAGGTATGGTGCATAAAACCCCAAACTCAAATATCTTTTCCCCCCTTTCCATCATTATTGAAATTGAAACTGTTCTAAACTAGAGTTAAGGTTCAATTTGTAGTATAGAACACCTGAGTCCAAAATGGCATAACCAACTCATGTAGCAAAGTATTGACCAAGGTCAACACCCACTCGGGTGTACGGCTCCTATAATATTAGTATATTTGGATGCAAGTAAATTGAAAGACACGCAACCATGAATTGAATCCAGATACACACTACATAGGTGACCAATGAATTATCCTTCAAAAAGCAACTACAAAATATAAAATATACACTACATATTTAAGAAACAACATACACTATCAGCCTTGTTTACTTTGTGAATTGCTTATCGATATCCTTTAGTAGGGGATTTCTTCATTTTCACTAGAACACTCACAATTCGGACGAATATATGAACAAGGTTCGGAGATTTTATGAGCTCTTTATCAAAATAGCATGATAATTAAGGCCTAACTTCCCTATTATTCATACTAATCAATATCCTTTTAATTGTCAGCTTTTGTTTCAAGATAGCATGACATCACAATTGCAATTCTCACCAACAAAATCATCAGCACAGCAAAGCATACAAAAATATCAAGGAAATGTATCTTCGTCACCTTGTACCTCGATCAAGTCGTACCTCACCTCAGTATATGCAAGATTACGTCTAGCAAGTCCAGCAAAGCGACTGATGAGTAGCAAATAAACCTCGTACCTCGATCAGCTGACCACTAAAACCCAATCAAATGTATCTTCTAGCTATAGAGTTCCTGGGAAACAAAAGATTAGAAGGATCTTAGATTACTAATTGTATGATACAAGTATTTGCAAGACACAAAATTTTCATGACAAGCCACCAACCCCATACAGATTATTATTGGTAGGTAGGTATCCTACAAATAAAAAGCCCCACATGTCCTATAACGCATTATCACGGAAGGAAGGCTTAGTTGAGGCTTCATCTTGGTTCAAGGTATCCTACAAATAATTCCTTATAAACCTTAGGAGAACCTTGGGAGAATCAGACCACAAAAGCTAGTTGTTGTGGTTGGAGAGCCTATGTATGGCCTTATAAACCCCACATTAGATTCCTATACTTCCAATGTGGGACTCAAGTCCCATACTTTGTAATTGGATCCTAACAGAAGTTATGTGTGTGTGTGAGTGTTAGTTTTTTTTTTAAGAAGAAGCTAAATTTAATACTATTAGAGAACAAGCTAAACATAAGGCATGCTTAGCTTGAAAGAAGTATTGAACAAGATGAAAAAGTAGTGGCTATAACAACCACTCCCCAAACTAGAATCTTAAAAAAATGAAACAAACAACCCATGTGTGTGAGTGTTAGTGTTTGGCTTGTATTGGCCTAAATTTATGGCTTGAAGGAAATAACTATATTGTGAAAATAACATTGTGTTGTTGCAGGCTCCTCAGAAGCACCAGAAATATGTTTCTTATGTTCTTGGCCTTCCCATGTCAAAGGTAGTTTGCAAAACAAAACGAGTTGGTGGTGGATTTGGGGGGAAGGAGACAAGATCAGCCTTTATTGCTGTTGCTGCTTCAGTTCCATCTTATCTTTTAAATCGACCAGTGAAAATCACGCTGGACCGAGATGTGGACATGATGATAACTGGGCAACAGCATAGTTTTCTAGGGAAGTACAAGGTATGGCCAGTGCTATGATAATTCATCTCTTGTCGGAAATTGCAATGGCAAGCATGAAAACCTGACACCATAGTTTAGGATTTCAGCGGTGCAGCAAACCAACTACTATTTTTCTGAATTTTCAATAATAGCTAATATAGTGATATTTCTAATGTGTTAAAATGTGGGGATGCTTGCTTGTCAGATTGTGATTGTGTGGCTTTTGTTTTTGGGCTAAATGAGGAGAGGTCATTTTGTTGGGTGTTGAGGAGCTTTAGTTTTGGTGGTTTTCAGGATACTAGCTCAACTTTGTTTGTAAAGGTCAGAGCAAATGGGTCATGGACTTCAGAAGGCCAAGCAGGAGGGTCTAATAGCTCCTCTGATGGAATGGAAAGTGCAAAGGAGAAGCCTGTGATTATTCCTACTGTTCTCATCATGGTAGTTCTCATTGTTTTGTTGAGTTTATTACTGTATTTGCAGTGTTCACAAAAAAAGAACTTTTAAAAGGGAGATGGAAAGTTCTCATTGTTTTGCTGACTAGGAACTATCATTTAGTCATCAAGAAGGCTTCAATTTACTTTTAGCTCCCCATAAGACTGTTTAAGGATTAATAAGACATACATAATTTTTAATGGTTTTAATTGGCTTTGACAAATATTGTTTTGCAGGCTTCTCGTTTATGAGTTCATGAAAAATGGATCCTTGGATAAATGGATCTTCCCTTCATATCAAGGTCGAGATAGATTGTTAGATTGGACAACTCGTTCAAATATAGCCATAGCTATTGCACAAGGGATTGCATACTTTCATGAGCAGTGTAGGGATCGGATAATACATTGTGACATCAAACTGCAAAATATATTGGTAGACGAAAACTTTTGTCCCAAAGTATCTAATTTTGGGCTGGCCAAATTGATAAGAAGGGAGCACTCTCATGTGGTGACAATGGTTAGAGGCGCTAAAGGTTATTTGGCACCACAATGGGTTAGTAATCACCCTATAATTGTAAAAGCTGACGTTTACAACTATGGAATGCTTCTTTTAGAGATCATTGGTGGCAGGAGAAATCTTGACATGTCCTTTGGTGCTGAGGACTTTTTCTATCCTGGTTCAGCTTACAAGGTACATTAAGATACTGGTTTTTTTTTATTATTTATCTTTTTATTGATGAAAACTTAAACATCATATTTTAGTTGTAGCATTTAACATCCTAATAAATTAATTCAATCTAGATTTTCCCCCTAGTATCTTCTTTTTATAGTAGAAAAGTAAATTATTCCAACACTCCTTATGATTTCTTGATATTGCACCCATCAAGCAACTCATGTTTTTTAATATTTACAACCACATCTCTTACAAGGGTATGCAACATAATGTTTTTAATACAATTAGGGGGGGTTAAGTGTAATGTTTTTTTTCAAACAATTAAGACGGATAGTGTAAGAGTAGAAAAATGAGGGGTATTCACAGAATTTTGACTAAACCTCAAGGAGTGTGAGTGTAATTTAATCTAGTAAATAACGTCTCCAAAACTTTGGCCTTTAAGAAGTTCATACATTCTACTCAATAGAGAGAAGCAGTTACCATAAGAAAAGAATCCTTTAAGAAGACAATGTTACTTCACTCTTCCTAAGCACGTTTGATATATTGTCAACTCGAGAAACTGATTGACAAATACTGATAGTACAATGTTTGGTTATTGCAGGAGATGACAAATGGGTCAATAATTAAGGTGGCAGATAGGAGATGACAAATATTCATATTGCCGGAGATTGCAAATCATTCAATAGCAACCACAAGGAGTCCAATTAGGATATCCATAGTTTCCATAGTTTCAAAATATAATTTTTTAACTCTGTTATATATAAATTTCACTATCATAGCTTACCCAATACAAGTAAGGTGTATTGACAACATCAATTTCATAAAAGGGAACTTAAGAGAGACAACAAAGACACTTATATATCATACCCAAACACTGACAAAGCAGAGACAACATTTAACATGTATGCTATACTAAACTAAAAATCACAAAATGACCAAACTTACCTCGAACCGAAACAGTGAGGGGCAGTGGGAACTATTAGAATCCGCGCACACTTGAAGTTTTCCTTGACCCAAATTAATTTATCAGTAGTTGTATCCTATAATTGTAGCACAAAATAAGGCCAATATAAACAAAAAGTTTCAAGTTAGGTAAGTTGAAATGGGAACTGAACCTTGCCAATACATACACAGCTATTTGCAACAGAAAGCCAAATTATAGGCAGCTAGCTAGTACCCTAGTACCTCGCGGAGAAAGCTTTGAGCTTTGAGCACCCACGAGTGTTTCAGCACCCTAGTACCTCGCGGAAAAGTGACTAACACCAACTGTTTCAGCACCCTAGTACCTAGCGGAGGAGTGTATGTAGGGTTTTCTTGGAGCCACAGTTCCAAGAGCAGTGTAGGGTTTTCTTCGATAGGGGGTTTTGTGGATTCGAGCGAGCGGTTTCCGGCAGTATTGAAAACAATGTGGGACAATGTGGGTGTCGAGCAAGTGGTTTCCAACAGATTTCAGGCGAGAGGAGAAAGAGAAGAACAAGTGCAGGGTTTTCGAGCGCGCAGGTTATGAAATTTCTTCAACGTTTTAACTTATAAACATAACAACATCGGTTTTTTAAGGATACCCGATGTTAACTTAATATAGTTAACATCGATTTTTAGAAAACCGATGTTAACATCAACTAGGTAACATCGATTTTTTTTAAAACCGATATTAAGATCAACTCCTTAACATCGGTTTTGAAAGAACCGATGTTAACTCTATGAAGTTAACATCGGTTTTGACAAAACCGATGTTAACACATTTATCTTAACATCGGTTATTTAAATAAATAACCGATGTTAACATGAAGTAGTTAACATCGATTTTTTTAAAACCGATGTTAAGTAACTCCATTTATTTACAAAAATACCACCGCGCTTTTGTTAACATCGATTTTGACAATAACCTATGTTAATTAAGCGATGTAGAAAATCTTTTTTTTAATAGTGTAGCATTGTAATATATTGAAAGCCCTTAAAAATAGAGAATTGTCAGTGTTAATTAAAAATCCATAATATATATAAGAAAATAAATAAGCACAAGGCATTCATAACTGAACTAGATAAAAGGATGGATGCCTTTTTGTTCCTATTAAACTACTTTTACTTTGGTTTACGTGTCTTTTTTTATATTTATATATTACTTAATTTTTTTACTTCTACTACTTAATGTGTCTCACTTGTACTCCAATAAAATGTTGGACTCCCAACTGGGTACTAAACTTTTCTCTCCGTCTAATTAAAGTAAGAAAGTTGGTGAAAGTGTTAAGATTACTACTATTGTTCTTTTCTTTTGTAAAGTGGTTCTTCTTTTGAGCAATTTGTTGATAAGTCGTGAGAGTGTTTGAACTTAACATGTCATCATGTTTCTAATTTTTTATCAAACTGTTGGAACATGATTAGTATGTTCACACCCTACCGTATTTCAATCTGTTCACACAGCCTCTTTGGTTACAGGTTTGATTTTTTTTCTTGTTAGTTTATTAGTTTTATTAGAAATATTAATGAAAGAAAAAATTCAAACCGACAGATCTCTTCCTTTCCCTTCTCCCTTCCAAGCTTATATATCTCTTGCTTGTCGATCGTATTACTCTTCAAGTAAAATTTATCCGATGTTATAGGGCAGTTATTTATATTTTCTTTCATGGTTAATTAAGTACAACAGCTAGAAAGAGCTGCACTTTCCATAATTGTCTCTCTATCAGTTCCCGTAATTAAATATTACATACATAGGTACGGTTGTGTTGAAAGACTTAATTACGTAAATTTATTTTATGGTAGCTTAATATTGGAGTATCTTAAATTAATCATTAATGCATTTATATTTACTAGGAAGAAATAAGATGGATCTTTTGCTAGGGGAGAAATAAGATGGATCTTTTGCTAACTGATATTTTAAGAATATTGGTTAAGAAATTAATAAATAAAAAAATAATGTTAAACTTGTATTGAAAATTACGTAAGAGTGTATCATTACATTTTCTAATAAAAACATCATTTTTATTATTTAACTAGTACTCTATTTAGGAAGAAAAATCATTTGCTACTTATATTCCTAAAATATACGTAAAATAAGACTTCCAAACAATACATTAAATAATAAATCTAATGAACTACTACAACTCTACATATATATTCATCCTAGTTTAAGAAAAATTAAAGTAAATAAACATTAAAATGATAAATATCATAATATCCTAATATACTAATGTCATCTAATATAATCTTTGGACTACTTAATTTTGGACCTAGAGTCCGTCGTACTATTCTCTTAGGGCGCAAGGTTAAAATTTTGCAATATATAATATTAAAATTGTTAATTTATATGATTATATTGTGCCATTCTCAACCGTCCTATAAATGAATTGTCACTCTATCTAGTCAATGCTCACATTAAACAATAAGTGGACGATTGAGATTCCTGTAATTTAAAACATATTATAAGAAATTTTAATCCCATAAAAACATTTCATTTTATAGTAAAATTATAAATTCAACGTAACAATTTTAAACCATTTGTAAAATTCCTATATTAGTTTGATTTAAGTAAAATTCCTATATATTAGTTTGATCTAAGTAAAATTCCTATACTTTAAATAAGATTTAGTATTGGAATATGGAGAAAGAAAAATATGCCAAACAACTCTAATCTGTTCACTTAAATGAACAATATTTAAGACACTGTACTTTTATCAGATTTACGAGGTTGCACATGGCACACCCGACAAAGCTAGAAGCTTGGTACCCCCATACTGGCTGTGATCTTTACGCGGTTAGTACTTAGTAAGAAACATGTGGTTCTTCTACAAAAAAAAAAAAAAAAACATGTGGTTTAGATACTATATGAATTAACTAAATTTTTATTTCATAAAACTTTTTTGAAATTCAATTTATAGTTTTAAATTTTTTTTATTTGTCGAGGTCTTTTAATTTTTCATTAAAATTTTTAATTTCTAAAATTTGTTTAATTGGCTAATATTCTTTAACTTTTTTCATTAGTTTTTGTTCCTAAATTTTAAAAAAATTCAATTTTTAATCTTTGAAATCTTATTAAATGAATAAAAATAATGGGTTCAAATTTTTATTTAAAAACTAAAAATTAAAATTTATAAAAATTTAAAGACTTTAACCAGTCAAACAAAATTTTTGAGAATAAAAACTTTAATAGAAAAAAGTTGAAAATTTTTAATCAGTAAAACAAAAATTTATAAACTAAAAATTGAATTTTAAAAAAGTTTAAGAATTAAAAATTTAATTAACCTATCTTTTATTAGTTAGTCTATCAATCTAATGATATGTTTGGTAGAGTAAAATTAAAAAATATTTAAACTAGTTATTATACGGGATATTGTCTAAAAAAGATAATATAGTTAAAGTTGAGATTCATACTAATATTTGGAAAAAAAAATTTCCTTTCCACTCCATTTTCACGGCATCAAACAGAGATAAAAGAAAAGAGAAATACTTCTTTATAATTTTAGTTTCCATTGATGAAAAATTAGTTTTAAAACAAATTTAAATTTTGTTTTTAATCTTCGAGTTTTAAATCAACAGTTTTTCGTGATTGTATTTGTTAAAAATAATCAAAATTTAATCTTTAAAACTAACATTTTTCCCCTTATACAATAACTAAAGTTTGGCTACTACGAACAAATATACTACTAGGAACTAAAATCAATCATTGTATTAAAAATCAGATACCAAAATCAAAATCTAGAAATATTACAGGTAAAATAACAACATTAACTTAAAAAAAATAAAAACTTAACATGTAATTTCATAATAATGCATTTTTTTTCTTGAATTAGAGATAATAATTAGTGTTTTATAATTAATTGGGTGAAAGATTAATTTTGTTAGTAACATATGCTAGTAAAAAGAGACATTTAAACACGAAATAAATAAATATTTTTTATATGTGAATCCAACAGTATCTTAACCGCGTGTGGATGTATTGTTGAAACCAAATAGCTTTTCTTGGAATTATTTTTTAAATCAATAATTCTGTCTGGTCAATTCAAATTGAATGCATCCAACCCGAGGCCCAACGGCCGCCACAATTTGACTATTTCCAAACCAAAAGGTTGAAGGCACGTTGGCCACATGCTTGTAACTATTTAAATTAAATTAAAATACGAATACAATTGTTAATCGGGTATATACAAACCCTTTTTCTTTCCAGAAAAGCAGCCCTACGTGTTACCTTTAACGATTAGATTCTGATCCGAAAGAAACATGGAACAAACAGAAAGCGATCTCTGCAAATATATTAACGGATATATTTTATCCATGATGGCACCTTGTAGAACAGAACAATTTTTTTTATTAGTAGTATTATCTTTATTTGTTTTCACGTTGCTTATTAATATTTATTTATTTATGAGATTTGTTGATGTATACTTTTTTTTTAAAGAAGTATGTTAACAAGTTATATTAAAAAATATTTGTTAAATATTCTTGAATTTTGTATCTCTTAATTAAGAGAAAAGAAGAGAAAAAATAATTGATTAATTTGATTGATGATATAATATGATAGGAAGTAAGATAAAAAGAATAAAAAAATTCATAAATGAGTGTTTTAAATTTTTGGGTGTCAAAATATAATCATTTGGTTATATCTTGATTAGTATATTTTAAAATAATCATAGTTATAACTTATCAATGTACTCTTTTGATAAATATGTGATACATTTTTTTTTCTGTGTGTATGACGTACCATTACCTTTGATAACATCCTCTCATTTAAAACATAATTTGAAAGTCATATTTCAACGGAATGTTTATAAGATGACAAAATTAGATTCAATGATTCAAGTACACAAAATTAGAAAGATAACAAAATTTATTTTAATATATTTATATGTAGTTTTTAAAAGTAAAGAGATGCAACATTTGCACTGCCTGATTTAAGTATTGAGCTTTGATCTTCTAAACATGGGAATCCTATAGTTGAATGATGAGTTGATTTGTCTACACATCTTACTTTTAACTTACTCCATGTATTGTTTGACGTAAATCAAATGATAAATTTGGTTATGTTTCTTATTGAATATTTTTCATAGCTCAATATGTTATCAAACAACAAATCCCTACAAACAATGGTAGATCAATACTTAAATCAGGGAGTGCAAATGTTGCATCTCTTTACTTTTAAAAACTACATATAAATATATTAAAATGAATTTTGTTATCTTTCTAATTTTGTATACTTGAATCATTGGATCTAATTTTTCACTTCATTTATGACAATAATTATTAATTGACTTAATTATGTTTTTAATTTCTCAAATTTAAAGCTTAATTTTTTAGTCCCAAATTAAAATTTTTATTTTTTCCCCTCAAATTTATGAAATATTTTTTTAAGTCCCTTCTAACTTATTTTTCACTTCTTTATGAAATATTTTTTAGTCACATCTAACTTGTTTTTTAGGGTTTGAATGAATAATTTGTGCTAATTTTTTATCTCATGAGATAAGAGCTAAAAAAATGTATTTTACGAATTTGAAAACTAAATAATGCAAATTTATATTTGAGAAACTCAAAAAAAAAATTCTCAAAAGTACTAAAATCATATTTAAATCTTATTAATTTTTATTTTTATAGATAGGCAATCCTCTTAATTAGAGTCTTCGATCCCCCGGATATCCGGAAATAATTGGAGCTATAAATTGTTGACTACTTTTTCTAAAAATCTAACAGGTGTACGTTGACAAACGCAACGCCCTCAATTTATTTGTTTAATTGATTGATGATGCGAGTCGGTTCAAGCAACAAGAGTTTTAGATATGGGGCTTTTATTACTTAATTGATTCAGAATTTTAATTGATTCTTGGAGTATTAAATATAAAATAAACCATATTAAAAAAAATATTCATAATCTGCCGGTTCAAAGTTTCTAAAGAAAATTAATTATAACTTTCAATGAAATTAATATATATGTACAAGTAAATTCTTTGAAATTTCTAAAAAAAAAATCTTTTGGAAGATTTGTGGTGCGTTTTTTCAATGCAAAAGGCATTAAGTCGGTTCAAAATCTCTAAAGAAAATTAGTTATAACTTTCAATGAAATTAGTTGATATTAATATTATGTTAAAAAAATTAAATAAATAAAGTTTCAGATATGTTAAGAATGTGCTTGGCCAAATTTCTTAAAATTGATCTGTATTATACAGTAGTTCCTTAATAATTATGATTGTTAGATTTTCGACTTCGGCCAAAAAACAAGCTTTGAATATATGGCGCCGGTGGTAGAGGAGTTCAAACTTTCAACGTTTTTGTCTTTACTTTCGATTGCATATAAATTAAAATCCAAAAAGAAGGTGAAGTGAACTGAAAGTTTGTTTTTTGTCATAACCTCATCATCGTAATTATCTCTTTTATTAAAGTTATTAGATGACTTAAAAAGAAGAAAGTTGTTTGGGAATATTAATATGCAGTGTAATTTGATAAAGTTGCTTTTAACGGAAGTCTTAAAGGAGAATAATTAAAAAAAATGTATCATTGTCCTGATGGGATGGAAAAAAAAAAAAACGTAGGCATACTAATATGTTGATAGAAAGATTAATCTGTACAGTATAGTATCTAATGCTACAGTGAAGAGAGCATTTAATGGAATGAAAATGATAGAAGAAGATATGCCATGTTTTTTTTTTTTTTTTTTTGTACAGAGATGGGGACGTATTGATTATTCTTTTTCTTGGACGCTGGGACGTATTGATATTGATATCACATTACATTCAAATTTAATGTTAAATAAAAATAATACTTTAAGTTATTTTGGTCAAAATTGGCAAACGAATTTGACAAGGAAACTTGAAAAATAACGTCTGAGTTATCAATCCAACCATCACATATTGTGCACTACACTTTTTTTGTTAAACAAATGAAAACAAAAGCTTCCTTGAAAAGATAAAAGTTATTTACCTTATTAACATATTATAATGCGTTAGATAAGAAAAATAATCCTTATAATTTTCAGAAGGAGAGAGGGAAAAAGAAACAAAGATGCACGTAGAAATTATTTTTTCCCTTGGGTAAATAATATAAAATAAAGCTTTTAATTAAATTAACAAACAGACAAATTTCAGAAATTTTAGCCCTAGCACATGCAATCCCTCTTGCTTGAACCAACACGCATTAGTAAAGTAAGCAAATGAATTAAATAAAAATAAATAAATATTAATAAGCAGCGTTTAAAAAAATATAAGAAAGTAAATATAACAAATAAAAAAAAAATAAATAGCCTATTTAGTCGATCAACTATATATTTGGTGACAATTTAGTTCTATATTTTTAAATGATTGATTTAGTGCATAAATATATAAATATTGTAAAAAAAATAGTATAATTATTTATTATAATTTATGTATGTTATTGACTAAATTGTCAATAAGAAATACAATTTTAGGATTACTCTAATACTGAGTATCATACTTTAAGGATCAAATTATCAATATGATTAATAATTAGAATAATTTATCATAATATTTGTATATTTATAGTATGGGGTGTTCATGAGTGAAGTCAAATTTGACCAAATCTCACATATTTTTGTGTTGGTTGGGTTAGGTCATTTTTTTTAGAATTTTTTGTACTACTAACTCAAACCAATCTATCACAAATGAGTTTGTTTGGGATGAGTCAATAGGTCACAACATTTAAATTTATTTGTTTTTTTTTAAAATTTGATATTATTCGTACGGGTTAAATTTTTATTAAAATACAATTGATTTCAACAAAGAACTAGTATGGTAAAACATGGGAGAGTGCATCCCTACCCAAATCTATGCCATAATATTACTCAAAATGTGTATGCCATTCCCTCAATTTCATTAATTTTAGTTGCAAGTTGCAACATTCATTTTAAACTTTCAATATTTTGTTAAATCATCTTATCCTAATTTGTAAAAGCAAATATCACAAGAAGGGATGTTAAATTGTGATTTTATAAATTTTTAAAGCTTTTTAGTAATTAGCAAAAAAATTTCTGGTAGAAAACATTTTCCCAAAATAGATAACGGATTTTTGAAATCACAATCAGTCAGATGATGAAAAACAATTTCAAAAAAGCAAAACATATTTTCAAACAACTAAAAATAAATTAAAGCCCTAGACCAGTTAAAGTAGAAAGAGATCAAGTAAAAATCAAACGCGGAGAATTATATTGATTTGTCTGTACAACTGAGATTATGTCAAGTTTTTGACAAACCACCAAGTTCCACTAACTTCTCACAAGTTAAAAATATCATGTCACAATCACTTCTGGTTTTACAAATCAAATCAAGTTCTACCTCATGCTTGTAACACCTAATATTCTTTGTCTTATCAAGTCATTGTTGACTCTATACAAATAAAAAAACTTGTGTCTAATATTGTTTGAGTTTGCACACGAACTAATTTTGTGATTGTCTTAAAGATGAATTTACAATCAACACTTGATCTTTTCTCTTAATATATTCAAAGTGTTATGAGAGCTTTTAAATTTTACAAGAATATACCAAAAGCTTTTTCTAGAAAGAATAAAGAGTATATTTTCACCCAAGGTTTGTCATGTTGTTCTTCAAAGCTTTTGGTATTTATAGCTTTCATCAAGTGTCCATTATCTCACAACACATAATTCTTCATTTATTCTTCATCAAGTAATAATGGTCGATTGAACATTTAATGTTTGCATTAAATGCATGTCCTTTCTTTATGCAAAGAGACTAGTATGGTTGGCTTTCGTGTTGAACATTTCAGTAGAAAGCCACTTCCTCCAAAGTCAGGATAGGTTTAAACTACATAGTGTGCCTTTTGATGGAGCTTGATACTTTCACATCTTGATCTTCATTTATTCTTTATAGAATTTCCATAGATCCTAGGAGAATGTCTTTGCAATGTGAATCTCAAGCACAAAATATTAAATGAAGACAAAAATGTCAATTCTTAAATGTGTTGTATCAAATGATGACTTAAGCTTGCTATCGTTTGATTCTTCATACATAGACTCGCAACATAATCTTATAACACATTAGACACAACTTTTAACACTTGTACATCAAATCAAAATAATTAAAAATCTTGATTCGTTTTAAGACATAAATATCTTTTAACTTAACATCATTTTTTAAAACTTTACATTGCACAAAAATACTAAATAACTCGATTTTTTAATTTATATATATATATATATATATATATATATTGTATTTTATATAAATAATAACTTAATATTAAACAATGCGTTCATGAGTTGGCTTAATGAGTCAACGAGTCTATAAAACAAAATTCACGACCTAACCTAAAAGTCAATTGATTTGAATGGATTAGTTTCTATTCGACCTAAATACGCATAATACTCAACTCAAATTATTTGAGTTGATTTGGGCCAATCGGGATTAGGAAATAACCCCTACCTATAAACACCTCTAATTTGTGGATTAAATTCATCATTGAAAAAATATAAACACTAAATTGTCGAGCAAATATAAAATTCAGCGACTAAATATGCTAATTAAAAAAAAATAGTTGCGCCCAACAAGATGCCATCTAAAAAAAAAAAAAAAAACAATGGTGGGTGGGACCAGTGGCTGCTTTTTTCTCTCTCTCTGTCCCTGTTTTGATAAATTGTTCCTCTTTATTCTCTCTCTCACTTATATTTAGCAGCTCCCACGTTGCGTACTCAGTCCACTCAATTTTAGATTTTTAAGTGTCTGGTGCCTTAACTTGTTCTTCATTGTGCCCTTTCTCTGAGGTAAACAACTTTCTTTCTTTCTTTCTTGAGCTTATTAAGCTTCTTTGGCAGCTGTACACTGCATTGTCATTGATTTTCAAAAGGGCATGTTTGTTTTGCTCTTGCTTGATTCATGTTATGGTAAAGTGGCTCACATGGTATTGTTAATTTGAGAAGATTTAAGTTCTTATGTGTATGTGTGTCTGTTTCTTTCTTTAAAATCATTCTGCTACTGTTTCATTCTGCATTCTGGAGTTGAAATGGGGTTTGGTTATTTTTCAGTTTTCTGATCCATTATTTCATTATGCAGATTGCATATAGGTTTTTAGTGCTGAAGCATCAAAATGGGGAGATATTCAATACCCTTTATGGGTGTTCTGCTACTGTTCTGTCTGGTTTCATCTTCAGAGGCAGAATATTTGAAGTATAAAGACCCTAAGGCGCCACTGAATGTCAGAATCAGTGACTTGTTGAAGCGAATGTCTCTCGAAGAAAAGATAGGCCAGATGACACAGATTGAAAGGAGTGTTGCTACTCCTGATGTGATGAACAAGTACTTCATTGGTATGCACTGAAAATGACTAAATCAAGTGCTTAGTTAGTACTACTTAATAAATTTTCATTTATTTTGTTAATTTTATTGTAAATGTAATGAGGTGACATTGTGGATGTGCATCTTATCATTGATGGGCAGGGAGTGTGCTCAGTGGGGGAGGGAGTGTTCCGGCAACAAAGGCATCTGCTGCGAGCTGGCAGCAAATGGTGAATCAGATGCAAAAGGCAGCATTGTCTACTCGCCTTGGGATTCCAATGATTTATGGGATAGATGCAGTTCATGGACACAACAATGTCTACAATGCTACCGTTTTTCCTCACAATGTTGGGCTAGGAGTTACCAGGCAAGTTTATGTATATGCTAGAATTGAAAGAGTAGTCATGAAATCTCATTTGATAACTTTGATTGGAATGATTTGGTTTTTCCAACTGTTGGAAGCTAGATTTGAACATGTAAGCATTTTTGCTAAACCCCAGATCAACAATGAAAAGCATTTCCTTAGAGTTTGTGCTATTGTGATCTCTAAAATGAATGCTATTTTGATCTTTAGTTGTAATGAAATCTACTGTTTAATAGGGATCCTGTGCTCATAAAGAAGATTGGAGAAGCAACTGCCCTTGAAGTTAGAGCTACTGGAATTCCGTATGTCTTTGCTCCATGCATTGCGGTAAGTAAGCAATATTTAAATATTGGGTTGTTGTTCAAGTCACATATAACATTGACCATGTATGCTAACATGTTGTTAATTGATTCATCCACAGGTCTGCAGAGATCCAAGATGGGGACGTTGCTATGAAAGCTACAGCGAGGACCCTAAGATTGTTAAAACTATGACTGAAATTATACCTGGTTTGCAAGGAGATATCCCTGGCAATTCCATTAAGGGAGTTCCCTTTGTTGCTGGAAAGTAAGATTTTTGTCAGTAACTAAATACTAATAAATTTTTATTGAGGATACTATGAATATATAAATTGATTGTCCTTCATAAAGCACTTGTGTTGGATGATTCGGATTATTGATGTTCTTCTATCAAGGGCCTTACAGCCTATTTTATTATTACAAAATGCATTTCGTTCAGAACTTTATTTTTTATGCTTTCGGTGACAGCATTATATTCAATTTATACATTTTCATAAATACTCTCAATGCATATAAAGGTAGTATATCTAAGTTTTATTAGTTGTTATCAATCATTTTGTCTATGAATTTAGATATTGTATGTTAAAACTCATGCTTTTCTGTTCCCATCAGTCTGGGGACACAATCTTAGCATTCCTCAGACTATTTTATTATATAAATTGTAGAGACCTGAACTAAAAAAAAATCTTTTCTTTTTAATTACTTTAACCCAGGAACAAGGTTGCAGCTTGTGCCAAGCACTACTTAGGAGATGGTGGCACAAACAAGGGAATCAATGAGAACAACACTCTGATCAGTTACAATGGACTGCTTAGCATTCACATGCCGGCATACTATGACTCTATCATCAAGGGTGTTTCAACAGTGATGATCTCGTACTCTAGCTGGAATGGGATGAAAATGCATGCAAACAAAAAACTTATCACTGGTTACCTCAAGAACAAATTGCATTTCAAGGTAAAAAATTGTCTAATCAACTCTATAATTTAAATATTAACAAGTCAAAACGAAATAGAAAATAAAGATGAGCGGAGATGCTTCATGTGATGTGCTTTTTTCCCTATCTTTCAGGGTTTTGTCATATCTGATTGGCAGGGTATTGACCGGATTACCTCTCCTCCTCATGCTAACTATTCATACTCTGTTCAAGCTGGTGTCAGTGCTGGAATTGATATGGTAAGTTTCATTATCACTTTGAAGGAGTAAAAGAAAGTTATATAAAATGTTTTTTTTTCAGCCTGAGAATTTTGTTATTTCATTATTTAACAGATTATGGTTCCCTTCAACTACACTGAGTTCATTGATGAACTAACCCGTCAAGTAAAGAATAATATTATCCCAATCAGCAGGATTGATGATGCCGTGGCAAGAATCTTAAGAGTAAAATTTGTCATGGGCCTATTTGAAAATCCATATGCTGATCCAAGCCTCGCAAACCAACTGGGTAGCAAGGTACATTTTCTTGAGGATATCATTTGAACACATGGTGGATATTTTCTGCATTTCTTTCGAATGGAAAGACTTTGTTTCTTGATAATATTATATCATTCATGTATGAAACAGGAACATAGAGAAATAGCAAGGGAAGCTGTACGGAAATCCCTAGTGTTGCTAAAGAATGGTAAATCTTACAAGAAACCACTGCTTCCTCTTCCCAAAAAGTCCACAAAAATACTGGTAGCAGGAAGTCATGCTAACAATTTGGGTTATCAATGTGGAGGATGGACAATTACCTGGCAGGGGCTTGGTGGCAATGATCTCACTTCAGGTAAGTCAATAAGTTTTTGTTGGTGTCTGCAAAAATACTCTGCAAAGCCAAAATCTGTAGTTTAATTCTCTCTTGGGGTGGTTGTGACATTACATATATTTGTATTTTCTATCACATCAAATCAGTATCAATTCCAAATTATTTAACCTCTGCATGCCTAGTATTATTCTTTCATTTCTTTATTCTCTCTACTCAAAATCCTATAATTTCATCGGTTACTTCCAAGTCTTTGATCAATTCGTAATTTCATGAAGTCATTTACATATTAAAAATCTTAGTTTGCAATTATTATTAAAAGGCTTAAATATGTTTATAATCCCTAATACATATCTGATTTTTTCATTTGTTTAATAATTTTTCGCTCCCTGATAAATTTTTTTCCATTTGTTATTAGTCAGAACTAAAATAAAATTCGTTAATTTATTAGGGAACAAACACAAAATTTGTTAATTTATCAGAAACTAAAACAAAATATCATGGACCAAAAACATAAGTATTGTTTTATGAGGGACTCAACCCAAAACAAAAGTTTTTATTAGAAAGCAAACACAAAAATCTGATATTTATTAAGGATTAAAAAATATTTAAGTCTTGTTAAAATCTCTGCTTTGGAGTCTTAATCCTACATGGACTGACATGAAAAACATTCATACCAGGTAGCCACTTGGGATATTTAATCATAGTTTCTTTATGTGGGATAGTTATAGAACATGTGATAGAAATTTCATTTTGCAAACAGGTACAACCATCCTTGATGCTGTGAAACAAACCGTTGATCCTGCCACTGAAGTTGTCTTCAATGAAAATCCTGATAAGAACTTTGTCAAGTCATACAAATTTGACTATGCCATTGTTGTTGTGGGAGAACACACTTATGCCGAAACATTTGGTGACAGTTTGAATCTGACTATGGCTGATCCTGGTCCAAGTACCATCACCAATGTGTGTGGGGCTATTCGATGCGTAGTTGTTCTTGTCACTGGCCGCCCAGTTGTGATTAAGCCATATCTACCCAAAATCGATGCACTTGTAGCTGCATGGCTTCCTGGCACCGAAGGTCAAGGTGTCGCCGACGTTCTCTACGGCGACTATGAGTTCACCGGCAAGCTGGCAAGAACATGGTTCAAGACAGTTGACCAGCTCCCAATGAATGTTGGTGATAAACATTATGATCCTCTATTTCCATTTGGATATGGGTTAACTACAAACATCACTAAATATTGAAAGTGAAACCTCATGTAACATGTCCAAGAGCACACTACCTTTTTTTTCCACTTGGAGCCTTGAAATTGTCTATTGATGAGTGAATTGTTAATTTATGCTTTCGTATATGTATAACTAGCATCAGAACCCTTCAAAATATCAATTCATTATCCTTAACTAGGGCAGACTTTTCATTTTGATTACTATTGTTAACCCTGTTGCTTTTTGCTTCTCTTATGCCCACAAATTATTTGATTGAATTTCTTAACCATACTAATTCGGGTAAAATTAAAAAAATATGTTGAAAAAGTTTCTCCTTATAAAGTAACGTTTGATTGCCTTAACAATTAAATAATTAGATTCTTGTTGTCTAATCTATATAATTTATAAAGAAAAGCACATATATCTTGATCATAACGCTGTAGCATGCGTATGTGATATATGCAGAACCGTAATACCGCTAGCTTATCTATTTTAAGTGCTATTTTGATTGTAACATTTGAGTTTCCAAGAAAAAACTAAACCGTACGCTCCATGTTTAAAAGAAAATGGGAATCTCACTCATAATCATAAAACTAAACCCATAATAGAATATGATCATTCGGAAATAAATATTCCAAAACTATTCTGGAAGGTAAAAATAAAAATAAGTCCTCCAAAACTGTTGGAATAGCTAAGATAAAAATTACCTTTCAAAATGGACAAATGGCCATTCTGAGAATTCCGGGTGACAGGACCATTTTTGTCCACAAAATGGAAAGTACATGATGGTTGGTTGGGAGATGCAGGATTCAAATCCCTTTACATACAGCTCACCCTTTACCTAAGTATCTGTTTGTTTGAGCCATAGGCCCCCTCCTTGTCACCAAAGAAAGAAATAGGAGTTGCTATAAGTCTAAGATTTATTTTTACTCATCGCATCACCTGACAATTTATTTTTTAAACCATTTCAACGAAAAAGCCTCCTATGAAAACTAATTTCCGTAATATAAGCCTAAGATAAATTTTAATATTGTGGAAACTAGTTTATGCAAGATCTGCGAAAAGTTGAGGTACAAATTTTTACATTAAGAAAATTTTTGTAATAAAAAAATTATACTATAGAGACTAGTTATCGTAAGATCTACGGGAAAAAAAAGTGAGGTGTAAATTAAACATTAGTTTTTGTTATGTGAAAATTATATTGCAAAATGATTTAAAACCTTAAATTAAAGAGGTTATGTCCTGTTAGCCAGTCAACGTGCCACTTTTAATTCTGCCAACATTCAACTTTTGAATTGCTCATTTTCCGTCAATTGAGGTGAAATAAGCAAGATCTATACCTAAATCTGAAGTTATCTAACTGCATGGTAGTGTTTTACGCGTTGCTAATTATGATGCAATGAACATAGCAAGAGTGGCAATGGCGAACATCAAGTTCACCTACTTTGCACCCTATACAACTCCACCGTGTTCTAACATGAAAAGTGAGCATGAGCATGTAGCGCCACCAGATATCATCAATTACTATAAATATTGGTAACAGAACCTTAACGATTAGCATTATCGAAGATAACCCAATCTAAACAAAAGCCCCCTAATGAAGAGGGATGGACCCATAACCAACATATACAACCTGGGCCTATACAGTTTCTTACCTTAGCTTTGCCCTTGATTTCAGTAATAATGGATCCAAAAAGACAAGAAAAACTATAAGCTGGATGATCAATAAGAGAGCTAACCTAGCAATCTCTCCATAAATGTCAATTTACAAGTTTGATAGAATACTTACGGCCAAGTATTTAGTAAATTATTCTATTGTGAGAAGTCACCACCACATCTTAAGGCGTGTTGAATGGTTTCTGCTTTAGAACCTCCAGACTGAAATCACGTGGAGGTGGAAAATGGGTCCGCTCTGGAATGTGGAGTTTTCAAACTTTTCATTTATATTCTTCTCTTGACCTCTTTGGTCTACGTTTCTGGATCACTAATCAGTATCTAGACAGGCATCATCTTATTCGTTATCTATTAGACATACTGCCTTTCATCTTCTTCTGAGAACACTTTGGGCTCGGTTTTTGCTTGTCAGAAGCTGTTTTTGTCTGCAAATAAATATTACTGTTAACCAAACTGAGAAACATTAACCTCCATGAAGAATGTTACACCTAAAACTTCAAAGACATAAATATATTTGAGGTCCCTGATATATGTCCGATTTTTGTTTTGAATCCTGATAAATTTTTCCAATGTTCTGAGTCTGATATATTAAAAGTTTTGTTCTGGGTCTTTACCGCCAGTTAAGTGATAATGTGACACTATCCTCAATGGCTCTTCCAACATATATTAGCTGTTGGGATGGTACTATGGCATCACTTAACTGACGACAGAGACCCAAAATAATTTTTAATATATCCGGGATTCAGAATAACGAAGTTTAAGAAATTTTCCTATTTTTAAATGGGATGTTCTATGCAATATTGATATTTTTATTCTTTTCCTTATTCTTTTGGGAATAAAGAGAGATTGAATTGTCTTTTCACAAAACTTAATTTCACTTGCTTGTTCTTTTGAAAATTTGAGACTCGACTCAATCATAAGATCCAAAATCTGCAATGTTCTGTACAGTTGACAAAACCAGAACTTCCCCTTAAATTTTTCAAAACCTTTTCTTTATTTCTTTATCTAACTTATCTGTTTTGATTCATTTTTTTTTTGAACTGCATCTGTTTTGATTCATTAAATTCATTAATTAATGGAGTAGTAGCTGACTGCACTTTTACAAATATATTTTTCTTATTTTCTACAAGCAAAGATGCAGATGAACTTTAAAATTAAACGACATGTAGAAATGTATCTTCAGCCAGATGACAATTCCTCATGCAAAAGATCCTCCATTATATACAAGAAACTAGACAACTTCTGCTACAAAATTTAAAACTTTCTTATCAAGTTAATCAGTTCAGATGAGATTTAAGCACTCAGCTCCAATACTTTATAAGAAGTATAATGATACCTTTTTATTACTGGACTTTGGTCCCTCCGGATCCATGGAAGTATCATGATTTGCAGTTCCCTGGTCTAGACAGTTTGTTAGATCCTCCAAAGATGCATCACCTTCCTCATTTATCCGTATAGCCTTGTTAGGTTTTTTCTTTTGCTTACTCTTTACCTGAAAGGAAAAGTCAGATCAAATATAATTGGAAAAATTCTCACATTGTTTGTGGATTCTGGAATGTTTCACACTGTTGACCAGAAGGAAATTCAACATATTGGAAATTTGAATATTGGGACACCAGATTCACAATTAACCTGGAGAGGAATTTCCTTTAACTTCTGTTGCAATTGAACATCATCAAGAAGCAAAGATACAACATCCTCGGGAGCTAAAAGATCACCACCAACAGAACCACCAGTCATGACAAGGTTCTGTACAGTACTTTTCTGACTTGCTCTATGAAGAATCTTCTCTTCAACTGTCTCTTTACATATAAGACGGTAAACAGTAACCTACAAGTTTTAAAGTACATATAAAATTAGTTTTGAAATAAAACAATAAGCTAAGCAGTTAGAAATTCAGAACTAAATCCAAAGAAAGCAAAATGTGTGAGATTTAAGTAAACCAAAAGCAAGGAGGAACCACAGAGCTATATCCAAGGAAGGAAGTTCTATATAAACCATTTGTTTGAGAAGTGACATTCAGAGACGGAACTAGGTTGATTCCAAGGGGGGCAGTTGCCCCCCCAAAAGCCCAGAATGTGCTCATTATATGCATTAGTATCATATTATTGCCACCCCTTCTTTCTCTTGGCCCTCCTAAATTCTCATCTTCTTCACCCCCAAAGGCTTTATTAATACATAGTTTTATGTCTTTTAGGTTTCAGTAGAAAGGAGAGTTTTAATTCTGGATTGCTTTTAAATAGTTTTATAGATACTTTTATTTACGTTAAGACTTTTAGGCAATGTTAAGATTTTTTTTTGTTACAAAATTTTTGTTAAGAATAAAATATACATTACACTGATTATAGATTTTATACTTAAATATGTTTATAATCTTTGTATAATGAATGAGATAGGCAATTATTCTAATTTAAATTGCTTTTAGTTTGTTTTAGTGAATAATTTTATATTGTTACTAAGGATTTACAATATTTAAAATTTGGTACATAAATTAATTTTAATTATAATAAATTAATTTTTGTACAGCAATCAAAGTATGACAGCTCAAAAAACTCTTTCGCCATTCTCTAAGAAAAAAGAAGTCAAAATTTTGATCTATCTCATCCTACTCTTATGCCACAAATTTCAAAACAAGCTTGTAATAAAAAACAAGTAAATAATCTTTACTTAGAGATGAACTAACATCTTTTGTCTGACCCAAACGATGAGCTCTATCCATCGCCTGTAGATCCAATGTTGGATTCCAATCACTCTCGTAAAATATGACTGTGTCAGCAGCTGTCAAGTTGATACCCAATCCACCAGCTCTTGTACTCAGTAAGAACACAAAAATATCACTCCTGAAACAAAGATATAAAGAAACAAGTCATCTTCAGTAGTCTCACCAAAGTAGACACATTAAAGCATGACAACAAAGACATTACCTGTGCTGGAAGTCTCTAACCATGTCTCTGCGATCCTGAATAGTGGATGACCCATCAAGTCTAAAATATCTATATTTTCTATAGTTCATATAGTCCTGCAAGAAAGATTAAACCAAGTATCAAATGTGAAACAAACCCACCAAAGTTGAAAGCTACACAATAACATGAGAACAAGAACCATGCAACTTGTGTAAATAGAACTTAAGCATAGCAGGACTATTTCCACTTTGATATCACTAGCATTACCCAAGCAACCTCTGCCCAAATTTTAAAAAATAAACTATAATAAAAAATACATTCAACTTTTTTAGCTGCTTCAATGCAAAAAAAAAAAAAGAAGAAGAAAAGAAAAAGAAAAATGGCAATTTCCAGGTTCCAAGCCAATCATATGTAACCATTACATTGAAGGGAAATGAACTTACATGGCAAGGGGCTCTCGTAATAACAATGGTTTTAAACCTTTATTTATTCACATCTCACCTCTTAAGACACACTTGGATATAAAGCCAGATATATTTTTCATAAAAACCAATATCAAAAGGCTCAACATTGTCATAAGTTCAACAATACCTCCAAAATATTCAGCATCTTAGTCATCTGAGCAAATAAGAGAACACGATGATTTTCTGCTCGTAAGCGCTTCAATAATATATCCAGTGTTTGAAGCTTCTTAGAGTCCTATATTAAACAGAAAGTAATCAGTTCATTGTAATAACTTCTATGTCAATGCACTCAATACAGTAAGACATGACAAAAGGAGGAAAAACACTTACAGTGAGCAACTTTGCTGGATCAAAATTCCGCACAGGCGGTGAAGAGCCAAAAATACCATACGTGAACTGAAGTGCAGGCTGTGAAATGGGTAATTCAGAATCGATCTCTTCAATTAAATGAGAAGGATTATCAGGCTTTCTAGGCCCATTACATTCAGATGTACGCGCAAATCCCACAAACAACCTCTTAACCCAAGGATCATGTAATTCTTCAATCATTTTATAGGAGAAGTTTCTGTCTGAGCAGTGAGCACAAATCTATACGAATAAAAGTGGCAGACAATTAATTATTATTTTGGAAAAATAAAGGCATATGTTTTGGAGGATGTAACACAAGACTAGATAACAAAGTAGCATCACATACTGGGGGAGCTCTAGTTGGTGGGATATATGTGTATGCTGAGTGAAGAAGCCTTGCATTTGATGAAAGCCTATCCTGATGTGAGACCATCAAGGCCTCAAAAGGAGCATTGGTGGGTCCAGTTGCAAACTTTTTCTGAAGAAACTTGGTCTCATATCTTGATGGCAACAATAACATTCGTGAAACAGCTCTCACTTTACCTTTCTCAAGGTAACATTCAGGATCACCGATTGTGGTCTCTATAAGAAAGTCTAAAACTTCATCAAGGAACTTCCGTTCCCATCTCATCATTGAAAATAACAGTCGCTCCATAAAAGAACCAGTGGCCATAAATGCCACCTCTTGGGGAGACAAATCCATCAGATGGGTAAAACCAAAGTTTCCACTTTTAACAATAATATCTTCTGAGAAGATAGATCGATGAACATTTTCAGGTCTAAAAATATTAAAATATTTCTGAAAAGATTCCCTGCAGATACCATGACCAACAGCCGAACTTTGTATAATCTCTTTATAGACAAGTTTTGGTATCTGTAAAAATTAAAAAATGGGAAGAGGAGTAACAAACAATCAGAAAAGAAAAGGAGTACTAACCTAACGGAGTAGGATATACAAAACAAAGGAAAAAATAATTTTGTTTTGCTAAATAAAGATTATTAGAATCTAGTGTGACAGAATATTCATTGACTCTCAGATCTCTGTCCTTTATTCTTCATAATCTTAACCCAACCACTGTACATTTTACTGAATAATACCCCAATTAAACATCAGAGTGTCCTCTTTATTATCCACTAAGCGCCTGATCTGAATCTCTTGAAATATTTTTCCTTCTCATAAAATGGACGAAAAGGGAAAAATATGGAAAGACATGGAAGGTGGCAACAAGGTACAATTGACTCTTAATATCTTGCAAAATGTAATTGCATTGTGTACAACTCACTTTTCAGAAAATTCTTCCACAAGTTTCATGACAGCTGCCTTTTGCCTATGATGATAAAATAACTGATGGGAATTGAGAGTTAGAGGCAGTTATGACAGTTATGTGTAGAAAATAACTGTTTATACACATAACTGTCATAACTGACACGACACTCAATTCCCATCAATAACTAATTCAGGCTTATGCTATATAATATAATTCTAAAACTATAATGCAAGCCTTAAACACTAGATACCAAATAACCACATATACCAGCATGTAGCAAGATTGCAACAAGGTACTGACTACTAAATGAAATTGACTTTGCTTTAATAAAAAAAAATCGATGATGGAATGAATTTGCTTTGACTTCAAAGATAAACTACAGTACAATAGCCAAATATTATTGTCAGAAAGTAGGTTTGGGCCTAACTTAACCCTAAAAAATCGGCTTGTAAGGTGAGAATTACTCCCCACTTATATAATTTATCTTGACACTATCTTTAGTCAATGTGGGACTTCGACACATCCCCTTTTGCCCACAACTACCCGCCATGTAGGACTTTCAACACACCCTCTATCTAGAGGTGACCACAATTTAGGTGGCTTTTTCTAACATCCCCCCTCACGCTCAAGGCTACCTGCTTAGAGTGTGACATACAAAGGGACCCATCAAGGATAGACTTTGATACCATGTCAAAAAGTGGGTTTGGGCTTAACTCAATCCTACAAAACTGGCTTGTAAGGTAAGGATTGCTCCCCACTTATATAGTTTATCTCGGCACTATCTTTAGACGATGTTGCACTTCAACATGTCCCCATGGCTACCCACCATGTGGGACTTTCAACACACCCCCTCTATCTAGGGGTGACCACAATTTAGGTGGCTTTTTCCAACAATTATATAATACAAACAGTCCCTAGATTACATGTGTTTTTGATTGGATAAGACTTACTTATAAAGGAATTGATGCAAATAAGTTGGAATTGAGTTTACACAATCCTTTGCAACATCGTGAGTGATTTTGTAAAACCCAAGCCTTAGGAAACACATATTTTACTTTTGCTTCCATATTAATGATATCATGACAATACTAGTTAATAAGAATGAGAAAGAGGGAAGAAGGAAGAGAAAATTATGAAATTGAATGTTTTGATTTTTGATATAGTAGATAAGGTTTGAGAAGGCACCTCATATGATATCGGGTTATGCCCACCAGGATAGTATATATTCTCTAACTCCCCGAATGGAGGAGGTGGAAGGGAATTTGGAATTTCTCCAAAGTAAAAGTACGTGCTCCCTTCGTTCCTTTCAAACAACTCTGGATGGTTGCAAACCTACCATATTTCAGTAGCAATTTTAGTATAGGAAACTTTTTTGGGGGGGTGGGGTGTGGGACATCTTTCTACTGAAATCAATAATCCGCTAAAAAAAGAATAGTAATGGATAAAATGGACTATTATCAACCTACCTTCCTTAGTTGAATAACAATATTCATTAAACTCATAACTTTCTTGTCATTGAGCTGCCCACGATTACTATCAAACAACCCAGCAAGAGATATCTTGTTCTTAATAGCTTGATAGAAAGCTTGCTGCCGAGAACTCAACTTGCAATGCACCATAACCTCAGTTTTATTAGTCAGCTCAGAAATTACATCCTTTTTAACACGTCGCAGCATGAAAGGTTTTAGTATTGAATGCTGTTAGAAGAGTAAACAAAAGATAAGTCAAAAGTACTAAAAGGAAAAAAATTATAAGTCTTCAAAAACAAGCTAAAATGGGCATTAATAAAATAAGGGTCACAGGTTGACACACGTTATGGCTTTAATCATCACATCCCCGGGACATGTATCATGGAAATAACAAATGTTAAGAATTAACAAAGACAAGAACAACATTATGAGAATGAGGAATGATTTGGAAACCTACTTCAATGTCAGTACAGTATATTACAACTAGGCAAACACCAATACTACCCAAGCACATTCAGCATGTGCTTAATACTCTTCACAAACATAAATACCACCAATAACAGTTTCCCAATTGCAAGACACAATTCAATTCCTCCACATTCACAAAGGCTAGCAAAGGTGTAGTTATATATACTATGAAGTTTCTGATTAGTTAATCAAATATAATAATATTTTTTTAAAAAAAATCATCATAATTTAACTTAACTTCGTACCCCATTGCCCAGAGGCTCTTCGCTATGCGAAGGTATGGGGGAGGAGGCTCTTCGTACCCCATTGCCCATCATAATATAGTAATATATTTTAACCACATGATTACTAGTTTCTGTGAATACCACACAGGAAAGCCAAACTTACCAATCTATTAAGCTGGTGCTCATTCAACGTACCCCCATGTTCTGCATGGTTCTCAATTCTGGCATGAGATTAATCATAAAAGACTGTAAGACTTTAGTTAAATGGCTATAGTATCCAATACACAGTGAGGAATGCAATTCAATAAATACCCTTTCGAGAACCACTCATTAAACTGCTCATGGCTGTCAAATAAAGTTGGCATGATAAAGTGCAGAAGAGCCCACAACTCTGCCATATTATTCTGAACAGGTGTACCAGTCAGCAGTAGGCGATTCCGACAATTAAAGCTGAGAAGTGTCTTCCACCTTATACTGTTAGATAAAAAGAATTTCAAAAGGTAAACTGATCATAACACTGATGATGATATGAATTAAACCATTAAAATAACCATACATTTAAAAGGTATACACAATTTAAGCCTAAGAAAAAATGCACCACACAAATAATTATTCAGTTTTCTTATATGAAAAACATTGGTTGAAAATAGTGATCAATAAATAACTTGTGACATTCACTTGTGCATTCCAAAAACAGAGATTATTTCAAAACCTGTTTGAACTTTTGATTGCCTGGGCTTCATCTAAAACCATGTACTGCCATTTCACACGGCGAAAATACTTCTCATCAGTTACTAATAGCTGATAGCTTGTGATAAGAATGTGGAATTTAGCCTCCCTGGTAAACAAGAAAGCAGTAACCACAGTAATCAGAAGGATGAAAATAGAAAATGAAATTAACATATGACACACAAAGACCAAAATAATGCATGATTCACTATCTCAGAACTTCTAAGGTTCTAATCAAGATACTCTGAGGATGAATAATGCATTAATACTCACTAAAGATCTATACTAATCTAGGAAGGGGATTCTGCCTTTTGTTGAGCATTTTTTTTACTTTCCTAAAATCCCAAAGTTTTGCTTAATGATGATTGAAAAGTGAGGATAGATCATTATTTCAAATCAGGCAAAATGAGTCCCTTCTGTTAAGGAACAATTTCATATTGCTTTGTACCCTATGAACAAAACTATTAGCATTGCTGCTACCATTCTTTTAAAGACCAGAAAATGCTTCAGAAATTAGCATTACCTACGATAAAGATCCTTTGGGTTAATACTTTTCCTAAGCACTGCTCGCTCTGAAAGTCCTCCCCAATATGGAAGTCTTTTAATCTCAGGGCAGAAGCGTTCAAGTTCCTCATTCCAATTATTCAATACAGAAGCAGGTGCAACAACCAGAAAAGGTCCCCATATGTTTTTCTCCTGCATGAGACATGCCAGTTAAAATAAAGTCACAAACATGCACAAAAACACTAGTTTGAATAGAGACCTCAGCCAAATGGGCTAAAAATGCCATAGCCTGTATGGTCTTTCCAAGTCCCATCTCATCAGCAAGTATGCCATTTAAACCCTGAAAGCAACCAAAAGCATTCAAATTAACAACAACCCAAAACAGAAACAAAAATAAAACAGAAAACTAAAAATATCATGAGCAAGTTATTTGGGATTGCTCAACAACCTGCTCATAACAATTAACTAGCCACTGAAGACCTTTCAGCTGATATTCTTTTAGACAACCTTTAAATAATTCTGGTGTCTGAACTGTGGATACCACTGGCATGGTTGATCTGTGCAATATAACAACAAAAACACGGAAACATACAAATACACAGTTATATATATGTCCATGTAGTGTGCATGCATACATCCATATATAAAAACAATAAAGAGAGCGAAAGCTCACGGGGTTTGCAAATCAATGTTACTTCCTCCTGCTAATTGCCGTGTAAGTGAATCGGCTTCATCCACCTGGCGGAACCTCAAGCATGCACTGTCAAAAGCATTAGTCAACATTCTCTGTTTAGAGACTGCTTCTTGAGCAGCCTTCAAAGCTTCCTTCTTTAATTCAGCCTCTTCCGGATCTTCCTCCTCATTATGCCCAGCGTCTGAAGAGTCAAACAGTACATCTTGATCATTTGTGTTTTCATCTACCGAGGGTAAAGCATCTGAAGAGTGTACACTTGACTTGTTCTGCATAAAGTGGCTGTACAGCTCAGTTTGTTGTATGAGAAAATTAAGCCTTTGCTGCTGCCTCTTAGCTTCTCGAAGCTCTTGTTCACGCCTCAAAGCTTCAGCAGCTTCTTTCTCCTCTCTTTTCCTGACTTCGGCCTGAAAGAAGTTTTAATGAAAAGCAAAAGTGAATTGACATATTGTGAAGATTTTCACATTCAAAATACAATTCTATGTACAGAACTACAGATTATCAAACATGCAGGTCTACCAAAAAAATAAAACCACCCATTTTCTGCCAGATATAACAGAGTGAAATATATCTAATAAACAGCCCAATTCTTCTCATTTGAGTGTCAAAAGCCACCTAAACTTAAAAGCTTGTAAAAATTAGTGTTAGAAAAGCACATTTATTACATGTAAATATGGAAATATCCATTACTACTAATTATGGATTTAGATGGATTCTTTGTAACCATGATTGATATTATTATACCCTAATACGTAATTACAAAAGAGCATGAATAGACATACAACACACAACATTTGATATATCCTTTCTATATATGGTATCAAGAGTTTAGGTTTCTTTTTTTTCCACTCCACTCTGCTACATGTTGTTCCCATTTACTGGTGCCATGACCTGCAACCACTGTGCATCTCATTTCCCCCACCACCATGACTCCTTTCTCCGGCGTGCCTAGTCGATCTGCACCGCCGTCTTCTCCTCTCTCCAACAACCCTCTACAACCATTTTTTAGTTGATTCCACGTGGCCTCCAAAGCATTATCCGTAGATTTTGGTGCTTCTGTGACCTTTACCATTGTACTGGTGTGAAACTGTGACAGGCAACTATAGTAAATTGATGTTCGTCATCTCTACAATATGATTTTCTACCTGATTTCGGTTAAGGTTGGAAAACTTGGATGTGTAGACCTATCTTGGTAAGCTTGATCATTTAATTGCTGATTTTGAAACCCCATGTTTACTAGTGATGCAGCAACTGATGTTGAACAACAACGCAAGAGTTTTATGGTTCTTGCACTTGCCGGTCTCCTGCCTGAACTTGATTTCGTTCATAATCAAATTTTACCATGCTCTCATGTTCCATCATATTACATGGAAAGTGAACTGTTGCATCTCTCCACTCCACAGGCTTTCGGCCACGCTTCTGCCCCTCCTACCTCCATTCTTGTCTCCCGCTCTTCTTATCATGGTGAACAAAATGGGGATTGTGATGATCAATGTTGTGGTACTTGCTAAATGCTACACTTAATGCAACCACTATGGGAATCTTCAGGCGGAATGCTGCACCAAGGCTAGACAATAGTCCAATCCTGTTAATGTGGCACAAGTCCCCTCCCTCCACCGGCACCACTTAAATTGGGCAAAGACGTACTCTTCCTAACCTTCACTTATATTATGTACTTTAGCAAGCTCGCCTACACCCTTGATTACTCTGTTCTAGTCCAGGATCATGTACTAGTCGACGATTGAAGCATGACATGAGTCTCAAGGATTATATCAACTTTCACCATCGGTTACATGTGTCTTTGTTGCCTCCAAAACTCTTGAGCATCAACAGTTAGGTCACCCTAGTCTAGACAAATTGTGTCTTTTGGTTCCAGTCTAAACAGGTTTCTAAGTTCAAATATTTGAGATCAATCATACAAGGGAGAAATTAATGAGGATGTCACACATAGGATACAAGCGGGATGGCTATGGAGAAAGGCATTGGGAGTTATTTGTGATCACAAAGTACCTTCTAAACTAAAGGCAAGTTTTATCGTATAGTACAACTATACTATATGGTAGTGAATGTTGGGCTTTAATGGGACAACATGAGAGAAAAGTGAGAGTAGCAAAAATGAGAATGTCAAGATGGATGTGTGGTCATATAAGAAAGGATAGAATACAAAAATGACTATATACAAGAAAAGATTGGTGTAGCACCCATTCAGGAGAAGATGATAGAAAACTGGTTATGGTTTGGGCATTTTCTAAGAAGGCCACAAGAGTCACATCTCTATCACCACAAGGTTTACTAATTTGAATGCCTCCCCTGTACCTTAGTATCCTCCTATTCCCCTATGTATAGATATGATGGGCCTGGCCCATAAGATCCCTCTAATTTAGCTTTTTTTCCTAAGGATAAGATAAATAATAAAAAAGATAAAGATAGACAAAGATAAAAGGGTAACGAACTTATTCCTATTTTTCTAGATAAAGATAAATAAAAAGATAGCTAACTTATTTCTATTTTTCCTAGGATAAATAAAAGATAATTAACTTATTCCTACTTATCCTAACAAATTGTCAGCTTCATATGCCATTGCATGTGGCTGGCCACTTCTTAATCCCAAAATTCTTCTATGACGACATGGATTTGGAGTTTGATTTTGAGGTCAACAATGGATTGTATGATTGCATTAGGAGGTTGGTTTCACAACCTGATGTGCTACAGAAGATTCTAACTAGGTTGCATCTTTACAAGACTAGTGTTGGTATCTTCAGTTGTGATTTTGCAATTAAACAAACTAAAATTGCTTCTCCTAGTAAGAAACTAAGAACACAACAACTTCTACTAATTGAAGTTTTTTAAAGTTTTAATGTTACAATTCTAAGTCATGCTCTTGGTTTTGTAGCTTATTGGTAGCGAATGTACAAGGTCAAAGCTCCAAATTTTCAGAGGCTGGATATAAAGATTTTTTAGCCTGACCTGTAGAACATCAAGATGTGAAAGAAATTGGAGTGTATTTGAGCAATTTAAATTTATGCTATGTTGCAGATTCATTCTCAAAAAGATATAGGACTGAGCATAAAAATTTGCATGATTTGGTGTTTGTCAAATACAACCAACAACTCAAACAAAGAGATAATGCTAGAGATGGAATTCATCCAATTTCTCTCAAGGATATTGACATGTGCTGGTTAGTGGGAGAGATGGATGATGATGATAATGGGACTGAAAATGAGTTGGTATTTTATGATGATAATGCACTAAATTGGGACACATAGGATACAATTGGGATGGCTTAAATGGAGAAAAGCATCAGGGTTTATTTGTGATCGTAAAGTGCCTACCAAGCTCAAAGGAAAGCTTTATTGTACAGCTATATGCCCAGCTATATTATATGGTAGTGAATGTTGGGCTTTAAAGGGACAACATGAGAGAAAAGTCGAGGGTAGCAAAAATGAGAATGTTAAGATGGATGTGTGGCCATACAAGAAAAGATAGAATACGGAATGACATTATACGAGAAAAGATTGGTGTAGCACCCATTGAGGAAAAGATTGCAGAAAATCACTTAAGGTGGTTTGGGTATGTACAAAGAAGGCCACAAGAGGTGTCAGTAAGAAGAGTGGATAACATGATTTTTAGTTGGAAAAAAGGAGAAGAGGGAGATCGAAGAGGACATTGGAGGAAATCATCAAGGGAGACCTTAGACTCAATAATATCGCTGAAACTTTGGTTTTTAACCATGCCAAATGGCATCATGTAATCCATGTAACCGACTTCATCTAGTGGGATAAGGCTTTGTTGTTGTTGTTGTAATGCACTAAATTGGGATCCATTACAAAATTCTTTGGCTTATCAAAAAAGAAAAGGAAAAAAAAAATTCAATTATCTCATTGACACAAGAGTTTACAATATTAAGATGATCATTAAGATCCATTACATACACAGCATTAACAAGACATGCATACATAATCAAATCAACAAAATCAAGAAACTTCATAAAGGAATTAAAAAGTACCATCTCTTTATCTACTCGTTTCCAGAGCAGCAACATGTCTCTAGCTAGTTTCCGGGTGCGAATGTTAGCACCCTTAATCCATTTGAGTGATCTACTAACTTTCATTTTAACCTGAAAAAAAATGGATTCATAAAAGTTGACACAGAAAATGCAATATCAAAAACCTTGGACTAGACAGCTAAAAACCAAAAAGTAATGAGATAAAACAGAGGCAAAATGTGGGAGGGGAGATAGCGCATGCCTCTCTTTGACAGTAGTCTGAGAACCTCTTGGCATCAATGAGTTGCTTTCGATGAAAATTAGTGAAATTCCTATGATGCTTTGCTATGTCTCTTCTTACAATGTTTATCCAAATCTTCCCAATTCTATCCATTTCTTCCTTCTCTATCAAAGCAGAATCTTTCCTTACCTTTTGCTTCTTCGGTAGGCTTCGCTCAATTATCTGAAACGTCGTAAGTCACAGCAGAATAAAAAGAAAAAGGGGAAAAGAAAGATAAAAACCAGAAGTCTGTCATCATAATATCCAAACTGATGCATACCTCATATGTGTCACCCTTTTCCAAAACCTTAACATAATAAACCTGCAATACACCACCCTCAGATAAAATAGATCGCTTTATGGTTCCAGCAGCACCCTCCGGAATGGATAAATTCAATCCAACATCAGACACTTTCAAGCTGAATTTATGAGGTGAATTAGAAGCTGGCATGGCCTTTATTCTTGCCTGAAGTGATTCATATTGGGATAGGGGTTCCCCCATTCCTGCTTGGTTTCTAGTCCCAAACCTTTTATCAGCAGCCCTCATTGCAGCCAAGGACCCCAAATCCAAGGTACTCTTTAAGTAAAATTCATCGACATGGATATCCAGGAAGTTTGGAAGGTTCAGCATCGGGGCCAACTTATCGTAAATTGGAGGAATCTCATAAGAGATACCATTCCCAATGTCCAAAACAGCAGGTTCATACATAATCCTGCAAGAAGTTCACAAAAGTTATGGTCATTTCTAACTTAAAAAATGACTAACCATTTCATTGGAAACCTCCAACACTATCAATGCAACAGAAAAGGAAGGCAAACCTATCAGTGCCATATTGCTGCTTGAAATCTGCACGACTGAAGTTTCCTTGTTTCTGATCCTGAAGCCATTCCGATGCCCTTTCTTCAGCATGTGATGCTCCCCTACAATCATTCCCTGACTTTTGAATTTTTAAGCCATTGTTACTTTTGACAAGAGGAACAACAACCTGATTTTGATCAGTGTTAGACATGGCATCCTTACGCCTCCTTTTGTATTTCTGAACATGGTCTCCAAGCATTGATTGATATCGTTCCTGTGTCATGTGTGTCCCATAATATCTTCCCTTATTCTCATCATCAGTATCACTGTTCTCAGACCACACCCTCTTACTCGACGAATTCTGCTCCCTTGCGTGCACATTTCCATTACAGTAATTTTCCCTTTCACCTGCTTACAGAAACATCACAAAGATACGTTAAAGCACTTTATTCTGCCGAAATAAAAACGCCATCCAAAATCCAAACAGTAAACTTCACAATAGTAATACCATATTTCAGTATTTCACAAGCATCAAAATCCAAATGCATGCAACAGAAACACCAGAAACAGAAAAGTTAATTAATTAATTAATGCCTACCTTGGCTATCTCTGCTCTCATCTTCCTGACTATTATTCCCATAATAATCAAAATCATCATCATCTTCACGTGGAAGTTTAAAGTTCTTCAAAGGCTACAAAAAAATAAAAAAACGCAATCAGAATATTAAATTCAATGAAAATCAAAATACATGCATTCTTTTTTAAATGCAAATAGCCGATCAATAAAAAAAATAAAAAGACATGTTGAATCTCCAATCCACACAACAATGGTGAAACCACGACAATCGCCGAAAACAAAAATTGGGGAAATCGAACGCCACGAACCTCGAGGTTGAAGAGAGTGGAGTAGGAGAACGAGTGGTTGCGTTTGGATTTGCGATCCATGCGCTAATTTGAAAATAACAGCGAACGAAGAAACCCTAATTTTCCGAAAGAGCGAAGAAGAATAAGAAGAGGTTAGGGAGAGAGGAGAAGAAGCCTTAGCCCTAAAGAAAGGGTGCGAAGGATAAGAAAGGTCGCGGTGAGAGAGAAGAGAAAGATCATAGACGCAGCCGGTGTGCGAAGCACGGGTGAATACTAATGTGCGCTGGGTGGGTGTCATTTTGGGTTAAAGTGCGCTTCTCAGCGTATTTCGAATTTGTTGTTGTGTCGGGAAATTGGGTGTATCAGGGGTTTGCGTTGAGATAGCGCGCTAACGAGCGGGGAGAGGTAACGGTTAGCTGGTGTTAGTACGACGCAGAGAACACGAAGGGAATTTTTAATTATTATTTAAAATTTGAATTAGAAATTAGATAAAAAGAAAAAAAGATAAAAAAAAATAAAGTTGGTGTGTTTTTCAAAACTTGACTCCAGGTACTGACTTACTATATCCGGAGGTGGCCAAGATTTTTTTTTCCAATTCAAAAAAATAATAGATTATTATTTATTTATTATAAAAAAATTAATTTTTATTTAATAAAAATGTTGATTTTTTTATCCGTAGGAATTAAAGATGATATTAAGGGATTAATAATCCTCACATGATCAACCAATTAAGCTAGATTCTTTCATCTGTAAAAAAATCTAATTTAAAATTAAATATTATAATTAAATTATTATTATACAATTAATTTTTATCTCTTAACTTACTTCTAGATTATAAAACTAGTAATCTTTTCTTTAGAAATCTTATCTCAATAATATATTTTATCAAATTTTAATTATTATATAATTAATTTTTATCTTGTAATTTTTTAAATTATAAAATTAATAATAATTTTATCTTTTTAAATAAAGTTTATCTGGAATATTATATTTCATCAAATTTTAGTTATTATATTATTAGTTTTTTTTTTCTTTTGTTAATATCTAATTGTTAAAATCTATTTTTTTAATTGAAAAGAATTCTTATTTTTTAATTCTCATGTAAACAAATGTTATTGAATTGATTGAATATTATTATAATTTGTAAATAATGAAAACAACTAATTAATAGCAGTGTTGTATTAGTGAGATGCAAGCATGCAACATTGGTAAGTGACAAAAGTTGAAAGATACCAACACCACATGATAGAAAGGAATGTTGAAATATGATTTTTAATGTTTTAGTAACATATTCTACATTTCATACTAAGATGAAGGATAAAATATTTATTGAGTTTAAATATGTTTTTATTCTTTCAAACTTATTTGTGATGGTTTTTATTATATAATTAGTTTTTTAACGACAAAATTTAATTTCTAACCACCACAGATTAAAAAAAATAAAAATAAAAATCAAATCCCCCACGATCTCCACCCAAGAGCTCTCCACAAGGAGATAAAAAAAATACCACTTTCAAGGTACATGCCTTAGTATTTATCTCGAATAGTTGAATAAAGAATTTTACTTTTTTATTGGTGTTAATGGTTCAAACCGCAAAGGGAGTTTTCAATTTGGCGAAGCACCTAGAGATTGATGTGCCAAATCTATAGTGTGTAGGTGATTAAGCTGATGCAGAGTTTCAAGTTTTGCATGTACCCGATGGAGACTTTTGCTTGAATACAGCATTATCAGAATCAGAATCCCATTTAAAATTAAATTTTAATTTTTTTACGGTTAAAAATCATCATAAATTACATTTTAAAATTAAAATTAAAGAAATGAATTCTAACAGGGATTAAAAGAAAGTGTATTTAACTTTGGAGGATGAAAATCAGAAATGACCTATAGACTAAAAACATATTTTATTTTTTTATTGACTATTTGGTAGTATATATTGAAAATTGTTGAAATTTAGTATAAACTCAATAATTAATTTATTTTCATGACATATAAGAAATACATGTTATGCTAGATTATTAATGTAAATATTTAACATATTGGAAATCAAATTATAAAAATTTTGTATAGAAATTGATGGAATATAATTCTTAGATAAATTATGTTTTTTATGATTGGTCCCCTCTCATCCCTGAGTCTGCCCCCTGCTTCCCTCATGGTATGGTATCTAAAAGATGTTTTACTTTTTATAATTAAAACTTATAATAAATAAACATTTTTAACATAGGAATCATATTATAATGAAAAGTGATAATATATATTTAATATGTAAGTTATATTTTAGACTTAACATAAATAATTTATATTGTAATATAAAATTATGTCTAAATATTTGGTAATTTAACAAAATATTAAAATTTAATTTAAAAATAAAAATAAAAAGATAAATGAATAAAGATAAATGATTAAGAAAATTAAATAAACAAATAAATATAAGACGAGAGTGATAACAACTCCTTAAACACTCATGTTTAAGAATTTTTTTTAAAAATACTTTTATTGAAGATTAATTTCTAATTTTGAGGATTTTTAATAAATAATTCATACGTCCCTCTGTTAACTCTATTAGGGTTTTCTATCACAATTGTCATGAGGAGGGGTTTGAAATAAGGTGATTCCTTGATCATTATATATTTTTAGCCCATATGGCCTTTAATCTTGATTGTCGCAAGATCATGTAGAAGTGGAAGGAGATTTATTTCCCAAAGGAAGAAGAGGCGGTGATCCAGATACAAAGCCAATTAGGGAGCAGTGATAATGACCAAGACAATTGGCTAGTGGGGAATGGACTCACTAAAGAGTCCTTCAATGCTAAAGCTTAAGACAATGATGGCGTAGATTTGGAGGGTCAAAAGGGGTGTTGAAATTTGTGACGTTGAAGGAAACTTGTTTGCATTCAAGTTTTGATTGGAAGCTTATTGTCATGAGTGATTTGCAAAATGATGCTACGCCAATGGAGGTTGATCTTTCCTTATGCCAATTATGGGTGTGGGTTTATTATCTCCTTATAAAATATCACACACAAATGATGCTTGAAACCATTGGTAAATGAATTAGTGGGTGTTTTGGATGGGATCCATCGAGGGAGAATAGGCTGGGAAGATCAACGAGGGTTAGGGTGGTTGTGAATATCTATAAGCCACTCAGAAGGGGATGATGATAAAGATTGAAGGGAAAGAGGTGAGGTGATGCAATCCCATCCTCAAGGAAATTAGATAGAAGACTCCAAGAAGATTGGGCCAGAGATGCAAGAGAAGGCCCTAGGATTCTCATGAGCCTTAGGGTAGATTTCGGGCCCATGGACAAAGTATGAGCCCACTTATATTTGTACATTTTAGATTAAGATTTCATTATTTTTGGGCCTTGTATTTAGGACTCCATAATGTAGGTAGGATACCCTAGAAATGTAGGATTTTTTAGCCCTTGTATTTTAGGGCACCTAGACTAGTTTTGTATTAGGGGTAGTTTTGTAATTTCACATGCATTAAGTGAATATTTGATGTATGTGTTGGGAAATAAATTTAATTGAATTGGGAGAAGCCCAATCCTATTAAATTTTAGAGGAGAAGGTGAACATTTGCTTGCTACACCTCATTGTCACATCATATAGTCACACTTTCTGCATGTCCTTCATGTTTTACATGCCCCATGACACCTAAGCACACTTAGTGGAGAATCTTGGACTTAATCTTGAATTAGTGGGCTGAACCATAGCTAAAATTCACTAATCATAATTAGTGAAATTCCGGCTCCAAAATTTGGCTCTACAAATTTAATTTCAAATTCGAGTGAAATTTAAATAGAAATTCAAATTTCCCTCCAATTTTGTATGACACTTAGGCTATAAATAGAGGTCATGTGTGTGCATTTTTTCAACTTTGATCATTTGAGAATTACACTTCAAAGTTCAAACCTCATTTGAGGCACAAAATTTCGTGCTCCTTCTCTCTTTCTCCCTCCACTCATCTTCTTCTACCTTCAAGCTCTTATCCATGGTTTCCTATGGTGGTGAGCTTCTTCTTGACTCATCTTTTCCTTGAAGTGACATCTCCAATCATAATTAGTGAGCTTCTTCTACCTTCATCTTATTCTCCATGTATATCCTCCATTGTCTTGAGGTTTGGTACTATTTAGAGTAGATTAAAAAAAATAAACCCATTAAATGTTAGATCTACACTTGTTCTTGCATTTCTATGGTTCAAATTTTATAGATCTACTCTTGAAACATGTTTTTGTGTTGATTTAAGTTTCTATCATTTTTCAGTCATAATCTTCTTGTGCTGAACCTTTAGATCTAAATTTTCTTCCTGAATATTGATTAAAAAAACTCAAAAATCTAAGTGTAAATCACTTATTCCATGTTGTCTTAGAGTCATGTTTAGTCATAATAATTGTCACATTATGTTTTAAGTTTGTGTTAAATTTTGATTTTGTTGATTGAATTCTAGATACATTTTTTCATTCTTAGCCTATCTTTTGAATTTTGAGTCTAATTCATGCATGTTATTTAGTTCATAACATGTTCTAAATCAATTCCTAGAAGTAGTCTTGTTGTTGAACTTTATTTTGTTTTCTAAGTTTCCTATATGATGCCTATGAGGAAATTGAGTTGTGGTGCTAAGTTGTGGCTGAATTTGTGAATCAAAATAAGTCCTAAGCTTTCTTGAATTGTGTTATTCAAGACATTTGAGCATAAGCAAACACAAATTGTAATTATCCAAGCCTTAAGCAACATAAACACTACTCTTGATTTCTAGGTTGAAATCGCTGGTTCTGGCATCTTGAACATACATACTTGTAAAAATTGCTAGGAATTGGTCACTATGAACTTTGAGCTGAAATGTTGTTTATTGAATTTTCTAGACTTCTAGAACAAAATTATAAAAAAAGAACCAAGTGATTTGGATAAAAGGAAACAATACTAAAAATCACACAAGTTGGCAAAAAAATTAGTGTCCAGAAAAAAAAGTGAAAGGGAAGTGTGCTTGTTGTTTTGGCTCGAAATTTGTTCTTTAATTGATGCCTATTTTATACCAATCTTAGTTATGAAATTTCAATTGAAAATTAGTGAAAAAACAAGTGCCAAAACTAGAGGTTTCTTGAGTCTTATTTTTTTGTTTTTTTTGCTTTACTCTAGAGCCATTCTAGGTTTCTCTTTGATTCCTAGCTTGCTTTTGTGTGCTTTTCATTGCTTTAATTATTGAATAATCCTTGAAAATTTGTCTTGTTAAAACTCTATTAGTTTAGCTTTCATTTCGTTTTTTTGGTCTTTGTTTATTGCTTGTCTCTTTGTTTCCTTGTTTGTGAGTTGCCATATAGGGATTTGGAAAGGAGGATTGATGTCACCCCTTGAAGAATTTGAGTCAAGAAGCAAGGGGTCAACCACCTTAAGAGCTATTGGACTAAGAAGCACTCCAAATTAAGTGAATCACCAAAGAGAGAACAACCACCAAAATTGAGGACCATTTTGTAATTTTTTAATTCACAATTTACTTACCTTCATTGCTTTCAAGTTTTGTAACAAAAAGGCCTTTCATTGGAAGTGTGTTGGGAGCCTCCAATGGGTTACCAAACTTCCATTTATGTGTAATAATTTTAGGCAATTTTCCCTTAGGATAGTGAGTGTTTTGTTGGGAACATTAAATATGGTCATCCATACACTCCTAGGATCCTCCTTGTTTACATTTCTTGCACTTTAATTTCTTACTTAATTTTATAGGTTATTTTCTTTACTAGTCACGCCTAGTTTATCTTGTTACTACATAATACTTTCTTCTTGCTTATCACACTTATCTTGAGTTCTTTTGGAACCCTAACTTTTACCTTTTTGCAAACCTCTAACAAGAAAGAACCACAACTTAGGAACCAACATGAATCATCATTCATTTAGTGTTAATGGTGAGGGTACTAGTCATAAGGACCCTCTATCTAGAATCTTAGATAAGTTGAGCTCTCTCAAGTTATGGAAAGAAAAACCAGAAAGAAAAGAAAAAGGAAAGAAAGGGTAGAAATAAATCAAGATGAGAGAGAACAAATAAGAGAGGAAGAAAGAAGAAAAATAATGAAAGAAATGAAAAGAGAAAAACATGTCTCCTATGGTAGTCATGACTCTTGCAAGAGTTTAAGTGAAGAACTTAGCGACTATTATAGAGGGCGCCATAGTTCACATACTAAACATCATTCCCAAAGAAGAGAAAAGGATAAAAGGCCTCAAGAGGTTAACATTATCCTCCCATATTTCCATGTAAAAGATAATGTTGAGGCCTACTTAGATTGGGAAATGAAGGTTGAACAACTCTTTGCTTGCCATCATATTAACGAAGAGAGAAAAGTTCCATTAGCTACCTTTAGCTTTCAAGGGTATGCCCTCTATTGGTGGACTTCCTTGTTACGGAGTGAAGGATTCATGGGGATCCTCCAGTAGAGTATTGGAATGATCTTAAGAGTGCCCTTAGGAAGAGGCACATTCCCTCCTACTATGAAAGGGAACTTATGGACATGCTCCAAAGGCTTAGACAAGGGAGTATGGGTGTTGAAGAATATAGACAACAAATGGAACTACTCCTTTTAAGAGCTGGACTTAGGGAGAAGGAAAGAAAAAGCATAGCTAGGTTCCTTAGTGGGCTTAATATGGAAGTGAGGGACAAGGTTGAACTCCTTCCATATAGGGACCTAGATGAGCTAGTCCAACTTTGTATAAGAGTGGAACAACGACTTAAAAGAAATTATTCTTTAAAATCTTATGGGTTTCACTCTTATCCAAGAAAGGACCAAGCCCAAGGAATTTTGGGGACTGCACCTTCAAAACCCAAGGAAGATAAGGGTAAGACCATAGAGAAATCCACCCCTAAGACTAGTTCCCAAGAAAGGACTAGCAACATTAAATGCTTCAAATTTCTTGGGAGAGGTCACATTGCCCCTCAATGCCCCACAAAGAAAACCATGATTATGAGGGGTCAAGACATTTATAGTAGTCAAGAGGAGACTGCTTCTTCCCCTTTCTCTAGTGAAAGTAAAGATGAAGTAAGGGGTGAAGAATCTAGTGAGAAAGTCTACCCCCATGAAGAAGGTGACCTCCTAATGGTTAGAAGGCTCCTTGGAGGTCAATCTTGTGATCTATCTCAATCCCAAAGAGAGAACATCTTTCATACAAGATGCAAAATTTTAGATAAAACTTGTTCTCTCATTGTAGATGATGGATCTTGTTGCAATTGTTGTAGCACAATATTAGTTTCCAAGTTGAACCTCACTATCATTCCCCATCTAAAACCTTATAAACTTCAATGGCTCAATGAGCAAGGGGAAATAATAGTTAACCAACAAGTGAAGGTACCTTTCTCCATTGGGACATATAAGGATGAAGTTAATTGTGACATAGTTCCCACGGAGGCGGGGCATATTCTTTTGGAAGGCCATGACAATTTGATGGGAAGATCATTTACAATGGCCTAACTAATGATATTACCCTCACCCATCTTGACACTAAATTTGTATTGCATCCTCAAACACCTTCATAGGTGGCCAAAGATCAACTAACTATGAAAGATAAGAGGTGTCGCAACCCAACCTTCGGCGGGAGGGCGACGCGAGACTCACGGGTGCATCTTCTAAGGGAGGAAAACACGCGGGGTTGCCACCAACGTTTATTTGAGGAAAACGTTAGAAAAAACTAAAAGTAGGAATTTTAAGAATAAAAGGTTCGGGAGTTGCTTACGCATAGGGAAGGTATTAGCACCTCACACGTCCGTCACAAGGGACGACAACCTTTAATCAAATGTGCAAAATCATGACTTTTATTTTATTTTATTTTTCCTTTTTTATGTTTTTTATCTTTTGGGGTCGACAAAAGTGGGGCTTTCGCTCCTATGTATCCTCGATTGCGATGAGGAACTTAGACCTACATAGTTCTTTAGAAAGCAAGAAAGTTATGCGGGGTGTTGATTTTAGACTTTTAAACGGTTCGTTTTCACCGATAAAAGTAAAAAGGGACCGTTAAGGTGTTGGACCTTGAAACAGTTTCGAATGACCTTTTTGTGGGCAAATGCTTGATTTGTGAGTTGATTTTAGCCTTAGTTTCACTTGGTTATTTCTCAACTCATTAAAGAGGACTTTCAAAGTAAAATGTCTGGTTGACACTTATTTTATTATTTTTTTGGTTTAACCAAGGTTACGACATGAACGATCGGTTGAATTTTATTTTAAAGGCGATTAAATGAGATTGCAACTCAAACAATCGGTTGAAATTCAATTAAACATTAATTAAGTGAGGTTACGACTTAAACAATCAGTTGAAACTTGCTTAAAATGAAGAAAAAGAATACCGAAAGTAGAGGAATGAAGATGAAAACATACAAAGCAAGAATGGACCGCTAAGGGTGCATAGAATGAATTCAAAGTTTCAAAATAAAAAACTAACCGGTTGAAGATCGAAGAATGATTAAGAAAAAACGAAGAACGACGAAGAATGGCGAAGAACGTCCATGGAATTGATCACAGAAACATCATGGAAGCGTTACAGAAAGTGTCTTGGTTTAGATTTTTCCCTTCTTTCTTCTTCTCCACCCTAATTTTAAGTGAAAACTGAATATCGAAAGTATTGAACCCCTTCCCCTCAGCCTCAAATGCCATTTTATAGCAAAAATGAGGGAGGTGGTTGCCGCCCAACTCGCCTAGGCAAGCTAGGTAGCTTCCACCTGAAGCAACTTCAATCCAGAATGTTCCAGATGGGCCCAGGACTAGGTACACCCCCCTAAATTGATCGATTCACCCCCCCCCCCCATTTTTCGTATTTTGCTCATTTCCTTCTGAAACATCATGAAACTTTATGGATTACGCTATGAAGAGTGTTAAGCATCTCAACTCGACTGGCAAGGTTTTAAATGGTTGTAAACAAACATCCCCGGATGAAATTAGGGTATCAAAGTTGCCTCTCTTTACTTATCTTTTATTGGAGATAAAAGGGAAGTAAAGATAAGACACTTGTTGGATCGAGTGGCCTCAGAATACTTAAGACAGGGGGGTTGAATTAATTATGAATGTGTCTTGACTAATTAAAATTTATCCTTCTTAATGTTACTAGATTCAATTAGGTTTTACTACTAAGTTATGAGAAAGTAAAGAACAGAAACAATAACTTAGACAAAATTAAAGCGGAAATAAAAAGTACATAGTGGAAAAGTAAAGAGTGTAGGGAAGAAGAAAGCTAACACAATTTTTATACTGGTTAGGCAACGACCCGTGCCTACATCCAGTCCCCAAGCAACCCACGGTTCTTGAGATTTCCAATAACCTTGTAAAATCCTTTACAAGCAAAGAGCCACAAAGGATGCACCCTCCCTTGTTCTCTTTGAACAACCAAGTAGATGTACCCTCTACTTGAAGCGAACCACAAAGGATGTACCCTCCCTTGTGTTCACTATTACAACCAAGAAGCTACCCGCTTCTTACACAGAATTCTTAGACGATTAATTCTTTGAATTCCGTGTTTAGGCAAAGAATTCTCAGACAGTTAGTTCTTTGAATTCTTTTGGCAAGAAGGGGAAGGAATGAATCAAAAGAATTCTCAGACGGTTAGTTCTTTAAATTCTTTTGGCAGGAGGGAGAAGGAAAGAATCAAAAGAATAGCATAAGTTTTTGACCAATGAACTTTTCTTGACAAAGAAAGTATTGAACAAAAACTCTTAGAAAGATGATGAGAAGTGAATAAAAAAAAATCTCTTTTTGAATGAAAGGAATCTATTTTTTAAAATTCATGCCATAGTTACATATTTATAGCCATTTGATGGATCTCTAAAAATCAAGTTAAAATTTGTGACTCTTGGCAATTTCTTCAAAACTAGTCACTTTAAAAGTTGTGACTCTTGAAAACTAGTCACTTTAAAAGTTGTGACTCTTTTGAAAACTAGTCACTTTAAAAGTTGTGACTCTTGAAAAAACCTTCAGAAACTAGTCACTTTAAAATTTGTGACTTTTGACAATTTATTTTTCAAAATCAGTCACTGGTAATCAATTACCATCATAGTGTAATCGATTACACATCAACAGATGTGACTCTTCATGTTTAAATTTAAAAATCAAAACGTTTAGAAACACTGATAATCGATTACAAATGTTGTGTAATCGATTACACAAGTTTGAAAATGTTTTATCACAAGTTGTGACTCATGAAATTTGAAATCCAACATTTAAAAACATTGGTAATCGATTACATGCCCATGGTGATCGATTACTACTTTGTAAAATAGTTATAAAACTATTTGAGCTTCTGGTAATCGATTACTGCCTTCTGGTAATCGATTACCAGAGAGTAAAAACTCTGGTAAAAGATTTTTCTTTGAAAAATTCTTTTGGACAAATTGTGCTATTCAATATTTTCTTTTGAAAAAATATTTTTTATACTTATCTTGATGCTTTTCTTGAAGTTCTTGGATATCTTGAGTCTTCTCTTGAATCTTCACTTGAATCTTGATTCTTGATTTAACGACTCTTTGATTCTTGAAACTTGTTTGACTCTTGATTCTTGACTTTAGTCTTTGGCATCATTAAAATAAACTTGGAAAGCTTTGCTTCCACAATAATTTCGTTCGAACCGCATTTCCATCCGACCGACCATTAGCTCAAAAAAGAGAGCATAAAAGACATCAGGTGCATTAGCAAAAGCCTTGGTGCTTTGAAAGCAATAAAAGAAATGGATAACCGCGACGACCTCTGCATGCTATCATACTCACTCGTCTCGGGATAACAGGGGAGACTCCAGTAGCCTTGGTCAACAGACATTGAGTCTCTCGGCTAGGGAAGCAGACGACTATGTTTGTCTATGCATGCCATCGGACTTGATTGTCTTCTAGATGGCAAAAGAGAGCCTTCGTGCGTCATCAAACTTGATTGTCTATGGATGACAAAAGAGGCTGCAAAAAAAAAAACTCCAAATGATTAGAAACGGACGACCATCATCATCCCAAATACCATCGGACTCACTTGTCTCTGGATGATAAAGGGGACTTTAATAGTCTCAAAACAACAAAAGCAAGTGACCACTATTGTCTTTGCGTTCCATCAGACTTGATTGTCTCTGGATGGCAAAAGGGGGGGACTAAAGTAGTCTCGATCGATAGACACTGAATCTTCGACAAGGGGTGCAGATGACCATATTTGTTTCCGCATGTCAACGGGCTCGCTTGCCTTTGGTTAACGAAGGGGAGACTAAAATAGTCTCGGTCGATAGACATCGAGTCTTTAACGAAGGGAGCAGATAACCATATTTTTCTCTGTGTATCATCGGACATGTCGTCTCTAGATGGCAAAGGTGCGGATGATCATGAGTTGTCTCCGTGTGCTATCGAACTCGATAGTCTCTGGATAGAAAGGGTGTGGATAACCATGAAATGTCTCCGCGTGTCAATGGGCTTGCTTGCCTTTGATTGACGAAATGGAGACTAAAGTAGTCTTGGTTAATAGACATTGAGTCTTCGATGAAAAGAGCAGATGACCATATTGGTCTCTACGTGCTATTGAACTTGATTGTCTCTAGATAGAAAAAGCAGTGGATAACCGTAGTTTGCCTCCACATGTCATCGGACTTGATTGTCTCTGGATGACGAGGTCAAACTAAAGTAGTCTTTGTCGCTAGACGTTGAATATTCGACGAAAGGGTGCAGATGACCATATTGGTCTCTGTGTGTCAACGGGCTCGCTTACCTCTGGATGATGAAGGTGGTGGATGACCATGAGTTGTCTCCGTGTGCTATCGAACTCGATTGTCTCTGGATAACAAAGGTGTGGATAACTATGAAATGTCTCCGTGTGTCAACGGGCTTGCTTGCCTCTGGTTGACAAAGGTGGCAGATGACCAAATTGTGTATCCGTGTGTCATCGGACTTGATTATCTCTGGATGAAGTGGTGAGACTAAAGTAGTCTCGGTGTTCTTCCACTAAGACACAAACACACTTAGCAAAGAAGCAAACCTCCAAATCGATCAGAGCAGCACATACTTTTTTTTTTGAAGAAAAACAATGTGTCTACTGGAGAAGGAAAGCATACTGATGGAATTTTCTCACAACCACAAATGAGATTTAGAATATTAGAATTTTGTTTCTAAACGATCATTTAGAGGAAACACTGGGTCCAACTGAAATAGAAGAAAATCACTCAAAGTGTATAAATCTCACACAGGCAAGTGTTTTATCCTAATTCTGAACCATAGATATGTCATGACTTGACTTTGCAAATCATTTCCTATCAAATCAAAGATAACACGCACAATCATGGATCAACAGGACTTTTTCGGGAGTGGGTATTTTTGGTGGCAAATTTGGCTCTGGGTGTTTCGGCCTTTTCCTTTTCTGTTTGTGTTTAGTGCGAGGCGAAAGAGTTGCCGACACAAAGGATTTTGGTTGGTAATAAAAAAGGGGACCACTTCATGTGTCGCAAGCCCTAGTTTCCTTTCTTTCCTTTTCTTGTTTGTGACAATTCTGCATGTTATTCAGATATTGTCTGGTCCAAAGACCTTTCTGTATATTTCTTTTGTTTTCTTCCAATCTTGGATTGGGGATTTTCTTTTCTTTCTTCCGATCTTTGATCGGGAATTTCTTTTTCCTTTCGCTTTTGAAGCGCACTTGCAGCTTAACAACAAAGGGATCTTCTTTCTTGGCAGACCCTTCCGTTCCTTCTTCCGAGGGTAAGGGTAGCAATTCCTATCCTAGGTCAAGGTTTATGGCCGATGAGCTAAGGTTTTGGCTCAACAAGCTTGTAGAGGGCCAACCGGACATGATGTATGTCAGGGATGTTTGTTTGGCAAGCGGTTCAGGGATAAGGGAATTACCCACATTATTTCCATGATACGCATGCAACAATGACGATTTAGAAATTTATGCAAAACTGAATCATGCATGCACCTATGTGGACACTCAAACATCAAGTTTTATGGTCACGTGATGCTAAGGCTTAGGATTCATTTTTCCTACTTAAATCAACCCAGTGTTTCCAAAAGATGGTCCTTTATCAATTTATGCACACATCTGAGTCCATTTAGGCATTCAGGAAAACTTCCACAACATTCACCCCTCAAGTGTACACACACATTTTTCTTTCAAAAATCCGCTTGTGTTCCGACCGGTGAAATTTTAAAAGAAAAACTGACAGTTCATCTCTTTTCAAAGCGTGTCGATCTTTTAGCCCATTAATTAACTATTTTTGTCATTTATTTTTTCAATTTCTATCTACTTCTTTCAGTCAATTGCTTCAAGAAAAATATTAAAAAGGTTTGCAAATCGGGCACAGTTGGTATCCGAACTTACACTTTATTGAAAACAAGGCGTGTGACTGAATGTACACAAGACCTACATTTTTTTGGCTTTTCAGACAAATCATCGCAAAGTAAGTATGACCATATGCTAGAAGTGGTAAATTTACTTACTATGAGCGAAAAATAACTGAAAGCGATAACGACACGTCCAATTTAATCACAATCGACACAATAATTGGTAACAAATAATGTCAAACCACACGGAAATAACAAAATAAACAACAACAACAACAACGTCACATCGCACGGAAACCACGAAGTAAACAAAAGCTATAATGTCAAATCCTATGGAAATAACAAAATAAACAACAACAATAACGTCACATTGCATGAAAACCACAAAATAAACAAAAGCAATAATGTCAAATCCTACGGAAATAACAAAATAAATTAAAAGCAATAATGTCGAAAGGAAGACGAATCACAAGTTTGGCGATCTGACCGTCCCTGTCCTTCTCAGAGGAGGAAATCCAACATGTCTGCCATGTCCTAATCGTCCTGTGCTTCGTCCCCACCTCTAGAGGTCCCCACGGGCCCTGCTTGCATCTCAAACTCGGTCTCGTCCCCAGGCTAGGCCACCGTGGCCTCGAACTGCTCGGGAGTGGGCCAAGGGAAAGGGTCGTGGTCCTGACTTTGCTGGTGCAGGTTGTAACGATAGAACATCTCGTTCAGCCGCCCCTTCCCTCTGTGATTAGACGCCTGCTGTCTAATCACGTGATGCATATACCTGTCCATCCGGAGCTCTATCCTGTCCAGGCGATTAGAGACGGTGCCTCCTCTCGTGGCGGCGGTGGTGCATCTGTCGCTAGCTGCTGATCCTCCTTGGGCTACTGCAATGCCTGGCCCTGTGCCTGCTTGGGGATTCAATACTTCTCGATGAAGGCTCTGGTAATGGGAGGCCGAATGACCTTGTTGGGGGCGACATACACTCCATAAAACTGGCAGAGACCCATGATCAAAGTTGGAAACCCTAATGCCCTATTGGACTTTTCTGGGTCCGCAAGGTTCCTCGTAGGCGCTGTTCCTGCAAACTGATAGATGGCATCAACAATCAAATGAGCAATGTGAATACTCACTTATTTTAGAATGGCATACACCAGCTGACACTTTGGCAGAGGAAGATCGGAGTTGTGGTCACTGGGTAGGATGTTGCTGAGCAGTAATGAAACACCCTGAGATATTATTAATTATAAATCGATGTTTGATTGTGTTTATCTTGTTGTTTGAATATATGTTTGACTTGAATGATTTGAAATATTACTTGAATTAGTCATGTGTGAATTTCTTGATGTGGATGTTGAATTATGTGGAGTGTTGTTGAGCGAAGTTGAAATTATGAGATTTTAGATTTTACCAAAACCTAGTTCAGTCAAATCGTGATACCAGATTCGTTAACCGTTGGATCGTCTTCAAATTTTGTCTGAATCTGTCTAAGAAATCTTTCTATAGTCTGACCGTTGGGATTTTGAAAAAAAATAAATTTTGGTCTCCCGCTAAGTAAGAATGGCGCGCTAAGCGCAATTCCAACCAAGGGGAATTGCGCTGAGCGACCCAAAGCTGCGCTAAGCCCAATTCCAACCGAGGGGAATTGCGCTGAGCGGCCCAACACTGCACTAAGCCCAATTCCTGTGATGATCACGAACCTTGTAATGAACTCACCCTTGCAATTTTGTATCGTGTGGTTGATACCTGTGATGATCGTGAACCTTGTTCGAGGGAGCAGAATGATTGATCGATGCCGCACCTGAATCAAATAAACATTAAAATATAGTAACTAGATTTCCCAACGAGCAATGATAAACCAAATGTTCACAACAGATAGTAGGATATAGTGAAAAATTGGGGGGGAGGGGGGGTTGTTTGCTTTTGTAAATTAAATAGCGAGTAAAATTGAATTAGAAAATATCAGAATTAAAATACATTGCTTCCCCTTGATTCACAAGCAAGTCTCTTATCCTAGGTTGCGAGAATTTATCCTTTATCAGTTTAACCACTTAATCCAACCCTAAATTAAATTACTAAGCGAAATTCAACATAAGGCATTCATTATGTGATTAAGCATCACATACACCAATTACTCATAAACGATCATTAAGCATGAACGTAAATTAAGTGCAGAGACAATTAATCAAGCACTAAGCATGCATGAATTAAAAACAAAAAATTCAGAGTAATTAGTGAAGAGGAAAAATTGAACAGAATGTAACAGTAATAATAGAACCTCAAAGAGAACTGTGCTTGATCCTCAAGAGAAAGCAACGCTGGGGACTTAACCTTCCATTAATCAATAGAGAACGAACTTATAAATTGAAGAACGAAATTTTATTGCTATTGGAATTGCAAAATGAAAAGATGTCTCAATGAAAAGCCTAAAACTAAAAAATGAAAATAGGAGAGAGAGAAGAGAAGAGAAGAGGAGAGAGAGAAGAGAGGGGCCTAAACTAGAACCTTGGTGCTGCTATATAATTTTACAGCCCCAAAACTTACAAATCTGTTTTAAATCCAAGCCCATAAATAAAATAAAATCAAATCTAATCTAGATAAGATAAGATAAGATCTAGATGAAATAATATCTAAATGAGATCAAATCTAAATAATATCTAGATAAGATAAGATAAGATCTAATTTTGTAGAATAAAATAGTTTGCCCTCTTCAAGTCCAAGCCCAATTCTGGATTCAAGCCCAATGCTTCATTAATTCCTAAAATTAGATTAAAAACATCAAATTAGTTGAATAGGCCCAAATAATAAAACTGACTAATTAATTTGACAATTAAGATTAATCAGTACTTAAAATGATGCAAAAAGGGTTAAGAAATAGGAGAAAATAATGGCACATCAAAACCCCCCATACTTAGCCTTTTGCACTCCTGGGCAAAATGAAATAAAGAACAAAATCCAAGGATATCAAAGAGAGACAAACAAAAACATTTACATATTTCTCAATGAACATCAACGAATGAAAGGAATGGGTAACATCTAACATGAAGAGATCCAAAGAGTCAAGACATTCGTGAAAATCATCCAAGCAACCCAATCATGGCAAAATAGTAAATCAACTCAATAATGAAAAGTGATAAAGCCTCACAAGATATACACTCTATCTCTCAAGTGTCTAGGCTACTGTTTACTCTCGAAGCACCCATGAAAACAAACACCACATAGACTTGGCAAGATTCTAAAATTGACAATCAACCCATAAACACAAGCACATAAGGATCAAAAGGTCTTTTAAGGTTGTAATGGGGCCAAGGACAAGGTAGGGAAAAATATGGAATAAGTAGCTAAATCCCGAAGGAATAGAGGAGCAATGGGGAATAAGTGGAAATTAAGCACAAGTAGTAAACCCAAACCCTCTAATATCAACAAAATCAACCAAGGCTCCCTAATCAAGTCCTCATAACAAGACCTCATTTATTCAACTTCGCTTCTGCTCTTCTTCTTTTTTTTTTATTGAACAATATGAAATTGAAGAATTTGCAGAAACTGAAATTTTTTTTTAGATTGAACAGTATGAAATTGAAGATTAAAGCTAGAACTAGGCAATATATATATACATCAAGCATGGCCAAAATAAAACATTAAGCATGGCCAAAAATCATATCTTCCAATGAAACATACCCCCCCCCCCCCAACACTTATTACCAAAACAATTCCAAAGCTCCAAAATTCCTTAAGGGTAAGGTGATATCATGGTTTTTCACTTAAGGCTTGTAATGAGCTTCAAAACAAAGAAAGGGGAACATAGGCTCAAAGGGGCTATCAAGGGAATTAATTCAACGTAAGTCCATTTGGCTAGAAGCTTATAAGAACAAAATTGCCTAAATCATTTCCAAATATGCATGTGAATTAGGAAGCATCAACAAGAATCAAGCCAAGGCTATTGTGCAAGCAATCAATGGGGCAAAACACACCAAAAGATTATGATGATGGATGGCTCAAATTCTCACAAAGGTAAACTTATCACTTTCAAATTGAGCTTTCAAAACTATCATGACATGTAGAGGAACAACAAGGATTTCAAATCACAAAATGTCAAGAGACTTTTATTTTCAGAACAATTACCCATTACTTGAACATATCCTGACTTAGCCTCATTTTCACCTGAAATTGCGCATATTTCATCATTAAATCCAATGGACATATTCTAGAGACAACTTTAACAATAAAACAAGATTTATTTACAAAAATCACTACAAAATAACCATAAATTGGGGAACTATACAAGTTTTGGAAAATTTTTTCTATACAAAATTTAGTCGTATAATACGACTAACAAACTCCCCCAAATTTACAGTTTTGCTTGTCCTCAAGCAAAGAAAGAACAGTTCACTTGTCGTCAAGTGAAAAGCTACAATGATCACTTAAAAATGGTGTTTGCTTCACAGAGAAATTCAACCATATGAATTGAATATCATGGACTGCTTCAATCAATTGATTTTCACAAACATGCAGCTTTTCAAAGATAGGAACATACACATTAGAATCACATCTGAAATAAGCTAGTAAGGATGGCAGAAATCAAGGAAGGATCATCAACCAAACCTCACAGTCATTGTTTCATTCAAGCTCAAGTGTTTAGGCTCATACCATCATAAACAACTACCACAAGTCCCGACCTTTGCATTTCATCTCATGTCAAACATCAATGAACACACAAAATTGAATCCAAATGACTTTCTAGGCTTGTAATGGGGTTAGGCTTCCAACAAATCATGGTTTTTCTAGGATTCAAAAGCTTAGGTTCTAGGAGAGCATTCATCCATAGATAAACCTTCACTTTTTCATTGATTTACATCCCATACTTGCCTTCTAGTTAGGCACTCAACTTCATTTCATTATTCTGCAGCATACACACTTATTAATTTCATTTGTAATTATAGTTTTTTTTTGAACAAAATATATACAGAGACGTTATATGTTTAAACAGAAATAGTGTGTGTATGTTGTTTACTTTGACCATTTCCATTCTTACCCAATGCCTCCTCCAAATTTGGAACAAATTTACCTTAATAATTACTCCCCCAAATTTGGGACAAATTTGCTTTGACCCCCGCTTCTTGTGGATGATGCTCTCCTACAACCTAAGTCAAGGTAGCAAGAGATAACACTGTATAGGCTCAGGGTTCAATCAATCAATAATTGATTCAGCCCAAACTGGGTACAAGGGATAATTCATTGAAGCACATGGTCAGCTTTTTGGCTAAGTGGCTATCACAATCAAACATGGCCTTCATCATCCTCAATTTCATACATTCAGTCCATATTTCAGAAATTCACGCAAAAATCAGTACTAAATGATAGTCGTTTCTCTCAAAATTTAAGGATCACACTCTCACCGGGATACGATTAATGCATTCCTTCACAATCAATCTGACAAACTTACTAACATTTTCAGTCATACTTCTAATCACATGCTCATTCTCTTCTAATGGCTACAAGCTTGATCAAAATAATTATCTAATCATTCTAATCCATTCAAATCATACAATTGCCCATTCAAATCATTCTCAAACACTTATTTCATGCAAAAAAATCCATTGCATATCATTTTCAATCAATTCCCTGTTAAAACAAGCTTTTTGGTACAAGCAAACAACTCAAAGTTCTGAAATTTAAAGAACTGAAATTAAAATGACTAAACAAAAATCATAAAATAACTAAAAATAAACTAAAATGTTTAAGATGCACAAATTTAAATGTCCTGCTCCTATGGTTGCTCTTGTGCATGCTCATTAAGGTCCAACACCTGAGCAGCTGGTGAATCCTTAGAGATAGGCTGATCTAACTTAGATGCTGGTGCAGATGGTGTGGCATCATTAGGTATGGGTGCTAAGGATGGCTCTGGGATTTGGTTTATAGAAGCATCCTCCTCCTGAGCCATGTGTATACCTGTATCAAAATAAGAAGGCTCGAGAGGGGTTCCCCCTCTACTATTGTTGGCTCCTTAGAAGCAAGCTCCTGGGCTGCGAAGGCCCCACCCCCTCCAAAAGGAGAAGGCTGGGCTCCTGGCCAGGCCACCTGTGCATCAAAATCCTCCATGCTTATGATGGATGGCAAGCCCAACCCCTGAAGGCTCTGCATGATAATGGGCTTCCCCCTATGGATGCTCTGGAGAATGGAGTGCAGCATCTATGGTGTAAATATAAAATCTGATGGTCTTGCAGATATAGGAGCTGGAAGTGGTATCTGTGCAGATGTAGGAGGAATAAATGGAGTCTGAGTGGGAGGTAATGGAGTTGTGGAAGAAGAAGGAGCTGGTGTCTCTGGTGATGAAGTAGCAGGGGCCTCTGATCTCTTACCCCTGGCCTTCCTTTGCCCTCTAAATGTCACTATTGGATCATCAAGATTCCAATAGTTGTTCTTAATATATGCCAAGTTAATGGCAGGGCTCAAGCTTTCCAAGGATCTAGAGTCTGACTGAACTCCTCTGGCCTTGCATAGAGTTGTGATCAAGGCAAGGAATCCAAGTCTAGATGTATCATGCTGTGCAATCAGAGAGATCTGGTGGGAGATGAGGTACCCCAAGTTTATGTCCATCTTCATAATAATACCATAAATCAATTTGGCTCTGTCCAAAGTCACATCAGATGTGTGAGAGGTAGGAATGAGGTTAGAAAAAGAAAGAATGCTCTATGTCTAAGCAAGCATGGTCATATTCTTCCTCAGAATCTTCAAAGGTTGCCCATCTGCATTAAGCTCGAATCCCCTCCCTTGGATATAAAGCTTAGCAGCCAACTCTTGAGGATCAGGCCTCAGGAGTGCAAACCTGGAATAAGTAAATAAGTTCTCCCCCTCCTCCAACACTACAGGGGTCTTCAGAAATGTGTTAAGAGTATCCTCATCAAACTTCACTAAGTGACCTCTCACCCTCACCTGCTTAGGTGATTTATCCTCGGGGTCATAGAGGTTCACATAAAACTCCTTCACAATAGCAATGTCTATGTTACTGTCAGAAAAATCAGTCAGCTTCTCATCCCAATGGCCTTTCTCGAGTTCCTCCTTGAACTCATCAAACTCTGTGTAATGGACTACCACATTCCTCTCTGGTAGTAGCTTTCGTGGCACTACAATGTCAGTGTATCTCTCCCAAGCCTCTTGGGATGTGAATCTGGATCTATCAAATCTAGCTTGGGTAGGTGTAGAGGGTGCTTTCCTCTTCTTAGATGCCATATTCAAAATATAAGGAAAACACAAGAGATTAGTACAAGTTATTTTCACTATAACAGAAAAATAAAACTAAAATTTTGACTGGGCGCTTAGCGCAACATGCTGAGCTTAGTGCACCTTATGAAATTTTACTTAAGCACAACATGCTGGCGCTTAGCTTGAAGACACAGAAAACATTTTTTCTACAGAATAGGCTTAGCGCACAGCTGAGCTTAGCCTAAGTCTACAATTTTCAAAACTAAAAAGGGTTGGAGCTTAACGCAACATGCTGGCGCTTAGCTCAGCCTCAGCCGAAAGACACTCAGGCTTAGCGCACAGGGCGTGCTTAGCCTGACTACAAAAACTTAAAAGACAATGAGGGAGTTGAGCTTAGCGTAGCAGGGCACTTAGGCCAACACACAACAAGGGCTTAGCGCATAGATGTGCTTAGCCTTATTACAAAGGAAAACTTACAAAAGCAAAGTGGCACTTAGCCGTACAGGTCTAGCTTAGCGCTGAACAAAAATTCTCAAAACCCTAAATGTCAGAACACTGGTCTCGCTTAGCACGCAGATACGCTTAGCGGGCTTATCACTTAAGTTCATCAGCAGGGATGAACGCGCTTAGTGCGACATAGTCCGCTTAGCGCGTTCATCTAGAAATCCAAAATTTAAATAGTGGCAATGAACAGGCTAAGCACACAGGCACGCTTAGCGCATTCATCACGATTTACAGATAGAACTTCAGGGCTCTTCACCCCTTTTCAGCCACATTTCCCCTAATGGGCTTCTAGGTTACCTAAATTCCTACATTGACTTAACCCTAAAATTAATAACCTTAACCTAACAACAATTAACTAAGAAAAACAAGAAGTCATCTATCCTAAAGTTTGCAGAATGAAAAATAAAAATAGAAATGTGCTAACTTACATGGATTGTTCTTGAGATGAAGTAAAGATGATGCAGAGAAGCAGTACACACGTAGCAGAAAGTAAAAGAATTTTCTCAAGATTAAAAGGGTGCAGAGGTTTGGGTGCAAAGGTAGCAACCCAAGTGCCTCTGCCTTTGATTTTTAAAAACTAAAATTCGTATGGCGCGCTTAGCGCACTGCTGTGCTTAGCGTGCCAACGTGAAGTTTGAGTTTAAAACCTAAGTGCTTAGCCTAGCCTCGCGCTAAGCCCAACTCGAAGTTGTAAAATCCCATAAGCATCTGGGGCTTAGCGCGGCATGCTGCGCTTAGCGCTTTCTGCAACACCAAATTTTTTCTGCAATATGCGCTTAGCCTAAGATGTGAGGCTTAGCGTACCATCAAGCTTCAACTTACAGAGAGTAGTTCAGGATTAGCGCAATAGGTGCACTAAGCGCACTTCCAAGAGTTCAAAAACCGTAAGAGATTGGCACTTAGCGCCTCCTGGCCTGCTAAGCCCAGCTTAAAAGCTCAAGTTACAGAATGGATGTGGGGCTTAGCGCAGGATAGCGCGCTTAGCGCTGTTACAATGAAATGTTTACAGAGAAGAAGTGGTGCTTAGCGCATCATCCACGCTAAGCCCACAAGTTAAAGTTCAATTACCGCAAAGATATGGGGCGTAGCGCTGTGATGTGCGCTTAGCTGAACTATTCAGCTAACCAATCAGGCGTCTGTGTGCTTAGCGTGAGCAAGCTCGGCTTAGCACGTGAAGACAAAAAAATTCTAAGTCTTTTCCTGTCTATCTCTTCACACAAGCTCACAACACCTTGTTCATTACTAAAAAAGCTGAAATTAATCACAATCACAAGCAAGATATCCTAACTAAATGCAAGAGATAAAAATGAAAAATAGAAAAGGGAAAGAAAAGCTGGGTTGCCTCCCGGTAAGTGCTCTTTTAACGTCACAAGCTTGACGCATCGTCCTATTATCCAGGATCCAATAGAGTTCCTACTTTAAGGACCTTCTTCTGAGGTCTTTTTTCCTCCATCACATGCACTTTAAAAGAGACATTTTGGCTAGATGGATCCTTGTCCTCCTGAAACAAATCAAAGCCAATATTCTGATCTTCTATGCCCATTTGTAGTATCTTCTTTCCCATGTCCACCATGCAGCTTGTAGTAGACATGAATGGGCGGCCAAGAATGAGAGGAATGTTAGGATCCTCTTCTATGTCTATGACAGTGAAATCAGCTGGAAATATAAGGTGTTTAACCTTCACCAAAACATCTTCAATGACTCCATATGGCCTTGTGATGGAGCGGTAAGCTAATTGGAGGGTCATGCGTGTAGGCATTATCTCTATCTCTTTAAGTCATCAGCACATGGAAAGAGGCATTAAATTAATACTAGCTCCCAAGTCTATGAGAGCTTTGCCTACAAAAATCTCACCAATAGAACACGGTATCGTGACAACTCTAGGATCTTTTTGCTTGGGTGGAAGAATGTGTTGAATCATAACACTACAATTACCTTCCATAGCAATTCTGTCACTATGAATGTACCGGTTCTTCTTAGTTAGCATATCCTTCAAAAATTTGGCATAGAGGGGCATTTGCTGAAGTGCTTCTCCAAATGGCAAAGTAATTTCCAGTTTCTTGAAGATTCAAGAAATCTGGTCAAATGTCGCTCTTTATCTTTCCGAGAGGGTACCAATGGATAAGGTACCTCCTTGCATTCAATAGGAGTAGCCTCTTTCTTTTTTTTTTTCTAAGTTAGCCTCACTCTTGCCCTTTCTTCTTTTCAATCTCAACAACCTTCTCTTTTTGTTTTTCATTTTCTTCTTTTTCTTTTATTTCTTTTCTTTTTTTTCCTTCTTCTTTATTTTCTCTTGACAATCTTTTATTGGTGTCTTTCCTTCTTCATCACCTTCTGCTTCCACAACAATTTCTTCAAGTTCAACTAAATCGTTAACCGGTTTAAGTGTCGGCTCAGCTGCTAGCTGTTGTTTATGTTCCTCCATCTTCTTCTTAGCTTTTCTTTCATCCACATGGGTTGCCATTCCGCTCCTAGTCATCACAGCCTTGCACTCTATTTAGGATTTTTCTCTGTGTTTGCTGTAAAGCTGTTTGATGATCTTTCAGCTAATTGCTTTGCAAGCTGGCCCACTTGGACCTCCAGATTCTTTATGGCAGACTCTGTGCTCTTCTGGTTAGACATAGAAACCTGCATAAATTGAGCTAGAGTCTCTTCCAGCTTCGTGGTGCGATCATAGAGACTAGGCCCTTGTTGTTGCGGCCTTATGGATGATCCCCCCTGGTCTCTATTGAATTGATTCCCAGAATGGTTCCTCCATTGTCCCTGTTGTTGGTTGTATTGTTGTTCATGTTGGAATCCAGAAAATCCACTTGCATTAAAATTATTTCTGGGCTGGTTCCCCATGTAATTGACTTCATGTGTGACTTGTTCTTCATTAGGGATACAACATCTAGATTCATGAGCTCCACCATAAATTGTACATCTTGCAACCTGCAAAACAGAAGAATGTGAAGTGTTTGTAGAATGAATTTGAGTTGGCAACTTACTTAGTGTTTTAGTCAATGCCTCAAGTTGCTTAGATAGCAACTTGTTCTGTGCCAACAATGCATCTTGTGAGGTTAGCTCCAATAAGCTCTTTTTAGTAGGAATGTGGGCTTTATCTCTCAGAATAGAAATGTCACTTGCAGCCATATTTTCAATGAGATCCATGGCTTCTTCAGGGGTCTTCAACTTGATTTTTCCCCTGCAGAGGCGTCCAACAGCTGCTTGGACTGTGGTCTTAACCCATCTATAAAAATGTTGATTTGTATCGGTTCTGAGAATCCATGAGTGAGGGTCCTTCTCAATAAACCACAGAATCTTTCTAAGGCCTCACTCAGAGATTTATCTGCAAATTGGTGAAAAGAAGAGATGACGGCTTTGCCTTCCGCAGTCTTAAACTCAGGAAAATATTTCTTTAGAAATTTCTCCACAACTTCATCCCATGTCTTAAGACTGTTGCCTTTGAATGAATGAAGCCACCTCTTAGCTTCTCCAGAATAGTGAGAATGAAAACAAGCTCAATTGGATTGCATCTTCAGGCACACCAGCTAGCCTAATAGTATTGCATATTTCAATGTAAGTGGCTAGGTGCACATATGGGTCTTCATTTGGTAAACCATGAAATAAATTATTCTGAATGAGCTGAATCAATGATGGTGGATATGTAATGGTTTGTGCTTGAACTTCTGGTTGTGCAATGCTGGTGAAAAATGTGGCACATTAGAACTTGAATAATCCTCCAGTGTTACTCTTCTTGGCTCTTCAGCCATGATTGTATCTTCAACAGGTTCTATATGAGAACGCCTTCTTTACTTTTATTGCACTTGTCCAATTTTATTGATTGTTTTGATTGCTCTTGATCTTGTGATTGTGCTACATTGAGGACAATGTGTTGTTTAAGTGTGGGGGGGGGGGGAGATTGTTCTTTATTTTTGGTTTTCTAGGTTAATTTTGTTATTTTGGTTTTATGTTTTGTGTACAACATTGCATGTTTCTCTTTGAATTTTGGGTTATGTACAGGTAATGGGTAATTGTTTTTGAAATAGGAGTTTCTTGGCATTTTGTGAATTGAACCCTTGTTTTTCTCTACATGTCAAGTTAGTTTTGAAAGTTCGAATTGAAAGTGATAAATTTACCCTTGGTGAGAATTTGAGCCATCATCATTTATTTTATTCGGTGTGTTTTGCCCCACTGATTGCTTGCACAAAGCCTTGGCTTCACTCTTGTTGATACTTCTTGCTTCACATGCATGTTGGGAGATGATTTAGGCATTTTGTTCTTATAAGCCTCTAGCCAAATGAGCCTACCTTGAATTAATTCCTTTGATAGCCCCTCTGAGCCTATGTTTCCCTTTCTTTGTTTTGAAGCTCATTACAAGCCTTAAGTGAAAAACCATGATTTCACCCTACCCTTAAGGAATTTTGGAGCTTTGGAATTGTTTTGGGAATAAGTGTGAGGGGGGTATGTTTCATTGGATGATATGTTTTTGTTGGCCATGTTTGATGATGTATTTTGGCCATGCTTGATGTATATACATATATTGCCTAATTGTTGCTTTATTTTCAAATGCTTTCAATTGCTACTATTCACGTTCAAAAAAAAAAAAACAAAAGAAAAAAAAATAGAAAAAGAATGAAGTTGAATAAATGAGGTCTTGGTTTGAAGAATTGGATTGGTTTGAGGACTTGGTTGATTTTGTTTTGGTTTTACTTTTTAAAGCTTAATTTGTAATTTTGGTTTGAGGACTTGCCAAGTCTATGTGGTGTTTGTTTTCATGGGTGCTTTGAGAGTAAACGGTAGCCTAGACACTTGAGAGATAGAGTGCATATCTTGTGAGGCTTGATCACTTTTCATTCTTGAGCTGATTGACTATCTTGCCATGTTTGAGATGTTTGGATGATTTTCATGATGGCCTTGATTCTTTAACTCTTTACGTGTTGGATGTTACCCATTCTTTTCATTCCTTGAGATTCATTGAGAAATATGTAATTGTTTTTGTGTTTGTTTATTTCTCTTTAATGTCTCTGGATTTCTTCCTTGCTTTGCTTTTTGATTTTGCCCAGGAGTGCAAAAGGCTAAGTGTCAGGGATTTGATGTGTCATTATTTTCTCCTATTTCTTGACCCTTTTTGTCACTATTTTAATTACTGATTAGCCTTAATTGTCAAATTAATTATGCAGTTTTATCGTTTGGGCCTACTGGACTAATTTTGTGTTTTTAATTTAATTTCAGGAGAATTATAAGCAATTAGACTTGAATCTGGAATTGGGCTTGGACTTGAAGAGAGCAGACAATTTTATTTTATCAAATCTTATCTTATCCATATTTTATCTCATCTAGATATTATTTCATCCAATCTTATCTTATCTTATAAAGATTTTATTTCATCTAGATTTATTTTATCAAATCTTATCTTATCTTGTCCAGATTTTATTTTATTTATGGGCTTGGACTTAAAATAGATTTTTAAGCTTTGGGGCTGAGAACCTATATAACAGCACCAAGGTTTTAGTTTTAGGAGTCTTTTCGTTTTGGGAAAAAGAATAATTTTAGGTTTTGCAATTCCAGTTTTTACTATTCACGTAGCAATAAAATTTCGTTTTCTGCTTCAATCTGCAATTTCGTTTTCTACTGATTAATGGAAGGCTAAGTCTCCAGCGTTGTTTTCTCTTGAGGATCAAGCACAACTCTCTTAGAGGTTTTATTATTACTATTGAATTTTGCTCAGTTTTTCCTCTTCACCAATTACATTGTATTTGTTGCTATTAATCCATGCATGCTTAGTGCTCGATTAATTACGTTCATGCTTAATGATCAGTTTCGTTCATGATTAATTGGTGTATGTGTTGCTTAATCACATAATGACAGCCTTATGTTAATTTTCGCTTAGTAATTTAATTTAAGGTTGGATTAAGTGGTTGAACTGATTAAGGATAAATTCTCGTAACCTAGGTGTCGCAACCTACCCTTTGGCGGGAGGGCGACGCGGGGCTCGCAGGTGCGTCTTCCAAGAAAGGAAAATTGCCAGAGTCGCCACCAACGTTTATTCGAGGAAAACGTCGGAAAAACCGGAAAAGGTACGGTCTACGAACTTTAATCGTGAAAGGTTTGGGACTTGTTTTTACGCATGGGGAAGGTATTAGCACCCCACGCGTCCGTCACAAGGGATGGCAGTCTTTGATCGAGTGTGCAAACATGAATTCAATTTGTTTTATTTTCCCTTTTACGTTTTTATGTCTTTTTATGCCTTTTGTATTTTTTTATCTTTTTGTGGTCGACAAGGGTGTTTCCCTTGCTCCTACGTATTCCTCAATTGTGATAAGGAAATCAGACCTACGTAGTTCTTTGAGAACTGAACGTTGGTTAAGTTGTTTTTATCTTTTTTTGCAAGATATATTTGACCAAACAAAAGTCGTTTAAGGCATTGGACCATTAAACAATCTTTTGATTTTGAAAGGAGAGAAACGTTAAGGCGTTGGACCATTAACAATCTCTTGGGGGTGGTCGACAAAAGCGGGGCTTTTGCTTCTACGTATCCTCAATTGCGATGAGGAAATCAGACCTACGTAGTTCTTGCAAAAGGGGTGAATCAAGTGATTCTTTTTACTTGGAAGGTGGTCATTTAAGGCGTTGGACCTTAAATGATCCATTTTACTTGGTGAGAAAAGCTAAGCCGTTGGACCTCTAACCATCTCACGAGGTCGACAAAAGCGGGGCTTTTGCTCCTATGTATCCTCCATCGAAGAGGAAATAAGACCTACGTAGTTCTCGCGAAGGCAGTAAAATGATGTGTTGATTTTTATGCTTTTGAACGGTCTGTGTTAACCGATAAAAGCAAAGAGGACCGTTTAAGGCGTTGGACCTTAAAACGGTTTTCAGTGATTTTTGTGGACAAAGCTTGATTTGTGAGTTGATTTTAGCTTTAGTTTCACTTTGGTTATTAGTCAATTCATTCAAGGAAACTTCCAAAGAAAAACATCCGATTGATTTTTTTTATTATTTTATTTAAAGTTATTTTGATTATTTTATTATTATTTTGCCTTTTTTTGGTTTAACCGAGGTTACAGCGTGAACGATCGGTTAGATTTTGTTTTAACAGTGATTAAATGAGATTACAACGCAAATGATCGGTTGAAATTCATTTCATCATTTATTAGGCGACAAAACGGCTTAAATGATCGGTTAAAGATCGTTAAAAATGGAAGAAAAGAAATCGAAATTGAACGAAATAAAGATGAAAGCAAAAAAAAAAAGAAATGAATTAAAGTCTCGGATTTGGAAACTTACTAGTTGAAGAACGAAGAACAGATGAAGAACGGATGAAGAACGGAGGAAAACCTTCACGGATTTGCTTACGGAAACATTTAGGAAGCATTACGGAAGTACCTCGGCTTGGATTTTCTTCACGGAAATAATTTTTTTCACCCAAAATAGCTGAAATGCATAGCCGATCAGGGACCCTTGGAACAACCCTTTTTTGCTTTTATAGGAAATAGGGGGAGGAGGTTGCTGCCTAGCTTGCCCAGGCAAGCTGGGTTGCTTCCTCTAGAAGCAATCCTGCTTCGAAAATACTCTGGAAAGCCCAAATTCAAAATTTCAAAATTGTTATTTGCACCCCTTATTTTGATAAGTTCACCCCCTTCTTTCGTAATTTATGGAAAAGTTACGGAAGCCTATAGGACTTAACTTTCTTCTTTTTTTTCTCTTCCTTCTCACCCATATTAAGTGAAATATGCTTATTTGGGGTTATGGGAATTTTACGGAAGCATTACGGGAGTCCCGGAAGCCATTTTTTAACAAAACGTGGGAGGTGGTTGCCGCCCAGCATGCCCAGGCGAGCTAGGTTACTTCCACCTTAAGCAAGGAAATGCCCAGAATCCTCTAGAAGGGCCCAGATTTGAAAATTGCTATATGCACCCCTATTTTACTAAATACACCCCCTTTTCCCCTTTTATGCTGATTCTTTTTCCGTAACGTTACGGAACCTCACGAATTACGTGACGATACTTGTTTTCTTTTTGTAATGTCACGAAACTTTATGGATTACGCAACCATCCCCTCTTCGGCTTCTGAAATGTTACGGAACTTTACGGATTGCGCAATAATGTTTCCTTTCGACTCCCAACATGTCATGGAACTTCATGTATAGCTTAACGATGGGTGTCAAGTTCCTCAAAGTGGTCAAGCGAAGGTTGCATGCCATCAAACAATGGTCCCCGAACGAAATTAGGGTATGACAGTTGCCCCTCTTTACTTACCTTTTATCGAAGATAGGAGGAAAATAAAGATAAGACATTGATTTCGTCTGTCTTAGCCTTTTTCGTAATTAATCTATGATGATTCCCGAAGGCCATCCTTTGCCCATCATGGGGATTTAATTGATCTTAATCACAATAGTTCCAACCAAAACGATTTGAAATAATTAGCTCTCGTCTCTCCTTCTTTTCTCTCTGCACAACACAAAACAAACGAAAAATAACATAATATACACGTATACACATTTTTGGTGAAGAAACCGATTGGGAAAATAACAAAAACTGTATTTTTCCCTCACCGGGGGCTTCGTACTTGATAACGGAAGACGCATGAACAACGCTAGGCAATCAATTCATGGGACTCCGGACTCAATGATGGAGGATGCACAAACAACACTAGGCTATCAATACGTGGGGCTCCGGACTTGATGGTGGAGGATGCACGAACAGCGCTAGGCAATCAATTCGTGGGGGTCCGGACTCAATGATGGTGGAGGATGCATGAACAGTGCTAGGCAGTCAATTCATGGGGCTCCGGACTTGATGATGGAGGATGCACGAATAGCGCTAGGCAATCAATTCGTGGGGCTCCAGACTCAATGATGAAGGATGCATGAACAGCGCTAGGCAATCAATTCATGGGGCTCCAGACTTGATGGTGGAGGATGCATGAACAACGCTAGGCAATCAATTCATGGGGCTCCGGACTTGATGGTGGAGGATGCATGAACAGCGCTAGACAATCAATTCATGGGGCTCCGAATAAGATTTGATGGTGGAGGATGCACGAACAGTGCTAGGCAATCAATTTGTGGGGCTCCAGACTCGATGGTGGAGGATGCATGAACAACGCTAGGCAATCAATTCATGGGGCTCCGAATAAGATTTGATTTTATGACTGAATGGTCCACCGGGTTCTTTCACCTAAAAGGCGAACATGCTTTAGCAAGGAAAAATAAATCATTCACGAGAGCACCATATTTTAGAGAAACAATATGCTTATGCCAAAATAGTTTTCCTTGTAACCGAAATGAAGGGTAGGATGTCAACATTTAGCTTTTAAATGAACATTCAAGGGAAATGTCGGGTCAAACTGAAACTGGGAATAAAATCACTCATAGTGTATAAAAATTCACACAGGTAAGTGTTTTACCCTAATTCCAAACCATAGCTGCACCATGACTTTATTTTGCACATGATTTCTTATTGAACCAAAAGATTACACGCGCGATCATTGATCAATAGGATTTTCTCGAGGGTAGTGTTTTTGGAGAGGAAACTGGGTGTTTCAGTCTTTTCCTCTTTGTTTATGTGGGGCTAGATATCGCCAGTTGGGAGCGACCTTGAATGGCAATCGTAAAGGAAGAATCACTTCAAAATGGGTTTTCCCTTTGTCGGCAGTCATTTGCCTCGCCGAAAATTTATCTGGTCCGAAGACCTTCTGTTCTCTTTCTTGGTTTCCTTTATTGATCGGGAATTATTCTGTTTTCCTCCGATCTTTTCCTTTTTACTTTCTTCCGATCTTTGATCGGGAATCCTTCTTTTCCTTTCTTTCTCTTTTTTTTTCTTCCGATCTTTGATTGGGAATTCGGGTTTTAGCATTCGTTATTCGCTCTCCCTTGAGGAGATTCTGCAGTCCTCATCTTCGGGGGAAAGGATGAGGATTCTCTTCATGGGCCAAGGTTCAAGGTAGCTTAAGGTTGTGTCTCAACATGGTCTTTTCATCGTGCGTGCCCGATTTTGATATTTGGGGCAAAACAAATTCATGTGTCAGGTTGTCGGTTTCAGGTTAAACTCCCATATTATTTCCACGAGGCGCGCGTAACAATGATGATTTGGAAACAACGCGCAAAATTAGTCATGCATATAGCTAGATGGGTACTCAAGCATCCAGCTTATGGCATTATGATACTAAGGCTTAGGATTTACGCAAGTAGACCCAACGTTTCCAAATTATGTTCTTTCATTGGTTCAACGAATCCAACCATTCTTATCTCGGTTATTTTGGAAATAAACTCTTAGCGTTAATTTCTTGTTTCCAAAAGATATGTTTGCTCTCTACGAATGATTTGTGCTTCCTATGACCATAACATGCCGACCTTCGAGGTCTTTCTTTCTCTTTTCTTTTTGTTTCATTTTTTCTTATGCATGTTCGCAAAAAACTATACATCCATCGCTATCTATGAGAAAAGCTTTTTTTCTCTGTACACCTACGTTCCTATACACGAAAAAAAACTTTTTTCTCTATATACACACGCATTGAAAAACTCTTTCTCTCTATACCGACATGGTCTATATAAAATCTTTATTCCTTTTCAAAGATTCCTTTTCCCCTTTTCAATATACATTCGTTGTTTATATAAAAATTTTCTTTATATACACTCATTGCTCATATACAAGAATTTCTTTTCACACATTGTTTATATACAAAAATTTCTTTTCTTTTCTTTATATACAAATATGACATTTTGTTCACAACGTCTCTTTCTTTTCTCTATTCTTGGCGTTGTTACGAAGTTTGTTCATTTTATTTTAGGATGACGTTCCTAAACGAAAAATCTACACAATTCTGGAACTTCAACAAATATTATCTACAATAACAAAATAAGCACTAATGCAACAATCCAAACAAAATGTATGCACAAAACAAATGACAATAAAAAAAAACAACAAAAACAAACGTTAGTCCCTCAAGTCATAGAAACAAGATAACATACAAATGATAAATGATGAAACATAAAAATGAAAGGAATACGAATCTGGGGATCCCACGGTCATGTGGCTCCGCATGCCACCGGACTCTTGGGTCACGGTAACAAAAGGTGGGGTGGTCGACAAATGCAGGGCTTTTGCTCCTACGTATCCTCAATTTGTGATGAGGAACTCAGACCTACGTAGTTCTTGATAACTGTGAGACTAAAATAGTCTCGGTGTTTTTTTTTCCACTAAAATGCGAACATGTTTTAGTAAAGAAACAAAATCTCCAACTGATCAGAGCAACATATGATTTTTTTTATAAAAAAACAATGTGTCTATTGGGGAAGGAGAGTATGCTGGTGAAAGTTTCTCATAACCATAAATGAGATTTTGGATGTTAGCATTTCGTTTCTAAACGACCATTTAGAAGAAACACTGGGTTCAACAAAAATAGAAGAAAATCACTCAAAGTGTATCAACCTCACACAGGTAAGTGTTTCATCCTAATTCCGAACCATAGATATGTCATGACTTGATTTTGCAAATCATTTCCTATCAAATCAAAGATTACATGCGTGATCATGGATTAATAGGACTTCTTCTTGGGAATGGGTTTTTTTGGTGGGAAATTTGGCTTCGAGTGTTTTTGGCCTTTTCCTTTTCTGTTTTTGTTTAGTGTGAGGCGAACAAGTCACCGACACACAGGATTTTGGTTGGCAATCAAAGGGAGATGACCACTTTAGGTCGTTGTTTCCTTTCTTTTCTTGTTTACTTGGTGACAATTCTGTATTGTTCAGATATTGTCTGGTCCAAAGACCTTTCTGCATATTTCTTCTGTTTTCTTTCGATCCTTGATTGGGAATTTTCTTTCTTTTTGCTTTCTCTCAATTTTTGGTTGAGAATTTTCTCTTTTTGCTTTCTTCCGATTCTTTTGATCAGGAATTTTATCCTTTTCTCTCTTTTTTTTTGTTTTCTTTCGAGGTCAAGGATTGACATTCTCACCCTGGGTCAGGGTTTGGCTAGCGGTTTGGGGATAAAGGGGATGTCCCACATTATTTCCATGACACACATGCAATAATAATGATTAGGAAATTTCATGCAAAAATTGGTCTTGCATGCACCCATGTGGACACTTAAGCATCAAGTTTTTATGGTCACGTGATACTAGGGTTCAAGATTCATTTTTCCTATTTAAGTCAACCCAGTATTTCCAAAACATGTTCTTTTATGAATTAATGCATTCATTTGAGTCTATTTTGGGCGTTTGGGAAAATTTTCACAGCATTCACCCTTCAGGTGCATACACATTTTTTTTCAAAAACTGGTTATGATTAGTGAAATTTTTTTCAAAGAAAAGCTGGAAGTTATCTCTTTTCAAAAGCGTGCTGGCTTTTCAGTCAAAAGATATATTTTTTGTTTGCTTTTTGTTTTTTTTCCTCTTTTTTTTAACAGCTTGTAACCTGGACACGGTTGATGCTCGAGATCACATCTTTTTTTTTCGAAAAAGGCGTGCGAAAGAAAGTGCACAAGACCTACACATTTTTTTTTGCTACCTAAACATGTGTATATTTTTGTGAGGTATTTTTGCTATATACATGCATATCCAAGGTATCTTGCTACCTAAACATACATATATATATTGTGAGGTATTTTTGCTATATACATGCATATCTAAGGTATTTTCACTACCTAAACATACATATATATATTTTGTGAGATATGTTTTTGCTACATACATGCATATCTAAGGTATTTTCACTACCTAAACACACATACATATATTTTGTGAGGTATGACTACCTTACGAGCTTGTGCTTGTTTTATTTATATTCCTAGGATCATGAGCAACTAGATGTGTCCTACTATGACTTGAGAAACAAAGGTGATCAAATAACAAGCATAAATTAAAAAGGTACTAGGTTGCCTCCTAGTAGCACTTCTTTGACGTCTTGAGCCCTCTGAAGGCGAGGGCGTGTAGTCCTCGGAAGGTGAGGGTACTAGTACCCAAGGGTCCACCCTTTTGAGAAAGCAAGAGATTGACTCATTGAAAGGGCCGGTCATCCCAAATTCCAAAAGATGGGACATTAGGTGTAGGAAATCTACGCAGTTAACATGATTTTTAGGGATGCAGATGTATGCAACCTTTGAAATTTGGTAAATATGGACTTCATATGAAACAATGCAATGCAACGGAAAGTTGTACAATGTTCATGACATTCTTTCTCTATTTTTTATTTTGATTTTGATTTAACTTTTTTGGAAAACACAGATTGACTGTCCTTTTGAAAGAGGTGATAATTCATGCAACCTTATCCTATATTTTACAAATCTCTCCGGGAACTCCCTCAAAGTGTATGTTCTGTTTGATTTAGTCACTTGACCATTTTGGAGTGACGACAATGGACTTTTTTGATGTTTAATCAATCCATTGAAATGCCAGGGTTTGTCCCCCTTTTTTTTTGTTTAAAAACATCGACGAGTGAGAACTTTTGATCTGCCCCTAGGTTCGCTTGAGGCTCATGCACGGTGCCCCTCATTGCCCCAGTGTAGGGCTTTGAGGTACCAATTGTTATCTTTCGTCATGACCTTGTAGCAAGGGAGAATGAAAGAAGCGGTCGATTCTTGCAAAAAGAATTTTCCAAGGACAAGAAATAGTTGAAGGATTTTTTTCAGTTGATGGATTAAGTCAAATGACTCCTATTCTAGATAACTCACTTCTCTCTAAAAAAGACAAACTTTCTAGAATGATAAAATGAGGTCACATGAACGTCTATATTTTTACTTGAAAACACAGCCAATCAAATGTTTTTTTTATTTTTATTTTGAAACTTATTTTTGCTTTACTTGTCGTTTTACGACACACTCACCAAATGTGTAGCACGAGTAATTTCTGATTGAACGGTCTAGGAAGTCCAAACTTAGGAGTGCAGGTTGCTTGAGCAAACAGACCAATGGCTTGCACCCACATTCCGGTGAAAGTTGAATAAGCAAAGATGCGTTTGTGAGAGGATGAGGGACAAAGATATCAAATTTATCCATTTTATTTAGCATTGTAACTGTGGTTTACAATAATGATATAAACTTGAAAATCCTTATGAGTCATTAGAGACATCTAACAACAGCTTTCAAAATTGCCCCATGTGTGGCATCTCTTGTCAATGTTAGGATTTACACGCGACTATCCTTAAATTTCAACGAGCCCACATCAATTAGACCTTGCACCTTACGCTTCAGGGCCCTACAATGCTCAATGGAACGCCCCGGGGCTTCTCCATGACAAGCACACGTTGCGTTCGAGTCGTATTCTCGAAGAAATGGAGGTTGATGAACCTTGGCTGGGTTTATGGATACCATTGAATTATCAAGTAGATATGGGAGCAAGTCAGCATAGGACACCAGAATTGGGGTGAATTCTACAGGCTTTTTCGCTGCAAAATTCATTCCTTGGTTCTTGTTTTGGTTTGTGCTAAAGGTGGTGTTCGTCATTGGAAGTGCGGTAGACAGGCTTTGTGGTTGATTTAGGGATGGCCTTTGTGGATAACTGGGTGGTGGGTAAGGAGAAGGTTTGTTATTGGCTGAGTAATGACATTGTTGGGTTGGTGGGAAACTTGGCTGTATAGGAATGACAGTCACAGCATGGGTTTCTCCCTCATTCTCACCCTCTTCATTTTGCCCCAATTTTTTTTGCATTTATCAAAGCATGATGATCAAATTTGCCTCTTTTCAGACCCACTTCAATCATTTCACCAGCGAAGACCAAATCCGCAAAGCTTGAAGGTGTGTAACCCACCATTTTCCATAATAGAACACTAGTAATATGTCTACTATCATTGTTATTATTTCTTTCTTTGTCATTGAGGGAAACACTTGGGCTGCCAGATCCCTCCACCTTTGGGTGTATTCTTTGAAAGATTCGTGCCCCCTTTTTGCACATGTTCTGTAGTTGCATCCTATCCAAAGCCATTATACTGACACTGCCTAACGAAGGCAACCATTAGGTCCTTCCAAGAATGGACTCGGGAAGGTTCCAAGTTAGTGTTCCAGGTAACAGCAACCCCAGTAAGACTTTCTTGGAAGGAATGTATCAGCAATTCCTCATCTTTTGCGTATGCCCCTATCTTCCGACAATACATCTTTAGATGGTTCTTGGGGCAAGTAGTCCCCTTGTACTTGTCAAAGTCCAGCACCTTGAACTTGGGAGGGGTGATGATATTGGGTACTAGGAACAACTCTTCTAAGTTAGCAAAGGCATAATCTTCACCTCCTTCAATGGCCCTGAGCCTTTCCTCTAGATGATCCAACTTTCCCATTTCTGCCATAGCATGAGGGTTTTTACATGTTGTGGAATGCAAGAGGCTTAGTTGTGGGTGATACTGAGGGCCCTCCAAAGTGTTTTGCAGGGGTATACCACCAATTGCTTGCCCTTCAGTGGCATATCCGAGGCAAGGCTCGAAGTCGGCTAGATTGTGGTGGGGAATTTCATGTGTCTCCCCCACGGTTTAAGAGACATGTGCATGATCAGTTTGGGGTTGTTGGCTCTCAATGGGTATAGGAGCGGAGTTATTGACATTCTCATTGGGAGTGTACGCCATATTGGGTGGCGTATAGTTGGGAGGCAAGGCATATGGCGGGAAGGCGTGCTCGTTTTGAATTTGCACATCATGGGGTCGTCCGTACTTCCCAAATCTTTGCCCACCATATCTGAGGTTGGATGATTCATTTGGTTGAGATCAGATGGGGGCATCAGGTTCACCTTAGCAACAGCCCTGGTAGTGGCAACTGCAACCGCATTGGCTTCCATTATCTTCTTCATGCTCATCATGGTCTCCATCATTGTGGCCATTTGCTCTTTCATGACCTCCATGTTGGCCTTCATCTGCTCTTGCACCTCCTTTACTTCACCCATTACTCTAGCTCTAGCACGGGTTCGGTAAGGGTACCGTAAAGTGTGTTCTTTTCTTTTTGATAACAATGATTAAGTTCTTTTTTTTCAAGGAAAGAATGCAACGAGCAATGCAACCAATGAAAAGCACGGATGTATGCGAGTGATGCACAGTATTGCGAATTTTTATACAGGACATGGGGTTGAATCAATTTAGATTTTCAACATGGTCCATGACATCTTTGTCAAGGTGAAACTGGAAGTAACAAGGACATCAATAATCCTAAATATGTTTGGCAGTAGACAAAGCAGTGATGTAACTCGATCCATCTTTTGCCCCAATTTTTGCAAGATGGTTACTTCCATATTTCAACTTGACTTGATGAACCTTTTCGTAAAAGCATGAGCTTGGTTCAACCCTATAATCCAAGGAATGACAATTCTGATCACCAATACTTCAACAACATTTCATAGGGATGAATGACTCGGGCATACTTTAAGCTATGCATGGAAAATGTAATTATGAAATTGAGATGCACGGGAGGAACCAAAAGGCCTTTTAATGATAATTCCCAAGGTAGTCATATCTCTCTTGATGGTCTCTAGAGGTATCATCCCCTTCGAAGAACATATTGCGGCAGTAGGGACTACTAGCAACAATATGTTATCCAAGAGAAAAACTCTAGATGAGGGTTCACTGTAATCAAGCAAGTCGGAGACCTAGCATGACCACAAATTTACCTCCACTCCTTATGTTCCCATGGACCCGGGTATAGGGCCCCTTTTCAACTCACCGTGTGTGCAAATAGTGTTGGTGTTTGTGTGCATCAAATGAATAAATATTTACCTCATGCATACATTTTAAAACACACTAAAAGCATCAAAAGAGTTTATATATACAAGAACATAAGAAAAAAAAGACAAAGAAAAAGAACAAAAGGGAAGTCATAGTAAGGAAAGCACACTGATTGATTGGCCTAACTCTCTAACAATAGTCCTAGTGGAGTCGCCAACTGTCGCAACCTACCCTTCGGCGGGAGGGCGACGCGAGGGCTCACGGGTGAGTCTTCCAAGAAAGGAAAATGCGCGGAGTCGCCACCAATGTTTATTCGAGGAAAACGTCGAAAAAATCGGAAAATGTGTGGTCTACGAACTTTAATTGTGAAAGGTTCGGGAGTTGTTTTTACGCATGGGAAAGGTATTAGCACCCCACGCGTCCGTCACAAGGGACGACAGCCTTTGATCGAGTGTGCAAACATGACTTCAATTTGTTTTATTTTCCCTTTTACGTTTTTATGTCTTTTTATGCCTTTTGTATTTTTTATCTTTTTGTGGTCGACAAGGGTGTTTCCCTTGCTTCTACGTATTCCTCAATTGTGATAAGGAAATCAGACCTACGTAGTTTTTTGAGAACTGAACGTTGGTTAAGTTTTTTTTATCTTTTTTTGCAAGATATATTTGACCAAACAAAAGTTGTTTAAGGAATTGGACCATTAAACAATCTTTTGATTTTGAAAGGAGAGAAATGTTAAGGCGTTGGACCATTAACGATCTCTTGTTTTTTTGAAAGGAGAGAAACGTTAAGGTATTGGACCATTAACGATCTCTTGGGGATGGTCGACTTGCGGGGCTTTTGCTCCTACGTATCCTCAATTGCGATATGGAAATCAAATCTACGTAGTTCTTGCAAAAGGGGCGAATCAAGTGATTCTTTTTACTTGGAAGGTGGTCATTTAAGGCGTTGGACCTTAAAATGATCCATTTTACTTGGTGAGAAAAGCTAAGGCATTGGACCTCTAACCATCTCACGAGGTCAACAAAAGCGGGGCTTTTGCTCCCACCTATCCTCCACGAAGAGGAAATCAGACCTACGTAGTTCTCGCGAAGGAAGTAAAATGATGTGTTGATTTTTATGCTTTTGAACGGTCCTTGTTAACAGATAAAAGCATAGAGGACCGTTTAAGGCGTTGGACCTTAAAACGGTTTTCAGTGATTTTTGCGGACAAAGCTTGATTTGTGAGTTAATTTTAGCTTTAGTTTCACTTTGGTTATTAGTCAATTCATTCAAGGAAACTTCCAAAGAAAAACGTCCGATCGATTTTTTTATTATTTTATTTAAAGATATTTTGATTATTTTATTATTATTTTTCCTTTTTTTGGTTTAACCGAGGTTACAGCATGAACGATTGGTTAGATTTTGTTTTAACAGTGATTAAATGAGATTACAACGCAAATGATCAGTTGAAATTCATTTCATCATTTATTAGGCGAGAAAACGGCTTAAACGATCGGTTAAAGCTCGTTAAAAACGGAAGAAAAGAAACCGAAATTGAACGAAATAAAGATGAAAGCCAAAAAACAAGAAATGAATTAAAAGTCTCGGATTTGGAAACTTACCCGTTGAAGAACGAAGAACAGATGAAGAACGGATGAAGAACGGAGGAAAACCTTTACGAATTTGCTTACGGAAACATCTCGGAAGCGTTACGAAAGAACCTTGGCTTTGATTTTCTTCACAGAAACAATTTTTTTTCACCCAAAACAGTTGAAATGCATAGCCAGGGGGATCAGCGACCCTTCGAACAACCCCTTTTTGCCTTTTTATAGGAAAAAGGGAGAGGAGGTTGTTGCCCAGCTCACCCAGGAAAGCTGAGTTGCTTCGTCCAGAAGCAATCCTGCTTCGGAAATACTCTTGAAGGCCCAAATTCAAAATTTCAAAACTGCTATTTGCACCCCTCATTTTGATAAGTTCACCCCCCTTCTTTTGTAATTTACGGAAAAGTTACAGAAGCCTATAGGACTTAAATTTATTCTTTTCTCTCTTCCTTCTCACCCATATTAAGTGAAATATGCTTATTTGGGGTTATGGGAATTTTACGGAAGCATTACGGGAGTCCCGGAAGCTCCGGAAGCCATTTTTCAACAAAACAGGGGAGGTGGTTGCCGCCCATCTCGCCCAGGCGAGCTAGGTTGCTTCCACCTTAAGCAAGGAAATGCCCAGAATCCTCTAGAATGGCCCAAATTTGAAAATTGCTATTTGCCCTCCCCCATTTTACTAAATACACCCCCTTTGCCCCTTTTTTGTTGATTCTTTTTCCGTAATGTTACGGAACCTCACGAATTACGTAACGATACTTGTTTTCTTTCCGTAATGTCACGAAACTTTATGGATTACGCAACCATCCCCTCTTCGGCTTCTAGAATGTTACAGAACTTTACGGATTGCACAATAATGTTTCCTTTCGACTCCCGACATGTCGCGAAACTTCACGGATAGCTTAACGATGGGTGTCAAGTTCCTCGAAGCGGTCAAGCGAAGGTTGCATGCCATCAAACAATGGTCCCCGGATGAAATTAGGGTATGACACTAGGATAAGAGACTTGCTTGTGAATCAAGGGGAAACAACATGTTTTAATTCTGTTATTTTCTAATTAAAATTTGCTCGTTTTTTACTCAAACCTGTGGGTGCTTTAGAATGCAGTGTAAAAATGTGGAAAAGACAACAGTTATTACATTTTACACAGTTCAATAAATGCACACACAAAGTTTCACAATTCCACAATTCCTTAAAATAGGCCTAGCTCACAAATAATCCCTAGTGGAGTCGCCAACTGTTGCAACATGCCCTTTTGCGGGCGAGCAAAGGCGAGGCTCACGGGTGCGCTTTCCAAAGGAGGAAAGATGCGCGGAGTCGCCACCAACGTTTATTTGGGGAAAACGTCGAAAAAACCGAAGGAAACCGGTCAAAAAATGAAAATTCTAAGTTCGGGAGTTGTATTTACGTTTGAGGAAGGTATTAGCACCTCTCACGTTTGTCTCAAAGGACAACAACCTATTTTTAGAATTGTGGAAATTGTGTTACCTTAAATTTTATTTCTTTTTATTTTTTGAGGTTGACAAAAGCGGGGCTCTTGCTCCTACGTACCCTCCATCGAAGAGGAAATCAGACCTACGTAGTTCTTTCTTAAGAGTGAATCAAGTGATTCTTTTTACTTGAAAGGTGATCATTTTAAGGCGTTGGACCTTAAAAATGATCCATTTACTTGATAAGGAAAACTGAAATGATAAACTTTCAAACCCTATTTAGTGACCTTTTTTGTGGACGAGCTTGACTGGGCGAGTTGATTTTAGCCTTATTTTCACTTTAGTTATTAGTCAATTCGATTAAGAATGAGAAATTCCAAAGAGAAAACGTCCGATTGATTTTTCGCTTTATTTTACTGAAAGGTATTTTTTGATTATTATATTATTATTTTACCTCTTTTTTTATTTCCAACGTGATTACAACACGACTAAACGGTCATAATTCATTTTAACTGAAATTAACGGATTTTACAAATCAAATGATCGGTGGAAATTTATTTTATTTTTGATTAGGTGATAAATGACTTAAATAAATAACTGAAGCAGGTCAACAGGGGGTACGAAAAGTAAATAAAAATGAGAATAAAAGTACACAAAACAAATGGGGACCACCACGGGTACATAGAATGAATTGAAAAGCTCGATTTGGAAACTTACCCGTTGAAGAACGAAGAACGGATGAAGAACGGTGAATAACGGAGGAAAACCTTCACGAATTTGCTTACAGAAACATCTCGGAAGCGTTACGGAAGCACCTTGGCTTGGATTTTCCTCACGAAAGCAATTTTTTTCACCCAAAACAGCTGAAATACATCACCAGGGGGATCCGGGACCCTTAGAACAGCCCCCTTCAGCCTATTTATAGGAAAAAGAGGGAGGAGGTTGCCGCTCAGCTCGCCCAGAAGCAATCCAGCTTCAAAAAATCATTCTGGAAGGCCCAATTCAAAATTTCGAAATTGCTATTTGCATCCCCCTAATTTTGATAAGTTCACCCCCCTTCTTGCGTAATTTACGGAAAAGTTACGGAAGCCTTATGGAAGCATATAGGAAATTGAGAGGGCCCAGATTCGAAAATTACTATTTGCACCCCCCATTTTACTAAATACACCCTCTTTCCCCTTTTTTGCTGATTCTTTTTCCGTAACGTTACGAAACTTTACGAATTTCGTAACAATACTTATTTTCTTTCTATAAGGTTACGAATCCTTACGGATCATGTATTTACTCTTTTTTAGCTTTCGAAGAAGTTACGGAAACTCACGGATTGCGCAACAACACCTCCTTTTGGTTTCCGCCACATTACGGAATTTCACGGATCGCGTAAACCTGCTTCCCTTTGATTTCCGGCGTGTATCAGACTTACATATCGCGCAACAAAGGGTGCCAAGTATTTTGAAGCGGCCAATCAAAGGTTGCATATCATCAAGTAATAATCCCCAGACGAAATTAGGGTATGACAATAGGTCAGTCATGTTAGCAAAGGGATAATCTCTGAACCCTTCAACCGCTCTCAATCTCTCTTCGATGAGATCGAGCTTTTCTCTTCCTTCCACTGCTAGAGGCGGCTCCCCTACTGAGAAGAGTAGTGGTTGCATCGGGTGGGGTTGAGAGACTCTCGCGATATTGGGCTGAGGCAAGGCATTGGGCGCCGGTCCCTCAGTGGTGAAAAGGAGGCAGGAGTCGATGTCCCCTTGGGCACGCTTCCGAGGGTCTTCGCGGGCGCCTCCTGTGGGATGGGGAGGTTTCCCTTCAAAGGTAAGGTGAGCAGTGTGATCCATGTTCTCATGCATGGCAGGTGGCATAAAGTTGGGGGGGTAGACCGTAGGGGTAAGCACTTCGGTTGTACCCCAAATGCGGGCTGTTAGTATTTCCCAATGTGTCCCTTCCTCGTCCTACCATATCTAGGGTGAGTTGATGTGCTAGATTTGTTGTAGACGGAAGGACCGAGTTTGATTCAGCGGCGATGCTAGCGGTGGCCACTGTGGTTGCATTACTCTCTATTAATCTTTTCATACCTAGCATGGCTTCCATCATGGAAGCCATTTGATCTTTCAGAGGCAACATGTCGACTTTCATCTGTTCTTGCGCTTCCTATATGTCATCCATAGCCCTAGATTTAGAACGGGTTCGATAGGGGTGCCTTGGAGTGCGCTTAGTTATGGTGTTATTCCCTAAGAGACAAAATATGGTGAGTATGCGACAAGGAATTAAAACATGAATGCATGCTAGAGATAAATTGTCGAAGTATTGGATTCACACAGGTTTTTTTAAGTAAACTAATGGGATTAAACCAACCTCATCTTATTAGAGAACAAAAGGTTTTAACTAGCCAAAATCAGAGTGACAATACAATTGCCTTAACGGCTCCTAATTATGTGAGCCATTATACCAATCATGTGCTTGCAATAGTTGAGGAGCCCATGAATTTCTTTGGGGCTAGGTAGACATTCGCCATTGCTTTGGCCTTAGCTAGCAGTTGGGGAAGCTCTTGACTTCCATTCAAGGTGAAAGCGAATATATTCATCCACATCATTGCCTCTCTGTACAATGAATCGATTACCCTCCCTTTCGCATCCTTTTCCACTGATACCTTGGCGTACTCATCCTTTAGCCTTTGCTCATGAGTTGCCGCTAGGTTTAGCTCTTCTTTGTATTTATCAATGATGGCTAACATATTCCCTTCTGTCTCGCTTAACTGTTGGGACAAACTTCTTTTGGACCTAAGAGAAGCCTTTAACTCATCCTTCAAGATCATGACTTCGACCCGCGACTGATCCCTTTCATTTCTTCGGAGCTTAAGCTCACTGTTGCTGCCCCATAAAGCTCCTCGGAACTTGTTTCGGCCGTGTTCTTCCTTCCGGTCCCTCTTGGTTTCCCGTTCCAAGGCTTCAGCGATGGCCATGTTGATGTCCTTCAGTTCATCATACTCCTTTTAGACTTTGATGGTTGTTGACTTAAAGTTCTCCTTGACTGTTTGGGCTTTCTCAAGCTCCGCCTTTAGGGCTTGTACCTTCTCACTCTCTTTCGGAGCTTCGGCCTCTTCCTCTCTCATAGCCCTTAGCTTTGGGACCCAATCCAAGCCTTCTATGCGGACTCTCAGCCACTTATGATAGACGCTGATGATCCCATTACTACTTCCCCTAAGCTCTTTGTCCTTCCTTTTCACCGCATCCCATGCCTTGTGAACTCCTTTGAGTACCCTTGCATTGGGGTCACTAAAACCCCGTGCGATGAAAGGCACGATGCTTTCCTTCGATGGTGCTCCTTGTTCGGCTTCCGGCAAGTGCATCGAATCGCACAAGTAGTATAAAATGGTAAGAATCGAGTATCGAACACTCGGGGAACTTGTGTTATTTGGCAAGCTATTTCAGCAAATAGGTGTCTGATGTGTAAATGTAAGTGTGAATATGAACATGTGTATAAACTATTTGTGCAAAAAGAAAGAAAATCACGCAAGAGAAATGATGTGTAAAAACAAGTAGAGAACACGTTGGTCTTCCTAATAAGTGCCTGATGCTAAAAAGATATTCTCTATCTAACAATGCTCATGTGTTCTTATGGTGTCTCCTGAAATACTAAACCCCGATTCCTCATGATAGTTTAGCCTAATCCTGATCAAGCATCGTCCGTAGATTCCTCTTGTAAGACTAAACTCAACTAGGACCGCATTAAGACACACATACTCAACTAACTTATCGCACCCCGATTCCTCGTGAAAGCACGACAACTCAACCCTACACTATCAAGGACTTTAGAGTCAGACCAGTTTCCACTATTGAATGACCCTAACAAAGCATGCATCTACGTGATTAAGGTAAAGGCATACTGGAATGAAAAATAGATAGCACAGAGAACACATAAAACATCATTAAATAGATAGAAATATATTTACATCAGGTACCTACAGGGAAGATCCAACAGAGGATTTAGCTTTCCATACCAGGAAGCCTTCTTAACAACAAAGAGAAGAACAAGATGAAAGATTGCAAAAATACTAGTGGTAAGGATGTCTCATTCACCTCTAGGATCTCACAATCACTTACAAATTCATCTCAAGCTCTCAAACCGGCTCCTGCTTCAAGCTCTCAAACTCATCTCAGATCCAACTCCCCTCGATCTACACAAGGCTGTGATTAAAGCTGGAAAGCCTAAGTGAGAAGAGTTAGACTGAGCCATCATAGTCATTTGTCCAGAGATCAAATTGCCAATGTTCATGTCCATCCTTGTGATTAAGCCATAGACCAACCTAGCTCTGTCTGTGTTCAAATCTGAAGTGCGGGAGGTAGGAGCTAGGTTTGAGTACGAGAAGACGCTCCATGTCTGAGCCAGGGTGGTAAGATATTTTCTGAGGAGCTTCCATGGTTGGCTCTCCGTGTTTAGAATAAAGCCCTTGCCCAGAATGCACAGACTAGCCTCCATCTCTCTGGGATCAGACCTTAATCTGCAAAATCAAGAATAAATGGGTAAGGATTCCCCCTCCTCTAATAACACTAGAGTCTGGAGGAACTCATTTAAGTTGTTTGCATCTATCTTGATTAAATGGCCTCTTATTCTAGCATATTTAGGAGCTTGATCTGCTGGACTATAGAAATTGGCATAGAATTCCTTAACCACTACCACATCTATGCTTCCTTCCTGAAGGTTGGCGAGAGATTTGTGAAGGTTTCACCTCTCCAATTATATTTTAAACTCGTCGAATTTGGAATGATAAAGTTCCACATTCCTTTCTAGAAGGATCCTTCGGTCTAAAATATTATCGATATATCAGTTTCAGGCTTCCTCTGATTGAAATCTCCTGTTATCATTCTGATCCTGTGGCCTAGAATTACTACTTTTATGTTTCTTAGATGCCATTTGCATATAAAGGAACCAAACAACTGATCAGGACACAATTTATTAAAAATCAAAAACTGGAAAATAAAACTGAAAAGGACACTGGCCGCTTAGCGAGACATGGTCTACTTAGCTGGCCTTTGTAAAAAAAAACACTACCGCTTAGCGACATGTGGAGCCGCTTAGCGGAAGTTGCAGAAATTTAGATTTTGTAGAATTGGCTTAGCGGGACAGTGCCCGCTAAGCTGAACATCTATCGCAAGGATTTTCGCTAAGCTCGTTAAAGGCTGCGCTTAGCGGCACCAACTCTTCAAAAATTTCACTAAGTGTTGGGAGCTTAGCGAGCGAAGCTCGCTTAGCTCAGCGGATGCTGCAACCAATTGCGCTTGGCTCAGGAAAGCTCGGCTTAGCGTGCGGCTATCAACAAAAAATTTGGTTAAGTTACTTGGGCTTAGCAATTCAGCCTCGCTTAGCCACAGGTAGTTCAAGAAGAGGATGAGTGTTCATTCTCAAAAGATGAACTCGCTTAGCGCGGTAAGTGCGCTTCGCGAGTTCTTCAGATAACACTTACATACAATGCGTATTGATGAACTCGCTTAGCGCAACATGCTTGCTTAGCGAGTTCATCGCGTTTTCCAGAAAACGCAGAAAATGCAGTCCGTTTTCTTGCACTTTTCAAGCCTCTAAAAGGCATATCAGACATGCAATGTGTGCCTCATACTCAATTCAGTATACAAGCGTATATAGCCCTAATCTTAAACTAAATCTAACAAAACATAAAAACCCTAAAAATCTAAAGCTACAGTTGAAGTCTTCTACCCTAAAGTTAAGACAAGAAAAAGAGAAAAAGAATCAAGGAACTTACTTGGATGGTGTATGGTTGATGCTTCAAAGTTGAAAATGAACAAAGAAAGCACAGATGCAAAATGTGAAATTTTTTGGAGAGAAAGAATGTAGAGACGAAGTTTCCAGAATCTGGCAAATGTAAGTGTAACTGCTGTTACACTCACTAAGCAGTTTTTTCGATACTTTCGCTTAGCAGACCGCTGCACTAAGCGAGCTAGAGAGGCGTTTGGTTTCTCAACAAGGCTCGCCTAGCGGACCTATGTGCTTAGCCGACGTTTCAAATTCAAAATCAGTTTTTTTTACAGAGACTTGGCTTAGCGCGAGGGTAAGTCCGCTTAGCGAGGTCTGCAGATTAGAAAAGTTGCAACTCTCGCTAAGCTAGGCTCTAGCCAGCTTAGTTAAAATGATGCATCCTAAGTACAGAGGAGCATGTGCTTAGCTGAGAGGGACTCGCTTAGCGCTCATATTGCCGCAATGAATCTCGCTTGGCTGCCATGACTAGCACTTAGCTTCATCGACCTCAGTTATGGCCGTAAGGAATTGCGCTTGGCGACAATAGGTCACGCTTAGCCAAGGATACGCTGTCGCTTAGCGATTAGGCTGAAGCTTAGCTGAATTCAGATCGAATTGAAGTTAGCTTAGCGAACCAAATTAGCCTCAGATGCAAGGGCTGGGTGCTAAGCGCTTGAGACTCGGGGCTTAGCGCATGAACAGAGATGCGCTTAGCGAGAGGCTTGCGCTTAGCGAAAGGACTATTTTTCAGAAAAAAAAAGTTTTCTAAGTTATTTTTCAGTCCTTTTTCTAAGAAATTGAAACCCTTATGTTAAACATTCAAAGATAGGCTGATATACTCCTATTTATAGATCAGACAGCAAGTTCCAAATGATTAAATGCATGAAAAACAAAGATAACATAAATTAAGAACTGGGTTGCCTTCCAGGAAGCGCTTCTTTAACATCATTAGCTTGACGCTTTTACCTCACTGGGTGATCTTATGTTTTGGTTCTTACTTTCAAAACCTCTTGACCTCCTTCCATTACCTGTAAGCAAACATTGTATTCTACAGTAGGCTTGTCTTCAACAAATAAATCAAAATCGATTTTCTGATCTTCAAAACCTAGCTCCAGCTTCCTATTCCCCATATTAACTATGTAGCTTGCGGTCAACATGAATGGCCTTCCCAATATTACAGGGATGTCTATATCTTCAGAGATATCCATTACCACAAAGTCTGCCGGGAAGATAAAATGTTTTACTCTGACCAAAACATCTTCAATTACTCCATATGGCCTGGTAATGGAGCGGTCAGCTAATTGTAAAGTCATTCAAGTGGGCATTATTTCCAACTCTCCCAATCTTCTGCACATGGAGAGTGACATCAAATTGATACTGGCTCCCAGATCAATGAGAGCTTTTCCCACATTGACTTCTCCAATTGAACAAGGAATAGTTACACTCCCAGGATCTTTATGCTTGGGTGGAAGCATCTTCTGGATCACAGCACTGCAATTTCCTTCCAATATGATGTTTTCCTGATGAATATATTTATGCTTCCTTGTTAACATATCTTTCAAGAATTTAGAGTAGAGTGCCATCTACTGCAAAGCTTCTTTGAAGGGCATGATTATTTCCAGTTTCCTGAAAATATCTAAAAATCTCGCCAGATGACGATCTTTTTCTTTCTTGGAAAGTACCACAGGATAAGGTACTTCCACACTTTCATCCATAACTTTTTCACTTCTACTCTTCTTTGCATTCTTATTATTTTTTTCTTCTTTTTCATTTTTTTTCATTTTCTATTTCTTTTTCTACTTCTTTTTCTTTTTCTTGGTCCTTCAATTCTTTATTCTTGACCATTATTTGTTCCTCTTTTTCTTGATTACTTTCACCTCTCACCTTATTTTTCTTGCCATCAGTACCTTTTTTGTCCGCAATTTTCTTCTTATGCACAACACTATCCTCATCCTCAGCCTCCACAAACCTTTTACTCCTTGCCATCACAACTTTGCATTCCTCCTTGGGATTCTATTCTGTATTTGCCACAAAACTGGTAGATGACTTGTCAGCTATCTGCTTGGCCAGTTGTCCCACCTGGACCTCAAGGTTCTTCAGTACTGACTCAGTGCTTTTATGATTTGACATTGTTACCTGCATAAACTGATTCAAGGTCTCCTCCAGCTTAGTAGTTCTCTAGAATATGTTAGGTCCTTGTTGGATTGGCCTATTTGAAGGCCCACTCTGGTCTTTGTTGAACCGATTGCCAGGGTGTGTCCTCCATTATCCTTGTTGATTATAGGGACCTTGTTGGAAACCTGAAAATCCTCCTTGAGTATATCTTTGTCGTTGTTGATTTCCCATATAATGAATTTCTTGAGTGTTTTCATCAGTGGGAATACATTGGCCTGCTTCATGAGCCTCACCACAGATGGTACAACCTGTAACCTGCAAAACAGAAGAGTGCGTAGGTTGACCAATAGACAACTTAGTTGGCAGCTTACCTAGTGTTTCTGTTAAAATCTCAAGTTGCTTAGAAAGCAACTTTTTCTATGCCAATAAAGCATCATGTGATGATAGCTCTATCAAGCTTTTCTTTGCAGGTTGGTGGGTTCTGTCTCGTAGAATCGCATGATCACTGGCTGACATGTTCTCAATTAGTTCAGTTGCTTCTTCAGGGGTCTTCAGTTTTATCTTTCCCCCTGCAGAAGCATCTAACAATTGCTTGGTTTGTGGTCTTAGCCCATCTATAAACATATTCAATTAGATTGGCTTGGAAAACTCATGAGTGGGAGTTTTTCTTAACAAGCCTTTGAATCTCTCCAATGCTTTACTCAGAGATTCATCAGGAAACTGATGAAATGAAGAGATTGCAGCTTTCCCTTTTGCACTCTTGGACTTTGGGAAGTATTTCTTTAGGAACTTTTCAACAACTTCTTCCCAGGTTTTCAGACTGTTGCCTTTGAATGAGTGGAGCCACCTCTTGGCTTCTCTTGCCAATGAGAATGAGAAAAGGCTGAGCCTAATAGCTTCGTCTGGTACACCGACAATCTTAACAGTGTTACATATTTCAATGAACATTGCCAAGTGTGCATAGGGATCTTCATTAGGTAATCCTTGAAATAAGTTCCCCTATATTAAATGAATTAATGAATGTGGATAGTTGATGTTGTTAGCTTGCACTTCAGGACGTGCAATACTGGTGAAAAATTGTGGTACTGAACTACTTGAATAATCCTCAAGGGTAATCCTCTGGTCATGCTCTTCTGCCATGGTAATGGCTTTAGGTAATTGAGTGGCAGATTCCCTTGATGATGGTGAATCAAGTGATAATAAATCAAAGAAATGAGTTTCCTCCTCAAGAATGGATTTAACTGTTCTGTCTTGCAGCAGTTTCCTTCTCCTCTCGGCCTTGTTCCTTCACAATGTAGCTTCAATTTCTAAGTCCAGAGGAACTAAATTGCCTGTGGGAGATCTATGCATATACAATACTAACAGAACAACGGTTATCCGGTTAAACAAGAAAAGACAAAAGGAATTAAGAACAAATATTCACAAAAACAATCAAAGAATAACAAATAAAGAATAGACACCTAAAAATGAGCTAACTTCCAAAATAAAAAGAAGTTCCCCAACAATAGCGCCAAAAACTTGTTCGGCTTTCGGCAAGTGCACCGGATCGCACAAGTAGTATAAAACGGTAAGAACCAAGTATCGAACACTCGGGGAACTTGTGTTATTTGGTAAGCTATTTCAGCAAATAGGTGTCTGGTGTGTAAAGGTAAGTGTGAATATGAATAGGTGTATAAACTATTTGTGCAAAAAGAAAGAAAATCATGTGAGAGAAATGATGTGTAAAAACAAGTAGAGAACACGTTGGTCTTCCTAATAGGTGTCTGATGCTAAAAAGATATTCTCTATCTAACAATGATCATGTGTTCTTATGGTGTCTCCTGAAATACTAAACCCCGATTCCTCATGATAGTTTAGCCTAATCCTGATCAAGTATCGTCCGCAGATTCCTCTTGTAAGACTAAACTCAACCAGGACCGCATTAAGACACACATACTCAACTAACTTATCACACCCCGATTCCTCGTGAAAGCATGACAACTCAACCCTGCACTATCAAGGACTTTAGAGTCAAACCAGTTTCCACTGTTGAATGACCCTAACAAAGAATGCATCTACATGATCAAGGTAAAGGCATACTGGAATGAAAAATAGATAGCATAGAGAACACACAAAACATCATTAAATAGATAGAAATATATTTACATCAGGTACCTACAAGGAAGATCCAATAGAGGATTTAGCTTTCCATACCAGGAAGCCTTCTTAACAACAAAGAGAAGAACAAGATGAAAGATTTCAAAAATACAAGTGGTGAGGATGTCTCATTCACCTCTAGGATCTCATAATCACTCACAAACTCATCTCAAGCTCTCAAAGAGGCTCCTGCGTCAAGCTCTGGTTTCTGCAGATCTTCACACAACAAAATCTCTCAAAACTCTCTGGAACTTGGACCTTTCTCTCTCTAGAAACCCTAGACATGAAAATCTCTGAATCCTAGTCCAAACTCCCTTCACAAAATCTGATTTTAGGCTTAAATAGGTGGCCTTGTTTGTGCTCGTGCGCTTAGCACATGTATGGACCGCTTGGCGCACGTTAGTGGTTTTTGGCTTAGCGCACCTTTCTCGCATAGCAGATGAACTGAAGCGGTGCACTTAGCGAACCTGTACAGTTCATCTTCTTTTAGATTTTTCCTCACGCTTAGCCCAGGAGTGTTGCGCTTAGTGGATGCTCGCTAAGCCAGCTGATTGGCTTAGCGAGAAGGTGAAAACAACACTTTCCCAAGCTTACCTAATTAACCTGAAATTGAGAGAAAATGATTATTAAACACAAAAACTGAAAATAATAAGTATTTATCACTTATACTTAACAGAAAATACTTATAACCTTACAAAATAACCATAAATTGGGAGAGTTTGATACAATTTATACAAGTTTTATAGACAAAACTTTGTCGTTTTCACCGACTAACACTCCTTTCATGGGGTAACCAAGCTGTTTGATGGCGAGGACAGGATTATAATTAATACAATGCCTTGTTCCCATCAAGGGAACATTTGGAAATCCTTCGCACGAGGACAGAATCTTGGTTCTTCCTTCCTTCCAGCGAGGGAACTAATTAACGGACATCCCCTCCGTGTTGTGGAAGCAAAGCTTTCCAAGTTTATTTTGATGATGCCAAAGACTCAAGTCAAGAATCAAGAGTCAAGCAAGTATCAAGAATCAAAGAGTCGTTCAATCAAGAATTAAAGTGAAGATTCAAGAGAAGACTCAAGATATACAAGAACTTCAAGAAAAGCATCAACATAAGTATAAAAATATTTTTTCAAAAGAAAAGATTGAATAACACAATTTGTCCAAAAGAATTTTTCAAAGAAAAATCTTTTACCAAGAGTTTTACTCTCTGGTAATCGATTACCTGAAGGCAATAATCAATTACCAGTAGCCAACATTCTTTTTTAAACTGATTTACAAAGCAGTAATCAATTACCATGAGCATGTAATCGATTACTAATGTTTTAAAACATTAGATTTCAAATTTCAAAAGTCACAACTTGATATAAAACATTTTCAAACTTGTGTAATTGATTACCAGTGTTTTTAAATGTTTTGATTTTTAAATATAAACATGAAGAGTCACATCTGTTGAAGTGTAATCGATTACACTATAATGGTAATCGATTACCAGTGACTTATTTTGAAATTAATGTACCAAAAGTCACAATTCTTAAAGTGACTAGTTTCTGAAGATTTTTTCAAGAGTCACAACTTTTAAAGTGACTAGTTTTCAAAAGAGTCACAACTTTTAAAGTGACTAGTTTTCAAGAGAGTCACAACTTTTAAAGTGACTAGTTTTAAAGAAATTGCCAAGAGTCACAAACTTTAATTTGAGTCATCAAATGACTATAAATATGTGACCATGGCACGAATTTCAAAAGAAGAGATTTCTTTCATTTCATTCAAAGTATTCTTCTAAGAGTTTTTGTTCAATACTTTCTTTGTCAAGAAAAGTTCATTGGCCAAAAACTTGTGCTATTCTTCTTCATTCCTTCTCCCTTTTGCCAAAAGAATTCAAAGAACTAACCGTCTGAGAATTCTTTTGATTCTTTCCTTCTCCCTCTTGCCAAAAGAATTCAAAGAACTAACCGTCTGAGAATTCTTTTGATTCCCCAAACAAAGAATTCAAATAACTAATCGTCTGAGAATTCTTTGCCCAAACACTGAATTCAAAGAACTAACCGTCTGAGAATTCTGTGTAAGAAGCGGGTAGCTTCTTGGTTGTAATAGTGAACACAAGGTAGGGTACATCCTTTGTGGTTCGCTTCAATTAGATGGTACATCTACTTGGTTGTTCAAAGAGAACAAGGGAGGGTACATCCTTTGTGGCTCTTTGCTTGTAAAGGATTTTACAAGGTTATTGGAAATCTCAAGAACTGTGGGTTGCTTGGGGATTGGATGTAGGCACAGGTCATTGTTGAACCAGTATAAATCTCGTGTTTGCTTTCTTCTTCCCTACACTCTTGACTTTTCCGCTGTGCACTTTTTATTTTCGCTTTACTTTTGTCTAAGTTATTGTTTTTGTTCTTTACATTCTCATAACTTAGTAGTAAAGCCTAATTGAATCTAGTAACATTAAGAAGGATAAATTTTAATTAGTCAAGACACATTAATAATTAATTCAACCCCCCCCTTCTTAATTATTCTGAGGCCACTTGATCCAACACATGCTAGCCAAGAATTGGTCCCAATTCGCCTTTCCTTTCTCAGCGCACGAGCGGTGACGTTGTAGTGGACAGGCGGGCCTACCTTCTTGGCGAAAAAGGTGCGAAACCAGCCACACATAGAGAGTCAGTGTACAACAAACAATTCTTGCGCTGCTCTTTTCACATCTCCGATCGAACGTGTCATACATGTCAGCCAAAATGGCGACGATCGGGCTTTCCTTGCCATGATGAAAGGCAAGGAAAATGTCAATCACTGCTAGGTCCACTACCCCTTTCACATTTGGAAAGAGGACAACTCCGAAGATCAAAAGCGCCAAGATGTCAACAAAGGAAGCCCATTCACCTTGATTTGCCAAGGCCTTTGCCTTCTCCTCCAAACACCTCCTTGGTACTCCGACTACCCCATTCCAATTTTACTTTACCCGGTCCAACTCTCATGCTGAGATTTTCACTACCTTGGAAACTCTAGCCATGGAGGGATAGAACCCCGAGAAAAGATATGGCTTCTTTCCTCCCAGCGGGCATCTCAGGATTTCTTCAAACTCTTCCACCGTCGGCACTAGCTGGAAATCCTCAAATGTGAAGCACCTGAGGGGCTAGTCATAATACTGGGTAAGGGATGCAATCGCTTCCATGAAGACTTCTATCGTAGCTAGGTCCCAAATCTTACCATAGGCTTTGGTGAAGGCTTGCCGTTGAAGTTGACCCATCAATTGCCCTAACTCTCGTAAACTGGCGACCTCTAAGCTCTTGATTTTGACTTGATAGAACCTTTTCTTAGGCATAGGTGTTTGATTTGATCCCATGTTTACTAGAATTAAGAGTCTTGTCTGAATCACTACTCTAACATGTATCATGGGAGAAATGGATGAATGCATGAAGAGATGCTTATGCGGTGCATGATACGAATGTATTTTACGGACATGAGAGCCCATAAAAAGTGTCTCTTCTTACTTGCAACATTTGGCAGCACAGTGCCTCATGTATGCACTAAAGAAGGTGACATGGACCTTCTAGCTTCCCGTGACATAATGACGAGACCAACATACAACACGCGTGTGACGACACAATGCGAACGCGTAAAAAACGTGTGGTTTATAGCGTAACAGGGGGACGTACAAGCATGGTAATATCATCAAATAATCATATAACAGAGACGTACATGACATTTAGAGGATATGCATGGCAGTGTTAAAGAAAACAAAACACGCAACGTGTTTGCTTCGTGCCCCTATTTTAGGAACCTAAACGGGAGGAACTAAAAGACTTTTAGTGATAACTTCCCAAGACGGTTATATCTTTCTCAATGGTTTCTAGAGATATCATTCCCTTGATATGAACGTTGTGGCGGTAGGGACTACTAGCGGCAACATATCATCAAAGAGAAAAACTCTAGATGAGGTTTCACTATCATCATGCAAGTCGGAGACTTATCATGATCACAGATTCACCTCCACTTCCTATGTTCCCATGGACCCGGGTATAGGGCCCCTTTTCAACTCACCGTGTGTGCAAAAAGTGTTGGTGTTTGTGTGCATCAAATAAATAAATATCTACCTCATGCGTACATTAATAAAAAAAACACTAAAAGCATCCAAGAGTTATATACAAGAACATAAGAGAAATAAAGGGAAACTGACAAAAAGGAAAGTCATGATATTTGCACAAGATTTAGAAGGCCTAACTCTCTAAAAACAGTCCCCAGTGAAGTCGCCAACTGTCACAACCTAACCTTCGATGGGAGGGTGACGTGAGAATCACGGGTGCATCTTCCAAGGGAGGAAAACGCGCGGAGTCGCCACCAACGTTTATTTGAGGAAAACGTTAGAAAAAACCAAAAGTGGGTCTAGGAATTTTAAGAATAAAAGGTTCGAGAGTTGTTTACGCATGGGAAAGGTATTAGCACCCCATGCGTTCGTCTACCTCATGCATACATTAATAAAAAGCACTAAAAGCATCCAAGAGTTATATACAAGAACATAAGAGAAATAAAGGGAAACCGACAAAAAGGAAAGTCATGATATTTGCACAAGATTTAGAAGGCCTAACTCTCTAAAAACAGTCCCCAGTGAAGTCACCAACTGTCACAACCTAACCTTCGATGGGAGGGTGACATGAGACTCACGGGTGTGTCTTCCAAGGGAGGAAAACGCGCGGAGTCGCCACCAACGTTTATTTGAGGAAAACATTAGAAAAAACCAAAAGTGGGTCTAGGAATTTTAAGAATAAAAGATTCAAGAGTTGTTTACGCACGGGGAAGGTATTAGCACCCCATGCGTTCGTCACAAGGGACGGCAACCTTTAATCAAATTTGCAAAATCATGACTTTTATTTTATTTTATTTTCCCTTTTTTATGTTTTTTATCTTTTGGGGTCGACAAAAGCGGGGCTTTTGCTCCTACATATCCTCGATTGCGACGAGGAACTCAGACCTACGTAGTTCTTTAGAAAGCAAGAATGTTATATGGGGTGTTGATTTTAGACTTTTAAATGGTTCGTTTTCACCGATAAAAGTAAAAAGGGACCATTAAGGCGTTGGACCTTGAAATGGTTTCAAATGACCTTTTTGCAGGCAAATGCTTGACTTGTGAGTTGATTTTAGCCTTAGTTTCTCTCGGTTATTTCTCAACTCATTAAAGAGGACTTTCAAAGTAAAATGTCTGGTTGACAGTTATTGTATTATTATTTTTGGTTTAACCGAGGTTATGGCATGAATGATTGGTTCAATTTTATTTTAAAGGCAATTAAACGAGATTGCAACACAAACGATCGGTTGAAATTCAATTAAACGTTAATTAAGTGAGGTTACGGCTTAAATGATCGGTCGAAACTTGCTTAAAACGAAGAAAAAGAATATTGAAAATAGAGGAATGAAGATGAAAACATACAAAGCAAGAATGGACCCCTAAGGGTGCATAGAATGAATTCAAAGCTTCAAAATAAAAAACTAATCGGTTGAAGATCGACGAACGGTGAAGAACGAACAAAGAACGGTGCAGAACGCCCATGAAATTGATCACGAAAACGTTACGGAAGCGCCTCGGCTTAGATTTTTCCCTTCTTTCTTCTTCTCCTCCCTAATTTTAAGTGAAAATTGAATATCCAAAGTGTTGAACCCATTTCCCTCATCCCCAAACGCCATTTTATAGCAAAAATGAGGGAGGTGGTTGCCACCCAGCTAGCCCAGGCAAGCTAGGTAGCTTCCACCTGAAGCAACCTTCCTCCAGAATGTTCCAGATGGGCCCAAGACTAGGTACACCCCCCTAAATTGATCAGTTCACCCCCCTTATTTTTCATATTTTGCTCATTTCCTTCCGAAACGTCGTGAAACTTTACAGGTTACATGGCGAAGTGTGTTAAGCATCTCAACTCGGCTGACAAGGATTTAAATGGTTGTAAACAAACGTCCCTGGACGAAATTAGGGTATGACAAGAGGGATGAGGAAGAAAAACTAGAAAAACAAAAGAAAAATAAGGATAGTAAGGCCTTGTCTTCAAAGGCCAAGGGGAAGGAAAAGAGGAAAATGATTCCTCCAAGAAGATTGTTAAGAAGGAAAATTATTTTGCAACAAAAGGTGATATCAAAAGAGCACTCCTTCTTAAACAATCTTTCTACTTTCTCCTTTCAAGGGAAACATCCCTTAGCACTGTCATACCTCTTGAGCTTGAGGTTATTCCTCAATTAAAAGAGTTGTTGGATGAGGGTTTGGTTCATAAGAGCTTCACTCCTTGTGCTTTGTTGGTGCCCAAAATAGGTATTATGAGGCACCAAATCCCTATGATAGGTAGTATAATGAATGTGTTGAGTGGTGCAACCCTTTTTTGTAAAATCACCCATGCATCCAACATCTTCATGATTCACATACATAGGGACTCATTAGGTAGGTTTGTTCTTATTTTTTGTTTCAATACAAACCTAGGTGCTCATATGGGACACCTTAGGTTTGTCATAATTTTTTGTAGGAATAATCAATGTGAAAATAAATAAAAAGGTATCTTTTATTCCATTACCTTCCTTAACTTTTTAAATAGTGATCAAGGGCTTCTCGTGGACCCTAGGAGAATAAAGGTCATTCCTGAGTGGCCTACTCCACCAAGTATAAAGGAAATATGGGGCTTCAATGACTTAACAAACTTTTACAAAACGTTTGTCCCATATTTTTCTATACTTGTAGCACCACTCTTTGAGTTGGTGAGGAACTATGTTCTCTCATGATAAGATGGCCACGAAAGGGGTTTTTAGTCCTTACCCTACTCTAACATACCCGACATCACTAATACATATGTTTTTATTTTTTTACAGGTGTTGAGGAAAGAGGAAAGAATCCCTGAGTTTCAAGAACCTTTGGATTTGGGGTAAAATCCTTTTCAAGGGGGAGGGAATGATGCAATCCTACCCCCCAAGGGCATTGGATAGAAGACTCCAAGAAGATTGGGCCAGAGATGTAAGAGAAGACCCTAGGATTCTCATGAGCCTTAGGGTAAATTTCAGGCCCATGGGCTAAGTATTAGCTCACTAATATTTGTACACATTAGATTAAGGTTTCATTATTTTTGGGCCTTGTATTTAGGGCTCCATAATGTAGGCAGGGTACCCTAGAAATGTAGGATTTTTAGCCCTTTTATTTTAGGGCACCTAGACTAGTTTTTGTATTAGGGATAGTTTTGTAATTTCATATGCATTATGTGAATATTTGATGTGTCTGTTGGGAAATAAATTTAATTGAATTGGGAAAAGCCCTATCCAATTAAATTTTAGAGGGGGAGGTGAGCATTTGCTTGCTACACCCCATTGCCACATCATATAGTCACACTTTGTGCATGTGCTCATGCTTTACATGCCTCATGACATCTAAGCACACTTAGTAGAGAATCTTGGACTTGATCATGAATTAGTGGGCTGAACCATAACTGAAATTCACTAATCATAATTAGTGAAATTTTGGCTCCACAAATTCAATTTCAAATTCAAGTGAAATTTGAATAAAAATTCAAATTTCCCACCAATTTTGTGTGGCACTTAGGCTATATAGATAAAGGCCATGTGTGTGCATTTTTTCAACTTTGATCATTTGAGAATTACACTTCAAAGTTCATACCTCATTTGAGGCACGAAATTTCGTGCTCCTTCTCTTCCTTTCTCTCCACTCATCTTCTCCTACCTTCAAGCTCTTATCCATGACTTCCTATGGTGGTGAGCTTTTTCTTGACTCATCTTCCAAAGGACTCCATTGATGAAAAAGATCCAAGGCCTACAATCTCTACATGATGCTACATCACGAGGAAAGTTTTCTTGAAGGAATGAGCAAGTCCAATTTAATCTCAGTGTTTTGGATCTTGATCTTGCTATATTGGAAGAGAAGCATGCTGCTATTACTGATGCTAGTAGCAATGAAGAGAAAGCCCATTATAAAGCTTGGGAAAGATCTAATAGACTCAGCTTAATGTTCATGAGAATAACTGTTGCAGATAGTATTAAGATAACTCTCCCTAAGACCAATAATGCTAAAGAGTTTATGAGGTTAGTGGGAGAACGCTCACAAACAACTGATATGTCTCTTGTTGGGAAATTAATGAGTACACTGACCACCATGAAGTTTGATGGTTTGCATACTATGCATGAACATGTCATTGAGATGACAAACATTGCAGCAAGACTTAAGACCTTGGGAATGGCTGTGAATGAGAACTTTCTTGTTCAGTTTATTCTAAACTCATTACCGTCTGAGTATGGCTCGTTCCAAATGAGCTATAATACCATGAAAGATAAATGGAATGTGCATGAATTGCATGATATGTTAGTTCAGGAAGAAACGATGCTTAAGAATCAAGGAAGTCACTCAGTCCATTATGTAGGCCACTGAAGGAATCAAGGAGCTAGAAAAAGATGTATGAAGAAGCATGATAAAGGCAAAGGGCCATTAAAGATCAATGACGGTCCTATGCAAATCCAGAAGAAGGCCTCGAAGAGCAATAATTGTCATTTTAGTGGAAAATCTAGACATTTCCAGAAGGATTGCCCAAAGCGTAAGTCTTGGTTCGAAAAGAAAGGGATTCCTTACAATCCAAACCATAAGCCCAAATGAGAACTTCGTCTTCATGGGGAATAGACTGAAAACTCCAATGGAAGCAGTCGGGACTTATCATTTAAAAATTGACACTAGACATCATTTAGATTTACTGAAAACTCTTTATGTACCTAGTCTATCTAGGAATTTAGTTTCATTATCTAAACTTGATGTTACTGGATACTCTTTTAATTTTGGTAATGAATGTTTCAGTTTATTTAAGGATAATCATATCATTGGTACTGGAGTTCTTTGTGATGGTTTATATAAATTAAAATTAGATGGTTTGTATGTTGAAACCATTTTAACTCTGCATCATAATATTGGCACGAAACATAGTTTAGTGAATGAACGATCTGCTTTCTTGTGGCATAAACATTTAGGTCACATTTCTAGAGAAAGGATGGAAAGATTAATAAAGAACAAAATTCTTCCTGATCTAGATTTTATGGATCTAAATATTTGTGTGGATTATATTAAGGGAAAACATACAAAGAAAGGAACTATAAGAAGCACTCAGCTTCTTGAAATTGTGCATACTGATATTTGTGGACCTTTTGATGTTAGTTCTTTAAGAAAGGAAAGATATGTCATCACCTTTATTGATGATTATTCACGTTATGGTTATGTCTACCTACTGCATGAGAAATCTCAGGCAGTAAATGTCTTAGAAATTTACTTGAATGAAGTAGAAAGGCAATTAGATAGAAAAGTGAAATTTATTAGTTCTAATAGAGGTGGTGAGTATTATGGAAAATACGATGAAACTGGGCGACACCTAGGTCCATTTGCTAAGCTTCTTCAGAAATGTGACATTTGCGCGCAATACACAATACCTGGTACACCACAACAAAATGGTGTATCAGAAAGGTGTAATAGAACTTTAATGGATATGGTTAGGAGTATATTAATCAATTCAACTTTACCCGTATCTTTGTGGATGTATGCCTTGAAAACTACCAGGTATTTGTTGAATAGGATTCCTAGTAAGGTAGTTCCAAAGACACCTTTTGAACTGTGGACAAATAGGACACCTAATATAAGGCACCTACATGTTTGGGGTTGCCAGGTAGAAATAAGGATTTATAATCCGCAAGAAAGAAAATTGGATGCAAAAACAATCAGTGGATATTTCATAGGTTATCCAGAAAAGTCAAAGGGGAATATGTTTTATTGTCCTAATCATAGTGTGAGAATTGTCGAAACTGGAAATGCAAGGTTCATTGAAAATAGTGAAATCAGTGGGATTACAATTCCATGAGAAGTGGAAATTAAAGAAGTTAGAGTTCAAGTCCCTTTAACTTGTGCCTCTAGCAGTAAGGTGATTGCTCCTTTAGTTATTGTTACAAATAATAATGAAAAAGCACAACACAATAATGAGCCCATGATACATAATGAACCTATTGTGGAAGAACCGCAGGAACTAGCATTAAGGAGGTCTCAAAGAGAAAGGAGACCAGCTATTTCGAATGACTATGTGGTATACTTACATGAAATAGAAATAGACTTAAGCATTAATAATAATGATCCAGTTTTGTTTTCACAAGCTATAAGCTGTGATAATTCTGAGAAGTGGTTAAATGCCATGAAATGAGAGATAAATTCCATGGAAAATAATGGTGTTTGGGACCTTGTAGAATTACCAAATGGTTGTAAGAGAGTTGATTGTAAGTGGGTCTTCAAGATTAAACGTGACTCTCATGGCAACCTTGAACGTTACAAGGCTAGACTTGTTGCTAAGGGATTTACTCAGAAAGATGGCATTGATTATAAAGAGACGTTTTTGTCGGTCTCACGAAAGGATTCTGTTGGATCGAGTGGCCTCAGAATAATTAAGAAGTAGGGGTTGAATTAATTATTCCTAAACCTTTACCAATTAAAAAAATTACTCTTCTAAGGCTTTTACTAAATTGTTAAGAGAATGAGGAGTAAAAGAGAATCTTAACAGAAAGTAAAAGCGGAAATTAAATGCACAGCGGAAAGTAAAAGAGTAGGGAAGAGGGAAACAAACACACAAGAGTTTTTATACTGGTTCGGTAACAACCCGTGCCTACATCCAGTCCCCAAGCGACTTGCGGTCCTTGAGATTTCTTTCAACCTTTTAAAAATCCTTTTACAAGCAAAGATCCACAAGGGATGTACCCTCCCTTGTTCTTTTTGAACCTAGTGGATGTACCCTCCACTAGAACTGATCCACAAGAGATGTACCCTCTCTTGTTCTCAGTCAAACCCAAGTAGATGTACCCTCTACTTGTACCACAAAGGATGCACCCTCCAATGTGTTGAGACAAAGATCTCAGGCTGTTAAACCTTTGATACTTTGTGAATCGGGATACAAAAGAATTCTCAGGCGGTTAGTCCTTTGAACACTTTTGTATTATGGAAAGGGAAGAATCAAAAGAATTCTCAGACTGTGTCGTTTTGAATTCTTTGACAAGGGAGAAGGGAGACACAAAAGAATTCAGGTGGTTAGTCCTTTGTTCTTTTGGAAAAGGGAGAAGAGAGACACAAAAAGAATTCAGGCGGTTAGTCCTTGGCAAATTCTTTTTGGCAAAGGGAGAAGAGAATGAAAAGATGAATAGCACAAGTTTTCAAGGTTTGGAAAACCATAAAACTTCAGAAAGCTTTTGGTACAAAGAAGAAGAAGAAGTTCAAAGAGATTCAAGGCTTGCAAAGGATTGATTGAATGAATGTAAAAAGTGTGAAAGAATGAATTGATAATTGTATTGAAAAGCAAATCAAAGCCTTGCTTTTATAGACCCTTCATGTCTGGTCAAGAAGACCATTTAGAAGAGTTATAACTTTTAGAAAAACTTAAAACCAATTTGAAAAAGTCAAAAACCCTTTTGAAGAGTTACATCTTTTGATTTATTCAGAAACAACACTGGTAATCGATTACCAAATTAGTGTAATCGATTACACAAAGCTTTTGTGTGAAAGGATGTGACTCTTCACATTTGAATTTGAATTTCAACGTTCAAAGGCACTGGTAATCGATTACCAAAACATTGTAATCGATTACAGCTTTTTGAAAATAATTGGAACGTTTTAAATTCAATTTGAAAACTTTTTCAAAACAATTTTGCTACTGGTAATCGATTACAACAATCTGGTAATCAATTACCAGAGAGTAAAAACTCTTTGGTAAAAGGTTTTGTCAAAAAATCATGTGCTATTCAAAGTTTTGAAAAACTTTTTAATACTTATCTTGATTAAGTCTTCTCTTCATTCTTGAATCTTGAGTCTTGAATCTTGATCTTGAGTCTTGAATCTTGATCTTGATTCTTGAGATCTTTGAACCTTGAATCTTGATCCTTGTCTCTAGACTTTCTTCTTGAGTCTTGAATTCTTCTTGATTCTTATCTTGAACTTTTGAATTGTTCTTGATTGATCTTTGATTCACTTAAGTTGTTCTTTTATTGATCTTTGAGCTTTTTGTCATCACCTTTGTCATCATCTTTTGTTATCATCATTGTTATCATCAAAACACCTTTGAATCACTTTGATTCACCATAAGATTTGCTTCTACAGATTCTTTTAGGATTATCATGGCATCAATAGCCCATTATGACTTGGAGCTACATCAGATGGATGTGAAAACTGCCTTTCTTAATGGAGAATTAGAGGAGAATGTTTATATGGACCAACCAATGGGGTTCTCAGTTGAAGGAAAGGAACACATGGTGTGCAAATTAAAGAAATCAATATACGGTCTTAAGAAAGCTTCCCGCCAATGGTATTTGAAGTTTAATGATACCATTATTTCCTTTGGATTTAAAGAAAATACTGTTGATCGGTGTATATATCTGAAGGTCAATGGGAGTAAGGTTATTTTTCTAATCCTATATGTTGATGATATATTGCTTGCAACTAATGATCTTGGTCTTCTTCATGAGACTAAGAAGTTTCTTTCTAGTAACTTTGAAATGAAGGATATGGGTGAGGCAAGCTATGTGATAGGGATAGAAATATTCCGAAATAGATCACAAGGATTGTTAGGCTTGTCTTAGAAAGCATATATCAATAAAGTACTAGAGAGTTTTAGGATGAAAAAATGTTCAACATCTCCCGTTCCAATTCAGAAAGGAGACAAATTTAGTCTCTCACAATGTCCTAGAAATGATCTGGAACGAAAACAAATGGAAGCAATTTTGTATGCATAAGTTGTTGGGAGTATTATGTATGCTCAGATTTGTACTTGACCAGACATAATCTTTGCAACTGGAATGTTAGGAAGATATCACAGTAATCCAGGAATGGAACATTGGAAAGCTGCAAAGAAAGTTCTGAGATACTTATAGGGAACAAAAGATCACATGCTTACATATAGGAGGTCGATGACCTTGAGGTGATTGGATATTCAGACTCAGACTTTGCTGGATGTGTGGATACAAGAAAATTCACTCTTGGCTTTGTATTTCTCTTAGGCGGAGGAGCAATATCATGGAAGAGTGCAAAACAATCACTTGTTGCTGCATCTATCATGGAAGCTGAATTTGTAGCATGTTTTGGGGCTACAATTCAGGCTAATTGGCTACAGAACTTTATTTAAGGGCTTGGAATTGTCAACAGTATTGCTAGGCCGCTGAAAATGTATTGTGATAACTCCATAGCAGTATTTTTCTCTAAAAACAACAAGTACTCTAAGGGTGCTAAGCATATGGAATTGAAGTACTTTGTTGTGAAAGAAGAAGTTCAAAAACAAAGAGTGTCAATAGAACATATTAGCACAAACCTTATGATAACTGACCCTTTGACAAAGGGATTACCGCCCAAGACATTTATAGAACATATTGAAAATATGGGCATTATTGTTATTGATGATCATTAAGTGTAATTTACCTTATGTATTTTTACTGACACTCTGAGGTCATTTATGATATGTTTCTAATTACCTATTCTCTATATTTGCATGCATGTTTATGTTAGAGTAATGTTAACATGTTTGTCTTGAATAAAGACATTATATTGGACCAATTATGTACTCCTAACTAATGGTTATATTAAGAAGACTAATTTGTAGTACATGGAAGGGACTATGTCAATTAGGTGATGTACAACAGCCATGACTCAAATTGGTTCCTATTCTTAATCATGAAATTATGATGTACCCAATGTATAAAATGGTTTAGTCATTTTTTTAATGCACATTATGTTAGTTTAATCTATTTATTTATTTAGTTTATAATGTTTAGTAATGTCACATGAGCCAAGTGGGAGAATGTTAGAATTAATGTCTCATGTGAGAGACATGTGACTTATGTAGGGACTATAAATAAATAATTAATAATTAAGGACTAAATTGTAATTGGGCTAAATAGGAGAAGTTTCTAAAGGTAACTGCTACTTGATGGGAGTAGTGGTTATAAAAGGGGGTTAATACCTACTAACGTGAAACAAGGTCCCCTTCCTGACAGAAAAATTATCTCTCATTTATAGTCATCATAAACCTAGAAAGGTAGAAAGAATAGTCAAGGGAGTGAAATCTTGTTTCTCTCATCTTCCAAGGAAAATCAAAGTGCACCGAAGATAAGTCTTCCTATGGAGAAAAATACGCATTATTTGCTTATTTATCATTTGTAAGAATCATAAGTTTCAAAATTTTGTTGGTTTCCTATAATTGTTAATCTAGGAAACCCCTTAAAAGTTTTACATGAGGATGTGAACAACCTAACCTATAGACCTTGGCTTAGGGCTTCACCCCCTCAAGTCAAACATAGTGACGGGTTATATAAACGAGGTATCATTTGGCAGATTAAGAGCTAGCCTACCAAGAGAACAATAAAAGTGGTAGTGAGGAAATGGGAATAATAGTCCGGTTGAAAGAAGCTACTACTGATGACAAATTTGGCCCACTTGTTGTAGATGTGTCTGATGTAGCAAGATTATTGCCACAGTGTCAACTAAATGGTGAAAAAGAAACAAAGTTTAGATATGAAAGTAAAAATCTTAAGGTAAGAGAGGCACTAAACCAGTAAGTGGAGGAATCAAGGGGGGAAAAGTCTCTTGAAACAAAGACAATATCTTCTAGAAATAATAAGTGGAAAAGGTTGGTCAAATGTGTGGAACAAAAGGAATATCCTGAAGAAAGATGTGGATGAAAAGAGAAATTTGAGCACACAATGATAAGGATTTAACCTGAAGGATTGACTAATAGGCCTACCGAAAAGCCATATTTTGAAGAACAAACGGGTGTTGTGGACCAGTCCCACTAGGAGCCATGATAATTTTTAGTTGAAATTGTCGAAGGGTTGGGAACCCATGGGCAATAAGAGCTTAATTTTGGAAGGTCTCAGTATAGTCTTCTTAATGGAAACTAAGAAGAAGGCTACGAATTTGCAATGTTTAAAAGGTATGGTAGGTTTAACTTGATTGCTTGTTGTTGACTATGAAGAAAATGGAAAGTAGACCTTGAATCATATTACAACAAGAGCAAAGGGTGATTGTTATGCGAAGGGATGATCTCAGACATCCTTCATTTATGGCTTCTAAAAAGATCATTAGAAAATAAGAACATGAAATATAATGAGTAGTCAGAAGCCAGGAGATGGAATACCATGATTTTTTGTTGGAGATTTCAACCAAATTTTGCATCCGAATGAGAAAATAAAAAGAAATGAAGTTGATTTGTCATTTACAGGATGCTCTTTTTGATTGCGGTCTCACTGACATGGACAAAGCTCTTTCAAATGAAAAGTGACAGGATGTATGGAAGGCAGGTGGGTAAACACTTTATCTAGAGTCAAATCTGATCATAATCTTATTGTTATCCATTTCCATAAAAGCCAAGAGAGTGCGAGAAAAAGGAAAAAGAAGAAAAAAAGATATAGATTTGAAGATATGGAGGGATACAAAGAAATGATCAAACAATTTGGATACAAAGATTAAGCCTCACCACCAATTTCCTGAGAAATTGTGTAAACTTAGACGAATGGGGTTTCGCTTGGTTTGGATATATTGCTAAAATAAACAAGGAACTTTGGAAAAGGCTGGACAAATTGCAAGGGAAAAGCCAATATGAGCAAAATTTTGAAAAGTCTATGGAGGTAAAAGGAGAACTGGAGAGGCTCCTAAAGCAAGAGTAGATTATTTGGGAGCAACATCTATGTTGGAGAAGACGATTTTTTTTCCATGAAATGTTGGAATAACTACCGTAAGTAAATTTTTAATTGAAAAATGGCAGATTTAAATAAAGGACTTAAAAGGAAGTTTTTAAAAATTCAAGGACTAGGCAATAAAAATATTGTTGGAGGAATAAAACCAACATGGATCAATATATATAGTATAATTGAAGACAAGTTGACAATTAAATTTGAAAACAATGATAGCTCAGAAAAACTACCACTACTAAAAATAGTGTATTCCACGACACGCATTTAAAGTCAGTCGTCACAAAAGCATTTTTGTTTGGGGCAATGGCATTTTTATAAATACCGACAACATTTCAAAGACGGTTTTCACCAAACCGCCTTTATTTTATACTATTCAAACACGGTTTCGAGAAAAACCGTCTTTAAATTTGTGCAATTTTAAATTTGAATGTTGACTCTTCCTCTCCTCGCTTCACTCACTCTCTTCTTTCCAATGCCTCTCTCCTCTTCCCAATGTCTTCTCCCCTCCTTCCTAGGCTCTCGAGAAGACGCGTCCACCATTGGAACCAAGCCCACTCTAGTAGGTAAGCAATAGATTCGCACATTTGCGAAACAACTTCTTCCTCTTCACAGTGCTCAAGGTTTCAACATCATCGTCAGTGTGGCCCAGGATCCAACCCAGCGCAGGAAAGCTTGTTTTGGCTCGCGGAGGCTTCAAGCTCGACCCAAACTGGGCCTACTCCCTCCAGCTACCCGTCCTCTATTTTGGGCGCTTATGGGGCCGCCACGGCTGCACCTTCGACATCGGTGGGCACGAGCACTGCGCCACCGATGACTGCAACAGTCCTTCTTCTGCAACGACATCGGCGGAAGCCCACTAGTGACCCTGGTGGAGTTGACCCTGGGCAATGAGCAGGACTTCTAGGATGTGAGCTTGGTGGACGGCTACAACCTGCCCATCTCCATCACTCCATTCAAGGGATCCGGAAAATGCAGCTACGAGGGATGCGTGAGCGACCTGAACACCACTGCCCCGTGGGCCTCCAAGTTTGCTCACACGACGACTAGCACATGGTTGCCTGCAAGATGCGTAAGCTATCTCTCTCTGTCTCATTTATCTACTCTTGATCATTAAATGCTTATTCAACAATTATGAGACAGGTATTTGCGTATGATGTGATATGATTTGTGAAAATGGGAAGATCTATTCAATCCTTTTCAGGTTATAATCAGTTTTGTTCAATTTGCTTCCTAGACACAGGAAGGAGTTGGAGCACTTTGGACTGGGATTTGGTCCCAACATAGCAAGGAATGATATTATTAATGTTACTGAACTAGCCAACTATGATAAAGCGAAACAGGTAATGAAAAAGACACTGGACTACATTTTGGAGTAAAACTTTGTAATCTTTATTTTATTTTTTTTATAACCTAGATTTGTTTTGTTGCAGACTATTTTTGAAAATTGATGGATTCACCGACAATGTTGTAACTCACCTTCTTGCTGGTCTAGGAGTAGAATTTTGTGCAGTCTATGCTGGCTCCCCTGTTGATGTGGTAAATTATTAGTGTTAATTGCATTTTATTGTATCATCATTTTATACATAGTGTGCTAATATTCTACAATTTTCTATAAGTTTTAGACTTTCTTTATTCAACTATATTAAACTGATAAATCCAGGGATATTAAAAAATGGTTGAATTAGTAAATACATCTAATGTTTAATAATAATAAGGATTTCTTGTTGACAAGCTGATCTTAAGATCAATTGGGGTGGATTTATATGACATCTTTTCTTATTCTTTCTTCTTTTGGCCGCTCAGTGAGCATCTTAGTTATTCAATAGTCTTGCCATTCCCTTAATCCATTGTGCTATCTTCCTTCTATGTACAGGTTAAGTCGAGAATGATGGGAGATTCAAGTTACAAAAGCACCCTTGATTGTTTCATTAAGACATTAAAAAATGATGTATGGTTGTTCTCCACTATTATTATTTTTCTCTCTTCCCTATTTTCCTTAATTATCAATATTAACTATATCTGAGCATAGTTGGTGTGATTTTTTAACAAAATACATCATAGAATTTGATCATATCTGATTGTGAGCTATTGTTGACTGGTGTATATTATGCATAAGCCACAAGCACGTGTGGAACAAACTCCCTTGTGAATTTTTAGCTTTGATGGCATCATTATACATTCTCATTTTCACCCTTATATGCCAAAACAAAAGTGATCTTTGACATCATCATTATATGCCTTTTTTTCTTTATTTGGCTTTAGTTGTTGGGGAATGAGAGGAGATGATCACATAGCTAGTCTCTGTCTATTTTGTATGAACTTGTTAAACAAGGAACTATGTTGTCAAAGGGTATCATCTATATTTATAACTCCCCCCACTGGATCAGCATAGGTTTAAGAAAATTTCATTGCAGTTTGTTTGACTTGTTTGGAAAAGAGTTGACTAGTTTGTTAGGCTGTAGTGTTCTGAGTGGTGGAATTTTTATGCATGTTGAAACAGAGTATGCTTTCAAGGCTGTTAAGGCCACTGAAATCACCTCAATTGGTGTCTGAGGAAAGGATTCGATTTGTGTTGTTACTTAGAAGAAGGTTCCGGTGAGTACAGAAAATAAATGGTTCTTTGATCTTTGTTTTGCTTGTGAGTATTTGTGTCCAGGATGCTTACTTTGGTATGCTCAATGCAGGATAAGCTTTTGGACAACACAAGTGTTACACACCTCTTTCCCATCACCAAGTACCTTGGTTTATTGGCTACTGGCATGACAGGTATATTTTTTTACATTAAAAATTCAATTTTTGCTTTATCATATTGGAACACCTCTTTCCAGCTGATGCTAGGGCATTGGTCCAACAAGCAACAAATGAAGCAACTGAGTTTCGCTTTACATATGGATATGAAATGCCAGTAGATGTATTAGCTAAATGGTAAGTGGTTCTATTTTTAGAAAGATATTTTGCCATCATTACTATTACTAGATGCTTATTATCATGTTTTATATCTGTTGCTCCTCCCACCGTGTTGAATATGTAGATTGCATGCTTATTTAGTAATTAGCATCTAATGCACTAAAACAGCGAAGAAACTATTTGTGCTTTCTCCTCCAAATAGGTGTTGTTAACAGATCCCACATTAGAAACCATTATGTATAATTTGTTTAGTCATATTTCATTAATTTTTAATTAAAGAAATAAACATAATAAAAAAGAGACATGTAATTCGTTCCTTATCAAAATCATTAATTTTTTTTCGATATTTTATTTTCCTTATTTTCATATTTCTCTTTAAATTTAATTTTGGTTGATAATGATTATATGACTCACAAAATGGCCTTTTGAGTATAATATAGCAATTACAATAAGTTTTTTCTTATGCATTATTTGATGAATATAAAAACTATTGGAGTTGGAAAGATTAAAAATCATAGAATAATTGAAAAGAGAAAAATCTTTTTCTGTAACTATATATCTTATGGTAGAATTAAATAGAATATAGGTTTATATATAAAGCTGAAGAGAAAACTTGGGTAGAGACAAGTGATCATAATATCAAACCTCTATGTGATTTATATTTATTGATAGTATATATTCAGGTCCAAAACCAAAACCACCTTATTATTGAAACTATTTTTAACAGAAAAATAGTGGTGCAAATAGTAATAATATTCGGTATGTCTAATAGGCATCTTATTGTAAATTTAAATATAAATATATAATCATTTTGCAATTGAGGCAGCGCAACGATGCACATAGGTCCGTCCTTGATTATTAATAATAAATACTCTCTAACTACTTATATTATTTTTAATGCATCAATACATGATTAGATGATTGAAAATAATGATATGACAGATGTGATTGAAATGAAATTGATTAACAAAATCTTGTAAAAAAATAACTTCAAGAAAATGAAGGTCTGCATCGAAAAAATCTATATCTATTGGCATGGCAAGAATCACGACATAGTTCCTGTGTAGGATCTCTAAACTCTATATTAATTTAGATTAAAAAAAATCATGCATTAAACGTCTTCTCTATAGTGTATAAACTATAAATTAATAATTAATGGGTGAGTCAATGTTCAAACATTGAACAGAATTACCATAAAATCAGTAATGTAATGACTAATGAGGTGTTGCAAATTTTTCTCCTTTTTCCTCCTCTTTAGCTGATTATCCTGGATATTTTGACAAGTGAAATATGATTTGCCTTTGATTTTTGTGTGTTTGATGAACTGAGTTTGTTTTAGGATCTTATAACATCCTGCATAAGTAAGACTTTTAATGATGGGCATGCAATATTTCTTTTTCAGTATAACTGTGACCTTATCAACATGAGTTATGGCGAAGCAACATTACTGCCAGACTATGGGTGCTGCTTTGTTGATCTTGTGAATGAGGTATTTTCTTAGACTTTCATTTTAGCTGAACACTTATATCATTTATTTGTCATTATCTATTCTTAGTTGTTATTTTGGTTGGTTTACTTCTAGGTGGTGAACAAACATCGTCTGATATTTGTGAGCAGTCCTGGTAATAAACGGCCAGGATAGAGCACTATTGGTGCACCTGGTGGTACATCTTCCAATATCATAGGTGTTGGCGCATATGTATCTCTTGCTATGGCTGCTGGTGCTCATTGTGTTGTTGAACCTCCATCTGATGGGCTTGAATACACTTTGGTATATTCACTTCTCTGAAACTTCCTCATTGATAAATTTGTTGTGTATTGTTGATCACAATGATTGAGTCAGGTCTTTTGAAACTTAACTTGTAAAATGAATTTAAGATGGGAAAACCAATTACTGATGACTTGTAATCTTATAAAAATGATGAGAAATTGAAGTGTTAATTATGCTACACTAGTTAACATCCTTACGGGAAAAACATAAATTAGAGTCCGTAGCTATTCTGTTAGAAATAAATTGGTGAGTAATTGTGGGTCTGTTTGGTTCCTGTCTCACTTTTTTGTTTGGAAAACAATTTTCTAAAACAATTCTAGAATATGTTGCAATCAATTTCTTATTTAAAATCTATTAAGTTTTGAAAGTTGTTTCCAAAACAAGTGTTTTAAAATAAATACAAAAACAGAAAGAACTGGGAGATGTCTTGTCATTCTCTTTTTCTATTTTCTTCAAATGCTTTGTTCAAGTGCTCACGGTACAAATTTTTAGAAAATATAAATGTTCTCTAGGGACAAACACTTTCACATGTAGTAAAGGGACTAACAAATTTTAGAAAATATTTTTGAAAACAATAATAATGACTTATTAGTATTTATAGTTGTTAATGACAGTAATTCTAACTCCTAATTCAACCTACATTAATTAGGAAGTCTAATTATTTACAATGAATGGCCTGATTCCTGATATATTCAAGTGTTCAACATATAATTAGGAAACAATGATAATTAGCCTTACTCCCATCAAGTGCCCTCTTGAAGATATCAGCTACTTGTTAATTTTGTTTTCCAGTTCTAACATGCAGTACGCAATGGCATAAGTCTTAGCTAAATTTTATTTTGTCTTAGGAAATTTTAATCTATCAACCTATTACTTTTATTTAATCTATCATTTAAATATTTATTTTATAAATATTTTTTAATATTAATATTAATTACAATCATGCTAATATATATTATTTTTAATTATTAATATTTTTTCTGATGGGATATCATTCAGACAAAATATTAATAATTAAAAATAATGTATCTTTCAAAGATGCTTACGTAAGTACCGTTTTTTAAAGTTGTCAGCATTCTAAGACGGTGGCTTTTGACCCGTCGTTGAAAGGGTTAACTTTTTACGACGTGGGCTTCTACGACAGTCAACGACCATCGTTATATATTGTTTTTGACCGTCGTATAATAGCATTTTTTTTAGTAGTGTACTATTAGTTAACATGTGATTTATAAGCTAAATGAATAAGTCAAAAGGCAAATATTTATTCACAAAAAAAGTAGAGGAAAATGTGGGTTTATTTAGGTGGCGCTTGATTTAGCCATTTTTTGTTTTCATTTCCAAAGAAAACAAAAAAAAAAGATTGAAAATATGATTGGTTAAAATTTTGAAAACATTTTGCTTGAAAATATTTCTCAAAATAGCAGGCTCAAAACAGAAAACAAAAAATCAGCATTTCCCTTGTTATTTTTGTGAAAAGTGAAAACACGGTGGCATGATTGTAATTTTCTTCATAGCACCTCAGATGCATCCCGCACAGGACCCACACAACTATCTCTCCCTACTTTCCACTCTGCTACTCTCTTCATTAACTGAAACCCGTCGTCGTTGCCCTCATTCTTCTCCACTCCCCCTTTGCTCTACTCACGCACCGCACAAGATGATTTTGTTTTGACTATTCTTCTATTTATGTGAACTCAATTGTAATTTGATACCCACAACGAGCCAAAACAACAAAAAGAGATAATGGCAGAGAGGAAAATTTTTGGTCGGTTGCTTATCCAAAAGAGCCAAATCTTCAATTTTCATTTTTGGTGCTTATCCTCATTGTTGCATATCTAATATTTGCGCCCAACAAATGCATGCTAATATTTGTTGTTCCTAATACCCTTTTTTTTTGTGATTTAATTCCATCAAGCAAATATTCATGTGTGTCGCAACCTACCCTTCGGCGGGAGGGCGACGCGAGACTCGCGGGATGCGTGTTCCACGAAAGGAATACGCGCGGAGTCGTCACCAACGTTTATTTGAGGAAAACGTCGGAAAAACCGGAAAAGACGCGATCTACGAACTTTTAAGTAAAAGGTTCGGGAGTTGTATTTACGCACGGGGAAGGTATTAGCACCCCACACGTCCGTCCCAAGGGACAACAGCCTTTAATCGAATGTGCGAACGTGACTTTGATTTTTATGTTCCCTTTTTATGTCTTTATATCTTTTATACCCTTTTTATATTTTTCTCTTTTTGTGGTCGACGAGGGTGTTTCCCTTTGCTCCTACGTATTCCTCAATTGCGATGAGGAAATCAGACCTACGTAATTCTTTCTTATCAAGTGATTCTTTTTTTTTACTTAAGAGGTCATCATTTTAAGGCGTTGGACCTTGAAAAACGATCCATTTACTTAGTAAGAAATTGAAATGACAAACTTAACAAAACCTATTTTTGTGGACGAGCTTGACTAGGCGAGTTAATTTTAGCCTTAATTTCACTTTAGTTATTAGTCAATTCGATTAAGAATGAGAAATCCCAAAGAGAAAAACGTCCGATTGATTTTCCACTTTATTTTACTAAAAAAAGATGTTTTTTTTATTATTATATTATTTTTTACCTCTTTTTTGATTTCCAACGTGGTTACGGCACGACCGAACGGTCGGAATTCATTTTAACTGAAGTTAACGGATAATACAATTCAAACGTTCGGTGGAAATTTATTTTATTTTTAAGTTAAGCGAGAAATGACTTAAGTAAAATGGCTTAAGCACGCCAAAAGGGGGTATAAAAAGTAAATGAAATGAGAATAAAAATACACGAAACACAATGTGGACCACCATGGGTACATAGAATGAATCGCAAAGCTTGGTTCGAGGTACTTACCCATTGAAGATTGAAGAACGATGAAGAACGAATGAAGAACGTTGAAGAATGGTTGAAACCTTTGCGAAATTCTTCACGGAAAACGTTACGGAAACGTTTCGGAAGCGCATTTTTTTCACGGAAACAATTTTTCCAAGCAAATTCGAAAGAGAGAGAAGTGCCTAAGGGGCTGAACCCTTTTCTTCTTCACTTCCTCCCCTATTTATAGCAAAATAGGGGAGATGCTTGCCGCCCAGCTCGCCCAGGCGAGCCAGGTTGCTTCCTCCAGAAGCAACAGCCTTCTGGAGGAATCTTCTGGAGGGCCCAAGTGGGCCTGGGTGCTATTTGCACCCCCATTTTTACTAAGTACACCCCTCTGCTTTTTTTTTTGGTGATTCTTTTTTCGTAAAGTTACGGAAACTTACGAATTTCGTAACGATACTTGTTTTCTTTCCGTAATGTTACGGAACCTTGCGGATTACATAATCATCCCCTTTTTGACTTACGGAATGTTACGGAACCTCACTAACTGTGCAACGATGCTTCCATTTGATTTCCGGTGTGTCACGGAACCTTACAGATTGTGCATCAATATTTTCTTTTGTTTTTCGGCATGTCCCGGAATTTCACGAATTGCCTAATGATGGGTGCCAAGCACCTCACAAGGACCAAAGAAAAGTCGCATGTCATCAAGCAAAGGTCCCCGAACGAAATTAGGGTATGACAATGTGTAACTTAATTTTACAATTAAACCCCCTTAATTATATTTTAAAGTTTAATTTGATCTCTTAATTATTAAAAGGTTCAATTTAGTCTTTTAATTGTTTAAAATAAAATAATTATATCCTTTTCATCATATCTATTAATTATTTAACAAAAATCGATACTTTTCAAAGCTGATGTAAAACATTGTAAATTGATTGCTTGGTAATTGATGTCAAAGACTCGATTTGGGTAAAGCCTAAGGGTTGAGGGGCTTGAGGATGTCTTTTTTACATCGGTTGTCAAGTGATCGATTTAAAAAATATAATATTTTACTTTAAATGTGTTAACAATTGGTGCAAAAAGGTATCAATTTTTGTCAAAAAAAAATTATAGATATGATGAAAAGGATATAATTATTTCATTTTATATAATTGAAGGATTAAATTCAACATTTTAATAATTGAGGAACCAAATTGATCCTTAAAATATAATTAAGGGACCAATTTTCTGTAAAATTATCATCTAGAGTATAATTTGTATTGTAAGCCAAATGGAAGAAACAATAGGTATCGTTGAGAGGAAAGGCAAGGAATCCAAATTGATTAAGCACTTGTGGCAGAGTGAAAAAATTCACCACCACTTACTAAACCATTAGTATGCAAAAGAAGTCTTTCCTTCAAATAGTCTTGCATTTTATCATTGGAAGAAGCATTATCTAGAGTTAATGGAAATATTTTCTGCTCAATCCCCCATTCTTCCAAAAAACCATATATAACTTTAGCCATCTCATGCCCCGAGTGTGGAGGAGGAAAATGAGAAAAATTAAGCATTTTACTATTCAACTTCCAATTTGCATCAACATAATATGCAGTTAATGAAATATAACCCTCAGAAGTACAAGATGTCCACACATCAGATGTCAAGCTTATTCTACTAGGGACTTTAGACAACATGCATTTCATTTTTTTCTTTTCAGATTCATACAGATTGTTCACATTCATGGTAGCGACACGCCTAGAGGGTACCTTCACATCATGATGCAAATATTGTAATAACTCTTTAAACCTTCTATGTTCAACAAAAGAGAATGGAAGACCATGCTCAATAATCATCATAGATATCGTCTCATATACCACACTTTGATCTATTTTTTTTATTTCTTAATCTCCCAGCATGATCGAGAATAATATTTCCAACATCACTATTAGAACGCATCTTCAAATATACATCACATTTTGATGTAAGCTCCATTGGAGCTTGTAGGCCTAGGATCTTCTTCATCAATGGATTCTTTTGCTTCTTGGAAGATGAATGGCAGGGGAATGGAGAAGGAAGAGAGAGAGGAGACGCCACTTCAAGGAGAAGATGAGTCTAGAAGAAGCTCACCACCATAGGAGACCATGGATAAGAGCTTGGAGGAAGAAGGAGATGAATGAAAGGAGAGGAAGAGAAGAGCACGAAATTTTGTGCTCTAAAAGAGCTCTGAAATCTGAAGTTTAATTTTCAAATGATCAAAGTTCCAAAAAAAATGCACACACATAACCTCTATTTATAGCCTAAGTGTCACACAAAATTGGAGGGAAATTTGAATTTCTATTCAAATTTCACTTGGATTTGAAATTGAATTTGTGGAGCCAAATTTTGGAGCCAAAATTTCACTAATTAAGATTAGTGAATTTTCGTTATGGTTCAGCCCACTAATCCAAGATCAAGTCCAAGATTCTCCACTAAGTGTGCTTAGGTGTCATGAGGCATGTAAAGCATGAAGGACATGCACAAAGTGTGACTATATGATGTGGCAATGGGGTGTAGCAAGCAAATGCTCACCTACCCCTCTAAAATTTAATTGGATTGGGCTTCTCCCAATTCAATTAAATTTATTTTCCAACACACACATCAAATATTCACTTAATGCATGTGAAATTACAAAACTACCCCAAATACAAAAACTAGTCTAGGTGCCCTAAAATACAAGGGCTGAAAAATCCTACATTTCTAGGGTACCTTACCTATATTATGGAGCCCTAAAAATAATGAAACCTTAATCTAACATGTACAAAGATAAGTGGGATCATACTTAGTCCATGGACCCGAAATCTACCCTAAGGCTCATGAGAACCCTAAGGCCTTCTCTTGCATCTTTGGCCCAATCTTCTTGGAGCCTTTTATCCAATGCCCTGGCGGAGTAGGATTGCATCACATTTCCCCATATGACGTTGTAATGTTAAAGTCCCATTCTTATTGTCACTGCCCACATAATCTTTTAAACAATATTTGCATTTACTCCTCACTTTTCCATCACTATGCATAGCAGGTTTCTCAAAAAAATTCCACACATGTGATGAATAAATTCTAGCCCTCTTTTTTGGCATTTTAGACTCAATAGGTTCATCTTCATGAATAACATTTTCATGCACATCCACATCAATACTCTCATTGTCATTCTCATCAACATTAACTTCAAAAGAATCCATATTTAAAATTTGAAATAATAAAATTAAATGAACTTAATTCTAAATTCAAATAAATCTCACAAAAACTCAATTCATCATGTTCATAACTTGCAGATCAAGAGTTTCGTGGTTCATTCCCTTATCCTATGATTTTATCATATAATAATAATTAAAGAATCACTAGTAATAGAGAACATATTAAAGAATCAACTAAGTATAATTCGGTTGATCTCTATGTAATATTGTAGAAATAAAAAGGAAATAAATAATTGACAAGTGAAGTGTGATGGGTGTAGTAAGTTTGTGAAAACAAAAGTATCTCTGCAACAGTTATAGGTTTTCCACATTTTTATTTTATTTTAAGAGTATAACAACAATGAATCAGTCCCAACAAAAATAGGATAAAAACAAATTCTAGAGAGAGAAGAGATGTACTTTGTGTTGTGGAAAGTGGTAGGCCGAGGCTGTGCCGCTGTGGTGTGTCGCGTGGATACGTGAGCGTGAGTCGAGTTCTGTTTTCCTTGTAAGGGAAAGAGTCGTATGGCTACGCGCGTGCGTGACTGCATGGTGGAGAAGAACCATAAGGAGAAAAAGTGTTCTTAGCCTGCTGCAATGATAAGTGTTAAATATGAGCTATTTTTTATAATAAAAATATATTGAAATATCTTTAAAACTATTTATTTAGCGGTTATTTTTGGCTTAAATGATAAGAATTGATATTTCTATTATTTATGGCTTGCAAATATGAAAAGGATAGATTAAAAGAGAAAAAGATCAAGAAAATATCAAAAAGAAAGATTTTTAGCAAGTCAGGTCCCAACAATATCATTTATCTTTTTTTTTTATTTTAATCTTTTATTTTTGTTATCTTTTACTTTTCTTATCTTATCTTCTTTTTTTATCTTTATCATCTTTTAATTTAAGTCTTTTATTTTTATCTTTAAATCTTTATCTTATCTAATATATTTCTTTATGTATTTTTTTAAAATTCTAATCTCTTACTTGTAACTTGGTCACACAAATCAAACCTAATGCGGGCAACCCGCAGACCTCGTGGGCCAAACCCGCATAGTCTGCAGGTTAAGCGGGGCGGACCCAAAAATATGACATAACCATGGACCGTTTAAAAAAATTGGTTCATTACCTGCACGGACCGTGGGCCCTGCGGGCCAGTCCATGGACCCGGGCCCATTTACCCATCCCTACTAGAGATAGGCCCAGTTTTCAGGCAGGGGCAGGACCCGCAGGGATCCCCGAAGATAAAGATGGAGCTCAGGAAGATGATGACATGGCTGATGTGATGGACTTCTTCCTTTGAGGAGGCAGACTCGCTTGGCCAGGATCGCCTAAAAACTGTGAACTCGTCTTTATTTTGTTTTTATCGCTTTCAGTATTTGTTTGTTATCTCATTGTGATAGAACTGGACTTTAGTTTATCGCTTTCAGTTTTTGTTTGTTATCACATTGTGATGAAACTTTATCGCTTCCAACATGTTGTCGTACTATTGCATTGTGATGCAAGAAAACTAAACTTAAAAAAAAAAAAGGGTCTTGTATATGGTTTCTTTTCGTTCACGCGTCCTTTGTTCCTTTTGAAGTATAAGCTCAGGTAACAACTTTGCCTAGATTACAAACTTTTTCCAAGAGAAAAAAAAAGAAACTAAAACTAAAAGAAAAACTAAAAAAAAAAACATCTTTGAAGAAGAAAAAATGATTGCCAGTTTTCTTTGGAAAATTCACAAGTCAAAACACAAAAGGTTTTTCAAAAAAAGAAATGCGCACCTAGAGGGTGAACGCAGCGAAAGATTTTCCCGAATGCCAAAATGGACTCGGATGTTTGTATGACTTGATAAAAAGAGCAATCTTTGAAACACTGGTTTGATCTGAATAGGGAAACGAACCCTAAGCCTTAGTGTTTGCATGGTCACAAAGTCTTATGTTTGAGTGTCCACATGGATGTGTGTTGTGATTAATTTTGCATGAATTTCTAGTCATCATAATATGCATTTCATGGAAATGATTTGGGCATTCCCTTGTTTTTGAGCCATTTGCTAAACAAATCTCCCGACATACAACATGTCCCGCCATTTGTAGGCCTTTTGAGCCAAACGTCAACTTTTTGGCCATAACCTTGACCTAGAATGGAAATTTCCGACCTCACCCTAGGAAGAGAGAACAAAAGGGTCTTCCAAGAAAAGCTTCTTTTACCTTGGGTTAGAGATGTGCTTCCAAAGAAAAAGAAAAGAGAAAAAAGGAAAAAAAAGAAAAAAAAAATGAAAGGAAAAAGAGTCAATCAATCAAAGATTGAAGAAAAGCGAAGGGGAATAGAAAAGAAGAAAAAGGGGTTCTTTGAACCAGACAATGTCTAAACAATGTGCAGAATTGTGAAAAGGGAAAAATATAAAAGAACAGAAATTATAACTTGGTTGAAACCTAGGGGGTTAAAGCAATCACCTGCTTTAGTTACAAACCAAATCTTTGTGTCCGCTCTTGTTTCTCGCCGAACCAAAGAGAAAACGAAACAGAAAGGGGAAAGGCCCGAACAACCAAAGCCAAATTTCCTACCAAAATCCAACCCTATAAAGTCCTACTGATCCATGATGATTGCACATATTATCTATGATTTGATGGGAAATGACTTGCAAAGTCAATCTACAACATATCTGTGGTTTGGAATTAAGATGAAGCACTGGCCTATGTGAGATTTTATACACCTTGAGCAGTTTTTCTCTATTCAGTTGGGCCCAGTGTTTCTTCTAATGTTCTCTTATAAACGAAATACTAATGTCTTAAATCTCATTTTCGGTTATAAGAAATTCTATCCACATGCTTTCATTCCCAGTAGTCACATTTATTTTTCTTCAAAAAATATATGTTGTTTTGATCGGTTTGGGGGTTTGTTTCTTTACTAAGCGCGTTCATGTTTTAGTGAAAGTTTTCAAAGACTATCAGAGTCTTTTGTATTGCAAAGACTATCAATGTCATCTACCCTTCACTTGTTAAGACTATCACAATCTTCTTTACGTTTCAAAGACTATCAAAGTCTTTCATCTTACAGAGACTATCAATGTCATCTGCCCTTTACTTTTTCAAAGACTATCAGAGTCTTTTGTCTTGCAGAGACTATCAATGTCATCCGCCCTTCACTTGTCAAGACTATCACAGTCTTCTTTACATTTCAAAGGCTTCAATGTCTTTTGTCAAGACTATCACAATTTTCTTTATGTTTCAAAGACTTCAATGTCTTTTGTCAAGACTATTACAATCTTCTTTACGTTTCAAAGACTTCAATGTCTTTTGTCAAGACTATCACAGTCTTCTTTACTTTTCAAAGACTATCAGAGTATTTTGCCTCAAAGACTATCAAAGTATTTTGTCTTGCGGAGACTATCAATGTCATTTGCTCTTTAATTTTCAAAGACTATCAGAGTCTTTTGCCTCCAAGACTACTAAAGTTTGTTGGCTTGCAGAGACTATCAATGTCATATGCTCTTTACATTTCAAAGACTTCAATATCTTTTGTCAAGACTATCACAGTATTCTTTACATTTCCAAGACTATCAGAGTCTTTTGTCAAGACTATCACAACCTTCTTTACTTTTCCAAGGCTAACAAAGTTTGTTGTCTTGCCGGGACTATCAATGTCTTCTGCTCTTTACATTTTCAAAGACTATCATAGTCTTTTGTTTCAAAGACTATCAGAGTCTTCTGTTGAGACTTCAATGTCTCCTCTAATTTTCAAAGCTTCAAGGTCTTTTGTTTGATGTACTTGATACCTCTTACATTCTTTCTTTTCATAGGTTTCACTGCTTTCATTTCCGCTAGTGGCCGGTCGGATGGCAAGATCGCTAGGATGAAATTAGTATACTTATCTTTACTTACCTTTTCATTTTCAATGAAAAGATAAGTAAAGAGGGGCAACTGTCAGACCCTAATTTCGTCTGGGGGTGATCATTTGCCAAAGTTTTGATTCTTGCTAGGCGAATTGAGCTGCTTAACACCAGTTGTCGTGCAATCCGAAAGTTTTTTCGACGTTTCAGAAAAGAATACAAAAAATACCCAAAAAGGAAGGCAAAATGGTCATTTAGAGGCCTTTTCAGACCCCTGGCTCGCCTAGGCCCCTAGAAGACTTAGGGGTGAAGTAACCAGCTCACCTGGGCGAGCAAGGTTACTTCAGGTTGAAGCAACAGCTCGCCTGGGTGAGCTGCTGATCAACCTTCTCCCCTCATTTCCTATAAATAGGCATGAGGGGGCTGAAGGAATGGGTTCAGACTTTCAACATTGAAAGGATTTAGTGAAATTAAGGAGAAGAAGGAGAAAGAAGAAGAAAAAATTAGGCCGAGGCACTTCCGAATCGCAATAGTGATCGATTCCTACATCGTTCTTCGTTCATCAATCAGTTAGTTTTTATTTTAAAGTTTTAAATTCGCTCTATGCACCCTTAGGGGTCCCTTTTGTTGCTTTACACATCTTTATCTTCATTCTTCTACCATCAATGATCTCATTTCCTTGTGTAAAGCGAGTTTCGACCAATCGTTTGTGCCGTAATCTCATTTTATCATTGTAAAATAAAGTTTTGATAGATCGTTCGTGCCATAATCTCATTTTATCATTGTAAAATAAAGTTTCAACCGATCATCTACTTCACAAGTTGTCTTTTAATGAGATTGAAAGTAAATAAGTGAAACCAAAGTTAAAATCAACATGTAATCGAGCTTTTATCCACAAAAGTCGCTTGAATCTGTTTAAGGTCTAACGCCTTAACGGTCTCTTTTACTTGTATTGGTTAAAATGAACCTTTCAAAAGTTTAAAATCAACTCTACGCATAACTTTCTTACTTCTAAAGAACTACATAGGTCTGAGTTCCTCATCGCACTTGAGGATACGTAGGAGCAAAGGTCATGCTCTTGTCGACCCAAAATGTAAAAAAACATAAAAAGGGAAAATAAAATAAACATTGAACTCATGATTTTTCGCACTCAATTAAAGGCTGCTGTCCCTTGTGACAGATGCGTGGGGTGCTAATACCTTCCCCGCACGTAAACAACTCCCGAACCCTTATTCTTAAAATTCATAGACCCCATTTTGGTTTTTCTAACATTTTCCTTGAATAAACGTTGGTGGCGACTCCCGCGCATTTTCTTTTTAGGAAGACTCACCCTTGAGTCACGCCTCACCTTCCCGCTGAAGGGTAGGTTGCGACATAATCAATTATGATAAGGTTGTAATTGATTAAACCGATACGAGACATAACTCTGCAAGCTTCAAACAAATTTTGTAATCGATTACGATAAGCTTGTAATCCATTAAAACATAGATTTTTGCCTTCTGAAGAAATTTTCTAACTTAGAAAATTTTCTTCTGACTTACTCATGATGATGCATGATGCACAAAAGATATGATATGGACTAAGATGCAACATTTAATATAACAACCAATAAAAATGCAACTCAAGGGATTCGAGCATGTAAAATACAAAACATCTTCAAGTTTTTCTCCAAGCTTCAAGCTTTAGTCTTCATGTTGTTCATGTTGCTCCCTGTAACACCCTGGAATATTTAGTTATATATTGATGTTTAATCGTATTTATCTTGTTATTTGACTATATGGTTGACTTGAATGATTTGAGGTATGACTTGAGTTAGTCGTGTATGAATTTCTTGATGTCAATGCTGAGTTTTGTGGAGTTTTGTTGAACTAAGTTGAAATTATGAGATTTCAGAATTTTCCCAAACCTATCTCAGTAAAATTGCAATCCCAGATTCGTTAACCGTTGGATTGTTGTAAAACTTTGCTTGGAGCTTCCTAAGACATGTTTTCACAGTCGGACCGTTGGGATTTATAAATAAACAAATTTTGATGTCTCTCTAAGAGAGAAGATCACTCTAAGCGCAATTCCAACCAGAGAGGGAATTGCGCTAGGCGAGCAGGGGCACGCTAAGCGAGCCATAGTGTAGTGGAAGTTGCGCTAAGCATGAATTCTTGCACTAAGCATGAAAAGTGGACTCCAACTTAGAGAGATGAGCTCGCTAAGCGAGATCTACAGGTTATAAATACGTTCTCAGCGTGAAAAACACGATTTTTCACTCTCCTCTTCTCCAAAACGCCACCCAAATCCTAAAACCTCATTTTCCACCACCCAAGACCACCAGTGGTCGCCATGAGCTGCCGTTGCTTGCTGTTGAACCCCATACCAAGAGGAACACTTTAATCGGAGAGGAATCCTCAGAATCCTCCTCAAGGATTTGGTGGAGAAAATCCCTCAATCCTACATTTCATAGTTTCTCTGAAGTGTGAATCTCAGGCATGAACTATAGATGTATGTATAAGTGGAATATGACTTACTGTTGATGTTGATATGATGTCATGAATTGATATGAGGTGATGTTGATGTTTGTGATGATGTTATAGATGAATTGTGTCAATATGAGTTGATGATGTTATTAATGATTATGTTAATATGAGAAGATGTTGTTGTTATTGATAATGCCATTGAGAATGAAATAACGTTCATGTTGAGAGTGATGCCGAGATGAGATGTTGATGATGTTGAAATTACATTGTGATGATGCAAGTTGTGTATGTACATGGGAGGTGCATTGACCTTGTCAGATGTCCCTAGTGGGGAAAAATAGAGTGGTTAGAGAGTCTAAGCATCTCTTGAGGGGGATGGCTTAGGATCTTTAATCTATCCATGGTCAATGTACTTGATGACGCCATGTTTCATACATTGCATGTTGTGTATGTACATGGGGGGTGCATTGACCTTGTCGGATGTCCCTAGTGGGGAAAATAGAGTGGTTAGAGAGTCTAAGCATCTCTTGAGGGGGATGGCTTAGGATCTTTAATCTATCCATGGTTAGTGTACTTGATGATGCCATGTTTCATACGTTGGATGTTGTGTATGTTCATGGGGGGTGCTTTGACCTTGTCGGATGTCCCTAGTGGGGGAAATAGAGCAGTTAAAGAATCTAAGCATCTCTTGAGATGGATGGCTTAGGATCTTTAGTTTATCCATGGTCATTGCACTTGATGGTGCCCATGTTTCGTACCTCATTTGACACGGAAATAGTGTAACTTGGCCAGTAAGTACTTGTAGTTTCTTGTGAGGAGAAATACTTGTACTAGGGGGTGTGTCACTCAGTTTGAAACTCCCTTGAGACTCAGGCTGATCACCGTGGGGGAGGGGGGAGTTGCCTGTGCATGGCGAGATGGCCTTGATAATTACTGCCTAGTTTTTTCCTAAGTGGGAGTGTCGTGTAGACACGCTTAGGCTATTTCCTTAGGGATGGTACCACATTGCATCTGAGAGTTGAGGTTAGGTGCATGCATTTTACTGAGCATGATTGTTTGGAACGATGAACTGATGATGGTTGTTGTTGGGTATGTGTTGGGCTAGTAAATGTTTGTGTGCGCTTATGATATTTGTTAATGTTTTCTGTTTATAATGAACTCACCCTTTCATTTTGTACTGTGTGGTTGGTACCTGTGATGATCACGAATCCTTGTTCGTGGGAGCCGAATGACAGCAGTAGATGATGAGGAGTGAGATTCTTTTGTGGAGCCGTCGAGCCGACGTGATGACGTTGAGATTATTTTGGGAGAGAGTTGTATTTTGTTAATCAACTCCTCCATAGCTGGTTCTATAATTATTTTGTTGATATGAGGATGTAAATCACAAATTTATTTATATGTACGAACAAATTTACCTTTAATTTTTTGAATGATGTGTATTGCACTACTATACTCATGTGTATGTATTTGGTTAAGTAATGGTGTGTTGTCTAAGAGTGTGTATGTATATATATATTATGGAGTTCAGATTTACTATAATATTTTTTATATAAGCAAATTAACGAAGTTTTCATTAAAAATCTAAAATTTTCTCGCGTTTTTTAGTGATGATATCATGACGACGAGGTGGGTCCTTACACTCCCCTATCTCTAACAATCTTCCCCTTTTTGGCTTTGATGATGCCAAACTTGAATATGACATTGAGTGTATTTGGAGGGTCTGAGTCTTGAGATTAGAGACTTGCTTTTCTTAGTCAATCATGAAAAATTCTTAATACTTAAGAAAAGATCAATTCATATCATCATGATCATCATATATCTTACTATATATATAATTGATGCTAATGCAATATAATGTAGTACAAGCAATTAGTTCATATCCAAAATGCTTATGTAATACAATGCAAGCAAATATGAAATATATGTAGCAATAATGTTCATATGTCCCTTTATGCAAATATGCAAATATGAAGTTCATCTCCCCCTTTTGGCATTAACAAGGCCAAAAAGTTTCAACTCATACACAAAACAAAACATACAAACTGAAGGGAAATAAAAACATAGCATTTCATTAATAAAAAAACATTACAATTCATTAATCATAGAACATAAAAAAAAAAACTTAACCATCATTACAAGACACACAAAACAAAACATATCAACAAACAGCAAAACCAAGCACAAGAACATAACTACGCTTCATCCTCATCCGGGTTAAGGTTATTAAGGGTTAGCCTAGTTTCTATGTTCTTTAGCCTAGTTGTGATGTTTTCGAAGGTGTTGTGAACATCAACTGAGTGCTCTTGATGGAGGTGAAGCATGGCATCCATCTTCTGAATCATAAGAGACTCAAAAGGACTCCATTGGTGCATAGGCTCTTGTTGAGCTTCATCTTCCGCTTCTTCTTCCATCTAGTCCATGTTTGCTATTGCTAGTGGCTCTCCAGCCATGATTCATTCGTGTTCAATAAATCTCATCCCAAGCTTCTTGAGATGCCTTTCACTTATCTCATTAAACGCTTTGGTGAAATCTACTATCTCATTAGAGACATCGATATTAAAATAATCAATGAACCTAGAGGCTAGCACAGCATATGCAAACTCATAATCCACTAATCGACTACTCTTTAACATGATGTCTTCAATCAGAAGTACCCAATTCATTCGAATACATGATTTTAGACCATGCACGATCTATAAACCATTGTTAGTCACCCGTGTATGGTTGCTAGACCTCGGTGTGAGAATGCAAGTTATGAGCTACACAAGCATTCTGTCTTCAGAGTTAAACCACCTACACCTAGGCAATTCCTCATATTCCTTGCTGGTTCAAGGAGCATACTTTTATAAGTCTACTTCTTGGTGTAACCATCAGTAGATTCTTCAAACTTGCAGACTCCACCCATGTCCAGTCTGACTACTGCCTTCCAAACTGCAACATCGATAACCATTTTTACACCATTGAAAGTAGAAAATAGATTACCTTCCATATCGGCACGAGCACACGTATAGAAGACTTTCACTAGCTTTGAGTAGAAAGTTCCTTTCATCTGCACAAATTTGGACAGACCCTATGCTTCGAGCAGATTAGGGAAGTTAAACCCTTGTTGAGAAAACCACTCCAGGTCCAGAAACTTGGGGATTCTCACATTCTTCACTACGTATATCATCTTGAACACGTTCTTCTTATTCTCGTCTGTGAACCATGTATCATGCCTATTGAGAGCGGCCTAAGAACACTCTTCTTGCTTCCTCTTGGATGACTTGGCCTTATTTTGAGCTCTAGAGGGGTTACTAGCCATCTTCAGAAGATAGACAAAAGGGTTTGGAGGTAGAAGAAAGTAAGAGTTTCAGAAATGGAGATTAGAGGAGGTGTTTGTGTGATTGAGAGGAGGTTTGGGTTGCCTTTTATAGAGAGATAGTGATGTTCTAGTTGGCTGAGGTAGGTGGCGGTAGTAAATGCTAGAGTAATGGAGGTTTTGATGAGGTGAAGACAAAGAAATGTAACAGATTACATGCAACAGACACACAAGTAATCAATTAAAATGACATAGTAAACAATTAAATGGGCCCTCGTTTTCACTTAAAACCAAAAACTGCTATAAGTAATCGATTAAAACGCAAGCGTAATTAATTAAATATGCTAGAAAAACTCCCCTTGAGGCCATGGTAATCGATTAAAATGTTAATTAATTGATTAAAATAGAACAAAATCCACTCAAAACTCATACTTATAGGCATGTAATCAATTAAACAGGCAAGTAATTGATTGAAACAAATAGTTTTAAACAAAAACACCACAAACACACAAAATGGTAATCGATTAAAACGTGGGGTGATCGATTAAAACATAAGATTTTCAAAACTAAAAACGCATACCAAGCAACAGTAATCGATTAAATCATGGCGTAATCAATTAAAACAAAACGTTTTGAAAAATTGATCATACATCTAACACACATTAATCGATTAAAATGAAGAGTAATCAATTAAAAGAGAGAGAAATCGCGAAATAACATGTGATTTTCTGAGAAACTAATGAGTAAACACACAGATCAACAAATTAAGACACATCAAGAATAAACAAGTGATATGAATTGCAATATGCAACAAATAATATGCATTAAACCAAAATGTCATTCTATGCTAGATCCATCTAATATGCCTAGTTCATTTCTAATGAAGAAGAACCTATCTCTAGCAAGTGGTTTAGTGAAAATGTCGGCTAGCTGATGCCCACTATCTGTGAACTCAATGCAATAATCACTATTCAACACATGATCTCTAAGAAAATGATACCTAAATTCTATGTGTTTAGTCCTAGAATGCATGAAATGATTTTTAGTTAGATTGATCACATGTGTTGCCACATTTTAGAGGAATATGATCAAGGTTTACTCCAAAGTCTTCAAGTTGTTGCTTCATACAAAGACTTTGAGCGCAGCAACTTCCAGCTGCTATATACTCATCTTCTACAGTGGAAAGTGCTACACAAGCTTCTTGCAATTCCAAGACACTAGAGAGCTTTCTGATAGGTGGCATGTCCCACTTGTGCTTTTTCTATCTAATTTGCAACCTGTAAAATCAGAATTTGATAAGCCTGTTAGATTTAAGGAGGTACCTTTGGGATACCATAAACCTACATTAATTGTGCTCTTAAGGTACTTAATGATCCTTTTAATGGCAGTTAAGTGAGATTCCTTAGGATTGGCCTGATATCTTGCACATAAGCAAACACTTAGCATGATATCTGGTCTACTTGCAAGAGTTATGACTACTATAGCAGGCATGTTTTTCTTTTCTTAACTCTTTTAGTATTTTCCTTCTTTCATCTTCCCTTATTTTCTCTTTTTCATCTTGACTTATTTCTTCCACTCTTTTTTTTCCTTTTTCTTTTCTCTTATTTCTTTTCATCTAATATCTTATACAAGGGGTCTTTAGGAGTTGATCCCTTACCCTTAACACTAGCTGAAGAATGAAGACTCATGTTGGTTCCTAAGTTGTGGTTCTTTCTTGTTGGGGGTTTGAAAACAAAAGGTAAAAGAAACTATGGTTGAAACTAGCCAAAGTAAACATTAAAAGAGGTGTGAAAGATAAGGTAAAAAATAATTGGTAAAAGGCAAGCTATCTAGGTTGTTTAACAATAGAAGGTAAAGGAAATAAGGTATGAAAGTAAGCAAGAAATGTAAACTAGGAGAATCCTAAGAGTGTTTGGATGACCACATTTAAGGTTCCCAACAAAACACTCACAATCCTAAGGGAAAATTGCCTAAAATTATTACACACAAATGGAAGTAGGGTGACCTATTGGAGGCTCCCAACTTACTTATGAAAGACCTTTTTGTTACAAAATTTGAAAGCAATGAAAGTAAGTAAATTGTCAATTACAAAATTACAAAAAGGTCCTCAATTTTGGTGGTTGTTCTCTCTTTGGTGATTCACTCAATTTGGAGTTCTTCTTAGTCCAATAGCTCTTAAGGTGGTTTTCCCTTGCTTCTTGACTCAAATTCTTCAAGGGATGGCACCAATCCTCCTTTCCAATTCCCTATATGGCAACTCACAAGCAAGGAAACAAAGAGACAAGCAATAACTAAAGACCAAAATATGAGATGAAAGCTAAACCAAAAGAGTTTTAACAAGACAAATTTTCAAGGATGATTCAACAATTAAAGCAATCAAAAGCACATAAAAGCAAGGTGGGACTCAAAGAGAAACTTAGAATGGCTATAGAGTAGAGTAAAAAAAACTTAAAAAAAAAAAACTCAAGAAACATCTAGTTTTGGCACTTGTTTTCACAATAAATTTCAATTGAAATTTCAGAACTAGGATTGGTATAAAATAGGCACCAATTATAGAACAAATTTTGAGCCAAAACAACAAGCACACTTTTCGTTCACTTTTTTTTTCCTGGACACTGATTTTTCTGCCAACTTGTGTGATTTTTCTTATTTTTTTTCCTTTAATCCAAATCGCTTGGTTCTTTTTTTATAATTTTGGTCCAGATGTCTAGAAAATTCAGTAAATATTTCAGCTCAAAACACGTAGTGACCAATTCCCAATAATTTATACAAGTTCATATGTTCAAGCTGTCAGCACCAGCGATTTCAACCTAGAAATCAAGAGTAGTGTTTATGTTGCTTAAGGCTTGGATAGTTACAATTTGTGTTTGCTTATGCTCAATTATCTTGAATAAAACAATTCAAGAGAGCTTAAGACTTATTTGATTCACAAATCCAGCCACAACTCAGCACCACAACTCAACTTCATCATAGGCATCATGTAGGAAACTTAGAAAATAAAAAAAGAGTTCAACAACAAGACTACTTCTAGGAATTGATTTAGAACATGTTATGAACAAAATAACATGCATGAATTAGACTCGAAATTCAAAATATAGGCTAAGAATGACAAGAATACATGAACAAATGTATCTAGAATTCAATCAACAAAATAAAAATTCAACACAAACTTAGAACATAATGTGACAATTACTATGACTAAACATGACTCTAAGACAACATGGATTAAGTGATTTACACTTAGATTTTTGTGTTTTTTTTTCTAATCAATATTTTGGAAGAAATTTTAGATCTAAAGGTTCAGAACAAGAATATTATGAATGAAAAATGATAGAACCTAAAATCAACACAAAAACCTGATTCAAGAGTTGATCTACAAAATTTGAACCGTAGAAATGCAAGAACAAGTGTAGATCTAAGATTTAATCAGTTTATTTTTTTTGAATCTACTCTAAGCAGCACCAAACCACAAGACAATGGAGGATATACATGGAGAATAAGATGAAGAACAAGGAATTAAAGAGAATTCACTTAACAAAAAGATAGAGGAAGCAAAAGAACATCACCTAGATGAAGATGATCTTGATACCACATGATGTAAGCTCCATTGGAGCTTGTAGGCCTAAGATCTTCTTCATCAATGGATTCCTTTTCTTCTTGGAAGATGAATGGCAACGGAATGGAGAAGTAAGAGAGAGAGGAGACGCCACTTCAAGGAGAAGATGAGTCTAGAAGAAGCTCACCACCATAGGAGGCCATGAATAAGAGCTTGGAGGAAGAAGGAGATGAATGAAGGGAGAGGGGGAGAAGAGCACGAAATTTTGTGCTCTAAAAGAGCTCTGAAATTTGAAGTTTAATATTCAAATGATCAAAGTTAAAAAAATGCACACACGTCACCTCTATTTATAGCCTAAGTGTCACACAAAATTGGAGGGAAATTTGAATTTCAATTCAAATTTAACTTGAATTTAAAATTGAATTTGTGGAGCCAAAATTTCACTAATTATGATTAGTGAATTTTATTTATGGTTCAGCCCACTAATCCAAGATCAATTCCAAGATTTTCCACTAATTATGCTTAGGTGTCATGAGGCATGTAAAGCATGAAGGACATGCACAAAGTGTGACTATATGATGTGGCAATGGGGTGTAGTAAGAAAATTCTCACCTCCCCCTCTAAAATTTAATTGTATTGAGCTTCTACCAATTCAATTAAATTTGTTTCCAACCACACACATCAAATATTCACTTAGTGCATGTGAAATTACAAAACTACCCCTAATACAAAAACTAGTTTAGGTGCCCTAAAATACAAAGACTGAAAAATCCTATATTTCTAGGGTACCCTACCTACATTATGGAGCCCTAAATACAAGACCCAAAATTATTGAAACCTTAATCTAATATGTTCAAAGATAAGTGGGCTCATACTTAGCCCATGGGCCCAAAATCTACCCTAAGGCTCATGAAAACCCTAGGACCTTCTCTTGCATCTTTGGCTCAATCTTCTTGGAGTCTTCTATCCAATGCCCTTGGGGGGGTAGGATTGCATAAAAAACGTTGAGTTTAGAATGAGTGGAGACACCCTTTGAGATTTCTCCAATGATGTTATCCAAGGAGACGTCTTTTTGAGTTTTCTTTTCTCTAGGAAATTCTTTACGCATTGTCGTAGAGATTTCTTTGCTTTGTTCAAGCTCTTCAACCTTGATGTCATCTTCAATAGTAGAATCCTTTTCCTGAAAACCTGCATCTTCTTCTAAAGAATTATCTTGAACAATAGAGTTTTTTCATCACAAACTACATGTGCAGATTCTTCAACATTTAGAGTTCTTTTTATTGAATACTGTATATGCTTTACTATGCAATGAATAACCCAGAAAAATAGCCTCATCGGCCTTTGGATCAAATTTTTCAAGAGAGTCTTTACCGTTGTTTAAAACAAAACATTTACAACCAAAAACTCTCAGGTGAGAAATATTCGGTTTTCTTCCTTTATACAATTCATAAGGAGTTTTCTCCAAAATAGGTCTAATAAGTACTCTGTTCAAGGTGTAGCAAATAGTATGTACAGCATCAGCCCAAAAGTACTTAGGTAACTTTGTTTCATTTAGAAGGGTTCTTGCACCTTCTTCAAGGGATCTATTTCTCCTCTCCACAACACCATTTTGTTGGGGTGTTCTTGGGGCAGAAAAATTGTGGTAAATTCCATTTTCTTCACAAAATATTTCAAAAGACTCATTTTGAAATTCACCTTCATGATCACTTCTAAGTGAAACAATGTTAAGACCTATTTCATTTTGAATCACCTTGGCAAGTTTGCGAAAAGCATCAAAAGCTTCATTTTTTGTTTTCAAAAACAAAGTCCATGTGAACGTTGAGTAATCATCTACTATAACTAAGCCATAGTAATTACAACCCAAACTCATAGTTCTAGAGGGACCAAATAAATCAGTGTGAAGTAGTTCAAGGGGTTTCGAAGTAGAAACAATGTTCTTGCTTTGAAAAGAGTTTCTAACTTGCTTCCCTTTTTGACAAGCTTCACACAATTTACTTTTCTCAAACTTGAGTTTTGGAAGACCGATTACCAAGTCTTTCCTTACTAGATGATTAATATGATGCATGTTTATGTGTACAGTCCTACGATGCCACAACAAAGAATCATCTATCTTACTTACCAAACAACTCAGTTAATGAAATGATGCATGTTCAATGTTTAACATATAGATATTACCTATCCTCTTGCCAATATGGACAACCTCACCGGACATAGCTTCACTAATAAGACAACAATTCCTGTTGAACTCAATTTTGAAGCCTTTGTCACATAGTTGACTAATGCTCAGGAGGTTATGCTTTAGTCCATCCACATATAGAACATTCTTTATATGAGTTTTATACTGATTTCCAATATTTCCTTCTCCCATTATCTTTCCTTTATTGTTGTCTCCAAAAGTGACATATCCTCCTTTTGACACAAAGTCAGTGAGTTTGGACTTATCACCCGTCATGTGCCTAGAGCAACCACTATCCAAGCACCATAGTGAATCCCTTGCTTTTAGGCACACCTACAAGACAAAATCAATTAGAGAGAGGTGGTACCCAAATTAAGTTAGGTCCAATAGGGTTAATCTTCACAAATAAATCTTTTGGAATTCACATATATTTGCCTCTTGGAACATCAAATCTCCTAACATGGTATTTATATGATGTATGACCTCTTTTCATGCAATAATGACATGTCTTTACATTTCTCTTAGAATGCACTATGTTCTTCTTTTTGGAGACCTTGTTTGGGTTCACCCCTTTTGAGGATACAAACTTAGTTTTCTTGGAAAAGGTAGCTTGCTTGTTATACCCCAAACCAGTCTTATCTTTAGTATGTTTTTGCACGCTGAGCATGTGATTGAGATCACTCTTTCCTTTATTTAATTTTCCAAACAAATCTTTAAGATAGGAAAGCTCAGTTTGCAACTTCATACATTCAGCATAGTGATCCTTTTTTAAATTTTCAAATTCAGTTTGCAAAGACTTGTAATCATCCATGTTAAAAGAAGTGGAGTTACAATCACAACCAGTGGCTTTATATTTTGAAACAAGTTTTTCATTTTCTTGCTTTAATTTATCTAGCTCACTTGGTGTTGAAGCCAATTTAGTAATATGCAATTTTAGATCGCTTTTCATCTTTATGTTCAAAACAACAAACCTTTGAGCTTCTTCATGCATTTCATTAAATGCTTCCAAAACTTCTTCAAATTCACGATTTACCTCAGTTTCTTCAATGGTAGATGAGTTATCCATTGACTTTTCCATTAAGCATACATTTGCAATTTCTTCATCACTAGAAGAGTCGAAGGTTGTTGACGCATTATCTTCCCAAGCTATGTAGGCTTTCTTTTGTTTTCTATCCTTCTTTCCTTTCTTATCACCAACATGTTTTCTTAGGTAGATAGGACATTCAAATTTGATATGGCCTTGCTTACTGCATTCAAAGCATGTAAAGTTGTTGTTGTTGTTGTTTTAAATCTTCTTGGAGGATTTAGAGAATTTTCTGTCTTTGGACTTCTTAAGAAATTTTCCAAATTTTCTTACCATTGCTGGAACTATCCTTCTATTCTTCCTTTGAGGAGTTGACTTTCAGTGCAATTCATTTCCTTTTCTTTTATGTTTCTTCTAAATAAGAGTGTTGAATCAGCTCATGTTAATATGCAAGCAATTTACCGAAGAGACCTTCAATCGTCAATGTAGCTAGATTTTTGGATTCCCTGATTGTTGTAATCTTTGGTTCCCAAGTTCTTGTTAGACAATTTAGAATCTTGATTTTCAGCTCTTCATCTTCAAACATTTTTCCTAGACCCAGGAGATGGTTCACAATATGATTGAATCTTGTTTGAAGTTCTGAAATGATTTCCCCATTCTTCATTAACAACGCTTCATATTCGGATACAAGAGTGTGTTTTCTTGCTCTTCTCACATCCATTGTGCCTTCATGAGTGACTTCAATCATATTTCAAATTTCCTTTGCACTTTTGCACCTTACAGTATGAAAGAATTCATCAAAAGATAATCTAGAAGTTAAAATATTTTTGACTTTTTGATCATCTTGTACTTTTATTTTCTCATCATCTTTCATCTCATCTCATTAGGTACTAATTCACCATTCAGTTCTTTAGTATGAATTAAAGGACCTTTAACAATGGCATTCCATGCACCAGGATCAATTGATTGAATAAAGATTTTCAGTCTCTTTTGCCAAAAAGAAAAATGTTCACCCTTAAACAAAGGAGGTCCATTCAAAGATGCACCCTCCTTGAAAGTGATTTATTTTGAGCCCATCTTTAGAAAAAACTATGATCTTGAGTAACTTTCAAGACTTAGCTCTGATACCAATTGAAAAAGATGATGGTACTCACCAAACCAAGAGGGGATGAATTGGTTTTCAAAACAAAATGAACTTTTAAAACTAGAGTTATAAAATCTTCTTTTGTACGGATCATATCACAAAAAATTTCATAAATCAAACTCAATCAATACTTAATTGATCCATCCTTTGTGCAAGATTCTTCATTTAAGTTCTTTCTTTCACAAAGATATATCTTGAACCTTTTTGAAAACTGATTAATACTTGAATGACAGATAAATATCAGGTCAAAAGAAGAGATACACAACCTTTTTATATTGGTTCACTCTCTATCACTAGAGAAGCTAATCCAGATATCTAATCCAAAACCAGAATTAGATTTTCACTATGCATAAAGAACCCTTACAAGTAATCACAACCAATCTATAGTTCCCATCCTGGAAAAAGAGACTTAGGCACCCAACACTAGGGTCGTTTGTGAATAAGAGCCTAAGAGAACCCTACTCTTAGCCCAAACAAGAAACACCTATTCTAGCATGCCCTAAGCGATTCATGCACAAACAAAAGAATGTGTAAAACCATACACGAAAACCAAGAGTAAAGACAGACACAACTTGATCAATCTTTTCCGCAAAACCTTGCTTGACTGAAGAGGTGTTCTTCATGAACTCATGAAAGTGACACAACTCACTTATCACAAAAGATCTTCACAATCAAAAGATTTGAAGGTTTGAGTTACATCTTCTAAGCACTTTTCTTCGCTTTTTTCTTTAACTAATAATAGCACGTGATCTTAGCTTATTCAGAGGCTTATCTAATTCTATTTTCCGTTGTTGTTTGAAGAGAACACAAGCTGGTTTTTTATAGAGAAAATAGTTATAACTGCTTGTAATTGATTAAATCTACAAAGTAATAAATTAATTCAATGAATTAATCGATTAGACTATCTTCTTAATCGATTAAAGTGTTCTTCCCAAAAACTGGGAACAGCTCAAGAACAATGTAATCGATTAGATACACAAAGTAATCGATGAAAGTGTTCTTGTTCACTTCTAAACTACTTAAAGAAAGAGAAGTAATTGATTAGATCACACGGTAATCGATTAAAGAAAATACTCTTGAATAAATAAGTCATTGACTCAAAAACAACTGTGCAATCGATTACGAAAAGGTTATAATTGGTTAAACCGATATGAGACATAACTCTGCAAGCTTCAATCGACTTGTGTAATTGATTACAATAAGTCTGTAATCGATTAAAACAGAGAGTTTTTCCTTCTGAAGTAACGTTTCTAACTTAGAAAATTTTCTTCTCACTTACTCATGATGATGCACAAAAGATATAATACGGAGTAAGATGCAACATTCAATATAACAACCAATACAGATGCCACTCAAGGGACTTGGACATGTAAAATACAAAACATCTTCAAGCTTTTCTCCAAGCTTCAAGCTTTAGTCTTCATGTTGCTCCCCCTATCTCTAACATCTGCAAATGAACCCATGTTTTCTTTCATATTCATAATATTCCTCAATGTGTTTGAAGTGATTTTTGGACTCAAGAGATCCCAGTACTTCTCAACTCTCCTTTGCCATAGTTTGTGCACATGGCAAAATTTAAGCCAAAAATTGTCATCTATGATAAAATGAACAAAAGTTTCAGTAGTTAAGTTTCATACTTTCATACACCATAACTCTTTAAATTATTCTCTTCTTTAATCATTAAAAAAAATTAATGAATGAAAGAATTGAGGGAGTAAAACTCAATGTATCCTCTTTTAAAGGCAGGAGTGACCCAGACGCCTACGTTGACTAGGAGATGAAGATTCAGCATGCATTCTCATACAATGATTATCCTGAAGAGCAGAAGGTGAAGTTAGCAGCAGCTACATTCTCAGACTATGCCCTTGTTTGGTGGAAGAAATATCAAAGAGAGATGAAGAGAGAAGAAGGGCGGGAGATAGATACATGGACTGAGATGAGAAGGGTTATGCGAAAGAGGTATGTTCCAACTAGCTACAGTAGAACCATGCGACAGAAACTCCAGAGGTTATCCCAAGGAAGTTTGACTGTTGAGGACAAGGAGATGGAGATGGCACTAGTAAGGGCCAACATTGAAGAGGACACCAAAGCAATGCATGATGGCTTCACCAACAAGATTTCTTTCCAGCACCATGACCAGAAAATTATTCATAGACCTCTATCCCTTAGAGAAGTGTGTGATAACCAAATTAGAAGGAGAGAAAAGAGAGAACAAGAGAGAGACAATAGTGAGGCATCACAGAGGAATAAAAAAAGGAAAAGTGATACACTTGAGAGATGGAGTGATACACAAGAGAGAGAGAGTGATAATTCTAATCAGTTAACTATTTATGTTTCTCCTAGTGTTCAACCCTTATTGCAGGAATTTAAAAATGTCTTTCCCAAGGAGATTCCTCATGGACTGCCACATTTAAGAAGCATGGAACATCAACTTGATCTCCTTCTAGAAGCTTCATTGCCTAACAAGCCAACTTACAACAGCAAGCCCCGAGAGACTCAGCATAAGGATGCACAGGTCAAAGTTGAGTATGTGAAAAGATTGTATGACCAAGTGAAGGTGCAAATTGCAAAGAAGAATGAAAGTTATACTAAGCAAGCCAACAAGAAAAGGAAGGAAGTGGTACTTGAACCTGGTGATGATCCTGGACATTTGAAGGCAAATGTTTTCCAAGAAGGAGGGAATGATGAGAATCTTGAAATTGGCCAAATACAGGCTAAAGGCCCAAGTGGAGAAGGATAAAGCCCCCGAGTGGAGAAGGATGAAGGCTCAGAGGCAGAGACACTATCAAGACTATTAATTGTTGCTGAAGGCCCAGATTAATTTGAAGGCCCAAGTTAAATATGTTTTTCAGTTATAATTTTTATTTATTGTAATTTTGGCCCAAACTATTTAGAAGGCCTATGTCTATTTTTATCTTTTTGTTCAAATACACTATAAGTATTGGTTTTTGTTTTGAATAAGAAAACTTTTGGAATTTGATAAAATTTGGTGAGAGTTTCTCTCTGAGTTCCTTGTTGAACCAATCTCAGACTTATCAAGGTAATCCTTGTGGCGTCTACCCTAACTTATCTTCCTTCACCGGAAGTGGCGTCATCCAAACCTCCGTAGCCTGTATCAAACGATCCGCTCCTACTCAGGTTCACATCATATGAGCCCACTTATCTTTGTACATATTAGATTAAGGTTTCATTATTTTTGGGCCTTGTATTTAGGGCTCCATAATATAGGTAGGGTACCCAAGAAATGAAGGATTTTTCAGCCCTTCTATTTTAGAGCACTTAGACTAGTTTTTGTATTAAGGGTAGTTTTGTAATTTCACATGCATTAAGTGAATATTTGATGTGTGTTAAGAAATATATTTAATTAAATTGGGACAAGCTCAATCCAATTAAATTTTAGAGGGGGAGGTGAGCATTTGCTTGCTACACCCCATTGCCACATCATATAATCACACTTTGTGTATGTCCTTCATGCTTTACATGCCTCATGACACCTAAGCACACTTAGTGGAGAATCTTGGACTTGATCTTGGATTAGTGGGCTGAACCATAGCTAAAATTCACTAATCATAATTAGTGAAATTTTAGCCCCACAAATTCAAGTGAAATTTGAATAGAAATTCAAATTTCCCTCCAATTTTGTGTGACACTTAGGCTATAAATAGAGACCATGTGTGTGCATTTTTTCAACTTTGATCATTTGAGAATTACACTTCAAAGTTCAGACCTCATTTGAGGCACAAAATTTTTTGCTCCATCTCTCCCTCCCCCTCCACTCATCTTCTCCTACCTTCAAGCTCTTATCCATGACTTCCTATGGTAGTGAGCTTCTTCTTGACTCATCTTCTCCTTCAAGTGGCATCTTCAATCATCTTTCTTCTTTCTCCATTCCACTGTCATTCATCTTCAAGAAGCAAAGGACTCCATTGATGAAGAAGATCCAAGGCCTACAAGCTCCACATGGAGCTACATCAGTTACTACACGGTCTTTTTGGTTATGCCTGAATTGCTTACAACATGATAGAATAGGATTTTCTAGTTTGGGCTAAGAGTAGGGTTCTTTTAGGCATATATTCATAAAGGACCCTAGTCTTGGGTGCCTTAGTCTATTTTTTTGGGGTGGGAATTATAGATTGGTTATGATTGCTTGTAAGGATTCTTGATGCATAATGGAAATCTAATTCAAGTTGTGGATTAGATAACTAGATTAGCTTCTCTAGAAATAGAGAGTGAACCAGTATAAAAAGATTGTGTCTTTCTTTTCTTGTTCTGATCTTTTTCACTCATTCAAGTATTAATCAAGTTTTTCGTAAAGTTTCGAGTTTTATAATTGTGAAAGAAAGGATGCTAATGAAGGATCATGTTTAAGGATGAATTGATTAAGTATTAATTATGTTCGACTCATATATGTGTTTGTCATATGATCTATACAAAAGTTTTTTTTGTAACTCTATTTTTAAAAGTACATTTTGTTTTGAAAACCAATTCACCCCCCTCTTGGTTTATTGAGTTTCATCATCTTTTTTCAATTGTCTGATGTAAGGGGTAGTAGCTTTGACAAGTATGAGGGTCGCGAGTTTGTATAGACCCCAAGCATGGACAATTCATGTTCGATGTCAAGAGTGGTAACCTCGACAAGTGCAAGAGTTGCATGTCGGTGAGGCTTGTCAAGCCCCCTAGCTTGGACAGGTGCTGTCCAGGCTGCTTCAGTCAAGTTTTCTGGGGTGGACATGCTTTTGGTTTTACAGGTGAGGTCTTACTTGTTAGATGGGGGAGGTCTCTGTGTTTAACAACTCTACCCTTTTCTAACCATTGGAGAGTGCATTTAAGACAAACGTTTAGTTTGTCTTTGACTGCAAGAGAGTGCAGCGCACACGCATTGCTTTTGTATTCATGTCACTCGTGGAGTGAACACATACTGGAGACGCGGATCATGGGTGAGTGGAGCTACATTGTGGTGCAAAATTTTAAGGCACCACTTCAAGTCTCGCCAGTTACCGAAGAGTTTGCCTCCACATTAAATGGAGTGGATGTTTGAATTTTGATTGTCACCATTTTCAGACTTCTGCTATGTTGGAAAAGTGGCCTCAGATATCTTAAGAAGGGGGGGTTGAATTAAGATATTACAAATTATTTCCCCAATTAAAAATTCTATTTAACTTTCTATTCAAGTTATAAATTCCCTTAATAATGAATTTCTTAAATATTGATTCAAATAGAACAATTTGAATATGAATATAAAACAATAATAAATAAAGGAGCTTAAGGGAAGAGAAAGTGCAAACTCAGATTTATACTGGTTCGGCCACACCCTTGTGCCTACGTCCAGTCCCCAAGCAACCCGCTTGAGAGTTCCACTATCTTGTAAATTCCTTTTACAAGTTCTAAACACACAAGGACAATCCTTCCTTTGTGTTTAGAATTCTTTCACAACAAGAGACCCTCGGTCTCTTAATCCCTTTTCAGAATAAAGAAGAAGAGAAGAAGAAATCTCTCTTGAAAGAGATAGATTGAACAATTTGAGCACTCAAATAATTCCTTATTGAATCACAAGTGTATTGGCCAAGGAATTTGTAAGAGGATAAAACGATTTTTCTTTTTAAGAGGATAAGACCTTTTTGTTCTTGAAAAACTCTTATTAAATTCGTGTCTCAAGTCACATATATATAAGCCTTTGATGGCTATTTAAGAAACAGATAAAAAGATGTGACTGTTGAGAATGTTTTCTGAAAAACTCCTCTAGTAATCGATTACAGTATGTGTGTAATCGATTACAAGCTTCAAAATTTGAATTAAAACATTCAGAAACTGCTGGTAATCGATTACCATATATGTGTAATCGATTACACAGTGCAAATTTTGAATTCAAATGTTAATAGCTGTTGTAAATTAGTTTTGGCCACTGGTAATCGATTACATCCTCTGGTAATCGATTACCAGAGAGTAAATTTCTTGAAAAAGACTTTTTAACTTAAATTTCTTGACCAAACCTTTTGCTACTTCAATTGGAATTCCCTTCCTATTTAATATACCCTTTCTAAGACTCTAGAGACTGTCTTGATCATCCATCTTGAATATCTTTAATTTCTTTGTCTTGAATAAAGCTTTGAGACGCATGTGACCCTTTGGCATCATCAAAACATTCAGCTTGATCCTTTGTCTACATGTTATCTCTCTCTTGAAATCTATTTGCTTATTGTGCTCAAGTTTCGTGATTCCTCTTCTTCTATATTCGTCTTCTTCAATCTTCAAGGTATCCTTTTTTTATCATGTCTTCCTTCCTTTTTTACTCTTCCATAAGCATAGGTGGTAGTGACTCCAGGGGTTCGATTCAGAAACCCCTGGTGGACTGAAAGGTCATCTCTATTGGTGGTTCCTCCTAAGAGGATACTCATCGTGGGGCTTCTAACAATGAATCCTCTTCCTCAAAAAGGTTAAAGGTTTCATGTTGTGCTGGTGAAGACACTTCTCACCTCCATGGGAGGGCGCAACCTTCCACTACTTCTCTGGTTGGGGAATTTGTTCCCATCACAATAATTCTCCCCCCTTCTGTTTCTGGGGAAGCAAGGACGAGTGGTGGTGGGGACATTCATGTGTCCCCCGTGTGCGACGTAACCACAATGTTGGGTCACCATTATCCCCCCTGCTGTTGTTGGCTTTGAATGGGTGAAGGACGATGTTCTGAAATATCGGTCCTCTCTCACTTCTGCAACGAGTGTCATTGCTCTGCAGTGCCAAGTGAAGTTGGCCAATCTGGAGGACTCCTGCAAGCTAGCTATCCAAGCTTGAGGGAGTGACAATTTCCCTTTTCTAAGGGTGGCGACGGTCAGTCCATCCTTCTTTTTTATGTACAAGTGTCTGTTCAAGGTATTGGGTCTGGTTCTTCCCTTGACCTCCTTCCAGTGTGCTCTGCTTGAGCACTTGAACTTGGTCCATTCTTAACTTCATCCCAATAGTTGGGCCATGGTGAGGGCCTTTGAGATCTTGTGCCCCTTCTTCAACATCCGACCTAGTATGTTGGTGTTCTTGTACTTTTTCAGATGAAGTTGACAAGCAAGATTGATTGGGTCTCCTTGAATAGTGTGTCCAAGAAGTTGTTTGAGTTTGATTAGAACGTGTTTCACCGCTTCAAGGACCATTTCTTCAAGGTCCTGGCTACTGATGTTGTGGTTGATAGCCTACCACTAATGTTCAACCGGGATGGGGAGCCCTACTTCCTGTTCTATTGGCAGTCTGACCCCACTAGGTTTAAGTCTTTCGATGAGGATCTGTTGACCCTGGTGAAGAGGATAGATAAAGCTATATTGGAGCAACTATCAGCCTCACTAGATGCACGAGCCATTTGTCTCTTCCTTCGGTGGACGATCCTTTCACTACCTTGGATGGTAAAGTGCCTTACCTTGTCCTCTTTTGTGTCTGAGGTAGGTGCCGACCTGAACTAACACTTATTGTGTTGTGGTTGCTTGTTTTGTAGGTATAATGGATGACTTTGCTTGGAGGCCTCTGGTGAAGCAAGTCAAACCTGTTGGTGGGACTGTGCCACGATCTATTGTTGTTCCTCCTACTGGAGAAGGGGGTCAACTTGTTATTGAGGTTGGCCATATTGTTAAAGTTGCTAAGGTCACCCCAGCATTCCTTCCTCTGTTTTGGCTAAGAGAAAGCGGATGATAGCGCTAGGGTGTCAGACCATAAGAAATCGAGGGCCCTTTTAGCCTTTAATTATACTGAAGCAGACTATAGGGTTGACACCTGGTTCAGGTCATCCCTCAAGTTTGCAAGATTTGCCTCCAACTCCATCGGTCGTCAAGGCTTCTGCTCCTACTATTGCTCTTACTCCTCCACCGCTTCCTATTTTACCTGTTCAGGAGGTCACTCATACTGCTAAAGTTAGTGCACCAGCCGCTTTAGCTAGTCCTGTTGTGGCTCCTTTGTCCACCGTCGATGCACCTTTGTTGAGTGCCAGTATGGCCACCACGAGGGCTCCTGTGATGCCACCTTCTTCAGCTCCACCGGTTCTTCACTCTGCTACATTGGCGTTGGTGTTAACTTCCACCTTTTCTCACCCCGTGTTTCTTTCGACCACATCTACACCTCTAGCGATAATGATTCACCGTGGAGTGTGGGTTACAAGCTTGAACAGAAGACCCTGGTTGGCTTTGTGTTGGCCTTTGATGAAAATCTTATTCGACCAATGAAGTTTGGCGATCCTGGACAAGAATGGACAAAGGCACCAAGAGGCGCTAAACAAGGTGGCATCCTTTGAGGCTAAGGTTACCAAATGGAGGGCTACTGCTCGCACAGTCTAGAGAGTGGAGCACCCTAAGATAGCTAATGCCACTGTCGCCTTTGTTGAAGCTGTGAAGTTGAACCACCAATTGCCTCCCAAGATTGGTAGTGTTCTTGCCAAGTTGCTACGCACCAGATTGGATGGAAATGAGGTGTTTGAGCGCTACAAGGTCTTGAAGAAAGAGAAAAAAGACTTGGCTAGCAAGGTGGAGCGCACTACGGCAGAGAAGGACAAGCTTGCCATGGTGGTGGCAGACCTCGAGGCTCAACTAAAGGAGTCGAAGTCCAGGCTGGAGGAGTCTGAGCTGCGGCTGTTCATGGAGATAGAGGTTAATAGGAAGCTTGAAGAGGAGCTGCTGATGTACAAGAAGGAGACTGTGGAACAGCATGAAAAGGGCTTTCACAAGGTCGCTAGGTAGGTCGGGTTCTTTGTCAAGGCCCTTAACTTGGGTCTTTTTGACCCTTTCAAGGACATGAAGGACGGTGTTCTGCTTGACGAGGAAGATATTGCTGCTGAGGATGAGGCTGGTGAGGAGCAAGGCGATGATTCCAATGTTTAGGTTGCCTTTTGTTTATTTCCTTCTTTGTTGGATTTTGGCTACAATGGCTATGTAATTATGACAATTTTTCTTTCTTCTGATAATGAATTTGCTTTCCTTTGTTGATGAATTTTGTGTTGTTTGTATGTCTCGTATGTTGTCTTTGTTTGTGCAATGCTCTGTTACTTGTGGTAGTAAGGATGGGTCACCATGACAAGAGTGAAATCTTTGACAGCATAAGAAGCAAGAACTTGCCATAGTGAGGAAAGGTCGCCTTGACAAGAGTAGAATCTTGACGACAAAGAAAGAAGGGCCTTGACGGTCTTATGTGAAATAGAGACATAGATGACATGAGATCATCTTGGGTTTGATTTCAACCTGGTTAAAGGTCTTTTCACTCATCTGGTGATGCTTCCTTTCACTTTGCGGAGCTTCTCCCCTGATTCTTGTGAGGAGCTAATTTGATTTGCTCCTAATTAAAGGTCTTGTCAACCAGTCTAGTGGTAGGTCGTTTTGACCTATGTTGCTTCTCCTCGGATGGTTATGATGAGTTAGTATGACTTCCACCTGGTTGAAGGTCTTGCTTATCAATCTGGTGGTAGTTCATTTAAACTTGTGGAACATGGACCTTTGATTGTGGTTGTCGTAGTTCCCAAGGAGTGAGCTGACTAAGAGTGTGTCTTGGGTTTTGTATGAGTGCGTACCAAGGATGGACCTTGGGTTTTGTACCAAGGGCAGACCTTAGGTTTGCGGTGTTCCTACATACTTGTTTTCCTGCACAAATAAAATTTAGTAATAGGGAAACTTACAAAGGTAGACCTTGCGTACCTTGTATTTCTATGAAGGGGCTTACCACGGGTGGACCTTGGGTTTGATGAGCCTTTGGAGAAGCAAGACTCGCCAAGGACAAACCTTGGGTTTTACAATCCTTTGGAGAAGCGAGACTCACCAAGGGCAGACCTTGGGTTTGACGAGCCCTTGTTCTCCTCGTTGTGTTGTTCCTGGAAAAGTAGCCTCCTTGTCGACGGATCCCCAACTTCAATAGGGATCATAGCATTTGTGTTGTATGTAAGTCGGAAAGGAGTTTCATTGGTCATTTCTAAGGTGAACAATGATAGGCCCAGAGTATACTGGGGAGTTCCTCCTTCCATAGACCCTTAGACTTGTTGAGTGTAGTGCACAGGGCCTTAAGGCTGACACTATTGGCTACCTCTGCCTAACCATTGGTCTAAGGATGATCAACAAAGGTGACTAGGTGCTTGACACTCAGCCATGTTAGAAAGTCTTCATAAGCCTGAGCTTTGAATTAAGTGTCGTTGTCGGTGACAATGGCATAAGGAAGGTCATACCTACATATGAGGTGTATCTAGGTGAACTTTTCCACCTTGTTGGATGTGATTTATCATAGTGGTCTTGCCTCAATCCATTTGGTGAAGTAGTCGATTGCGACTAGTAAATATTTACTGCTTTCGGGGCCTTTGGCAATGGTCCCAGTATATCCATTCTGCACATGACAAAGGGCCAAGGGGAGCTCAAGCTATGAAGATTGTTAGGAGTGGTGCGCAGAACGTCAATGAATTCTTGGCATCATCTGCACCGCTTGGTGAAGTTGAGGGTGTCGACCAATAGTAGCCAGCACACACCACTTTGGAGGCAAGGGAGCGTCCTCCGGTGTGAAGGTCACAAATCCCTTTCATGAAGCTCTCAAATGACATAGTTTGCCTATTGATTGTTCAAGCATTTGAGTAAGGGAATTATCAACCCTCTTTTGAATAGCTCGCCATCAAGGATGACATAGTAGCTAGCCTTCCGTTTGAGGCATCGGGTGTAATGACCCGCCTCGTCGTTACGATATCTCCACTCTAATATGCGATAAAATTTCAAATTTTAAATGAAAAACTCCCTTAATTTGCTTATGAAAATAAAAGTAATTTTTGTCTCGACATACATTCACCAAACAACACACCATTACTTAAGTGAATATATATCTATATATATATATACACACACACACACACACACACACACACATAGGAATAGAAACCCAGTACACGTCATACACATAATGAAAATTAAACTTGTTCATACATATAATTAAAAATCTGAGCTTTACATCTTTAGTTCAACAAAAGGAATCAAGAACCAACTATGGAGGAGTTGATTAACAAAACACAACTCTCTCCCAAAATAATCCCAACATCATCACGTCGGCTCGGCGACTCCTCAACAGAATCTCACTTCCTGCACCCTACTGCTGTCATTCTGCTCCCACAAAAAAGGTTCACGATCATCACAGGTATCAACCACATGATACAAAATTGCAAGGGTGAGTTCATTATAACAAGAACAATACTAAATCCAAATAACCACAATTAGTAAGAGAACATAGACAAACATCATGAGCTTACACAACATTTGTTAATCAACACACACATCCAATAATTATTCATCATCCATACATGGATCCAATCAATTATGCTCAAGATGATGCATGCAACTAACCTCAACTCTCAGATGCAATGTGGTACGTACCATCAACCAAGGAAATAGCCTAAGCGTGTCAACACGACACCTCACTTAGGGAAACTATGCAGTAATTGTCGAGGCCACCCACCGTAACTCCCCCCCCCCCCCCTCTTGATGATCAGCCTGGGCCACAAGGGAGTTCCCTACTAGGTGACGCACCCCCTAGTACAAAGTACATACTGCCATAGTTTATACTATTTCCCGTGTCATATGAAGCATGAACCATGGGCGTCATCAAGTACCTGACCATGGATGAATTAAAGATCCTAAGCATCCCCTCAGAAATGCTTAAACTCTTTAACCACTCTATTTTTCCCCACAAGGGACATCCGACAAGGTCAGCGCACCCCCCCTCATGAACATACACAACTTACAACATATGAACATGAGCGTCATCAAGTACATGACCATTAATGAATTAAAGCTCCTAAGCATCCCCTCATAAATGCTTAAATTTTTTAACCACTCTAGTTTCCCACGCAAGGGACATCCGACAAGGTCACTGCACCCCCCTACGAACATACACAACATCCAACGTATGAAACATGGGCGTCATCAAGTACATGACCATGAATGAATTAAAGCTCCTAAGCATCCCCTCAAAGATGCTTAAATTCTTTAACCACTCTAGTTTCCCACTCAAGGGACATCCGACAAGGTCACCGCACCCCTCCATGAACATACACAACATGCACATCTCAATGCATTTCCAACATCATCAACATTTCATATTCACATAATAATCAATAATAACATCAATTCATGTTGACATGATCTTCATTGGCAACGTCATTTCAAATCAATATGATCATAAATATCAACATCGCCACATATCAATTAAAGTCATCAATAGCAACATCAACAGTAAGTCGCATTCCGCATATACATATTTCTTTCATGCCTAAGATTCACATTCCCCAGGTCTTCAAACAACACAAGTCAAATAAAGACAATAATTTCATTCATCAACAATAAATATATCACATCTCATTCGTCAAAAACATAGTTTTCCTTGAAAACCAGCATGCACATCAATAACAATTATATCACATCCCATTAGTAAAAATGTTGTTTTCTATAAAAGAAAATCAGCATGCAGCAGGGACAGACATATATTCTCGTAGCTAGGTTCCCTGACCCTAACTATGGTGTCAAAAAGGTAAATTTTATAATAAACTCCCTTTCGTTCACGCTTGTCAGTCCAACACAAGTCTCTATTACGCCCAAACGAAGGAAATTACTATGGATTTCAAAAATAAGGTTAACAACAATATTCTGAGTCAAATACTCATGTCACTACATGAAAAGGCTAAGGGCGTTTCAGATTCTACAAAAGGAACATCATTTTAAAATTCCGATCACGCCAATGTGATCGGGGTTTAGTGAAGGTCACAAAAATAACACCCATTTCATAAAAAGATAACTTTTACAAAGTCTCTTTCTCTAGGGTTTTTCAAAGGAAGCGTAAAAATATACAATGGTGGTTCCAAAGTAAGAAAAGATGCAAAGACAAACTGAATCTAACAAGGAACAAGTGTAGAATCACGGTTACCTTGAAGAAAACCGCGAAGGTCAGATTGGACTTCGTTCTCTACCGAAACCGCGAGATAAGTTTAGAAGATTCTGCTCCAATTGAAAGGTTCCTCTCAGTGTGGGGTTTCAATGGAGAACTATGGAGGTTCATGGTGGCTACTGGTGGTTGTGGGTGGTGAAGAAGAAGCTTGGGACGTTGGGGAAGGGTTTTGGAAGAAAGAAGGAGAAAGGAATGGTTGTTTTCCAAGGCTACACGAAAAATAAGACTTGAAACACTCAAGTGTTTCTGTTGTCGGGAAAAGAAGCGTTTCTCACACACCCGAAGACATATCGCAGATCGCAACCGTCAGATCATGGACATCTGTCCTATGAACCTCCAGACCAAATTTCGAGAAAATCCAACAGTTAACAAATGTAGGAAAGCACTTTTACCGGGACGGCTTCAAGCAGCTTCCTTGAGAAGCTTTCACGTGAGGCTTCTTTGTGAAGCTTCCTTGAGAGGCTTCGCTAAAGTCTTAACTACCCACACCCCTCTAATAAATAAACTAACCTCCTTGAAAATAAAACATGAATAAAATAACACAACAAATAAATCAAACATCAATTATAATTAATAATATTTCAGGGTGTTACAACTCTCCTACCCTTTTAGAAATTTTGTCCCCAAAATTTACCTAACTCAAACAAGGATGGATAGGCTGCTCGCATCTGACTCTCTACTTCCCACGTGGCATCTTCTCCTAATGTACCTCCCCAGATCACCTTGACCAATGGAATCTCCTTCCCTCTTAGGTGCTTTGTTCACCTATCCTCGATCCTCAAAGGCAATGTTTCATATGTCAAGTTCTCTTTTACTTGTACGTCATCCAATTCGACCACATGAGATGGATCATGGATATACTTACGGAGTTGAGATACATGAAATACATTGTGAAGATTAGAAAGAGACGGGGGTAATGAAATTTGGTATGCCACAGGACCAACTCTCTTAAGAATTTGGAAAGGACCGATAAAGCGAGGTGTGAGTTTTCGGGATTTCAATGCTCGACCAACTCCAGTCCACAAAGTGACTCTTAAGAATACATGATCACCAACCTCGAATGCTAGATCTTTCCTCCTCTTATCCTGATAACTTTTCTGCTTACTCTGAGCAGTCCTCATCCTTTCTTGGATCAACTTGACCTTCTCGGTGGTTTGTTGTACCACTTCAGGTCCTAAGGTGAGGCCTTCTCCGGGCTTTAACCAACATAGGGGTGTCCTACACCTTCTACCATACAAAGCTTCCTAAGGAGCCATGCCAATCGTAGAGTGAAAAATTTTGTTATAAGTGAACTCTATCAACGGCAGAAAAATCTCCCAACTTCCCTTTTGCTCTAAAACACACGCCCTTAAAAGGTCCTCCAGCGACTGAATGGTCCGTTCAGTTTGGCCATCAGTCTGAGGATGGTAGGCTGAACTTAGTCTAAGCTTGGTTCCCAATGCTCTGTTCAGGCTCTCCCAAAATCTAGAGGTAAACCTAGGATCTCTATCAGACACTATGTTAGATGGCACACCATGTAATCTGACAATCTCACTAATATACAAGGAGGTCAACTTCTCCAAGGAAAATCTAATATTAATGGGAACAAAGTGAGCATACTTGGTCAGTCTGTCAACAATAACCCAGATAGAATCTAAACCTCTAGGGGTTCTAGGTAGTCCTACAACAAAATCCATGGAAATATTGTCCCACATCCACTAGGGTATCACCAAGGGTTGTAACTTCTCTGAAGGTCTCTGATGTTCTATCTTAGCCTTCTGACAAACAAGGCATGCATATACAAACTCACTAACCTCTCTCTTCATGTTGGGCCACCAAAACATTATATTTAGATCCTGATACATCTTGGTAGCACCAAAATGGATGCTCAAATTACTCCTATGTCCTTCCTTTAAGATCATCTTCCTAAGTTCAGGCACATTGGGAACACAAATCCTACCTTGAAGTCTCAAGACTCCATCTGATCCAACATTGAAACTATTATCTCTTCCTAACTCTATAGCTTCTAGCTGGGTCCTCAGAAAAGGATTAGTCTTCTGGCCTTCCTTAATATCTCCTAGTAACTCACTAGTGATCCTCAAAGTGCCTAATCTCACACTATTAGGAGTAACCTCACATGCAAGCCTAAGGTCTCTAAATTGTTCTAGGAGATCCATCTCTCTAACCATCAAGGCCAACATATGTAGGGATTTCCTACTCAAGGCGTCAGCCACTACATTGGCTTTACCGGGATGGTAGCTAAGCTCAAAATCATAATCCTTAAGAAACTCTAACCATCTCCTTTGACGCATGTTCAGCTCTTTCTGACTAAACAAGTACTTAAGGCTCGTATGATCACTAAACACCTCAAACTTGGAGCCAAATAGGTAATGCCTCCACATCTTAAGGGCAAAAACCACAACAACCAACTCCAGATCATGGGTGGAATAATTCCTCTCATGAGTCTTGAGTTGTTTAGAAGCATAGGCCACTACTTGGTCATTTTGCATCAACACTCCTCCTAAACCCATCTTTGATGCATCACAATACACCTCAAAGGGTTCTCTCAGCTTAGGCAAAACTAGCACTGGAGCGATCATCAATCTTTCCTTAAGGGTCTGGAAACTATGCTCACATAGGGTATCCCACACAAAATCTTGATCCTTACGAGTCAATTTAGTCAAAGGTAAAGCTAACTTGGAGAAACCTTCTATGAATCTCCGATAGTATCCTGCTAAGCCAAGAAAACTCCTAATCTCAAAAACAGATTTAGGACTCTCCCACTCAAGAACGGCTTCTATCTTAGAGGGATCTACAACTATACCCCCTTGAGATATCACATGCCCTAGGAAACTAAATTTCTTTAACCAAAACTCACACTTGGAAAACTTAGCATAGAGTTGTCGATCCCTAAGGGCATGTAGCACAATCCTCAAATGTTCTTCATGTTCCTCTCTAGTCTTGGAGTATACCAAAATATCATCTATGAACACTACCACAAAACTATCAAGGTAAGGGTGAAAGACTTTATTCATGTAGTCCATAAACACTCCTGGAGCATTAGTCACACCAAAGGGCATGACTAGATACTCATAGTGACCATAACGGGTCCTAAAAGCAGTCTTTGGTATATCTTCAGACTTCACTCGGATCTAATGATAACCTGACCTAAGGTCTATCTTGCTAAACACACAAGCACCTACCAGCTAGTCCATAAGGTCGTCTATTCTTGGCAAAGGGTACTTATTCTTAATCTTCACCTTATTCAACTGGCGGCAATCCACACACAATCTCATGGTCGCATCTTTCTTCTTCACTAACAACACTGGTGCTCCCCACGGAGACACACTAGGTCTAAAAAACTGCTTATCCAACAACTCCTCTAACTATTTCTTAAGCTCGGCTAACTCTATAGGAGACATTCTATAAGGGGCTATGGATATGGGTCCATCACCAGGTACTAAGTCTATGGAAAACTCTATCTCCCTCTCGGGTGGCAGACTGGATATATCCTTAGGAAACTCTCTGACAATAGGGAGGTCACACATGAAAACCTTTGTCTCTATTTCCAGGCTAGACAAGATCATGTACACTTTAGCATCTTCTTTTAAAGATGTCACAACTTGGTTGGCAGAGATAAACATCATGTCCTTACTCACTCCAGAATCATCAAACACTATACTTTTATCAAAATAGTTTAACAAGACGTGTGTTGGATTTCCCCTGTAGTTACTTTTTGGTCCACTTTTTCTTTATGCAAATATGATCAAGGGAAATCCAATTTGCTGGAAAGCGCACCGGATCATCAAGTATTTAAAATTAAAACTGATGAATCCGAGTATCAAACTCAGGGAACTAGTCTTAGACAGGGTTAAATTCAGAAATAAGGCATTGTTGAAAGAAACATTGATAATTGATGATTTAGAACAGAATTAAACTAAGTCTAATCTAAAAATAGTAAAATTGCAAGTAAGATTGACAGCAGTAGGTAAAAGTGTTGGGTCTTTCTAACAAACCAGCTGATGTATATAAAGATTTTTCTCTAATCAATCATGCTTTTGTGTTTTATGTTGTAGCCTAAATTATTGAACCTCGATCCCTAGTTAGACTAAATCAATCTAAGCTTCATCCTCTGATCCCTCTTGTTGGACTAGGCTTAATTTGGACAGCCCTCCTAGGTTTAGACTAACTTAAACTAAGTTTCATCCTCAGATCCCTCTTGTTGGACTAGACTCAGCTTAAATAGCTTACGAAAGTTTAGACTAATTTAGCCTAAGCTTTGTCCTCAGATCCCTCTTGTTGGACTAGACTTAGACTAAACAACATTATTGTAACAACATATTTCAAACCAAAACTTAATCCGCAGATCCCTCATTTAAGACTAAGTTTCAATTCTTCTTCATTTAAGTTCTAAGGCAACAATACATTTCCCAATGCTAAAGTCACCTAACCAGGCACACAAATGGTTGATCAGACCAAAAGCATACAAAATTTAAGCATTGAAAGAAGCATTGAACACATAGAATTAATTAGATATTAAAGTAATTACATCAGCTCTTCTTTTGAAATCTCCAACAAGGGTGTTTAGCCAGCCATTACAAAAAAACTCTAACAATAATGAGATTACAAAACCTAGGTATCTCTGCAAAAGTTGTTCCTATTGCTGCCTCCAAAGCTCTTTTCCCGAAATAGGCACTGTGGTGTGCTCTGGAATTCTGTGCTAATATATGCCTTTTGTCCCTCTACCCTAATTATGCACAAGATAGGCTTTAAATAGGCTCTAAATCCATGACGTTGCGCTTAGCACCACCCTCGCGCTTAGCGCAAGTAAGAGGATTTGAGCTTAGCGCCAGTCATGCGCTAAGCCTGGCTGAAGGCAACTACTACGCTTAGTACACTGATCTCGCGCTTAGCGCGTGGCCTTGATATTAATGCTCTGCTAGATTTACAGTTTTGCTTGTCCTCAAGCAAAGAAAGAATAGTTCACTTGTCCTCAAGTGACAACTACAGTGATCACTCAAAATGGTGTTTGCTTCACAGAGAAATTCAACCATATTAACTGAATATCATGGACTGCTTCAATCAATTGATTTTCACAAACATGCAGCTTTTCAAAGATAGGAACATACACATTAGAGTCACAACTAAAATAAGCTAGTAAGGATGGCAAAAATCAAGGAAGGATCATCAACCAAACCTCACAGTCATTGTTTCACTCAAGCTCCAGTCTTTAGGCTAATTCCATCATAAACAACTAACACAAGTCCCAACCTTTGCATTTCATCTCATGTCATACAGCAATGAACACACAAAATGAATCCGAAGGACTTTCTAGGCTTGTAATGGGGTTAGGCTGCCAACAAATCATGGTTTTTCTAGGATTCAAAAGCTTAGGTTCTAGGAGAGCATTCATCCAAAGATAAACCTTCACTTTTTCATTCATTCACACCCCATACTTGCCTTTTATTTAGGCACTTAGCTTCATTTCATTACTTTGCAACATACACACTTATTAATTTCATTTGTTCTTACAGTTTTTTTTAACACAAAATATACAGAAACATTATGTGTATATACATCAGTAGTGTGTGTATGCTATTTACTTTGACCATTTCAATTCTTACCCAGTGCCTCCCCCAAATTTGGAACAAATTTACCTTGATAACTACTCCCCTAAATTTGGAACAAATTTGCTTTGAACCACACTTCCTATGGATGATGCTCTCCTACAACCTAAGTCAAGGTAGCAGGAGATAACACTGTATAGGCCCAGGGTTCAATCAATCAATAATTCATTCAGCTCAAACTGGGTGCAAGGGATAATTCATTCAAGCACATGGTCAACTTTGTGGCTAAGTGGCTATCACAATCAAACATGGCCTTCATCATTCTCAATTTCATGCATTCAGTCCATACTTCGGAGATTCACGCAAAAATCAATACTAAATGATAGTCGTTTCTCTAAAAACTTAAGGATCACACTCTCATCGGGATACGGTCAATGCATTCATTCACAATCAATCTAACAAACTGACTAACATTTTCAGTCATAATTCCAATCACATGCTCATTCTCTTCTAATGGCTACAACCTTGATCAAAACAATTATCTAATCATTCCAATCCATTCAAATCATACAATTTCCCATTCAAATCATTCCCAAACACTTATTTCATACAAAACAATCTACTGCATATCATTTTCAACCAATTCACTATTCAAACACGCTTTTTGTACAAGCAAACAACTCAAAGTACTAATATTTAAAGAACTAAAACATAAAAACTGAAATTTAAATGACTAAACATAAATCATAAAATAACTGAAAATAAACTAGTTCAAAATGCACAAATTTAAATGTCCTGCTCCTGTGGTTGCTCCTGTGCATGCTCATTAAGATCCAACACCTGAGCAGCTGGTGAATCCTGAGAGATAGGCTGCTCTAACTCAGATGCTGGTGCAGATGGTATAGCATCATCAGGTATGGGTGTTGGGGATGGCTCTAGGATTTGGTCTGTGGAAGTCTCCTCCTCCTGAGCCATGTGTACACCTGTATCAAAATAAAAGGGCTCAGGAGGGGTGAGCTCATCCTCCCCCTCTGTTGTTGCTGCTGCTGGCTCCTCTGGCTCAAGCTCCTGGGCTGCGGAGGCCCCACCCCCTCTAGAAGGGGAAGGTTGGACTCCTGGCCAGGCCACCTGCGCATCGAACTCATCCATGCTTATGATGGATGGCAAGCCCAAGCCCTGAAGGCTCTGCATGATAATGGACTGCCCCCTGTGTAAGCTCTGGAGCATGAAGTGCAACATCTGTGGTGTAAATGAAAAATCTGAAAGTCCTGCAGATAAAGGAGCTAGAAGTTGTATCTGAGTAGATGTAGGAGGAATAGTAGAAGGAATAACTGGAGTTTGAATAGGAGGTACTAGAGCTATGGAAGAAGAAGGAGTTGGTGTCTCTGGTGCTGCTGAAGTAGTGGGGACCTCTGATCTCTTTCCCCTGGCCTTCCTTGGCCCTCTAAATGTCACTGTTGGATCATCAAGATTCCAACAGTTCTTCTTAATATATGCCAAGTTAATGGCAAGGCTCAAGTTCTCCAGGGATCTAGAATCTGGTTGGACTCCTCTGGCCTTGCATAGAACTATGATCAAGGTAAGGAATCCAAGTCTGGATGTATCATGTTGTGCAGTAATAGAGATCTGGTGGGAGATGAGGTACCCCACATTCATATCCATCTTCATGATGATGCCATAAATCAACTTGGCTTTGTCCAAGGTGACATCAAATGTGATGCAAGCTCCATTAGAGCTTGTAAGCCTAGGATCTTCTTCATCAATGGATTCCTTTGCTTCTTGGAAGATGAATGGCAGCGGAATGGAGAAAGGGAAAGAGAGAGGAGACGCCACTTCAAGGAGAAGATGAGTCTAGAAGAAGCTCACCACCATAGGAGGCCATGGATAAGAGCTTGGAGGAAGAAGGAGATGAATGAAGGGAGAGGGAGAGAAGAGCACGAAATTTTGTGCTCTAAATGAGCTTTGAAATCTGAAGTTTAATATTCAAATCATCAAAGTTCAAAAAAATGCACACACATGACCTCTATTTATAGCCTAAGTGTCACACAAAATTGGAGGGAAATTCAAATTTCACTTGAATTTGAAATTGAATTTGTGGAGCCAAACTTTGGAGCCAAAATTTCACTAATTATGATTAGTGAATTTTAGTTATGGTTCAGCCCACTAATCCAAGATCAATCCCAAGATTCTCCACTAAGTGTGCTTAGGTGTCATGAGGCATGAAAAGCATGAAGGACATGCACAAAGTGTGACTATATGATGTGGCAATGGGGTGTAGTAAGCAAATGCTCACCTCCCCCTCTAAAATTTAATTGGATTGGGCTTCTACCAATTCAATTAAATTTATTTCCAACCACACACATCAAATATCCACTTAGTGCATGTGAAATTACAAAACTACCCCTAATACAAAAACTAGTCTAGGTGCCCTAAAATACAAGGGCTGAAAAATCCTATATTTCTAGGGTACCCTACCTACATTATGGAGCCCTAAATACAAGGCCCAAAAATAATGAAACCTTAATCTAATATTTACAAAGATAAGTGGGCTCGTACTTAGCCCATGGGCCCGAAATCTACCCTAAGGCTCATAAGAACCCTAGGGCCTTCTCTTGCATCTCTGGCCCAATCTACTTGGAGTTTTCTATCCAATGCCCTTGCGGGGTAGGATTGCATCAAAATGTGTGGGAGGCAGGAATCAGGTTAGAAAAGGAAAGAACTCTTCATGTCTGAGCTAAGGTGGTCATCTTCTTCCTTAGTATCTTCAAAGGCTGCCCATCAGCATTTAGCTCGAATCCCCTCCCTGGGATCTTCAAAGGCTTTCCTCAGTTCCTTCACAATAGCAATGTCTATGCTACTGTCAGCAAAATCAGTTAACTTCTCATCCCAATGTCTTCTCTCGAGTTCCTCCTTGAACTCGTCAAACTCGATGTAATAAACTACCACATTCCTCTCCGGTAGTAGTTTCCTGGGCACCACAATATCTGTATATCTCTCCCAAGCTTCTTTGGATGTGAACCTGGATCTGTCATATCTGGCCTGGGTAGGTGTAGAAGGAGCTTTCCTATTTTTAGATGCCATCTGCAAAATATAAGACAAAACACAAGAGATTAGCACAGGTTATTTTCAACAAAAACAAAAAATAAAACTGAAATTTTGACTGGGTGCTTAGCACAGCAAGCTGAGCTTAGCGCGCCTTATGAAATTTTACTCAGGCGCTAAGCGCAGCAGGCTGGCGCTTAGCCTGAAGACACAAAAAATATTTTTTTCTGCAGAATAGGCTTAGCGCACAGCTGAGCTTAGCCTAAGTCTACAATTTTCAAAAACGAAGAGAGTTTGAGCTTAGTGCAGCATGGTGCGCTTAGCTCAGCCTCATCAAAATGACACTCAGACTTAGCGCACAGGCGTTCTTAGCCTAACTACAAAAACTTAAAAGACAATGAGGGAGTTGAGCTTAGCGCAGCAGGGCGCTTAGCTCAACACATAACAAGGCCTTAGCGCACAGACGCACTTAGCCTTATTCAAAGGAAAACTTACAGAAGCAAAGTGGCGCTTAGCCTGCGAAGTCAGGCTTAGCGCTGAAAAAAATTCTCAAATTCTTAATGTCTGAACACTAGTCCCACTTAGCACACAGACGCGCTTAGCGGGCTCATCACTTACATTCATCAGCAGGGATGAACGCGCTTAGCGCAACATGGTCCTCTTAACGCGTTCATCTGAAAATCCTAAAATTTTAACAGTTTCGATGAACAAGCTAAGCGCAGCATGCGCGCTTAGCGCGTTCATTGCGATTTCCAAACTGAACCACAGGGGTCTTCACCCCTTTCAGCCACATTGCCCCTAATGGGCTGCTAAGTTACCTAAAATCCTACATTGACCAACCTTAAAACTAATAACCTTAACCTAACAGCATACAACTAAGAAAACAAGAAGTCATTTATCCTAAGGTTTGAAGAATGAAAAATAAAAATGGAAATGTATCCACTTACTTGAGTTATGATTGAAATGAAGCAAAGAAGATGCAGAGAAATAGTACACGCATGCAACAGAAAGTACACAATTTCTCAAGGTTAGGAAGGTACAGAGGTTTGGGTGCAAAGGTAGCACCCAAAGTGCCTCTGTCTTTGAATTTTAAAAACTAAAATTCGTATGGCGCGCTTAGCACATAGCTATGCTTAGCGTGCCCACATGACATTTGAGTTTAAAACCCAAGCGCTTAGCCTAGCCTCGCGCTAAGCCCAACTTGAAGTTGTAAAGTCCCGTGAGCATCTAGGGCTTAGCGTACGAGGCTGCGCTTAGCGCTTTCTGCAACACAGTTTTCTACAATATGCGCTTAGCCTGAGATGTGAGGCTTAGCATAACATCAAGCTTCAACTTACAGTGAGTAGTTCGGGCTTAGCGCAACAGGCGCGCTAAGCGCACTTCCAAGAATTCAAAACCCGTAAAAGATTGGCGCTTAGCGCTTCCTGCCCCGCTAAGCTCAGCTTAAAAACTCAAGTTACAGAATGGATCTGGGGCTTAGCGCAGGATAGCACACTTAGCGCTGCTATAATAAAAATTTTCCAGAGAAGAAGTGGCGCTTAGCGCATCATCCACACTAAGCCTACTGGTTAAAGTTCAATTACTGTGAAGATGTGGGGCTTAGAGCAGTGATGTACGCTTAGCTGAACTATTCAGCCAACCAATCAGGGGTCTCTGCGCTTAGCGAAAGCAAGCTCGACTTAGCGCGTGAAGACTGAGCGCTTAGCGCAAGGTCTGCGTTTAGCAGATAGACAATTGCAAAAAAATTTCTAAGTCTTTTTCTCTCTATCTCTTCACACAAGCTTAAAACCCCTTGTTTATTACTAAACAAGCTGAAATTAATCACAAGCAAAGTATCCTAACTACATGCAAGAGATAAAAATGAGAATTTGGAAAGGGAAAGAAAAGTTGGGTTGCCTCCTAGTAAGCGCTCTTTTAACGTCACTAGCTTGACGCATCATCCTGTTATCCAGGATCGAACAGAGTTCCTACTTCAAGGACATTCTTCTCATGTCTCTTTTCCTCCATCACATGCACTTTAAGACAAACATTTTGGCTAGGTGAATCTTTGTCCTCATCGAACAAATCAAAGTTGATCTTCTGATCTTCTATGCCCATCTGCAGCATCTTCTTCCCCATGTCTACCATGCAGCTTGCAGTAGACATGAATAGGCGGCCAAGAATGAAAGGAATGTCAGTATCCTCTTCTATATCTATGACAACGAAATCAGCTGGAAATATAAGGTGTTTAACCTTCACCAAAACATCTTTAATGACTCCATATGGCCTTATGATGGAGCGATCAGCTAACTGGAGGGTCATGCGTGTGGGCATTGTAACGACCCGCCTCGTCGCTACGGTATCCACACTCTAATATTCGATAATTTTAATTTTTATAAAAAGAACTCCCTTAATTTTTGCTTATGAAAATAGAAGTGATTTTGTCACAACATAAATTCATCCAACAACACGCCATTACTTAAGTGAATATGCATAATTACATAGAAACAATAATTCGGTACATGTCATACACATAACGAAAATTAAATTTGTTCATATATATAATTAAAATCCAAGTTTTACATCTTTAACTCAACAAAATAAAACTTAAAAACCAACTACGGAGGAGTTGATTACAAAACACAACTCTCTCCCAAAATAACGCAAATGTCATCACGTCGGCTCGGTGGCTCCTCACCAGAATCTTACTCCCTGCACCCTACCACTGTCATTCTGCTCCCACGAACAAGGTTCGTGATCATCACAAGTATCAACCACACGATACAAAATTGAAAGGGTGAGTTCATTATATAAAGAACCAATACCAATTCCAAATGACCACAATTAGCAAGGAACATAGACAAACATGATGAGCATACACAACAATCATTATTCAACACTCATATCCAACAAATATTCATCATCCACATCCAACAATTACTCATCATCCATCCATGGACCCAATCAAGACTGTACAGAATGATGCATGCACCTGACTCAACACTCAGATGCAATGTGGTACGTACCAACAACAACCAAACCTCAGGAAATAGCCTAAGCGTGTCCACACGACACTCTCACTTAGGGAATTGTGCTGAGTTTGTCGAGACCACCCGGTTGTGCACGTAACAGCCCCCCTCCCATAGGTGATCAGCCTGGGAGCCCAAAGGTGTTCCCTACCAGGTGACAGCCTCCTAGTACAAAGTACACTTGGTCACAGTTACTCTATTTCCTGTGCCATATGAGCTATGATCACGGCCAAAAGCAAGTGCCAAAGACCATGGACCAATTAAAGCGCCTAAGCATCCCCTTAGAAATGCTTAGATTCTTTAACCACACTAGTTACCCACATCTGGGTCATCCGACAAGGTCAGTGCACTCTACCCCCCATGACATACACTCCATACGACGTATGATCGTGGCCAAAAGCTAGTGCCAAAGACCCTGGAAGGTCAGTGCACAGTGCCCCCCACAAATATACACAACATCCAACATATGAACGTGGCCAAAAGCTAGTGCCAAAGACCCTGGAAGGTCAGTGCACAGTGCCCCCCATGAACATACACAACATGCACATGCCAATGCATTTCCAACATCAATCAACATTCCATTTCCATGTCATTCACAACATAAATATCATCTCATCTCAATGACGTTATCAACAACAACAACAACCTCATTTCATATTCACATATTCATCAATAATAACAATTCATGTTGACATGGTCTTTATTAACAACGTCATCTCAAATCAATATCATCACATATCAATTAAAATCCTTAATAGCGACATCAACAACAAATCGCATTTCGCACACACACACACACACACACACACACACACACACACACACACACACACACACACACACACACACACACACACACACACACACACATATATATATATATATATATATATATATATATATATATATATATATATATCGCATCCCATTAGTTAAAACGTAATTTTCTTTGTCGTCAGCACATGGAAAGAGGCATTAAATTGATACTAGCCCCCAAGTCTGTGTGAGATTTGTGATCGAGGTTGTACCCGAATCAAATAAACATTAAAAATGCAGTATCTAGGAAGTGATCCTATGTCGTCTCCCAACGAACAATGGTCAACCAAACGTTCATAACAGATAGTAATAAAACAGTAACAAATTGGGGGGGTTATTTGTTTTTGTAATTTAAACAGCGAGTAAATTTTAATTAGAAAATAACAAAATTAAAACATGTTGTGTCCCCTTGATTCACAAGCAAGTCTCTTATCCTAGGTTACGAGAATTTATCCTTAATCAGTCCAACCACTTAATCTAACCTTAAATTAAATTACTAAGCGAAAATTAATATAAGGCTGTCATTATGTGATTAAGCACCACATACACCAATTAATCATGAACGAAACTGATCATTAAGCATGAATGTAAATTAAGCACAGAGACAATTAATCAAGCACAAAGCATGCATGGATTAATAGCAACAAATACAAAGTAATCGGTGAAGAGGAAAAACTGAGCAGAATTCAATAGTAATAATAAAACCTTAAAGAGTGTTGTGCTTGATCCTCAAGAGAAAACAACGCTGGAGACTTAGCCTTCCATTAATCAGTAGAAAATGAAATTGCAGATTGAAGCAGAAAACGAAATTTTATTGCTACGTGAATAGTAAAAACTGGAATTGCAAAACCTAAAATTTTTCTCCCAAAACGAAAAGGCCCTCAAAACTAAAACCTCGGTGTTGTTATATAGGTTCTCAGCCCCAAAGCTTACAAATTTGTTTTAAGTCCAAGCCCATTAATAAAATAAAATCTGGACAAGATAAGATAAGATTTGATAAAATAAAATTTAGATGAAATAAAATCTAGATAAGATAAGATAAAATCTAGATGAAATAATATCTAGATTAGATAAAATCTGGATAAGATAAGATTTGGTAGAATAAAATTGTCTGCTCTCTTCAAGTCCAAGCCCAATTTCGAATTCAAGCCCAATTGTTTATAATTCTCCTGAAATTAAATTAAAAACACAAAATTAGTCCAGTAGGCCCAAATGATAAAACTGCATAATTAATTTGACAATTAAGGCTAATCAGTAATTAAAATGGTGACAAAAAGGGTTAAGAAATAGGAGAAAATGATTACACATCACTTTGCCTATAGCAACCTCACCAATAGAACACGGTATCGTGACAACTCCTGCATCTTTGTGCTTGGGTGGAAGAATGCGTTGAATAACAGCACTACAATTACCTTCCATAACCATTCTGTCACTATGGATGTATCGGTTCTTCTTGGTTAACATATCCTTCAAAAATTTGGCATAGAGGGGCATTTGCTGAAGTACTTCTCCAAATGGCAAGGTAATTTCCAATTTCTTGAAGATATCAAGAAATCTAGCCAAATGTCGCTCTTTATCTTTCCGAGAGGGTACCAACGGATAAGGTACCACCTTGCATTCAACAGGAGTAGCCTCTTTCTTCTTTTCTAAGTTAGCCTCACTCTTGCCCTTCTTCTTTTCAGTCTCAACAACCTTCTTTTTTTGTTTTTCATTTTTCAACTTTTTTCTTTTTCTTCTTCTTTTTTTATTTCTTCTTCTTTTTATTTCTTTTTCTTCCTTATTCTTTATTTTCTCTTGACAGTCTCTTATTGGTGTCTCTCCTTCTTCATCACCTTCTACTTCCTCAACAATTTCTTTAAGTTCAACTAAATCATCAACCGGTTCCAGCACCAGTTCATCAGTCAGTTGTTGTTTAAATCCCTCCACCTTCTAATCAGCTCTACTTTCCTCCGCTTGAATAGCCATTTTGCTCCTAGTCATCACAGCTTTGCAATCTTCTTTAGGATTTTTCTCTGTGTTTGTTGTAAAGCTGTTGATGATCTTTCAGCTAACTGCTTTGCAAGTTGGCCCACCTGGACTTCTAGATTCTTAATTGCAAACTCTGTGCTCTTTTGGTTAGACATTGACACTTGCATGAATTGAGCTAGAGTCTCTTCCAACTTCGTGGTTCGGTCATAAAGACTTGGCATCTACTATTGTGGCCTTGTAGATGAACCACCTTGGTCTCTGTTGAATTGGTTACCAGGGTGATTTTGCCACAGTTTCTACTATTGATACTGCTAGTTATTCTGAAATCCTGGAAATCCACTTGTATTGAAATTTCCTCGGGACTGATTCCCCCATATAATTGACTTCATGTGCAATTTGTTCTTCATTAGGGATACAACACCCAGATTTATGAGCTCCACCACAAATTGTACATCCTGCAACCTGCAAACTAGAAGAATGTGAAGTTTGTGCAAAATGAAGCTAAGTTGGCAACTTACTAAGTGTTTCTGTTAATGTCTCTAGTTGCTTGGATAGCAACTTGTTTTGTGCCAACAGAGCATCCTGTGAGGTTAGCTCCAATAAACTCTTCTTGGTAGGAATGTGGACTCGATCTCTCAAAATAACAATGTCACTAGCAGCCATGCTTTCAATTAAGTCCATTACTTCGTCAAGGGTCTTCATTTTGATCTTACCCCCAGCTGAAGCATCCAAGAACTTATTAGATTGTGGTCTCAACCCATCTATGAATATGTTGAGCTGTATTGGTTCTGAAAAACCGTGAGTGGGAGTCTTTCGCAATAACCCTCTAAATCTTTCAAGTGCCTCACTCAACGATTCATCTGGAAACTGGTGGAAGGAAGAGATGGCAGCTTTTCCTTTTGCAGTCTTCGATTCAGGGAAGTACTTCTTTAAGAACTTTTCTACCACTTCATCCCATGACTTCAGAATATTTCCTTTAAAAGAATGAAGCCATCTCTTAGCTTCTCTAGATAAAGAAAATGAGAATAGACTCAACCTGACTGCATCCACAGGCACACCCGTCAACCTAATAGTATTGCATATCTCTATATAGGTGGCCAAGTGAGCATAAGGGTCTTCATTGGGTAGACCATGAAACGGATTATTTTGAATCAGCTATATCAAAGAAGGAGGATATGTAATTGTCTGAGCTTGAACTTCTGGTTATGCTATACTGGTGAAAAATTATGGCACAGTAGAACTTCAATAATCCTCCAGGGTTACTCTTCTTGGCTCTTTAGCCATGATTGGGTCTTCAACAGGTTCTATATGAGAATGCCCTGCAATAGGAAAACTAGAAGATGCCTCGGAAGATCGAGGTTCTTCTTCAGGAGTTGCTACTGCTTCTAAATCCTGCAAAAATTTCCTGATTCTCTCTGAATTACGCCTTCTACAGGTGGCGTTAATCTCCAAATCAATGGGAATCAAATCACCTGCAGTAGATCTTCTTTGCATACAAGAAAACATAACAACAATTATCCAGTTCAAAAGAACATTGAATATACAGTAACTAAAATATGAACAAAAGAATCAATGAATCAAAGAGAAAAATATAAAGGAATGTCGTAAAGCTGAACCAAACTCTTCTTAAATCTAGTTCCCCGGCAACGGCGCCATAAATACTTTGTTGGATTTCCCCTATAGTTACTTTTTGCTCCACTTTTTCTTTATGCAAATATGATCAAGGGAAATCCGGTTTGTTGCAAAGCGCACCAGATCATCAAGTATTTAAAATTAAAATGGATGAATCCGAGTATCGAACTTAAGGAACTAGTCTTAGACAAGGTTAAATTCAAAAATAAGACATTGTTGAAAGAAACATTGATAATTGATGATTTAGAACAAAATTAAACTAAGTCTAATCTAAAAAAAGTAAAATTGCAAGTAAGTAAGATTGACAACAGTAGGTAAAAGTGTTGGGTCTTTCTAACAAACCAGCTGATGTATATAAAGATGTTTCTCTAATAAATCATGCTTTTGTGTTCTATGTTGTAGCCAAAATTACTAAACCTCGATCCCTAGATAGACTGAATCAATCTAAGCTTCGTCCTCAGATCCCTCTTGTTGGACTAGGCTTAATTTAGACAGCCCTCCTAGGTTTAGACTAACTTAAACTAAGCTTCATCCTCAGATCCCTCTTGTTGGACTAGACTCGGCTTAAATAGCTTACGAATGTTTAGACTAATTTAGCCTAAGATTTGTCCTCAAATCCCTCTTGTTGGACTAGACTTAGACCAAACAACATTATTGTAACAACATATTTAAAACCAAAACTTAATCCGCAAATCCCTCATTTAAGACTAAGCTTCAATTCTGCTTCATTCAAGTTCTAAGGCAACAATACATTTCCCAATGCTAAAGTCACCTAACCAGGCACACAAATGGTTGATCAGACCAAGAGCATACAAAATTTAAGCACTGAAAGAAGCATTGAACACAAGAAACACAATCAATTAGATATTATAGTAATTACATCAACTGTTCTTTTGAAATCCCCAACAAGGGTGTTTAGCCAGCCATTACAGAAAAACCCTAACAATAATGAGATTACAAAACCTAGGTATCTCTACAAAAGTTGCTCCTCTTGCTATCTCCAGAGCTCTTTTCCCGAAATAGACACTGTGGTGTGCTCTGGAATTCTGTGCCAATATATGCCTTTTGTCCCTCTACCCTAATTTTGCACAAGACAGGCTTTAAATAGGCTCTGAATTTGTGATGTTGCACTTAGCGCCACCCTCGCACTTAGTGCGAGTAAGTGGATTTGAGCTTAGCGCCAGTCATGTGCTAAGCCTGGATGAAGACAACTGTTGTGCTTAGCGCGCAGCCTTGATATTGATGCTCTGCCCAATTCTTCTATTGTGCTAAGCACGCTGAAGCCGTGCTTAGCGGTGGATGTGCGCTTTGCCCACTAATGAGTTAAGCTCAACTGTCACTTTAGCACTTCAGCACTTAGCTTCTTTTTTACCTGAAATTGCACATATTTCATCATTAAATCCAATGTTCTGGAGACAGCTTTAGCAATAAAACAATATTTATTTACAAAATCACTACAAAATAACCATAAATTGGGGAGCTATACAAGTTTTGGAAAATGTTTTCTATACAAAAGTTAGTCATATAAGACGACTAACATCATGGTTGGAAGATAACCAGTCCATACCAAGAATAACATCATTCTAGCTCAAAGGAAAACAAATCAAATCAATCAAGAATGTTCTACCAGAAATTTCCACAGGACAATTCAAACACACATTAGAAGTTAACACAGAACCACTAGTTGGGGTCTCTACCACCAGATCTTTATTTAAAGAAGACTTGAAAAGCTTAAGTTTCCCTACACACAAATAGGATATAAAGGAATGGGTTGCACCAGAATTGAATATTATTTATTATAATTAATAACAGGGTGTTACATCGAGCTTCATTCTCGTCTAGTGGCAACGCCCCCCGAATTAGGAAATTCTTGTAAGGGGGTCATCCAGTCTAGTTCTTCCTCTTCTCTAGCCATAACCTCCTCAGTGTCTATGGTGGGAGTTTGGAGCATCTCCTGGATGATAGTCTTGAGATGCCCAGTCTTTTTGGTGTTGGCCAGCTTGGAGAGCAAGTATGCTCTAGTGTTGCTCTCCTTAGGTATGTAGTACATCTCAAAGCATTTGAAGTTATCGATAAGAGTTTTGGCAATGTGGTAGTACTTGAGTATCACTGTTTCCTTGGTCTGGTATTGGTTGGCAACTTGCCCCTAGACAAGCTGCTAGTCAGTGTAGCATCGTAGCTTCTTAACCTCAACTTCTCTTGCTAGTTTTAGACCAGCAATAAGTACCTCGTACTCATCCTAATTGTTTGAGGCTTTGAAGTTAGACTTGAGGGCTTGCTCTAGAGTGACATTGTCAGGGTCTTTGTGGATGATTCTTGCCCCGCTTCCCTTCATGTTGGATGCACCATCGACGTAGAGGCTCCACCAGTCTAGGGTGGTTGGTCATTTCTAGCAAATTCTGCTAGAAAGTCGGCCATGAACTATGTCTACATGGGGCCGCAAGGTTTGTATTGGAGATCAAAGTCTGTAAGCTCTACGGACCATGCCACCATCCTCCCTGCCAGTTCAGGCTTTCGTAGAACCTGTTTGACAGGGTAGTTCATCTTGACTAACACTTGGTGACTCTAAAAGTATGATCTGGGACATCGGGTCGAGATGATGAGCTAGCGCCACTTGCTGACTCTGAAAGTTCTACGGACCATGCCACCATCCTCCCTACCAATTCAGGCATTCACAGAACTTGTTTGATGAGCTTGTTCATCTTGATTAACACTTGGTGACTCTAAAAGAATGGCATAGGATGTTGGGTCGAGGTGAAGAGTGCTAGCGCCACCTTCTCTATCATTTGGTAGTGCTTCTTCGCGTCATGGAGTATGAGGCTGGTGAAGTAAATGGGAAGTTGGTGCTTCCCTTCCTCTTGTACAAGGGCTGAGATAATGGCTTCGTCAACTACTAAGAGATATAGGAGTGGGGGTACTTCTAGCCTAGGTCGACTTAGGACTGGCGTGTGGCAATAGTCTTCTTGAAAGCTAAGAAGGCTTGTTCGTAGGTCTCATCCCATAAAAATGGCTTAGTTTTCTTGAGCAGATTGTAGAACGGCTTCGCCTTTTCAGCGAGCTTGGAGAGGAACTGAAGACCCTTCATCTATGCTCATGACTTGAGTATCACCATCCGATGTGGGGTGAGGCTTGGTAGGCTCCATGGTGGGAGGATAAGGTTCCACTTTCAGGCTTTCAGCCTAGCACTATCATGTCTACTTTTGATCTGCCTTGACAGTCACGATCTCTCCCGTCAAGCTGGGGAACTTTATCTTTAGATGTGGTATAGAGACGATGGCTCTAAGCTCATTAAGCATTTTCCTGCCAATCAAAGCAAAGTAAGAGGTATTTGCATCGATGATTAAATACATGATTGTAAAGCTATTTGAGAGTTTTCCTTGACCAAAGGTGGTCATTAGGTCGACATAGCCTCTAGTCTCTACTTTTTCTCTTGCGAAACCGAGGAGTGGACCGACATGAGGCTGGATGGTGTCGGGAGAGACTTCAAGCCTCTGGAATGTTTTCTAGTAACAAGATGCCAGTGGAGATGCCCTAGTTGATGAGGACCTTGAACACCATGAAGTTAGCGATTACGATGGAGAAAACCATAGGGTCGTCCTAGTTGATAAGGTTGACACCCTTGAAGTCCCTATCAGTGAAAGTGATGAGAGGAAGACTTCATGGTGATAGTTTGTCAACACAGTTGATGTCCATTTCTCGGATGGCATGGAGGTGATGCTTGCGGAACTGGCTGGACTACCCCTTGTAGGAGAATCTACCGGCAATGGTGTTGATTACACCTAGGATTTGCTGGACTGGCTCATTTTCCTATTCTTGCAGAGGTTGTCACTCGTGTCTTTATTGGTGGTGTCTTTGTCTTCCTCAATCTTCTTCTCTATCTCTTCTTATGTTGACATCGTGGTTTTTTTGGTGATCATCTCAATGTCCTCCGGGTCACTCTCCTACTGAATGACTGTTCAGCCTCTTCACGAACTGGGCTAGATACCCAACATGTATGAACTCTTCTATTTTGTCTTTCTGGGCCCAACAATCTTTTGTGTTGTGACTGTAACTGCTATGGTATATGTAGTATTTGGTCCCTATCTAACCCCGGCCTGGGAGGAAGGGGCAGAGGTAGTTTTATTGGTACCTCCGTGTTGAAAGCCTCATCAAGGATTGTTGTACAATTGGTCGTTAGGGGAGTGTAGCATTCATACAAGGGCCCTTTGGGAGAGGTTTGAACTTGTCCGACTTTTGCCTCTTGTCTGACTTGTGTGAGTCGGTCTTGGTGCTTCATTCTCGCTTGTCGTGCTTTTGTTCGGCTTGTCGGACCTTATTCCTGAACACAGACATCTCTTCCATTTGGATGTAGTCTTTGGCTCATTTGTGCAACTCGTCCATGCTACTAGGGTTTTTCTTTGCATAAACTGTCCCCAAATTTACCAAGCCTTAGAGAGAGGAGCATAGAGTGTAATGCTACCTCTGGGTTGGGATTGTAGATTTGGATAACAATGCGTCCAAACCTATCCATAAATTTTGAAAGAGATTTAGCATCTGCTTGTCGTAGACTGGCCAGAGCGGCAGATGTCATACTGTGCATATTGCACATTGAAATGCTCGACAAGAGTGTCGAATCTACCGATGGACCTTGGAGGAAGTCCATTGTACCAGGTTAATGTCACCTCTTTGAGGGACATTGGGAAGACACGACACAGGATTGCATTATCATTGGTGTATACATTCGCCTGGGTGAGGAAAGCATCCAAATGTTCATTTGGATCAGTAGTGGTTCCATCATACCGCTCTAGGTTGAGTGGTTTCCAACCTTGGGGTATGTCAGCTTCCATGATTCGGTCGGTGAAGGGGTGTGATTCCCCTTGAGTGAGCTCAGGTAATGTATAAGCAGAGTGCTCGTCGCCCTTGGGGCGTCTGACACGAGCCTCCAACTGATCGTGGTCAACCTTTAGCTTTCTCATCTCCTACCCATGGTGTTGCTCCATCTCTGCAATGCGATTTTGGAGTTGCTGGAGAATATTAGTATCTATCATGGTTGTTGGAGGAGGATTGGAGCCTTCGAAAGGAGTCTCGAATCTGAGGTCATATCGCGTGCTAACCATGGGTGAAAAAGAGAGACTATGGGGTATGTTTTACCGCGGTCCCACGATGGGCGCCAAATGTACTTACTAAAATCTAGAGCTATCCCGGGTCGAGGTGGACGTGGCTAAGGTGGGCTCCTAGATCTCGCACATCGGATGATGAATGGCCTTTGTAAAGAGGACAAGAGGGGGGACTTTCCAAACAAAGGACTCTGGCGCTCAAGTAAGTACGTGAGTTAGGAGAGTATGAATGAGTATGAAAAGAGCATGAGGGAACCTGGTACTTATAGTGTAGAGTGGGAGTTGTAGGTCCTTATTTGTTAGGACTGTTACGGTGACGTAACAACCCTTGTAGATAATTATCGGCTCGTAGATAATTACCAGTAGATAATGATGGATTATAGATAATGTCTAGCTTAGAGATAATTATTTACGTGTCACGTGATAAGGAGATGACAATATATTCAAATAATAAGAGGTTAAAGATAACATGTCAGTTGAGAGTTCGGCTGTTAAGGACATGATGTTCGTGCTCCTGTGCCAGGGCTGACATGAAAGACTGATGTGTGTAACCAAAGTGCCACGTAGTTTGTCATTTGTATTTTGTGGACCTTGGACAGTGTGTGTGTGTGTGTGTATATATATATATATATATATATATATATATATATATATATATCAGAATCAATTAAGTCTGCAATTTGAAAAATCAAATAAAAGATCAGCTCATATACATATCAGCCAAATATAGTGTGATGGTGAGAAACAAAATAAGCATAAAAAAGGGGTGAGATAGGATTCGAAGTGTGCTCCTTTCAAAAGAGCTCACTTAAGTTGGTCAAAAGCGCCTTCAATGAGCTTTTTTAAAGAGCTTATTTTTCTATTTTTTTCTTCTTTAAATATAAGCTCATTATAATTTTAAGAGCTTTTAAATAAATAAATAAATAATCTATTCAACCTAGCTTCTCATTTTAAAGAGAGAAAAAATTACAAATAAGCTTGGCCAAAAACAACCTATATACTATTATATATATTTCCTTTTGCAAATCTATACCAATAACTAAAAGGGATACCTCTTTTGATAACCATCTTTTGGTCTCCATTTTTAAAATGATTATTTTACTCTTCAAAACTTACATTTTTTTATTCATGTAACCACCCATGTTATATAAATTGTTCATTGAAGTACTTACTTTATGTAAATTGTTTGCTTTCTTCAAGACACAATAACTACCTATATTTTCATTTTTTTATGAATGAAGCCACAACAAATGTTCTACACTGTAATTTGTAGTAAGTTTTGGCACAACAAGGTAGAATGGCAGCGGCAAAGGCAAACTGTGACAGTGCGGAGATGGACAACGCAAAGTCCTATTGTAGGAGCCCCAAGGAGAATTACGAAAATATGTGAATAAATATTGTCTTTACAGTTTTTGGGGGTTTTCAAGCAAAAATGTTTCATGCTAATGCTATTAAGTAAAAGTAATTAGCATAACAAAGGGAAAGAGATTGGACATTGGTGGTTCACTGATTCCCCGCTTCTTTCTCACTCTCTGTCGGGATGGTAAGAGAAGTAATTTCTAATATGTGTTAATATCCTTCTTATATAATTATTTTCATCTCTTTTCTTATTATGTTTTTCATTTGACAATGTACAACCATCTCTATCTAGCGTCAATATACACAATCATCTCTATTAAATCAATTTTAAAACTACTTTTTTATATTTTGAAATTCATTTTCATTTTGTTATTTCTTGATTTTAAAACTCATTTTGATTTTAAAAGGGGTCATTTTTTTAATGTGTTCATGTACTATCATGGTAAGATAATTGTCCATTTTAAAACTTCTCCTAAATCAAATTTACAAATAACTAATTCTTTTTAATCTCTAACTTCATTTTAATTTTTTAAATCTACCAACTAATAATAAACCGATTTTTAAAACTTGCAATTTTTTAATTTAAAACTTATTTTATAGATATATTTGTGAATTTTAAAACTACACATTTTTGTTTTTTTTTTTTTTTGTATTTTTTATAGAACTCTTTTTTGCTAAACTGTTCATTTAAAAAAATTAAGAATTAATTTAATTTTAGATATTTTTTAGTTTTAAAATTAGTTTTGATTTTATATTTGCCTACATGAAAATTTCTCATATTAGTATTTGATTATTAACATTTATTAGGGATTATTTTAATTTTTTTTTTGTTGGTTTACATAGTTTGCGGGCTTTTTAAAGGTAGTTTGTAGTTTTTTAATACTTTGGTTTTCTTTTGTAGATCAAAGAAAAAGATCATGCATGTGTCATGTCATATAGGTTCTAATAAGGCTAAAATAAAGACCCACTATATTATATGTGTAAACATATGATGCAAAAGTTTTGCAATTAGGAAAAGAAAAAAGAAAATAAAGGATAAATAGGATAAAAGAATTGGTTGTTAATTTGGATTATTTATTTTATTTAAATTGCTACATTAATATGGTATCTTATTGAATTTGAATTGCTATGTTATATTGTCTTGGAATAACACATTTAAGCATATAAGAAGAACCATGTCTCTAAATTAGAAATAAACATAATACTGATCAATAGTTAATAAATATTTTATAGCATATTCAGCAAATTTATAAAAAATGATAATTAAATGTGAATTGAATAAAGAGAATTATGAAGAACCTTAGGATCCAATATTCTTCTTTAAAACATTAATCATGTTTAAATTTATCAAAGGATTTTATGTGTCCTAAACTAATTTAGTAATTTATGTTATTTTGTTAAAAGTATGTAGAAAAAATGAGATTTTTAAATATAAAAAAGAAAAAGAAGTAAAAAAAAATTAAATAACAAAATAAAGAAAAAAATAACAATAGAGAAATAGTTTTTAAAAATTAATATGAAATATTTGTGCTAAAATTTATTAAATTAGAAAAAATATATACATACAATTATATTATTTATTTATAATTTTTATTATAAATGATAATAAAAAGTAGAAACATATAAATATATTCTTTTGTTCCTATTTATAACATCCAACTTCACATTCGAATTTAGTAGTTAATTTTTAATCATTTATTTTATTAAGTAATTCTACTATTATATATTTACAATGTATAATAAAAAAAATCGTTAAAATATATTAAATTTAACACAACAAAAATGCAATAGTATAATAAAAATATATTAAATTAGAAGAAAAATAATTTACCTCAAATCCATATTCACAGCCATTAGAGTATAAAATATATTAATTTTAACCCAATAAAAATTACACACAACATTAAATCTAGCGTAATAAAAATGCAAACACAATAATAACAATAATTTCTGAAAATTGGAGTATAAATTAAGCAGTTCCCTTCCCGTCTCTCTCACTTAGGCCTCTTCAGCAATTAGCAGCAATCAAATCTGTAACCTTTCAGAACTCAAAACCCCCTTTCAAATTTCATCATGTCCGGCTATCCCAACCAGCCTCCCAGCTACAGCTACGGCGCGCCGCCGCCGCCCCAACCCTACGGTGCCCATCCGCCATCGCAATCATACGGGGCTCCTCCGCCATCGCAATCATACGGGGCTCCTCCGCCACCGCAACCCTACGGCGCGCCGCCGCCCGCTCAGCCCTACTCCGCCTCCCCCTACGCCCAACCGTCCGCCCCCTACGCCGCCCCCTACAACAAACCCCCGAAGAACGAGTCCCACTCCCACGGCGGAGGAAGCAGCGGCGGCTACCCGGCTCCGGCGTACGCGAGCCCGTTCGCGTCGCTGGTGCCATCGGCGTTCCCTCCAGGGACAGACCCTAACGTGGTGGCGTGCTTCCAGATGGCGGACCAGGACGGAAGCGGATTTATCGACGACAAGGAAATGCAGGGAGCGCTTTCTTCCTATAACCAAAGCTTCAGCCTCAGAACCGTTCATCTTCTCATGTATCACTTCACCAATTCCAACGTCAAGAAAATAGGTACGAAATTATCAAATTTTTAATTTTTTTTTTTTGTGATTCTCGCTTACTCAAAAAAATCGAATACATATTCTTCGTTAAAACATTACACTACTCCTCTCTCTCTCTCTCTCTCACAATCAGAAAAAAATTAGGATCCGCTAAATTGCGCCGGGGAAGAGGTTTTCCGGCGCACGGAGCTAAGGTGCGCCGGTGTTTGGGAAATGACGCGTTTTTTGTTGTGATGTTTGTTTTACCTGCATGGGAAACGCGTGTCGTGTGCTTTCAATGCGAATGCGGTGACGTGGCACAGTAACTGAGGAGTTTTGATTTTTTCGGGTTGCCTTTTTTGAGTTCTGACTTTTTAGGGGACGCTGTGGGGGCGCCTACTTCATTGTACGATGGAAGGATCCACTCTATTCGGTGGTTTTATTACTTCCACTTGGCCTCGTGTTAATTTATTTATTTATTTAATAGTATTAATACTAACTAGCATTGCAACCCGTAATGTATACTTTTTTAGTAAAAGGAGTGAGAGAAAAAAATCCTAATAGAATAAAATATTTTTAAAAAATAATATGTATTAAAAACAAAACAAAAAACAAATTATCCGGTCGTTGAAGCTTGGTGATCCGCCGGACAGTTTTTATATAGAATAGGATATAGATTAGTAATTACTAGGGCAGTTCTTGTGTTCTGCACAGGCAGAGGAGAAAAAAGGAATAGAAAAAAAAAATCACAGTGGTAGTACTTTAACGGTAAAAGAGAGAGAAATAATAAAATATTAAAATAAAAATGATGTGTGGACATGTGGTTAGAAAATGAAGGCGGGATAAACTATTGACTAGTAATGCTACTATTAAATGAATTTAAAATTGATTGGAATAGAGTGACAACGTTATATTATTCATCGATTGTTGTACTAATTACTAATACTATTTTTTTTAATAACTAGTATTGGTAGCAGTACTAACCTACACTACTAGTACGGTTACTGTTCACTGTTCAGTATTCTCTCTCTAATCTATCAAAATTACAGAAATTAGGTAATTTAATTAATAATATTAAGTTTATTTTAAAATTATATACTGTTTTTTATAATATTATTAACAGTACATACTTTAATTTCTTTTTCAAATATTGTTTGGTTTAGTTTTTTACAATTGAATTTTGATTTAATTTGTTAGGAAATATGTAAAAGAATTCATGTTAAAATAAGGCCTATGTCATGACAGTCTTTTAGTTGAACTACTACCTTTGGACAATTATTATTTTTCAAAATTTTAGGCTTTTTTTAATGTAAATATAATATTTCTGAAAAATTACTGGGTTCACTTTTTAAAAATTGATTTTGTTGTGTTGAATGGTGGATAGGATTATTTGTCCTGCTTCTTGAATAAATATGTGAAACAGAAGTTGGTGAAAAATTATTTTAAAACACAATGAATATGGCTATATTAGGCAAAATTAACTGAAAAACTAACTAAAAGCTGAAAAAAATTGTTTGTTGAATTATAAATGTTCGATAAAATTAATTATGAAAGTAGTTGAAAAGTGTAAAATAACAGAAAAATAATAAAATCATGATTTATTTTAAAAAAGTAACAAGAAAAATGAATAAATATATTGAGAATAAAAGTGAAAGAAAATAAAAAAAACTAAAAGTTAAAAGCTAATATTTCAAAAAATGTTAGAAGTTACTAAAAAAATTTTGATCATTAAACAATCAAACAAGTTTTTCAGCTAATAAAAAAAAATTAGAAACTAACTGAATTGTCTTGTTCAACATAACTTATATAGTCTAATTGAGAATACAAGTTACCGTTCATAATCAGTTGTTTTAAATTGTAGCAGGTAAAGTGTTGAACCAGTAGTGATTGTTGATGTCACTCCTACTATAGACAATTAGATATTTAGTAAAATATTCAAGTTGCAATTTGAAAAATAGAACCAAATTTGTATATTTAACCAAGGTTCAAATTAAAAGCGGGGGAGTATTTACTGTTTCAAATTTTGAGTATGTTATAATGCATTGCAGGACCAAAGGAATTCACTTCTCTATTTTACAGTCTTCAGAACTGGAGGGTATGTCCTTTTCTCCTTTTTATATTTATTCCTCGTTAATCTTGATTTTCAAGTTTGCAAATTATGCTGTACTGTCTTTTTATTGGAACATATTCTTCTAACTTGGTGATTGTTGTTGCAGTCCATTTTTGAGAGATTTGATAAAGACAGAAGCGGCAAAATCGATTCTACTGAGTTGAGAGATGCTCTACTGAGTCTGGGCTATGCTGTTTCTCCTGTGGTATTGGATTTGCTCGTCTCAAAGTTTGACAAAACTGGTGGAAAAAGCAAGGCTATAGAATATGACAATTTCATCGAGTATGGCTTTGCTACAATTCTTTATCTTTTTATTGGATACATATTTATTTATTTATACTTTGAACAAGGATTCTCCACTTGGTTTCTTTTCTATTTATTTCTTTTAAAATACAATGTTTTCTTTTGCTATAACTAACGAGAGAACAAAATTATCCTAGTACAATAACCACATAGGCTCAGACACTTAATATTTTTTTATGGTGTTTGGAAAATTATATTTTTATATGTATTGTTGGATGAAGGCAGCACAGTCTTCAGACTTAAAATGGGAGAAACTTTCAATTTCAATAAAATTGAAATTTTCTCTTTACAATAAAATTGAAATTTTCTCTTTACATTAGCATTATGTTTACCTTTTCTTTTCTGGTGTAAAATGAATATATAAAACTGATTTCTTTCCATCTTTGCTAATGCAGGTGTTGTCTTACTGTTAAGGTGAGCTACCAAATACTCTGATTTATTATTTTTATCCGTTTCTCCAATTAATATTACATCTTAGTCCCTATAAGAACAGAAGCAAAATGACAATTTTAGTGAAAACAGGCCTTCGGCAGCATACCATCAGTTAATCTTTATTGAACTGCATGCATATTTACATAACCATATAGAACCTTTTAAAAGTTAGCTAGTTCATTGCCAATACTTTCATGTCCTTTTTAATATTACATGGGCAGACAAATGAGACATGAATGAATTGACTTAATAATTACAAACTCCTACAAAGTTCACTCTTTAAGATAAAGCACAACGTGTTCCTTTCTGTGAAATTTATCGTGTTGTTTAGGTGATTCTTGAAACATTCAAACTGGTTCTATTTCTTAGTGTGTGTTTGGATTACAATTGAAAAAGTGGAGTTTGGTTGAACTTAACCTTGTAAACTAAAGTTTAAAAGTTGGTTTAATATAACTTGATTTATGTTTGAAGTTTTCTACGTTTAACCGAAAAGCAAAAGAGTAGTAGTTTTAGGATAAATTTCAGTTTGGGTGAAAATCAAGTTCAACTCAACTAGAAAAACAATGTCAAATAAACATGCACAACTTTCACTGAGGAGTAGATCTCAGTTTGGATGTCCAAACACCACTTTTAGGTAATGTTTGGGTTAATTATCCTTGGATGCATTTGAGATAAAAGTTTCAAAATTTGGTGTGAATCTCATTACCTTTACACTTAATTCAATATTTAATCTCTTTTTGTCTTGTTTTACTTTCACACCTCAATCAACAGTACCTTAGTGTGAAGGGTGAACCATAAATTCTGTCCTAATCAATAGTTATTAAAATAAGGACAGAATTAAACCACCACTGTCAATTATACTCAACGTGTCCTGATATGCTACCCTCATCTTTTATTTTTCTTTTGCATTTTAAAATACAGACCACCAATGTTTTGCCAAAGCACGGGCCAACTTTTCTAGTTTATGTGGAAACCAAACCAAACCTCATTTGTATTTTTTCCTATTGGAAAAATCTCACTTTTAAATTGTTTCTATTGCAGGGACTGACTGACAAATTCAAAGAAAAGGATACTGCGTATTCTGGCTCTGCAACCTTCACCTATGAATCGTTTATGCTGACAGTCCTGCCATTCCTAATAGCTTAGGAAATTAATGGTGTGTGTGTGGTTGGTAGGGTTTGTAAATGGCCAGGCTGTATTTGGTTTGAAAATGTGTGGTCGAATTACTTTACTATTGCCAGCCTTTAATATGCTAGTACTCCCTGTTGTTTTACTCTATAAGTAACCAGATCCAAAATACTATGGTTTTCAGCTTGTTGATAATTATCTTTGGGTTATGCATGTGAATGAAGCGTTGAAAATGAGATTTCCTGGTAATGGTAATCCATGACTGGATAATGATTTGGGTATATTTCTTTTAAAAGATAAATCTTGTATAATTTTCTTTATACAGAATTAAGAATACTTCTCATTGTTAATCTGTGAAGAACTATCGCATCGTTAATCTGTGAACAACTAATGGGTCACCGTCCAGTCCCACGGTCGCATTCATCTTGGATAAAATTTATTAAAAACGGGATAAAATTAAACTTTAGAACAATATAGGAGAAAAAACTAAAATATAAGAGAAGAATAGGAGAAATATACTATTGATAAAAATCAAAATTAATGTCAATGTCTCGGGATGTCAAAAGTTAATATAAAAAGTTAATGTGATGCAAAATAAAATTAATTTTTAAAATAAAATATTTTAAAGACTTAAATATGTTTTTGATTTTTAAAAAAAAAATCAAATTTTGCAATTGCTTTTGAAAAATATATCGTTATTGTTTTTTATAATTTAAATTTTTTTGTCTATGTTCCTTATCGATAGGTTCTGTCAAATGGTAGTTAACGTGTCCTTTTAAGGCACACATCACCCGCTCACATGTATACTGATGTAAAATGCATCAAATTATTCAATTTTTAAAATTAATTATATCTATAATCGACGTAAAAATTCTTTGTGACATTTATATCCCTTTTGATGAAAAATATAATATTTTTTATATTGGTTATAAATATAATTAATTTAAAAAGTTGAAAAACCTAATTTTTTTCACATGTGGACATGTGATATGTCCTTGTAACAAACATATGCCCAACCATTGGATGGAACCTAATCGTAGAGAATAAAGACAAAAAAAATTAAATTGTAGGAAACAACTATAAAAGGAAAGAATATTAGGAAACAATTACAAATTTTGAATATTTTTTAGAGATAAAAAAATATATTTAAAAAATATATTTTAAATTATAATACATATGTTAAAAATTGATAATGATATAAAATCAATCATATTACCCATTCATCTCATATCAAGATTGTACTATGCATAATAAAAAGCTCATGAAGTGAGGGACTTGAAATACAGAAACAATAATAAAGAAAAAATAAAATACTTTAATTACTCATTTAGTTTTTATAGTTTATAAATTTATTCCTTTTAATTCATAAGTGAATTTTTTAGTTCTGAAGTTTAATAAGTGAATTTTTTAATCCATAAAATTTATCTTTTAATTCATAAGTTAAATAATTTTAAGGACATAAACATGTTAAAATGTAAACTTTAAGATTAAAAAATTAATTTATTAACTATAAAAACTAAAAAAATAAATTTTGATGCGATGAAGATTAAATGGATAATTAAAAATAATAAAATATGCTAAACTAACCTGATAGAAGAGAAACCGCACGAGAATCAAAAAGGAAGATAAATCACAAGTGAGACTCAACTAAACTGACTTTCTTGCTTAATCAATAAATTATGGAATTTTATTTTGAGTATTTAATAAAATTGTAGTAAATCCTTGATATATTAAAATTGTGACTAAAATATGTTTTTTTTTATTCTAAAATCCTCAAAGTTTGTTTTTAATCTTTGTAAAAATATTTATCTGTTTCTTATCCTAAAAAAAAATTAAAATGTAACTTTTTAGTTCCAAATTAAATTTGGATGATTTTGAACCTGTGATATTTTTAAAATTTAAAATTTAAATTTTAAAATGTAATTTATGAAAATTAAAACATATCACAAATAAAAAAAATACAAAAATACAATTTGTGACCGCAACCAATCTAAATCCAGATGAGGAAAAAAAATTAACCCAATCAAGAAATCTACAACAAACCCAAATCCAAAGTTTGGGGAGAGTGTATAACAGTTGCCGATGAAGAGCTCGAATCGGGTGAAGGCCTCTACGCGATACCAGGAGTGGCACACCAATGAGGCGGTGTTGCGGTCGCGCCACGACCAGAGGAAGTGGAGCACGTTCTCCATGACGTTCTCGAGGACCTGGTCTGGGAAGGATTGGTGGTCGTCCTCGCAGTTTGTCGAAGGATGTTTCTCTTTGTCGATGGCTGTTGTTGGAGGAGGGTAAGGTTTGGCAGAAGGAGTATCTGATGAGGTGGAGGAAGGGGAGAGTTTGGGATTTGAGGAAGGTTTGGTCGGAGATGGCGAAGAAGACAAAAGGAAGGTCGATGAGGAAGGTGTGAAAGGACCACCATGCTCCGATAGTGTGAAAATTTCATGGATATCTTTTATGTCTCATGTTATGTTATGTTTTCACGGATGTTGCCTTGCTAATCATGGAAGGCATAAATGAGTTGAAGTATGACAATAGGTGGCAAGAGTGTGTTTTCGGGTTTCCATGATGTGAAAATATGAAAATTTCATGGTTTCTTTCACAAATGTTTTATTGGTACCAGGTGCATATAAAATCTTAAGTGGAATATGTATCAGAATGCATGTGTGCCTACCAAAGTATAAATGATTGTGTGGCCATGATATAAATGTTTGTTAGTGTGATGCAAGAAGGTGTGAAGAAATTTTAGGGTTAAAGGCAAAAAAAATAAAAAATACTAAACATTAATTTTTATATTAATCTTTTAATTGAGTCATAAAATCATTTATTAATGGTTTTTTTTATAAATATATATATGTTAACTATTTTAGCATTCTTCTTTAATTTTTCAAAATTAGAGTCATATTTCTTACTTAATATTTTATAATATTACTACTATTCTATAAAGTAAAATAATAAAATAAAATAAAAAGTAAAAATAAATAAATATTAAAAACAAAATAAGTGAAAATAATGAAATGGTAGAACTTGAACATGGAAAGAATTATATGTTGATATTATTTATTACAACAATTTGACATCCATTATTTATTTTAACAATTTACATCAAGTATTCAAAAGAATATGAAGATAAAAAGAGAGGAAAAAAAGGAATAGACAATAGAATTCAAAGTAGAAATGTTAAATTTATATATATGTTGTCAATTATTAAATAATTATTATGTTGAAAATAACTCAAGCTTTTAACGGTAAAATCATTTATAGGACCGACCCAAGGATAAAGTCAATAAAACCCTTGCTTTAGGCCTCAGAAAATGTTATTTAACATTCATAATTTTTTATCATTATTATTGGTGAGTATAGTATAGTGGTAATTAAGATTTGTTTTTTTTTTTAAAGTGTATTTGGATAAATAATTTTAACTTAGGAAGGTAATTTTAACTTATCATAATATTTTCAAATGTCACATGGAGTCAACTATTTATTAATTACATAAAAATAAAAATTCTAATAGAAAAATAAATAAATTGTTTTCTTGTCAAATAATGGTGTAGTAGCCTGACACCTTATTCCGTCCATAAATCCTTTTATGGGAAAAAAAAATGAGTATGAAGGGCACAATGATTATCAAAAGAATTTTAACTATGTACAACATTTACAGTTAATTTAGTTTATCTATATTTGTTTTCAAGCAACGAGTCCAAGATTGGGCATTTGTATGTTCAGAATTCAACTACAAAAATGAAGTATATAATTTTTTAAGGCAAAAGATGATTTTTTATTATTATTAAAATCAATTAGTTCCAGCACAAAAAGTAGCAAAAAAAGTATCTAGCTAATAAATACACCCCTTAGCCAGCTGATTTTATAATCGATAATCTGATCCTATTGCTATATTTTCTAACTCATTACAATTGGATAATATAATTAAATAAAAATCAAACTTCAACCTAGACATGCGTAAATACTCATCTTGCCAGCGCTAAGAGTAGCAGAAAGTCCCTTCATATGCAAAAGCTCTACCAGTCCAAAAAACAAAGACTCCTACTACAATACTTTTCTTTCCCTTTTCATCATTTATTAGATAATTTTGATATTTCTCTGTTGCAATTATTGGATTTACTGCATTTAGATACTCTGCCCATTACATCTTCATTCCATCCTGCCCACAAACTGCTTACTCATATTCCCCTAAGATCAGAAAAAAAAATCCTCACGATCCTTAACATGTCCAATATTGCTAAGAGCCCCCAAATACACTTGATTTAATATCTTTTTTGAAAAAGAGTATGAGAATCCCCCTACAACCTTATTCCACTCCTATGTCAGAACTGTTATTTTCTCCAATATGTCATCCGATTCTCTTCTATTTCCTGTGAAAATAAATCTTCTCCATATTTATCTGGCAAATTGTTGGATAAGTGGATAACATCCTAGCTGCATAGTGCCTCAACTGAGAGCTTCGTAATTCCTGTACAACACAAATTAAAAATCACCCTTTAAGCTAAACCAACAAAATGTATAATCTTTCAATTTCCTTTTCAATAAATAATGGTCCTACAAAGTGTATCTAAAAGCTTCTAACTCTATAATGTAGGTCTAAAGTTGCCCATAAGCTACACAATCCATAATTCATGTACAACCCTTTAAGTACAACAATCATTACCATTAAACTTAAGATAACTTATTCAAATAATAAATTAATTTAAAACCAACTCATTTATCCTTTTACTGCCAGTAGTTGCTATGCCTAAGAATATAAATATAAAAGAATTATCAAACTTGTTTTGTTTTGGCATGTCTCAATGCATCCAGGAGCTTCAAGGACACTCACATTAATTTAAGTTTCTTGTGACTTAAAAGAATCATTTCCAATGTTATAGTTATCCCAAAACCAAAATATGTATAAGTTTACTCCATTTACTATAGAGTTCTATATTAATATTCTCTTCAGTAAAATAAATGGCAAGTATAAAGTAATATGCACTTACTCCATTTACTCCATGAGTGGAAGTAAAAACTTGAAAAATTCATTTCAAAGACAAATAATTCTCATTCAAAAACACATGAGTGCTAGGCTAGGGGAATCTATCCTCTGATCACGATTCTCAGGCTCATTTTTCTCTTACAATAACAATTGGCACACACTCACAATGATGCATAGCATCACACAAACAGAAAAAACTTTCACTCACAACTCATTTACGTGTCACACACTAACCACTCCCTTCTCATTAAATTGACTCAACACTCAATCTAAACTGACACACAATGCATAGAGGAAATTCATACACACTCAATCACATGATCACATGATTGTATTAATATCAATTTTATATTTTTGGAAAATTCATAAAAAAAAAAAATGAGTGTGTGCAAGCATAGGTGAATGCTTTCATCAAACTACATAATAAATTAGCGGTTATAATCACTGCTTATTGTGTTCCATTTTCAATCTTCAAAGTTTAACATAAATGCAATATCTAACCTCTGATCTTAACACCTCGTAACATTGGGCTGATAAAGGTGAAAGCAACTTAACACTACCCAAATGTATTGTAGAATAGTGTAGTAAACTTCTCCAAATCCTCCTTCTCCAACGACAGTTTTGAAGTTTTCAGTAATATTGGAAGCCTCACTATATCTAAATACTTAATCTTTTGATGTCCATGATCACCCCTTCTTAAAATCAGAAAGCAAAACCACAATGACAAATAAGATCCTAATTTGAAAAAAAATGTACTTTACTAAAACAAATGAGATAATATAAATTAAATGACAGGAAAAAAAGCTACCTTTAGTTTTCCCTTACATTGCATGGACAATCTTCACAACATTTCAAAGGATTCACACTCACAACCCTTTTCTCTTCTCCCAACCGATTCACTCATATCCCCATACGATTTTGTCCTCCTCACCTCATTCTTATATCCATAACCACCTTCCCCTCTAAAAAAAAGTAACAATGAATGTAGAGAGGAATGGTGGTATGCTTCATTAGAAGCTACCATGAATATATGAAAAATATGTCCAAGATTGAGGTCAACATTCAACACAAAAAAAAAGAATAAAAATTTCAAAAGAAAAACAATTGCAACTATCCTCCTTTATTTTCATTGAAATTAATGCTACAAAAGAAACAAATTTAGTTATTGATGGCTACAAAAGAATGTTTCCATGTGCAGCTTGTGATGATATAACTATGGAAGTATAATAATTATTTCAAAGCTCATTTTATCTCTCTATCTTATCAAGGTTAAGGAAGTGGCCTACAGAGTGAGGGCTATAAACACCAGGTCAGATGGCTTAATTTCTTGAAATCTTCTTCAGAAGTCATTGCTCTACAGTAGGTGACAGTTATCTTTTTCAATCAACAAAAACCAAAGCTCAAAACACAAAAAAGAATACATGAATACACACATACATACATACATATGACAACAAATAATGCATAAAGAATGAAATAATAGTTCAGTATTCAATACACAATTAGTAAGGAGCAATTTAAGGTAAAGAGTAGTATCCAACATATGTTGGATTTGACAAAATTCTTATAACATTTGTTGGGTTGTGACCAAAATTCATATGGAAGTTTATTCTGTTATTTTTTTCTGTTTTGTCCTCTACTTATATAAGGCAATGATGCCCTGTATTTTCAAAGATAAGCTTCCACTTGTATACTACATCGATAATAAAAGCTCTCTGTTTTTCCCTCTCGTGGATGTAACCTTGATCGAAGGTGAACCACGTAAATCTGTGTGTTCTTTCTCATCTCTCTCCCTCTTTCATTTTTGCTGCAACATCGATGTATGACATTTTTGTTCTGCTGCATCTACTGTTGTTGTTCTTGTTTGTTCTTCATCACTTCCATAAAAAACTGGTATCAAAAGCTCAAGTTGCAATCAAGGGAATTCAAGATTCTCGTCTTAATACAAAGATCAAGCTATGGGAGTCTTGTTTATGGTTCTTTTGCTGCTTCTTTATGATCAAGAACATTCAAGAAATCATGTCAAACACAATCAGGATTGAGAAATTCAATGGAAAGAACAGCTTCAATCTGTGGCGCATCAAGATGCGTGCTTTGTTAAAGTAACCACGTGTCTGGGCTCCTGTTGCTTCTGCATCTGTGAAGAAACTGCAAGTGGTTTATGGCTCAAGTTGGAAAAGTTGTATATGACTAAGTCAATCTGCAACAAGTTCTTCTTGAAGAGGCGTCTGTTTGGTTTACACATGAAAGAAGGTACATCTCTTAAGGATCATCTTGATGAATTAAATTCTATTTTGATGGAATTAAGAGATATAGATGTTAAGATAGAGGATGACGATGCTGCCATGATTTTGTTAGCCTCTCTACCACCATCATATGAGAGCTTTGTCAATTCTCTTAGTGTTGGTAAGGAATGTGTCACCATGGAGGAGGTGAAATCCAGCTTATACTTAAGGGAACTTCGATCTAAAGCATCTGGAAATTCTGAAGAATCAAATGGATCTGGTCTGGTGGTCTCTAACTCCATCAAGAACATCAAGAAAAAGGTGTTTAAAGGAAAGAAGAAGACTCATGTCAATCCAAAGGATATCTGTAACTACTGCAAGGAGCCAGGTCATTGGAAGAAAGATTGTCCTAAGAAAAAGGGCAAACCATTTGCTGTTGTTGCCAAGGAAGGTTCCACATCTGAAAATGAGCTTGTTCTCTCAGTTGCTGATCATCACCAACATTCTGAAAATCAGTGGATATTAGACTCTGGCTGTTCCTTTCATATGTGTCCTAACAAAACCTGGTTTGACACCTATGAAGAGAAATTGGGTGGAAATGTCTTCATGGGAAATGATGTCTCATGCAAGACAATTGGAATTGGCACAGTAAAAATCAAGATGCATAATGGAATTATTCGAACACTCATTGAAGTTAGGCATGTTCCAGAGCTGAAGAAGAATCTAATCTCCATAGGTATTATGGATGGAAAGGGGTTTAAATGCAGCACTGAAAATGGGGTCATAAAAATTCAGAAAGGCTCTACAATGGTGATGAAGGTTATAAAGAGGGGTAATCTCTATATACTTCAAGGTACAACATGTATTGATGATGGTCTAGTAGCTGTTGCATTAAGATCCAATAAGAGCATACCTGACTTAACTCAATTGTGGTACATGAGGCTAGGTCATATAAGTAAAAAAGGTATGATGATACTTTGAAAAACAACAGCTGTTGGGAAATCAAAAACTGGATGAACTTAAATTCTATGAGCACTGTGTTTTCGGCAAGCAACATAGGATTAAATTTCCTAAAGAAGTTCACACCACCAAAGAAACTCTTGATTACATTCATGCTGACTGTTGGGGGCTTGCAAGAGTACCTTCACTAGGTGGTGGAAGGTATTTTCTGTCCATAATTGACGACTACTCAAGAATGACATGGATCTACATCATGAGTTAGAAGAGTCAAGCTTTCAAATGCTTCAAAGAATGGAAAGAAGTGATTGAAAAACAAACTGAAAGGAAAGTTAAAAGACTCAGAACTGATAATGGCTTGGAGTTTTGCTCAACAGAATTTAACAAATTCTGTAGAGATGAAGGAATTGCTAGACAGCTTACTGTTAGGAACACTCCTCAGCAAAATGGAGTTGCTGAACGAATGAACAGAACACTCTTGGAAAGAACAAGATGTCTATTGTCTAATGCTGGTCTCAACAAAAGTTTTTGGGGAAAAGCTATCAATACAACTTGTTTTCTGATCAATAGAACACCCTCTACTGCTATAGGACTTAAAACTCCTATTGAAATCTGGAATGGCAAAACAACAAACTACTCAAACCTAAGAGTATTTGGCTGCAATGCTTATTATCATGTCAATGAAGGAAACCTGGTACCTAGATCAAGAAAGGGTCTGTTCATGGGTTATGGTGATGGGGTGAAATGCTATAGGATCTGGTCACCCTTGGAAAAGAAAGTTCTTCTCAGCAGAGATGTAATTTTTTATGAATCACATTTGTTTCATCCCAAGCTTGAGGTTCCAATTGCTGGAACACAGAGCTACCACTCTCCTCAAGAAAAAGGATGTAGAATTTATAACCAAAGACTCAAAAAAAGGGGGTCATTCCGAAACATCTCCTGTGGTTCTTCAAGAAGGTGAAAAATTAGAAGATTCCAGTGCAAATGAGTCTCATTTGGCTGTTGAACCTAATCCTCCACAGCTCAATTCTGGAATCAATCAGAGACCAAAAAAGGTCACTGAACCTCCCGAAAGATACGGATTTAAAGACATGGATGCCTATGCATTACATGCAGCTGAAGAAACAGATTCAAATGAACCAGCCACCTACCAAGAAGCTATCAATCATCCTGAAGCTGAAATTGGTTGTTAGCTATGAAAGAGGAAATGGAATCTTTACATAAGAATCAGACCTGGAAACTTGTTGAACTACCTAAAGGAAGACATGTGGTAGGCTGCAAGTGGATATTCAAGAGGAAACCTGGTCTTTCAGAAAAGGAAGGGATAAGATACAAGGCTAGGTTAGTTGCCAAGGGATTCGGCCAGAAAGAAGGAGTAGATTTCAACGAAATCTTTTCACCTGTGGTCAGACATACATCTATCAGGGTTTTGCTTGCTATTGTGGCAAACCAAGATTTGGAACTTGAACAACTTGATGTCTAGACTGCCTTTCTCCATGGAAGATTGGAAGAAAATATTTTAATGAAATAGCTTGAAGGGTTTGAAGTTATAGGAAAAGAAAGGTATGTTTGTCAACTGCAGAGGTCCTTGTATGGTTTGAAACAATCTCCAAGGAAATGGTACATGAGGTTTGACAGCTTTATCACCAGCCAAGGATTCAAGAGAAGTCTCTATAACTGCTATGTTTATCACAACAAGGTGGAGGATGGATTAATGATCTATCTTCTACTCTATGTAGATGACATGCTTATTGCAGCAAAAAGCATGTGTGATATACAAAATCTGAAGATCCTCCTAAGTGGTGAATTTGATATGAAAGATCTAGGGGCTGCAAAGAAAATCTTAGGAATGGAAATCTATAGGGACAGAACTCAGAAAAGGCTATTTGTGTCTCAAAAGGATTACATTCAGAAGATACTTGTGAGGTTTGGAATGGCTGATTCTAAACCTATTAGTACTCCCCTTTCAAAAAAAGAGAAGTTGTCTGTTGTGATAAAGGTTCAAGCTCAGGCTTATTAGGACTATATGTCAAAAGTTCCATACTCAAGTGTTGTTGGCAGTCTCATGTATGTCATGGTCTGCACCAGACCTGACCTTGCTTATGTTGTTAGCATGGTTAGTAGGTTCTTAAACCAACCTCAAAAGGAACATTGGAAGGTTGTGAATAGAATTTTTAGATATCTTAAAGGGACTGCAGATGTAGGGTTGATCTATGGATCTAACTCAGATTGTTGTCTCACTGGCTATTCTGATGCAGATTTTGCTGCTGATCTTGTCAAGAGAAGGTCCCTAACAAGGTATGCTTACACCCTTGGTGGTTGCTTGGTGAGTTGGAAGGCAACACTTCAACCTTCTGTTGCCCTTTCAATTACTGAGGCTGAATATATGGCTCTTACTGAAGCTGCAAAGGAAGGAATTTGGCTAAGAGGTCTGATAAATGATCTCGGAATTAATCTCAAGAATATGCTAACATCTACTGTGATAGCCTTAGTGCTATATGCTTGGCCAAGGATCAGGTTCATCATGATAGAACCAAGCATATAGATGTTAGATATCACTTCATTCGGTCAGAAAGAAGAATCAAAGTTCATAAGATCAGCACTCTGCACAATCCTCTTGATATGTTCACAAAGTCAGTTCCAAAGAGCAAGTTTGATCACTGCTTAAGCTTGCTCAATGTTGATTGTTGGGGTTAAAATCATGTGTGGTTGGAGGGTGCAGTTTGTGTTTTATATGGATGTTGGTTCAAGATGGAGAATTGTTGGGCTATGACCAAAATCCATATGGAAGTTTATTCTGTTATTTTTTTTTCTGTTTTGTCCTCTACTTATATAAGGCAATGATGCCCTGTATTTTCAAAGATAAGCTTCCACTTGTATATTGCATCGATAATAAAAGCTCTCTATTTTTCCCTCCCGTGGATGTAGTGAACCACGTAAATCTGTGTGTTCTTTCTCATCTCTCTCCCTCTTTCATTTTTGTTGCAACATCGGTGTATGACATTTCTGTTCTGCTGCATCTATTGCTGCTGTTCTTACTTGTTCTTCATCACTTCCATAACAACATTTGTAAATATCACATAGATCCATTCTCAACATTGGCTTGGGTTTTCAAAAGAGGAATACAAATCAGGTAGTTTTGTCCTAAAAATAAAAAAAGTGAACACAAACACACTATTAAGATCAGTAGGAACAAAGTGAGTAAGGAGATTGAGAATCAACTTACAAATGTTTCTCCTTTATCACATAATCCTTCTTCAAAAAGTAACCATAAGCTCTATAAATCTCCTGGATCTACACATTAAATCAAGCTTTTGTATCATTATCTTAAACCTCAGAAATCAAAACATGTAGTAGTCACAAATCAGTACAGTAAGAATTTTTTCTCAATCAGAATACTAAGAAAATGAAATAAATAAGGGGAATGGAATGAAAAAACTATGTAAGATATCTTACAGGGTACCAGTTCTTGAAATAAATGTGGAAAATTTCCAGATAAATTATTTCTTGCAAGATTCCTAATAGTCACAATTGAAAAGCAATGACGCAGTTCAACAACAAAAATAAAAATATAACATTTCAAATAAAGTAGAAAAGCGAAAATGATCAAGAAATGAAAAGAGTTTCTAATTGTAGGCAAACATTACAGGCTTGTAAGATTTGGCGGCAATTGTTAGGGAATTGTATCATGGATATTGTTGTTGAAACAAATCCTCACCTTTGATATCATGTATAATCACAATCACAATCAACTCAATCAATCCTCATAATTGATGCAATATCGTTTCTCATTAATTCTGCTTTTGATGTTTTGATAAAAATAATAATAAATAAAACAAAAACTAAAAAACTACAAAATAGGAACAACATTTTCCCCATGCGCTCTTGGCTCTACTGCTCTGGTAGAAGTTTTAGAGAAGAAAAAAAATCAGAAACTTTAGGAAGAAAAAAAAAGGAAAAGTGTAAAAAAAAAAACAAAGAAGAACAACTCGCCATATTCATGCGCTCTTATCTCTACTGCCCATGATGACCAAGTCTTTTTCCGTGCACTTCTGTCTCTGCCACTCTTGAGAAAAGAAATCAATAACCCCAACTAAAGTAGAAACAAAAGATCCCCAAAGTCATTGTTCCTCTTCAAGAGTTCTTCTACAAGGTCAGATCTTGGGGATAAAAGGCAACACGACAGAAATGGGTCGCTGGAGTGAGAGTAGATGACAAAGGGAGGGGCATGGAAAAGGATGGCGAGCACCAGTGGCAGCACAATGAAGAGAGTGAGTATTGAGGAAAAAGAAAAGAAGTTTGGGATGGGAAAGAGAGGGCAAAGCCACCAGAAGAAAGACAAAGGAAGACTCTCGTGAAGAAGAAGAAAATATTGGTAGTAAATATTTGTTTTATAATTTAAAATTTATAAAATATATTATTTATATTAATTTTATTTTTATAGAATAAAATATTTGTTTTAAATTCTATTACAGTAATATTATAATTCTTATTTTTTTTAAGATTTTAGGTTTGGTTTGTTAAGTTTGTTTGTTTTGTCTGCATGTTGTTTTCCAAATGTTGACTAAATTTCTCTCTCCTTCCTTAGCCCCTAGACATAAAAAAAAAAAAGCATTGGTGTTTAGAAGGAACCAAGAATTGTCTTATCTTGTTGAGAGAGAAGTGCAATTAGACTATGCAGGGGGGATAGTTTTTTCTCTAAGGATGAGGTTTGTACGCTTCAACCCAGGCTATTTAAAACTTCTCTTTTAAAATGATTTTCCTTTGAGCTTATTGTATGTTATGTTATATTGCATTGTTAACCATGTTCTGTCATAGTCTGAAGATGTATAGCTATTGTTATTCTTTTATTTAGTTTGAGGCTTTGCATCTTCTTCTCATCTATTTTATTTTCTTACAATCTTATAGAGAAAATTTGTCTTATTCCTTTCTATCAATAATTCGTCTACCATGGATTTACTTGTGAGTAAAACATTTTCCTTAAAAATAATATATATATATATATATATACACAATAAAAATTCACATGCTATATTTGTTTAAATATAGGAAGGTATTTTGAGTATGTGTTTTGTTATATTTGAACGTTGATGTTTATTGAGTATGAGTTATAGATGGTGGAATTGTTTCCTTCTACACAACGACATCCTCAAAGTCTTTTGAGTTAGTTTTTTTTCTTAAAAAATAAAAAGTCGTGACAGTAGTTTATTTGAAAATGAGAAAATTAATTCTTCTTAATGTGTTACTAAGCACAAATATATATATATTCCTCTTATTATTGTTAATTAATCAGGATTGGCAAAGAATTTGAATATAAATGCATTGACAGTTTATTTGAGACTTACGAATCCTCTATTTATGGCTACATACATGAGTTATAATTTATATTGATACGGATTAATGTTTGATTAATGTGATATTACATTGTTAGTCTATCACAACTAGTATTATTCTTTTATAAGTTATAGTATATATGTGTAGTACCAAAGTTTTTTTTCACGGTGTTTCTATTATTAATATGGTGTTTCAATATTTCATGAATTTCTTTTCATTGGACGCTACATAGTAGTATGTATACAATTTTAATTGCTCTTGATTGAAGTATTAAAAGTAAAAATATTTTAAGTGATTATGCACGTGTAATCACACGTGATATGTTGAATGTTTCTACTTATAGATAATTTTGGTGGTATCCTATGATGGATGCCACTCTTTCAATGTTTTTAATTGTTCTCATGTTATGTTATGCAATTATTATATATGGTGAACTAAATTCAATATCCATCTTACTATGTCTGAATTTACAGTTTGGGAAAGATGAGTTCATCTTAGTCTTGTGTTCATGAATTGAAGTGTATCTGAAATATCTTAAAGTGTGGGGGTGTCTTGCAAAGGAGGAGTAAAAGATCTAAAAAAGCTAAGGATTTTGGTTATGAATTTTGTTCTTTTCTACTTGAGGATCCAAAAACCCAGGTTATTTAGTCATCGAGGGGAATGGGACTAAAGTTCATTATTTAGTCACAATAACGGACACTTGTTCCGTGTGATTAGTGATCCCACGAATAGAGTTCAACGGGTATCAATGAAATTGTTTGTTGACTAAAGTACAGAAAAATAAAATTTTATGGAGTTGTTCCGTTTCTCGTTCCTATGACGAGGTGTATTATAAATTGTGGCAATATTAAGGTTGAGGTATTTACATGTGTTTATTTTTTTGTCTAAAAAAACACCTCCTAATGGATCTGATGATAATTATTGTAGGGGTGAGGGTCAAAAACCATTCTTTAAGGATTCATCTAGTGAGTGTGGTGGTGGGGCTGCCATTGTGAGATATGGGCTAATCTCTAAGTGACACTCACGAAACAAGATACACACGCAAGACCGTGTAACGCACAACCACTAATTAGAACCTAAATGATCATTTTTAGACCCTAATTTCGTCCGGGGACTATCGTTTGCTGATATTTTGATTCTTACTAGTTGAATTACGGTGTTTGACACCAGTTACAACGCGAAGCAAGGAATCACTTAGTGTTTTGATCAAGAATATCTTATCAACGTCCATGAATGATAAATCTTAGCATAGATCAAACAAGGGTCTTTTTTTTGGATTTTTCTAGACCCTAGCTCGCCCAGGCTAGCATCTGGCTCGCCTGGGCCATGAAATTGCTTCATACCTAAGAAACCAGCTCACCTGGGCGAGCTTCAACCGCCCCAAAATGGCTTTTTCTCTATAAATAGGCATGCTAGGGGGGTTTTGAGGGGTTCCAAAGTTTAGGAGTTGAGAGAATTGAGAGAAGAGAGAAAGAAGAAGAAACGAAGCCAAGGCGCTACCGAATCGTGACAGTGATCATTCCCTACATCATTTTCTTGTTCTGTGTTCTTCGTGCGACAGTCGGATAGTTTTGTTTTTAAGGATTGAATATGATCTATGTACCCTTAGGGGTCCCCTTTTTTATTATGTGCATATTCTTCTTCTCCATTTATCATTGATAATCTCATTTTTTTTTGTAAAGTTTAATCTTAACCAATCACTAGTGTCGTAAAGTTGTCTTTAAAGAGATTGAAAGTTAATAAACAAAACCAAGATAAAACCAACTCATAACTAAACTTCATTTCATCAAATATCACTTAAGATCATTTCAAGGTCCAATGCCTTAAATGACTCTTTGTTCGCAATTAAAATAAACCTTTCAAAAACATAAAATCAATTTAACACACAAACATTCAAACTTAAAGAACTACGTAGGTCTGAATTCCTCATCGCACCTGAGGATACGTAGGAGCAAGGGCATCCCCCTTGTCGACCCCAAAAAAATAAAAATAAAACATATAAAAGGGGAAAAATAAATAATTTTGAAGTCACGTTGCGCACACTCAATTAAAGGTTGCTGTTCCTTATGATGAACGCGTGGGGTGCTAATACCTTCCCCATGCATAAACAACTCTCGAACCTTTATTTTCAAAATTCACAGACCTCTTTTTGGTTTTTCTAACGTTTTCCTCGAATAAACGTTGGTGGCGACTCCACTCGTTTTCTCCCTAGGAGACGAACGTGCTTTCTATTTATTTTGTGACAGATGACGACTCCACTAGGGATTTGTTAGAGAGTTAAGCCATTTTCATTGAGTATGTAATTTTATCATGACTTTTTATTTATTTTACTTTCACAAAATAAAATGTGTCATTGAACCATAGGATAGACGACATGTGCTATACTTAGGTTGCTCTGTTCACACATGACAGCTACACTTTTTTCACACACCTTTAGATGTTAGGCCCTATACCCTAGTTTGTGTGAGCCATAAGGAGTGGAGGTTGATCTGTAGTCATGCTGGGTCTCCGACTCACTTGATAATAGCGAATCCTCATCTAGAGTTTTCCTTTTTTGGTGATGCATTGTCGCTGATAGTCCCTATCGCCATAATGTATTATCTAAGAGGATGATATCTCTAGAGACTGATAAGGTTACATGAAAGTACCCTTGGGAGTTTGTCACTAGAAGTGGATTTTTGAATCCTTTCCATTAGGTTCCTAAATTAGGGGCACATAGCAAACTCACTCTGGCTTGTTCCTTGGTCGCATCATGCATCTCTTCATGGCATCATAATGGACACATCATTCATGCATTTATCATTTATCATATTCATGCATTGCATTTGCATAAGTCTTTGCATTATCATACATATTCATTTAGCATGCTTATGTTCTGCCAAATGCATACACTCTATTTTCATCGTTCGCATGTTATGTTTGCTTATGCATAATCCTAACACATAGTTGCCCATGCCTTGCATTTTCCTCTGCAAAACAAAAAGAAAGTCATAATGAAGCGTGGAAGTTTACACCACATTCTTAGTTACATGTGTTGGGTACCATGATGATAGCTATAAATAGACCATGTTGGGATTATACACTCATTTCTCTTGAAAAATGATTGAAAATCACGTGAACATGGTACCTAATGCATTGTTAACTTGGAAAGGATGGTTCTTCGGGCATCTCATGTTGATCTCATAATTACATTTGTCATGCATAGCATAAGTATGCCTTAATCATTCATCTCTATGATAGGTTGTCCAAGTATTGACAATCAAAATTTATATTCCTTGGATTATGGGGTCGAACCAAGCACATGCTTTTAAGAAAAAGTTTTCATCAAGTCAAGGTCTAGTATGGAAGAAACCAGCTTGCAAAAGTTGGGGCAGAAGATGGATCGAGTTTACATGGCTTATTTGGCTACTGCTAACACATGATTGAGCTAAATAATTTACAAAATTAGGGATTGTTGATGTCCATGTTTTATTTCCAATTGCACTTTGACTCTGACAAGATGTGATGAACAATGTTGTTTTAATGAAAAATCTGAATTGATTCAACCCTATGTTCTACTAAATGTTCAGTGTAAAATTTGTAATACTTCAACAATGTATCATTCACCTACATCCATGCTTATTTTTCTTTTCACATTGGTTGCATTGCTCATTGCATTCTTTCCTTGAAAATCAGAATTCTAATCATTGTAATAAAAAGGAAAGAATGCGCTTTATGACGCCCTTACTAAACGCATGCCAAAGCTAGAGTGATGAGTGAAATAGAGGAGGTACAGGAACAAATGAAGGCCGACATGGAGGCCATGAAAGACCAAATGACCATAATGATGGAAGCCATGATGAGTATAAGAAAAATGATGGAGATCAACACGGCTACAGTCGTTGCCGCAAGTACCGCCAATGAGGTGGACTCAAATATCCTATCTGGCCTCAATCAAGTAAATTGTCCAGTCTCGGATATGGTAGGTCGAGGAGGCAGAGCATTGGGAAGTATGGGTGGCCCCCATTTTGTGCAGGTCCCGAGCAAGCATTCCTTCCCACCATATGGCTTGCCTCCCAACTATACACCGCCCAATGTTGCACACGCTCCCGATGAGAATGTCAATAACTCCACTCCCATACCCATTGAGAGCCAACAACCCCAATCTAGTCATGCACAGGTCCCTCAACCCATGGGGGAGACACATGAAGTACCCCGAGACCACACTCTAGCCGACTTCAAGCCTCACCTCGGATATGCCACTGAGGGGCAGACATTTTGTGGCATACCCCTGCCAAACACTTTGAGGGGGCCTCAATATTTCCCACAACCCCAACCCTTACATTTTACAATGGGAGGAGGGCCTCCTGATATGGTGGAAAGGGAGAAATTTGATCATATAGAGGAAAGCCTGAGGGTCATTGAAGGAGGTAGAAATTATGCCTTTGCTGACATCGCAGAGTTGTGCTTAGTGTCCGACGTGGTCATTCCTCCAAAGTTCAAGGTGTCGAATTTCAATAAGTACTAAGGGACTACTTGCACTAAAAATCACCTGAAGATGTACTATAGGAAAATGGGGGCATACGCGAAAGATGAAAAATTATTGATGCATTTATTCCAGGAAAGTCTTACTGAGGCAGTCGTCACCAATTATACTAATTTAGAACCTTTTCGGATCCGTTCCTGGAAGGACCTAATGGTTGCCTTTATTAGGCAGTATCAGTACAATTCTGATATGGCTCCAGATAGAATGTAGCTACAAAACATGTGTAAGAGGGAGCATGAATCTTTCAAAGAATACGCCCAAAGGTGGAGGGATCTAGCAGCTCAAGTAGCACCCACAATGATGGAGAGAGATATGATAACAATTATAGTGACACATTACCTGTGTTCTACTATGAGAAGATGGTGGGCTACATGCCTTCAAGCTTTGCAGATTTAGTGTTTGCTGGCGAGAGGATTGAAGTGGGTCTGAGAAGAGGCAAGTTTGATTATGCCGCTTCGATGAATAGGAAGCTTAGGGCAAACGAAGAGAATAAGAAGGAGGGAGAAACCCATGTTGTGACTGCCATTCCTACAGGGCAAAATTTTCCACTAGCTCAACAATATAAATACTCATCCAATATCAGTCCTTCTCATTACCCACCACCCTACCAACCAAGAACACTCAGTCATCCACAAAGGTCACCCCTAAATCAACCACAAAACCCGCCTGTTGCACATCCAAGGTCAAACACCACCTTTAATACGAACCAAAACACCAACCATGGAAGGAACTTTCTAGAAAAGAAGCCTATAGAATTCACCCCAATTCCGGTGTCGTATGCTAACTTACTCCCATATCTACTCAATAATGCAATGGTAGCCATAATCCCAGCAAAGATTCCTCAACCTCCATTTTCCCGAGGATATAACACGAATGCAACATGTGCTTATCATGGAGGAGTTCCGGGGCACTCCATTGAGCATTGTATGACCCTAAAACATAAGGTGCAAACTCTAATTGATGCAGGCTAGCTAAAATTCAAGGAGGACAATTGCTTGTGAGTTCTATCGTTGTCGAGCGACACTATGCATGATACTTAGGGCAATTTGAAGGTTATTGTTAGATGTCTCCAATGACTCATTAAGATTTTCAAGTTTATGCCATTACTGTAAACAACAGTCACAATGCTAATAATATGGATAAATTTGATGTCCTTGCCTCTTATTCTCTCACAATTACATCTTTGCGTATTTATTTAACACTCACTGGAATGTGAATGTACGTCGTTAACTTGTTTGCTCAAGTGACTTGCACTCCTGAGTTGATCTCCAAGTCTATTCCATCAGAAATTGCTCGTTCTACATGTTTAGTGGGGGTGCCATAAATGATGAGTAAAGTTCAAAAAGAAGAAAAAAAAACATTTGATTGATTGTGTTTCATATAAAAAATAAGAAGTACAAACATTCTTAAAAGTTGTCTTTTTAAGAGAAAAGTGAGTTGTCAAGAACAAGAGTCTTTCGACATAATCTATCAATTGAAAATCCTTTAAATATTTCTTGTCCTTGAAATTTCTTTTTCGAGAACCTGCACAATTTCTTTCATTTATTCTTGCTGCAAGGTCATGACAAACGACAACAATAGATACCTCAAAGCCTTACGCTAGGGCAATGAGAGGCACCATGCATAAGCCTCAAGCAAACCTAGGGGTAGATCAAAAGTTCTCACCCGGTAGGTTGAAAACCCGAAAGGGCAGCCTACGCAAAAATTAGGGTAATAACAAATAAAAAGAAGAAAGGATAAGGAGCGTGTTTATCAAAGGTTTCGTCCCAAAATCTAAACTATAAAAGTATCTAGTCAAGATTTGAAATGACACATGACCGTGTTTCTTCATCCCAAACACTGATTTATCCCTTGCTACCCCTTCCGAGCCAAAGCATATTTGTTTTCTAAAACAAAAAAACAAAACAAAAACCCTAAGTAGGAACCACCACTAAATCAGCGGGAAGAGCAATGCAAACAACACATGCATAAGGTTTACTAAGCTCTAGGTTGGGCAACAATGATGTTAAAAAAAAAAGAGCAAAAGAAAATCCGCCAAAGATGAGTGAAGAAAAAAAAGGGAGAAAAAAAAAGAGACAAAAGATCTCTAGATTTTATAAGAAAGGCACAAAAGTGCAATAAGGATTAATGTATAAGACAAAAGGAGTAGAGCTCAACCCAAAAGTTGAAATAAAAGTACAAGCAACGCTCTCGAGGTTCTTACTCAATATAACCTTTAAACACTCTTTGAGCCTTTGTGATCCTTTCTTTCATAGCCCTCTTACCCATGACCATGTTACAAGCCCAATAAGTCCATGTGGATCAAGGAATGACTAATTTTGCTTTTAACTTTGGATTCTGGGATGGAACCCATATATATATATATATATATATATATATATATATATATATATATATATATATATATATATATATATATATATATATATATATATTAAAAAAAATCCTCAAGGTTTTGCATTTGCACATTGAGAAGAAAACTCATTCGACCAGGTCGTGGCAAATCTCCAAAGACGATTGTGATAGTAGGGTACATCTGATGTTAGTCACTCATGCAGACTCCTTAGGATTCCTTTTGAATCCAATGGTGGCCTTTGTTGTATAAATTCTTTCGGGATCAGCCCATGTCATCAAGTTTCGGCGAGATCGACAGACCCTTGGCATCACTCTAAGACTTTAAATCAGGAAAGTTTCACTTGGTCACATACCAAAGTGTGACAATCCATTGCCATCCTACAATGGGGCGCACGATCGATCCCAAAACCTTATGTTTCCTTGCTGTGCAGAATAATAGAAGGTTTTAAACAAAAAGAAAGGGATGAACCCTAGGATCAATATCTCAATTGATTGATTAAATGTCAAATGGTTCCACTGCCGTCATCCAAAATTGTCAAGAGATTAAATCAAAACATATACTCTGAGGGAGTCCCCGAAGAGATTTGCAAAAGATAGGATGAGGTTGCATAAGTTATCTCGTCTTTTAGAAAGAGACAGTCAATCTGTGTTTTTTCACACAAAACAAAAAAAAGGAAGAAAAAAGAAAAATAAATTAAGATCACCAAAAGAGGAAAGAATGTCATGAACATTGCACAATTTTTCATTGCAATGCATTGTTGCGTACAAAACCTGCATTTACTTCATTTTAGGGCGAAGTTTGCATGTCCATGCAATCCAAAACCCATGTTTCACATCAGGCTATGAGTCCATAGATTTCTCATTATATACCAATTGCCAAAATCTAATTGCATGATTCATAGGACTCAACGTCCTTTGTTTTTTTTCATAGGACTCAACGTCCTTGGCTTTATGTTTCAAAAGACTACAGTGTCTTTTGCTTTCACGCTTTCCAAAACTACAATGTCTTCTGCTTTATGATTGCAAAGACTATAATATCTTTTGCTTTCACTCTTTCCAAGACTACAATGTCTTCTGCTTTATGATTGCAAAGACTACAATGTCTTCAGTCATTATGTCTTTAGTCATTTACGCTTTCAGAGACTACAATGTCTTCAGTCATTTACGTTTTTCAAAGACTTCAATGTCTTTAGTTTTTTACATTTCAAAGACTTTAATGTCTTCAGTCATTTACGCTTTCAAAAACTACAATGTCTTCAGTCATTTACGCTTTCAAAGACTACAATGTCTTTTGCTTTACGCTTTCAAAGACTACAATGTCTTCCGTCATTTACACTTTTAGAGACTATAATGTCTTCAGTCATTTATGCTTTCAAAGATCACAATATCTTCAGTCATTTACGCTTTCAAAGACCACAATGTCTTCAGTCATTTATGCTTTCAGAGACTATAATGTCTTCAGTCATTCATGCTTTCAAAGACTACAATATCTTCAGTCATTTTCGCTTTCAAAGACTGCAATGTCATCAATCATTTACGCTTTCAAAGACTACAATGTCTTTTGCTTTATACTTTCAACGACTACAATGTCTTCAGTCATTACGCTTTCAGAGACTACAATGTCTTCTGTCATTTATGCTTTCAAAGACTACAATGTCTTCAGTCATTTACGCTTTTAAAGAGAACGATGTCTTCATTCATTTACACTTTCAGAGACTACAATGTCTTCTGTCATTTACGCTTTTCAAAGACTTCAATGTCTTCAGTCTTTTACATTTCAAAGACTTCAATGTCTTCAGTCTTTTACATTTCAAAAACTTCAATGTCTTCAGTCTTTTTACATTTTCAAAGACTTCAATGTCTTCAGTCTTTTATATTTACAAAACTTCAATGTCTTCTGTCTTGTACATTTACAAGACTTCAATGTCTTCTGTCTTTTACATTTACAAAGCTTCTTTGGTTACTGCCAACACACGATTGAGCTAAATGATTTACAAAATTAGGGACTGCTGATGTCCATGTTTTATTTCCAGTTGCACTTTGACTCTGGCAAGATGTAATAAACAATGTTGTTTTAATTAAAATCTGAATTGATTCGACCCTATGTTCTACTGAAGTCTTGTGTAAAATTTGCAATACTTCAAAAATGTATCATTCACATACATCCATGCTTTTTTCTTTTCACATTGGTTGCATTGCTCATTGCATTCTTTCCTTAAAATCAAAACTATAATCATTGTAATCAAAAGGAAAGAATGCGCTTTACGATGCCCTTACCGAACGTGTACCAGAGCTAGAGTAACGAGCAAAATAGAGAAGGTGTAAGAGTAGATGAAGGCCGACATAGAGGCCATGAAAGAGCAGATGACCACAATGATGAAGGCCATGATGAGTATGAGAAGGATGATAGAGGCCAATACAACTACAATTGTTGCCGCAAGTGCCGCCATTGAGGTGAACCCGACTCACCCACCTGGCTTCAATCAAGTAAATCGTCTAGCCTTGGAGACACATCAAGTGCCCCGTAAGTGCCGCCATTGAGGTGAACCCAACTACAATTGCAGACGTTATAGTAGTAGTAGATCATTCTCATCGAGGGATTGATGTTATTAGAGAACAAGGGTTTGATGTTATTAAAGGTGGAAATTTTGTATTTGAGAATATCACACTAAATGAAGGTATGTTGAATGCTAAACAGACAAGAAACAATAAAAAATGACTTACATTTTGGTCTAATTTTTTTTAACTTGCTAAATTATTGACTCGATGGTAAACTCGAGAGTCTACCGAGTTTACTTAGAGTTTATAGAGTTTGCTCAAAGTCTACTAAAAAAAGAGTTTACTCAAGAGTCAACTCGCAGAGGACAAGTGGACTCGTAAACTCGTAAGAGTTAGCGAGTTAACTCTAGAGTTTGATAACCATGTCCACAAAGGCCACCCCTAAATCAGCCACAAAACCCGCTTGCCGCACATCCACGGTCAAACACCACCTTTAATACGAACCAAAGCACCAACCAGGAAAGGAACTTTCCAGAAAAGAAGCCTGTAGAATTCACCCCAATTCCGGTGTCATATGCTAACTTACTCCCAGATCTACTCAATAATGCAATGGTAGCCATAATCCCAACAAAGATTCCTCAACCTCCATTTTCCCAAGGATACAACTCGAATGCAACATGTGCTTATCATGGAGGAGTTCCGGGGCATTCCATTGAGCATTGTATGACCTTAAAACATACGGTGCAAACTCTAATTGATGCAGGCAGGCTAAAATTTGAGGAGGACAATTGCTTGTGAATTTTGAAATTTTCAAGCAATACTATGCATGATACTTGGGCGCAATTTGAAGGTTGTTGTTAGATGTCTCCCATGACTCATTAGGATTTTCAAGTTTATGTCATTATTGTAAACAACAGTCACAATGCTAATAACATGGATAAATTTGATGTCCTTACCTCTCATTCTCTCACAATAACATCTTTGCATATTTATTTAACACTCACTAGAATGTGAATGTACGTCGTTAACTTGTTTGCTCAAGTGACTTGCGCTCCTGAGTTGATCTCCAAGTCTGTTCAATCAGAAATTGCTCATTCTACACGTTTGGTGGGGGTGCCGTAAATGATGAGTAAAGTTCAAAACAGAAAAAAAGAAAAAAAAATGTTTGGTTGACTGTGTTTCAAATAAAAAATAAGAAGTACAGACATTCATGTGACCTCATTTTATCATTCTTAAAAATTGCCTTTATGAGAGAAAAGTGAGTTGTCAAGAACAAGAGTCATTCGACTTAATCTATCAATTGAAAATCCTTTATTTTTCTCGCCCTTGAAAATTTCATTTTTCGAGAACCTGCACAGTTTCTTTCATTTTTCCTTGCTACAAGGTCATGACAAAAGATAACAATAGATACCTCAAAGCCCTACACTGGGGCAATGAGAGGCACCATGCATGAGCCTCAAGCGAACCTAGGGGCAGATAAGAAATTCTCACCCGATAGGTTGAAAACCAGAAAGGGCGGCCTAAGCAAAAATTAGGGTAGTAAAAAATAGAAAGAATAAAGGATAAGAAGCGTGTTTATCAAAGGTGTTGTCCCAAAATCCAAACTGCAAAAGTATCTAAGTCAAGATTTTAAATGACACATGGTCGTGTTTCAATATCCCAAACACTAATTTATCCCTTGCTACCCCCTTCGAGCCAAAGCATATCTATTTTCTAAAAACAACACACAAAAAAACAACAAAAATAAAATAGAAACCCTGAGTAGGAACCACCGCTAAATCAGCGGGAAGAGCAGTGCAAACAACACATGCATGAAGTTGGGCGACAATGAAAAGAAAAAGAAAATAAAATCCGCCAAAGACGGGTGAAGAAAAAAAAGATACAAAAGATCTCCAGATTTTGCAAGGAAGGCACAAAGTGCAATAAGAATTAATGTATAAGACAAAAAGAGTATAGCCCAACCCAAGAGTTGAAATGAACAAAAGTACAAGCAAGACTCTCAAGGTTCTTACTCAATATAACCCTTAAACACCTTTTGAGCCTCTCTAATCTTTTCTTTCATAGCCCTCTTACCCCTGTCCACGTTACAAGCCCAATAAAGCCCATGTGGATCAAGGAATGACTAATTTTGCTTTTAATTTTGGATTGAAACCCGCACACGCTTGTGATTGATGAAATACACACACACACACACACACACACACACACACACACACACACACAACCTTGAGGTTTGCTATTGCACACACACACACACATATAACCCTGAGGTTTGCAGTTGCACGTTTGAGAAGGAAACTCATTCGACCAGGAGATCATGGGAGATGCCCAAAGACAATTGTGATAGTAGGGTACATCTGATGTTAGTCGCTCATGCAGACTCCTTAGGATTCCTTTTGAATCCAAGGGTAGCCTTTGTTGTATAAATTCTTTCAGGATCAGCCCATGTCATAAAGTTTCAGCGGGAACGACAGACCCTTGGCATCACTCTATGACCTTAAATTGGGAAAGTTTCACTTGGTCATATACCAAAGTGTAACAATCCATTGCCATCCTTAAATGATGCATGTGATCGATCCCAAAGCCTTTTCTTGTTGTGCAGAATAATCAAAGTTTTTTTAAACAAAAAGAAAGGGACAAACCCTACGATTAATATTTCAGTTGATTGATTAAATGTCAAATGGCTCCACTGCCATCATAAAAAATTGTCAAGTGATTAAATCAAATATACACTCTAAGGGAGTCCCCGAAGAGATTTGCAAAAGATAGGATGAGGTTGTATGAGTTATCATGTCTTTCAGAAAGGGACAGTCAATTAGTGTTTTTCACACATAAATTAAGATCACCAAAAAAGGAAAGAATGTCATGAGCACTGCACAATTTTTCATTGCATTGCATTGTTGCGTACAAAACCTGCATTTACTTCATTTTAGGGCGAAGTTTGCATGTTCATGCATTCCGAAACTCATGTTTCACATCAGGCTATGAGTCTATAGATTTCTCATTATATACCAATTTCCAAAATCCAATTGCATGATTCATAAGACTCAACGTCCTTTTTTTCCATAGGAATCAATGTCCTTTGTTGTATGTTTCAAAAGACTACAATGTCTTCTGCTTTATGCTTTCAAAGACTATGATGTCTTTAGTCTTTTACATTTTCAAAGACTTCAATGTCTTCAATATTTTACGCTTTCAAAGACTACAATGTCTTCAGTCATTTACGCTTTCAAAGACTACAATGTCTTCGGTCATTTACGCTTTCAAAGACTACAATGTCTTCAGACATTTATACTTTCAAAGACTTCAATGTCTTTTGTCATTTACGCTTTCAAAGATTACAATGTCTTCAGTCTTTTACGCTTTCAAAGACAACAATGTCTTCAGTCATTTACGCTTTCAAAGACTACAATGTCTTCAGTCAATTACATTTACAAGACTACAATGTCTTCAGCTTTTTACATTTACAAGACTACAATGTCTTCAGTCATTTACGCTTTCAAAGACTACAATGTCTTCGGTCATTTACGCTTTCAAAGACTACAATGTCTTCAGACATTTATACTTTCAAAGACTTCAATGTCTTTTGTCATTTACGCTTTCAAAGACTACAATGTCTTCAGTCTTTTACGCTTTCAAAGACAACAATGTCTTCAGTCATTTACGCTTTCAAAGACTACAATGTCTTCAGTCAATTACATTTACAAGACTACAATGTCTTCAGCTTTTTACATTTACAAGACTACACTGTCTTCAGTCATTTACACTTTCAAAGACTACAATGTCTTAAGTCATTTATGCTTTGAAAGACTACAATGTCTTCATTCATTTACATTTACAAGACTACAATGTCTTCAGTCATTTACGCTTTTAAAGACTACAATGTCTTACGTCATTTATGCTTTCAAAGACTACAATGTCTTCAGTCATTTACATTTACAAGACTACAATGTCTTCAGTTTTTTACATTTACAAGACTACAATGTCTTCAGTCATTTACGCTTTCAAAGACTACAATGTCTTAAGTCATTTACATTTTCAAAGACTACAATGTCTTCAGCCATTTACGCTTTACAAGACTTCAATGTCTTCAGTCATTTACGCTTTCAAAGACTACAATGTCTTCAGTCTTTTACATTTACAAGGCTTCAATGTCTATTGTTTTTTTACATTTCAAAGACTTCAATGTCTTCTGTCTTTTACATTTCAAAGACTTCAATGTCTTCTGTCTTTTACATTTCAAAGACTTCAATGTCTTATGTCTTTTACATTTACAAGACTTCAATGTCTTCTGTCTTTTACATTCCAATGACTTCAATGTCTTCTGTCTTTTACATTTGCAAGACTTCAATGTCTTTTGCTTAATGATTTCAAAGACTTCACTATCTTCTGTTTGATGTTTTGAAGACTTCATTGTCCTTTACTTTTATGCTCTACAGGATTTCAATGTCCTCCATTTTACGTTTTATAAGACTTCAAGGTCCTTTATTTGGTGTTAAAGGACTTCAATGTCCTTTTGTTTTTTCAGTTTCACTTCTTTTGTTTTCTCTGGCATCCAGTTTTGAATAACAAGATCGCTCGTATGAAATTAAGGTCCTTTATCTTTACCTACCTTTTATTTTCAATAAAAGATAAGTAAAGAGGGGCAACTGTCAGACCCAAATTTCATCTGAGGACTATCATTCACTGATGTTTTGATTCTCGATATCCAAATTATGGTGTTCGACACCAGTTATCGCACAAAGCAAAGGATCACTTAGTGTTTTGATCAAGAATACAAAAGGATACCAAGGAAGGGGGGCAAAAAGGTCTTTTTCTTGTTTTTTCTAGACCCCAACTCGCCCAGGCTAGCATCTGGCTCGCCTGGGCCATGGAATTACCTCTTGGCTAAGCAACCAACTCGCCTGGGCAAGCTTCAGCTCGCCTGGGCGAGCTCATTACTTCAAGGCTAAGGTTCAGCTTGCCTGGGCGAGCTTAAACTGCCACAAGGTGACTATTTTCCTATAAATAGGCATGATGGGGGGTGTTTTAAAGGGTTGAAAGGTCCAACATTGAAGGGAATTGAGAGAGTTAAGAGAAAAGAAGAAGAAAGAGAGAGAAAAAGAAGAAAGAAGAAGAAATGAAGTCGAGACGCTACCAAATTGCGACCGTGATCAATCCCTACATCGTTTCTTGTTCTGTGTTCTTCGTACGACAATTAGTTAGTTTTATTTTCAAGGATTGAATGTGATCTATGTACCCTTATGGGTCCCCCTTGTTATTATGTGCCCATTCATCTCCTCCATCTATCATCGATAATCTCATTTTTTTTTGTAAAGTTTAATCTCAACCGATCACTAGTGTCGTAAACTTGTTTTCAAAGAGATTGAAAGTTAATAGACAAAAACCAAAATAAAACCAACTCATAACTAAACTTCATTTCATCAAATATCACTTGAGATTGTTTCAAGGTCCAACGCCTTAAGGATTCTCTTCACTTTTCAAAATTTAAAACATTGTTTCAAGGTTCAGTGCCTTAAATGACTCTTTGTTCACAATTAAAATAAATCTTTCAAAAGCATAAAACCAATTTAATACACAAACATTCAGACTTAAAGACCTACGTAGGTCTGAATTCCTCATCACACCTGAGGATGTGTAGGAGCAAGGGCAGTCCCTTTGTCGACCCCAAAAAGAATAAAAAAATATAAAAAAGAAAAAAATAAATAATTTTGAAGTCACATTGTGCACACTCGACTAAAGATTGTCGTCCCTTGTGACGAGCGCGTGAGGTGCTAATACCTTCCCTATGCGTAAACAACTACCAAACCCTTATTTTCAAAATTCGCAAACCTTTTTTGGTTTTTCTAACGTTTTCCCTTAAATAAATGTTGGTGCCGACTCCACTCGTTTTCTCCCTAGGAGACGAACGTGTGTTCTATTTATTATGCTTTCACCATCCCTTCATGAGGTAGGTTGCAACAAGAACCCTAGGGCCTTCTCTTGCATCTCTAGCCCAATTTTCTTGGAGTCTTCTATCCAATTCCCTTGGGGGTAGGATTGCATCAAGAATGCTAGTAAATATTTGTTTTATAATTTAAAATTTATGAAAATATATTACTTATATTAATTTTGTTTTTATTAAATAAAATATTTTTTGTAGAATATGTTATGTAAAACTAGAATTTGTTACGTTTGTTTGTTTGTTTGTTTTATGCACGTTGGTTTCCAACGCTCACTAGGTGTGGTAGTTTTACTTTGAGTTTGTTATGTTGTTGCATAAGGGGGTCTATGCCGATATATATGTCTCCTCCTTCTTTAGCCAATAGACACAAGTAGAAAAACAATTTTGTGTTTTCCTCCAAATTTATTCTCTTCCTGTTCTTATAAAAAAAATACTTTTTTTGAGAGAAAGAGCATTGGTGTTTAGAAGGTTCGGGGATCCTTTTGCTACACATGATCAAAACCAACAAGTTTTCATATCTTAAGAGAGGAGCGCAATCAAATTCTCCTACCAGTGCAATTGGGGTGTTTTCTCTGTAAGGATAGTGTTTGTGCGCTTCAACTCAGGCTATTTAAAATTTCTCCTTTAAAATTATTTTCCTTTATGCTTATTGTATGTTATATTACATTGTTAACCCATGTTTTGTCATATTCTGAAGTTGTATTGCTATTGTTGTTCTTTTATTTAGTTCGAGGCTTTGCATCTTCTTCTCATTTATTTTATTTTATTTTCTAACATATATGTCTTTGCTCATTAGTCTTATCCTATAGACCAACACAAAATCCAAAAACTCAACTTATTATGCATGGTTGCTCGAACTATGAAAGAAGAATCCTAAAATGATAAGACTACACATAAAATTTAAAGTCAAAATTTTAACTGGTACCTTCTCTCTTATCTGAAAAAGAACCTGCAATATATGAATATATAATCTTTTTACATGATATTTTAAAATAAAAAGGAATATATTCCTCAAATTTCTAGCTTATGCATGTAAGAAGAATAATTTAAGTGTATTGTTATAGACAAGTTAGAAAAAGATATTTTGTGTCCACATGAACTTCATGTTTATCTAAAACATATAATAGTCAGAATTAGAAAAATAAAAATTTGAATAAAAAAGAAGCAAAACAAAGAATGGAGGATGAAGGGTAGAATTGGACAAACACTGTTAACTGAACAGGGAAAAAAGTCTTGAAAGAAACCTGGGAAGTGTATTTTTATCGATATAGATACTTACTCTGTTATATGTGGCGAGACGTATCTCACTCCCCTATCTTTTTGTGTTGTTTGTGTTTGGGATTATTGGCATTTGCAGGTAAAACTTAGTACCATGCTACGGATGATTCTCGAGGGACTTAAATATAATTTAGAATCATTTTGTTTTATGTTTTTTTATGAGTTGTAATACTCTGATAGGTAGTAAAATCGGGGATAGCCTTATGCATAAATTCTCTTTGGACTTATGTTTTAAATTACAATAAATTAGTTATAAATTTTTAAATGGCCTTTGGAGAGCCAATATGTTTAAATTATTAATATCTATATTTGTGTTGTCTATCTAAAGATTAAAAGTTTTGTGATACCTTTTATCTTATAAGAAAGATTTTTTTTAATCTTAAATATTATATTCTGCTTGCTTTATTTCTACAAATAAATTTATATTATTGGATCGAGTGGCCTCAGAATAATTAAAAGGGGGGTTGAATTAATTATTCCTAAACCTTTACTAATTAAAAAATTACTGTTCTAAGGCTTTTACTAAATTGTTAAGAGAATGAGGAGTAGAAGAGAAACTTAACAGAAAGTAAAAGCAGAAATTAAATGCACAACGGAAAGTAAAAGAGTAGGGAAGAAGGAAACAAACACACAAGAGTTTTTATATTGGTTCGGCAACAACCCGTGCCTACATCTAGTCCCCAAGCGACCTGCAGACCTTGAGATTTCTTTCAACCTTGTAAAAATCCTTTTACAAGCAAAGATCCACAAGGGATGTACCCTCCCTTGTTCTCTTTGAAACCCTAGTGGATGTACCCTCCACTAGAACTGATCCACAAGAGATGTACCCTTTCTTGTTCTCAGTCAAACCCAAGTAGATGTACCCTCTACTTGTACCACAAAGGATGTATCCTCCAATGTGTTAAGACAAAGATCTCAGGCGGTTAAACCTTTGATACTTTGTGAATGGGGATACAAAATAATTCTCAGGCGGTTAGTCCTTTGAACACTTTTGTATTAGGGAAAGGGAAGAATCAAAAGAATTCTCAGACTGTGTCGTTTTGAATTCTTTGACAAGGGAGAAGGGAGACACAAAAGAATTCAGGCGGTTAGTCCTTTGTTCTTTTGAAAAAGGGAGAAGAGAGACACAAAAAGAATTCAGGTGGTTAGTCCTTGGCGAATTCTTTTTGGCAAAGGGAGAAGAGATTGAAAAGATGAATAGCACAAGTTTTCAAGGTTTGGAAAACCAGAAAACTTCATAAAGCTTTTGGTACAAAGAAGAAGAAGAAGTTCAAAGAGATTCAAGGCTTGTAAAGGATTGTATGAAATAAGTGTTAAAGATTGAATGAATGAATAAAAATACAAAAGAAAGCCTTGCTTTTATAGACTCTTCATGTCTGATCAAGAAGACCTTTTAGAAGAGTTATAACTTTTAGAAAAACTTAAAACCAATTTGAAAAAGTCAAAAACCTTTTGAAGAGTTACATGTTTTGATTTTATTCAGAAACAATCATTGGTAATCGATTACCAAACCAGTGTAATCGATTACACAAAGCTTTTACGTGAAAGGATGTGACTCTTCACATTTGAATTTGAATTTCAACGTTCAAGGGCACTGGTAATCGATTACCAAAACATTGTAATCGATTACAGCTTTTTGAAATTAATTGGAACATTGTAAATTCAATTTGAAAACTTTTTCAAAACAATTTTGCTACTGGTAATCGATTACAGCAATCTGGTAATCGATTACCAGAGAGTAAAAACTCTTTGGTAAACATGTTTTTGAGAAAAATCATGTGCTACTAAGTTTTTGAGAAAAACTTTTCATACTTATCTTGATTAAGCCTTCTCTTGATTCTTGAATCTTAAGTCTTGAATCTTGATCTTGATTCTTGAGATCTTGAACCTTGAATCTTGATTCTTGACTCTAAACTTTCTTCTTGAGTCTTGAATTCTTCTTGATTCTTATCTTGAACTCTTGAATTGTTCTTGATTCACTTGAGTTGTTCTTTGATTGATCTTTGAGCTTTTTGTCATCACCTTTGTCATCATCTTTTGTTATCATCATTGTTATCATCAAAACACCTTTGAATCACCTTTGATTCACCATGAAGCTTTGCTTCTACATATATGGGGTAAAGGGTGTCACATTTACTAGTATCAGAGCAAGTCAGTTTATTCGTCCAATGTGTTGTGTTTTTGCAATGTTTTTGTGTGTACTCTATGACATTGTTTGCAATTGTTAAATTGTTTCCCTTATTTTGTCACACTTTAACCTGTGTATTCTTGCTTTCTTCTTGGTTATACAAGAAGTGGATGGCAGAGAGGAACGATCGTGCCATTGCTTATGCTCTTCGGGCTCTAACTCAGGTTATGGAGAATCATAATGGAGGAGGTGGAGTTGTTAGGTTTAACAAGCTAAATAGGTTCCAATGAAACAATTCACCTACACTTAGAAGGGATCATGATCCTTATCATGCATATAACTGGTTGCAAGAGATCGAGAAGATCTTTAGGGCTATGGCTTGCCCTGATTATCAGAAGGTGACTCTTGGTACATACATGCTCACTGAAGATGCTTAGTATTGGTAGGAGAATGCCCATCAATGCTGAGAATGAAAGACTCGATGCCAACACTGAAGATCAGATGAAAAAGCTATAACTAGCCCTAAGGAGGTGGTGGAATCTATTCGAGAAGAAGAAGGATCTACTGAGGATGTCTCAAGAGTTTTAAAGTGGGTTTGAGGGTTGGGTTTTCATTGAGTCACAGCTTTGAGTCCCAGTCTTTTCTTGTGTAAAAGAGGGTAGGTTTTAAATCTTATGATGTCATCATCTAGACTGATGGCAAAATCAGATAAAAAGGAAGACATTGTGGTGGACGGAAGTACCTTTGGAAGTTGGAGGAAGAAGCAAGGGAAATCGAAAGCCAAAAAACACAAGAACAAGTGAAAAAGTAAGGAAGCAAGAAGACAGTGAACAGTAATCCAAAATCAAACGTCCACTCCATTTAAAAGGGAGACAGACTATTCGGTAACTAGCGAGAGCTAAAGAGGTGCCCTAAAATTTTGCACCATAACGCTCCCCCACTCACGCACGAACCGCCACTCCAGTACATGCCCACTCCATGAATGACATGTATGTAAGAGTGTAGCGCATGCGCTGCACATGCTTGCTGCAGCAGACAGACGTAATGTTTATCTTCAATGCACTCTCCAACGGTCAGAAAAGGGCAGAGTTGTCAAATCTGACGACTTACCTTACTTGACACACCAAAGACATGTTCATCACAGATAACTTGACAGAAGCAGCCCGGACAACACTTGCCCAGGCTCTGGGGCTTGACAAGTCGTATCGACCTGCAATCCTTTTACACTCATCAAGGTTGCCACACCTGACACAGGACAACACTCATCCATACTTGGGGGCTTGACAAACTCGTCATCCTCTGCTTGTTAGGACTACTACCCCGGACATCAGACAAACTCCCTCAACACGGGACAAATTCCCTCGACACAAGAAACCTCTTTCAGCACTGGACAACCTCTTTCACCCGCAAGCTGATTCAAAGCTTGGGGGGCTTATATAATGTCCAGGACCCACAAAATCTATATGGCATTCTACTTGGCACTCATAGACACGTGTCAACCCTCCATGTCAGTCCTATTATAGGAGCGTGGACGCCTGGCCCTTAACAGCTGGACTCCCCAACAAACAGGTTATCTCCAACCTAACTAATATTCAAATGTATTTGAATATCTTATCTATTGGCAGGTATTTAATTATCTATAACGCCACATTATCTACAAGGTACGATTATTTTCTACCTTTTATCTATAAACAAATGTTTATCTCTAGCATTATCTATAAGCTCCCGACTATTATCTACAAGTCAGAAATTATCTACAAGACTACAACAGTCCCTACAAACAAGGACCAGTACCCTCACTCAAGTAATATAAATATAGGTTCCATCGAACCCTTCTACACGACTTGCCCACACACCCAGCACACGGCAACAAGCCTATGCCCCCCCTTCTCTCTTTTGCTCATACGAGCCTTATCAAGCATATGCTTGCTTTACTTTCCTTACATGTATTCTTACTTGAGTGTCAGATTCTTTTGTTTTGTAGGTCTCCCTCTTGTCAAAGGCACCTCTCCAAGCCAACATGTGAAGTTTGAGACCCCACTCAGGCACGTTCACCATGACGTGTCACGGTTCCGAATTTTGGTAAGAACAATAAGATTGCTAAATGAAAATTAATTTCAAGAAGGGAGAACTAATTATAACTTTGGCATGATGCGAATCAATATTGCAACATGCAAAATTGCATTTCCCCAAGAAGACATTGAATGTTTTGATATCATGAATAATGGTCTTGCCATAGATTTTTTTTATGTTTACGAGTTATTATGTAAGTCTATTATGTATATGAACATGTTTTGCAGGATGTTGAATATAAATTTCAATGGTTATAAAATACTCATTAAAATTATGAGTTGTAAACAAACCAACACTATCAAGATGGATTTTCTTAAGTTAAAAATTCCACAAACTCTTGGTTGCAAATTGACAACAAGCAAACATGTGACCATCTGTTTGATGCATCAATTTAACCATAAAATATCTAATTGGTCCACAAATATTATCTTGTACCCGTTCTAAAAATGTAAGGAATTCATCCTCAATTTTTCTGGTGATGGTCTTATTATTAACTTCTCTTGGAAATAAGTAGTACATGATAAATCATTGAACAAAAGATTCTCCTATATCTTTAATAGGTGATCACATGAATTTGTAACTAGTTTTTGCACCATAATAAACTCGGAATGACCCCACCGGTCATGCCAAACAAAAAAAATATTTTGTTTTGTAAACTTTTGGTTTACAATTGTATGTTTTTCAATTGTATTAATAAACTATTAAACATGTAGTACAAATTTAACATTCATGTCTTGTATTGTGTGAGTCATTTTCTTGATATTACTCACCATAAAAGGCACACCACATACCATATATACATATACATGTTTATAAACCAATGAAATCATTTAAGGAAAAACACTACAACTTTAATACATGTGAAAACTATAATAATTAGTCTCTATAATTCAATCATGCTCATTACATAACTTTAAAGAAATTTCCATAGTAAATGCAATGATAACCCAATGAATGCACTTATAAAGATGAAAATATACATGTATCACATTCAAAATAATTTAAATCTCATTTCCCGTTAAAAGCGTTTCATTTCATATATTAGTCTATAAACTAATTTAATAAAACCTTTAAGAAATGTGCATATTAAATCCATACACAAATACCTTATTGGTTTCTTGGATTTACAAATATTTTAAGTCAAATAATATGTCTTCCGACAACAATGTGTGTGTGTGTGTATGTATGTATATGAGGAATGCTAGCAACACTCTCTCTAAGACTCTATCGGATACTCTATTTGTTATTGGTTAAAATTTATTGAAAATCACTAATTTTGATAGATTTTATTTCGCAATTAATGTTTCTCTTTCCTGATTTATATTAAATGAGAAGCGAAACCTACCAAAATTGGTGATTTTCAAAAAATTCTAACCCATCACCTAGAGTATTCAAAAGAGAGTGCTAGAGAGAATGTCGCTACACACCCACACCTCTCCCCCCCCCCCCCCCCCACACACACTCACAATATATAACATGAATATATTTACCCACAATGATAATACTAATCAATATAAATATGACAAAAAAATCATAAACAATTGTCATGAAGAATTACAAATATGATATCTTTTGGTTCCTATTTTAAAATTATTAATTAACACACTAAGATACCATGTACAAACTAAGATAAATTAATATTCACAAATGAAAATTTTAAAAAACAATAAAATGTCACATTCTTCGAGAATAATAAAAATAAAAAAAATCTTTTGCCCCTTTTTTTTGACTATTTTCCCACTTATGGTGAGAAATAACCAATCATTTTCTATTCTCACTCTTCAAGAATGATAAATTCTTTCTTTTTCAATTTTGTATTACTATTTTTTTCACCTTTTGATTGTGAGAATAAGTCACTTTTAAAATTCATTATGTACTAAAAAACACACACTATGTACATGTATATGAAATCCCAATGAGGTTCCGATATCAATAATTATCTCTCAAAGTATCTTGACCAAATGTCAAATAATACAATTAAACTTCAGGAGGTACAACTTCTAGAGACAAATAATAAGAAAAATCAAGAAGAAAAATTCTATCCTTTTCACTTTTACATCACTTATGGTAAGAAAATTATTCTTAACATTTCTTTCTTTAATTAGATGTTCGGGACCTTTTATACAAGTATACTTTTAGATTTTCTTAATTTGATAGTGTCTTCAAGACATCTAAATAAATCTCATATTTACGTGAATAATATAACTATACATATCTATTGTTAGTAATAAAAGAACAACCAGCCGAGACACCTGTCACACTCTCGATTTTTTCACAATTTTATATTACTTCTACTTGCCAGGTCGGGCCTCCCTTCCTCTGTTTCTCTTTTCTGTGTTTTCTCAATTATTACTTCTGCTCTTTTATTTCCATTTTGAAATTCAAATTCAAATTTCAAAATTTTCAATTTCAGCTTCTCCTATACGTTTCTCTCTTTCTTTCCTTCTTTTTGTCTTCTCTCCACAGACAGCAAATCCAACTCATTCTCTCCATTTTTGTCTCTCCCTTTCATCATTTTCTCCTTCTTCTTCTTCTAAAAAAATCAAAATCCATTTTTCTCTTATCAAAATTTGTGAGTAAGTGCTGATTCTCATATTTATTTTGCCTTTGGTGTTCTATTTCATTTTTCTCTGTTAATAATTTTTACGAGGTGGTGTTTTGTTATGTGTGTTTGTAGTTTCACCAATACCAAGTGGTTGGGAGGGCTCTTCCCATGGAACCAGATCAGCACCCTAAGATCTACCGAATGAAGCTCTGGTCCATCAATAAGGTTCGCGCCAAGTCCAAGTTCTGGTAATGTTTTGTTCTTTTTTAACAGTTTTATTTTTCTGACATGTTTGATGTAATGTTTTGTGTTGTGTATTGTTTTCTTAGTTTCTAGCAATCAGATTTAATTGCCTCTATTTTTTAATTCTATGATTTAGGGATTGTTTGTATATAATTTTGAATTTGTTTTACTTTCAATTAGGTATTTTCTGAGGAAATTGAAAAAGGTGAAGAAGAGCAATGACCAAGTGTTTATTATCAACAAGGTACAATATCAATTTTTGAAGTATATTTCCTGTTTATTAATGTCGAGGTTGCTTTATGATTTCCTTACTTAGTGTTTTTTTTATGTTTGCCAAATGGCGATTATAATGCCTAGAAAGTTATTTTAGTTTTTTTGAGAAGTGAAGCTCATGACCTTTTAGAATTTTTCATTCGGTTATGGCTATCACGATGATGCATTTTTATTCTATTAATCCTTACAATAACTGGTTTCAATTTTCATTTTATTTAGGATTTTTGTAATAAGGTTGGAAATGTCTTGAGGCAAAGTGTTGCTTTCAGCACAAAAGCACTTGTTTCATCCATGCTTAATTACATTCGCTGCATGTTTTCAAGCAAGCTTTTCATTGGAGGTATTCGCTGTTGTTGGAAAAATAGTTGTGGATACAAACCACACACCTGATTGCCAATTTTCTTATGGTTTTATTGTTTTGGACTTTGTTATTTCAGGCCTTTCATATGGAGTTGATGATCAGTCTCTTAAGGATGTATTTTCTGACTTTGGAGATATGGTTGATAGTAAATTTGGCTCACTTTCATTGCTGTTACATGGTGTCCTATTTCAACCACCCGCCAGCCTCACTTTACCATATGTTCTTCAGTTTCCTTTGTTGTCATTATAATTTTTCCATGGCATTATAATCACAGCAAGCGTAGCATTTTATGTCATTCCTAAATAACTATAATTGTTTTTGTGCTGGTGTATTCAATGGAAAATTTCTTGGTTTTCTCATTTATATTGTTGCTTTTTTAAGTTCTTCATATTATGAACCAACCTCAATTTGACACTCTGTTTATTGTCGTCTATTTCATTGTTTTAATTGTATTAAGGCCTAACTTTAGCTTCTGCTTCACACGGTATGGCAAACATTCTGTGTTGTGTAATTGATTTCTTTGAGGTTAGTTCTATTTGGCAGAGTTCCAAGTCGTATTATGATATCTGAACTTTGAAGTTGTTTCCTATCCTTTTTAGCACGTGTAATTTTTAACATAGTATCAATGTTTTAATTTTCCATGTTAAGAGTTTTTACCGTCACTAGGTGCAATTTAGTTCTGTATTTAACTATTACATTTTGGTTAGGTTTGTTGATGAGATCTTCCATGATTTAAATGAAGAAGTAAGGGCTACGGCTGCAAGAGGCCATGGTCTTATGGCTCGTGTTAAACAGCTTGAGAGGTTGAAGTTCCTTCATTGGAGAAGGCTTTTTTTTCTCAAACTCATATTCCTCATTCTATACAAATGGATGTTAGATTTCTCTTTACAGAGTCCCATTGTAATCATTAGGTGTAATTGTCCCTTTTGCTAATTTAAACATACTTGCATATTGCATTTCAGGGATTGATTGGCATCCTAATCTACATTCTGAACAAAATCATGTGACTTGAGACTTACCTTGATTTATAATGGATTCATATGAAGAATTTCATGGTCCTCCTAGACTGTTCCTGCTGGATAAGTATGAGCTTATTCATGAGACATATGATTAGAAAATAATTATTATGTTATAGATTTTTCAAATTTCTTCTTTTTAGCTTTTGGCTTCTTTAAAGGTTTGATGTAGCTAGGGCTGGGGCATGTTTGAAGCATTATACTGATCCATCATTCTTTAAAATGGGACCAACTCCATCTGTACTTGCTACAATAGAAGTTCAAAGAGAAAAGTTAATAAATTTATTGTTTGGTGTTGTTCTAAGCATTATTATATATTTGTATATTTACTTATAAAAATGATTAGTGAAAGTCCAATTTAAATCAGTGTATAAATATGCTCTTGGACTACAAATTAGTTGGATTCATTTTATTTCAGCGGATTATAAATGGCTAATACTACTATTCAAAAGAAAACAAAATATAGAAACTTAGAATGCACTAAGATAACAATTAAAGATGATCCAATAGTAGTAATGAGATTCTGTGAGGATTTTAGAAAAAAATATATTCATTGTGTGTTCAAATTAGGAAAAGAATATATTTGAAGTATGCTGAAATATAGAAACTTAGAACAGCAATCACTCGAATGGGAAATATTGGCAAACTTTGCTTCTGCCATGTTAATCTCCCTTTTTTTTTTTCCTTTTTGATGCCTAACCAAAAGAACTTTATGTATACTAGATATGATCCACGTCTTCTGCTTCATGGACAACAAAACATAGAATTATACAAACCACATCGTTCAGTTTGTCATGTAGGTTTTTTTTTATTATTAAAAATTGACCAATAGATATTCATCAAACTTTTGAATATCTATACTAGAAATAGAACTAGCACAAAATTTTGATGCTACTAACCATGGAATTAAGAAATTGTATAATGTTGTTATTTTAATTTTGCCAAAAAAAATCTTCTATTTAATATCTACATAGTAGAGTTGATATCAATCATGGAAAAAATAATTTAAATTAAATTTGATTAAAATATTTAAATTAAAATATACTATTTTTTATCATATCTATAACTTGATATAAATTTATTAAATTATGTGTAGTTATGTACGAAAGAAACAATAATTTGAAATAAAATTTATATTTAAATTAATTGAAAATATATTATGTTATTTAATATATTCTTGATCAAATAAATTAGCCTATTTTATTTTTTCTTCAGTTTTATTTCTTAAATAAATTTTTATAATGAATAACTGCACCCAAAAAATTTGTAAAATGAAAAACATAAATAGTATGCATACACTTAAAAGAGTGGATGTATGCAACTAACAAAATTGAAGTGGATGTCAGAAAAAAGAAATATAAGATTTATGATAATAAAAAATAACAAAAGTGGATAAAAATAAGATTAATTTAGTCACTTTTTAAAAGAAATAATATATAATTATTATGGTTTAATAAAAAAGAAGATAAAATTTAAGTATAATATTAAATTCAATATTATTTAATTATTTTAACATCTATTAGTAATAGAAAAGTTATTTAAAATTCTATATTATTGACTATACTTGAATTCAACATCAAGCAATTTAAATGAGTTACTTAAATAATGTGTGTTATTTGTTATAAACTCCTTAACACCTAGGTTAGTAAATTTTATTCTTATGATAATAACCAATTCTTTTTGAAAAAAAAATATAAGTCAATTTTATATAAGAAAAGAATGTCCCTTTGATATTTGGTCTGTACCAGAAATGATCTATATACACCAATTATACAATCATTCATTACACCTTTTGGATTGTTTTTAACTATTAGGCCCAATCTCTCAATGCCACAATGTCAAATGTTGCAAAATTTATTGATAATAAAAATTATTTTCAAAAAGTTTGATACACTAGATTGATATGACTCAATAGTTTTTCCAATTAAGTGTCTATCTAACTGCATCAACTAATACAATAGTGATATATGACACCAACAACTCCAATCTAATCTAAAGTTTGGGGTCAAATAAAATTAAATTTGGAAAACTAAAATAGCAAGTAAATGTTTTGGTTTGCAGATAATCTGGATTGAATAGTGAACATTCCATTATGTAGCAAGGGCTTGAAGAAAGCTTTAGGAATGCAATTAATAAAAAGTTTAGAGGAATATAAACAACAGTAGAAAAGGAAAAGGAAAGGACAAAACTATAAGTGTTTTGGGTACTATTTAAGTATATAGCCTTGTCAAATGTTAGTGATTTGCACGCTCGATTTTTATATTCAGTGTGCATGTGTGTAAATTTTTAGCGCTATATACTTAAATTTCCATGTAGCCAAACTCACCTCCTAGGATAAGGCTTTTGATGTTATTGTTGTAGTGCATATCTCACTAAGGGTAGTCCAAAACACTCTTCAACACTTGCAACTTGAAATGAATATGTTCTCTATTGGTTGAAGAGAATAAATCCAAGTACTCTTAGCTTTTATTGGCATCAATCTATGTTAGTAGTTTGTTTATTTCAAAGTGGTGTGTTGTATGAAACTTCTATGAACATATTTTGCTCATGCTCCCAACCTAAACTATATTTTTTTGTTTTCCAATTAAAAAAGGCACCTTAAGGGGATGCTTTTTCACCTGAGTAATTAAGCACTATGTCATTCAAGTAGGTCATAACAAAGGGTCTGGAGCTACTAAATATTGGGACCTGTTAGGAAAGAAATACGCAAGGTTTTTTTTTCTTACACCCAACAAAAAAGAAGAAAAATCATATTCATTTCAGGTGGCAGGTGAGAGTAAGAGATTAAAAAGTTAATGAAGTCTTTTTGTTTTTTTTAATTATATTAGAGTCGTTTGACTTCAGTTTATCTCGGAACTTGAGCACTGAAAGTTATTGTTTCTGATTTTCATTTTCATTTTCAATTTTTTAGGCTAATTTTGAAGATGCATTGTCACCTTCCTGGGAAAATCTTATGAGAGGCCAAGTGAACTTAAACAATTGTTGAAACTCAGAGCCATGGTATCTCCCAACAACATATTTCATCGCTTCTAGTTTCGAAGTACAAGTGTGGTTGTTAATTCTTTAGGAAGAAGTCATGCAACGAGAGGTAATGTTTTTGTTTCTATACTTTGTTTTTGTTACCAATGTAACTATTACTTTTCTTTTCTGTTTGATCGCTATATTAATATTCTTTTCATGAGTATTGTATTCAAAATCATTGTCATTGTTGTTGCTTTTTTAAGTTCTCCATATTATTAACTCTTAATTTATATTTTTCACTTTGAGACAAATTTAATGTTAGGAATAAGAAATTGTTGCATGCCAATTTTCCTATTGGGTAAATCTTAATCAGCATCATGTATTATATGCTCTGTTGAACAACTGGGTTGTCTAGCTTTCTATAATAAAGGAAATAATAGCTAGAAAAGAACATGAAAAAAAATTAAAGAATCAATGGATAGTGTGTTAATATCCAAGAAATGTATTTGTCCATTATCCTAATATTAAAACATTTTGATTTGTTGACTCTCTCATTTGCATAAATCCCAAATGCTGAATTTTCCTTGAGGTTGGAACCAAACAATCAAGAAATAGTATGTTAATACTGTTGGGATCCCTCCTTAATTGGAGAGGTTCTAGAAAATTCTAGAGCTTTCTAGAAAAGTGTATAATTTTCTAGAACGTCTTGGAGAACTCTAGAGTAGTGTAGAATTCTCTAGAAGCTTGTGAAAGAATGTGGAAACCTTTAGAATATTCTGGAGATGTGTGGAACCTTCTGGAATCTTATGGAAGGATATGGAAGGGAGTAGAAGAGTGTAGAGACTCCTAGAATGTGTGGAGCATTCTAGATAATTAATCTCCACCCTATGATACAAGTAATCTCCACCATTCATTGTGGAGGTGGAGTAGTATAAATAAGGGTAGGAGCCTTCATTCCTAACTGATCCAAGTAGAGAGCCTCTCTGAGAGAGAAGATAAATAGCTTGGAAAGTCTCTATCCTCAAGATTGAGTAAGCCCCTCTAAGAGAGAAGATAAATAGCTTGAGAAGTCTCTATCCTCAAGCTTGAGTGAGCCACCGTAGAGTGAGTCGATCCCAAGACAAGAGTGAATCCACTCCTTGGAGTGAGAAAGCGAGAAAGTTAGAGAGCCTCTTTGAGAGAGAAGATAAATAGCTTGGGAAGACTCTATCCTCAAGTTTGAGTGAGCCACCATAGAGTGAGTCAATTTTGTAAACACATCCTTGTAACCCTACTATTCTTTTGTATAGTGGAAGAATCTCCATATTGGAGAATCATAATCGTGTGTTCTCATTACTACCTTTAATTACTTAGTGCCTATCTTAAACTTCACGAAGCGGGAAAATCTGAGTTTTCCCAACAAATACTAAGTCAAGAAATCAAGAGCTCACACTGTTATAAATTTACAACTAAATACTTTTGTCTTTTTCTTTACTTTGCATACAAACACTCAAGGTCAACTATACTTTTTACTATTTTCAATAATATTGAGCCAGTGTGGAAAACAAAGAATTGCTTATGCGAGAAGGACTCTGGTCTATCTTCTTCTCATTCAATAGCTCCATATGTTCTTGGATGCCAATCATGGGCGACTTCTGAATTTGAAGTCTAACGATTATCTATGTCCAAAAGTTTAAGCTTGAAAGTGGATGTTCTTCCACAACAATGCCACAAGAGCAAGGCATTTAGTTTTCAATTCCAAGAACAGGATGCATCTTCAACCAAATCCACTGATCAATCTTATCCTAAAGTTGGTACGACACAATTCGGTATTTGGGTTGAAACTTGCCTTTTTGTATACTCTGAATGTTTGTGTATATCAACTAGTGTTTGATCACTTATTTCTACTATCACTGTATATATTTCCTACCATAAAACTGTATTAGTAGTCTCAATGGTAATATAAAAGAAATGTAGTGCTACAGTTAGATAAAATGGAGTCATTCAGAGCATGGAAGAACAAAAGGTCCAAAGAAGAGAGACACATTGGAAGTTGAATTAATTGGAGGAATAAGAAGTTGAAAGTTAAGTTGTTCTACTATATATATATATATATATATATAAAATTCATCCTACATGCACCATGTCGATTGAAAGTACTACCTATTTTGCGAACATTAAGTAGATTGTCTACTTAACGATTTAAAGTAGAAACCTCTAAAAGAAATCATAGACTTAATGAAGTGTACATTGTTGAAAACTATGTAGTTTCCTCATGTACATGGTTAAAGATTGAAAATGGGACACTCATGGACATGGTTATGTGCATGCAGAGGTTGAAGGGTGTTTCCTCATGTTATCTTCTTTAATGTCTTTTTGTCTACAAATGACTTTTATATTCCTATGACCATTTCACTAGTGTTAGTTAATGCTCTTGGTATTGAACTTTCTATAGCTATTGGAGCTAGTAGACATGCTGCAATTAAATTTGTTATACGTCGGATAAGAGAATGTTGCTAAGATTAGTCTTTTGTTTTTAAATGAAATAGAAATTCACCGTGTTTATTATTATTGTTCTTATCTCTTGCAACGTTGAAATCTTCTTTTGGACTATGTTTAAGAACACCCTATATAGTAATTATAAAAAAAAAAAAAAGAATACCTCTATAGAGATTGAGATTGCAGTTGTTCTAAAATTAAGTACTATTCTAAATTGATACTTCTATTGTTAAGTATTAATTACAAAGTATAAAATATTTAAGAATTCTATATTATTGTTTTATAATATTTTTAGGCGATTAAAATAATACATTTAAATAAAATTCAATGTCAAATTTCCTAGATATATAGATAACTAATAATCTACGGAATGAAACCATCAATGCAAATGACCCCCACAATGAAAATCCAAACAAAGAAATCATGTGTGTTAACAAAAGATAAAGATATATTACAAAAATAATCCCTTGGTATAAGACTTTCTTAGGAAGTAATCTCGTTTCTTTGGACTTTTGGAATTACAACCTCTCTCCTTGCCCATAATAAGGTCATTTACTTTTCTTAAATATTTTAATAAATATAAGTAGAATTTTCAAATTGTGCCTTGTGGTTGAGGTGATTGATTTTTTTCTCATCTAATCTATTATTTAATAATTATAAATATAAGTAGATTAATCAAATTGTTTCATTATGATAGAATTGATTATTGAGTCTCATAATTAATTATTTATTTTTTTAAGAAAAATAATTATACATATAATCAAATTAATAAAATCGTACAAGCCAACTGAGTCACCATATCAACATGACGTTATATAATTGTCATGGTAGGATATTCTATTAAGTGTGAGATTGGTTGATTAGAATGAAATAGAAAGAAATGAAAAGAAAAAATTGTATTAAAGGAATAATAAAAGTGTGAGATTCACAAGAGAGTATACGACACACATACAAAAAACTCTTCCTTGCACATTAACAAATAACAAAAAAAACATTTTCTATTATTTTTGATAATAATAATAATCGAAATATTTTATTTGTTATTCATAAAAAACACATGGACACAAAGTTAAAAAATAGAAGAGAAGATTATCAAAGTTATAGCGTCATCGTTTCAGGAAAAAAATTGAATTCAATTTGAAAAACCCCGTTACAATTCCAATTTCAAAAGAATTTCAATTGAACAGGGTGTTTTCGATTTCAAAACACACTCACAGAAATTGTTAATAAAAGTTAGGTTTCCTAATTTCTTCTTCTTATTATCAGATTTTTGGTTTTGGATCCACACAATAATCATGGACAACATAATGAGCAAGCTCTTCAACCTCGATGTGTACCCTGAAATCAATGAGGATTTCTTCAACCTCTCGCTCTATGGTAGTGTCATCACACTTGTTTCCTCCATTCTCATGTTCTTGCTCTTTTACTCCGAGCTCCGTACGACACGTCTTCCGACATCATAGCAATGACAATTCAACCTCTTATTACTGATATACACAATTCAACCTCTTATCACTAATGTACACAAGTAATTTGAAATCATATTATAAATATTGCATACCAGTTTCTTTCATATATCCCTATTACTTACTTTTGATACAAAATACTATATTGCAAAGATATGCATCTCTGCATCAGTCAATGATAATGCTTTCATGCAAAGTGTAATGTAGCATGTAATATGAAGCATATCTTATATGCAATATTTATAATATGATTTTTTTTAGATTACATGAGTAATTTCCTTAAAAAAACACGAATAATTGGTTTATCTTTGTAAAGTAGTTTCATAATGATCTTTTAAATGTAAACACATTTAGTTCCCAAAAATATTTGTGAACATAATCAATTTTTTTCTATATTATTTAGATGTTTAATATATAAAAGTGATGTAAGCTCCATTGGAGCTTGTAGGTTTAGGATCTTCTTCATCAATGGATTGTTTCTTGGAAGATGAATGACAACGGAATGGAGAAAGGAAGAGAGAGAGGAGATGTCACTTCAAGGAGAAGATGAGTCTAGAAGAAGCTCACCACCAGAGGAGGCCATGGATAAGAGCTTGGAGGAAAAAGGAGATGAATGAAGGGAGAGGAAGAGAAGAGCACGAAATTTTGTGCTCTAAATGAGCTTTGAAATCTAAAGTTTAATATTCAAATGATCAAAGTTAAAAAAAATGCACACACATGACCTTTATTTATAGCCTAAATGTCACACAAAATTGGAGGAAAATTTGAATTTCAATTCAAATTTCACTTGAATTTGAAATTGAATTTGTGGAGACAAACTTTGAAGTCAAAATTTCACTAATTATGATTAGTGGATTTTAATTATGGTTCAGTCCACTAATCCAAGATCAATTCCAAGATTCTCCATTAAGTGTGCTTAGGTGTCATGAGGCATGTAAAGCATGAAGGACATGCACAAAGTGTGACTATATGATGTGGCAATGAGATGTAGTAAGCAAATGCTCACCTCCCCCTCTAAAATTTAATTGGATTGGGCTTCTACCAATTCAATTAAATTTATTTCCCAACACACATCAAATATTCACTTAGTGCATGTGAAATTACAAAACTACCCCTAATACAAAAACTAGTCTAGGTGCCCTAAAATACAATGGCTGAAAAATCCTATATTTCTATGGTACCCTACCTACATTATGGAGCCCTAAATACAAGATCCAAAAATAATGAAACTTTAATCTAATATTTACAAAGATAAGTGGGCTCGTACTTAGCCCATGGGCCCGAAATCTATCCTAAGGCTCATAAGAATTCTAGGGTCTTCTCTTGCATCTCTGGCCCAATCTACTTGGAGTTTTCTATCCAATGCCCTTGCGGGGTAGGATTGCATCAAAAAGTCATTCTAAAACATGCATAGAGATGAATGCAATCCATTCTTATGTGTTGATTCATTATACTTTTATCAAATTCATATTTTATTTATTCTAAAAATTTATATTGTCTACTAAAGTTTAGAGTAACAATTAATTATAATATAGATGACCTAAGATTATAATTTTATGACATTCAATTTAGTTACATTTAAAATTAGACAAAAAAAATATGTAAAAATATATTGTTACAAAATAATAATAATTTTTAGTAGGCTAGGATAAAGATCGGTCAAGTATATACAAAGTCGTGGATGGATACAAAAATTTGTCGAGGTCGAGTATAAGGGACAGGGGATGAAGACGATGTTGGGAAGCAAGAATGAGAAATAAAAACCTTTGTTTATTGTCATCGAGTATAAGTGCTTTCAACTCAACTTAACCATATTCAAAACCAGCCGCAAAAACTTTTCCAAAATGACACTCATTATACCATTAAGTGTGAAATTCAATGACTTTCAAGATGCTTATGAATGAATATAAGATCACGTGCAGCAGCTTGGTAACTTACTTAGCTATATATACTTAATTAATTCAGAAGCACCTTCATTTGTCAACTTTTTTTATTATCCGATATCTCAAATTAAGTTATTGGTTATGTCAGGATGTTCCAAGTAATATGTATTACTTTATGAAAGAGAAAAGATTCACTCATTTGATTATAGAAGACTGTCGAATGTCGCATTGTTTACAATGACCGACGAAAGACGACAAAAATTGGATGCGGATGGAAAGATTTTTCCAAAGCTCACAACTTCACACCTGCCATGGAAATAGTCTTTGAATTTCCTGATCCCAATGTCAACTATGTTTTGGTTTGACCATGTTTATAAATTTACTGTAATGTTGAAGTAACATTTGTAAATTGCACATTTATTTAGTTTTGAAGCTTTTGTGACACAGTATTTCTTCAATAATATGACTTTGTTATTTCCTTTTTGGAATATAATATCTGCTTTTCTTTTGCATCATTATCAAATTTAATTTGTACGTATTGATGATTCACTTTTTTTATCTTATATTACTTTTTAGCTCATTCACTTGCTTCTAAATTTAAGAAATAACAATATTATATAATACTATAACTATATAGTCCACACCTGCATTATAATTTATATTTTTCAGCTTATCCATGTAAATGAACATGTTACTAACTAGTTATAGTTGTGAATAGTATGATTAAAATTCTTTGCACGACTTTTCTCGTAAATATACCAATTATCGATACTCGTGAAAGAAAGACAATTGCACGTGTTAAATATAATACAAACATAGAAGAAAATAATATAAAAGTTTAGAAAGACTAATAATTATGTAAATTTTTTTCAAGAGGATAATAATTTATTTATGGATATAAAATATATTTAGAAATTATAAGACATAAATATAAATAAATTATAAAAAATAAAAAAAATATGAATAACCACAAATAAATTATACATAACACTAATTTTTCTTCTTCAAAAAGATGTAATAATTTAGTTAACAAATAATACCATGTAATAAAGAAAAATCTATCTTCAACCTATGGCCCAATAAATCCACCGTTTACTTGTAGAGTTTAATGTTTTTATACTAATAATATAAAATATAAAATAATCATCCAATTATAAAGATATATATAACCTTTTTCTCTTACTTTCATTATCATTTTTCAATTATCAATTACCTAAAAAAACTCATTTATCAATAATACAATTTTTAGTTTGTCTTTCGAAAAGGCTCAGTTTTTTTGTTTGCTCTTTTTTAGTTTTTACCAGAACCTTGTACTTATACGACACCGTTTCGTCCTTCTTGTATTTTAAACCCTATTCTCGAATCCGAGTAGTGTTGCGTCTCTGTATCTATCTTCTCTCGGAGCCGCTATTATCCCCAGACGCCACCGCCGCAGCACCAGGTGCTCTCTCTCTTTCTCTCTCTAATCGAATCCCTCACACAAAAACACATAACAAACTTCTCCATTATTTTCTTTCGGCAAATGTTAGTTTGTTATGATGCTAGTTTTGTTAACAGAGCGTGGATCGAACCCGCGACGTTTTTCCCTCTTTTCTTTTCTCCATTTAATTGAAACCGACGGAAGAAAAAATTTTATACTAATTTTTAATTCATTGACGGTATTGTATATTTGTTCTCGTTTTCGCTGCAGAAGAAGAAGAAGAGTGATGGCTGAGTACGACCTAACTCCGCGGATGGCGCCGAATCTCGACAGGCACCTTGTGTTCCCTCTCCTGGAGTTCCTGCAGGAGCGGCAGCTCTACGACGACGACCACATCCTGAAGGCGAAGATCGACCTTCTCAACAACACCAACATGGTTGACTACGCTATGGACATCCACAAGAGCCTCTACCACACCGAGGACGTCCCGAACGATATGGTCGACCGCCGCGCCGAGGTCGTTGCCCGCCTTAAGTCGCTCGAGGAGGCCGCCGCCCCCCTCGTCGCCTTCCTCCAGAACGAGGCTGCTGTGCAGGAGCTCCGAGCGGACAAGCAGTACAATCTCCAGATGCTCAACGACCGATATCAGGTTTAGGGTTTTACCGGATGGTTGGTTGAATGTTGTTTTTATACACAACAATTGACGTGGCTTTGATTGGTGGTGTGGTGTTTGCATAGTATTCATATTGGATTTACTATCTTTTTAGTTCCTGAACGTTTTTTGGCCGATTTTTAATCCCTGTTTTTTTTTTTTGCATCCTCCTTTTTAGGGACTGAAAGTTACAAAAAACCTAAAAATTGTTGATTTGTCTTGAAGGTTTTTGTTGAGCTGAGGACTAGTAAAAGGAATTCAGGAATAAAAACAAAAGTCCTAAAAAGTTTAGGGACTAGAATAGTAAACTCTAAAATTGTTGATTTGTTGTTTTTGGCAGCTTCGACGGGTAGGATAGGAGATACTAGATACGCCAAATGTGTTGAGTTGTGTTATTATACTAGTGAGAAAATGTTTCTTGCTAATAAGGATTTAAAGCTATTGATTTGTACCTTGGTGTAGGGTAATTAGACTAAGCTTTTTTCTTTAAATTTATAATAAAATCTTGCTTTTATGTTGAGTGAGATTGTATCTTGGTAATGTAATTGCAGCAACGTTTGGTTTAATGTTTGGCCTTCTTTAACTTGTGCTTGTCTTGGTAAACTCAGTTTGGGGATATGTTTGGTTTCCATCAAGTACGGTTTGCACACCTGTATTGGGCTTGAATCCAAGTTTTAATTGAAAGCAACATCAAGGTTGCTTTTGCAAACTCAGTTTACAAAATGAAGTTCATTTAAATTTTGCAAATTTCATCCAACCATGCACCACATTTTTATTTCTTAATTTTATTTGAGCATATTTTGCCCTTTTAGTTGTTGTTTGTTGCTGTTTTAGTGGTTTTAAAAGAATTATTCTACTTTTGGAAGTTTGAATTTTGTGGTATGAGTCCTGTCTGACTATGTAAACAATGATTCTGCTGAAACAGATTGGTCCTGCACAGATAGAAGCGTTGTACCAATATGCCAAATTCCAGTTTGAGTGTGGAAACTACTCTGGTGCTGCTGACTATCTTTATCAGTACAGAGCTTTGTGCACAAATAGTGAAAGGAGTTTGAGTGCATTGTGGGGGAAGCTGGCAGCTGAAATTTTGATGCAGAACTGGGACATCGCTCTTGAAGAGCTCAACCGCTTGAAGGAAATCATTGACTCAAAGGTTGTTCTTGTTTGTCAGTTGGTCTTTGGAGTAGATGCATGTTCTTGTTTGTTGTGCTTAAAATATTTAATATAGACTGGTGGTGAACTTTGTTGCAGAATTTTGCATCACCTTTGAACCAGGTGCAAAGCAGAATATGGCTGATGCATTGGAGTCTGTTCATCTTTTTTAATCATGACAATGGGAGAACACAAATAATTGATCTGTTCAATCAGGACAAGTATGCCTTACCAATCCTTTCTTAGGATATTTCACATGCTTTACTTTTATTGTTATTCTTGTCCTCGTCAAACTGGTCAACTGCTTCCTCTCTTTGGGTCGCTTTATTGTTGCATCTTCTAGGCTTAGTATTTGTAATGCTGCTTCATCTATAGATATGATGTAATTTTCAGGTATCTAAATGCTATCCAAACTAGTGCTCCACACCTTTTGCGATACTTGGCCACAGCATTCATTGTTAACAAGAGGAGGAGGCCTCAATTCAAAGATTTTATTAAAGTTATTCAACAGGAGCAGCATTCCTATAAGGACCCCATCACTGAGTTTTTGGCTTGTGTTTATGTTAACTATGACTTTGATGGGGCACAAAAGAAGATGAGGGAATGTGAAGAAGTAAGCTTGCTTTAATATATGTCAACTATAGGAGTGATATTACTTTTGTGGTTTATCCAGTTCTCCTTTATCTTATAATATATCTGTTCATGTTAGCTACTAGCGTAGCCCCGTAATGGGTTGTTTATATTATGCTTACCCTTTTTAAAAATGCAGGTCATACTTAATGATCCCTTCCTTGGTAAAAGAGTTGAAGAAAGCAACTTTTCAACTGTACCGCTAAGGGATGAGTTCCTTGAAAATGCTAGGCTATTTATCTTCGAGACATACTGTAGAATACACCAACGCATTGACATGGGGTATGCACCTTCTAATATAAAATGTTGTAGCTAAGCTCTCTTTGCCTATAGTTTTTCTGATATGCTACAATTTTGCACCTGTGGAAAATGCAATGTAGCCTGTGTCATTGATCTTTGTGTCAGTCTGTCAAAACATAAGGCTCAAAATAAGAGTTGTACATTTGATTTTGTGGCCTTAAAAGCTTTTACACACTAGCTCTTATCTGTATTTATCAATTTTAGTTTTTTTTTTCATTATATAATGCTGTATTTGTAAATGCTTCTCTTGTTGATATCCGGTGGTCTACTTTTCATGTAACACACCAAATGACATACCGAGGATTTTTTTAGTAAAAACCAAAACTTCTAATTTTTTCAGAGTGCTTGCTGAGAAGTTAAATTTGAATTATGAGGAGGCTGAGAGATGGATTGTTAATCTCATCCGGAGCTCAAAGCTTGATGCCAAAATTGACTCCGAAACTGGAGCAGTTATCATGGAACCTAATCATCTAAATGTGTAAGTTAACATTGATTATTGACTCAATAGATAAGGGCGTTTATAGCTTCCTACTGTATTGTACCATTCTGACTCACTATGTAGACCACATTCTTCTGTTTATGTTGTGTGTCATCATTTTCATGACCATTAATCTTATACTATATCTGCAGGTATGAGCAACTGATAGACCATACCAAGGCCCTTAACGGACGCACTTACAAGTTGGTTAGTCAACTTCTGGAACATGCACAAGCTCAAACAACACGATGATTGTGTAGGTAGATCAATGAGAGTATTTGTTTTATCTATCCGGATGCATCAAATTGTTTTTGGCTGTTTATTTTGGATTTAGAATTACATTCAAATTTATGGGCTGTATACCTCTTGGAGTAGTAGGGGTTCTCCTGTGTTACTTGTGGATCCAAACAAGTAGTATTGATAACGATTTTGCTTAAAATGTTTGCCATAAGCTTCCTCTCACTGACCATCGCAGGTGCAGGCATTCTGTTCTTCGTCATCTTTATTTTTAGGAATTTTTCACTCATTTTCCTTTCCATTTGTCTCTCAAATATAACTAGAGGTAACCATTAATTTAGTCCCTAAAGGATTACTCTCTCCTCCTAAGTGTTAAAGTGAGGAAAAATATATAATTAGTACTGGAAATCATGCTTACATAGTTTTCCTAGTATTGAATCGCTAGTAACGTGGCAGCATAATTTATTTTTATATAAAAAGAGGGTGATTTGTATTTTTTCAAAATTATCAAATGGGGGATAGATTTTGAAAAAACATCTATTTAGGAATAAATTGTAAATGGAATCACGACTTTGAACACAGGTACAACTTCTATGAGAAAATTAAAATAACGACTTTGAACACACAAGTACAACCTCTGAAATTTTTTCTTAAATAGTTATTTTATTTATTAAATATAAATATATTAATTTGTTTTTAAATAGCTATTGTTTCTTTTTTAAATAAAAATAGTTTATTTTGAATTTTGATTTTAAATAGTGAATTTTTAATTGAAAAAATATTAATTTTATTTTTGTTTTAAATAGCTATTGTTTATTTTTAAATAAAAATAGTTTATTTTTAAATAAAAATAGTTTATTTTGAATTATCTTTTTAAATAACTATTTTTTGAATTGTACTATTTTTGTTTTTAAATAGCTATTTGTTTTTTAAATAAAAATAGTTTATTTTGAAGATGTTTTTAAATAGTTATTTTTTAAAATTTTAAATATATTAAATTTTTTTTAAATAGCTATTTTTTTAAAAAAATAAAAAAGATTATTTTGAATTGTTTTTAAGTAGTTATTGTATTTTTTTCAATTTTAAATATATTATTTAGAATGTTGTTTTGAAATAGTTAATATATTTTAATAAAAAATAGATTATTTTCATTTTTGTTTTGAAAAAGCTATTGTTTTGTGTTTTTAAATATTTTTTTATTGTAAATATATTAATTTTATTTTTGTTTTTAAATAGATATTGTTTGATTTTTAAATAAAAATAGTTTATTTAGAATTATGTTTTTAAACAATTATATTTTTAATTGTAAGTATATTATTTAGAATGTTGTTTTGAAATAATTAATATATTTTAATAAAAATACATAATTTTCATTTTTGTTTTGAAAAAGTCATTATTTTATTTTTAATTATAAATATATTTATAATTATCATATATTTGTTTTTTATGTAATTAATTAATTATATTGTTTTTTAAGTTGCTTTTTAATAAAGAAGTTAATTCACTATATAAAATTAATTACAAATAAAATTTGAATATATATATATATATATATATATATATATATATATATATATATATATAAATAATTTTTTAACTTAATGAACAATTGTATTGTAATTGATTAAAGTATTGTTTGAATTTTAACATAAAATTGTATGGATGTCCAAATTTGCATATTATGATTAGAACAAGAGCTTTAGGTTGTGCTTTAGGCAGAGTTACACGAAGAACCTTGGGAAAAAAGATAATCGTGGCCATTGTTTAGAATGGAAAGGTATTTATGATTTTAAATAAATTATATTTCAATAAGTATTTGAATCTTATTTATTTTTTTAAAATTCTTTATGTGTTGATTTGATATTTTTTTTTTGTTTTGAAAATTTGTGTAGTGTTGGATTTATGAACATTTTTCATCTATTGTTGAGACTTTTATTGATGAAGACTGATGTGATCACTTGATACAGGTCACAGAGTTTGGATGATGCCACCTTCAGAGAGGGAAAATAAGTCAAGGTAGATGCCATAAGGATGTGAATGAATATCATGTAGATTTAATGATGCCAAAAAGGTTATTTGATGAACATGGATTGAATCAAGTCAAAAGAACAAGATCAAGTAAATCTAAGATAAAAACTTAGTAAGTTTGTTTAAAGAATCTCAATTTGATTGCTTTAGTTTGACATCAACATCTTTAGTATCAATCACTCTTTTATCAAAGACTAAATCAATTCAATTTTTTTTAACTGATAATTGATTACGAGATTGTGTAATCAATTACCAGAGAGTTTGTGATGATATTTTTGACTAATGACATAAAATTGTTTGAATTTTAATCTGTGTAATCGATTACCAGAATCTTATAATCGATTATCAGTAAAGAGATTTTAAAAAAATCTTTGAAAAGTCATGACTCTTCTGAAATATAACTGTGTAACCGATTATCAGAATCCTGTAATCGATTACCAGTGAGAAAATTTCAGAAAAACTTTTTGAAAAGACACATATCTTCAAACCATTTTGAAAAGGCACAATGAACCTATATATATGTGTGTCTGACTTCAAAAAGTAAGAGAGATATTAAAAAGAGAACTTAATTGTCAAATACTCTCTAAACAACTATTGGTCAAACACTTGCAAATCAATTGAGTATTCTTATAAGATCTTCAACTAGTATTATTATTAGTCGTCATTTACGATTAACTTTTGTGTTGAAAAGCTTTATGAAAATAATGTCTTTTCCCTAATTTATGGTTCTTTTTGTAGGTTTGTACATATTTTTAGGTTTAGTTTACTTTTTCTAAGTAGAATTGCCCATTATTGTGAATTAATGTGTTTACAACTTCAATTTCAGGTAAAAGGATGAAGAAGATAAAGGTCAGTAGCTGGTGTCTCGCTAAGCGAGACTTGCGTGCTTAGCGGGAATCATCCGCTAAGCGAGACACTTAGCCCGCTTAGTGAGTTGGGAGAATCTGAAGGAGAATCTGCCATGCATCCGCGCGCTTAGCGCGCCATCAGCTCGCTTAGCGAGTCGTTTGTCTCTTCTCGCGCTAAGCGTGCCTAGCTCGCTCAGCGGAATTTCACTAACTCGTGCTTAGCACGAAAATGGCGCTAAGCGAGCCTTCGAGGTCAGAAAGCCCTTTTAAAGGCTGAAGTTGGAAATGTAGCATATAGAGGAGCGTAGAGAGCAAAATAGAGGAGAAAAACAGAGCAAGGAAGCCAAAATCCTCAGCTTTCAAGAGGATTCTAGGTTTAGGAATAATTTCTAGGTTCCTAAAGGTGGAGGAGACATCCCCACCACTGTGTAATCTGTAATTTTCTTCAAAAACCTTCATCTTGTAGCTGAAAGGTGCTTCCTTGTGATGGAAGACTAAGTTTCTTTGCTGGGAATTTCTACTAAGCCTTGATGTAAATATTCTTTACTATCTATTTAATGTTGTGTTGATGTGTTCATTGCTTCTATCTGCATTTAATTCTTGCATGTTTTTGGTCTAATCACCCATTTGTGTGTAAAGTTAGGAGTTTTAGCATTGGAAAATGTTTTGAATTCTTAGAACTGGATAAAGCACGACTAGATAACTGTATTGTCTGGACACAGAGTGCAGGGACTTTAGTTTTTAATATGCTATGATCTTAATGCTGTTTGGTTAGGCTAAGTTCGACGAGGGATCCGAGAATGAAGTTTAATTAGAATTAGCCCATTCACACCAGACATCGGTATTTGGGATAATTGTCCTCAGCATAGAACACAGAAACAACATTAGATAGAGAAAAACCCTCAATTGTATCAAGTCACTTAGTAGAAAGGCCCAACATTTTAATCATCAGTTTATTTCTCGCATTTACTTAGTTAATTTTATAGTTATCTTTAGAATTGTAACTATATCCTGTTTTTATTTCTATTTCATGATGTTACACAAATGTCTACTTATTGAATGACGCTTTTCTGAATGAAACAAACTCCCTGTGGATACGATACTCGGTCTTATCATTTTATACTACTTGTGTGACTCAGTACACTTGCTGATAAATTTCACAGTTGTCCTAGAGGCGAAACAATTATCATCTCTAAAAGAGAGAAATTCTTCTGTACATTCTAAAAACATTGTTGTGATTAAGAGATTGTTTGTCTCTTGACTTGTGAGAATCCTGAACACAAGGGAGAGAGATCCCAAGGTGTGTTCAAAAGTTGTAAAGAGTTTACAAAGTTAGTGGAAAATCTCAAGTGGGTTGTTTGAGGACCGAACGTAGGCACGAGAAGTGGCTGAACCAGGATAAAACGAGTTTACATTCTTCTCTTTCCTTATCTGAGTTATTTTATTGTAGTTTACTTTGTCTTGCGCATTTAAAAGAACATTATTAAATTGATTGCTTCTTCTTCTTCTACATTCTGAGCCTATCATATATCATTTAAAAGGGGGTTAAAATTTGTTAGTGGAAAATTTGTAAGACTTAATTCACCTCCCTCTTAAGTTATCGAGGTCACTTGTCTAACAAAGGATTACCTTGATAAGTTCAAGATTGGTTTAGCAAGGAACCCAGAGAGAAGCTCTCACAAAATATTCGCAAAATGCCAAAAGTTCTTCTATTGAAAAAGAAATCCATACATATAGTGTATAAAAAAATAGAAATAGACATGGGCCTTCAAATTAGTTTGGGCCAAAAAATGACAACGGAAAAATAGAAATATAAAAAAGAACATATTTGGTATGAGCTTTCAAATTAATCTGGGCTTTCAGCAACAATTAATATTCTTAGTAGTTCCTGTGCCTCTGGACCTTCATCCTTCTCCACTTGGGCCTTGTTAAGTATGTCTGCTACCATTTGTTGGAGGTATCCATTGACTGTTTGGTCCTACTCCTGGTCATAGGTCTCTGTATTTGGGCAGTTTTAGGATTCCCATCATTCCCTCCTTCTTGGAAAGTATTTGCCCTCAAATCTTCAGAATCATCACCTGTCACATAGGGAGTCAAGTCAACATTAAAAGAAGAACTTACTCCATACTCACCTGGAATATCGATCTTGTAAGTTCGGACTTCCTTTGTTTAGGGAACCTTACCTTCCTTATGTGTACCCAAACCTAATCACCTGGTTCAAGTAACACTTCCTTCTTGTTCTTGTTGGCTTGCTTGACATAGCTTTCGTTCTTTTTTTCAATTTGAACCTTCACCTGCTCATGCAATCTTTTCACGTACTCAACTTTAGCTTGTGCATCCTTATGCTTAAAATCAGAAATGTTAGGCAATGGTAACAAATCAAGAGGAGTCAAGGGATTAAAACCATACACTACTTCGAATGGAGAGTGTTGTGTAGTGCTATGTATAGCCCTATTGTATGCAAATTCAATACAAGGCAGACATTCTTCCCAACTCTTTATATTCTTTTTAATCACAGCTCTAAGAAGAAAAGACAAAGTTCTGTTTACAACCTGAGTCTCTTGGGGATTGCTTTTGTAAGTTGGCCTGTTAGGCAATAAAGCTCATGGAAGAAGGTCAATTTGATGTTCTATGCCTCTTGAAGGCGATAGTCCATGAAGAATCTCCTTGGAAAACATATCTTTAAATTCCTGCATGCAAATTGGATTTGTTGATTTCTTTTTCTAAATTGTCTTTGAAAAAAATAGTTCCTAATTGTAATTATTATTGTAGGATCAATTTTATATGGCTTTAGGAGCTATGCAAAGCTTGCTAGAGCTCAGAGTTGTGCTAGAGGACATAAGTCATCATCAACTCAATGCAATGAGCTTTGCAATTGTTGGAGGAGGGCTTAACAATTGGGTGCAACTCAGACATAGAGACCTAGGAAGAGGCCTGACAAGGATGGTGGCAAGAAAGGTGGTAGGGGCGGTTGATTATTGTATTATTATCACATCGTTTGCTGTAGTATGTACAATTTTTATTGTTTTGACATATTTTTTTTAGTTCATGTTGTGGTTGAATTACTTTTATTTTGCATTCATCATCTGTTTAAACAACACACACCTAGTAGCGATAACGATCTCTTTAATTGATTCATAAAGCAAACATCAACACTGATAGAACAAACTTTTCTTAAAAAAAAGGAACGTATAATTTTTATAAAGCAAAAACATGACTACACAGATTTATCACACATCAGAGCAATGATTAGATAAGCAAATCTTGGTTTCCTTGGTTTGTGCAGGAGGACAAGGATTTCATCTAGAGATCGACTAAAAGTTGCATTTAACTTAATCAGGCCTTTGCTACTAAATTTTGAAAAAAGGCAAAACATTTTTCCCACATCATCGTTGTGTTTAAGCTCCACACACTTGTATTCAACACAACTATCACCCACATAAACAGGTTGATGGTAAAAAAGATGAAGTAAAATTATGCAACCTTCAATGACCATTTTCCTTAAAGAATCAAGCAAACAAAGCCTTGTGGTTTTCTTCTTTCCTCACATTATTTCTATACATTTTTTTTAGATTTCGCACTTAGTGGTAACAATGACCACATGCTTTTGTATTATACTTTCAACTTTCGATTTTTTAGTCAATTAAAAGTAAAGTTAGAGGTTTGATGTCCCCGTTGTTGGCCATGATGACGATGATTTTTCCTTCTTCCTTCCTCTTTATTCTTTTCTTCTCAAATTTCTCATGCCTAACCGATTTGATTTTGTATTTTTAATTGCCAAATTAAGTAATTGTGATGGTTTCCTCTTTGAGAAGAAACCACCAAAGGAACACAAAAAGGTAAAGCACTATGCTCTTTCTGTGAATACACATTATATAAATGATGAAATGTGTATATTTACTTTCAAATTTGATTTCTGGTAATTTGGTTCAAATCTATTAGAAGAATTTTGATCATTTGTGGTTAATTTTTAAATAAATAAGAGTTCTATGCTTTCATCGTTGATTGATGGTGATGAAGACAATTGTGTGGAATCAACTATGGCAAGAGTTGTTTTGTTCAGGATGGAGGAGAAGGTGTTCTGATGGTGATGGTGTATGTGTTTGTCTTTTACATATTTCAGAGACAACTACTTGTAGGAATGACTTGATAGATTTTAGAGGCAACTAGGCATGACAAATAATCCCATACTTCCAAATATTGTCCTAACTTTGATGAAAAATACCCACTTTGATCAATTATAGGTACGAGTACAAGTATTAACCAAATTGTTTAAGTGTGGATGAGGACGTGGATGAGTGTCAAATTATACCCGTACTCGTACTCGTCACTATTACATTTTTTTTTATAACTTTTTTGTCACAATATATATATATATATATATATATATATATATATATATATATATATATATATATATATATATACATAATATACATTAAAGATTTTATTTTTATAATTTTTTGAAAATATAAATCAATTAGCTTAATAGTTAAATAATTAAATAACAAAATTAAAAATATAAATTTAACTATAAATATAATTGAATTCTTAATTTTTTAACTTTAATTCTTTTGTTATTCATTATATTTATATGTTGTTTGAATTAAAATACAATTAAAAACTTAATATAAAATATATTTAAAATATATAAGAAAAGTAAACTTATAAAACAAAGTGTATATGGATTACCAGTGCACTCGATAAAATCCGACGAGGATGGATATTAAAAATTGAAACTTGCCTCTTTGATATCTGTTTCCACCTCGCCCCATTGTCATTCCTAAGGACAACTGTTTATAGGAATGACTAAACAGAAGAACAATTTTGTTTTAGTTTTTAATTTGAAACCAAAAGAAGAATTATGGGAAGGGGCCATTGAACAACTTGAAAAAGCCCAAACCTGCTTTTTACGTTTATTATGTAACAAACATTGGCTTGAAAATAATCCTCAAATGAACACATAAAATTAGTTTATTTGTTATTCATTTTAAATTTTTTATTATTTCTTTACATGATTAAATACGCCAATTGCAAAAAAAGAGATTATATTACAGCCAATCAGTCATTAATAACACATTGATTCTTTTTCTTTTATTTTTTCATGTTTTAAAAAATAATTGGGTTGATAGATAAGACTTTTTTTTTTTTATAAAATTATTATATTTTATGTAGTGGGTCAATCTGTATCTGTAAACATTAAATTTTATTCATTAATATTGTTTAGATTTCAATCTGTTTTATATGTTTTTTTATGAAAAATTGTTTTATATGTTGTGTTTATTTTGTTTTATATTTTTTAATTATTTTTTCATGTGTTTTCCGTGTGTGGGTAATAAAATTTTTTATTTTGATTTTCTTAATATTTTTCAAGGTAGGTTGCATAAAGGTAATACAATAATGAATTGAAAATTTGAAATTGATAAAATTAATAAATATTCTAAAATTTTAATTTGAATCACTTAACATATTTATATTTTATTATTATTTAAATGATAAATTAATTTTGACTTAATTATAATTAATAAGAGTTGTTAGAAAGTTTGAATTATGATCAATTCTATATTTACATCAAGAAATATTTTAAAATTTAAATTATTTAGCATAATCTTTATATTTTGAATCAAATAATTTTGCATTTAAAGTTATTATAAAATAATCTTATATAAGTTTAGAAGTCTATACTACATTTTACGGTTAAGGATCCAAATCTTTAATAATTTGTGTTATATAATTTGATTACAAATTTAAAATTTAATTAAAAATACAAAAAATGCATCACCAACAATAAGATATTTGAATTATTGATTATTTATTGTCATTTTGATAACGTTTAATATTGAAAATATTTGTTTTAAAAGTAAAATATAACTAAATATAAATCAAAATAAAAAAACTGAGTTTACTTTATTAAAAAAAATCGAATAAAAATAATTATTTTTATTAAAAACAATCCAATTTTAAAAGATATTTATAAATACATTAGGTGTAAGCGTTTCCAAAATTTTATTGATTTCTAAATTTTAGTCTAATTTTGTGTTAACTAATGTAGTAAATGTAGCATAGTTTATGATATTTTTGAATTTTTCATGTGAAAATTTAATAAACACCAACTCAATACATAATTTAAAAAATGACGATAATTTCTAATTTTTCGAAAAAAATAATAAAAAAGTTATAAAAAATATATTTAGAAATTTAATTTGATGTGTTAAAGAGAATCATTCTTTATTTTTAATTCGTTAGAATAAAAACTTTTAATTTTTTTAGCATTATAAACTGCAAAATTTTAATCTCTAAAAACTTTAAAATTGATTTATTCAATTTTAATTTAATATTAAAAGCTTTCTAATTCATTTTTATTTTCATAAAATAATTTTGACTTAATTGTATTTAGTATAAATTAATAGAAATTTTGAATTAGAACCAACTCTTCTATATTTATGAAAATAAATATTTTTGAAATTTAATTTATGGTATTAAAATTACTATTGATATCAATGGTATTAAAATAATGTATGTGGTGAGGGTAAGCAATGTCCCTCGCACTTGGCTCTTTGTTTTTCCCGCATGCATCTAAACCTATCTAGTAAAATTATGATTAAGAACTTATTAACTGTTAGATCGTCGTAAAATTTGAACATTAGGTTTGGAACACATTTTCTCACATCCCACTGTTGAAATTTGCAAAATAGTGTCTGTGGTGAGAGCAATTCCCCTTGCACGGGAACAATGAAATGGAGTTTTAATCCCTTCTCTTTCTCTTTAATCCTTAGAAACACTAGCAGAGCAACCAGAGGAAAAGCTTGGGAAATCTTGGGAAACAGCTAAAGATGCTGCTATCACTGTCAGACTACACACTTGAGCCCGCTTAAAGATAAAGGATGAGTTTATTGCAATTGGGATTAAAATGAACATAGGGATCCTTAGAGGATCAAATTTGAGTTTATTTTGGGATGCTTATTGTATTGTAATTCTTCCTGTATGATGATTATGTGAATTTGTTTGAGGGGTTTTACTCCCCATATTGTGAGAGATATTTTTATATAATTTGTTTGTATTTTGGATAAGATTTACTAGATTAGTGTGATAAATTATTATATTGGGATCATGAAATTGTGTATTGTAACATCCCATTTTTCATAGACTAATTTAAAAATAATTTTTATTTGTAAATAAATAGAGTTTTATGATAAATTTTTTATAATTAAATAAATAAAGAGAAATAAGTGTATTAAAATAATAGTTTGATAAAAAAATAAAAAGGGTATTTTATTTATTCATTTGATAGAGAATAAAATAGAGTTTGTTTTTATAAAATAATAAAAATAAATAAAATAATAGGTTTGAGTACCCTAGATATAAATAGCGATATGTTAGGTCAGACGATAGCTTTTACGACTGCTTATCCCCTCAATTTCGTTTTCCCTCTCCTCCTCCCCAAAACCCTTTCTTTTTCCCGCAGCCCACCAAACAAATATCAGAAAAATGACGATCTCAGACTTGTTCACCGTTGGATCGTCGTGAAATTTGAGCACCATGTTTGCAACCCAATTCCAAGCATTCTCACCATTGGGAATTGCAAAAGCATGTCGGATCTAAGAGAAATACCCTTCACACCGTAGCTTTCTCTTTTCCTGTAAAAACCCAAAACGATCTTAGTAAAACTACGATCCCGATTTTGTTAACCGTTGAATTTTCATGAAATTTTGATATGTAGTTCGAGATGTAACTCCGCACACCTTCACCGTTGAGATTTGCGAGATAATATTCTTGGAGAGAGAAAAAGGAATCACAAGAAGACAGTATAAGTGGAGGCTTCAATCCCTTCTCTGTCTCTCTGATGATTGGGAACTCTATCAGAGCAGTCGAAGGAAAAATTGGAGGAATCTCAGGAAACCGCTAGAGATGCCACTATCAATGTCGGAAGACACGTGAGCCCGCTTAGAGGTAAGGGATGGGTTATTTACAATTGGGAATTAAAGAAAACATGTGTAGGGATCCTTAGAGTATCAATTGGAATAGGTTTTGGGGTGTTTCTATAAATTTTGATTCTATCTTTATAATTATAACTGTGAATTCTATATGTTTGACGAACCAATTGATGTGAAATTGATGCGTTCTTATGTTGAGTGTAAATCCTAAAAAAATGAGTTCTTTTTATTAACGTGAACTATACTTTAAATAGTATTATTTTTAATGGCTTATTTTATATGAATTATTACCTTATTCTATATCTTCCCAAGATGACGATCAACATGTTATGCGTGTGTATATATATATATATATATATATATATATATATATATATATATATATATATATATATATATATATATATATATATATATATATATATATATATATATAATAAATTAAACACAGTTGTAAGGTTAATGCCTAGTAGTAATTTCTTTGATGTAATCTTAAATTAATTGTTATAGAAATTCTTTTATTAAAAATAATGTAGTTTTAATTACTATACTCATATACATATATATGTTTGGTGTCACACAAATATTATTATTGTGTGATGTGTATATGAGTTATGAGGTGTAATAAGTTATTATAATGACATTATAATATTATTATGAAGATTAAGTAGTACAAAGTTGAATGTGTCAATTTGTGAGATACATGTAAATATGAGATGTTAGACTGTGAGCATGATATTTGATTGTGAATAAGTGTGTGTGTTTGACACTTGATGTGATATTAATTATATTGTGAGCTATGAATTATACAATAACCCGACAAATGTTGATATTGAAAAAAATGTTTATGCGCAATGTTAAAGATAAAATGTAGGTTTCCTATTTAGGAACCAGTGTTAAAGAGAAAATGTAGGTTTTCTATTCAGGAACCAGTGTTAAATTGTAGCGCAATTTTGTTAAACGTATTTAAAACACGAGTGTGAGGTCGTGGGTATTGTATAATTCATGAGCAGTGTCTACTTGCAAAAAATGATTTTTAGGGGTTGGACCCGAATCAGGAGGGAGAGGCCCTGACAGACTCTTCGGAGTGTAGGCCTTAGGGGTCACCCAGTTTGAGTGCTTCTTTAAGCTTGTGTCGATCCCACATGGTTGGAACATTCTCGCAAAACAGCATGACCCTGACTGGTCTCCCTATGATTTTACTTAGTGAGAGTGACTTGACATACCCATTGTGTGGTGTCTCTTGTTATGTACTCTTAAGCGCCCCAGGGTGGTTTTTCATTGATATGGTACCACATTGCATATAGGCTTGAGTCTTAGCATAACTGTTGCATAACGCCTGCTAATTGTTCATTATGAAATTGATGTGTTATTATGTCTTGATCAGATTATGTGATTCATGTGCAATGTGATTGATGATTGAAAAGTGAATTTTAAATGACAAAATGATGGAATTACGTGAGTTATGTTTAAGTAAGTTGTCCCTCATTTATATGATATGTATATCTAGTTATATTTTTTCTCTATTAGTTAGGAATGTGATAACTCACTCCTTGTGTGTTGTTTGTGTTTGGATCCTGTGATGATCTTGAACTTTGTGTTCGGGGGAGCAGATGATTAGGTGAATTGCTTTAAGGAACCTTGTGATGAAGGACGTCGGGACAGAACGCTCTGGTAGGATGTGACATTGGGGTATAGGGTTTTATATTAATTGTATGAAGTCTTAGACGACCTTGTTTGAGTTAAGATGACTTTATTATTTATTTGAACAAGTTTGAATATGATGTAGAAGAAAGTGAATGTGAGCCTTTTACCCCTTTGAAAGACTTATTTTTAAAAATGTTTTAAAAATACTTTTAATTAATATTTGAATTTTTATTCCTTTGTTAGTATATATGTAAGGGGTAGAGGGTGTCACATTTATAATTGATAAATTGAATATGTGATGAATTATGAGATAACATGTTGCTTTGAGATTATAACATTGTTATTGAGATTGAGTATAAAAGCAAAGTTGAGCATGTGTTTATTTGCGAGATACACGTAAACATGTGATGATGGATAATGACATTGCGAGATGTTTAATTGTGGACATGAGATATGGTTGTGAATAAGTGTGTGGTTAATACTTGATGTGCAAATTACTTGTGTTGTGAGTTGTGAATTATACAATAACCCAACTGGTGTTTACCTTGAGAAAAATGTTTATGTGCGAGGTATTAAAACAAAAGTGTAGGGTTCCAAGTTAGGAACTTGAGGTGTTAAATTGTAGCTCAATGTGTTAAATATGTTTGAAAACAAGTGTGAGGTCGTGTGTATTGTATAATTCATGAGTAGTGTCTGCATGCAAATTTTTTTTAGGGGTTGGACCTGAATGAGGAAGGTGAGACCCTAATGGATTCTTTGGAGTCTAGGCCTTGGGGGTAAATACACTTGGTTTGAATGCTTCTTTAAGCCTATGTTGATCCCATATGGTTGGAACATTCTCGCAAAACAGAGTGACCCTGATTGGTCACCTTATGATTTTACTTAGTGAGAGTGGCCTGACATATCCATTGTGTGGTGTGTCTTGTTATATACTTCTAAGTGTCCTGGTGTTGTTTATCATTGACATGGTGTCACATTGCATATACTTGAGTCTTAGTAAACGCTTGTGAATTGTTTATTATGAAATTGATGAGTGTTGTTACGTCTTGAATCGAGTGTGTGATTTATGTGTAACGTGATTGGAGATTGAAAAATGAATTTTAAATGATAAAGAGGTGAAGTGACGTGGATTGTATTAAGTTAAGCTATGTTATAAATACTTCTATAATTTATATTGATTATGTATTTGTTTATTTGTATTTTATTTATAAATATGATAACTCACTGTTGGATTTCCCCTGCGGTTACTTTTTGTTCCACTTTTTCTTCGTACAAATATATTCAAGGGAAATCCGGTTTTTCAGAAAGCACACCAGATCGTAAAGTATTTAAAAATTAAAATGGATGAATCTGAGTATCGAACACAGGGAACTAATGTTAGCCTGAGTTAAGTTCAGAAATGAAGCATTGCTGAGAGAACATGTATGATTGATAATTTCAAACTGAATTTAAACTAAACCTTTATGCTAAAAACTATAAGATGCAGGGTAAGTAAAAGTGACAGCACTAGGTACAAATGTTGGGTCTTTCTAACAAACAAGCTGATGCATATAAATATATTTCTCTAATCAATCATGCTCTTGTGTTCTATCCTGTAGCCTAATTTACTAAACTTCGATCCCTCGTTAGACCGAATCAATCCAAGCTTCGTCCTCAGATCCCTCTTGTTGGACTAGACCCAATTTAGACAACCCTCTTAGGTTTAGACTAACTTAAACTGAGTTTCGTCCGCAGATCCCTCTTGTAAGACTAGGCCTAGACTAAACAACATTATTGTAACAACATAATTAAAACCAAAAGTTAATCCGCAGATCCCTCTTGTAAGACTAAGTTCGATCCTACTTCAATTAAGTTCTAAGGCAATAATACATTTCCCAATGCTAAAGTCACCTAACTATGCACACAAATGGATGATCAGACCAAAAGCATACAAACATTAAGCATTGAAGGAAGCATTGGACACAGAAAACATAATCAATTAGATATTAAGTATTTACATCAGTTGTTCATTAGAAATCCCCAACTAGGGTGTTTAGCCAGCCATTATAGAAGAAACCCTAACAATAATAATAAGCTTACAAAACCTAGGTATCTTTGCAAAAACTGCTCCTCTTGTTGCCTCCGGAGCTTTTTTTCCCAAAATAGGCATTGTGGTATGCTCTGGAATATGTGCAAATCATCTGCTTACCCTAATTCTGCACAAAACAGGCTTTAAATAGGCTCTGAATTCGCAACGTTGCGCTTAGCGCCACCCTCGCGCTTAGCGTGAGTAAGTGGGTTTGAGCTTAGCGCCAATTGTGCGCTGAGCCTGGCTGAAGACAACTGCTGCGCTTAGCGCACTGATCTCGCGCTTAGTGTGCGACCTTGATATTGATGTCCTGCCGGATTCTTCTATCGCGCTAAGCACGCTGAAGCTGTGCTTAGCGGTGGATGTGCGCTTAGCCCAATGATGAGCTAAGCTCAACTGTAACTTTTGGCACTTCATGACTTAGCCTCTTTTTCACTTGAAATTGCTCATATCTCATCATTAAATCCAATGGACATATTCTAGAGACAGCTTTATCCACAAAACAAAATTTATTTACAAAAATCACTACAAAATAACCATAAATTGGGGAACTATACAAGTTTTGAAAAATGTTTTGTATACAAAAGTTAGTCATATAAGACGACTAACAAACTCCCCCAAATTTACAGTTTTGCTTGTCCTCAAGCAAAGAAAGAAAAACTCACTTGTCCTCAAGTGACACAGACAGTGGTCAATCAAAAGAAAATGGTGTCTGATTCATAAAGGAATTCAACCATATGAGCTGAATATCATGGAATGCTTAAATCAATCACTTCTCCCAAGCATGCAGCTTTCCAAAGAAAGGAGCATAAGCATTAGAGTCACAGCTGAAATAAGCTAGTAAGCATGACAAAAATCAAGGAAGGATCATCAACCAAAACCTCACAGCCATTGTTTCACTCAAGCTTAAGTGTTTAGGCTTATTCCATCATAAACAACCAACACAAGTTCCAACCTTTGCATTTCATCTCATATCATACAATAATGAACACACAAAGTTGAATCCGAAGGACTTTCTAGGCTTGTAATGGGGTTAGGCTACCAACAAATCATGGTTTTTCTAGGATTCAAAAGCTTAGGCTCTAGGAGAGCATTCATCCATAGAATAACTTTCACTTTTTCATTCATTCCTAACCCATACTCGCCCTTTATTTAGGCACTTAGCTTTCATTCATTATTTTGCAGCATACACACTTATTAATTTCATTTGTACTTACAGTTTTTTTTTGCACACATAAAACATTATATACATAAACAGTGTGTGTATACTATTTTCTTTGACCATTTCAATTCTTACCCAGTGCCTCTCCTATATTTGGGACAAATTTACCTTGATAATAACTCCCCCAAATTTGGGACAAATTTGCTTTGAGCCTAGCTTCTGTGGATGATGCAACTGAATAGGCTCCAGGTTCAATCAATCAATAAATTCATTCAGCTCAAACTGGGTGCAAGGGATAATTCATTCAAACATATGGTCAACTTTTTGGCTAAGTGGCTATTCATAATCAAACATGGCCTTCATCATCCTCAAATTCATGCATCCAGTCCATACTTCAGAGATTGACACAAAAATCAGTACTAAATGATAGTCATTTCTCTCAAAATTTAAGGATCACACTCTCACCGGGATACGGTTAATGCATTCCTTCACAATCAATCTGACAACCAACTAACATTTTCAGACATACTTCCAATCACATGCTCATTCTCTTCTAATGACTGCAAACTTGATCAAAACAATCATCTAATCATCCCAATCCATTCAATTCATACATTTGCTCAATCAAATCATTTTCAAACACTCATTTCATACCAAACAAGCCACTACATACAAAGTTCAACCAATTCACTATTCAATCAAGCTTTTTGTACAAGCAAACAAACAACTACACTATTGAAATTTAAATGCTGAAATTTAAAGAACTAAAACATAAAAGCTGAAATTTAAATGACATAAATCATAAAATAATTGAAAATAAACTAAAGTGTTCAGAATGCAAAAATTTAAACGTCCTGCTCCTCCTGTGGCTGGTCTTCATTAAGATCCAGTGATGGAGCTGCTGATGAATCTTGTATAAGCTGCTCAGGCTCCGCCATTGGTGCAGCATCCTCAGGTATATGTGCAGGGGTTAGAGATGGCTATGGAGTCTGATCTAGAGTATTCTCCTCCTCTGCAGCTGTTGGTGCTAGTGCTGGTGGCTCCTCAGTCATAGGCTCCTGGGCTGCAGAGGCTCCACCCCCTTCAGAAGAAGAGGTTTGGTCTCCTGGCCAGGCCACATGAGCCTCAAACTCCTCCATGCTCGTAGTGGAGGGCAATCCCAAGCCCGGAAGGCTCTGCATGATAATGGACTGCCCCCTGTGGATGCTCTGGAGCATGGAGTGCAGCATCTGCGGTGTAAAAATAAAATCTGATGGTCCTGCAGATATATGAGCTGGAAGTGGAATCTGTATCGGTGTATGAGGAATAACTACAATTTGAGTGGATGAAAAAGGGGGTATTGAAGAAGAAGAAGGTGCTGGTGCCTTTGGTGGTGCAGAAGTAGAAGGGGCCTCAGATCTCTTACTCCTAGCCTTCCTGGGTCCTCTGAAAGTTACTGTTGGATCATCAAGATTCCAACAGTTCTTCTTAATATATGCCAAATTAATGGCAGGACTCAGGCTCCCCAGGGACCTCAAATCTAACTGAACTCCCCTATCCTTACATAAAGCTGTGATCAAGGCAGGGAATCCTAGTCTGGATGTGTCATGCTGTGCTATGAGGTAGATATGGTGGGAGATGAGGTACCCCACATTCATGTCCATCTTCATGATGATGCCATAAATGGGTTTAGCTCTGTCAAGAGTGACATCAGAAGTGTGGGAAGTGGGAATAAGGTTTGAAAAGGAAAGAACGCTCCAAGTTCGAGCAAGCATGGCCATGTTCTTCCTCAGAATCTTCAAAGGCTACCCATCAGCATTAAGCTCGAATCCCCTCCCTGGGATACAGAGCTTAGCAGCTAACTCCTGAGGATCAGGCCTCGGGAGTGCAAATCTAGAGTAAGCACAAAGGGTTTCCCCCTCTTCCACTACAACATGGGTCTTCAAAAATGTGTTAAGAGTATCCTCATCAAACTTAATCAAATGACCTCTCACCCTCACCTGCTTAGGTGATTTGTCCTCGGGGTCATAGAGGTTTGCATAGAATTCTTTTACAATGGCAACATCAATATTGCCGTCTAGAAAGTCAGTCAACTCCTCATCCCAATGGCGTCTCTCGAGTTCCTCCTCGAACTCATCAAACTCTGTATAGTAGACTACCACATTCCTTTCTGGTAAAAGCTTACGAGGCACCACAATGTCAGTGTATCTCTCCCAAGATACACTTATAAATACTTCTATAATTTATATTGATTATGTATTTGTTTATTTGTATTTTATTTATAAATATGATAACTCACTGTTGGATTTCCCCTACGGTTACTTTTTGTTCCACTTTTTCTTCGTACAAATATATTCAAGGGAAATCCAATTTTCCAGAAAGCGCACCGAATCGTCAAGTATTTAAAAATTAAAACGAATGAATCTGAGTATCGAACACAGGGAATTAATGTTAGCCTGAGTTAAGTTCAGAAATGAAGCATTGTTGAGAGAACATGTCTGATTGATAATTTCAAACAGAATTTAAACTAAACCTTTATGCTAAAAACTATAAGATGCAGGGTAAGTAAAAGTGACAGCAGTAGGTAGAAATGTTGGGTCTTTCTAACAAACAAGTTGATGCATATAAATATATTTCTCTAATCAATCATGCTCTTGTGTTCTATGTTGTAGCCTAAATTACTAAACCTCGATCCCTCGTCAGACCGAATCAATCCAAGCTTCGTCCTCAGATCCCTCTTGTTGACAAGGCCCAATTTAGACGACCCTCTTAAGTTTAGACTAACTTAAACTGAGTTTCGTCCGCAAATACCTCCTGTAAGACTAGACTCAGCTCAAGCAGCTTACGAAAGTTTAGCCTAATTTAGCCTAAGCTTCGTTTGCAGATCCCTCTTGTAAGACTAGGTCTAGACTAAACAGCATTATTGTAACAACATAATTAAAACCAAAACTTAATCCGCAGATCCCTCTTGTAAGACTAAGTTCGATCTTGCTTCAATCAAGTTCTAAGGCAACAATACATTTCCTAATGCTAAAGTCACCTAACTATGCACACAAATGGATGATCAGACCAAAAGCATACAAACATTAAGCATTGAAGGAAGCATTGGACACAGAAAACATAATCAATTAGATATTAAGTATTTACATCAGTTGTTCATTAGAAATCCCCGACTAGGGTGTTTAGCGAGCCATTACAAAAGAAACCCTAACAATAATAATAAGCTTACAAAACCTAGGTATCTCTGCAAAAGTTACTCCTCTTGCTGCCTCCAGAGCTCTTTTCCCGAAATAGGCACTGTGGTGTGCTCTAAAATCTGTGCAAATCATTTGCTTACTCTAATTTTGCACAAAACAGGCTAAATAGGCTCTGAATTCGCAACGTTGAGCTTAGCGCGAGTAAGTGGGTTTGAGCTTAGCGCCAGTTGTGCGTTGAGCCTGATTGAAGACAACTGCTGTGCTTAGCGCACTGATCTCGCGCTTAGCGCGCGACCTTGATATTGATGACCTGACAGATTCTTTTGTCGCGCTAAGCACGCTGAAGCTGCACGTAGCGGTGGATGTGCGCTTAGCCCACTGATGAGCTAAGCTCAACTGTAACTTTTGACACTTCATGACTTAGCCTCTTTTTCACCTGAAATTGCACATGTCTTATCATTAAATCCAATGGACATATTCTAGAGACAACTTTATCCATAAAACAAAAATTTATTTACAAAAATCACTAAAAAATAACCATAAATTGGGGAACTATACAAGTTTTGGAAAATGTTTTCTATACAAAAGTTAGTTGTATAAGACGACTAACACTCACTCCTTTTGTGTTGTTTGTGTTTGGATCCTGTGATGATCTCGAACCTTGTGTTCGTGGGAGTAGATGAGTAAGTGGATGACTTTAAAGAACCGCGTGCTAGAGAATGCTGAGACACAATGCTCTGATAGGATGTGACGTTGGAGCATGAGTTTGTAGTTCAATTGCATGATATTATTTTACTTTATTTCATTCTACTGCAGAACAAGATTTCTTTTGTAAACTTTGACGGCCTTGTTCTGAGCCGGATATGTTTTTATTAAGATTTATGTGGTAATAGTAAAGCGAATGTGATCCTTTTACTCACATGACTCTTTTGTGCTTAAAATAAAATCATTTTAGTTAATTCGACATTTTAAATGTTTTTCTTATTTATATGTATGTCGGGGTAGACGGTGTCACAATTATAATTGAAAAAAAGTAAATTACAATGATTAAAAATAAACAAAATATCCTATAAGGATAAAAATTGAAAAACACAAACTTGGGACTAAAATTAGAAAATGAACTTACATGGATCAAAAACAAATTCTAACTTAGAGGGACCATAAACATATTTAAGTCTTCTTTTTATTGAATTTAGACTTAAGTATGTTTTTAGTCCTTGTAAGTTTGTACTTTTTCATTTTTTGTCTCTGTAATTTCATTTTTCTAATTTTAGTCCTTGTAAGTTGACATTATTTCAATTTTGTGTTAAGTCTAGATGGTCAATTATACTCTACCTGGACGATCCATCCATACCCTTAGTTTTGATGATTACAAAGATATAGATTATTGAATGACTAATGATTTATTCTTAAGTGGAACAAGACTTACTACATATGAGCAAACACGATAATAAGCATTTATACTATGCTCTTATTAGTTGTCGTCCATTCACACTCAGAAACTTGTGTTTTTTTATTAAGAATTACATTCAGCATCCAACACGTTGTTATAAACTAACATTCACTCATTTGTGAAAACTAGTGTCCATACACAATGTTCCTTTATTCACATCCAATGGACTTATTCACTTGCACAAATTATTTTATATCATGTACAAAGTGACGTCCAATCATGTATTTGATTCATGTTAGCTATAAAGGGAATTGTGCACACTTATCTTTAGTAAATTTAGTTTGTCTCTTATTTTGAATTGATAACATTTGAATTTCAAGTATAAAAGGACAAAATAGAAGATAATAGAAGAAATACGAAGAAATATTCTTGTAAGTTGTTTTTGTTGTGTTGGAAGGAGTACATGTTGTTGTTTGTACTTTATTCCTTCTCTTTCCACAATAATGCGACACATTACAATGTCTCTAGCTGTGAGAAACCAGCCATATCAAGGCAAGCGAAAATCCCATAATGGATCTTTTCTCTGAAGTCTATAAAAGGCGACTCAAGCTCTGTTGTTCAACACAAGAAAATGAAGAGAAAAACTAGCAAGAGAATTTGAAGTGATATTTTTGTCAAGTCATTGGATGATACATTTTTGTGGTTAAGATTGTTTATTCTTTGCTTTGCAAATCCATTTCATTGTATTCGAGCTTAAGTATTTATCCACTCTATTGAATGTTTTGAATCTATGTATTCAGTTCAAAACTTGTTGCTTGTGAAAGCCAGGAGTGACCACTTAGTGTTAAATAATACTTTGGTATTCTTATATTCATGGGAAGTCTAAGAGGTATGCCAAAAGTGACTTAGAGAATACTATTGTAATTAAGAGTGACAAGATAAAATACTTGTTTGAAATTAGATTTTGATTCATAGAACCCTTTAGTGATTTGTAAAGGAGAATTGAACATAGTTCTATTTGAGTGAACAATATAAACTTAAGTGTTTCTACTTCACTCCAAAGGTATTTGATTAGTATTCTCTTGTGCTTATTTGGAAACACTTTTCAACACAAGTTTGCACTTGAAAACCGTTGTGAAAACTCTGCTTTATCATCATTGTACAACTATATGTTTTGGAGCATGGTGTTCTTTGGTTCGGGATTATTTCATCGCACTTGATTGGATTAACGGGTTGTCGTATCTTGGGAGAAGAATGCATGAATATTAATTTATTCCACCAGTGCAGTGAGGTGTTTTCTCTCTAAGGATAGCACATAGCACACTTCAACCTAGGTTCTTTTAAACTTGTCTACTATTAAATTTTATACTTTGTATTAGTTGATTATTATAAACTTTGTATGGGTTATGATTCTATTTGAACTTATTCTAGTGCTATACTTATTGTTTATGACTTCCTAATTATTTATCTAACAATTGGTTGTTAGTCTAGTAGTGACTAGTTGTCTTAGTGAAATCTCATCTTGAAGGGTGATGACTTGACGTAACCCAAGGCTGGAATGAATTAGTGTAAAAATATTTGTACACTCTTCTTTCTTCTTCCTTTACCTTGTTTTTGCACATATATGATATTTGTCTTTGTTTAATCACTAAACCAGAAAACCTTTTCTAACTAACGCTTAAACTAAACTTGTTTTCATCAATAAAAGCTTTAAACGGTAAAAGAACATATTTTCAGAACTAGTTGCATTTTCATTCTGAGCAACTTGAATTTCTATTCTGAACTCAGAAGAGTTCTTCATTCTTGATTCTGAACTAACATTAGTAACCCTTTTTTTTCAAAGGAAGCATAAAAATTTTTAAAACCCCAATTCAACCTCTCTTCTTGTGGTATTTTTGTCACTTTAGTTTTATTGTTGTATTGTTTAGTGTCCACAAAATACACCTGACAACTTACATGGCACTTTTAGACAGGGACTTGTAGCTACACATTATCTACAAGGTACAATTATCTACTAGCTTTTATCTATAAGCTAAAATTTATCTCCAACATTATCTACAAGCTACCGACTATTATCTATAAGCTGAAAATTATTTGCAAAGGCTATAACAGCCCCTACAAACAAGGACTTGTAGCTACGCTCTGTTGGATCAAGTGGCCTCGGAATAATTAAGAAGGGGGGATTGAATTAATTATTAGTGAACCTTTACTAATTATAAAAAAAACTTATCCTTCTTAAAGTTACTAGATTCAATTAGGCTTTTACTACTAAGTTAAGAAAGTAAATAACAGAAATAGAAACTTAACCAAAAGTAAAAGCGATAATTAAAAGTGCACAGCGGAAATTAAAGAGTGTAGGGAAGAAGAAGACAAACACAAGAGTTTTATACTGGTTCGACAATAACCCGTGCCTACATCCAGTCCCCAAGCGACCTGCGGTCCTTGAGATTTCTTTTCAACCTTGTAAAAACCTTTACAAGCAAAGATCCACAAGGGATGTACCCTCCCTTGTTATCTTTGAACAACCAAGTGGATGTACCCTCCACTTGAACTGATCCACAAGAGATGTACCCTCTCTTGTTCTCAGTTACAACAACCCAAGTAGATGTACCCTCTACTTGTACCACAAAGGATGTACCCTCCAATGTGTTGACAAAGTTCTTAGGCGGTTAGTCCTTTGAAACTTTGTGAAGGGGAAACAAAAGATATCTCAGGCGGTTAGTCCTTTGAAATCGTTTGTTTAAGGGAAAGGGAAGAATAAAAAGAATTCTTAGACTGTGTCGTTTTGAATTCTTTGAAAAGGGAGAAGGGAGACACAAAAGAATTCAGACGGTTAGTCCTTTGTTCTTTTGGAAAAGGGAGAAGAGAGACACAAAAAGAATTCAGGCGGTTAGTCCTTGTCGAATTCTTTTTGGCAAAGTGAGAAGAGAGACACAAAAGAATTCAGACAGTTAGTCCTTCGTTCTTTTGTCAAAGGGAGAAGAGAGACAAAAAAAGAATTCAGGCGATTAGTTCTTGGCGAATTCTTTTTGGCAAAGGGAGAAGAGAATAAAAAGATATAGCACACTTTTGTTTTCTGTAAAATAACAAAGTTTGGAAACCAGAAAACTCAGAAAAATTTTGACAAAGGAAAAAGAAGAAGAAGTTCAAAGAGATTCAAAGGTTGTAAAAGAATATCTGAAAAAAGTTATATCAAGTGTATAAAATGCAAGTCAAGGTCTTGCTTTTATAGACTCTTCATGTTTGGTCAAGAAAACCATTGGAAGAGTTATAACCTTGAGAAAATCTTGAGAAAACCATTGGAAGAGTTACATCTCTTGATTTTTATTCAAAACTTGTCACTGGTAATCAATTGCCAAAACCATGTAATCGATTACACAAAGCATTTTATGAAAAGATGTGACTCTTCACAATTGAATTTGAATTTCAACGTTTAGATACACTGGTAATCGATTACCAATATATTGTAATCGATTACACCATTTAAAAAACAATTGGAACGTTGCAAATTCAATTAAAAGCTTTTGAAATCAAACTTTGCCACTGGTAATCAATTACAGGAAACTGGTAATCGATTACCAGAGAGTAAAAACTCTGGTAACTAAGAAAATTTTGAGAAAAAATCTTTTGAAAAACAAACTGTGCTATGTTTGTTTTTTGAAAAATCTTTTCACTACTTCCCTTGTGAAGTCTTCTTGATTTCTTCTCTTGAATCTTGAATTAATCTTCTCTTGAATCTTGAAATCAAACTTCTCTTGATTCTTGAATCTTCTTGATTTCTTCTCATGAAATTTGAAATTTATCTTGATCTTGAACTTGTTGGCTGAATCTTGAAATCATTCTTTGGACTTTTTGTCATCATCTTTGTCATCATCAAAACTACTTGAATCAACTTGATTCATCATCATGAAGCTTGCTTCTACACGCTCCACTCCTATAAATACCAAGTTCCATCGAACTCTCAACATATCCAACACACTCCAGCACACGGACAACACGCCTATGCATATCTCTTTATCGCTCACTCAAGTTTACATTCAAGCATATACTTGCTTTATCTTCTAACTCATATACTTACTTGAACGTCAGAGTCCTTTGTTTTGTAGGTCCTTCCTTTTGTCCTCTCGACAAAGGCCCCTCTCAAAGCCAACGTGTGAAGTCCAGGAGCCCACTTTGGCCATATCCACCTTGACTTGTCCTAGCTCTGGATTTTGGTAAGTACACTTGCCAATGGAGGCTATGATTCTGCATAGGAATTTGCAAAAAAAAAATAAAATCCAACAGAAGCATGCAACAATAGTAGATGTATATGAAAAGCATATTGTAAAAGATGGCAGAATATCTTGTTCCAAATGTGAAATAACACGATCTGGTTTTCAGTTATTAAAAGTGCCAAAAATGGAAATAAAAAAGACAAGAAAAATTATCACAATTGAAGCACATTACACACTGACTTGCTTCAGACACCCAACAATTGAAACAATTTGTTTAAATAATCAGAGCCACAGTAAAGGGGTGATGCAGTGAAGCCAACAATTATGGATGACTAAAGTGAGTAGCATTGGCTATATACATAGGGGAGGCTAACAATATTGATGCTGAAAGTATGTGAATAACAGTGTTATCTAATGACATCGGATTAACTCTTGGATGGAAAAGGGAATAATGAAGATGAGATAATGTACATAGCTAGTTTAGAGCCAAAAAGATTATCTCATAGCAACTTTCTGGATGCTTTAGTTAATTTGAACTGAGAATCTCATGCAACCACTCTAACATTCCCATTACATGTTGGTATCAAAAGAATTAAGCATCTAAACTGTATCGAAAGACCACCTCACTGCAAGAACCAAGGATCAATGTTTATGTCCAATTCATATTTTAATGAGGGCATTGGTGAGGTATTAGTAATTTATTATACTATCTATGTTGGTGACTGCTCACATTCATTAATTGCTTCAGCTTCATTTCAATGCTGTAAACCCCTCTAAGTTTCTACAAGTAACAACAATTAAGGTTTGGGAGTCATGAAACTGATGACAAGCAATGCTTGATGACAAGTGAAATTGACTCAACTGCATTCTCCAACAACTAAACATTATGACTCGAAAACTGCACAAGCCTCTATAACCATCGCAGAGTTGCATAGGATCATTTGGCCTTGAGTTCCTATTTGACCATCAAAATAAGCAATTTCCCACATAGTGTACATACCTGGTTGAATTCCTAGACCTTTTAATTTCTGGAATAATGCAATTTCCTTATCAATATGTTTGTTTTTGCATAAACTGTCTAATAAGGACGTGCAAGTGATTACATTAGCTGGTTAGCTTCTATTGTACATCTCATCAATAAGAGATTCTCCCTTATTTGCATAAAGCATCAATACGAGAATTGTACGTCAGTGTATGATAAATCATATTTGTTTGTAGCATTTCTTTAAAGAATATTCTTGCCCTTGCCCACCCCCACCCTATTTTGCATAATCCATCAATCATGAGATTATTGCTGCAAAGATTAGGAGTAACTTGCAAAAGATTTTTGGCGAACAAATAATCCCTGGTCCATGCCATTCTGAAGGTCAATTAACATTACTTCTGGCCACAACGTACTTGTGGAAGAAAGTGGTTGGAAGTTCTATCTTGCTCCATGAAGATGAACTAACTGAAAATACAACACCCTTCTCGTTTACCTTTGTCAATGTAGACAAGTAATCTAGATATTCTAAACTTGTTTGGAATTAATTTACAAAAAGAAGTTCCAATGCACCCATCCCCTTGTCCAGACCGTTTGCATTGGATAACATAGAGCAGGGTGTAGAAATTGAATACAGAACCAGGGGGTTTATAATACTCCTACACCATGCTCAACCAATTGAGTTAGACTCTCTTGGTATTCAATTATTTGTATTTTAGTGAAGAGGGGTTGATGATATTTTGGGGTTACTGCAGTGCTGGGATTCAGCTTGATCATCATGCCCTAAACAGTTGGAACCCTGATGGAACTTTGCTTGCAGCTGGCACAGCTATTCACCTTGAGGACAAAGTGAATGTTTAAGAGGGGAGTATTGTTAGGTAGAAGTTAGTTAGCAGTTAGTTATGATAGATTAATTAGTTACCCATTAGTTAGATAGGAGTTATCAATAAAAAGAGGGGGTTGTCTTTGGATTTGGGAAGTCTTTGAGAGAGAATCAGGTGTCTCAAATACCTGGAGTGTAAGACTGTTTTTCTATCAATAAAGATGATTTCGGTTTATAATCAGATCCAGTTTCTATCATAAATCAAATAGAAGATAACAAATCAACATAGTATATGATGTGACTATTGAAGAAAATTTCATGATGCTGATATGCCAATCAAATAACGTGCTTTTCAGAATTTACATATTATAAATAGATAAATAGATGTTTAGTTTTCTAAAATGTGTGTGCGCACACACACATCCATTTATATGGTATTTGGGGTTCAAAGTCTAAGAAGGGAAGGGTATGTAACCACTTATTTTCAAATAACTGACCCCAAACCATGTACTGTGACATTGACATAGCCCTGTGTTTTTCCCTTATGTCTCGTTTAAAGACATAGGTTTTTCCATTTTTTGGTACATAACCCTGAACTCAATTCAATCTTATTGGTGTACATATAGCAGTCAGCGGTCTTACCTGACTCAAGCAAGATTGCCTCCCGAAATGCTCAGCCAATTGATTCAAATACAAATTAGCATAGTCAGAAATTGCAATGTGAAACTGACTGCGATTGTATAATATTTATACAGATGCTTTCATGGTAACATTGTCAAACTCCAATGATTTGCTTTATCATAAAATATTATTGTGCACGAATAGGTTTATTTAATATTCAAATCAAATGTCTTCATTACAATCCATAGTTATTTTGCAAATCAGCTGCAAACTTAGATAGATAAATGAAAAATACAAGAGATAAAGATGTATAACGTTTTAGATATGTATTATGTACCCAATTGTAAAAAGTAACATTTTCTCATCTCCAAAACAAGGAAGAAAATCTTCTTCAAAACAAATATATAGATAAGGGTCAGAAAATTCACTTCTTACATGTATGTGAAGATTTGTAAGATGTGAAGGATCAAACAGGAAATAAACTTAGTTTTCCCCTCCATACTTCTGATGACTTGAGCAAATCATGCCTTGAACCAGATAGCACATCTTATAATGATAACAAAACCTATTTGCACTCTAGCATCTTTGTTGATAACTTGCACTGTTTTCATTGGTGCTACTAGTTGCACCATAATAAGAAGAGCCAAAGAAAATGCCTTCCTTGTGAGGCTCATTCTGATTGGAGCATATATCCAGAATTCCTGTTCTTTGCTTTGGTGTGCTAATAGACCTCATCTTTGCTTTGCTGGATTCAGTAACAGCCATGTAAGTGGGAAAAACTAGAGAATTTGACATGGAACTCTCATCCCCATTTAAGCTTCTTTTTACAAGAGAAAATGATTTCCTTGGGATTGAAGTTTGTGTACTCAACCCTTCTTGAAATTCTTTTTTTGTTGTTATCAAGTTTGAAGTAAGAGTTGGTTTATAAACCAAATCCCAATCACGTGTTTCTTGATGTAGCCAATCTCCAAGTGTGTGGCAGCTCTCTCTTCCGAAGTCCTTGTTGTGTACAGATTCTTCCAACATTTGGTTATTTTTTGTCTCCTAAAAAAGATAAATGCATGACTACTATTAAATTCGCGCGTTATAATACTGTCCTAGGAAAAAATAAGAAAAAAATACAGTGAAATTCAGGGGAAAAAAAATACCAAGTTTTACTGGCTAGTAGCAATGTTTGAAAAGGTAGGTTCATTTTTCAAATAACTTGACCTTTTTTTATCTTCTCTTTAATTTGTTTTTTTTCTCTCTCTCCCCATTTTTTCTAATGTGTATAAATGTTGACAAATGCTATCAAATCAAACTGAGGTTAGTGTTACCCTTTGTGAAGAAGAGTACTGTTTCATGCGCTCTCTTTTGACCATGGCCTCTTGTTTTCTAAACCATATAGCTTCAATGTCTTCTCTTGAGAGCAAGCTACAATCCCATGTTCTTTGACCATGGCATTCAGACTGCACCAAAATTCTTAAGTGGATTAGACAAGGGAATTGTTCAAACTCAATGGAGACTTTTGTTTATTGGCTTATGATATCAAAAGTAAAAAAATTCAACCTAACTAACATTTGCACCAAAGTCAAATGAATTGGAAGGAAATCCTCAAATTTGGGGGAGGGAATGAGGACATCTACTAAACTAGCAATTGAACCACTAACACAGAAGTAAGCAATTGAAAACAATGTTTCATTAATTTCATGAACCATTTCCTCATTCTTTTTGGTTATGTTTCTCATAATTATAATTTCTCTTCTGTTTGAATGTTATATACTAACCTTCAGTTCCTTCTCTTCTATCTTTTTCTTCTGCTTTGGACTTTGCTGGATCTGTTCAGCAGTATTATGGCTGCTTCTTTCCTGAATTCCCACCTGATTTCTTACATTGGAGGGAAAATTCTGCAAAATGTTGTTTGACACTTGACGTCTCACAGCTTGACCCCGAATTATGGCTTGAAGTCTTATAACTCCTTTCAATGCTCTTAATGCTTTCCTAGCCTGTTACGTTCCCAGTTTCAAGTTTAAGTTCAAATGAGTTTAGAATTGTTTAAATGAATATGCTCTGAAATCTTTGGTGAGTCCACATAGATTACGTTGATTTGAATGAATACATTTGTGAATAGAGAATCAAATTGATCAAAACTGAAACTCAAAACACAAATTCTCAGTGGAAAAAGAAAAATACAAATGAGGACCAATTAAAAAATCAACATTACAACATCTCTTTATATGATTTAACAGGATATTTAGTTGCAAATTTCGAAAGTTATAAAACCAATCTTCAATAGAATTCACTACAAAGCTAGCAATGAATATGGAAGCAAAAGACAAATTAATTCTAATTACTAGACACAAGACACAATTACCCTTTTTCATTCAGTTCACCCATCTCCTCTTCCTGCCTAAATGGACAATTATGTTACTAAAAGGAATACAAACGAACATTTTATCTAATTTCGGGATGGGTTTACTCATAATTACTGTCCCTTGTTTGTTTATTTTGTCTATGCAAATCTCTTGCAAACTACAAGTTAAAATTTCAAACATATTGAAAATTTAGTGCTTAACACAAGATGAAGAAACAGGTTTTGAGGAAGCTCACAAGATGTGCACGGTACGTGCTTTGAATCTTGATGGCAGCTAAACTTTTGTCTCCCTTGGAAAGATATGAGTAAGAGCGAGAAGTGCCAGTGAGCTTGACAACCTCAGCAGCAGCATGTGCAGCAGCAACTGCAGCCTCAGCAGCTGCTGCAGTTGCAATAGCGACGGTTAAAGCATGCTTTCTCTGCTCTTCACTTGCTTCAATCAGTGTCCTATTTGGAGCTGTAATTGTAGGATACTGTTTCTGCTTAATCCTTCCAAAACTCCACCCCCATCTGTTTGGCTTCTGTGATTACACGAAGGAAAATGTTAACCAAAATGAGTACTTTACAATTGTTAGATGATTGATAGTTAAGTTGGTAAAATACAAAAGCATGCATTCTTGGACCCTTACTTTGTTGTCCTTTGACTCAGAAGTGAATAGCCTTTTTACCCATCCAAACCAGCTCTTCCTCTTTGCCATGAAGATTTATGACATCATCCAAACCAAATTCTTCACATAACATTTCTAGTCCTCAAGCACATCCTATATTTTATAGAAGAAAGAGGGGGGAAAGCCAAGAGTCAAATTTAGAGGATTTAATATACATATTTCACAAGTCTTAATAAATAATTAAGATTCTCTAGTCATCTCCAGTCTATTTTTTTAATTTGCTCACCTAGCTGTTCTATAACTATTCATTTGTCAACATAAAAGAAACCTACCCCAATAAGGACCAACAATGCCACTCATAAACTCTTATTTTCGGTAACTACATATCATTTAATGGCTCAATAGGAAAGAAATAATACTGAACAGTAGATATATTTTAAATATATAAAAGAAAAAGAAAGAAAAAAAATGCATAAAGTGCACTCAAGAATATGTTTCAACTTTCAAGCATAGTCATATCAGTACTAAAAGTTAGGCCACTTCAGGAAACTAAGGATGTGTTTGGTTTGCATTTTTATTTTTTATTTTCATTTATTTTCAAAAGATTAGAATTCTGAAAACATATTTGATTTGACTTTTTGTTTTCTGCTTTCAAGAAATAAAAATACGGAAAATACGTTTTCAAAAGGAAATGTATTTTTAGATTTGCTTAAAATTATATTCCTTGTCATCGCGTTTTCATTTTATCCAAAATGAGATTTTTGGTTTCAACTGAAAACGAGATTTGATTGTTTTCAATTTTTGATTCGTTTGAGAAAATATTTTCAAAAATCCAACCAAACGCATTTTCATCACCATTTTCTATTTTCAGTGAAAATAAAAACAGAAAACAGTCAAACCAAACATCTCCAAACCTTTTTCATAAAGCAAGCACGCGACACTGTGTGATTTATGTTGCATGAAGAAACAGGAAGGCCTAGTTATCCAAGGCAGAGAGAATAGTGATTGTAAGGCGACGACATCTCAGTGACATCCATACCCTATGATATTAAAACTTTTAAGTAAGTTGATGATTCCCCAAGTGAGATTCTTTGTCCTTTTGGGTGGGGTGTGCCTCAAAATTCGTTGCTTGGTATCAATGTGCTTTCCCACTGAGCACCATATGTATATATATTATAGAGAAAATTATAATTGCAGCAGATAGCTTTTTTCTTTTTCAAATTACACATACCACCACTCTTCTATGTTTGAAAACATGAGAAATGCTAACTGGACTATCTTATTGGTTGAAATTTATTAAAAATTCCATATTATAGATTGCACCTCTCATTTAATGACTCCTTATTTTATAGTTTTTAATAAGTTTCACTCAAGGAAGAGTGTATGTATGAAAACACCCCTTATATATTACACTAACACCTCTACAAAGGAGGTTAATATAAGGTTAAAAAAATAGGTAATATCAATGTAATTTCACAAAATCTCGTGTATATATATATATATATATATATATATGATTAGTGTAATGTGAGAGGGACTACTGCATTGGGAAAGCCACAACGAAGACTCTTGTAATGATGTGGCTAATGAAGTTAGCCTCCTTGGATGACTTGTGGTTACTCAAAACGCAAACTTCATTCAACTCCATGGGCCGTGGGGTCTCACTTCTCTTGCAAATGTCAATTCTATCGAATGCTACGGTCCATTTCAAATGTTTGGTTTCCTCAAAGTTAGTAAAATGACCATTTGGTTTTCTACCTTCTATTCCCTCCGGAAGGGGCAGAGGAACTGACTCTGGCAGTTAGAACTGAAAATGACACGGGACAATTTGGGTTGCTAAATAAATAAAAGTATTATTTATATATAATGTCACTTTATGATAAAATATCACTATAAACTAATGAACAATGCTATAACCTTGAAGTTAGGTAGTCTTTCATTAGTAAAGAAAACTTGCTTTTCAAATTAATATAGTTATATAATAGGTGTAATTACTCAGTAATTGAAGGCACAAAGTGACCTAATAGAAAAGAAAAGCTTAGATTATTTATTCGATCTTTATAGTTATCTTTATTTAATGCTTTAATTTTTATATGGAAAAAATTGATGTTTCAATTCATATTCATATATGTAAAAGTCAAGTTTTGATTTCTAGCACTAACACTGGAGAAGAATATTTGGTGAGATAAAACCAATACAAATTTTTTTAGCAGTGATAACCACTAAAGAAAAAGAGGAATGCTTTTTTTTTTTTTTTTTTTTTTTTAAGATAAGTCTACCCGTCTTCATTCAAATTAGTTGAGTTCAAAACTGATTTTCGGATATTGAACATCTTTTATAAAATAGCAAAAATAATTCAATGCTCAAACATCAATGTGATACACATATTTTAAGGACTTGGATTAGTATTAATTGAATTAAAAGTTAGATAATCCTTACCCAAAACCTTTTTCAATGAAAAGGAATACGCTGTCTATTTTTTTTCTCACATAAAGAAAATTATTATGCTCCCAACCAAATCAAGCATGAAAACATAGATACTTTCATAAATGTTTTTTTTTTCTTCTTTAAAACGTGTGGTCCTTATGGCCAACACGAGTTCCCATTACTAATTATTTATTTAATGAAAACAAGCCATCGATCTGTGTTTAATCACGTATCACCTTTATTTTTCGGCCACATTTTAATTAATTATTTATCATAGTTTAAGTGTGAGTTGTGACATAAAAGCCTCACTAGCTTTATGCGTAAACATGGAATTCTTTTTTTGTAACTCAAACATTGAAGTTTCTTTGCACAATGCTTATCAATTCATATAATTCATATCCATAATGAGCTAGCTCTGACAATCTGAATAATATGGAGCACTACTATTTGGAGTTTTGTAAGCTTTCCACTTTCAATCATAGGCTTGGATATCATAACTGATGCTTTCGGTTGAGGGGGCATTATCTATTCGCAATTAATTTGTGGAAAGGGGTTAAATTCTTCATGTGTAATTTCAGAAAATAATAGCACGTGAGAGTGACCTATCATATGTATACAATGACGAATTCATCAATTATCATGCAATGCAGCATAGAGTTAATGGCACATATCAACATATTCGAATCACTATGGCATGGCATTCGTTTAACATAGAAATAGTAAATTTGGTTAAGACGTTATTGGAGTCTGAAAAATGTTGCTGCATAGAAAATATTGGTATATTACATGCATTATGCATATTTCGACTTTTCAAAAATTTGTGACATATACTTTATTTTTCTGTGCAAAATTGGTCCCAAATGTACTTGATGTGAGCACGTTTTTGACTTCAGGATTGAGAATTTAAAATGGTGGTCCATGACTTCAAATAAAAGTCATGAATGTACAGAATTTTAATAATTTTTTTTCTTTTCCACGAGTTATCTAAAAAAATGAGAAAAAGTGACTTTCGTGTTGTTTCGTTGTCCCAACAAGGTATTTATCATAAGAAAAAGTCCAGCAAATTTTGCTTTATCTATGTTATCTGCTGAGTTGTGCGTTTCTTTGTACTGGGACAGGGCAAACACGTTAACTGAACCAGAAAAGCAAATCTCTCATTAATGTGGCTTCGTTCATAGTTAAATTTCATGAATTATATATATCCTTTTCTAATACCAATAATATATATCTAGTAACTTACTCAACTTATTTTGGACTATTATTGCAAGTAAAATTCATTGAATCTCTAAATTATATTCTTTGCTTGCTCAAGATCATTTGGCCATCACGTACTTTATACATGTCTTAGTTTAATAAAACATTGCTTTTGCCTTATTCTCTCAGGCCTGATATTAGTATAGATCATAGCAATGAACTTTGCTTCAGCTCTCATAATGAAAGTATGCAATAAAAAAAATATCAAAGTATATGGGTCAACCAATCATATCTTCTTTAGTCAAAAGAAAAATGACAACATAAGTATGTTGGATAATAAAATCAATGGCCATACATTCTAGCAACTTCTCTGGCTCTTAGGAGTGGAATTGTAAAATATGGAGGGAAATTAAAAAATAAAAGACAAAAAAAAGAGAGAAGTATGTGAGAGTAATAAAAATAAAATCTCATGATATATCCATTATCCATTCATACGGATTTGGATTCCTTGCACTTGGATTTTCTTCATGCATTTGGAACCGTTGCATAAGACGACTCATTTTATTTCAACAAATCGAACTTAAAATACGCATTTGGGATTTGAGTCGTTAAAAATTTATCTAATAATTCTAATTTGCTGACTGAAAATTGCTTAAAATTTGAATGCAGGGAATCCAGTCTCTTCTTAACGTTTGGGATATAGCTTAGATCCACTCATTTCAGTTGTTTTTGTTAAAGAAAGTTGTTTGAGAATTTTTTTCACCTTGTTTGCGAATGTTAGCTGAAATTTAGAAAAAAGTTTTTTGTTTTAAAAAAAAAATTATTTTTAATCTGAAAATTTGCAGTTTATGATTATTTTCTGAAAGTTTTTCTTTCAACTGTTTTCATACTCTTTTACAATGCAAAAGCTTATTACTTTTTTCATTCAAACAAAATTAATATCTTCCAACCACTTTTTAGCAAACTTAACCAAATAAAAATTTATTTTCATTATAATTATTATAACAGTAATCCACTATACATATAATCAATTATTGAAATAATTAAATTTTTGCAATTGTTAAGTTTAAAAATAAAAACCAATTATAAGTTTTTTAAAATTTAGTTTTAATTTTTTATTTTAAAATAAATTTATTTTGAAAGTTTCATATTCTATTAAAATTATTTTAACAGTGTTTGTGTGGTGGTGGATGATGATGACAACGGTGATGACAGTGATGTGACAATGTTAATGGTGGTGGGCTCATGCCAATGTTGATGGTGGTGGTTTGTAGTGGTGATGCCGATGACGATAACAATAGTGATGGTGGCGACAATGCTATTGGTCATGGTGAAGAGGTTAGTAATGATGATAGTAGTGACTACAAAAATGGTCAATGTCAAATTATATTTTTAATTTAACTCATTTATATAAATGAATTTATATTTTGGACTTGATCAATAAGTTATTGGTTCAAATGAAACTAAATTTGGATCCTTAAAACTAGAATTAAAACCTTGTAGATGGAAAAATACATGGCTGGGACATTTAAAGTGACCAATAAGTTTTCTCACATAAATTAGTCAATGACATAGTCACTAGATATTTTACACTAACAACTTGGTTGAAAAATGTAAACATAAAAGTTTAAATATATTTTTCGTTCCTACAATTCAATGTTTTTCCATTTTTGTCCTTGTATTTTTTTTGTTTTAGTTCTTATAAAATGTGTTTGTTTTATTTTTCATTCTTAAAGAGTTTTAGATAACAACTTGATTTTAACAATGAAAAAAGTGTTATCTAAAGCATTTTGAGGACGAAAAACAAAATATACACATTTTACAAGAACTAAAATGAAAATAAAATTTTGTAATGAGAAAAATGAAAAAAAAATACTAAATTACATAGATGGAAAAAATATTTAAACCTAAGTCTAAACTTATTTATATATTTAAATAAATAGGTATAATTGTTGGAATTTGTTATTCTAATAATTAATGTGGGCTAATATTATACGATAATTATATTAGCTATTTATCATTAGTGGGTTTTATTTTATATGATTAAATTAAGTGAGCCCGTTAGACAACTAAATAAGATGATATGGACTTAAATGAATAGATGTTAGTTGATGCAATCCTACCCCGCAAGGGCATTGGATAGAAAACTCCAAGTAGATTGGGCCAGAGATGCAAGAGAAGGCCCTAGGGTTCTTATGAGCCTTAGGGTAGATTTCGGGCCCAAGGGCTAAGTACGAGCCCACTTATCTTTGTAAATATTAGATTAAGGTTTCATTATTTTTGGGCCTTGTATTTAGGGCTCCATAATGTAGGTAGGATACCCTAGAAATATATGATTTTTCAGCCCTTGTATTTAAGGGCACCTAGACTAGTTTTTGTATTAGGGGTAGTTTTGTAATTTCACATGCACTAAGTGGATATTTGATGTGTGTGGTTGGAAATAAATTTAATTGAATTGGTAGAAGCCAAATCCAATTAAATTTTAGAGGGGGAGGTGAGCATTTGCTTACTACACCCCATTGCCACATCTTATAGTCACACTTTGTGCATGTCCTTCATGCTTTTCATGCCTCATGACACATAAGCACACTTAGTGGAGAATCTTGGAATTGATCTTGGATTAGTGGGCTGAACCATAACTAAAATTCACTAATCATAATTAGTGAAATTTTGGCTCCAAAGTTTGGCTCCACAAATTCAATTTCAAATTCAAGTGAAATTTGAATTTCCCTCCAATTTTGTGTGACACTTAGGCTATAAATAGAGGTCATGTGTGTGCATTTTTTTCAACTTTGATCATTTGAATATTAAACTTCAGATTTCAAAGCTCATTTAGAACACAAAATTTCGTGCTCTTCTCTCCCTCTCCCTTCATTCATCTCCTTCTTCCTCCAAGCTCTTATCCATGGCCTCCTATGGTGGTGAGCTTCTTCTAGACTCATCTTCTCCTTGAAGTGGTGTCTCCTCTCTCTCTTCCTTTCTCCATTCCGCTGCCATTCATCTTCCAAGAAACAAAGGAATCCATTGATGAAAAGATCCCAGGCCTACAAGCTCCAATGGAGCTTACATCATGTGGTATCAAGAGCATCTTCATCTAGGTGATGTTCTTTTGCTTCCTCTATCTTTTTGTTCGGTGAATTCTCTTTAATTCCTTGTTCTTCATCTTATTCTCCATGTATATCCTCCATTGTCTTGTGGTTTGGTGCTGTTTAGAGTAGATTCAAAAAAAAAAAAAAAATAAACCGATTAAATCTTAGATCTACACTTGTTCTTGCATTTCTATGGTTCAAATTTTGTAGATCTACTCTTGAATCTTGTTTTTGTGTTGATTTTAGGTTCTATCATTTTTCATTCATAATATTCTTGTGCTGAACCTTAGATATAAATGTTCTTCCAAAATATAGATTAAAAAAAAACACAAAAATCTAAGTGTAAATCACTTAATCCATGTTGTCTTAGAGTCATGTTTAGTCATAGTAATTGTCACATTATGTTCTAAGTTTGTGTTGAATTTTATTTTGTTGATTGAATTCTAGATACATTTGTTCATGTATTCTTGTCATTCTTAGCCTATCTTTTGAATTTTGAGTCTAATTCATGCATGTTATTTAGTTCATAACATGTTCTAAATCTATTCCTAGAAGTAGTCTTGTTCTTAAACTTTTTTTTTTTGTTTTCTAAGTTTCCTACATGATGCCTATGATGAAGTTGAGTTGTGGTGCTGAGTTGTGGCTGGATTTGTGAATCAAAATAAGTCTTAAGCTCTGTTGAATTGTGTTATTCAAGATAACTGAGCATAAGCAAACACAAATTGTAACTATTCAAGCCTTAAGCAACATAAACACTACTCTTGATTTCTAGGTTGAAATCGCTGGTGCTGGCAGCTTGAACATACGAACTTGTACAAATTACTGGGAATTGGTCACTACGTTTTTTGAGCTGAAAGTTTTACTGAATTTTTTAGACATCTGGAAAAAAATTATAAAAAAAGAACCAAGCGATTTGGATTAAAGGAAAAAATAAGAAAAATCTCACAAGTTGGCAGAAAAATCAGTGTCCAAGAAAAAAAAGGAAAAGTGAAAGGAAAGTGTGCTTGTTGTTTTGGCTTAAAATTTGTTCTATAATTGGTGCCTATTTTATACCAATCCTAGTTCTGAAATTTCAATTGAAAATTATTGTGAAAACAAGTGCCAAAACTAGAGGTTTCTTGAGTCTTTTTTTTTAGAGTTTTTCTACTCTACTCTAGAGCCATTCTAGGTTTCTCTTTGAGTCCTAGCTTGCTTTTTTGTGCTTTTCATTGCTTTAATTGTTGAATAATCCTTGGAAATTTGTCTTGTTAAAACTCTATTGGTTTAGCTTTCATTTCATTTTTTTTGGTCTTTCGTTATTGTTTGTCTCTTTGTTTCCTTGCTTGTGAGTTGCCATATAGGGAATTGGAAAGGAGGATTTGATGCAAGCTCCATTGGAGCTTGTAGGCCTAGGATCTTCTTCATCAATGGATTCCTTTGCTTCTTGGAAGATGAATGGCAGCGGAATGGAGAAAGGAAAAGAGAGAGGAGACGCCACTTCAAGGAGAAGATGAGTCTAGAAGAAGCTCACCACCATAGGAGGCCATGGATAAGAGCTTGGAGGAAGAAGGAGATGAATGAAGGGAGAGGGAGAGAAGAGCACGAAATTTTATGCTCTAAATGAGCTTTGAGATCTGAAGTTTAATATTCAAATGATCAAAGTTCCAAAAAAATGCAAACACATGACCTCTATTTATAGCCTAAGTGTCACACAAAATTGGAGAGAAATTCAAATTTCACTTGAATTTGAAATTGAATTTGTGGAGCCAAACTTTGGAGCCAAAATTTCACTAATTATGATTAGTGAATTTTAGTTATGGTTCAGCCCACTAATCCAAGATCAATTCCAAGATTCTCCACTAAGTGTGCTTAGGTGTCATGAGGCATGAAAAGCATGAAGGACATGCACAAAGTGTGACTATATGATGTGGCAATGGGGTGTAGTAAGCAAATGCTCACCTGCCCCTCTAAATTTAATTGGATTGGGCTTCTACCAATTCAATTAAATTTATTTCCAACCACACACATCAAATATCCACTTAATGCATGTGAAATTACAAAACTACCCCTAATACAAAAACTAGTCTAGGTGCCCTAAAATACAAGGGTTGAAAAATCCTATATTTCTAGGGTACCCTACCTACATTATGGAGCCCTAAATACAAGGCCCAAAATTAATGAAACCTTAATCTAATATGTACCAAGATAAGTGGGCTCATACTTAGCCCATGGGCCCAAAATCTACCCTAAGGCTCATGAGAACCCTAGGGCCTTCTCTTGCATTTTTGGCCCAATCTTCTTGGAGTCTTCTATCCAATGCCCTTGGGGGGTAGGATTGCATCATTCCCTCCCCCTTGAAAAGGATTTGACCTCAAATCCAGAGGTTCTTGAAACTCATGGATTCTTTCCTCAACACCTGTAAAAAGAATGAAAACATATGTATTAGTGATGTTGGGTATGTTAGAGTATGGTAAGGACTGAAAACCCCTTTCCTGGTCATCTTCCCATGAGAGAATATAGTTCCTCACCAACTCAATGAGTGGTGCTACAAGTATAGAAAAATATGGGACAAACTTTTTGTAAAAGTTTGTTAAGATATTGAAGCCCCAAATTTCCCTTATACTTGGTGGAGTAGACCACTCAGGAATGACCTTTATTCTCTTAGGGTTCATGGAAAGCCCTTGATCACTATTTAAAAAGTTAAGGAAAGTAATGGAATAATACATACCTTTTTCTTTATTTTCATGTTGATTATTCCTAAAAAGAATTACGACAAACCTAAGGTGTCCCACATGAGCACCTAGGTTTGCATTGAAACAAAAAATAAGAACAAACCTACCTAATGAGTCCCTATGTACACAAATCATGAAGATGTTGGGTGCATGAGTAATTTTACAAAAGAGTGTTGCACCACTCAACACATTCATTATACCACCTATCATAGGGATTTGGTGCTTAATAATACCTATTTTAGGCACAAACAAAGCACAAGGATTTAAGCTCTTGCGAACCAAACCCTCATCCAACAACTCCTTTACTTGAGGAATAACCTCAAGTTCAAGAGGTAAGGCGGTGCTAAGGGATGTTTCCCTTGATAGGAGAAGGTAGAAAGATTGTTTAAGAAGGAGTGCTATTTTAATATCACATTTTGTTGCAAAATGATTTTCCTTGTTAACAATCTTCTTGGAGGAATCCTTTTCCTCCTTTTCCTTCCCCTTGGCCTTTGAACACAAGGCCTTACTATCCTTCTTTTTCTTTTGTTTTTCTAGTTTTTCTTCCTCATCCCTCTTATCTTTCATAGTTAGTTGATCTTTGGCCACCTGTGAAGGTGTTTGAGGATGCCACACAAATTTAGTGCCAAGATGGGTGAGGGTAATTTCATTAGTTAGGCCATTGTAAATGATCTTCCTATCAAATTGCCATGGCCTTCCTAAAAGAATATGTCCTGCCTCCATGGGAACTATATCACAATTAACTTCATCCTTATATGTCCCAATGCAGAAAGGTACCTTCACTTGTTGGTTAACTATCATTTCCCCTTGCTCATTGAGCCATTGAAGTTTATAAGGTTTTGGGTGGGGAATGATAGTGAGGTTCAACTTGGAAACTAATCTTGTGCTACACCAATTGCAACAAGATCCACTATCCACAATGAGAGAACAAGTTTTATCTAAAATTTTGCATCTTGTATGAAAGATGTTCTCTCTTTGAGATTGAGATAGATCACAAGATTGACCTCCAAGGAGCCTTCTAACCATTAAGAGCTCACCTTCTTCATGGGGGTAGACTTCCTCACTAGACTCTTCACCCCTTACTTTATCTTCACTTCCACTAGAGGAAGGGCAAGAAGTAGTCTCCTCTTGACTACTATAAATGTCTTGACCCCTCATGATCATGGTTTTCTTTGTGGGGCATTGAGAGGCAATGTGACCTCTCCCAAGACATTTGAAGCATTTAATGTTGCTAGTCCTTTCTTGGGAACTAGTCTTAGGGGTGTATTTCTCTATGGTCTTACCCTTATCTTCCTTGGGTTTTGAAGGTGCAGCCCCTAAAATTCCATGGGTTTGGTCCTTCCTTGGATAAGAGTGAGAGCCATAAGATTTTGAAGAGGGCTTTCTTTTAAGTTGTTGCTCCACTCTTATACAAAGTTGGACTAGCTCATCTAGGTCCCTATATGGAAGGAGTTCAACCTTGTCCCTCACTTCCATATTAAGCCCACTAAGGAACCTAGCTATGCTTGTTCTTTCCTCCTCCCTAAGTCCAGCTCTTAAAAGGAGTAATTCCATTTGTTGTCTATATTCTTCAACACTTATACTCCCTTGTCTAAGCCTTTGGAGCTTGTCCATAAGCTCTCTTTCATAGTTGAAGGGAATGTGCCTCTTCCTAAGGGCACTCTTAAGATCATTCCAATACTCTACTGGAGGATCCCCATGAATCCTTCGTTCTTTAACAAGGGAAGTCCACCAATAGAGGGCATACCCTTGAAAGCTAAGGGTAGCCAATGGAACTTTTCTCTCTTCGCTAATATGATGGCAAGCAAAGAGTTGTTCAACCTTCATTTCCCAATCTAAGTAGGCCTTAACATTATCTTTTCCGTGGAAATATGGGAGGCTAATGTTAACCTCTTGAGGCCTTCTATCCTTTTCTCTTCTTTGGGAGTGATGTTTAGTATGTGAACTATGTCGCCCTCTATAATAGTCGCTAAGTTCTTCACTTAAACTCTTGCAAGAGTCATGACTACTATAGGAGGCATGTTTTTCTCTTTTCATTTCTTTCATTATCTTTCTTCTTTCTTCCTCTCTTATTTTCTCTCTTTCATCTTGACTTATTTCTTCCACTCTTTTTTTACCTTTTTCTTTTCTCTCTTGTTTTTCTTTCCACAACTTAAGGGATCTCAACTCATCTAATATCTTATACAAGGGGTCCTTAGGAGTAGAACCCTCACCATTAACACTAGATGAAGAATGAAGACTCATGTTGGTTCCTAAGTTATGGTTCTTTCTTGTTGGAGGTTTGAAAACAAAAGGTAAAAGAAACTATGGTTGAAACTAGCCAAAATAAACACTAAAAGAGGTGTGAAAGATAAGGTAAAAACTAATTGGTAAAAGGCAAGCTATCTAGGCGGTTTGACAATGGAGGGTAAAAGAAATAAGCTATGAAAATAAGCAAGAAATTAAAGTGCAAGAAATGCAAACTAGGCGGATCCTAAGAGTGTTTGGATGACCTCATTTAAGGTTCCCAACAAAACACTCACTATCCTAAGGGGAAATTGCCTAAAATTATTACACAAAAATGGAAGTAGGGTGACCTAGCGGAGGCTCCCAACTTACTTCCAATGAAAGGCCTTTTTGTTACAAAATTTGAAAGCAAAGCAAATTGCCAATTACAAAATTACAAAGAAAAAAGTCCTCAATTGTGGTGGCTATTCTCTCTTTAGTGTTTCACTCAATTTGGAGTGCTTCTTAGTCCAATAGCTCTTAAGGTGGTTGGCCCCTTGCTTCTTGACTCAAATTCTTCAAGATATGGCACCAATCCTCCTTTCCAATTCCCTATATGGTAACTCACAAACAAGGAAACAAAGGGACAAGCAATAACCAAAGACAAAAAAAAATGAAATGAAAGATAAACCAATAGAGTTTTAACAAGACAAATTTTCAAGGATTATTCAACAATTAAAGCAATGAAAAGCACAAAAAAGCAAGCTAGGACTCAAAGAGAAACCTAGAATGGCTCTAGAGTAGAGTAGAGTAGAAAAACTAAAAAAAAAAAGACTCAAGAAACCCCTAGTTTTGGCACTTGTTTTCACAATAATTTTCAATTTAAATTTCAGAACTAGGATTGGTATAAAATAGGCACCAATTATAGAACAAATTTTTGAGCCAAAACAACAAGCACACTTCCCTTTCACCTTTTTTTTCCTGGACACTGATTTTTCTGCTAACTTGTGTGATTTTTCTTATTTTTTCCTTTAATCCAAATCGCTTGGTTCTTTTTTTATAATTTTTGTCCAGATGTCTAGAAAATTCAGTAAAAAGTTCAGCTCAAAACTCGTAGTTACCAATTCCCAGTAATTTATACAATTTTGTATGTTCAAGCTGCCAGCACCAGCGATTTCAACCTAGAAATCAAGAGTAGTGTTTATGTTGCTTAAGGCTTGGATAGTTACAATTTGTGTTTGCTTATGCTCAATTATCTTGAATAACACAATTCAAGAGAGCTTAAGACTTATTTGATTCACAAATCCAGCCACAACTCAGCACCACAACTCAACTTCATCATAGGCATCACGTAGGAAACTTAGAAAACAAAAAAAAAGTTCAAGAACAAGACTACTTCTAGGAATTGATTTAAAACATGTTATGAACTAAATAACATGCATGAATTAGACTCAAAATTAAAAAGATAGGCTAAGAATGACAAGAATACATGAACAAATGTATCTAGAATTCAATCAACAAAATAAAAATTCAACACAAACTTAGAACATAATGTGACAATTACTATGACTAAACATGACTCTAAGACAACATGGATTAAGTGATTTACACTTAGATTTTTGTGTTTTTTTTTTCTAATCAATATTTTGGAAGAAAATTTAGATCTAAGGTTCAGCATAAGAATATTATGAATGAAAAATGATAGAATCTAAAATCAACACAAAAACAAGATTCAAGAGTAGATCTACAAAATTTGAACCATAGAAATGCAAGAACAAGTGTAGATCTAAGATTTAATTGGTTTTTTTTTTTTGAATCTACTCTAAACAGCACCAAACCACAAGAAAATGGAGGATATACATGGAGAATAACATGAAGAACAAGGAATTAAAGAGAATTCACCGAACAAAAAGATAGAGGAAGCAAAAGAACATCACCTAGATGAAGATGCTCTGATACCACTTGATGCAAGCTCCATTGGAGCTTGTAGGCCTAGGATCTTCTTCATCAATGGATTCCTTTGCTTCTTGGAAGATGAATGGCAGCGGAATGGAGAAAGGAAAAGAGAGAGGAGACGCCACTTCAAGGAGAAGATGAGTCTAGAAGAAGCTCACCACCATAGGAGGCCATGGATAAGAGCTTGGAGGAAGAAGGAGATGAATGAAGGGAGAGGGAGAGAAGAGCACGAAATTTTGTGCTCTAAATGAGCTTTGAGATCTGAAGTTTAATATTCAAATGATCAAAGTTCCAAAAAAATGCACACACATGACCTCTATTTATAGCCTAAGTGTCACACAAAATTGGAGGGAAATTCAAATTTCACTTGAATTTGAAATTGAATTTGTGGAGCCAAACTTTGGAGCCAAAATTTCACTAATTATGATTAGTGAATTTTAGTTATGGTTCAGCCCACTAATCCAAGATCAATTCCAAGATTCTCCACTAAGTGTGCTTAGGTGTCATGAGGCATGAAAAGCATGAAGGACATGCACAAAGTGTGACTATATGATGTGGCAATGGGGTGTAGTAAGCAAATGCTCACCTCCCCCTCTAAAATTTAATTGGATTGGGCTTCTACCAATTCAATTAAATTTATTTCCAACCACACACATCAAATATCCACTTAGTGCATGTGAAATTACAAAACTACCCCTAATACAAAAACTAGTCTAGGTGCCCTAAAATACAAGGGCTGAAAAATCCTATATTTCTAGGGTACCCTACCTACATTATGGAGCCCTAAATACAAGGCCCAAAATTAATGAAACCTTAATCTAATATGTACCAAGATAAGTGGGCTCATACTTAGCCCATGGGCCCGAAATCTACCCTAAGGCTCATGAGAACCCTAGGGCCTTCTCTTGCATTTTTGGCCCAATCTTCTTGGAGTCTTCTATCCAATGCCCTTGGAGGGTAGGATTGCATCAGGGTTGGTGCCATATCTTGAAGAATTTGAGTCAAGAAGCAAGGGGCCAACCACCTTAAGAGCTATTGGACTAAGAAGCACTCCAAATTGAGTGAAACACTAAAGAGAGAATAGCCACCATAATTGAGGACTTTTTTCTTTGTAATTTTGTAACTGCCAATTTGCTTTGCTTTCAAATTTGGTAACAAAAAGGCCTTTCATTGGAAGTGTGTTGGGAGCCTCCAATAGGTTACCAAACTTCCATTTGTGTGTAATAATTTTAGGCAATTTCCCCTTAGGATAGTGAGTGTTTTGTTGGGAACCTTAAATGAGGTCATCCAAACACTCTTAGGATCCGCCTAGTTTGCATTTCTTGCACTTTAATTTCTTGCTTATTTTCATAGCTTATTTCCTTTACCCTCCATTGTCAAACCGCCTAGATAGCTTGCCTTTTACCAATTAGTATTTACCTTATCTTTCACAGCTCTTTTAGTGTTTATTTTGGCTAGTTTCAACCATAGTTTATTTTACCTTTTGTTTTCAAACCCCCAACAAGAAAGAACCATAACTTAGGAACCAACATGAGTCTTCATTCTTCATCTAGTGTTAATGGTGAGGGTTCTACTCTTAAGGAACCCTTGTATAAGATATTAGATGAGTTGAGATCCCTTAAGTTGTGGAAAGAAAAACAAGAGAGAAAAGAAAAAGGTAAAAAAAGAGTGGAAGAAATAAGTCAAGATGAAAGAGAGAAAATAAGAGAGGAAGAAAGAAGAAAAATAAGGAAAGAAATGAAAAGAGAAAAACATGTCTCCTATAGTAGTCATAACTCTTGCAAGAGCCTAAGTGAAGAACTTCGTGACTATTATGAAGGAAGGCATAGGTCACATCTTAGACCTCACTCCCATAGGAGAGAAAATGAAAGAAAGCCTCAAGAGGTTAACATTAAACTCCCATACTTCCATGGGAAGGACAATGTAGAGGCTAATTTAGATTGGGAAATAAGGGTAGAGCAACAACTTAAAAGGAAGTCTACTTCAAAATCTTATGGCTCTCACTCTTATCCAAAGAAAGACCAAGGTCAAGGAATCTTAGGGGTGAGACATTCTAAGCCCAAAGATGATAAGGGGAAGACAATAGAAAAGAAACCCCTTAAGGCTAGTATGCAAGAGAAGACTAGCTCCATGAAGTGCTTTAAATGTCTTGGAAGAGGACACATTACTTCTCAATGCCCCACCAAGAAAACCATGATTATAAGGGGCCAAGAAATTTATAGTAGCTAAGATGAGGCTACTACTTCACCTTCTTCTAGTAAAAGTGAAGAAGCAAAAGGGGAAGAATCTAGTGAAGAGATCTACCCCCAAGAAGAAGGACAACCTTTAATGGTTAAGGAGGAGTGTAAGGAGGTAAGTGTCTCCTCCAAGAGGTTAGCTAAGAAGGAAAGACATTTTGAAATAAAGACAAATATTAAAGAAATTTCCCTTCTTAGACAACCTCCACATTTTCTCCTTTGTAAAGAGACACTTGTTAGCATTGCCACACCTCTTAGGCTTGAGTTTATTCCTCAAGTAAAGGAGTTGTTGGATGAGGGTTTGGTTCGCAAGAGATTAAATCCTTGTGCTTTGTTGGTGCCCAAAATAGGTATTATTAGGCACCAAATCCCTAAAATAGGTGGTGTGATGAATGCTTTGGGTGGTGCAACACTCTTTTGTAAAATCACTCGTGCACCCAACATCTTCATGATTTGTGTACATAGGGACTCATTAGGTAGGTTTGTTCTTATTTTTAGTACAAACTTAGGCACTCATATGGGACACCTTAGGTTTGTCATACTTTTTGGTAGGAATAATCAACATGAAAATACAGAAAAAGGTATGTTCTATTGCTTTACTTTTCTTAATTTTTTAAATTGTGATCAAGGGGTTCCCATGAACCCTAAGAGAATAAAGGTCATTCCTGAGTGGCCCGCTCCACCAAGTGTAAGAAAAATTTGGGGCTTCCAAGACTTAACAAACTTTTACAAAAGGTTTGCCCCATATTTTTCTATACTTGTAGCACCACTCATTGAGTTGGTGAGGAACCATGTTCCTTCATGGGAAGATGCCCAGGAAATGAGTTTTCAGACCTTACCTTACTTCAACATACTAAACACCACTAATACATATGTTTTTGTTCTTTTTACAGGTGTTGAGGAAAAAAGCCCAGAGTTTCAAAAACCTCGGGATTTGAGGTCAAATCCTTTTCAAGGGGAAGGGAATGATGCAATCCTACCCTGCAAGGGCATTGGATAGAAAACTCCAAGTAGATTGGGCCAGAGATGCAAGAGAAGGCCCTAGGGTTCTTATGAGTCTTAGGGTAGATTTCGGGCCCATGGGCTAAGTACGAGCCCACTTATCTTTGTAAATATTAGATTAAGGTTTCATTATTTTTGGGCCTTGTATTTAGGGCTCCATAATGTAGGTAGGGCACCCTAGAAATATAGGATTTTTCAGCCCTTGAATTTTAGGGCACCTAGACTAGTTTTTGTATTAGGGGTAGTTTTGTAATTTCACATGCACTAAGTGGATATTTGATGTGTGTGGTTGGAAATAAATTTAATTGAATTGGTAGAAGCCAAATCCAATTAAATTTTAGAGGGGGAGGTGAGCATTTGCTTACTACACCCCATTGCCACATCTTATAGTCACACTTTGTGCATGTCCTTCATTCTTTTCATACCTCATGACACCTAAGCACACTTAGTGGAAAATCTTGGAATTGATCTTGGATTAGTGGGCTGAACCATAACTAAAATTCACTAATCATAATTAGTGAAATTTTGGCTCCACAAATTCAATTTCAAATTCAAGTGAAATTTGAATTTCCCTCCAATTTTGTGTGACACTTAGGCTATAAATAGAGGTCATGTGTGTGCATTTTTTTCAACTTTGATCATTTGAATATTAAACTTCAGATTTCAAAGCTTATTTAGAGCACAAAATTTCGTGCTCTTCTCTCCCTCTCCCTTCATTCATCTCCTTCTTCCTCCAAGCTCTTATCCATGGCCTCCTATGGTGGTGAGCTTCTTCTAGACTCATCTTCTCCTTGAAGTGGTGTCTCCTCTCTCTCTTCCTTTCTCCATTCTGCTGCCATTCATCTTGCAATATGGACTTAAATGAATAGATGTTAGTGTTGGCCCATTAGAGGATAATGAGAACTCTATTAGGTTAACACGTTATAAGAAGACTATGGTCCCCAATATATCGAACCGTCACATATAGTTTCTCTTCTCCCCCATATAAAGAGTTACGAAGGTCCTATTAAGGAATAAAGAAGTTTTGGTTGAGGAAGAACCATGAAGCCGCATGTTACCTACGGATGCAGATTTTGCTGCGTTTGCTTGATCAATCATTATGGATTCATGTATTCTTAAAAGTCTTCTTGATAATCTAACGTAATGTGTTCCTGGTGGTTATTGGTATTTTATAAGGATCCCCTAAAATTCCAACAAGTGGTACCAAAGCCACCATTACGGTTAAATTATTGAGATTTAAAGTTATTTGATTCTAATTATACCTGGATTGCTTTGGTTATATGAACCCAATTTTTTTTGGGAACAACACGTATTAATTGTCGATAAATTCAAATATTGCCACATTGGATATTTGATTTAAATTCGAGTGTATTTTATTTTTTGGCATCGTTATTTGGTTTTGTAAACGACTTCTCTTCATGGCTACTGTTCATATCGCTTTTGATATATATATAATTGTGGAAGTTTTTTGTGCATGTAGTTTTTGTTTTTTTTAGGGTTAAAAAGGGGGGAAGTTATATAAGTGAGTATATAATGAAAATGTCTAACTTGACATCAAAACTGAAAGCACTTAAAAGCTAGCTTGGTGAAAACCTGCTCGTGCATTTAGTTTTGATCTCTATTCCTGCACACTTTGGGCAATTCAAAGTGAGCTATAACACTCAGATGGACAAATGGTCCATTAATGAGCTTATATCTCATTGTGTGCAAGAGGAAGAGAGGCTATAGAAAGACAAATCTGAAAGTATTCATTTAAGTTTACCTCTCAGAATAAAAAAAAAAACTAAGGGTGCTCTCAACAAAACAAAAAGAAACAAAAGAAAGATGAAGAATTTACTTCTACTTCTACAAGAAAGTCTTGGACACATGAAGAAAAAGTGTCCAAGGTATGCTGCATGGTGTGTAAAGAAATTGTTTAAATTTTCTATTCCAATAATTAATGTGGGCAAATATTATAAGACAATTATATTAGCTATTTATCATTAGTGAGTTTTATTTTATTTGATCAATTAAGTGAGCCCTTTAGACAACTAAATAAGATGATATGGACTTAAATGAGTAGATGTCAGTGTTGGCCCATTAAAGGATATTGGGAACTCTATTAGGTTAACTCGCTATAAGAAGAGTATGATCCCCAATATACCGAGCCGTCACATATAATTTCTCTTTTCCCCATCTGAAGAGTTACGAACTTGTCGAAATTTTAGGGGATCCTTATTAAATACCAATAACCACCAGGAACACATTATGTTAGATTATTAATAAGAGTTTTAGAAATACCTGAATCCATAATGATTGATCAAACAAATGTTGTGGAATCTGAATCTGTAGGTAACTGGTGGCTTCATGGTTTTCCCTCAACCAGAACTTCTTTATTCCTTAATAGAACCTTTGTAACTCTTCATACTGGGAGAAGAGAAACTATATGTGACAGCTCGGTATATTGGAGACCATAGCCTTCTTATAGCGTGTTAACCTAATAGAGTTATATTATCCCCTAATAGGCCAACATTGACATATGCTCATTTAAGTCCATATCATTTGATTTAGTTGTCTAACGGGCTCACTTAATTTGATCACATAAAATAAAATCCACTAATGATAAATAACTGATATAATTATCTTATAATATTAGTCCACATTATATCAAAATCCTTAGGTGCACATTCTTACGCTATTTACCTTTAGACTTCCACCTTAACAATCTGGTCCATCTCATGTATCAATAATGAAATCACTGCGGCTTTCATCACTACAACAAATGTAACTAGACCCTAATGACCACCACATTAATACACTCAATGACATAGGTCAATATGGATAAGCAATGTGGAAATTACATGCAATGTGAACTCAGTCATGCGTATTTCCAATTGGTCAAAACTTTATTCTTTATAGAGATCAATCAAAACACAACATAAATATTGCAAACAAAGCAAGCTTATAATAAAATGATAATGTTTGTAAACTGTAAAATATAGAACATAAGTAAGACTCCCACTAAACTAAGATACTGTCAGGAATTACACCCATATGGGTAGTGTGCTAATAAAAAACTTTAAGTGTTAGACTTGTAGTAGGTGGATCAGCTAGCATGGAATGAGTCCCTATATGTTCTATACAAATCTGTATTTTCTGAATTCTTTATTTAACAACCAAATACTTTATGTCAACAAAATTTTACTTGGTTGAATCCTTAATAAGACCGCTCATATATTGTCTCAATAAACTACCGATGGCTTCTTAATGTTGGCAACAACAAATAAGCTAGTTACAATAATTTAGCAGTCATAAATTCTAGTATGATGTTTCATAGCAAAAAATGTGAACTCCACCAATATGGTTAATTGTTGATCCTTATGTGGAGTGATTGCTATTAAGATATTCCCTAAAAATTGAAGTCAGAATGTCGAATGATCTCTAAACTTCTAGACTTTCGATATGAAAACATGTAGTTTCTTGTTCTCTTCAATTAGTGCATTATGCACTTTACTACTTTCTGATATTGCATACCAAGATTACTCAAATATCACCTTAGGACTCCCACTAAAAATTATTTCAGGACAATAAAAAAAACTTAAGCATACATGATAAATTGCAATATAACTGTTTTGCAACAATGAATCATATGATGATAGTAGGATGCCATCAACATATAATACCAAAATGATATATTTACTCCCACTAAAATTTTAGCATACACAATCATTACCAAATTTACCTTAACACCATAAGAGATAATCTTGATGAATTTTGTAATACTGTAGACGAGAGACTTGTTTAAAAGCATAAATGGATTTCTTTAGTTTGCATACCATAGACTTTGGATCATCTTAAACAAGGTTTTATGGTTGCACTGTATAAATTGTTTCATCGATGTTTTTATTTAGAAACGTAATGTTTACATACATCTATGCAAAACAATCATCAAAATGATCTACAATGTCATTATAGTCCTAAGAGAATCTTTCTAAGAAATAAAAAAGAAAGTCTCTTTATGATCAATGTCTTCCATCTTGTAAAATTTTTGGTGACAAGACAAACTTTATATATCTCAATATTACCCATTGAATCCGTTTCGACTATAGATATTTATCTCCAACTTATGGGTTTTGCACTTTCAGGCAGTTTGACGATATCCCAAATGTCATGTTCAACCATGGGTTTTATTATATCATTTATGACATCAATCCACTTGAGAGTTAGATCACAATATGACTTGACTAAAGTCGATTAGACCTTCTCAGTTAACCTAATGTCATATTCATGTTCTTTAAGAAATATAACATAATCATATCAAATTACATTTTTTCTTTCTATAGAGAATCTTCTTAATGACACTTCTTGGGGCTATTGAGTTTGAAATTTAGGTGGTGCTTGAGAGAAAATCTCAATGTTGTATTTTAATAATGTTAGGAGTAATATCATTATTTAATTACCATATTTGTTTCTTAAATAATGGTAAGTACAAAGGCTTATATATTGTCAATAATAGGTTATTCTTTAAAGACAACACTCTTTATGTTTACTTCCCCTCCAAACTCAATTTCCTCAAGGAGTCTTGCATATCTTCAACATAATCTTAAAGTGGGATTGTAAAACTTATGTATGCAAAAGCTTTAAATGTAACAAAAAAATTATAACTAATTATCTTTAAGTCTAACTTACCTCCATGCAACCTATATCCCCAAATGTGCATATGCCTAATGTTGGGATTTTCCTGGCTCACACCTATAGGGGTTATTAGTGACTACTTTAATTGCTACCCTAAAAAGATATAAATTGCATTCTTTAATGTCTTTCCCCAAAATGACATTGGTAGAGAAGAATCAAACTTCTTACCATATCTACACAAGTCTAGTTTCATCATTCTGTAACTTTGTTCATGCTAGGTTTGCCTAACATTATATGTTGTAGAAAAATTTCACAATTATTGAAGAAAAACACATGGGGGACTCCAAACATTGCACCTTATGTCATATCTACCTAGTATTCCTCACGGTCACATTTGACAATCTTAATTTTCTTTCTTTTTCTTAGTTGAAGTTTAACTTCAGCTTTGAAAGATTAAATGTCTAGAGGCAAAAACTTCTCATAATTTAAATAAAGAGAAATCATCTATGAACATAATAAAATACATTTGTTCATTCCATGAATCCATAAGGAGTAGAACACAAATATATGTATGTAGTAGTTCTAAGACATCCTTAGTTCTTTCAACACTTGAATTCCTTTTTGTTTGTTTATTTTCCCTTTATATACTCAATGTAGACTATAAGGTCCAACCAATATAAAGGATCCAAAATTTCCTATAACACAAGCATCCAAATTCTCAATTAAGAGATATAACTTAAGCTTTTATGTTATAAAGTGACAAAATTCTCATTTAATTTTAAGTTTTGTGCCACCCAAAATTGTTTGTAATAGAAACACTTAAATATCCATAAAAGAACTCATAACTTGCAACATTTGAATCACAAGAGAGACTAACTTTATTATTTCTAATTGAAAAAGAATAACTGAATTTATCCAAATTAGAAATAAAATTTGGTTTAATAAAAAACTCAATATATGTCTCAACCAAATTTAAATTAAATTGAGTATTTTAAAGCAACATTAAAGTTTCCATAACTTCAACTACAACTTTATGTCACCATCCACATAGATGAATCTTTGATTATCATATGACGGATGACTCCATAGGTAGCATCATTTAGACATGCTTATGTAAGTAGTAGAACCAAAATCTACCCACTAACGTCTTTCAGTACAAAACTAAATTAAGTTTAAAACAAACAAAAATGAGAAGTTTACCATTCTTCACACACTAAATAGTGTAAATGAGACTTCCTTTTTTTTTATATGCCTCATCCTACAAAAACAACAAGGAAATTCCTTATCTTGTTCTCTTGTTTCTTCTCTAGAAAAAAAATTATGCAATATCCTCAACTCTCAACTGACTCCTTTCAAACTCTAAATTTTATACATGCAACTTTGGGATTCAAATAATATGAGTATTTTAAATCATAGTAGTAGCAACAACAACAACAATTAAAGAAGAAAAAATAAACATACAATGCAAAAATAATATTTATGGTAAATTTCAAGACCCAAACAAGATACCTAGTGCACTATTAATCCTCAATCTTTGGATTGAAAAGGACTAACTGCAAGTGATACTCTCAACGCATTGATCAAACACTGGTGATAAGTATTGTCAAACAAATGTTGTCTTTGGACTTCACTGCTCACATGGAAAACTTATATGATGATTACTCCGATCAAATAATGATTGTCTTTAAACATTTCATTATTCACATGGAAAATCACACTATTTATAATCGACACATGTTTACCATCACAAACATGTAATTATTCTGCCAAATTGTGTCTTCCTTTGGGTCGAGCACAATTCACATAAATAATTCCATGTAACATCTATGTAAATTCAATCAAATCAACTTACGTAACAGAGGTTACTTTGGCAACATGTTGTTTTAATCAATTTAACAAAAAAATACAAAACAATTTAATATAATAAATGGGAGGTCTTAAAATTATACAACTTTCACATATAATTTAGTTATATAAAAATATATATTACAGAACATGCAAATATTTTGCAGAACAAACCATGAAGCCATCGGTTACCTACGAATTCAAATTCTGCTGTGTTTGCTTGATCAATCATTATGGATTTAGGTGAGCAAATATGTTGTACATTTTATATAACAGAATCATACTTTTATTGTAAGATTTTTTCACCCTATATACTACAACAAAAACACAATTTTGTTATATATTTTATGCAATGAAATTTTAATTTCGTTGCGTGTTTCAACCTAGACATAGAATGAAATCACAATTTTATTATGTTAATGCACCAAATAATAATATAATTATGATTCCATTTTTCCCCCTCCCTGCCAACAAAATGGAATCAGGATTTTGTTGGATCTTAATCAAAGAAAACACATTTGGCTCCATGAACAAAGATAAACGAAGATCACATTGCTGAATTACCAAAGCAGGGAAGTTGGTTGTTGATTAGGGTGTGATGCAAAATGAGAAAGGGAGAAGGGGTGGGTGATGGGGGGTGAGGTGTCATGCAAGAGTGATTAAGGTGAGGGGGAAGAGGTGTAGAGAAATGTGATAGGGTAAAATTGTTTCTTTATGTTTTTGTGAAAAAGTTGTGGGTGAAAATACCATAAAACGGGTCAGAATAGCAATCTCCTTTCTTATATTATTATCCGAATCAACAGTGAAATAGAGATCGATTTGAGATTACCACAAAGGCACATAATCTAGGTCACACAAGCAAGAAAAATCCTTGGAGCCTTGTGTACATTATTATTGAAAATGTACTAATAATGTTCTTTTTAATCATGTTGAATTAAGAAAAGTTACAACCATCAGTCGAATATCAATAACCCCAAATATAAGTTACACTTTATAGCTAAAGATAATTACCATGAATGCATTTACAAATTAATAGCTTTTGTACATTTTGGAATTGCCCAAACTTTTTTGAAATTATGAGTTTGTTTGATTCTCTTTTCACTTATTGAGTTGATCTTATTTCATAAAACAATTCTATACTACTCAACAATTGTTTCATTCAAAAATCTATTAAGTTTGGAAAATTGATTTTAAAATAAGTATTTTAAAAACTAAACAGCAGATAAGCATTTCATCCGTACTAAGAAAGAAAAATGAATGTGTATGCTCAATTGCCCATCAAAGCAAATCCATTACATTTTGTATTCAAGTTTTCGAAATCCCATTGGCACAAAATGAACTTTTGGAAGATTTTTTAGTGTACATAGAGGATGATGAAAAATGAAAATTTTAATCCACAACAACAGGATAAAAAACTAGAACCAAATTATTTCTTTATCTAGATATTTTGCATTTACAACATGCATGCAGCAAGTAAAAATATGGGAATAGATAGGATGAAAAATTAAGTTTGACTGATAAAACAGTTGAACTCACTAAAATAGATGGTATTATACATGACATCAGAGTACTTCTTTCCACACACACATCACCTTACATCTACATTATTACAAAATCTAATTGTAATTGATGTTACCTCATTTTTTGCATAGTTAACTCTAATATAATTGATGTCATCTCATTTTTTGGTCACTTAATTATAATTTTGCCAAAGATGTGAGATTTGTTTTGTAGAAACGTGCAAAAAACACTTTTTTCCACAAATTCAACCATTTTTTCAAAGTAGAATGCAACTTCCCTCTTACTCTTAGCTATGCAATATACTTTTGATGGGCACCTATGCATTCAAAATTCAAATTAATTGGTACTACCACATCATAAAAAACCCACTGGTAAAAATACTTTCATAATCTCTCTTTAAAATCTTCTCATACTTCACACAATTTCCCAATAAATACATTTATAACCCAAAAGAATTATTTGACAAACAAATAGTATCCTTTCATCGATGGAAATCAACAACTTACACTACTAGAAAAGTGGCTTTCCACGTCGGTTAAATTTGACTTTCTACGTCGGTTATGACGCATCTTCGATGCACATGTCGTAGAATGTGAACAACTCTACGACGAAGGTTCTACAACCGTCTTAGAATGTTGCATATTCTAAGACGGTTTCTACGTCAAACTCGTCTTAGAATGATGCATATTCTAAGACGACTTTTGCATCCAAACCATCTTAGAATGTGCCATATTCTAAGATGGTTATGTCTCCAAACCCGTCTTAGAATGTGCATCATTCTAAGACGGTTTTAGGACATAACCATCTTAGAATGTGCCATCTTTTAAGATAGTTTTGGCTTCAAAACCGTCTTAGAATGTATCATATTCTAAGACGATTATATCATAAGAACCGTCTTAGAATGTTCTATAATATTATAGGATGATTTTTCCGACATAACTGTCCTAGAATGATTTTTTTTTAATTTTTTTCTTTCATTGCCACCTATTTTACAATAATTGAGGTCATTGAATCATGAAAATTGAAATACCTTATATGCTAAATCTTTTACAAATAATTTTAATAAACAAAACTCAATGTAGGAGCTGAGTTTATAATCACTTACCAAAAGGATTGCTTTGAGAAATTGCTCTTTTTGCCCTTTTCTTCTAGCGGAAAGCTTAAATACCTACAAGGACTAATAACACAAGCATAACAGAAGAACCCCCCAACTGTTGCTCTAATAATTAAGAGTGTGCTTGATGAATTACTTGACTCCTTAGGTACTTTATTACGAGAAAGAAGATAGACAAATTATTATTATTTATGTCTGTAGAAAATGGGGTGAAAAAGTTAGTAGTGTACTTGACTCCTTAGCTTATTCTAGATTTGTCTTGTGGGTTGGAACGATCTTGGCCTCGTGGGAAAATTTGTATGGTATACTCAAAACTATGAAATGGATCTAACCATTTTGAAGAAACTGAATCCACAGGTAGATCATAAGATTCAAATTCTTGCAAAACATATTTCTCTAGGGATGTTGTGTTTTTCCATTCAAAATATGAAGGTGCTCTGAAAGTCAAAGTTCCAGTAATTGGATATCCACATAACGTAGCTCCATGTGGAGCATGTAGGCCTGGGATCTTCTTCATCATTGGAGTCCTTTGCTTCTTGAAGATCAATGGCAGCAAAATGGAGAAGGAGGAAAGGTGATTGGAGATGCCACTTCAAGGAGAAGATGAGTCAATAACAAGCTCACCACCATAGGAATCCATGGATAAGAGCTTGAAGGTAGGAGAAGATGAGTGGAGGGAGAAGGAGCACGAAATTTTATGCCTCAAATGAGGTTTGAACTTTGAAGTGTAATTCTCAAATGATCAAAGTTAAAAAAATGCACACACAAGGCCTCTATTTATAGCCTAAGTGTCACACAAAATTGGAGGGAAGTTTGAATTCTATTCAAATTTCACTTGAATTTGAATTTGAATTTGTTGAGCCAAATTTGGAGCCAAAATTTCACTAATTAGGATTAGTGAATTTTAGCTATGGTTCAGCCCACCAATCCAAGATCAAGTCTAAGATTCTCCACTAAGTGTGCTTAGGTGTCATGACACATGTAAAGCATGAAGGACATGCACAAAGTGTGACTATATGATGTGGCAATGGGGTGTGGCAAGCAAATTGTCGCCTCCCCTTTAGGATGGTCCAAAATTTAATTGGATTGGGCTTCTCTGAATTCAATTAAATTTCTCTCCAACACACACACATCAAATAGTGCACTTGATGCATGTGAAATTACAAAACTACCCTTAATACTACATTACTAGGGTACCCTTCCTATACTATGGAGCCGTAAATACAATGCTAAAAAAATAATGAAACCCTAATCTAATATGTACAAAGATAAGTGGACTCATACTTATCCCATTGGCCTAAAATTTATCCTAAGGCTTATGAGAACCCTAGGGCCTTCTCCTGCATCTCTGGCCCAATCTTCTTAGAGTCTCCTAGCCATGGATCTGGTGATGGGTCCCCTCCTTGGGAGGATTACATGTAAAGAGAGAACTTGCCTTAGATGTCCTAAGTGATCATCTAGGTCCCTACTATAGACTAAGATATCATCAAAATAAACAACTACAAGCCTACCTATGAACTCCCTTAGGACATGATTCATTAGCCTCATGAAGGTGCTTGGTGCATTAGTGAGTTCAAAAGGCATCACTAGCACTCATACAACCCAAACTTGGTCTTGAAAGTGGTTTTCCACTCATCCCCTTCTTTCATCCTTATTTGGTGATAACCACTTTTAAGATCAATTTTGGAAAATATATTTGCACCATGAAACTCATCAAACATATCATCAAGCCTAGGAATGGGGTGCCTATACTTCACAGTTATGTTGTTGATGACCCTACAATTTGTACACATTCTCCACTTACCATCCTTCTTTGGCACCAACAACACATGCACAACACAAGGACTAAGGCTCTCTTGGACCCAACCCTTCTCCAACAATTCCTTAACTTAGGATTCAATCTCCTTGGTCTCTTGAGGATTAGTCCTATAAGCTGGCCTATTAGGAAGGCTTTTTCCTGGGACTAAGTCTATTTGGTGTTCTATTCCCCTAAAAGGAGGTAACTCAGGGGGTATTTCTTTGAGAAATACATCACCAAATTCCTGTAAGAGTTCTTGGACCTTTAGGGGAATGGTCTCAAGTGGGGGAATTGTGGTAGTGCTAAGGGAAGTCTCCCTTAAAAGGAGAAGGTAGAAAGATTGCTTGAGAAGAAGAGCTCTCTTAATATCTCCTTTTGTTGCAAAATGACTCTCCTTTTTTACAACTTTCTTAGAGGAACACTGACGTGCCATTATTTTCTCCTATTTCTTAACCTTTTTTGCACCATTTTAATTACTGATTAGTCTTAATTGTCAAATTAATTATGCAGTTTTATCATTTGGGCCTATTGGACTAATTTTGTGTTTTTAATTTAATTTCAGGAGAATTATAAGCAATTGGGCTTGGGCTTCGACTTGAAGAGAGCATACTATTTTATTCTACAAAATTTTATCTTATCTAGATATTATTTAGATTTGATCTAATCTAGATATTATTTCATCTAGATCTTATCTTATCTTATCTTATCTTATCTAGATTTTATTTTATTTATGGGCTTGGATTTAAAACAAATTTGTAATCTTTGGGGCTGAAAAACTATATAACACCACCAAGGTTCTAGTTTGAGGCTCTCTTCTTTCGTTTTTAGTGTTAGGCTTCTCTTATTCTTTTAGACACTTTTTCGTTTTGCAATTCCAGTTTTTATTTTTTGTTTTAGCAATAAAATTTTGTTCTCTATTGATTAATGGAAGGCTAAGTCTTCAGCATTGTTTTCTCTTGAGGATCAAGCATAGTTCTCTTTGAGGTTCTATTATTACTATTAAATTCTGTTCAGTTTTTCCTCTTCACTAATTACTCTGAATTTGTTGCTATTAATTCTTGCATTCTTAGTGTTTGATTAATTGTCTCTACGCTTAATTTACGTTCATGCTTAATGATCGTTTATGATTAATTGGTGTATGTGTTGCTTAATCACATAATGAATGCCTTATGTTAAATTTTGCTTAGTAATTTAATTTAGGGTTGGATTAAGTGGTTGAACTGATAAAGGATAAACTCTCGTAACCTAGGATAAGAGACTTGCTTGTGAATCTAGGGGAAACAACATGTTTTAATTTTGCTATTTTTGAATTCACATCTATTCGCTGTTTAATTTACAAAAGCAAACAACCCCCCCCCCCCCAATTCGTTACTATTTTCCTACTATCTGTTATGAACATTTGGTTTATCATTGCTCATTGGGAAACGACCTAGGATCACTTCCTAGTTACTGCATTTTAATGTTTATTTGATTCGGGTACGGCCTCGATCAAACACCTTCCCTCTTTTTCCTTCTCCTTGACTTTTGGAGCTAGGGCCTTACTATCCTTTTTTTTCTTTTGTTTTTCTAACTTTTCCTCATCCTTCTTGTCCTTCATTGTAAGTTGATCCTTAGCTACCTGTGAAGGTGTTTGAGGATGCAACACAAATTTAGTGCCAAAATGGGTGAGGGTAATCTCAATAGTTAGGCCATTGAAAATGATCTTCCTATCAAATTGCCATGACCTTCCTAAAAGAATATGCCCTGCCTCTATAGGAACTATATCACAATTAACTTCAGCCTTATATGTCCCAATGGAGAAAGGTACCTTCACTTGTTGGTTAACTATCATTTCCCCTTTCTCATTGAGCCATTGAAGTTTATAAGGTTTTGGGTGGGGAATGATAGTGAGGTTTAACTTGGTAACTAATCTTGTGCTACAACAATTGCAACAAGATCCACTATCCATAATGAGAGAACAAGTTTTATCTTAAATTTTGCATCTTGTACGAAAGATGTTCTCTCTTTGGGATTGAGATAGATCACAAGATTGGCCTCCTAGGAGCCTTCTAACCATTAGGAGGTCACGTTCTTCATGGGGGTAGACTTCCTCACTAGACTCTTCACCCCTTACCTCATATTCACTTCCACTCGAGGAAGGGGAGGAAGTAGTCTCCTCTTGACTACTATAAATGTTTTGACCCCTCATAATCATGGTTTTCTTTGTGGGGCATTGAGAAACAATGTGACCTCTCCCAAGAAATTTGAAGCAATTAATGTTGCTAGTCCTTGCTTGGGAACTAGTCTTAGGGGTGGATTTCTCTATGGTCTTACCCTTATCTTCCTTGGGTTTTGAAGGTGCATCCCTCAAAATTCCTTAGGCTTGGTCCTTCCATGGATAAGAGTGAAAGCCATAAGATTTGGAAGAAGGCTTTCTTTTAAGTTGTTGCTCCACTCTTATACAAAGTTGGACTAGCTTATCTAGGTCCCTATATAGAAGGAGTTAAACCTTGTACCTCACTTCCATATTAAGCCCACTAAGGAACCTAGCTATGCTTGTTCTTTCCTCCTCCCTAAGTCCAACTCTTAAAAGGAGTAGTTCCATTTGTTGTCTATATTCTTCAACACTTATACTCCCTTGTCTAAGACTTTGGAGCTTGTCCATAAGCTCCCTTTCATAGTAGCAGGAAATGTGTCTCTTCCTAAGAGCACTCTTAAGATCATTCAAATACTCTACTGGAGGATCCCCATGAATCCTTCGTTCCCTAACAAGGGAAATCCACCAATAGAGGGCATACCCTTGAAAGCTAAGGGTAGCCAATGGAACTTTTCTCTCTTCACTAATATGATGACAAACAAAGAGTTGTTCAACCTTCATTTCCCAATCTAGGTAGGCCTCAACATTATCTTTTCCATGGAAATATGGGAGACTAATGTTAACCTCTTGAGGCCTTCTATCATTTTCTCTTATTTGTGAGTGATGTTTAGTATGTGACCTACGGCGTCCTCTATAATAGTTGCTAAGTTCGTCACTTAAACTCTTGTAAGAGTTATGACTACTATAGGAGGCATGTTTTTCTCTTTTCATTTCTTTCATTATTTTTCTTCTTTCTTCCTCTCTTATTTTCTCTCTTTCATCTTAACTTATTTCTTCCACTCTTTTTTTTTCCTTTTTATTTTCTCTCTTGTTTTTCTTTCCATAATTTAAGGGATCTTAACTCATCTAATATCTTATACAAGAGGTCCTTAGGAGTAGAACCCTCACCATTAACACTAGATGAAGAATGAAGACTCATGTTGGTTCCTAAGTTGTGGTTCTTTGTTGTTGGGGGTTTGAAAACAAAAGTTAAAAGAAACTATGGTTGAAAATAGCCAAAATAAACACTAAAAGAGTTGTGAAAGATAAGGTAAAAAGTAATTGGTAAAAGGCATGCTATCCAGGTGGTTTGACAATGGGAGGTAAAGGAAATTTAAAGCAAGCTAGACGGTTTCCTATGTGAAGGCTTGGATGACCCTTTGGAGGTCCCAACCAGCTCTTCACTTAGTCTACACGGTTTAAACTAAGCTATTACACACAAATAGAGGTTTGGGTGGTCTCTTGGAGACTCCAATTCACCCTTGAAGAATGCCCAAATACAAGGAATTGCAATAGAAAAAAAATCAACACTCAATTGTTCTATTACAACAAATTTAACAAAGCAATTATGGTCTTCAAATTTGTCTTCAATGCTTGTTTGTTTTCTCAAGTGTTTCACTCAAAATTTGGTGAGGCTTTGGTTGCTTCAAATCAAATGGTGCTCCTAAGATGGTTAATCTCCAAGACTAAAAAATATTCTTTCAAGCAACGCACCAATTTCCTCTTCCAATCCTTATTGTAGGAAACACTTAAACACAAAAAAAAGAAGAACACAAGAATGAAACTAAAAGATGAAATGAAAGATAAACCACAAGGAAATTTAACGTGACATTAATTCAATGAGATTCAAGAAAAAAATAAAGCAAAAGGAAAACATCACAAGCCAAGGTGGAACACAAAGGAAGTCCTAGAATGCCACTAAATTAGATTGACAAATTAAAAAAGAGACTCAAAGCAAAATTCTAATTATGTCAATTTAGCAACATGTTCCATTTCTCTTGCAGATACTTTTTGGTCCACTTTTTCTTTATACAAATATGTTCAAGGGAAATCCGGTTTACCAGAAAGCGCATCGGATCGTCAAGTATTTAAAATTAAAACGGATGAATCCAAGTATCGAACTCAAGGAACTAGTCTTAGACAGGGTTAAATTCAGAAATAAGGCATTGTTGAAAGAAACATTGATAATTGATGATTTAGAACAAAATTTAACTAAGTCTAGGCTAAAAATAGTAAAAATGCAAGTAAGTAAAATTGACAGCAGTAGGTAAAGATGTTGGTATTTCTAACAAACTAGTTGATGTATATAAAGATGTTTCTCTAATCAATCATGCTTTTGTGTTCTATGTTGTAGCCTAAATTACTAAACCTCGATCCCTAGTTAGACTGAATCAATCCAAGCTTCCTCCTCAGCTCCCTCTTGTTGGACTAGGCTTAATTTAGACAACCCTCCTAGGTTTAGACTAACTTAAACTAAGCTTCGTCCTCAGATCCCTCTTGTTGGACTAGACTTAGCTTAAATAGCTTAAGAAAGTTTAGACTAATTTAGCCTAAGCTTTGTCCTCAGATCCCTCTTTTGGACTAGACTTTGACCAAACAACATTATTGTAACAACACATTTAAAACCAAAACTTAATCCATAGATCCCTCATTTAAGACTAAGTTTCAATTCTGCTTCATTCAAGTTTTAAGGCAACAATACATTTCCCAATGCTAAAGTCACCTAACCAGGCACACAAATGGTGGATCAGACCAAGATCATACAGAATTTAAGCACCGAAAGAAGCATTGAACACTAGAAACACAATCAATTAGATATTAAAGTAATTACATCAGCTGTTCTTTAAAAATCCCCAACAAGGGTGTTTAGCCAGCCATTACAGAAAAACCCTAACAATAATGAGATTACAAAACCAAGGTATCTCTGCAAAAGCTGCTCCTCTTGCTGCCTCTAGAGCTCTTTTCCCGAAATAAGCACTATGGTGTGCTCTGGAATTATGTGCAAATCTTCTGCCTTTAGGGTCTGTAAAATTTGTACCCTAATTCTGTACAAGATAGACTTTAAATAGGCTCTGAATATGCGATGTTGCGCTTAGTGCTAGTCGTCCGTTGAGCCTGGCTGAAGACAACTGCTGCACTTAGTGCACTGGTCTCGCGCTTAGCACACGACCTTGATATTGATGCTCTGCCAGAGTCTTTTGTCGCGCTAAGCGCGCTGAAGCTGCGCTTAGCGGTCGATGCGCGCTTAGCCCAATGATGAGCTAAGCTCAACTGTCACTTTTAGCACTTCATGACTTAGCCTCTTTTTCACCTGAAATTGCACATATTTCATCATTAAATCCAATGGACATATTCTAGAGACAACTTTAACAATAAAACAAGATTTATTTACAAAATCACTACAAAATAACCATAAATTGGGGAACTATACAAGTTTTGGAAAATGTTTTCTATACAAAAGTTAGTCGTATAAGACGACTAACAAACTCCCCCAAATTTACAATTTTTCTTGTCCTCAAGCAAAGAAAGTACAATTCACTTGTCCTCAAGCGGCAAACTACAATGATCACTCAAAATGGTGTTTTCTTCACAGAGAAATTGAACCATATGAACTGAATATCATGGACTGCTTCATTCACAAACATGCAGCTTTTCAAACATAGGAACATACACATTAGAGTCCCAACTTGAATAAGCTAGTAAGGATGGCAGAAATCAAGGAAGGATCATCAACCACAACCTCACAGTCATTGTTTCACTCAAGCTCAAGTGTTTAGGCTCATTCCATCATAAACAACTAACGCAAGTCCCAACCTTTGCATTTCATCTCATATCATACAACAATGAACACACAAAATGAATCCGAAGGACTTTCTAGGCTTGTAATGGGGTTAGGCTACCACAAAATTATGGTTTTTCTAGGATTCAAAAGCTTAGGTTCTAGGAGAGCATTCATCCATAGATAAACCTTCACTTTTTCATTCATTCACTCCCCATACTTGCCTTTTATTTAGGCACCCAACTTCATTTAATTATTTTGCAACATACACACTTATTAATTTCATTTGTTCTTACAGTTTTTTTGACACAATATATACAGAGACATTATGTGGATATACAGAAATAGTGCGTGTATGCTCTTTACTTTGACCATTTCAATTCTTATCCAGTGCCTCCCCCAAATTTGGAACAAATTTACCTTGATAATTACTCCCCCAAATTTGGGACAAATTTGCTTTGAACCACGCTTCCTGTGGATGATGCTCTCCTATAACCTAAGTTAAGGTAGCAGGAGATAACACTATATAGGCTCAGGGTTCAATCAATCAATAATTCATTCAGCTCAAACTGGGTGCAAGGGATAATTCATTCAAGCACGTGGTCAGCTTTTTGGCTAAGTGGCTATCACAATCAAACATGGCCTTCATCATCCTCAATTTCATGCATTCAGTCCATACTTCAGAGATTCATGCAAAAATCTGTACTAAATGATAGTCATTTCTCTCAAAATTTAAGGATCACACTCTCACCGGGATACGGTCAATGCATTCCTTCACAATCAATCTGGCAAACTGACTAACATTTTTAATCATAATTCCAATCACATGCTTATTCTCTTCTAATGGCTACAAGCTTGATCAAAACAATTATCTAATCATTCCATTCCACTCAAATCATACAACTACTCATTCAAATCATTCTCAAACACTCATTTCATACAAAACAATCCACTGCATATCATTTTCAACCAATTCATTGTTGAAACACACTTTTTGTACAAGCAAACAACTCAAAGTGCTGAAATTTAAATAACTAAAATTTAAAGAACTGAAACATAAAAACTGAAATTAAAATGGCTGAACATAAATCATAAAATAATTGAAAATAAACTAAAATGTTCAAAATGCACAAATTTAAATGTCCTGCTCCTGTGGTTGCTCCTGTGCATGCTCATTAAGAACCAACACCTGAGCAGCTGGTGAATCCTGAGAGATAGGCTGCTCTAACTCAGATGCTGGTGCAGATGGTATGGCATCATTAGGTATGGGTGTTAGGGATGACTCTAGGATATGGTCTGTAGAAGTCTCCTCCTCTTGAGCCATGTGTACACCTACATCAAAATAAAAGGGCTCAGGAGGGGTGAGCTCATCCTCCCCCTCTGCTGCTGGCTCCTCTGGTTTAGGCTCCTGGGCTATGGAGGCCCCACACCCTCCAGAAGGAGAAGGCTAGGCTCCTGGCCAGGCCACCTGCGCATCAAAATCATCCATGCTCATGATGGATGGCAAGCCCAAGCCTTGAAGGCTCTGCATGATAATGGACTGCCCCCTGTGTAAGCTCTGGAGCATGGAATGTAGCATCTGTTGTGTAAATGAAAAATCTGAAGGTCCTGCAGATAAGGGAGCTGGAAGTGGTATCTATATAGATGCTGGAGTCTGAATGGGAGGTACTGGAGTTGTGGAAGAAGAAGGAGCTGTTGTCTCGGGTGGTGCTGAAGTAGTGGGGACCTCTGATCTCTTACCCCTGTCCTTCCTTGGCCCTCTAAATGTCACTGTTGGATCATCAAGATTCCAACAGTTTTTCTAAATATATGCCAAGTTAATGGTAGGGCTCAAGTTCTCCAGGGATCTAGAATCTGATTGGACTCCTCTGGCCTTGCATAGAGCTGTGATCAAGGTAGGGAATACAAGCCTGGATGTATCATGCTGTGCAGTAAGAGAGATCTGGTGGGAGATGAGGTACCCCAAGTTCATATCCATCTTCATAATGATGCCATAAATTAATTTGGCTCTGTCTAAGGTGACATCAGATGTGTTGGAGGTAGGAATAAGGTTAGAGAAGGAAAGAACGCTCCATGTCTAAACTAAGGTGGTCATGTTCTTCCTCAGTATCTTCAAAGGCTGCCCATCAGCATTTAGCTCGAATCCCCTCCCTGGGATATAGAGCTTAGCAGCCAACTCCCGAGGATCAGGCCTCAAGAGTGCAAACCTATAATAAGCACATAAAATTTCCCCCTTTTCTAGAATCACTGGGGTCTTCAGAAATGTGTTCAAGGTATCCTCATCAAATTTCACTAGATGACCTCTCATCCTCACCTGCTTAGGTGATTTATCCTCGGGATCATAGAGGTTCGCATAAAATTCCTTCATAATAGCAATGTCTATGCTACTGTCAGAAAAATCAGTAAACTTTTCATCCCAATGTCTTCTCTCAAGTTCCTCCTTGAACTCGTCAAACTCAGTGTAATAAACTACTACATTCCTCTCTGGTAGTAGTTTCCTAGGCACCACAATATCTGTATATCTCTCCCAAGCTTCTTGAGATGTGAACCTGGATCTGTCATATATGGCCTGGGTAGGTGTAGAAGGAGCCTTCCTTTTCTTAGATGCAATTTGTAAAATATAAGACAAAACACAAAAGATTAGCACATGTTATTTTCACAAAAACATAAAAATAAAACTGAAATTTTGATTAGGCGCTTAGCGCAGCAGGCTGAGCTTAGCGTGCCTTATGAAATTTTACACATGCGCTAAGAAAAACAGACTGGCGCTTAGCCTGAAGACACATAAAATATTTTTTCTACAGATTAAGCTTAGCTCAACAGCTGAGCTTAGCCTAAGTCTACAATTTTGAAAACCAAAGAAAGTTGGAGCTTAGTGCAGCATGGCGCGCTTAGCTCGGCCTCATCAGAATAACACTCAGGCTTAACGCACAGGCGCGCTTAGCCTAACTACAAAAATTTAAAAGACAATGAGAGAGATGAGCTTAGCGCATCTGGGCGCTTAGCTCAACACACAACATGGGATTAGCACACAGATGCACTTAGCCTTATTCAAAGGAAAACTTACAGAAGCATAGTGGCGCTTAGCCTAACATTTCAGGCTTAGCGCTGAACAAAAATTCTCAAAATCTTAATGTCTGAACACTAGTCCTTCTTAAGCGCACAAACACGCTTAGCGGGCTCATCACTTACGTTCATCAGTAGGGATGAACGCACTTAGCGCGACATGGTCCGTTTAGCGCGTTCATCTGGAAATCCAAAATTTTAACAGTTGCGATGAACAGGCTAAGCGCAGCAAGCGTGCTTAGCGCGTTCATCGCGATTTCCAAACAGAACCATAGGGGTTTTCACCCCTTTCAGCCACATTGCCCCTAATGGGCTTCTAAGTTACCTAAAATCCTACATTGACTAACCCTAAAACTAATAACCTTAACCTAACATCATACAACTAAGAAAACAAGAAGTCATCTATCCTAAGGTTTGAAGAATGAAAAATAAAAATGGAAATGTATCCACTTACTTGAGTTGTGATTGAAATGAAGCAAAGAAGATGCAGAGAAACAGTACACTCATGCAGCAGAAAGTACACAATTTCTCAAGGTTAGGAAGGTGCAAAGGTTTGGGTGCAAAGGTAGCACCCAAAGTGCCTCTGCCTTTGATTTTTAAAAACTGAAATTCATATGGCGCGCTTAGCACACAGCTGTGCTTAGCGTGCCCACGTGACATTTGAGTTTAAAACCCAAGCGCTTAGCCTAGCCTCGCGCTAAGCCCAACTTGAAGTTGTAAAGTCCCGTGAGCATCTGGGGCTTAGCGCAGCAGGCTGCACTTAGCACTTTCTACAACACAAAATTTTCTGCAATATGCACTTAGCCTAAGATGTGAGGCTTAGCGTACCATCAAGCTCCAACTTACAGAGAGTAGTTTAGGCTAAGCGCAATAGGCATGCTAAAAGCACTTCCAAGAATTCAAAACCCATAAGAGATTGGCGCTTAGCACTTCCTACCCCGCTAAGCCTAGTTTAAAAACTCAAGTTACAGAATGGATCAGGGGCTTAACGCAGGATAACGCGCTTAGCGCTGCTACAATAAAATTTTTCCAGAGAAGAAGTGGCGCTTAGTGCATCATCCACGCTAAGCCCACTGGTTAAGGTTCAATTATCGTGAAGATGTGGGGCTTAGCACAGTGATGTGCGCTTAGCTGAACTATTCAGCCAACCTATCATGGGTCTATGCACTTAGCGCGAGCAAGCTCGGCTTAGCGTGTGAAGACTGAGCGTTTAACGCAAGGTCTGCGCTTAGCGGATAGACAATTGCAAAATTTTTCTAAGTCTTTTTCTGTCTATCTCTTCACACAAGCTTAAAACCCCTTGTTCATTACAAAACAAGATGAAATTAATCACAATCACAAGCAAGGTATCCTAATTACATGGAAGAGATAAGAATGAAAAATAGGAAAGGGAAATAAAAGTTGGGTTGCCTCCCAGTAAACACTCTTTTAACGTCACTAGCTTGACGCATCGTCCAGTTATCCAGGATCCAATAGAGTTCCTACTCCAACGACCTTCTTCTTAGGTCTCCTTTCCTTCATCACATGCACTTTAAGACAGACATTTTGGCTAGGTGGATATTTGTCCTCATGGAACAAATCAAAGCTGATCTTCTGATCTTCTATGCCCATTTGTAGTATCTTCTTTCCCATGCCCACCATGCAGCTTGCAGTAGACATGAATGGGCGATCAACAATGAGAGGAATGCCAACATCCTCTTCTATATCTATGACAACGAAATCAGCTGGAAATATAAGGTGTTTAACCTTCACCAAAACATCTTCAATGACTCCATATGGCCTTGTGATGGAGCAGTCAGCTAACTGGAGGGTCATGCGTGTGGGCATTATCTTTATCTCTCCAAGTCTTCGGCACATGGAAAGAGGCATTAAATTGATACTGGCTCTCAAGTCTATGAGAGCTTTTCCTACAGCAACCTCACCAATTGAACATGATATCGTGACAGCTCCAAGATCTTTGTGTTTAGGTGGAAGAATGCGTTGAATCACAGCACTACAATTACCTTCCACAACAATTTTGTCACTATGGATATACCGATTCTTCTTGGTTAACATATCCTTCAAAAATTTGGCATAGAGGGGCATTTGCTGAAGTGCTTCTCCAAATGGCAAAGTAATTTCCAGTTTCTTGAAGATATCAAGAAATCTAGTCAAATGTCGCTTTTAATCTTTCCAGGAGGGTACCAACGGATAAGGTACCTCCTTGCATTCAATAGGAGTAGCCTCTTTCTTCTTTTCTATGTTAGCCTCACTCTTGCCCTTCTTCTTCTCAATCTCAACAACCCTCTCTTTTAGTTTTTCATTTTTTAATTTTTTTTTTCTTTTTCTTCTTCTTTTTTTATTTCTTTTTCTTTTTCTTCCTTCTTCTTTATTTTCTCTTGACAATCTCTTATTGGTTTCTCTCCTTCTTCCTTACCTTCTGCTTCCTCAACAATTTCTTCAAGTTCAACTAAATCATCAACCGTTGCCAGCGCCAGTTCATCAGCCAACTGTTGTTTAAATCCCTCCACCTTCTGATCAGCTCTACTTTCCTATGCTTGAATCGCCATTTTGCTCCTAGTAATCACAACTTTGCACTCTTCTTTAGGATTTTTCTCTGTGTTTGCTGCAAAGCTATTTGATGGTCTTTTAGCTAACTGCTTTGCAAGCTGGCCCACCTAGACTTCCAGATTCTTAATTGTAGACTCAGTGCTCTTTTGGTTAGACATTGACACTTGCAGGAATTGAGCGAGAGTCTCTTCCAGCTTTGTGGTTCGGTCATAGAGGCTTGGCATCTGCTTTTGTGGCCTTGTAGATGAACCACCCTAGTCTCTGTTAAATTAGTTACTAGGGTGATTTTGCCACTGTCTCTGCTGTTGATACTGCTAGTTATTCTAAAATCCTAGAAATCCACTTGTATTGAAATTGCCTCTGGGCTGATTCCCCATATAATTGACTTCATGTGCAATTTGCTCTTCATTAGGGATACAACATCCAGATTCATGAGCTCCACCACAAATTGTACATCCTGCAACCTGCAAAATAGAAGAATGTGAAGTTTGTGTAGAATAAAGCTGAGTTGGCAACTTACTGAGTGTTTCTGTTAGTGTCTCTAGTTGCTTGGACAACAACTTGTTTTGTGCCAACAGAGCGTCCTGTGAGGTTAGCTCCAATAAACTCTTCTTGGTAGGAATGTGGGATCGGTCTCTCAAAATGACAATGTCACTAGTAGCCTTGCTTCCAATTAAGTCCATTGCTTCATCGGGGGTCTTCATTTTGATCTTACCCCCAGTTGAAGCATCCAAGAGCTGCTTAGATTGTGGTCTCAACCCATCTATAAATATGTTGAGTTGTATTGGTTCTAAAAAACCGTGAGTGGGAGTTTTCCGCAATAAACCTCTGAATCTTTCAAGTGCCTCACTCAACGATTCATTTGGAAATTGGTGGAAGGAAGAGATGGCAGCTTTTCCTTCTACAGTCTTCGATTCTGGGAAGTACTTCTTTAAGAACTTTTCTACACTTCATCCTATGACTTCAAACTATTTACTTTAAAAGAATGAAGTCATCTCTTAGCTTCTCCAGATAAAGAAAATGAGAACAGACTCAACCTGATTGCATCCGCAGACACACCCGCCAACCTAATAGTATTGCATATCTCTATATAGGTGGCCAAGTGAGCATAAGGGTCTTCATTGGGTGGACCATGAAACAAATTATTTTGAATTAGCTATATCAAAGAAAGAGGATATGTAATTGTCTGAGCTTGAACTTCTGGCTGTGCTATACTGGTGAAAAATTGTGGCACAGTAGAACTTGAATAATCCTCTAGGGTTACTCTTCTTGGCTCTTCAGCCATGATTGTGTCTTCAACAGGTTCTATATGAGAATGCCCTGTAATAGGAAAACTAGAAGATGCCTCGAAAGATTGAGGTTCTTCTTCTGGAGTTGCTACTACTTCTAAGTCCTGCAAAAATTTTCTAATTCTATCTGAATTACGTCTTTTACAAGTGGCATTAATCTCCAAATCAATGAGAATCAAATCACCTGTAGTGAATCTTCTTTTCATACAAGAAAACACAACAAAAATTATCTAGTTCAAAAGAACAATGAATGTACGGTAACTAAAATATGAACAAAAGAATCAATGAATCAAAGAGAAAAATATAAAGCAATGTTGTAAAACTGAACTAAACTCTTCTTGAATCTAGTTCCCCGGCAACGGCGCCATAAATACTTTGTTGGATTTCCCCTGCAGTTACTTTTTGGTTCACTTTTTCTTTATACAAATATGTTCAAGGGAAATTCGGTTTGCTGGAAAGCGCACCGGATCGTCAAGTATTTAAAATTAAAACGGATGAATCTGAGTATCGAACTCAGGGAACTAGTCTTAGACAGGGTTAAATTCAGAAATAAGGCATTGTTGAAAGAAACATTGATAATTGATGATTTAGAACATAATTAAACTAAGTCTAGGCTAAAAACAGTAAAAATGCAAGTAAAATTGACAGCAGTAGGTAAAGATGTTGGGTCTTTCTAACAAACCAGCTGATGTATATAAAGATGTTTCTCTAATCAATCATGCTTTTGTGTTCTATGCTATAGCCTAAATTACTAAACCTCGATCCCTAGTTAGACTGAATCAATCCAAGCTTCGTCCTCAGATCCCTCTTGTTGGACTAGGCTTAATTTAGACAGCCCTCCTAGGTTTAGACTAACTTATACTATGCTTCGTCCTCAGATCCCTCTTGTTGGACTAGACTTAGCTTATATAGCTTAAGAAAGTTTAGACCAATTTAGCCTAAGCTTTGTCCTCAGATCCCTCTTGTTGGACTAGACTTAGACCAAACAACATTATTGTAACAACATATTTAAAACCAAAACTTAATCCACAGATCCCTCATTTAAGACTAAGTTTAAATTCTGCTTCATTCCAGTTCTAAGGTAACAATACACTTCCCAATGATAAAGTCACCTAACCAGGCACACAAATGGTGGATCAGGCCAAGAGCATACAAAATTTAAGCTCTGAAAGAAGCATTGAACACAAGAAACACAATCAATTTGATATTAAAGTAATTACATCAGATGTTCTTTAGAAATCCCCAACAAAGGTGTTTAGCCAGCCATTGTAGAAAAACCCCTAACAATAATGAGATTACAAAACCTACGTATCTATGCAAAAGTTGCTCCTCTTGCTGCCTCCAGAGCTCTTTTCCCAAAATAGGCACTGTGGTGTGCTCTGGAATTATGTTCAAATCTTCTGCCTTCAGGGTCTGTAATATCTATACCCTAATTCTGCACAAGACAGGCTTTAAATAGGCTCTGAATCTGCGACGTTACGCTTAGTGCCACCCTCGCGCTTAGCGTGAGTAAGTGGATTTGAGCTTAGCACCGGTCGTGCGCTGAGCCTGGCTGAAGACAACTGCTGCGCTTAGTGCACAACGTTGATATTGATGCTCTGCCAGATTCTTCAGTCGCGCTGAAGCTGCGCTTAGCGGTGGATGCGCGCTTAACCCACTAATGAGCTAAGCTCAACTATCACTTTTAGCACTTCATGACTTAGCCTCTTTTTCACCTGAAATTGCACATATTTCATCATTAAATCCAATGGACATATTGTAGAGACAACTTTAACAATAAAACAAGATTTATTTACAAAATAACCATAAATTGGGGAACTATATAAGTTTTGGAAAATGTTTTCTATACAAAAGTTAGTCGTATAAGACGACTAACACAACACATCTAAATGATGAAAAACTCCAAGGAGTGAAATAGGCTTGTAATACAACTCAAAATAATGAACTATTTTCAAGCAAATGAAGCATACACATTTTTTTGTTGTTGTTCTGGACGTGAATTTTGATGTTAATCTTTATCAGCTTTTCTTGCTCATTTATTTTTCATTTTTGTTCATTCATTTTCCATTGTTTTCTTCTAGATTTCTATTTTATCCAGTTAAAATTTCAGCTCAAAACTCAAAGTATTCAAGCCATGGTGGAGTTAAGAAGATAGTGTGCCAAAATTGACAACAACCAGAATTTCAACCTAGAAATCAAGAGTAGTGTTTATGTTGCTTAAGGCTTGGATAGTTACAATTTGTGTTTGCTTATGCTCAATTTTCTTTAATAACACAATTCAAGAGAGCTTAAGACTTATTTTGATTCACAAATCCAGCCACAACTCAGCACCACAACTCAATTTCTTCATAGGCATCATATAGGAAACTTAGAAAACAAAAAAAATTTCAACAAGACTATTTCTAGGAATTGATTTAGAACATGTTATGAACTAAATAACATGCATGAATTAGACTCAAAATTCAAATGATAGGATAAGAATTTCAAAAATACATGAACAAATGTATCTAGAATTCAATCAACAAAATCAAAATTGAACACAAACTTAGAACATAATGTGACAATTATTATGACTAAACATAACTCTAAGACAACATGAATGAAGTGATTTACACTTAGATTTTTTGTGTTTTCTTTTCTAATCAATATTTTGCAAGAAAATTGAGATCTAAAGGTTCAGCACAAGAATATTATGACTGAAAAATGATAGAACCTAAAATCAACACAAAAACATGATCCAAGAGTAGATCTATAAAATTTGAACCATATAAATGCAAGAACAAGTGTAGATCTAAGATTTAATCGGTTTATTTTTTTTTAATCTAATCTAAACAACAAGAAACCACAAGACAATGGGGGAGATACATGGAGAAGAAGATGAAGAACAAGGGATTGAAGTGAATTGACATAGAGGAAGCAAAAGAACATCACCTAGATGAAGATGCTCTTGATACCACACGACGTGGCTCCATGTGGAGCTTGTAGGCCTTGGATCTTCTTCATCATTGGAGTCCTTTACTTCTTGAAGATCAATGGCAGCGGAATGGAAAAGTAGGAAAGGTGATTGGAGACGCCACTTCAAGGAGAAGATGAGTCAAGAACAAGCTCACCACCATAGGAAGCCATGGATAAGAGCTTGAAGGTAGGAGAAGATGAGTGGAGGGAGAAGGAGAGAAAGAACACAAAATTTTATGCCTCAAATGAGGTCTGAACTTTGAAGTCTAATTTCTCAAATGATCAAAGTTGAAAAAATGCACACACAAGGCCTTTATTTATAGCCTAAGTGTCACACAAAATTGGAGGGAAGTTTGAATTCTATTCAAATTTCACTTGAATTTGAATTTGAATTTGTGGAGCCAAATTTGGAGCCAAAATTTCACTAATTAGGATTAGTGAATTTTAGCTATGGTTCAGCCCACTAATCCAAGATCACGTCCAAGATTCTCCACTAAGTGTGCTCAGGTGTCATGACGCATGTAAAGCATGAAGGACATGCACAAAGTGTGATTATATGATGTGGCAATGAGGTGTAGCAAGCAAATGCTCACCTCCCCCTTAGGGTTGTCCAAAATTAAATTGGATTGGGCTTCTCCCAATTCAATTAAATTTCTCTCCCAACACACACATCAAATAGTGTACTTAATGCATGTGAAATTATAAAACTACCCTTAATACAAAAACTAGTCTAGGTGCCCTAAAATACAAGGGCTGAAAAATCCTACATTACTAGGGTACCCTCCCTACACTATGGAGCCCTAAATACAAGGCCCAAAAATAATGAAACCCTAATCTAATATGTATAAAGATAAGTGGGCTCATACTTAGCCCATGGGCCCAAAATCTACCCTAAGGCTCCTGAGAACCCTAGGACCTTCTCCTGCATCTCTGGCCCAATCTTCTTGGAGTCTCCTAGCCATGGCTCTAGTGATGGGTCCCCTCCTTGGGAGGATTGCATCATCACAGTTGCCTTTGGGACTGAGAATTTGATCTGGACTGCAACTAACAGGTGGATATTTATTTTGTGGTTCTGTAGACAAAATGGGGTTGGACTCAAGTCTGCAGACAAAAGTGCAGTCAATAATTCAGCCATGTAGAGGGAATAAAAAAAAAGACTAGTAAATATTGAATCTTATGCTTGAAAGCAGTGCTAAACTTGTTTGTAGTGACAAAATAACCTTTGTATGCAAGAAAGACAGAAAAAAAAGGCCCAGAATCATTAACAAGTGCGGCTTACATTATCGTGATATCTTCCAAGAGATCATTTCATTGCTCAAAGTCCTGAATTGAATTTGATTTCAAATTAATAAGTTTCAGTTGTTTGTTGTAGTTGATGCCAATATTCAAGGTTCCACCAAGGTTGTTGTTGTTTAGCACACTATGAATATATTACATGTTAGAGCATTTATGATGCAGTATATTACTTCAACAATAATGAATGTGTAACCCATGTATTTTATTTATTTATTTATGAAAGTGGAGAATTTAAGATTAATCATTGAGACAGGTAACTCACATTTTGTAAATAGGAAAGGCTAAATAAATTAATCGGAATGTTGCTTTTAAGGTTCAGATTCTCTATTTGTTTGCCAAACTGCAAAAGACCAAACATTATTGAATTTTTGAAACCAGATAAATAGAGAACTCAAGGATGAAACAAGCACAAAAGAAAGACATACAATGTTGTTAAAGTCTTCAGATTTGAAAGCCACAGTGGAAAATGTGACTTATCAAAGCTATTGTTGCTCAAATCACTTGAACACAAATTTTGAAAAATTGGTTCATTGTCACACAAGAAACATTCACTACAAATAAGAGAGGTTGAGTAATAATAATACAACTGTCATAGACAAATGCTTTGTTACTTACAAGTATTTTAGGGAGTTCATCCTAGTAAGGTTAGGCAAGGCACCTTGCAACATATTGTTGGACAACAACTTGAAAAAATAAATGTATAAAACCAAAATTCTTGTCGTACAAAGAAGAATAAAACTCTAGTTGGCACATTATAATTTGTGTTACATGTTTGTGACGTTGGTAAGGTTGAGGGTTCGGGGCACATATCCATTCAATGAATTATTTTCAAAGTGTCTGCTAGCAACAAAAATATATCTAAGCCAAAAAGCATCAATATTTTCCTACCAATGAATTTGTTTGAGGATGTAATATAGTCAATTAGTCAATTAGACCAACGTCAGACTCTTAACTAGTCCAAGTGTTTCTGGAATGCTTCCAACTAGTTTATTGCTCTAAAAAATCCTACAGCAAAGATATTCCAGAAAAGGTTAGAAAATGTGTTTTTAACACAAACACACAAACACACACACACACACACACACACACACACACACACACACACACACACACACACACACACACACACACACACATAATAGGGTAGGTCTCTATTACACTTAAGAATTTCTTTCCTATCAACCATTCATCATTAGAAGCTAGACAATAAGAATTTATCTAATCATGCAAGTGTCTGCATGTCTGTTAATTTTTATAATATCATGGTTAATATAAATTTTTGCTATGGTCACATTAAGTTTCTGACAAGTGACAAGTGCATTTTATTGTTGCCAAAGTTTCAAGAAAAATTGTATACTTGTGCCCCTGTACAATTATGTACTTAAAGACTATAAATGACAAATATTAAGGTCAACTATTACACATGTATCAGTCATTTTTAAGCTAAATTTTTTTGGAGGAATTTCTCCTGAAAGCCTATTATTCCCAAGATGACTACAGACAATATTAGAAATATGTTGGATAGATCTTTTATCACATAAAGAAAAATCATTGATAAAGAAGGATAGTTGATATACATGTGCAATGTTGTGTGCATCATATCAAGACCAGCGGTAGTGGCACTAGATACTGGGATGGATCCATCAAGTTGATTGTCAGCTAAATCTAGCCAAGTTAGATTTCACAAATTGCCAATAGAAGGTAGAATTGGTCCAACAAAATTGTTGGAGTTTAAAGATCTACAATAGGAAGTTTCTGATTTATAGTATTACCCAATAATTCAAGACACCACCAAAAGGGTATTATTTGAATTGACTAAAAAAATTGAAATACGTTATACAATTAGGGGCAAAATTGTGAACTTAGCTCGACCATGATTTGATAATGAGGTCCAAAAGCTAAAATGCAAATGCACTTTATAATGACATGTGACCATGTTTGGGTTGACTAGCCATGTTCAAGGTTTCTTGTACCAGCCCAACACTAATTACATGCAAAGTGCTATGAGTCTAACCAATAAGCACATAAATAGTGAAGATATTTAAATCAAGCTATACCCATAGTTGTGGATTTTTCGGGTGGGGAAGCATGATTTTATATAGTAATGTTAGTTTCATTTGATTTTATCTTACATAAACTTGTATAATATCAATAAATAATTAATTATCATTCCTTTTCTCTTGGTAGAAACTTGCTTTAGGTTATTTAGTTAGTTATGTGTATAGAAGACTTGTAGTGTTAGCAAATCTAACATGATACCTAGTGCAGTCATGAAGGATCACATCATTCCAACTTTTCTGTAGTCAACAGTACTATTTAGCACAAATTGGTCATAAAAGTGTATGAACCTTTTTATAAAAAAAATAGGCAAAGATACTGTGTGGCTGGAAATGAATCAGGCCATACCTATTTAAAAGGTGTAATTTGTTAATACAATACACAAAATTTTTGATTTCAGAAAGAAGACAAACCTTTGCAAGAAAAAAATATGCCAGTCTTGAAATTCTGACTCCCTAATGATATCCAACTTCAACTTCAATTTCCTGGGGCAACCATGACCTAAAAAGCAATTCTTCCACCACTGCAATAGCACTTGCCATCACAGTTCCTTGAACAACTACCAGACCCATATGTCCATACACTTTTAGCCAAGTTATGGCATGTAAAGAAGTTGGAATATGAGGTCAAGAGAAACTTGCATTTCCAACCAACTAATGCATTGACAACATGGATTCAAAAAATGAAGATGACCCCACCAACCTACCCTTTGAAGAACTCAAATAGTTGTAGCAAGGATCCAAAAATTGGCAATGGAATGGCAGTAGGAGACCATAGAACAAGGGTCATGCCAACAAACCCAAAAATTCTAGAAGAGAAAAAATATTGAAGTTCGAGAGATATATAAAAAGATATAAATTCATACTTTCTTGGCCATTAAACATATAGATAGTAAGTACTTATAGGAAAGAAAATGAAAAAGTTTCCCCAAAAGCTAAAATTAGCTTATACATAAGCTAATTTGTAGAAGCTATCTCATATTAACTTTTCTAAAAAATGATTTTTACAAATATGCATAAGCCAATTTTAGCTTATGGAGAAGCTTTTTTAATTTTTCCTTCTTGTTTTTCCTATTAGTGCTTGTAGAGAAGTTTATCCAAACAGTCCCGACTATTAAGAGCCTATATATATAGATGGCTTAGCTTGCATAACCTACGTACTACATTCTACTGAATAAGAAAGCACTCTCATTTTCTAAATTCTATATTTTCTCCAAATCTACCCCTCTAAATTCAACAAGCCAGTAATTCCAAAATGGAAAGGCTAGAACTATTAGCACTACTGGGTAACATAGAATGAAATGAACATTTCCAATTCAAATTACCTTTGAAACAAAAGGCGTTCAACAATATGTAAGAATGAGAGAAGCCTATCTGTCAAACTCATTGCACCATGTATATCACCCGATAGCGAAGAAATATTTCCAACTAGCCTCAACAAGACACCTCTATGTCCTAAATCAGCAAGCATTGCGACCAATTTGTTCATGGAGGGAACTCATGTCAAATCATTAGAGAAAAAGATAACCAATGGAGTGCTTGCATGTTGGTAAAATGTGTGTTCTGACCTTTCTTGATCCACTTCACCATCTTCTTTAGTAGCTACAATTGGACCAGCAACTACCATGTTAATATCAGGCTTGTGACTATGTTATTGTGGTTCTTCTCAAAGACCTCCTTCTGAAGTCGTTCTTGTCACCCTTGCATGCAAAATTCTAGTTACTGTCTCCAACAATTTGAAGGTTTATTGTTGTGTCTGCAAGAAAAATATAATTTCAGCATAAACAATTTGAAGGTTTCTTTTGGCTTTCAAGTATCCTATGCTTAGGAAAGGATCAAGTAGGTTGTCTCCAACAAACACTGTCTCCTACCCAAGCTGTCTTTGACAACATTGCCACCAATTAGGTTTCAAACAAAAAGCATTTAAAATAAAAAATCACTTGCCAATTAAAAGTCCACAAATGCAACAATTACAAATGACAGTCTGAATACATGAATCATACTACTGCTGAAATAAATGTTAACAATAGACCTTTTAATCAAGGAAACAATTTCTTCCTTTATCATCTAAATCATATTTAACATCCCATGTTTTTGCAAGCTAACAAATATGCTGCCCATTTCTTGCGAAGTGTTGTGATGGCCTCGATGTCTAACGTTGGTCCATCAGAAAACCACTACAAAATTGACAAATTATGATATTAGTAATGACCGCAAACATTAAATATTAAGCAAACTAAGAATTAAAATTTGTGTTAGTAAATATACCCTATTCCATTCATTCTTTAAACTACCAGTAACTATGCACCACATTCAATGCATCACATAATATCCACACTTATAGCCTCCGGTTTGAACATGACTCTAAATTCAACATACAAAATATATTTAACATTCCAACCATACTAAGTTACAAATGTCTTCATTTCAAACACCTATTGATTAAATAATGACTAACCTTTGCTTCAATCCACCGAGGTGTAGGTTGATCAGACATACCATCCAAACTACTGGTTATTGTCTTCATTGCACTTGTTACAAAAATAACATAAACATATATAACATCAAAATCCATTTTACATAGTACAATAGTTATACACTAAATCAATTATAAATTTTTAAAAGACTTGTTAATTGCAACTTTGATGTTAATATCAGGCTTCTTTCACAAAGAACAAAACCAAACAACAATATTATCCCGTGGACACAGAATGTGCCCTAAAGTTGACAATTATAATTAGGTACTTATAATGCAAATATTTTTAGAATGTACTACATAATTTTAACTTACTAATTCAAGTAAGCTCCTAAGTACACTTGCCGTTGCGAATCCTTCACCCATGCTTCAATGTAATGATGACATTCTTGACGTCTATCCTTAGTATTGTGTATAGGCCGAGGCTCAAGGAAACCATACACTGAACCATGACCTAAGCTTGTACCCCAGTCATCCATAAACCTATTTGGAACATTTGACATTGTCATACCCTAATTTCGTCCGGGGATTATTATTTGATGATATACAACCTTTGATTGGCCGCTTCAAGATACTTGGCACCCTTTGTTGCACAATATGTGAAGTCCCGAGACGTGCCGAAAATCAAAAGGAAGCAGGCTTACGCGATCCGTGAAAATTCCGTAATGTGACAGAAATCGAAAGGAGGTGTTTTTCGCAATCCGTGAGTTTTCGTAACTTCTTCGAAAGCTAAAAAAGAGTAAATACATAATCCGTAAGGATTCGTAACCTTGCGGAAGGAAAATAAGTATCGTTACGAAATTCGTAAAGTTTCGTAACGTTACGGAAAAAGAATTACAAAAAGGGTAAAGGGGGTGCATTTAGTAAAAAGGAGGGTACAAATAGCAATCAGGCCCACTTGGGCCTTCCAGATTCTTCCTCCAGAAGGCTGTTGCTTCTGGAGGAAGCAACCTTGCTTGCCTGGGCGAGCTGGGTGGCAAGCTCCTCCCCTATTTTGCTATAAATAGGGGGAGGAGTGAAGAGGGAAGGGGTTCAGCCTTCTTGGCACTTCTTATTCTCTCGAAATTGCTGAGGAAAATTGTTTCCGTGAAGAAAATCCAAGTCGAGGCGCTTCCGTAACGTTTCTGTAACGTTTCCGTGAGTAATTATGCGAAGATTTTCAACCGTTCTTCGACATTCATCGTTCGTTCTTCGTTTTCTTCAGTCTTCAACTAGTAAGTACCCCAAACCGAGCTTTTCAATTCATTCTATGTACCCGTGGTGGTCCACATTTTGTTTCATGTATTTTTATTCTCGTTTTCATTCGCTTTCTATACCCCCTTTTGACGTGCTTCAGTCATTTATTTAAGTCGTTCTCGCCTAATCTAAAAATAAAATAAATTTCCACCGATCATTTGATTTGTAACATCCGTTAATTTCGGTTAAAATGAATTCCGACCGTTCGGTCGTGCCGTAACCACGTTGGAAATAAAAAAAGAGGTAAAATAATTATATAATAATAAAAAATATCTTTTAGTAAAATGAAGCGAAAAAATCAATCGGACATTTTCTCTTTGGGATTTCTCATTCTTAATTGGATTGACTAATAACTAAAGTGAAACTAAGGCTAAAATCAACTCGCCTAGTCAAGCTCGTCCACAAAAAATAGGGTTTGAAAGTTTATCATTTCAGTTTCTTACCAAGTAAAAAGGATCATTTTTGAGGTCCAACGCCTTAAAAATGATAACAAATTCAAGTAAAAAGAATCGCTTGATTCACTCTTAAGTAAAGAACTACGTAGGTCTGATTTCCTCTTCGATGGAGGGTACGTAGGAGCAAGAGCCCCGCTTTTGTCGACCTCAAAAAATAAAAAGAAGTAAAAGTAACGGTAACACAATTTCCATAATTCTAAAAAATGAGGCTGTTGTCCTTTGAGACAAACGTGAGAGGTGCTAATACCTTCCTCAAACGTAAATACAACTCCCGAACTTAGAATTTTCATTTTGACCGGTTTCCTTCGGTTTTCCCGACGTTTTCCACAAATAAACGTTGGTGGCGACTCCGCGCATCTTTCCTCCTTTGGAAAGCGCACCCGTGAGCCTCGCCTCGCTCGCTCGCAAAAGGGCACGTTGCGACAGACATCAATATTGTTAACCTATTATATTGTAAAGAATATTCATTATGAGGTAGTAAAAAAGAAACTTTGTAATTCAATTTACTTACATCATCCACAGTTGTAGTATAGATATGTTCATACACTTTTCACCTGATATAATTTTAGTTAGATCTGCATGTGTGATGAAAAAGGATGCTTGTACATTAGGAATCCCAAATTTCGTCCAATCCTATGGCAACTGAATTGGCTTTTGCTAAACATCATACAAGATCTTCATCAATTCTCCCAACGGATCCTCTCCAGCAACTATATTGCACCTTTCAACAGGTCCAACCGATTTCGGCACATGATTGTGTGAATACTATATGGTTGTTGAAAATAACAATTATAGTAATATTATGAAACAAGTATTAACAATGTCAATTTGAATGAAAACAAGCAGAGGGAAAATCAATCTACTTACATCAGATACATGTTTGACAAGATGTGTTGGCCATCCAATGAATGTGTTAGCGACCTTCTCACATACTGAATCTTTGAAGTCAGAAAAGGGATCGGAGCGTCAGCGTCGTAAACTGTTACAACACTGACCCAAACCACATCATCTGCGTAAGGGACATTGTGTATGGTGGTGGCACTATCAAAGACTTTTCCCAAGGCCACTAGCCGTGTACGCTGCTCACCAACTATGTACAAGCCCATAGTGTTGAAATCAATAGTAGAAGGATCTTCAACTAAAGGATTTGTAATAGCTTCAGCACAACTTCCCTTAGTGGTGACACGTGTAGCTAATACGCGTGTATCCGATGTCTCAAATGGGGGTGAGTGTTGCGAGGCCATTTGGGATAACTCAATTTTTATCGCCTCCTTCAACTCTTTTTTCATTATCTCCAAACTGCATTTGTTTTCCTCTTCTACTTCTCTCCTCCACCGTTCCTTTAGATTTCCTATGATTTCTTCCAATTCTTTTGGGGTGATTGATGCTGATGAAGTGTTCGAACCACGTAAGGCCTGTCCAAAGTATTGACTGATTGTGACACCAGTTCCAGCTACATGAACCTGACCAAACAAGGAATTAAAGTGAATTGACCTAATAAAATGATAGAGGAAGCAACAGAACATCACCTAGAGGAAGATGCTCTAATACCACATGATGTAGCTCCATGTAAAGCTTGTAGGCCTTCGATCTTCTTCATTAATAGAGTCTTTTGCTTCTTGAAGATCAATGGAAGTGGAATAGAGAAGGAGGAAAGGTGATTGGAGATGCCACTTCAAGGAGAAGATGAGTCAAGAACAAGCTCACTACCATAGGAAGCCATGGATAAGAGCTTGAAGGTAGGAGAAAATGAGTGGAGGGAGAGGCAGAGAGGGGGGATCAAAATTTATGCCTCAAATGAGGTCAGAACTTTGAAGTCTAATTTCTCAAATGATCAAAGTTGAAAAAATTCACACACAAGGCCTCTATTTATAGCCTAAGTGTCACACAAAATTGGAGGGAAATTTGAATTTCTATTCAAATTTATCTTGAATTTGAATTTGAATTTTTGGAGCCAAAATTTCACTAATTATGATTAGTGAATTTCAGCTATGGTTCAACCCACTAATCCAAGATCAAGTCCAAGATTCTCCACTAAGTGTGCTTAGGTGTCATGATGCATGTAAAGCACGAAGGACATGCACAAAGTGTGATTATATGATGTGACAATGGGGTGTAGCAAGCAAATGCTCACCTCCCCCTTAGGCTGGTCCAAAATTTAATTGGTTGGTATTCTCCCAATTCAATTAAATTTCTCTCCCAACACACACATCAAATTGTGCACTTAATGCATGTGAAATTTTAAAACTACCCCTAATATAAAAACTAGTCTAGGTGCCCTAAAATACAAGGGCTGAAAAATCCTACATTACTAGGGTACCCTCCCTACACTATGGAGTCTTAAATACAAGGCCCAAAAATAATGAAACTCTAATCTAATATGTACAAAGATAAGTGGGATCATATTTAGCCCATGGGCCCAAAATCTACCCTAAGGCTCATGAGAATCCTAAGGTCTTCTCCTGCATCTCTAGCCCAATCTTCTTGGAGTCTTCTATCCAATGCTTTTACGGGGTAGGATTGCATCACACTATAGATGTCATCTACCCATATCGCTTTGTTTGAGCCATCTTCCACTTCACTTGTATTGCAATCGAGGATGGAGGATCGACGGTCATTGCTGAATTTTATGTAAACTCAGCTTGCTGAAGTCGTGTCTTGCTTTTCTTGTCCATGAGGTTTTTTTCTAGAAGATCGTAACCCCCACAAGACAGGAAGTGGGGGCAGTCATTAAACTTTTGAATTTCCTGAGCTTTTTTTCGTATTTCCTGTCATGAAGTATAAACAGTTTCCACTAAATAATTAATTTAACAAACTTAACGTAAATCAAATTTAAAGAAAATCCTAGTTACATCAAACCTACTAATTAGGGGTTTGTCGGCTTTTTGCATATTGTTTCAAATTTTCAGGATCCAGACCATACTTAGCAGAAGGATCATGTTTATCTTGACCTTCATTGTTAGCATATACATATTTAGTGGTGAGGGAAGACTTAAATTGCCTCCATTTGGTGGCGACCGTTGACATCACCTTCTTCTTGGCAGTTGAACCTTCAGGAATGTCAAATTTACCCTACAATAAAAAATTGTTATCAAACACTTTCTTAATGATGTCAGACCCTAATTTTGTCTGGGGAATATCATTTGATATTTTGATTCTTGCTAGTCGAATTATGATATTGGGCGCCAGTTACAGTGTGAAGCAATGAATCACTTAGTGTTTTGATCAAGAGAACAAAAAGATACCATGGAAGGGGGCAAAAGGATCTTTTTTTTTGGATTTTTCTAGATCCTAGCTCGCCTAGGCTAGCATCTGGCTCGCCTGGGCCATGAAATAGCTTCATGCCTAAGAAACCAGCTCGCTTGGGCGAGCCTTCCCTGCCCCAAAATGGCTTTTTCCTATAAATAGCCATGCTAGGGGAGGGGTTTAGGGGTTCAACAAGTTTGGGATAGAGGAAAAAATGTAGGTAGAGGAAGAGAAGAAGAAAAGCGAAGCCGAGGCGCCGCTGAATCGCGACCGTGGGTCATTCCCTACATCGCTTCTCTTGCTAGCCTTGTACCTTGTGCAACATCTGGTTAGTTCTTCTTCATTTTTCTTTTCTTTTCTTAAGAGTTGAATATAATCCATATACCCTTATGGCTCCTCTCTATTATTTTGTATGTAATCATCTTTTCCCCTTTACGGTTGGCAATTTCACTTTACTTGTAAGATTTAGTTCTAGTCGATCATTAGTATCGTGAAGTCGTTTCCTCCTTTTGTGGGACTAGAAACTAATCAACAAAAAAATAATAATAAAGGAAATCAATCCACAACAAAACTTCTTCTTTTTATCAAATATCACTTGAGATCGTTTCAAGGTCCAACGCCTTAATGACTCTTTGTTCACGATTAAAATAAATCTTTCAAAAAACATAAAGTCAATTTAACACACAAATATTCAGACTTAAAGAACTACGTAGGTCTGAATTCCTCATCGCACCTGAGGATATGTAGGAGCAAGGGCAGCCCCTTGTTGACCCCAAAAAAAATAGAGAATTATAAAAAGGAAAATAAAAAATTTTGAAGTCACGTTGCGTACACTCGATTAAAGGCTGCCATCCCTTGTGATGGGTGCGTGGGGTGCTAATACCTTCCCTACGCACACTCGGAATTTTTTTCCGCGGTACTTGATGTAAACCCATTTGCACAAGGGTTGAAGATGGATCTTCAAAGGTTTTTCTTTCTTTTTTTTATGAAATTTATTGAATGAGAGAGAAAGTGACGAGTTTATGGAGGGTTGAATGTAAGGTATTTGGTTCAAAGTTTGAATGTGTTTGGATGGAAAATGAAGATGATAACAATGGTGTTCAAGTGGGATTAAAGAATGAAGGTTTAGAAAGATGAAGAAGGGGGTTGGAAGAATCACTCCTCCAGAATTGGTGTCACACACAAGGTGGTGTTCCTTGATAAACCAATTTCTTGAATCACTCAAGTAACTAAGGAGATTCACTCTCACACTTTAGAAGGTGATTAAAAACTCAAATTCAAGGTCTATTTTTTTATTAGAAAATGTGCAGCCTATAAATAGGAATGACATCAAGTTGGTTACACAAGTGAAATGATCACCAATAACAACAATTGATGGTGTCATTAAACCTAATTAAAACTAGAATTGATAACAACAATTGATGGTGTCATTATACCTAATTAAAATTAGAATTAAGACACATAAACATATGGAAAATTGTGCAACTCCTTGGTCAGACAAGAGGCAGCCACAATCCTAGAGTTTTCACGTTATTAAACCTTAATTTCTTTAAATAAAAACAAGCCCATAGGTGGTGCAAATCCCAAGAGAATTGACAGCCACTTTGTTCTAGCCCTGGCCATAGGTCCTCCAAGTCCTTCTAAAGGTTCCTTGCCCTTATTCCTTTCCTTGTCCTCATCTGTACTACCCCCAGGTAACAATGGAACTTTCTTTACGGGGGTCTGATCATCTACCAGTTGTAGGATTGTCGTGGCTGATCCAAGATTTTAACAGTGAACCTTCTGAGCTGGGTAGTTTGTCTAGTCTTCCTTGACGTAGTTGACGAAGGAGCATCTGAAGGTGGAGGGGAAGTTGAAGGTGTTGCCATAGGTCCTGTCCAAAATAAAAATAAAAATCAGTAGACACAAAGTAATTAGAACAACATGTAAATATCAAATTGTAAATAAACAGATTTGTAAAATGTAATATAGTTGATTTAATATATTAAAGATTACTTGGGTATACCACAATTACGTAGGCATATTCTCCCATAAACCTTCATCATCATCGTTATGATTTGCATGTACATAATCCTCCTTATTTTTAGCATTTATGGAAGGCATTTGTGGGGAGAAGGTGGGCATCTCGTTAACATCAAGTGTTGAAGCATTAATATGGTAAGGGATACCACTTGTTTTCCCCTGTAGAACAACTGACCATCTTGAGTCACTCGGATCTTGGACATAAAACACCTGTCTGACTTGTGCTGCCATGATAAAAGGCTCGTCCTTATTACTAACCTTTTGATGGTCAACCAAAGTAAACCCCATTTTGTCTTGATGCACACCCACATTTCCATTAACCCAATTGCACTTGAAGATAGATACTCTAAATTCACCATAATCAAGCTCCCAGATTTCTTGAATGACTCCAAAATAAGGCATGAACGCTCAAATTTGATTGTTATCTGATGCACTACTAAAGTGATCCGAATGAGCATCAACGCTCACCCCACTATTCTGTATGGTACTTTCATTATCCTATGACTTTGTGTAGAAGGAATAGTTATTGATATCTGCCACAACCTACCCTTCGGCGGGAGGGCGACGCGAGGGCTCACGGGTACGTCTTCCAAGAAAGGAAAATGTGTGGAGTCGCCACCAACGTTTATTTGAGGAAAACGTCGAAAAAACCGGAAAGGTGTGGTCTACGAACTTTAATCGTGAAAGGTTCAAGAGTTGTTTTTACGCACGGGGAAGGTATTAACACCCCATGCGTCCGTCACAAAGGATGGCAGCCTTTAATCATGTGTGCAAATATGACTTCAAAATGTTTTATTTTCCCTTTTTAATGTCTTTTTGTGTTTTTATGTTTTTTGTGTTTTTTTGTATTTTTATCTTTTTGTGGTTGACAAGGGTATTTCCCTCGCTCCTACGTATCCTCAATTGCGATGAGGAAATCAGACCTACGTAGTTCTTTTAGAACTGAACTTTGGTTAAGTTGTTTTTATCTTTTTTTGCAAGATATATTTTAACCGAACAAAAGTCGTTTAAGGCGTTGGACAATTAAACGGTCTTTTGATTTTTGGAAAGGAGAGAAAAGTTAAGGCGTTGGACCATTAACGATCTCTTGGTTTTGAAAGGAGAGAAACATTAAGGCGTTGGACCATTAACAATCTCTTGGTTTTTGAAAGGAAAGAAACGTTAAGGCGTTGGACCATTAACGATCTCTTGGGGTGGTCGACAAAAGCGGGGTTTTTGCTCCTATGTATCCTCAATTGTGATGAGGAACTTAGACCTACGTAGTTCTTGCAAAAGCGGTAAAGTTACATGTTGATTTTATGCTTTTGAACGGTCCATGTTAACCGATAAAAGCAAAGAGGACCGTTTAAGGCGTTGGACCTTAAAACGGTCTTTAGTGATTTTTGCGGAAAAAGCTTGATTTGTGAGTTGATTTTAGCCTTGGTTTCACTTTGATTATTAGTCAACTAATTCAAGGAAACTTTCAAAGAAAAACGTCCGATTGATTTTTCTTGATTATTTTTTTATTATTTTTTTTCAAGATATTTTGATTATTTTATTATTATTTTGCTTTTTTTGGTTTAACCGAGGTTACAACGTGAACGACCGGTTAGATTTTGTTTTGATAGTGATTAAACGAGATTACAACACAAATGATCGGTTGAAATTCATTTTATCATTTATTAGGTGAGAAAACGACTTAAATAAACCGTAAAAAGCTCGTTAAAGCAGAAGAAAAGAAAACTGAAAGTAAGCGAAATTAAAGTGAAAGTACACAAAACAAATAGGGACTACTAAGGGTGCATAGAATGAATTGAAAGATTCGATTTCGGGAACTTACCGGTTAAAGACTAAAGAACGACGAAGAACAAACGAAGAACGGTGAAGAACAATGAAGAATGATGAAGAATTTCCACAAAATCGCTTATGGAAGCGTTATGAAAGCAGTTCGACACGATTTTTCTTCACGAAAACGTGTTTTTTGCCCAAAATAGCCGAAATGCATGGCTTAGGGGTCATGAATATTTTTGAAACAGCCCCCTCCCCTATTTATAGGGAAAAAGAGAGGTGCTTGCCTCCCAGAGGCTTCTTGATGGAAGCTTGCTTGTGGAGCTTCTATGGAAGCTGGATCTTTGAGCTTCAATGAGGTCCTTCAATGGTAATTTTTCACCATAGAGATGCAGCGGAAGGCAAAGGAGAAGAGGAGAGGGGAGGCACCATCCACTAGGGAATAAGCCAAGGAAGAAGGAGCTTCACCACCAAGAATTGCCTTGGATAAGAAGCTTGAAGAGGATGCTTTAATGGAGGAAAAGAAAGAGAGAAGGGGGGAGCACGAAATTGAAGGAATAAAAGAGGGAGAGAAGTGGAACTTTGAAGTATGTCTCACAAGACTCTCATTCATCAAAGTTACAACAAGTGTTACACATGCTTCTATTTAAAGACTAGGTAGCTTCCTTGAGAAGCTTTCTTGAGAAAACTTCCTTGAGAAGCTTCTTTGAGAAAACTTCCTTGAGAAGCTAGAGCTTAGCTACACACACCCCAGAAGCTAGAGTTTAGCTACACACACCCATCTAAAAACTAAGCTCACCTCCTTGAGAAGCTTCCTTGAGAAGCTAGAGCTTAGCTAAGCTCACCTCCTTGAGATGAGAAGCTAGAGCTTAGCTACACACCCCCTATAATAGCTAAGCTCACTCCCATGACAAAAAACATGAAAATAAAAAAAAAAGTCCTTATTACAAAGACAACTCAAAATGCCCCGAAATACAAGGCTAAAACCCTATACTACTAGAATGGCCAAAATACAAGGCCTTGACGAAGGAAAAACCTATTCTAATATTTACAAAGATAAGCGGGCTCATACTTAGCCCATGGGCTCGAAATCTACCCTAAGGCTCATGAGAACCCTAGGGCCTTTCCTTGGATCTCTAGCCCAATCTACTTGGAGTCTTCTAACCAATGCCCTTGCGGGGTAGGATTGCATCATTCCCTCCACCTTGGAAAGGATTTGACCTCAAATCCCGAGGTTCTTCATACTCTGGGCTCCTTCCCTCAACACCTGTAAAAGGAACAAAAACACATGTATTAGTGGTGTTTGGTATGTTGAAGTAAGGTAAGGTCTGAAAACCCATTTCCTGGGCATCTTCCCATGAAGGAACATGGTTTCTCACCAACTCAATGAGTGGTGCTACAAGTATAGAAAAATATGGGACAAACCTTTTGTAAAATTTTGTTAAGTCATGGAAGCCCCAAATTTTTCTTATACTTGGTGGAGTGAGCCACTCAGGAATGACCTTTATTCTCTTAGGGTTCATGGGAACCCGTTGATCACTATTTGAAAAATTAAGAAAAGTAACGCAATAAAACATACCTTTTTCTGTATTTTCATATTGATTATTCCTACCAAAAAGTATGACAAACCTAAGGTGTCCCATATGAGTACCTAAGTTTGTATTGAAACTAAAAATAAGAACAAACCTACCTAATGGGTCCCTATGTACACACACCATGAACATGTTAGGTGTACGAGTGATTTTACAAAAGAGGGTTGCACCACTCAAAACATTCATCATACCACCTATTTTAGGGACTTGGTGCCTAATAATACCTATTTTGGGCACCAAAAAAGCACAAGGATTTAAGCTCTTGTGAACCAAACCCTCATCCAACAACTTCTTTACTTGAGGAATAAACTCAAGCCCAAGAGGTGTGGCAATGCTAGCAAGTGTCTTTTTACAAAAGAGAAAATGTGGAGGTTGTCTAAGAGGAAAAGTTTCTTTAATGTTTGTCTTTATTGTAAAATGAGTTTCCTTCTTAGCTAACCTCTTGGAGGAGACACTTACCTCCTTACACTTCTCTTTAACCACTAATGGTTGTCCATCTTCTTGGGGGTAGATTTCTTCACTAGATTCTTCCCATTTTGCTTCTTCACTTTCACTAGAGGAAGGTGAAGTAGTAGCCTCATCTTGGCTACTATAAATGTCTTGGCCCCTCATAATCATGGTTTTTGTGGTGGGGCATTGAGAAGTAATGTGTCCTCTTCCAAGACATTTAAAGCACTTTATAGAGCTAGTTTTCTCTTGCATACTAGCCTTAGGGGCTTGCTTTTCTATTGCCTTCCCCTTATCATCTTTGGGCTTAGAAGGTGTCACCCCTAAGATGCCTTGACCTTGGTCTTTCTTTGGATAAGAGTGAGAGCCATAAGATTTTGAAGTAGACTTTTTTTTAAGTTGTTGCTCTACCCTTATTTCCCAATCTAAGTTAGCCTCTACATTGTCCTTCCCATGGAAGTATGAGAGGTTAATGTTAGCCTCTTGAGGCTTTCTTTCCTTTTCTCTTCTATGGGAGTGAGGTCTAAGATGTGACCTATGCCTTCCTTCGTAATAGTCACGAAGTTCTTCACTTAGGCTCTTGCAAGAGTTATGACTACTATAGGAGGCATGTTTTTCTCTTTTCATTTCTTTCATTATTTTTCTTCTTTCTTCCTCTCTTATTTTCTTTCTTTCATCTTGACTTATTTCTTCCACTTTTTTTTTCCTTTTTCTTTTCTCTCTTGTTTTTCTTTCCATAACTTGAGGGAACTCAACTCATCTAAGATTCTAGATAAAGGGTCTTTATGACTAGTACCCTCGCCATTAACACTAGATGAATGATGACTCATGTTGGTTCCTAATTTGTGGTTCTTTCTTGTTGGAGGTTTGAAAAGAAAAGGTAAAAGAAACTATGGTTGAAACTAGCCAAATAAACACTAAAAGAGGTGTGAAAGATAAGGTAAAAAAACTAATTGGTAAAATGCAAGCTATCTAGGCGGTTTGACAATGGAAGGTAAAAGAAATAAGCTATGAAAGTAAGCAAGAAATGTAAACTAGGTGAATCCTAAGAGTGTTTGGATGACCACATTCAAGGTTCCCAACAAAACACTCACTATCCTAAGTAAAAATTGCCTAAAATTATTACACACAAATGGAAGTTTGGTAACCTATTGGAGGCTCCCAACACACTTCCAATGAAAGGCCTTTTTGTTACAAAAACTTGAAAGCAATGAAGGTAAGTAAATTGCAAATTACAAAATTACAAAACGGTCCTCAATTTTGGTGGTTGTTCTCTCTTTGGTGATTCACTCAATTTGGAGTGCTTCTTAGTCCAATAGCTCTTAAGGTGGTTGGCCCCTTACTTCTGGACTCAAATTCTTCAAGGGATGGCACCAATCCTCCTTTCAATTCCTATATGGCAACCCACAAACAAGGAAACAAAGAGACAAGCGATAACCAAAGACCAAAAAAAATAAAATGAAAGCTAAACCAATGGAGTTTTAACAAGACAATTTTTCAAGGATTATTCAACAATTAAAGCAATGAAAAGGACATAGAAGCAAGCTAGGACTCAAAGAGAAACTTAGAATGGCTCTAGAGTAGAGAAAAAAAACTGAAAAAAAAAGACTCAACAAAACTCTAGCTTCGGCACTTGTCTTCACACTAATTTTGAATTGAAATTTCCAATTATAGAATAAATTTTGAGCCAAAACAACAAGCACACTTCCCTTTCACTTTTTTTTCCTGGATACTGATTTTTCTGCAAACTTGTGTGATTTTTATTATTTTTTCCTTTTACCCAAATCACTTGGTTCTTTTTTTATAACTTTTTTCAAGATGTCTAGAAAATTCAGTAAAAATTTCAGCTTAAAATTCGAAGTAACCAATTCTCAGTAATTTTTACAAGTTTGTATGTCCAAGTTGCCAGCACCAGCGATTTTTTTTAAGCATGGTATATTGATTGCCTTGGGCTTACTTTCAACCTTCCTATGTATGTTGAACTCACTAGGATAGTTTACCACAGTCTTAGGAGTTCAATATTCACTTAGGATCAACATTTCAGCCAACAATTCAATCACCAAAACTCAAATTCACAATAGACACAATCATAAGGAAATCTAAAAGTTCAAGAAAAGGTTCACAATCAAAGACTCTCTAAGAATTTTGCATGAACATGTTAAGGACTAATTAACATGAAAGATTTGACTCAAATCAACTAATAGGCTAAAAGAATTTCATACACTCATGAACAAATGAGTTAGACAAAGAAACAAGAAAAATAAAATTCAGCACAACATAAGAAATCTTATGTGACAAGTTTCATGACTAGACATGACTTCTATGACAAAACTACAATAGGTGAACAAGTCACTCTAGATTTTTGAGGTTTTCTTCTACTTTAATATTTTTGTAAGAATTTTATGGTTTAGGTTTCAGCCACAAAAAATAACAAGACAAAACTCAAAGGAACCTAAACTCAACACAATTCATGGTTCAAGAACAAGAACAAGAAATTTGAACCATAGAAAATCAAATCTAGCTTCTATAGCAAGTTTAATTGGTGGAAACTCTAAAGAATCATGTTAACAACATTTAGCACAAGACATGTGAGGAGATACATGGAGAAAAAATGAAGAAACAACAATGGAAGAGAAGGTAAAGCAAAAAAAATAATGGAGGTTTAAGGAGCACCTACTTGAAGCTCTTGTGCTCTGATACCACTTGATGGAAGCTTGCTTGTGGAGCTTCTATGGAAGCTAGATCTTTGAGCTTCAATGAGGTCCTTCAATGGTAATTTTTCACCATAGAGATGCAGCGGAAGGCAAAGGAGAAGAGGAGAGGGGAGGCACCATCCACTAGGGAATAAGCCAAGGAAGAAGGAGCTTCACCACCAAGAATTGTCTTGGATAAGAAGCTTGAAGAGGATGCTTTAATGGAGGAAAAGAAAGAGAGAAGGGGGGAGCACGAAATTGAAGGAATAAAAGAGGGAGAGAAGTGGAACTTTGAAGTATGTCTCACAAGACTCTCATTCATCAAAGTTACAACAAGTGTTACACGTGCTTCTATTTATAGACTAGGTAGCTTCCTTGAGAAGCTTTCTTGAGAAAACTTCCTTGAGAAGCTTCTTTGAGAAAACTTCCTTGAGAAGCTAGAGCTTAGCTACACACACCCCTCTCATAACTAAGCTCACCTCCTTGAGAAGCTTCCTTAAGAAGATTCCTAAAGAAGCTAGAGCTTAGCTACACATACCTCTCTAATAGCTAAGCTCACCTCCTTGAGATGAGAAGCTAGAGCTTAGCTACACACCCCCTATAATAGCTAAGCTCACTCCCATGACAAAAAACATGAAAATAAAAAAAAAGTTCCTTATTACAAAGACAACTCAAAATGCCCCGAAATACAAGGCTAAAACCCTATACTACTAGAATGGCCAAAATACAAGGCCTTGACGAAGGAAAAACCTATTCTAATATTTACAAAGATAAGCGGGCTCATACTTAGCCCATGGGCTCGAAATCTACCCTAAGGCTCATGAGAACCCTAGGGCCTTTCCTTGGATCTCTAGCCCAATCTACTTGGAGTCTTCTAACCAATGCCCTTGCGGGGTAGGATTGCATCACTTCTTGAGGAAGATTGCTAAGCGCACCCCATTACTAAGTTCACCCCCCTTTTCGTACTTTACGGAAAAGTTATGGAAGCCTTATGGAAGTGTTTCGGATTTGATTTTCATCTTTTTTTTTATCTTCCCTTTCTCCAATGTTAAGTGAAATATGCTTACCCAAGGTTTTCGGAAATTTTATGGAAGCATTACGGAAGCCACGGAAGCCCTAGAAACCATTTTTCAACAACGTGGAGGAGCTTGCCACCCAGTTGCTTCCTCCTTAAGCAACCCAATTTCCAAAATGCTCAGGAAGGGCCAAGATTCGAATTGCTATTTACACCCCTATCCTGATAAGTTCACCCCCCATTTTTGTATTTTTGGCTGTTTTCTTTCCGAAATCTCACGAAATTTTACGGATTCTACCATGTTGAGTGTTAAGCCTTCCGAAGCGATCAACAATGGTCCTCAGATGAATTTAGATATATTTTTTTGTTCTTGTTTGCTTTTTGTTTTTTTGAGGAATTTTGCTACCTAAACATATCTATATTTTTGTGAGGTATTTTTGCTATATACATGCATATCTAAGGTATTTTCACTACCTAAACACACATACATATATTTTGTGAGGTATGACTACCTTCCGAGCTTGTGCTTGTTTTATTTAAATTCCTAGGATCATGAGCAACTAGGTGTGTCCTACTATGACTTGAGAAACAAAAGGTGATCAAATAACAAGCAGAAATTTAAAGGGTACTAGGTTGCCTCCTAGTAGCACTTCTTTAACGTCTTGATGGACGCTTGATGACTTGTCGGTCACGGACCTAGTACTTTGCTCACCTTTGGCTTTGGACTTGGTCGCCTGTTGGTCGGCCTCAAGTCGTAGGCAATGCTCTAGCCTTTGTAGATGAGCTGAGGGGCTCTGGAGGTGGTGGCGGTGCGACTATTACCCACTGCCGGTGTCTTGCCCTGCGCCTGCCTGGGGGGCGCAGTACTTCTTGATGAAAGTCCGGTTAATAAGGGGCCTGATGACCTTGTTGGGGGCACGGGCACTCCGTAGAACTGACAAAGGCCCATAATCAGAGCTGGAAACCCCAGGACCCTGTTGGACTTCTCCGGGTCAACTGGGGGTCTTGTGGGTGCGATCCTTGCAAACAATAGATGACAACAGAAATCACTTGAGCGATGTGCATACTTACCTATGTCATGACGGCACAGACCAACTGATACTTCTGTAGGGGGAGATCGGCATTGGGGTCACTGGGCAGAATGTTGCTAAGTAGCAACGTCATCCATATCTGTGTAAGAGTGGTCATGTTGGTGCGCATAATCCGCACTCGTCTCTTTGTAGCAGCACGGGTGAAATCTTGCCCCAGTATGCATAGTGGCTGCACAATAGCCTCCCTCTGGTTATGCTCGCACAGTTGGCCCTCCTCCAAGATCAGGGGGGTGACCAAGGGACTGATAAAGGGAGACTATTGGCCCCTCACCCGGGAGCGTAAGTCTCAGTTAAGCATTAAGGGCAGAGGACCTAAAGTCCTCTGAAGGCGCAAATGTGGAGCCCTCTAAAAGCGAGGACGTGCAGCCCTCTGAAGGCGAGGACATGTACTCCACTGAAGGCGAGGACATATAGTCCTCTGAAGGCAAGGACGTGCAGTTCTCTAAAGGCGAGGACATGTAGCCATTTGAAGGCGAGGATGCGAAGTCCTTTCAAGGTGAGGATTTGTAGCCTTCTAAAGGTGAGGGCATGTAGTCCTCTGAAGGCGAGGACGTGTAGTCCTCTGAAGGCGAGGACGTGTAGTCCTCTAAAAGCGAGGGCGTGTAGCCCTCTAAAGGCGAGGACGTGTAGTCTTCTGAAGGTGAGGACGTGTAGTCCTCTGAAGGCGAGGACATGTAGTCCTCTGAAGGCGAGGATGTGTAGTCCTCTGAAGGCGAGGACGTGTAGTCCTCTGAAGGTGAGGGCGTGCAGCCCTCTAATGGCGAGGACGTGTAGTCCTCTGATGGCGAGGGCGTGCAGCCCTCTGATGGCGAGGACGTGTAGTCCTCTGAAGGTGAGGATGTGTAGTCCTCTAAAGGTGAGGACATATAGTCCTATGAAGGTGAGGACGTGTAGTCCTCTAAAGGTGAGGACGTGTAGCCCTTTGAAGGCGAGGGCGTGCAGCCCTTTGAAGGCGAGGGCGTGCAGCCCTCTGAAGGCGAGGGCATGTAGCCCTTTGAAGGCGAGGACGTGTAGCCCTCTGAAGGCGAGGAGATGTAGTCCTCTAAGGCGAGGGTGTGTAGCCCTCTAAAGGCGAGGACTTGTAGTCCTTTAAAGGCAAGCACATGTAGTACTCTAAAGGTGAAGGCATGTAGTCCTCTAAAGGTGAGGACATGCAGCCCTCTGATGGCGAGGACATGTAGTCCTCTAAAGGTGAGGGCATGTAGTCCTCTAAAGGAAATAGGTTCTAGTACCCAAGGGTCCACCCCTATGAGAAAGCAAGAGATTGACTCATTGATAGTGCCTCTCATCCCTAACTTAAAAGTTGGGACATTAGATATTTGAAATCTATGTAGTTAACATGAATTTTAGGGATGCAGATGCATGCAACCTTTGTCTTGAAATGCGGTAAATGCGGACTTCGTATGCAACAATGCAATGTAGTGGAAAGTTTTACGATGTTCATGGCATTCTTTCCCTATTTTATGATTTTGATTTGATTTGATTTTTTTTGGAACACATAGATTGAATGTCCTTTTGAAAGAGGTGATAATTCATGCAACATTATCCTATCTTTTGCAAATCTCTATGGGAACTCCCTCAGAGTGTATGTTCTATTTGATTTAGTCACTTGACCATTTTGGAGTGATGACAATGGATCCATTTGACGTTTAATCAATCCATTGAAATCCCAGGGTTTGTCCCCCTTTTTTGTTTAAAAACATCGACGGGTGAGTACTTTTGATCTACCCCTAGGTTCGCTTGAGGCTCATGCACGATGCCCCTCATTGCCCCAGTGTAAGGCTTTGAGGTACCAATTGTTATCTTTTGTCATGACCTTGTAGCAGGGAACCTATTGGGTGAGAACTTCTAATTTGCCCCTAGGTTCGCTTGAGGTTTATGCATGGTGCCTTTCATTGCCCCAGTGTAGGGCTCTGAGGTATCCATCGTTGTTTTGTTTTCACAACCTTGTAGCAAGGAAGAATGAGAGAGGTGGTTTGATTCTCACAAAAAGAATTTTTCAAGGATGATAAATAGTTGAAGGATTTTTTCAGTTGATGGGTTAAGTCAAATGACTCATATTCTTGATAACTCACTTCTCTCTAAAAAAGACAAACTTTCTGGAATGATAAAATGAGATCACATGAACGCCTATATTTTACTTGAAAACACAATCAATCAAATGCTTTTTTCCTTTTCTTTTTGAACTTTTCTGCTTTACTCGGTTTTTACGGCATCCTCACCAAATGTGTAGCATGATTAATTTCTGATTGAACGGTCTTGGAAGTCCAAACTCAATAGCGCAAGTCGCTTGAGCAAACAAACCAATGGCTTGCACCCACATTCCAGTGGAAGCAAAGATGTAATTACGAGAGGATGAGGGACAAAGATGTCAAATTTATCCATTTTATTTAGCATTGTAACTGTGGTTTACAATAATGGCATAAACTTGAAAATCCTGATGAGTCATTAGAGACATCTAACAACAACTTTCAAAATTTCCCCATGTGTGGTGTCGCTTGTCAATGTTAGGATTCACAAGCGATTCTCCTCAAATTTCAGCCAGCCCGCATCAATGGAATGTCCTGGAACTCCTCCATGATATGCACATGTTGCGTTCGAGTCGTATCCTCGGAAAAATGGAGGTTGAGGAAACCTAGCAGGGGTTATGGCTACCATTGCATTATCAAGTAGATAAGGGAGCAAGTTAGCATAGGACACCAGAATTTGGGTGAATTCTACAGGCTTTTTGCTGCAAAATTCCTTCCTTGGTTGGTGTTTTGGTTCGTGCTAAAGGTGGTGTTTAGCATTGGTTGTGTGGTAGGTGGGTTTTGTGGTTGATTTGGGGATGACCTTTGTGGATGACTGGGTGGTGGGTAATGAGAAGAGTTGATATTGGCTGAGTAATGACATCATTGGGCTGCTGGGAAGTTTGGCCATGTAGGAATGACAGTCGCAGCATGGGTTTCTCCTTCATTCTCACCATCTTCATTTGCCCCAAATTTCTCATTCATCCAAGCAGGATGATTAAATTTGCCTCTTTTTAGACCCACTTCGATCCTTTCGTCAGTGAAAACTAAATCAATAAAGCTTGAAGGTGTGTAGCCCACCATCTTTTCATAGTAGAACACTGGTAATGTGTCTACTATCACAGTTATCATCTCCCTTTTCATCATTGGGGGTGCCACCTGGGCTGCCAGGTCTCTCCACCATTGGGTGTATTCTTTGCAAGATTCATGCCCCTTTTTGCACATGTTCTGTAGTTGCATCCTATCCAGAGCCATATCAGAATTATACTGATACTGCCTAACAAAGGCAACCATTAGGTCCTTCCAAAAATGGACTCGAGAAGGTTCCAAGTTAGTGTACCAGGTAACAACTACCCCAGTAAGACTTTCTTGGAAGAAATGTATCAGCAGTTCCTCATCTTTTGCGTATTCCCCCATCTTCTAACAATACATCTTTAGATGGTTCTTGGGGCAAGTAGTCCCCTTGTACTTGTCAAAGTCCGACACCTTGAACTTGGGAATGACCATGTTTGGGTACTAGGAACAACTCTTCTACGTTAGTAAAGGCATAATCTCTGCCTCCTTCAATGGCCTTGAGCCTTTCCTCTAGATGATCCAGCTTTCCCATTTCTGCCATAGCATGAGGGTTTTTTACCCGCTGCGGAATGCAAGAGGTGTGGTTGTGGGTGATACTGAGGGCCCTCCAAAGTGTTTTGTAGGGGTATACCACCAACTACTTGGCCTTCACTGGCATATCCGAGGCAAGGCTTGAAGTCGTCTAGATTATGGTGGGGCATTTCATGTGTCTCCCCAATGGGTCGAAAGACATGTGCATGATCAAATTGAGGTTGTTGGCTCTCAAAGAGTATAGGAGTGGAGTTATTGACATTCTCACTGGGAGTGTACGCCACATTGGGTGGTGTATAGTTACGAGGCAAGCCATATGGCGGGAAGGTGTGCTTGTTTTGAATTTGCGCATAATGGGGGTACTTTCCAAATCTTTGCCTACCATATCTGAGGTTGGATGATTCATTTGGTTGAGGCCAGATGGGGGCATCGGGTTCACCTTAGCAACAGCGCTGGTAGCGGCAATTGCAACCGCATTGGCTTCCATTATCTTCTTCATGCTCATCATGGCCTCCATCATTGTGGCCATTTTCTCTTTCATGGCCTCCATGTCGGCCTTCATCTACTCTTGCACCTCCTCTACTTCATCCATTACTCTAGCTCTAACATGGGTTCGGTAAGGGCGCCGTAATGCGTGTTCTTTCCTTTTGATAATAATGATTAAGTTCATTTTTTTTTCAAGGAAAGAATGAAATGAGCAATGCAACCAATGAAAAGCATGAATGTATGCGAATGATGCACAGTTGAAGTATTGCGAATTTTTACGTACGACATGGGGTTGAATCAATTTAGATTTTCAACATGGTCCATGACATCTTTGTCAAGGTGAAACTGGAAGTAACAAGGACATCAACAGTCCTAAATGTGTTTGGCAGTAGACGAAGCAGCGATGTAACTCGATCCATCTTTTGCCCCAATTTTTGCCTGGTGGTTACTTCCATACTTCAACTTGACTTGATGAACCTTTTCATAAAAGCATGAGCTTGGTTCAACTCCATAATCCAAGGAATGGCAATTCTGATCGCCAATACTTCAACAACATTTCATAGGAATGAAAGACTCGGGAATACGTATGTTATGCATGGAAAATGTAATTATGAAATTGAGATGCCCGAAGAAACATCCTTTCTTAGTTAGCCATGCATTAGGTACCATGTTCAATCATTTTTTTTAAGAGAAATAGGCTTATGATCCCAACATGGTTAGCTCATGGTACCTAACACATGCAACTAAGAATGCAATGTAAACTTTCATGCTTCCCTTTTTTTTGTTTTTGTTTTGCAGAGGAAAATACAAGGATCATGCATGAGTAAACATGAAAACAAATGGTATGCAAAAAGCATGTTAGATGCAGATGCATGGTGATGAAATGACTTATGCAAAATGCAATGCATGAAATGATAAGTGACAAATGTAGGAACGATACGTCCATTACAATTCCATGAAGAGATGCTTATGCGATGCATGATATGAATGCATTTATGGGTATGAGAGCCCGGAAAATTATCTCTTCTTACTTGCGCATTCGGGGGCACAGTGCCCCATGTGTGCAGTTAAGAAGGTGATATGGACCTTCCGGCTTCCCGTGACAAAAGACGAGACCAACATACAACGCATGCGTGACGACATGATGCAGATGCGCAAAAGCGCAATAGGGGGACGTACAAAGCATGGCAATATCCTCAAATAATCATACAACAAAGGAGTACATGACATTTAGGTTATATGCATGGCAGTGTTTAAAAGGCACGCAGCATGTTCACTTCGTGCCCCTATTTTAGGGAACTAAATGGGAGGAACTAAAAGGCTTTTAGTGGTAATTGCCAAGGTGGTCATATCTCTCTTGATGGTTTCTAGACATATCATCCCCTTCGAAAAAACATATTGCGACAGTAGGGACTACCAACAACAATATGTTATCAAAGAGAAAAACTCTAGATGAGGGTTCACTGTTATCAAGCAAGTCGGAGACCCTGCATGACCACAGATTCACCTCCACTCCTTATGTTTTCATCGACCCGGGTATAGGGCCTCTTTTCAACTCACTGTGTGTACAAATAGTGTTGGTGTTTGTGTGCATCAAATGAATAAATATTTATCTCATGCATACATTTCAAAAACACACTAAAAGCATCAAAGAGTTATATATAAGAACGTAAGAGAAATAAAAGGAAACCGACAAAAGAGGAAGTCATGATATTGCACGAGATTAGAAGGCCTAACTCTCTAAAAACAGTCCCCAGTGGAGTCGCCAATTGTCGCAACCTACCTTTCGGCGGGAGGGCGACGCGGGGCTCACGAGTGCGTCTTCCAAGAAAGGAAAATGCACAGAGTCGCCACCAACGTTTATTTGAGGAAAACATCGGCAAAACTGGAAAGGTGTGGTCTACGAACTTTAATCGTAAAAGGTTCAAGAGTTGTTTTTACGCACGGGGAAGGTAATAGCACCCCACGCGTCCGTCACAAAGGACGGCAGCCCTTTAATCAAGTGTGCAAATATGACTTCAAAATGTTTTATTTTCCCTTTTTTATGTCTTTTTGTGTTTTTATACTTTTTGTATTTTTTATCTTTTTGTGGTCGACAAGGGTGTTTCCCTCAATTGCAATGAGGAAATTAGACCTACGTAGTTCTTTTAGAATTGAACGTTGGTTAAGTTGTTATTATCTTTTTTTTTTGCAAGATATATTTTAACCGAACAAAAGTCATTTAAGGCGTTGGACCATTAAACGATCTTTTGATTTTTGGAAAGGAGAGAAAAGTTAAGGCGTTGGACCATTAACGATCTCTTGGTTTTGAAAGGAGAGAAACGTTAAGGCGTTGGACCATTAATGATTTCTTGGTTTTTGAAAGGAGAGAAACGTTAAGGCACTGGACCATTAACGATCTCTTGGGGTGGTCGACAAAAGCAGGGCTTTTGCTCCTACGTATCCTCAATTGCGATTTGGAACTCAGACCTACGTAGTTCTTGCAAAAGCGGTAAAGTTACATGTTGATTTTATGCTTTTGAACGGTCCATGTTAACCGATAAAAGCAAAGAAGACCGTTTAAGGCGTTGGACCTTAAAACAGTCTTTAGTGATTTTTGCGAAAAAAGCTTGATTTGTGAGTTGATTTTAGCCTTGGTTTCACTTTGATTATTAGTCAATTAATTCAAGGAAACTTTCAAAGAAAAACGTCCGATTGATTTTTCTTAATTATTTTACTATTATTTTTTTTCAAGATATTTTGATTATTTTATTATTATTTTGCTTTTTTTTTTGTTTAATCGAGGTTACAGCGTGAACAATCGATTAGATTTTATTTTAACAGCGATTAAAGGAGATTACAAATGATCGGTTGAAATTCATTTTATCATTTATTAGGTGAGAAAACGGCTTAAATAAACTGTAAAAAGCTCGTTAAAGCAGAAGAAAAGAAAACTGAAAGTAAGCGAAATTAAAGTGAAAGTACACAAAACAAGTAGGGACCACTAAGGGTGCATAGGATGAATTGAAAGATTCGATTTCAGAAACTTATCGGTTGAAGACTGAAGAACGATGAAGAACGAACGAAGAACGGTGAAGAACGATGAAGAATTTTCACAAAATCGCTTACAGAAGCGTTACGGAAACAGTTCGACTCGATTTTTCTTCACGAAAACGTGTTTTTTTGCCCAAAATAGCCGAAATGCATAGCTTAGGGGTCATGAATATTTTTGAAACAGCCCCCCTCCCCTATTTATAGGGAAAAAGAGAGGTGTGTGCCGCCCAGAGGCTTCTTGAGGAAGATTTCTAAGCGCACCCCAATTACTAAGTTCACCCCCCTTTTCGTACTTTATGGAAATGTTACGGAAGCCTTATGGAAGTGTTTCGGATTTGATTTTCATTTTTTTTATCTTCCCTTTCACCAATGTTAAGTGAAATATGCTTACCCAAGGTTTTCAGAAATTTTACGGAAGCGACGGAAACAATTTTTCAACAACGTGGAGGAGCTTGCCACCCAGTTGCTTCTGCCTTAAGCAACTCAATTTCCAAAATATTCCGGAAGGTCCTAGATTCGAATTGCTATTTACACCCTTATCTTGATAAGTTCACCCCCCATTTTTGTGTTTTTCGCCGTTTTCTTTCCGAAATCTCATGAAACTTTACAAATTCCACCGTGTTGAGTGTTAAGCCTTCCGAAGCGATCAACAATGGTCCTCGGATGAAATTAGAGTGTAACAGTTTATTTACACACACCCCAATTTGCTAAATACACTTCCATTTTTGTGTTTTTAACCGGTTTCCTCTCGAAACATCTCGGAACTTTACAAATTCCACAATGATGGGTATTAAACATTTTGAGGTGGTCAAGCGAAAGTCGCATGCCAACAAACAATGGTCCCCGGACGAAATTAGGGTATGACAATATCATATCCCTTCCAAGTGGGGACATTGAGATTTGGCCCAACAGCTAACAATCTTAATGCTTTAGAAGCACTGCTATCAGCGAAGATAGTTTTTCTAAACCAGTTAATGAAAGTTCTATTGTGCTCTTGCATCACCCTTATCATGTTCATCTTTGGGTGAGTAGCTATCACATTTTGTTTGTAAGCATCTATGTACGGGATAACCTATGATGTGTTGTTTAATACATATAGATGCACTTGTGAGACCTCTTCACGATCCATGGTTACAAAATTGAATCCTCATGTTCCCCTACCTTCCCGTGTGCAGTCATGACGACTTTGAGGAAGGCCGACAGGTGTACCAGTTTCTATATACTCAAAACAAAACTCAATAGCTTCTTCAGCGATGTACCTTTCAACAATGCTTGCTTCGGGTTGGTATTGATTCTTCGTATAACCTTTCAAGACCTTTATGTAGCACTCAAATGGATACATCAACCATAGAAAGATGGGCCCACACAACCGTATCTCCCGTACAAGATGAATAAGTAAATAATTCATAATGTCAAAAAATGATGGTGGAAAATACATCTCCAATTGACAAATGATAATGGAAGCCTCATTTTCCAAATCATCCAACAGTTGATCAATGACTTTGCTGCAAATTGCATTGAAGAAAAAACACAACCGAGTTATGGTAACCCTAACTTTGTCAGGCAATATACCGTGAACGGCTACAGGCAACAATTGTAGCATTAACACGTGACAATCATGAGACTTCAACCCAACCAATTTCAGATCATTGACAGATACAAGGCTCTTGATATTTGAAAAGTATCCTTGTGTGGACTTTAATGGTTTTTAGACAATGACAAAAATTTTTTTTCTTTGTCGTTGACATTGTGTGACATGCTGGGGGCAAATACGTTTGATGACCTTGTGATACTGGATGCAACTGCTTTCGTACGAAATTTCAAACCATCTTTTGTCTTGCCTTTAATGTTAAGAATGGTGTCAATTAAACTATCACACACATTTTTATTGGCATGCATTACATCTAGACAATGTCGTACATGTAGATCGCACTAGTAAGGAAGATCAAAGAATATTGAACTTTTTTTCCAAATGTTTTTGTCGGACCCATCCTTTTTTTGTGTCTTCCTAAAGATAGTTATGATGTCCTTGACCCGATTAAAAACTTCGTGTCCAGCTAAAGGTTTCGGTGCACTGTCAATCTCTAATGTTCCATTAAATGCTTTCTTTAGTCGCTGATACGGGTGATAAGGTTTTAGAAATCTTCGATGCCTTGTATATACTTTCTTCTTTCCATGCTTTAGTTGTATGTAATTTGTGTATTTCTCACATATATGACATGCATGGTGTCCTTGCACATAATCTGAAGCTCTGTTGAAGATTCCCATCATACACATCAACCCCTTGTACCACACAATTTTGTCAAGTCTTCAATCAAGGGAGCCAGATAGACATCAATATCATTTCCTAGCTGTCCTGGACCGACTTTCATCATACATAGCATAATGTTTTTTGGCTTGATGCACAACCAAGGAGGAAGGTTGTAAATCATCAGCAAAGCAGGCCATGAACTATGGCTGGTGCTCAAGTTACCAAAAGGATTAATTCCGTCAGAAGCAAGGCCAACCCTTAGGTTTCTTGGATCCTGTCCAAAATTCGGATACAACTGATCAATTGTCTTATATTGGGGAGAATCAATGGGATGACGAAGCAATCCATCATTTTTTTCAGCCATTTGCATGCCATGTTAGGTTTTTTGCATCATCTACATTAGCAAACAATCGTTTAAACCTTGGTATTATTGGAAGATACCAGCACCCCTTTGCTAGACGATCATCGTTTGTGGCTAAATCATCACTGCATTCGTCATACTTCACTTTGTATCGTGATACCCCACATGAAGGACAGTTGCGCATTTCGGAAAACTGATTTTTGTACAAAATACAATCATTAGGGCATGAATGTATTTTCTGGTATTCCATACTTTCGCAACCTACCCTTCGGCGGGAGGGCGACGCGAGACTCACGGGTGCGTCTTCCAAGGAAGGAAAATACGCGGAGTCGCCACCAACATTTATTCGAGGAAAACGTCGGAAAAACCGGAAAAGGCGTGGTCTACGAACTTTAAGTGAAATGTTCGGGAGTTGTATTTACGCACGGGGAAGGTATTAGCACCCCACGTGTCCGTCACAAGGGACGATAGCCTTTAATCAAGTGTGCAAACATGACTTCAATTTGTTCCCTTTTACGTCTTTATGTTTTTTTGTACCTTTTATATTTTTTATCTTTTTGTGGTCGACAAGGGTGTTTTCCTTGCTCCTACGTATCCTCAATGAGGAACTCAGACCTACGTAGTTCTTTGAGAACCAAACGTTGGTTAAATTGTTTTTATCCTTTTTTACAAAATATGTTTTGATTGAAAGGTCATTTAAGGCGTTGAACCATTAAACAATCTTTCGGTTCTTTTTGAAAGGAGAGAAAACATTAAGGCATTGGACCATTAATGATCTCTTATTATTTTTGAAAGAGGTAATAAAGCTACATGTAGATTTTAGGCCTTTTAGAAATCTACATTTAACCAATAAAAGCAGAAAAGACCGTTTCAAGGCGTTGGACCTTTAAAAATGGCTTTTTCAGGTGATGACAAAAGTTTGATTTATGAATTGATTTTAGCCTTAGTTTCACTTTGGTTATTAGTCAATTCGATTAAGAAAGAAAAAATCCCAAAGAAAAACGTCTGATTGATTTTTTTGATTATATTATTATTTTGCCTCTTTTTTGGTTTTAAATGTGGTTATGGCATGATCGAACGGTCGGATTTCATTTTAATAGAAATTAAAAGATGCTACAATTCAAATGATCGGTGGAATTTTTTTTTTTGATTAGGCGAGAAAATGACTTAAATAAATTACTAAAGCACGTCAAAAGGGGTACGAAAAGTAAATGAAATAAAAATAAAAGCACGCAAAACAAATGAGGACCACTACGGGTACATATAATTAATTGAAAAGTTTGATTTCGGGAACTTACCGGTCGAAGACCGAAGAACGAACGAAGAACGGTGGAAAATCTTCGCGAAATCACCCACGGAAACGTCTCGGAAGCGTTACGGAAGTGCCTCGGCTTGGATTTTCTTCACGGAAACAATTTTCTCACTAATTTTAAGTGATTCTCAGATACCAGGAGGGTTGAACATTTTTGTTCTTCCCTCCTTCCCCTATTTATAGGAAAATGAGGGAGGAGTTTGCCACCCAGCTCGCCCAAGCGAGCTAGGTTGCTTCCTCCAGAAGGCACGGCCTTCTGGAGAACTTCCTGGATGGCCCAAGTGGGCCTGGTTGCTATTTGCACCCCCTGTTTACTAAATACCCCCCTGCCTTTTTTTGCTGATTCTTTTTCTGTAACGTTACGAAACTTTACGAATTTCGTAACGATACTTGGTTTCTTTTCGTAATGTTACGGAACCTTGCGAATTATGTAATCATCCCTTTTTTGACTTCTGGAATGTCACGAAACTTCACGAATTGTGCAACAATGCTTTCTTTTGACTTCCAGCATGTCACGAAACTTCACGGATTGTGCAACAATGCTTTCTTTTGACTTCCAGCATGTCACAGAACTTCACGAATTGCCTAACGATGGGTGCCAAGTACCTCGAAGTGGTCAAACGAGGGTTGAATCCCAACAAAAAGATGGTCCCCGAATGAAATTAAGGTATGACACATACCCACAAGACATAATATCTTCTTTGCCTCGTAATGATTCTTGGGTAAGGTGTTATCTTCAGGAAGCATATTCTTTAATAACAGAAGCAATTCAATGAAGCTGTTGTCACTCCACCGAAATCTTGCCTTCAAGTTCACTAAAGCTAACACCCCCGATAATCGCGTGAAGGTTGTGCATCCTAAATACAATGGCTTCTTAGAATCAGTTTCTAATTTTTCATAATAAGGTGCATGAGCTTGGCAAAAACCCTTTTGGCCAAGATCGCATATCATGTCTTCTATACGATCTCCAATTTGTACATCAACTGCCTCAATCGGAGGGACTATTGACATCTATGGTAATTCACCATGCCATATCCAGTTTGTATAAGTAGGACTAATACCCTCGCATATAAGATGTGATCTAATGTCATTCAATGACTTTCGTCTCTTATTCAGACATTTAACACATGGACAAAAATATTTTCCACCTATTTCTGGTGCATTTTGTTGTGCAAATTGCAAGAAATTTCAACCCCCTTCTTATACTCGTGAGTTATGCATGCTGCTTTCATCCAACTTCGATCCATGTTTCGTGTACTGTGATACCGGGTACATTATCCCATATGCATGAAAATCTCACTTTTTTCATAAAAAGGTGTGGCCTTATCCCATTCGGGAAGACATTTTTTTACATACATACAAGTTAAGTAGGTTATGTTAAATTTCATGGAATTTCGGTAGCATCTTGCATTGGTCTCCAAGTACACGAGATGAAAGCGGTGACATGAATTCCCCACGATCAACTATGCACCTGGAGAACAAAGCAATATGCACTAAACCCAAATTTATTCAAAATTAACACAATTAATCCAAACTGTCCATATTAATCGTTGTATTCAATCTCAAATGGGGAACTATGGTCGCTCAAAATGCAGAAAATTTTAATATTAAACAATACTCATATATCAACAACAAATGTAATAATGACATAAGTGTCAAAATGACATACATACCATGAAAGATGCTGATGTAGCTCCATGTAGAGCTTGTATGATGTAAGCTCCATTGGAGCTTGTAGGCCTAGGATCTTCTTCATCAATGGATTCCTTTGCTTCTTGGAAGATGAATAGCAGCGGAATGGAGAAGGAAGAGAGAGAGGAGACGTCACTTCAAGGAGAAGATGAGTCTAGAAGAAGCTCACCACCATAGAAGGCCATGGATAAGAGCTTGAAGGAAGAGGAGATGAATGAAGGGAGAGGGAAAGAAGAGCACGAAATTTTGTGCTCTAAAAGAGCTTTGAAATCTGAAGTTTAATTTTCAAATCATCAAAGTTGAAAAAAATGCACACACATGACCTCTATTTATAGCCTAAGTGTCACACAAAATTGGAGGGAAATTTGAATTTCAATTCAAATTTCACTTGAATTTGAAATTGAATTTGTGGAGCCAAACTTTGGAGCCAAAATTTCACTAATTATGATTATTGAATTTTAGTTATGGTTCAGCCCACTAATCCAAGATCAATTCCAAGATTCTCCACTAAGTGTGCTTAGGTGTCATGAGACATGTAAAGCATGAAGGACATGCACAAAGTGTGACTATATGATGTGGCAATGGGGTGTAGTAAGCAAATGTTCACCTCCCCCTCTAAAATTTAATTGGATTGGGCTTCTACCAATTCAATTAAATTTATTTCCAGCAACACACATCAAATATTCACCTAGTGCATGTGAAATTACAAAACTACCCCTAATACAAAAACTAGTCTAGGTGCCCTAAAATACAAGGGCTGAAAAATCCTATATTTCTAGGGTATCCTACCTACATTATAGAGCCCTAAATACAAGGATCAAATATAAAGAAACCTTAATCTAATAGGTACAAAGATAAATGGGCTCATACTTAGCCCATGGGCCCGAAATCTACCCTCTTGCATCTTTGGCCAAATCTTCTTAGAGTCTTCTATCCAATGCCCTTGGGGGGTAGCATTGCATCATTCCCTCCCCCTTGAAAAGGATTTGACCTCAAATCCAGAGGTTCTTGAAACTCATGGATTTTTTCCTCCACACCTGTAAAAAGAATAAAAACGTAGATATTAGTGATGTTGGGTATGTTAGAGTACGATAAGGACTGAAAGCCCCTTTCTTGGCCATCTTCCCATGAGAGAATATAGTTCCTCACCAACTCAATGAGTGGTGCTACAAGTATAGAAAAATATGGGACAAACCTTTTGTAAAAGTTTGTTAAGATATTGAAGCCCCAAATTTTCCTTATACTTGGTGGAGTAGGCCACTCAAGAATGACCTTTATTCTCTTAGGGTCCATGGGAAGCCCTTCATCACTATTTAAAAAGTTAAGGAAAGTAATGGAATAAAATATACCTTTTTTTTTATTTTCATGTTGATTATTCCTACAAAAAATCACGACAAACCTAAGGAGTCCCACATGAGCACCTAGGTTTGCATTGAAACAAAAAATAAGAACAAACTTGCCTAATGAGTCCCTATGTACACAAATCATGAAGATGCTGGGTGCATGAGTGATTTTACAAAAGAGTGTTGCACCACTCAACAAATTCATCATACCACCTATCATAGGGATTTGGTGTCTAATAATACCTATTTTAGGCACCAACAAAGCACAAGGATTTAAGCTCTTGCGAACCAAACCCTCATCCAACAACTCCTTTACTTGAGGAATAACCTCAAGCTCAAGAGGTATGGCGGTGCTAAGAGATGTTTCCCTTGATAGGAGAAGGTAGAAAGATTGTTTAAGAAGGAGTGCCCTTTTAATATCACCTTTTGTTGCAAAATGATTTTCCTTCTTAACAATCTTCTTGGAGGAATCCTTTTCCTCATTTTCCTTCCCCTTGGCCTTTGAAGACAAGGCCTTACTATCCTTCTTTTTCTTTTGTTTTTCTAGTTTTTCCTCTTCATCCCTCTTATCTTTCATAGTTAGTTGGTCTTTGGCCACCTGTGAAGGTGTTTGAGGATGAAACACAAATTTAGTGCCAAGATGGGTGAGGGTAATTTCATTAGCTAGGCCATTGTAAATGATCTTCCTATCAAATTGCCATGGCCGTCCTAAAAGAATATGTCCTGCCTCCATGGGAACTATATCACAATTAACTTCATCCTTATATGTCCCAATGGAGAAAGGCACCTTCACTTGTTGGTTAACTATCATTTCCCCTTGCTTATTGAGCCATTGAAGTTTATAAGGTTTTGGGTAAGGAATGATAGTGAGGTTCAACTTGGAAACTAATCTTGTGATACAACAATTGCAACAAGATCCACTATCCACAATGAGAGAACAAGTTTTATCTAAAATTTTGCATCTTGTATGAAAGATGTTCTCTCTTTGGGATTGAGATAGATCACAAGATTGACCTCCAAGGAGCCCTCTAACCATTAAGAGGTCACCTTCTTCATGGGGGTAGACATCCTCACTAGACTCTTAACCCCTTACTTCATCTTCACTTCCACTAAAGGAAGGGCAAGAAGTAGTCTCCTCTTGACTACTATAAATGTCTTGACCCCTCATGATCATGGTTTTCTTTGTGGGGCATTGAGAGGCAATGTGACCTCTCCCAAGACATTTGAAGCATTTAATGTTGCTAGTCCTTTCTTGGGAACTAGTCTTAGGGGTGTATTTCTCTATGGTCTTACCCTTATCTTCCTTGGGTTTTGAAGGTGCAGCCCCTAAAATTCCATGGGCTTGGTCCTTCCTTGGATAAGAGTGAGAGCAATAAGATTTTGAAGAAGGCTTTCTTTTAAGTTGTTGCTCCACTCTTATACAAAGTTGGACTAGCTCATCTGGGTCCCTATATGGAAGAAGTTCAACTTTGTCCCTCACTTTCATATTAAGCCCACTAAGGAACCTAGCTATGCTTGTTCTTTCCTCCTCCCTAAGTCCAGCTCTTAAAAGGAGTAGTTCCATTTGTTGCCTATATTCTTCAACACTCATACTCCTTTGTCTAAGCCTTTGGAGCTTGTCCATAAGCTCCCTTTCATAGTAGGAGGGAATGTGCCTCTTCCTAAGGGCACTCTTAAGATCATTCCAATACTCTACTGGAAGATCCCCATGAATCCTTCGTTCCCTAACAAGGGACGTCCACCAATAGAGGGCATACCCTTGAAAGCTAAGGGTAACCAATGGAACTTTTCTCTCTTCGCTAATATGATGGCAAGCAAAGAGTTGTTCAACTTTCATTTCCCAATCTAAGTAGGACTCAACATTATCTTTTCCATGGAAATATGGGAGGCTAATGTTAACCTCTTGAGGCCTTCTATCCTTTTCTCTTCTTTGGGAGTGATGTTTAGTATGTGAACTATGACGCCCTCTATAATAGTCGCTAAGTTCTTCACTTAAACTCTTGCAAGAGTCATGACCACTATAGGAGGCATGTTTTTCTCTTTTCATTTCTTTCATTATTTTTCTTCTTTCTTCCTCTCTTATTTTCTCTCTTTCATCTTGACTTATTTCTTCCACTCTTTTTTTACCTTTTTCTTTTCTCTCTTGTTTTTCTTTCCACAACTTAAGGGATCTCAACTCATCTAATATCTTATACAAGGGGTCCTTAGGAGTAGAACCCTCACCATTAACACTAGATGAAGAATGAAGACTCATGTTGGTTCCTAAGTTATGGTTCTTTCTTGTTGGGGGTTTGAAAACAAAAGGTAAAAGAAACTATGGTTGAAACTAGCCAAAATAAACACTAAAAGAGGTGTGAAAGATAAGGTAAAAACTAATTGGTAAAAGGAAAGCTATATAGGCAGTTTGACAATGGAGGGTAAAGGAAATAAGCTATGAAAGTAAGCAAGAAATTAAAGTGCAAGAAATGCAAACTAGGTGGATCCTAAGAGTGTTTGGATTACCTCATTTAAGGTTCCCAACAAAACACTCACTATCCTAAGGGAAAATTGCCTAAAATTATTACACACAAATGGAAGTAGGGTGACCTAGCGGAGGCTCCCAACTTACTTCCAATGAAAGGCCTTTTTGTTACAAAATTTGAAAGCAAAGCAAATTGCCAATTACAAAATTACAAAGAAAAAAGTCTTCAATTGTGGTGGATATTCTATCTTTAGTGTTTCACTCAATTTGGAGTGCTTCTTAGTCTAATAGCTCTTAAGGTGGTTGGCCCCTTGTTTCTTGACTCAAATTCTTCAAAATATGGCACCAATCCTCCTCTCCAATTCCCTATATGGCAACTCACAAGCAAGGAAACAAAGAGACAAGCAATAACCAAAGACCAAAAAAAAATGAAATGAAAGCTAAACCAATAGAGTTTTAACAAGACAAATTTTCAAGGATTATTCAACAATTAAAGCAATGAAAAGCACAAAAAAGCAAGATAGGACTCAAAGAGAAACCTAGAATGGCTCCAAAGTAGAGAAGAAAAACTAAAAAAAAAAGACTCAAGAAACCTCTAGTTTTGGCACTTGTTTTCACAATAATTTTCAATTGAAATTTCAGAACTAGGATTGGTATAAAATAGGCACCAATTATAGAAGAAATTTTGAGCCAAAACAACAAGCACACTTCCCTTTCACTTTTTTTTCCTGGACACTGATTTTTCTGCCAACTTGTGTGATTTTTCTTATTTTTTACTTTAATACAAATCGCTTGGTTCTTTTTTTATAATTTTGGTCCAGATGTCTAGAAAATTCAGTAAAAATTTCAGCTCAAAAAACGTAGTGACCAATTCCCAGTAATTTATACAATTTTGTGTGTTCAAGCTGCTAGCACCAGCGATTTCAACCTAGAAATCAAGAGTAGTGTTTATGTTGCTTAAGGCTTGGATAGTTTCAATTTGTGTTTGCTTATGCTCAATTATCTTGAATAACACAATTCAAGAGAGCTTAAGACTTATTTGATTCTCAAATCCAGCCACAACTCAGCACCACAACTAAACTTCATCATAGGCATCATGTAGGAATCTTAGAAAACAAAAAAAGAGTTCAACAACAAGACTACTTCTAGGAATTGATTTAGAACATGTTATGAACTAAATAACATGCATGAATTAGACTCAAAATTCAAAAGATAGGCTAAGAATGACTAGAATACTTGAACAAATGTATCAAGAATTCAATCAACAAAATAAAAATTCAACACAAACTTAGAACATAATGTGACAATTACTATGACTAAACATGACTCTAAGACAACATGGATTAAGTGATTTACACTTAGATTTTTGTGTTTTTTTTTTCAATCAATATTTTGGAAGAAAATTTAGATCTAAGGTTCAGAAAAAGAATATTATGAATGAAAAATGATAGAACCTAAAATCAACACAAAAACATGATTCTAGAGTAGATCTACAAAATTTGAACCATAGAAATCCAAGAACAAGTGTAGATCTAAGATTTAATCGGTTTATTTTTTTGAATCTACTCTAAACAGCACCAAGCCACAAGACAATGGAGGATATACATGGAGAATAAGATGAAGAACAAGGAATTAAAGAGAATTGACTGAACAAAAAGATAGAGGAAGCAAAAGAACATCACCTAGATGAAGATGCTCTGATACCACATGATGTAAGCTCCATTGGAGCTTGTAGGCCTAGGATCTTCTTCATCAATGGATTCCTTTGCTTCTTGGAAGATGAATGGAAGCGGAATGGAGAAGGAAGAGAGAGAGGAGACGCCACTTCAAGGAGAAGATGAGTCTAGAAGAAGCTCACCACCATAGAAGGCCATGGATAAGAGCTTGGAGGAAGAAAGAGATGAATAAAGGGAGAGTTTGAAATCTGAAGTTTAATTTTCAAATAATCAAAGTTGAAAAAAATGCACACTCATGACCTCTATTTATAGCCTAAGTGTCACACAAAATTGGAGGGAAATTTGAATTTTAATTCAAATTTCACTTGAATTTGAAATTGAATTTGTGGAGCCAAAATTTGGTGCCAAAATGTCACTAATTATGATTAGTGAATTTTAGTTATGGTTCAGCCCATTAATCCAAGATCAATTCCAAGATTCTCCACTAAGTGTGCTTAGGTGTCATGAGGCATGTAAAGCATGAATAACATGCACAAAGTATGACTATATGATGTGGCAATGGGGTGTAGTAAGCAAATGCTCACCTCTCCCTCTAAAATTTAATTGGATTGGGCTTCTACCAATTCAATTAAATTTATTTCCAACCACACACATCAAATATTCACCTAGTGCATGTGAAATTACAAAACTACCCCTGATACAAAAACTAGTCTAGGTGCCCTAAAATACAAGGGCTAAAAAATCCTATATTTCTAGGGTACCCTACCTACATTATGGAGCCCTAAATACAAAGATCAAATATAAAGAAACCTTAATCTAATATGTACAAAGATAAGTGGGCTCATACTTAGCCCATGGGCCCGAAATCTACCCTCTTGCATCTTTGGTCCAATCGTCTTAGAGTCTTCTATCCAATGCCCTTGGGGAGTAGGATTGCATCATTGTAGGCCTTGGATCTTCTTCATCAATGGAGTCCTTTGCTTATTGAAGATCAATGGCAGCAGAATGGAGAAGGAGTAAAGGTGATTGGAGACACCACTTCAAGGAGAAGATGAGTCTAGAATAAGCTCACTACCATAGGAAGTCATGGATAAGAGCTTGGAGGTAGGAGAAGATGAGTGGAGGGAGAGGGAGAGAGGGGGGAACAAAATTTATGCCTCAAGTGAGGTCTGAACATTGAAGTATAGTTTCTCAAATGATCAAAGTTAAAAAATGCACACACAAGGCCTCTATCTATAGCCTAAGTGTCACACAAAATTGGAGGGAAATTTGAATTTCTATTCAGATTTCACTTGAATTTGAATTTGTGGAACCAAACTTGGAGCCAGAATTTAATTAATTATGACTAAATTTCAGCTATGGTTCAGCGCACTAATCTAAGATCAAGTCCAAGATTTTCCACTAAATGTGCTTAGGTGTCATGAGGCATGTAAAACATGAAGGACATGTACAAAGTGTGACTATATGATGTGCAATAAGGTGCAGCAAGCAAATGTTCACCTCCCCCTTAGGCTGGTGTCGCAACGTGCCCTTCACGGGCGAGCGAGGGCGAGGCTCATGGGTGCGCTTCCCAAAGGAGGAAAGATGCGCGGAGTCGCCACCAACGTTTATTTGTGGAAAACGTCAGGAAAACCGAAGGAAACCGGTCAAAAATGAAAATTCTAAGTTCGGGTGCGCTAGGCAATAACATTCATGGGGCTCCGCAAAAGGAGAGAATGGAGGATTGCCTTGAGGGTCTGCACTTAGGCAATCATGGAACACAACTCCAAACTCGAAAGTGGAGGACACATGAACAGCGCTAGGCAATAACATTCATGGGGCTCCGAAAAAGGGTGAGAATGGAGGATTGCCTTGAGGGTCCTCACTTAGGCAATCATGAAACTCAGCTCCAAACTCGAAAATAGAGAACACATGAATAGCCCTAAGCAATAACATTCATGTAGCTCCGAAAACGGGTGAGAATGGAGGATTTCCTTGAGGGTCCTCACTTAGGCAATCATGAAACTCAGCTCCAAACTTGAAAATAGAGAACACATGAACATCCCTAAGCAATAACATTCATGTGGCTCCGAAAAAGGGTGAGAATGGAGGATTGCCTTGAGGGTCCTCACTTAGGCAATCATGAAACTCAGCTCCAAACTCGAAAATGGAGAACACATGAACAACCCTAAGCAATAACATACATGTGGCTCCGAAAAAGGGTGTTGGCAGGACCGAACGGTCCACCGGGTTTTTCCACCTAAAAGGATAACATGCTTTTTGCAAAGAAAAATAAATCATTCGCGAGAGCACCACATCTTAGAGAAACAATATACTTGTGCCAAGGGTAATCTTCCTTGCAACCGAGAACGAAGGGTAGGATGTCAACTTCTAGCTTTCAAATGAACACGCAGGGGAAACATCGGGCTAAGCTGAACATAAATCACTCATAGTGTATAAAACTCACAAGGCAAGTGTATTGTCCTATTCCCAAATCATAACTGCACCATGACTCTATTTTGCACGCAACTTCCTATCGAATCATAGATCAAACGTTCGATCACGGACCAATAGGATTTTCTTGAGGTTAGCGTTTTTGGAGAGGAAGCTGGGTGTTTCGGTCTTTTCCTCTTTGTTCATGTGGGGTGGAATATTGCCAGTCAAAAATGATTTTGAGTGGCAATCTGGCTTTGAAGAATTTCTGTCTTCTTTCTTTCATTGATCGAGAATTGCTTCTTTTCCCTTTTCACTTCTTTTCGACCTTTGATCGGGAATCCTTCTTTCCTTTCTTTTGTTCTTTTCTTTATTTTTATTTTTTTTCTTTTCTTTCTTTCCATTTCTTCCTTTTCTTTATTTTCACTTTTCCTTCCCCATCCCTTTCTTTGGGCAATCGGGTTTTAGCATTCTATTCAGTCTCCTTTGAGGAGATTCCGCTGTCCTTTGCTTCGGGGGAAAGAAGGAGGATTCTTTTGATAGGCCAAGGTTCAAAAAAGTCCAAGGTTGTGTTTCAATGGGGTCTTTTATCGTGGGAACCCAATCTTGATATCTGGGGCAAAACAAATTTGGGTGTCAAGGGGTCGCTTTGGCCCGAACTTCCGTATTATTCCATAAGGCACGCGTGACAATGATGATTTGAAAATAACGTGCAAAATTAGTCATGGCTACAGCCAGGGGGGCACTCAAGCATCCCGTTTATGGCATTGTGATTCTACGGTTGGGAATTTACACAAACAGACCCAACGTTTCCCAATTATGTTCTTTTATCAGTTCAATGAATTCATCCATTCTTATCTCGGTTCATTCCGGAAAATAAACTCTTAGCATCAGCCCCTTGTTTCCAGAAGACGCGTTTGCTCTTTACGAATGATTTATACTTCTTAACTATAACATGTCGACCTTCGCGGTCTTTCTTTCTTTTTACTTTTTTTTTGTTTTATCTTTATATACGTTCACTAAAACTATACACCTGTGATCCTTTATGAGGAAAACCTTTCTTTGTACATCTATATTTTTATACATGACAAACTTTTTCTGTATACATATTGGAACTCTCTCTCTTTACGTCACACGGTCAAACCCTATTTACATTCAAAGATCTTTTTCATTTTTCTCCAACGCACACCTATGGTTTATACAAAAGTTTCTTTATATACACTCGTTACTCACACACACAAAGATTTCTTCTCACACATTATTTACACAAGCAAAAATCCTTCTATGCACATTTCCCTTTTTCTTTATATACGCAGACATTTTATTCACAACACTTCTCTTTTTTATCATGATTTTGGTTCATTTTATTTTTAGGACGACGTTCCTAAATAAAAAATTCTACGCGATTCCGGAATTTCAACAAACACTATTGACAACAATGAAACAAGTACTGACGTAACAACTCAAACGATATGTATGTAAAAAACAAAAGTCAATCAACATGAAACAAACGTTAGTCCCTCAGTTAAACAAAAGATAGCATACAAATGATAAATGATGGAACATACGAATTTGGGGATCCCATGGTCATGTGGCTCCGCATGCCCCGGACTCTTGGGTCACGATAACAAAAAGTGGGGTGGTCGACAAAAGCAGGGCTTTTGCTCCTACGTATCCTCAATTTGTGATGAGGAACTCAGACCTACGTAGTTCTTGACAACTGTGAGACTAAAAATAGTCTCGGTGTTTTCTTCACCAAAATGTGAACATGCTTTAGTAAAGAGACAAAACTTCCAACTGATCAGAGCAACATATGCTTTTTGGGTGAAAAACAATGTGTCTATCGGGGAAGGAGAGTGTGCTGATGAAATTTTCTCATAACCGTAAATGAGATTTTGGATGTTAGCATTTCATTTCTAAATGACCATTTAGAGGAAGCACTGGGTCCAACAAAAATAGAAGAAAATCACTCAAAGTGTATCAATCTCACACAGGTAAGTGTTTTATCCTAATTCCGAACCATAGATATGTCATGACTTGATTTTGCAAATCAATTCCTATCAAATCAAAGATTACATGCGCGATCATGGGTCAATAGGACTTTTTCTTGGGAATGGTTTGTTTTTTTCTTGGTGGGAAATTTGGCTTTGAGTGTTTCTGCCTTTTCCTTTTCTGTGTTTGTTTAGTGCGTGGCGAGAAAGTCGCTAGCGCACAGGATTTTGGTTGGCAATCAAAGGGAGAGGACCACTTTAGGTCGTGGTTTCCTTTTTCTTGGTTACATGGTGACAATTCTTTATTGTTCAGATATTGTCTGGTCCGAAGACCTTTCTGCATATTTCTTTTGTTTTCTTCCGATCCTTGATCGAAAATTTTCCTTTCTTTTTTGCTTTCTCCCACTCTTTCATTGGGAATTTTCTTTCTGTTTTGTGTCTTCTCCCTTTCTTGGATTGGGAATTCTCTCTTCTTTTTTTTTTCTTTTTGTGTCTTCTCCCTTTCTTGGATTGGGAATTTTCCTTCTCTTTGTGTTTTCTTCCGAGGGCAAGGATTGACATTCTCACCCTGGGTCAAGGTTTATGGTAAGTTGGGATTTTGGCTCAAGGCTTATAGAATGGCTGGTCATGATATATGTCAGGGTTTGGCCAGCGGTTCGGGGATAAAGGGGATGTCCTACATTATTTCCATGATACACATGCAACAATGATGATTAGGAAATTTTATGCAAAACTGGTCATGCATGCACCTATGTGGACACTCAAGCATCAAGTTGTTTATGGTCATGTGACACTAGGGCTCAGGATTCATTTTCCCTATTTTAAGTCAACCCAGTATTTCCAAAATATGTTCTTCTATCAATTTGTGCATTCATTCGAGTCCATTTTGGGCGTCCGGGAAAATTTTCACAACATTCACCCTTCAGGTGTATACACATTCTTTCAAAAACTAGTTATGATCAGCAAATTTTTTCAAAGAAAAGTTGGAAGTCATCTCTTTTCAAAAGCATGTTGGTTTTTCAGCTAGACAACTTATTTTTCTTTTTCTCTTTTTTTTTTATCATTTGTTTATTTCTTTTTCTTGTTTGTTTTCCTTGAGGTATTTGCTACCTAAACATACATATAATATTTTTGCTATATACATGCATATCAAGGTATCTTGCTACCTAAACATACATATATATGTTTTGTGAGATATTTTTGCTATATACATGCATATCCAAGGTATCTTGCTACCTAAACATACATATATATGTTTTGTGAGATATTTTTGCAATATACATGCATATCCAAGGTGTCTTGCTACCTAAACATACATATATATATTTTGTGAAGTATACATGCATATCCAAGGTATCTTTCTACCTAAACATACATATATACATATATTTTTTTTGTGAGGTATGACTACCTTCCGAGCTTGTGCTTGTTTTATTTAAATTCCTAGGATCAAGAGCAACTAGGTGTGTCCTACTATGACTTGAGAAACAAAAGTGATCAAATAACAAGCAGAGATTTAAAAGTTACTAGGTTGCCTCCTAGTAGCGCTTCTTTAACGTCTTGAGCTGGATGCTTGATGGCTTGTCAGTCACGGACCTAGTACTTTGCTTACCTTTGGCTCTGGACTTGGTCGCCTATTGCTCGGCCATGGGTCGTAAGCAATGCTCTAACCTTTTTGTGGATGAGCTGAGGTGAACTCTAGAGGTGATGGCGGTGCATCTATTGCCTGCTGCTGGCCATCCCCAGGCTACTATGGTGTTTCGCCCTGCGCCTGCTTGGAGACGCAGTACTTCTTGATGAAAGCTTGATTAGTAGGGGGCCTGATGCCCTTGCTGGAGGTGACAGGTACTCCGTAGAACTGACAGATACCCGTAATTAGAGCTTGACAACTCCAAGACCCTGTTGGACTTCTTCGAGTCCACTGGGTGTCTTGCAAGCGCGATCCCTGCAAACAATAGATGAAATCAGAAATCACTTGAACGATGTGCATACTTACCTATGTCATGATGACGTGACCTTGCCGGGGGGAACGGGCACCCTGTAGGATTGACAGAGGCCCGTAACCAGAGCTGGAAACCCCAGGGCCCTGTTGGACTTCTCCGGGTCCACTGGGTGTCTTTGGGGGTGTGATTCCTGCAAACAATAGATGACATCAGAAATCAATTGAACCGTGTGCATACTTACCTATGTCATGACGGCACAGACCAACCGATACATCTGTAGGGGGAGATTGGCATTGTGGTCGTCGGGCAGAATGTTACTAAATAGCAACGTCATCCATATCCATGTAAAAGTGGTCATGTTGGTGCGCATGATCCATACTCGTCATTTTGCAGTGACACGGGTGAAATCTTGCCCCGGTATGCATAGTAGATGCGCGATAGCCTCCCTCTCTGGATGTGCTCGCACATTTGGTCGCCCTCCAATATCAAGGGGTAGCCCAGGAACCGTTAAAAGGAAACTACTGGCCCCTTAACCGGGAACGCAAGTCTCGGTTAAGCATCTAAGGGCAAAGGACCTTATATTCTCTTAAGGTGTAGATATGAAGCACATTGAAAACGAGGACGCGTAGCCTTCTAAAGGCGAGGGCGTGCAGCCCTCTGCAGGCGAGGATGTGCAGTCCTATGATGGCCAGGACATACAGTCCTCTAAAGGTGATAGGTACTAGTACCCAAGGGTCCACCTTTATGAGAAAGCAAGAGATCGACTCATCGAGAGGGTCGGTCATCCAAAAAGATTGGACATGAGATGTAGGAAATCTATGCAGTTAACACGATTTTTAGGGATGCAGACGCATGCAACCTTTATTGTAAAACTTGGTAACGCTGACCTCATATGAAACAATGCAATGCAATGGAAAGTTGTACAATGTTCATGACATTCTTTCCCTATTTTGTGATTTTGATTTTGATTTAATCTTTTTGGAAAACACAGATTGACTGTCCTTTTGAAAAAGGTGATAATTCATGCCACCTTATCCTATCTTTTGCAAATCTCTCCGAGAACTCCCTCAGAGTGTATGTTCTGTTTGATTTAGTCACTTGATCATTTTGGAGTGACAGCAATGGATCCGTTTGACGTTTAATCCGTCTATTGAAATTCCAGGGTTTGTCTCCCCCTCCTCTTTTTTCTTGTTTAAAAACATCGACGGGTGAGAACTTTTGATCTGCCCCTATGTTCACTTGAGGCTCATGCACGATGCCCCTCATTGCCTCAGTGTAAGGCTTTGAGGTACCAATTGTTATCTTTTGTCATGACCTTGTAGCTGGGAACCTATTGGGTGAAAACTTCTAATCTGCCCCTAGGTTCGCTTGAGGTTTTTGCATGGTGCCTTTCATTGCCCCAGTGTAGGGCTTCGAGGTACAAATTGTTGTCTTGTTTTCACAACCTCGTACTGAGGAAGAATGAAAGATGCAGTTGATTCTTGCAAAAAGAATTTTCCAAGGACGAGAAATAGTTGATGGATTAAGTCAAATGACTCTTATGTAGAAGCAAGATGTTTTGATGTCTTGATGATGCTAAAGGATCAAGTGCTTCTAAGTTTTATTCAAGACAAGAATCCAAGAAAGTCAAGATATATGATCAAGTTGATCTCTAGAATCTTTAGGAAGAAGTTTCCAAATTGAAAACAAACAAAAGGTTTGACCAAAGAATTCTATCATTTCAAATTGAGATTTGCTCTCTGGTAATCGATTACCAGCAGTTGAAAATGTTTTAATTCAAATTTTTAAAACCTGTAATCGATTACACAAGTCTTGTAATTGATTACCAGAGGGGATTTTCAGAATATAATTCCCAAGAGTCACATCTATTCAAATGGTTTATGAATGGCCATCAAAGGCCTATTTATATGTGACTTGGAAACACGAATTTAAAGAGAGTTGCCAAAAAGTTTTATCCTCTCAAAAGATTAAGAGCTTTTTTTTTTGAACTGAAATGTTTTATCCTCTCAAAAAGATTCCTTGGTCAACCACTTGCATATTCAATAAGGAATTTTGATTGATCTTTATTGTACAAGCTATCTCTTTTAAGAGAGATCTCTTCTTCTCTTCTTCTTATTTCTGAAAAGGGATTATGAGACCGTGGGTCTCTTGTTGTAGAGGATTCTTGAACACAAGGGAAGAGTTGTCCCTGTGTGATTCAGACTTTGTAAAAGGAGTTTTACAAAGAGAGTGGAAAATCTCAAGTGGGTTGCTTGAGGACTGGATGTAGGCACGGGAAGTGGCCGGACCAATATAAATCAAGTTTGCATCCCTCTCTTCCCTTAAACTTCTTTTATTTATTGCTATTTATCTTTTGCTTTAAAGAAGTTTATTTTGAATTGTCTTTTGAGTAATTCATGTTAAGGGTGCATTGTTAGTCCAAAAAGAGAGAGTGAAAGTTTAATTGGGGAATAGCCTTTGTATCTTAATTCAACCCCCCTTTTTCTTAAGGTAACTAAGGCCATTTGTCCAACATCCTATTCTTGATAACTCACTTCTCTCTAAAAAGACAAACTTTCCGGAATGATAAAATGAGCTCACAAGAACGTCTTGAAAACACAGTCAATCAAATGCCATTTTTTTTTAACCTTTATTTTTATTTTTATTTTTATTTCTGAAACTTATTTGTTTTGAACTTTATTTGTTGTTTTACGGCAACCCCACCAATGCGCAAGACGAGTAATCTCTGATTGAACGGTCTTGGAAGTCCAAACTCAGGAGCACAGGTCGCTTGAGCAAACAGACCAATGGCTTGCACCCACTTCCGGTGAAAGTTGAAAATCCTGAGGAGTCATTAGAGACATCTAACAACAGCTTTCAAAATTGCCCCGTGTGTGGCATCTCTTGCCAATGTCGGGATTTACACGCGATTCTCCTCAAATTTCAGCCAGCCCGCATCAATTAGACCTTGCACCTTACGCTTCAGGCCCCTACAATGCTCAATGGAATGCCCCGGGGCTTCTCTATGACAAGCACACATTGCGTTCGAGTCGTATTCTCAGAAAAATGGAGGTTGATGAACCTTGGTTGGGGTTATGGCTACCATTGAATTATCAAATAGATATGGGAGTAAGTCAGCATAGGACACTGGAATTGGGGTGAATTCTAAGGCTTTCTCGCTGCAAAATTCATTTCTTGGTTGGTGTTTGTCATTGGAAGTGCGGTAGACAGACTTTGTGGTTGTTTTAGGGATGGCCTTTGTGGATAACTGGGCGGTGGGTAAGGAGAAGGTTGGTTATTGGCTGAGTAATGACATTGTTGGGTTGGTGGGAAACTTGGCTGTATAGGAATGGCAGTCACAGCACGGGCTTCTCCTTCATCCTCACCCTCTTTATTTGCCCCAGCTTTTTTTTTTTTTGCATTTATCAAAGCAAGATGATCAGATTTGCCTCTTTTCAGACCCACTTCGATCCTTTCGTCGGTGAAGACCATATCATCAAAGCTTGAAGGTGTGTAGTCCACCATCTTTTCATAGTAGAATACTGGTAATGTGTCTATTATCATTTTTTCTCCATCATTGAGGTGCCACTTGAGCTGCCAGGTCTCTCCACCTTTGGGCGTATTCTTTGAAAGATCTGTGCCCTTTTTTGCACATGTTCTGTTGTTGCATCCTATCTAGAACCATATCAAAATTGTACTGATACTGCCTAATGAAGGCAACCATTAGGTCCTTCCAAGAGTGGACTCGAGAAGGTTCCAGGTTAGTGTACCAGGTAACAGCTACCCCAGTAAGATTTTCTTGGAAGGAATGTATCAGCAGTTCCTCATCTTTTGCGCATGCCCCCATCTTCCGACAATACATCTTTAGAAGGTTCTCGGGGCAAGTAGTCCCCTTGTACTTGTCAAAGTCCAGCACCTTGAACTTGGGAGGGGTGATGATATTGGGTACTAGGAACAACTCTTCTAGGTTAGCAAAGGCATAATCTTCACCTCCTTCAATGGCCCTGAGCCTTTCCTCTAGATAGTCCAACTTTCCCATTTCTGCCATAGCATGAGGGATTTTACTTGTTTGTGGAATGCAAGAGGTGTAGCTGGGGGTGATAATGAGGGCCTTCCGAAGTGTTTTCAAGGGGTATACCACCAACTGCTTGCCCTTCATTGGCATATCCGAGCCAAGGCTCGAAGTCAGCTAGATTGTGATGGGGAATTTCATGTGTCTCCCCCACGATTTAAGAGACATGTGTATGATCAGTTTGGGGTTGTTGGCTCTCAATGGGTATAGGAGTGGAGTTATTGACATCCTTATTGGGAGTGTATGCCACATTGGGTGGTGTATAGTTGGGAGGTAGGCCATATGGTGGGAAGGCGTGCTCATTTTGAATTTGCACATCATGGGGGCCGCCCGTACTTCCCAAATCTTTGCCTACCATAGCTGAGGTTGGATGATTCATTTGGTTGAGGCCAGATGGGGGCATCGGGTTCACCTTAGCAACAGTGCTGGTAGCGGAAATTGTAACCGCATTGGCTTCCATTATCTTCCTCTTGCTCATCATGGCCATCATCGTGGCCATTCGCTCTTTCATGGCCTCCATGTCAGGCTTCATCTTCTCTTGTATCTCCTCTACTTCACCCATTACTCTAGCTCTAGCACAGGTTCGGTGAGGGCACCGTAAAGCATGCTTTTTTTTTTTATAACAATGATTAGGTTCTCTTTTTTTTTTCAAGGAAAGAATGCAATGAGCAATGCAACCAATGAACAACATGGATGTATGCGAATGATGCACAGTTGAAGTATTGCAAATTTGTACACTGGATATGGGGTTGAATCAATTTAGATTTTCAACATGGTCCACGACATCTTCGTCAAGGTGAAACTGGAAGTAACAGGGACATCAACAGCCCTAAATGTGTTTGGCAGTAGACAAAGGAGCGATGTAACACAATCCATCTTTTGCCCCAATTTTTTGCAAGATGGTTACTTCCATACTTCAACTTGACTCGATGAATCTTTTCGTAAAAGCGCGAGCTTGGTTCAACCCCATAACCCAGGGAATGGCAATTTTGATCGCCAATACTTCATCAACATTTCATAGGGATGAAAGACTCGGGAATACGCACGCTATGCATGGAAAATGTAATTATGAGATTGAGATGCCCGAAGAAACACCCTTTCTTAGTTAACCATGCATTAGGTACCATGTTCAATCATTTTGTTTTTAAGTGAAATGGGGTTATGATCCCAACATGGTTGACTCATGGTACCTAACACATGCAACTAAGAATGTAGTGTGAATTTTCACGCTTCCCTTTTTTTTTTGTTTTGCAGAGGAAAATGCAAGGATCATGCATGAGCGAACATGAAAACAAAAAGTATGTTGAACGCATATGCATGATGATGCAATGACTCATGCAAAATGTGAGGCTGGAACATGATAACGAACAAATGCAGGAACGATATGTTCATCATGATGCCATGAAGAGATGCTTATGCGATGCATGATATGAATGCATTTACGGACACGAGAGCCCGGAAAATCATCTCTCCTTACTTGCGCATTTGGGGGCACAATGCCCCATGTGTGCAATTAAGAAGACGATATGGATCTTCCGACTTCCCACGACAACAGACGAGACCCACATACAATGCATGTGCGACGGCATGATGCAGATGCGCAAAAGCGCAACAGGGGGATTTACACAGCATGGCAATATCCTCAAATAATCATACAACAAAGGCGTACATGACCTTTAGGCTACATGCATGACGACATGATGTAGACGCGCAAAAGCATAATACGGGGAGAAAACACAACAAAGGGGTAATTTACATATACGAGACCAAAAAGATCCAACTTTAACGCTACGTTTTGGGCATGATGGCGCCTCAACGTAGTATTAAAAAGGTTACGTATTACTCTAAAGAAACCAAACATCACTAGCAAAACTATAAACTAGTGCTATTTACCAAAAAAAATGCATGAGAACGAATGGCATGGAGCGTGTTTGCTCTTTGCCCCTATTCGGGAACCTATAGGACAATATCTAGGGGTCTCTAATAACTACTCCCCAACAATTCATAACTCACACGGCTGTTTTCTAGAGGTATCATCACTCAAAATAATAATATTGTGGCGGTATGGAATACCAGCGACAACACATTATAAAGAGAGAAAGCTCTAGACGAGGTTTCACTATTATCAAGCAAGTCGGAGACCTAGCATGATGAGAGATTCACCTCCACTCCTTAAATTCCCATGAACCCGGGTATAGGGCCCCCTTTTTTTACTCAAACCCGTGGGTGCTTAGAATGCAGTGTAAAGAATGCGAAATAGACAACAATTATTTACATTTTACACAGTTCAATAAATGCACACACGAAGTTCCACAATTCCACAATTCTTTAAAATAGGCCTAACTCACAAAAAGGTCCCCAGTGGAGTCGCCAATTGTCGCAACGTGCCCTTCGCGGGCGAGCGAGGGCGAGGCTCACGGGTGCGCTTCCCAAAGGAGGAAAGATGCGCGGAGTCACCACCAACGTTTATTTGTGGAAAACGTCGAGAAAACCGAAGGAAACCGGTCAAAAATGAAAATTCTAAGTTCGGGAGTTGTATTTACGCTTGAGGAAGGTATTAGCACCTCTCACGTTTGTCTCAAAGGACAACAGCCTATTTTTTAGAATTGTGGAAATTGTGTTACCTTAACTTTTATTTCTTTTTATTTTTTGAGGTCGACAAAAGCGGGGCTTTTGCTCCTACGTACCCTCCTTTGGAGAGGAAATCAGACCTACGTAGTTCTTTCTTATGCGTGAATCAAGCGATTCTTTTACTTTGAAAGGTGATCATTTAAAGGTGTTGGGCCTTTAAAAATGATCCATTTTACTTAGTAAGAAACTGAAATGATAAACTTTCAAAAACTTATTTTTGTGGACGAGCTTGACTAGGCGAGTTTGATTTTAGCCTTAGTTTCACTTTAGTTATTAGTCAATTCAATTAAGAATGAGAAATCCCAAAGAGAAAACGTCCGATTGATTTTTCGCTTTACCTTACTAAAAGATATTTTTTTGATTATTATATTATTATTTTACCTCTTTTTTTTATTTCCAACGTGGTTACGGCACGACCGAACGGTCGAAATTCATTTTAACCAAAATTAACGGATGATACAATTCAAACGATCGGTGGAAATTTATTTTATTTTTAGATTAAGCGAGAAATGACTTAAATAAATGGCTTAAGCACGTCAAAAGGAGGTATAAAAAGTAAATGGAAACGAGAATAAAAATACATGAAACAAAATGTGGACCACCACGGGTACATAGAATGAATTGAAAAGCTTGGTTTGAGGTACTTACCCGTTGAAGACTGAAGAAAACGAAGAACGAACGATGAATCTTGAAGAACGGTCGAGAATCTTCGCGTAATTTCTCACAGAAACGTTACGGAAACGTTACGGAAGCGCCTCGACTTGGATTTTCTTCTCGGAAATGATTTTCCTCAGCTATTGAGAGAGAGAGAGAAGTGCCTAAGGGGCTGAACCCTTTTCTTCTTCACTTCTCCCCCTATTTATAGCAAAATAGGGGAGAAGCTTGCCGCCCAGCTCGCCCAGGCGAGCAAGGTTGCTTCCTCTAGTGGGCCTGGTTGCTATTTGCACCCCCCTTTTTACTAAATGCACCCCACTACTATTTTTTTTGTAATTCTTTTTCCGTAACGTTACGAAACTTTGCGAATTTCGTAACGATACTTATTTTCCTTCCGCAAGGTTACGAATCCTTACGGATTATGTATTTACTCTTTTTTAGCTTTCGAAGAAGTTACGGAAACTCACGGATTGCGCAAAAACACCTCTTTTCGATTTCCGCCACATTACGGAATTTCACGGATCGCGCAAGCCTGCTTCCTTTTGATTTCTGAGACGTCTCGGGACTTCATTTATTGCATGTCATCAAGTAATAATCCCCGGACGAAATTAGGGTATGACAACTGGTCCAAAATTTAATTGGATTGGGCTCCTAACAATTCAATTAAATTTCTCTCCCAACACTCACATAAAATAGTGCACTTAATGTTTGTGAAATTATAAAATTACCCCTAATACAAAAACTAGTCTAGGTGTCCTAAAATACAAAGACTGAAAAATCCTACATTACTAGGGTACCCTCTCTACACTATGGAGCCCTAAATACAAGGCCCAGAAAATAATGACATCTTAATCTAATATGTACAAAGATAAGTGGGCTCATACTTAGCCCATGGGCCCAAAATCTACCCTAAGACTCATGAGAACCCTAGGGCCTTCTCTTGCATCTCTGGCCCATTCTTCTTGGAGTCTTCTATCCAATGCCCTTTAGGGGTAGGATTGCATCATCCCCTCCCCCTTGAAAAGGATTTGACCTCAAATCCAAAGGTTCTTGAAACTCTGGGCTTCTTCCCTCAACACCTATAAAAAGAATAAAAACATATATATTAGTGGTGTTGGGTATGTTAGAGTAGGTAAGGTTTGAAAACCCCATTCTTTGGCATCTTCCCATGAGGGAACATGGTTCCTTACCAACTCAACGAGTGGTGCTACAAGTATAGAAAAATATGGGACAAAACTTTTGTAAAAGTTTGTTATGTCATGGAAGCCCTAAATTTCCCTTATATGTGGTGGAGTAGGCCACTCAGGAATGACCTTTATTCTCTTAGGATCCGTGGGAACCACTTGATCACTATTTAAAAACTTAAGGAAAGTAATGCAAAAAAACATACCCTTTTCTTTATTTTCATGTTGATTACTCCTACCAAAAAGTACGACAACCCTAAGGTGTCCCATATGAGCACCTAGGTTTGTATTGAAACCAAAAATAAGAATAAACCTACCTAATGAGTCCTTATGTATGCGAATCATGAAGATGTTGGGTGCATTAGTGATTTTACAAAAGAGGGTTGCACCACTCAACACACTCATCATACCACCTATCCTAGGGATTTGGTGCCTAATAATACATATTTTGGGCACTAACAAAGCACAAGGATTTAAGCTCTTACGAACCAAACCCTCATCCAACAACTCCTTTACTTGAGGAATAACCTCAAGCTAAAGAGGCAAGGCAGTGCTAACAAGTGTCCTTTTACAAAGGAAAAGATGTGGAGGTTGTCTATGAAGGGAAGTTTCTTTAATGTTTGTCTTTATTGCAGAATGACTTTCCTTCTCAATTAACCTCTTGGAGGAGACACTTACCTCCTTACACTCTTCCTTAACCATTAAAGGTTGTTCTTATTTTCTTTTTCTATTCTTTTCCTCATCCCAATTGAGTTTTATTTGTACTTGACCCCCAACCACTTCTGAAGGTGTCAAGGGAACAAGTTTGAACTTTTTGCTTCCATGGGTGACGGTTATTTCATTGGTGAGATCATTGTGGATTTCTTTCTTGTCAAATTTCCCTGGTCTACCCAACAAAATGTGCCCTACTTTCATAGGGATTATATCATATAAAACTTTATCACAGTAGTCTCTTATAGAAAAGGGTATTTTTACTTGTTGATTAACTATCATTTCCCCTTGCTTATTGAGCCATTGAAGCTTGTAAGGATTTGGGTGGGAAATAATTATGAGACTCAACTTAGATACCAACCTTGCGCTACAACAATTGCAGTAAGACCCACTATCCACAATGAGAGAACAATTTTTGTTTAAAACCTTGCATCTTGTATGAAAGATGTTCTCTTTTTGGGTTTGGGTTAGGTCAGAAGATTGACTCCCAAGGAGCCTTCTCACCATTAGAATATCACCTTCTTCATAGGGGTAAACCTTTTCAATATGCTCATCACCCTTGGCTTCACCCATAGTTTCACTTGAGGAAGGAGAAGAAGTATCCTCCTCTTGGCTACTATACATGTCTTGACCCCTCATGATCATGGTTTTCTTTGTGGGGCATTAAGAAGCAATATGGCCTTTCCCAATACATTTGAAGCACTTGATGCTACTAGTTCTATCTTGTGAACTAGCCTTTGGAGGGATTTCCTCTATGTTTTTACCCTTATCATCCTTTGGCTTAGAAGGTGGTACTCTTAACACACTTAGAGCTTGTTCCTTCTTTGTATAAGAGTAAGAGGTAGAGTTTTTGGAAGATGGCTTTCTCTTTAATTGTTTCTCTACCTTTGTACAAAGTTGAACTAGCTCATCTAGGTCCCTATATGGAAGGACGAAACGGGGCTCACGGGTGCGTCTTCCAAGGGAGGAAGGCGCGCGGAGTCGCCACCAACGTTTATTCAAGGAAAACGTCAGAAAAACCGGAACGTGTGGTCTATGAACTTTAAGTATGAAAGGTTCGAGAGTTGTTTTCACGAAAGGGGAAGGTATTAGCACTCCACGTGTCCGTCACAAGGGACAATAGCCTTCAATCAAGTGTGCAAATATGACTTCAAAACTACGCATTTTCCATTTTTTATGTTTTTATGTATTTTGCCTTTTTTATTTTTATGTTTTTCTTGCCTTTTATGTTTTTTACTTTTTTGTGGGCCTTTTTGTATTCTTTTATCTTTTTGTGGTTGACAAGGGTGTTTCCCTCACTCCTACGTATTCCTCAATTGCGATGAGAAAATCTAACCTACATAGTTCTTTGAGTAAGAACTAAACGTTGGATAAGTTATTTTTATCTTTTTTCACAAGATTGATTTTAACCGAACAAAAGTCGTTTAAGGCGTTGGACCATTATTAAATGATCTTTTGATTCTTTTGAAAGGAGAGAAACGCTAAGGCATTGGACCATTAACGATCTCTTGGTTGTGAAAGAAGAGAAACATTAAGGCATTGGACCATTAACGATCTCTTGTTTTTTTTCTAAAAGGGGTGGTTGAAAAAAGTGGGGTTTTTGCTCCTACATATCCTCAATTTGTGATGAGGAACTCAGACCTACATTGTTCTTGCGATTTGTGGTAAAGTTATGTGTTGATTTTATACTTTTGAACGGTCCATGTTGTCATACCCTAATTTCGTCCGGGGATTATAATTTGATGATATACAACCATTGATTGGCCGCTTCGAGATGTTTGGCACCCTTTGTTGCACAATATGTGAAGTCCCGAGACGTGCCGAAAATCAAAAGGAAGCAGGCTTACGCGATCCGTGAAAATTCCGTGATGTGACGGAAATCGAAAGGAGGTATTTTTCGCAATCCGTGAGTTTTTGTAACTTCTTCGAAAGCTAAAAAAGAGTAAATACATAATCCGTAAGGACTCGTAACCTTGTGGAAGGAAAATAAGTATCGTTACGAAATTCGTAAATTTTCGTAACGTTACGGAAAAAGAATTACCAAAAAAAGGTAGAGGGGTGTGCATTTAGTAAAAAGGGGGTACAAATAGCAATCAGGCCCACTTGGGCCTTCCAGATTCTTCCTCCAGAAGGCTGTTGCTTCTGGAGGAAGCAACCTTGCTCGCCTGGGCGAGCTGGGTGGCAAGCTCCTCCCCTATTTTTCTATAAATAGGGGGAGGAGTGAAGGGAGAAGGGGTTTGTCATACCCTAATTTCGTCCGGGGACCTTTGCTTGATGACATGCGACCTTTGTTTGGTCCTTGTAAGGTGCTTGGCACCCATCATTAGGCAATTTGTGAAATTCCGGGACATGCCGGAAAACAAAAGAAAATATTGATGCACAATCCGTAAAGTTCCGTGACACACCGGAAATCAAATGGAGGCATCGTTGCACAATTAGTGAGGTTCCGTAACATTCCGTAAGTCAAAAAGGGGATGATTATGTAATCCACAAGGTTCCGTAACATTACGGAAAGAAAACAAGTATCATTACGAAAATTCGTAAGTTTCCGTAACTTTACAAAAAAAGAATCACCAAAAAAGGCAGGGGGTGTACTTAGTAAAAATGGGGGTGCAAATAGCAACCAGGCCCACTTGGGCCCTCCAGAATATTCCTCCAGAAGGCTGTTGCTTCTGGAGGAAGCAACCCTGCTCGCCTGGGCGAGCTAGGCGGCAAACATGTCCCCTATTTTGCTATAAATAGGGGAGGAAGTGAGAAGGAAAAGGGTCAGCCCCTTAGGCACTTCTCTCTCTTTCGAATTTGCTTGGAAAAATTGTTTCCGTGAAGAAAATCCAAGCCGAGGTGCTTCCGAAACGTTTCCGTAAGGAATTTCGCGAAGGTTTCGACCGTTCTTCGACGTTCTTCATTCGTTCTTCATCGTTCTTCGATCTTCAACGGGTAAGTACCTCGAACCAAGCTTTTCAATTCATTCTATGTACCCGTGGTGGTCCACATTGTGTTTCGTGTATTTTTATTCTCGTTTTATTTACTTTTTATACCCCCTTTTTGACGTGCTTAAACCATTTTATTTAAGTCATTTCTCGCTTAAACTAAAAATAAAATAAATTTCCACCGATCGTTTGAATTGTATTATCCGTTAACTTCGGTTAAAATGAATTCCGTCCGTTCGGTCGTGCCGTAACCACATTGGAAATCAAAAAGAGGTAAAATAATAAATATAATAATAAAAATAATAATAATACCTTTTAGTAAAATAAAGCAAAAAATCAATTGGACGTTTTCTCTTTGGGATTTCTCATTCTTAACCGAATTGACTAATAACTAAAGTGAAACTAAGGCTAAAATCAACTCGCCTAGTCAAGCTCGTCCATAAAAATAGGTTTTTGAAGTTTATCATTTCAATTTCTTGTTAAGTAAAATGAGTCATTTTTAAGGTCCAACGCCTTAAAATGATCACCTTTCAAGTAAAAAGAATCACTTGATTCACGCATAAGAAAGAACTACGTAGGTCTGATTTTCTCATCCCAATTGAGGAATACGTAGGAGCAAAGGGAAACACCCTTGTCGACCACAAAAAGAGAAAAAATATAAAAAGGGTATAAAGGATATAAGGACATAAAAGGGAACGTAAAAATCAAAGTCATGTTTGCACATTCGATTAAAGGCTGCCGTCCCTTGTGACGGACGTGTGGGGTGCTAATACCTTCCCCGCGCGTAAATACAACTCCCGAGCCTTTCACTTAAAAGTTCGTAGATCGCGTCTTTTCCGGTTTTTCCGACGTTTTCCTCAAATAAACGTTGGTGGCGACTCCGCGCGTATTCCTTTCGTGGAACACGCATCCCGCGAGTCACGCGTCGCCCTCCCGCCGAAGGGTAGGTTGCGACAGGGTTCAGCCTTCTTGGCACTTCTCATTCTCTCGAAATTACTGAGGAAAATTATTTCCGTGAAGAAAATCCAAGCCGAGGCGCTTCCGTAACGTTTCCGTGAGTAATTACGCGAAGATTCTCGACCGTTCTTCAACATTCATCGTTCGTTCTTCGTTTTCTTCAGTCTTCAACGGGTAAGTACCTCAAACCGAGCTTTTCAATTCATTCTATGTACCCGTGGTGGTCCACATTTTGTTTCATGTATTTTTATTCTCGTTTTCACTCGCTTTTTATACCCCTTTTTGACGTGTTTAAGTTATTTATTTAAGTCATTTCTCGCCTAATCTAAAAATAAAACAAATTTCCACCGATCGTTTGAATTGTATCATCCGTTAATTTCGGTTAAAATGAATTCCGACCGTTCGGTCGTGCCGTAACCAAGTTGGAAATCAAAAAAGAGGTGAAATAATAATATAATAATCAAAAAATACCTTTTTAGTAAAATAAAGCGAAAAATCAATCGGACGTTTTCTCTTTGGGATTTCTCATTCTTAATTGAATCGACTAATAACTAAAGTGAAACTAAGGCTAAAATCAACTCGCCTAGTCAAGCTCGTCCACAAAAATAGGGTTTTGAAAGTTTATCATTTCAGTTTCTTACCAAGTAAAATGGATCATTTTTTTAGGTCCAACGCCTTAAAATGATCACCTTTCAAGTAAAAAGAATCACTTGATTCACGCATAAGAAAGAACTACGTAGGTCTGATTTCCTCTTCGATGGAGGGTACGTAGGAGCAAGAGCCCCGCTTTTGTCGACCTCAAAAAATAAAAAGAAATAAAAGTTAAGATAACACAATTCCACAATTCTAAAAAATAGGCTGTTGTCCTTTGAGACAAACGTGAGAGGTGCTAATACCTTCCTCAAACGTAAATACAACTCCCGAACTTAGAATTTTCATTTTGACCGGTTTCCTTCGGTTTTTCCGACGTTTTCCACAAATAAACGTCGGTGGCGACTCCGCGCATCTTTCCTCCTTTGGAAAGCGCACCCGTGCGCCTCGCCTTCGCTCGCCCGCGAAAGGGCACGTTGCGACACATGTTAACCGATAAAAGCAAAGAGGACCGTTTAAGGCATTGGGCCTTAAAACGGTGTTGAGTGACTTTTGCGGACAAAGCTTGATTTGTGAGTTAATTTTAGCCTTAGTTTCACTTTGGTTATTAGTCAATTCATTCAAGGAAACTTTCAAAGAAAAACGTACGATTGATTTTTTTGATTATTTTATTCAAAGATATTTTGATTATTTTATTATTATTTTACCTTTTTTGGTTTAACCGAGATTTCATTTTAACAGTGATTAAACGAGATTACAACACAAATGATCGGTTGAAATTCATTTTATGAATTATTAATTAGGTGAGAACGGCTTAAATGGTTTAAAGCTTGTTAAAAACGGAAGAAAAGAAAACTGAAGGTGAACGAAATGAAGATGAAAGCCAACAAAGCAAGAAATGAATTGAAAGTCTCAGATTCGAAAACTTATCGGTTGAAGACCAAAGAACGCACGAAGAACGGCAGAAAATCTTCACGAAATTGCTCACGGAAACGTCTCGAAAGCATCTCGGCTTGGATTTTCTTCACGAAAACGTGTTTTTTCACTCAAAATCCCTGAAATGCATAGGGTAAAAGGTCAGGAGGCTTTGGAACAGCTTCCCCTATTTATAGGAGAAAAGGGGAGGAGGTTGCCGCCTAGCTCGCCCAGGCGAGCAGGTGGCTTCCTCTGGAAGTATTTTAGGAAAAAGTTCACGCCCCCTTTTTCGTATTTTAGGAAAAAGTTATGGAAGTATTACAGAAGCCTATCGGACTTGATTTTCTTCTTTTTTGTCCTTCCTCTCACCAATATTAAGTGGAAAAGGCTTACCCATGGTTACAGGAATTTTACGAAAGCATTACAGAAGCCCCAGAGGCCCGTTTTGAAAAAAAGGAGGGAGGTGCTTGCCGCCCAACTCTACCAGGCGAGGTGACTGCTTAGCCAGGAAGGAAGAAAAAAATCAAGAAACCTCTAGATGGGCCAAGATTTGAAAATTGCTATTTGCACCCCCAGATTAATAAGCTCACCTCCCATTTTTGTGTTTTTTGGCTGTTTTCCTTCTAAAACCTCACAAAACTTTACGGATTCCATGGCAATGGGTGTTAAGCCTTTTGAAGTGATAAACAACAGTCCCCGAATGAAATTAGGGTCTAACAGTCTATTTACACACACCCCCACTTTGCTAAATACACTCTCATTTTTGTGTTTTTGGCTGGTTTCTCTCCGAAACATCCCGGAACTTTACGGATTCCACGTCGATGGGTGTTAAACATTTTGAAGTGGTCAAACGAAAGTTGCATGCAGACAAACAATGATCCCTGGACGAAATTAAGGTATGACAGTTGCCCCTCTTTACTTATCTTTTATTGGAGATAAAAGGGAAGTAAAGATAAGACACTAATTTTGTTCGAGCCAAACTCCAACAGCGACCATGACGCCTCTCACACTATCGGGCTCGATCGTTTCTAGACAGTAGAATGGGTTCTTTGTGCATCATCCACTTGATCATCCCTGGATGACAAAAAGTATCTACAACAAAATCTCAAAAAATGATTAGAAATAGATGACTATCATCGTCCAAGATATCGCCAGACTGGCTTGTCTCAGAATGATAAAAAGAACTTTGATAGCCTTGAAAAAAAGAAAGCAAGTGTGCGGATAACCAAAAGGTATCTCTGCATGCTACCGAAGCTCTCACAGGTCGGGGTAACAAAATTGTGTTTGTATGGATAACCACTTGGGGTATTTCCGCCTGCCACCTGATGCATGGGTCAGGATTAAAAGATGTTTTCTTTGTATGGATAATCACTTGGGTATATCCGCTTGCCACATGACGCTTGGGTTAGGATCAGCAGATGTTGTTTTTGTACGGATAATCACTTGGGTATATTCGCCCGCCACCTGACGCATGGGTCAGGATCAACAAATGTTGTCTTTGTACGGATAATCACTTGGGTATATCCGCCTGCCACCTGACGCATGGGTCAGGATCAACAGATGTTGTCTTTGTACGAATAATCACTTGGGTATATCCACCTGCCACCTGACGCATGGGTCAGGACCAGCAGATGTTGTCTTTGTACGGATAATCACTTGGGTATATCCGCCTGCCACCTAATGCATTGGTCAAGATCAGCAGATGTTGTCTTTGTATGGATAATCACTTGGGTATATCCTCCTGCCACCTGACGCATGGGTCAGGATTAAAAGATGTTTTCTTTGTATGGATAATCACTTGGGTATATCCGCCTGCCCTCTGACGCATGGGTCAAGATCAACATATGTTGTTTTTGTACGGATAATCACTCGGGTATATCCGCCTGCCACCTGACGCATGGGTCAAGATCAGTAGATGATATCTTTGTATGGATAATCACTTGGGTATATATACCTGCCACCTAACGCATGGGTCAGGATCAACAGATGTTGTGAGACCAAAAGAGTCTCGACCGGAAGATGCTGCCATCCCCGGAAAGGGCGCAGACGACCACATTGGTCTCCGTATGTCAATCAGACTTGGGATCTCCAAATAACAAGGTGCAGATAACCATAAGGCGTCTCTGCATGCTACCGTACTCACGAGTCATGATAGCAGGATGGGGTGGTTGACAAAAGTGGGGCTTTTGCTCCTACGTATCCTCAATTTGAGATGAGGAACTCAGACCTACGTAGTTCTTGCGAAACGGTGTGAGACTAAAATAGTCTTGGTGTTCTTTCACTAAAATGCGAACATGCTTTAGTAAAGAAACAAAACCTCCCACCGATTAGAGCAACATATAATTTTTGGAGAAAAACAATGTGTCTATTGGGGAAGAAGAGTATGCTGATGAAATTTTCTCGTAACCACAAATGAGATTTTGGATGTTAGCGTTTCGTTTGTAAACGACCATTTAGAGGAAACACCGGGTCCAACTAAAAATAGAAGAAAATCACTCAAAGTGTATAAACCTCACACAGACAAGTGTTTGATCCAAATTCTAAACCATAGATATGTCATGATTTGACTTTGCAACTTATTTCCTATAAAATTAGAGATAGCATGCATGATCATGGATCAATAGGACTTTTTCGACAATGGTGTTTTTAGTGGGAAATTTGGCTCTGAGTATTTTGGCCTTTTCCTTTTCTGTTTTTGTTTAGTGCGGGGCGAAAAAGTCACCGGCGCACAAGATTTTGGTTGGTAATCAAAGGGAGAGGACCACTTCTAGTTGTGTTTTCCTTTCTTCTCTTGTTTGCTTGTGACAATTCAGTATTGTTCAAATATTGTCTGGTCCAAAGACCTTTCTGTATATTTCTTTTGTTTTCTTCCGATCTTCAATCGAGAATTTTCCTTTCTTTTTTTGCTTTCTTCCAATCTTTGATTAGGAATTTTCTTCTTTTGCTTCTTTCGATCTTTGATCGGGAACTTTCTTTTTTTCTTTTGTTTTCTTCCGATATTTGATTGGGAACTTCTTTTTTTTTGTGTTTTCTTCCGAGGGCGAGGATGGACATTCTCACCTTGGGTCAAGGTTTATGGTGAGTTGGGATTTTGGCTCAAGGCTTGTAGAACGGCTAGACATGATATATGTCAGGGCATTGGTTTGGCCAACGGTTTAGGGATAAAGGAATGTCCCACATTATTTCCATGACACACATGCAACAATGATGATTTGGAAATTTTATGCAAAACTGGTCATGCATGCACCCATGTGGACACTCAAGCATCAAGTTTTTATGGTCATGTAACACTAGGGCTCAGGATTCATTTTCCCTATTTATGTCAGCCCAGTGTTTCCAAAACATGCTCTTTTATCAATTCATGCATCCATCCGAGTCCATTTTAGGCTTTTGGGAAAATTTTCACAGCATTCACCCTTCATGCATACACACATTTTTTTTTCAAAAAAAACCTTGTGTGTTTGATCGGTGAATTTTTCCAAAGGAAAATTGGAATTTATTTCTTTTCAAATGCGTTTTGGCTTTTAAATATATATATATATATATATATATATATATATATATATATATATATATATGTATGTATGTATGTATGTATGTATGTATATATATTTTTTTGTGAGGTATTGACTACCTTCCCAGTTCGTGCTTGTTTATTTAAATTCCCAGGATTATGAGCAACTAGGTGTGTCCAACTATAACTTAAGAAACAAAGGTGAACAAATAACAAGTAGAAATTTAAAAGGTACTAGGCTGCCTCCTAGTAGCGCTTCTTTAACGTCTTGAGCCGGACGCGTGATGACGACTTGTCGATCACGGGCCTAGTACCTGCTCGTACCTACCCCAATGGTTGGCCGCCTGCTGGTCGGCCACGTGTCGTAGGCAACGCTTCAGCCGCTGCTAGCCATCCCAAGGCCGCTGTGGTGCCTCGCCTTGTGCCTGCCTAGAGGCACAATACTTCTCGATGAAAGCCCTGTTAATTGGGTGCCTGATGACCTTGTTGGGGGCGACGGACATTCTGTAGAACTGACAGAGGCCCATAATCAGAGCTGGAAATCCCAGGACCTTGTTGGACTTCTTTAGGTCCGCTGGGTGTCTTGTGGGCGTGATCCCTGCAAATAGTAGATGGCATTAGAAATTAGTTGAGCCACATGCATACTTACCTATGTCATGATGAGATAAACTAGCTGAAACTTCGGCAGGGGGGATCGGAGTGGTGGTCACTAGGCAGAATGTTGCTAAGTAGCAACGTCATCCACATCCGGGTAAGAGTGGTCATGTTGGTGCGCATGATCTGCACTTGTCTCCCTACAGTGGCTGGGCGAAATCTTGCCCTGGTATGCATAGTAGCTGTGCGATAGTCTCCTTATCAAAGCCGAAGACCCGCCCCCTCCTCTGGTTGTGCTCGCACAGTTGGCCGCCCTCCAAGATCAGGGGGTGGCCCAAGAACTGATAAAAGGAAACTACGGGCCCCTCACCCGGGAGCACAAACCTAGATTAAGCATTAAGGGCAGAAGACCTTGAGTTCTCTGAAGGCATGGATGTGGAGCCCTTTGTAGGCGAGGGCGTGTAGCCCTCTAAAGGCGAGGACATGCAACCCTCTGAAGGTGAGGGCGTGCAACCCTCTGAAGGCGAGGGCGTGCAGCCCTCTGAAGGTGAGGATATGCAGCCCTCTGAAGGCGAGGACATGCATCCCTCTGAAGGTGAGGGTGTGCAGCCCTCGGAAGGCGATAGGTACTAGTACCCAAGGGTCCACCCTTATGAGAAAGCAAGAGATTGACTCATCGAGAGGGCCTCTCATCCCAAATTCAAAAGATTGGACATTAGATGTAGGAAATCTATGCAATTAACATGATTTTTAGGGATGCAGATGCATGCAACTTGTTCTTGAAATGCGATAAATGCAGACTTCGTATGCAACAATGCAGTGTAATGGAAAGTTGTACAATGTTCATGACATTCTTTCTCTATTTTGTGATTTTGATTTGATTTTGGGAAAACACAAATTGACTGTCCTTTTGAAAGAGGTGATAATTCATGCAACCTCATCCTATCTTTTGCAAATTTCTTCAGGAACTCCCTTAGAGTGTATGTCTTGTTTGATTTACTCACTTGACAATTTTGGAGTGACGACAATGTAGCCATTTAATCAACCCATTGAAATCCCAAGGTTTGTCCCCCTTTTTTTCTATTTAAAAACATCGACGAGTGAGAACTTTTGACCTGCCCCTAGGTTCGCATGAGGCTCATGCACGGTGTCCCTTATTGCCCCAGTGTAGGGCTTTGAGGTATCAATCGTTATCTTTTGTTATGACCTTGTAGCAGGGAACCTATTGGGTGAGAACTTCTGATCTGCCCCTAGGTTCGCTTGAGGTTTATGCATGGTGCCTTTCATTGCCCCAGTGTAGGGCTCTGAGGTGTCCATAGTTGTCTTGTTTTCACAACCTTGTATCAAGGAAGAATGAAAGAAGCGGTTGATTCTTAAAAAGGATTTTCAAGGACGAGAAACAATTGAAGGATTTTTCAGTTGACGGATTAAGTCAAATGACTCCTATTCTTGATAACTCACTTCCCTCTCAAAAAGACAAACTTTCAGGAATGATAAAATGAGGTCACGTGAATGTCTATATTTTTACTTTAAAACACAGTCAATCAAATGCTTTTTTCTTTTTTTTTTTTAACTTTTCTACTTTACTCGTTGTTTACGACATCCTTACCAAATGTGTAGCACCGCCTTCTTTTGGAACCCTCAAGAAGGCCCAAGTGGGCCTGGTTGCTATTAGCACCCCCCTTTTCACTAAATACACCCCATTTTGTGTTTTTTTATTGATTTCTTTCTGAAACGTTGCGAAACTTTATGGATTATGTAACGACACCTATTTTCTTTCTGAAATGTTGCGAAACTTTACGGATTACGCAACAAATGCTCGTTTTCCTTCTGGAATGTTGCGAAACTTTATGGATTATGCAACGATGCTTGTTTCGAGGGCTTTGTAGGGAGCAAACAAGGTTCAAGGACCGACCGCAAGTACTCCCATACGAAATTAGGGTATGACAGTTGCCCCTCTTTAGTTATCTTTTATTGGTGATAAAAGGGAAGTAAAGATAAGACACTAATTTTGTTTGAGCGGAACATCATTTGGCCGATGAATATCCCAACCTGCGGAACCTCTCATTCAGAAAGGGAAAGGCATCAGGGGCATCAGCAAAACTTCAGTGCCTTGAAAGCAATAATACAGGATAACCACGACGTTTCCACATGCTATCAAACTCGATCATCCCCGCCTAGCAGAGAAGAATCTCGGGCGTCGTCGTGCTTGAATGTCTCTGGATGACGAATGTAAAACCTGCAAAATTTTTCAAAATAACCATGATATGTGTTGATGATTATTTTTTATTATGTTAAAATTTATTATGAGTAATTAACTATATTTAGTTTAAAAGAATTTCAATATACATGATTGATTTTTTGTTTTTGGTAATTGTGTCCAACTTTTTAGAAGTTTGAAAATTAAAATTTGGAAGTTATTGGAAGTTGAAAGTTGAAAATAGAAGTTGGAAGTTGAAAATGGAAGTTACTAGAAATTGAAAGTTGAAAATGGAAGTTGAAAGTTGGATGTAGAAGTTATTGGAAGTTGGAAGTTGAAATTTAAAAATTTGTAATTTGAAATTTTTTTTGAAAGTATTGTGCATAGTTAGTTGATTGTTAATTAAATTTAATTAATTTGAAATGTTTGATGATTGATTGTGCTTGAAAGTTATTATGATTTTTTATATTTAAAAAGTTATGTTGATTATTTTGATAATATATATTTTTTTAAAATGATTATGCATGATTTTTGATGTGATATGTGATTAGTCATTTATGAATGGTTATGTATGGTTTTATATCTCTTGTATGATTCTTGCATAATTTTTAATATGACATGTGAGTTACTTGCTTAAGGTTCATTCATAAAGTTTTTCAAAATCCATTATGTTATATTTCTTTTTTTATATAAGAATTTTCAGATATAAAGTACTTTTTTATTCTGAAAAATGTGTTATCAAGCATGAGCATGATAAAGATATTGAGGTTCATATAAAGTACTTTTTTATATAAGAATCGTTTGTACGGATAACAACTTGGGTATCTCCGCTTGTCATCGGACTCGACTTCTCTGGATGACAAAGGTGCAGAAGCTGACGTTAGTCTCTGCATGTCAACGGGCTCGCTTGCCCCTGATTGACAAAAGGTGCGGATAACCACATGGTATGTCCGCCTGCCACCTGACTTCATGGGTCAGGATTAACAGAATTTGTCTTTGTACGGATAACCACTCAGGTATCTCCGCCGGCCACCTGACTTCATGGGTCAAAACTAACAGAAATCATTTGTACGGATAATCACTTGGTTATCTCTGCATGTCACCGGACTCGCCATCTCTGGATGACAAAGGTGCAGAAGACTACGCTAGTCTCTATGTGTCAACGGGCTCGCTTGCCCTTGGTTGACAAAAGGTGCGAATAACCATAAGGTATCTTCGCCTGCCACCTGACTTCACGAGTCAGAAGTAACAGAAATCATCCTTGTACGGATAACCACTCTGGTATCTCCGCCTGCCACCTGACTTCATGGGTCAGGATTAACAGAAATCGTTTGTACGGATAACCACTTGGTTATCTCCGCATGTCATTAGACTCGCCGTCTCTGGATGACAAAGGTGCAAAAGATGATGTTAGTCTCGGCGTGTCAACGGGCTCGCTTGCCCCTGATTGACAAAAGGTGCAGATAACAATAAGGTATGTCCGCCTGGCACCTGACATCACGGGTCAGGATTAACAGAATTCGTCTTTGTATGGATAACCACTCGGGTATCTCTGCCTGCCACCTGACTTCATGGGTCAGGATTAACAGAAATCGTTTGTACGGATAATCACTTGGTTATCTCTGCATGTCATCGAACTCATCATCTATGTATGACAAAGGTATAGAAGACGACATGAGTCTCTGCGTGTCAACGGGCTCGCTTGCCTCTGGTTGACAAAGGGTGCGAATAACCATAAGGTATCTCCACATGTCATCGGACTCGCCGTCTCAGGATGACAAAGGTGCAGAAGATGATGTTAGTCTCTGCATGTGAACGGGCTCGGTTGCCACTGGTTAACAAAAGGTGCGGATAACCATAAGGTATCTCTGCATGTCATCAGATTCGCCGTCTCTGATGACAAAGGTGTAGAAGACGACATTAGTCTATGCGTGTCAACGGGCTCGCTTGCCCCTGATTGACAAAAGGTGCGGATAACCATAAGGTATCTTCGCCTGCCACCTGACTTCATGGGTCAGGATTAACATAAATCGTCTTTGTGTGGATAACCACTCGAGTATCTCCGCCTGCCACCTGACTTCACGGGCCAGGATTAATAGAAATCGTTTGTATAGATAACCACTCGGGTATCTCCACATGTCATCGGACTCGACGTCTCTGGATGACAAAGGTGAAGACGACGTTAGTCTCTGCGTGTCAACGGGTTCGCTTGCCTCTGGTTGACAAAAGGTGCGGATAACTATAAGGTATCTCTGCATGTAATCGGACTCGCCGTCTCTGGATGACAAAGGTGTAGAAGACGACGTTAGTCTCTGTGTGTCAACGGGCTCGCTTGCCTTTGATTGACAAAATTTGTGGATAACCATAAGGTATCTCCACCTGCCACCTGACTTCACGGATCAAGATTAACAGAATTCGTCTTTGTACAGATAACCTCTCGGGTATCTCCGCCCGCCACCTGACTTCACGGGCCAGGATTAACAGAAATCGTTTGTACAGATAACCACTTGGGTATCTCCGCATGTCATCGGACTTGACGTCTCTGGATGACAAAGGTGCAGAAGACGACGTTAGTCTCTGCGTGTCAACGGGCTCGCTTGCCTCTGGTTGACAAAAGGTGTGGATAACCATAAGGTATCTCCGCATGTCATCGGACTCACCGTCTCTGGATTACAAAGGTGCAGAAGACGACGTTAGTCTCTGTGTGTCAACGGGCTCGCTTGCTCCTGGTTGACAGAAGGTGCGGATAACCATAAGGTATCTCTGCATGTCATCGGACTCCTCGTCTATGGATGACAAAGGTGCAGAAGACGATGTTAGTCTCTGCGTGTCAATGAGCTCGCTTGCCCCTGGTTGACAAAAGATGCGGATAACCATAAGGTATCTCTGCCTACCACCTGATTTCACGGCTCAGGATTAACATAAATCATCTTTGTACGGATAACCACTCAGGTATCTCCGCCTGCCACCAGACTTCACGGGCCAGGATTAATAGAAATCATTTATAAGGATAACCACTTGGGTGTCTCCGCATGTCATCGGACTCGCAGGTCACGATAGCGAAAGGTGGGGCGGTCGACAAAAGTGAGGCTTTTGCTCCTACCTATCCTCCATTTGTGATGAGGAACTCAGACCTACGTAGTTCTTCATTTTTTGAGACTAAAATAGTCTCGGTGTTTTTTCACTAAAATGCGAACATGCTTTAGTAAAGAAACAAAACCTCCAACTGATCAGAGCAACATATGATTTTTGATGAAAAATAATGTGTCTATTGGGGAAGGAGAGTATGCAGATGAAATTCTCTCATAACCATAAATGAGATTTTGGATGTTAGCATTTCGTTTCTAAACGACCATTTAGAGGAAACACTGGGTCCAACAAAATAGATGAAAATCACTCGAAGTGTATCAATCTCACACAGGTAAGTGTTTTATCCTAATTTCGAACCATAGATATGTCATGACTTGATTTTGCAAATCATTTCCTATCGAATCAAAGATTATGTGCGTGATCATGGATCAAAAGGACTTTTTCGGGAATGGTGTTTAGGTGAGGAATTTGGCTCTGCGTGTTTGGGCCTTTTCCTTTTCTGTTTTTGTTTAGTGTGGGGTGAGAAAGTCACTAGCACCCAGGATTTTGGTTGCCGATTAAAGGGAGAGGACCATTTCAAGTCGTGGTTTCCTTTCTTTTCTTGTTTACTTGTGACAATTCCGTATTGTTCAGATACTGTCTGGTCCAAAGACCTTTCTGTATATTTATTTTGTTTTCTTTCGATCTTCGATCGGGAATTTTTTTTCTTTTTTTTTTGCTTTGTTCCAATCTTTGATTGGGAACTTTCTTTTTCTTTTTTTTTGTTTTCTTCCGAGGTCAAGGATGGACATTCTCACCCTGGGTCCAGATTTATGGTGGTTTGTGGTTTTGGCTCAAAAGGCTCGTAGAACGGCTGGACATGATATATGTCAGGGTGTTGGTTTGACCAGCGGTTCAGGGATAAAGGAATGTCTCACATTATTTCCATGACACACATGCAACAATGATGATTTGGAAATTTTATGCAAAACTGGTCATGCATGCACCCATGTGGACACTCAAGCATCAAGTTTTTTATGGTCGTGTGACACTAGGGCTCAGGATTTATTTTTCCTATTTAAGTCAACCCAGTGTTTCCAAAATATGCTCCTTTATCAATTCATGCATTCATCCGAGTCCATTTTGGGTGTTCGGGAAAATTTTCACAGCATTTACCCTTCAGGTGTATACACATTTTTTCAACAAAAACCCTTTGTTTTGATTGATGAATCTTTTTCAAAGAAAAGCTGGAAGTTATTTCTTTTCAAAAGCATGCTGGCTTTTAGTTAACCAAAGTATTTTTATTTATTATATTATTTTTATTATTATTTTTTTCCTTTGTTGATAAAGTTGATATCTGCGATCACATATATATTTTTTCATTTCTGAAAAGTTGTGCGAACGAGGGTACACACGGCCTACCTACGTCAAATCACAAAGTAAACAGAAAAAACGCAATGATAAGTCGCAATGAAAAACAATGACAAAACAACTGAGAGTCGTAATGTCAGATAATAGTGGAAACAAAAACAATAACTGAAAGCAGTAATGTTAGATGACAACAAAAACAATAATTGAAAGTTGTAATGTAAATCACGATGGAATTAAAAGTGCAGCGACCTTGGTCATGTGGCTCCGCTCCCTCCCAAGAAACCGAGTAGGTCAGTCATATCCTTGTCCATATGGGGTTCATCCGTCTCATCGGGGGATTCTGCAGGCTCCTCCCCTGTCTGGGCATCGGGCCAGTCTCCAGGCCATGCGACCTCAGCCCCAAACTGCTCCGGGGTAGGGCATACAAAAGGGGCGAAACCCTGCCCATGCTGGCTGAGGCTGAACTGGTAGAGACACTCATGTATATGCACCTGTCCATGGTGGTTGGCCGCCTGCTAGCGAACCAAATGTTGTAGATACTACTCCATGCTCAGTGGTCCAGCCGAACCGGCCTGTCGAGGTGGTGGCTGTGCACCCGCGGCCTGATGTTCATCACTTTGCGCCTGCCTAGGCGTGAAGTACTTCTCGATGAAAGCTCGGGTGATCGGCGGTCGAATTACCTTGCTGGGGGTGACATGCACTCCGTAGAACTGGCAGAGGCTTGTGATCAAAGCCGGAAACCCCAGGGCTCTGTTGGACTTCTCCGGGTCCAAAGGGTGCCTAGTAGGCGCCATTCCTGCAAACAAATAAATGGAATAAGCAATCATCTGGGCCACGTGAACACTCATCCGTGTAAGGATGGCATACACCAACTACACTTAGGAAGAGGGAGGTCGGAGTTGTGGTCGCTAGGCAAGACATTGCTGAGCAGCAGTGTCATCCATATCTGGGTCAGGGTAGTCATGCTGGTGCGCATGATCCGCAACCGCCTTCCCGCAGTGGTCCGAGCGAAATCCTGCCCCGGTATGCACAACAGCTGGGCGATGGCTTCCTCATCGAAATTGTCCACCTGGTTCTTCCTCTGTCTGAATTTACACTGCTGGTTCTCCTCCATAATCAGCGGGTCACCCAAGAATTGGCTGAGAGCATCTGCATCGAAGGGGATCCAGTGACCCCTCACCCACTAGCGCATGTCCCGAACCCCCTCCTCAGTGGGCCAGGCGTTGGCATAGAATTCTATGACTATCTCCGGGTCAAATTTAGACATAGGGGTCACTAGTCATGCCCAATGCCTGTGAGCTATCTCACCCTGGAAGTCAGAGTACTCGTCCTCCTTGAGCTGGGCACGCCTCTCCCTGTGGAACAACCATCCCTTGATGGCCTCGAAGCGCTGCTGGTGCTCGGCACTCTGGAACCAGTGACTATCAAACTCCAAGGCGGCACTGGAGCCTTCTCCGGTGGCATCCTTTCTAGATCTCTTCGCGGAGAGCCTCTTCGGAGCCATCTCCTGCAAAAAAACAACATTCGGGAAGTTAGTTCACAAAGAATTGCTATCTTACGAGCAAGGTCAAACAAGAAGTGATGCAATCCTACCCTGCAAGGGCATTGGGTAGAAGACTCCAAGTAGATTGGGCTAGAGATCCAAGGGAAGGCCCTAGGGTTCTCATGAGCCTTAGGGTAGATTTTGAGCCCATGGGCTAAGTATGAGCCCACTTATCTTTGTAAATATTAGAATAGGTATTTCCTTCGTCTGGGCCTTGTATTTTGGCCATTCTAGTAGTATAGGGTTTTAGCCTTGTATTTCGGGGCATTTTGAGTAGTCTTTGTAGTAAGGACTTTTTTTGTATTTTCATGTTTTTTGTCATGGGTGGGAGCTTAGCAATTATAGGGGGTGTGTAGCTAAGCTCTAGCTTCTCATCTCAAGGAGGTGAGCTTAGCTATTAGAGAGGTATGTGTAGCTAAGCTCAAGCTTCTTTAGGAATCTTCTTAAGGAAGCTTCTCAAGGAGATGAGCTTCGTTATGAGAGGGGTGTGTGTAGCTAAGCTCTAGCTTCTCAAGGAAGTTTTCTCAAGGAAGCTACCTAGTCTATAAATAGAAGCATGTGTAACACTTGTTGTAACTTTGATGAATGAGAGTCTTGTGAGACACAACTCAAAGTTCAACTTCTCTCCCTTTTTCTTCCTTTAATTTTGTACTCCCCCCTCTCTCTTTCTCTCCTTCTTTCTTTTCCTCCATTGAAGCTGTAGACACAAATGACTTTGGTGTTTTGATGATGATCATGATGATTTGATGCAAATGATGCAAATGATGTAAATGGGCTTTTCAAGTTTAAATTCAAGACAATGATTCAAGAATACAAGCCACAACATCAAGATGATCACTAGTATTTTAGGAAGGGAATTCCTAATTGATGTAGCAAAAGGTTTGGCCAAGTAATGCATGTTAAAAAGTGTTTTTCAAGAGGTTTACTCTCTGGTAATCGATTACCAGAGGATGTAATCGATTACCAGTGGCCAAAAATGATTTACAACAGCTACTAAATATTTGAATTCAAATTTTAGACTATGTAATCGATTACACAATATTGGTAATCGGTTACCAGCAGTTAATAAACGTTTTAATTCAAATTTTAAAAGCTGTAATCGATTACACAAATCCTGTAATCGATTACCAGACAAGATTTTCAGAAAAATATTTCTAAGAGTCACAACTTCTCAAATGGTTTTTACATGACCACCAATGGTCTATATATATGTGACTTAGAACACAAATTTGCTCAGAGTTTTTTAGAACAACAAGTGTTTATTCTCTCATAGAGCAAAATCGTTTTATCCTCTTAAGAATTCCTTGGCCAATCCACTTGCATTTCATTAAGGAATCATTTGAGTGCTCAGATTGTAAAATCTATCTCTTTCAAGAGAGATTCATTCTTCTCCTCTTTCTAATTCTCTAAGGGATTAAAAGACCGAGGGTCTCTTGTTGTAAAAGAATTCTGAACACAAAGGAAGGATTGTCCTTGTGTGTCCAGAACTTGTAAAAGGATTTTACAAGATAGTGGAACTCTCAAGTGGGTTGCTTGGGGACTGGACGTAGGCACAAGGGTGTGGCCGAACCAGTATAAATCCGAGTTTGCACTTTCTCTTCCCTTAAACTATTTCATTTATTATTGTTTTATATTTATATTCGGATTGTTCTATTTGAATCAATATTTAAGAAGTTCATTGTTAAGGGAATTTGTAACTTGAATAGAAAGTGAAATAGAATTTTAATTGGGGAAATAGTTTGTAATATCTTAACTCAACCCCCCCTACTTAAGATATCTGAGGCCACTTGTCTAACAGAAGCATCCTCTCCAAGCTTCTTATCCAAGGCTCATCTTGGTGGTGAAGCTCCTTCTTCCATGGCTTATTCCCTAGTGGATGGCGCCTCCTCTCACCTCTTCTCCTTTGTCTTCCGCTGCATCTCCATGATGGAAAATCACCATTAAAGGAACTCATTGAAGCTCAAAGATCCAGCCTCCATAGAAGCCACACAAGCAAGCTTCCATCAAGAAGGGCATACGACCCTCTTTCAACATGGAAACACCAATGCAAAGTTGGGAGAACTCACATATTCAAGGCATTTTGTTACCTAAGATACATACACGCATTTCAAAGCATTTTGGCCACCTCTAGATCACGATATTTTTGCCAATAAAAATGCACACCCGCATAGCCAAGTATCTTGGCTACCAAAAACGTATGCACATATTCAAGTATTTTGCTACCTAAAATAATTAGCAATACAACAAAAGCAATCTTCGCCACCTATTAATTGGGGTATTCTTGCTATCTAACTAACACATATGTAAATTTGGCAAGGTGCCGCTACCTTCATTTACATGCATCTGGGGTGGCATTTTATGCTATTTTATTCATATCTTATTCATATATATATGCACATTTGAGACCAAATTTCATGCTATACACATATTTGTATTCATTTGAATAGCGGCACGAAGCAAACACACTGCGTGCCATTTTTTTACACTGCCATGCATGTAGTCCTAAATGCCGTGTACCCCTTTGATTATGTTTGTTTGTGGATATTGTCGTACTATGTACATCCCCATGTTGTGCCTTTCACATATGAATCATGCACGAGTTTCGTCTTGATCCCCTTACTTTGGCAAACCAACGGAGGGTCTGCATTGCCTTCTTAAATACAAACGTTGGGCGCCATGCTGCCCAAACATTGTATCCAAGAAGGGGACAATTTCTCGGGCTCCCGTATTCATAAATTGCATCTGTGTCATATGCATTTCTTCATGCATTCATCCATTCCACCCATGATAGATGTCGGAGTTTTGATTCTCACTGGGTTTTGTTTCACTTTAGTAAAACATGGGGTCAAGTCAAATGCCTTCGCTTAAAAATAGGTTCTATCAAGTCAAGGTAAGGAGCCTAGGAATCACCAGTCTAAAAGAGTTAGGGCAGTTGATGGAGCCGCTCCAACGACAAGCTTTTCGCAAAGCTTACGATAAGATCTGGGACCTAGCCATGGCAGAAGTCTCCACGGAGGCCATTGCATCCCTCGCCCAATATGATGACCAGCCGTTGAGGTGCTTCACCTTTGGGGACTTCTAGCTATCACCCATGGTGGAAGAATTCAAAGAGATCCTAGGATGCCCTCTAGGGGGAAGGAAACCATACCTCTTCTTAGGGTTCTATCCCTCTTTAGCTAGAATTTCTAAGATAGTCCAAATATCGGCACTGGAATTAAACCACAGAAAGCAAGTCGAAAATGGGGTGGTCGGAGTACCGAGAAGATGTTTGGAGGCAAAAGCAAGAATCTTGGAAGGTAGAGGCGAATGGACCCCGTTCATAGACATCCTCGCACTTTTGATCTTTGGGGGATTCCTCTTTCCAAATGTAGATGGGTTGGTGGACCTGGTAGCGATCGACGCTTTTCTCGCCTATCATGACCGCAAGGAAAGCCCGGTTGCCGCTATACTAGCCAATCTATATGACACCTTCGACCGAAGATGTGAGAAGAGCAGCACAAGGATTGTTTGCTGTACTCCGACCCTCTATGTATGGTTGGTTTCGCACCTTTTTTGCCAAGATATGAGGCATGCTTGCCTGCTAGAAAGCCACTGTTCATGCACAGAGAAAATAGGGGCAAATTGGGACCAACTCTTAGCAAGCAAAGAAGGAGCGTCTATCAACTGGTTCCCTCGATGGAAAGAAGGAAGAACCGGGATTCTTATTTCGTGCGGAGGATTTCCAAATGTTCCCTTGATGGGGACAAGGGGTTGCATTAGTTACAATCCCGTTCTTGCTATAAGACAACTTGGCTACCCTATGAGAGGGGCACCATTAGAGGAAGAGCTCGCACCTATTATTGCACGAGGTTTCAATAAGACCAACGTGGAGGCACTTCAAAAGGTCCGCAAGGCATGGGAGATGGTGCAAAAGAAGGACAAAGAACTCAGAGGCAGTAACAACGGGCCCATCGGTGGCTACCGTAAGTGGTTGAAAGCCCACATGCAAGGTTTGGATTGGCTCCCGAGTTTGAAAACCGCTAAAGGGGAGGAAGTTGAGGCACCAGAGGAAGACGAAGAGGTGCAAGCCCTTAGGGCAAAACTCGAGCAAGCCCAAACAGTCAAAGAAAGGTTCAAAGCAACAGATCTTAAGATCCGAAAGGAGAATGCCGAACTGAGAGATGTAAATATAGCTACCACCAAGGCCTTGGAACAAGAGACCAAAAGGGCTCGTAGGGAAGAACACGGCCGCAAAAAATTCTGAGGGGCTCTGTGGGGCAGTAACAGCGAGCTTAAGCTCAAGAGAGGGGAGAGGTACCAATCACGAGTAGACAGTTTGATCTTGAAGGATGAGTTGAAGGTTTGCCTAAGGTCTAAGAGAAGCTTGTCTCAGCGTTTATGCGAGACAGAGACCAACATGTTAGCCATCGTCAGCAAGTACCAAGAAGAATTAAATCTAGCCACGGCCCACAAGCACAAAGTGGCAGACGAGTATGCCCGAGTGTACGCGGAAAAGGAGGCTAGAGGAAGGGTGATCGACTCGTTACATCAAGAGGCAACAATGTGGATGGACTGATTTGCTCTTACTTTGAACTGGAGTCAAGAACTTCACCGATTGCTAGCCAAGGCCAAGGCAATGGCGAACACCTACTCCGTCCTCAAGGAGATCCAGGAACTTCTTAGCTATTGTCAGCATATGATAGACTTAATGGCCCATATAATTAGAGACCCTAGGAAGTTTGTATTGTCACTCAGATCTTGAATAGTTATAACTTTCTGAATAAAATGAGTTTATCCCACGTTTTTACTCCAAAAATCAGTGTGAATCAAATCACTCCCTCATTTTATCTCTAGCATGCATTCATTTTTTTTACATACTCCTCACGTTTGGTTTTTTAGGAAAAACGCCATAACTAAACGCGCCCCAAGGCATCCCTATCACACCAGATCCAAATCTAAGACGATGGGTGACCAAGAAGAGATACAGGAATAGATGAAAGCCGACATGTCGGCTTTGAAAGAGCAAATGGCTTCCATGATGGATGCCATGTTAGGAATGAGGCAACTTATGGAGAATAACGTGGCCACCGCTGCCGCTGTTAGTTCGGCTGCCGAAGTAGACCCAACTCTCCCAGCTACCGCCCATCCTCTCCCAAGCGTGGTAGGACAAGAAAGAAGCACACTTGGGCACATCAGCAACCCCCATTTGGGATACAATCGAGTGGCTTACCCTTATGGATTACCACCTAATTACACGCCACCAGTCATGCATGATGACACGGGTCATGTCCCTTCCCCCATCCTTGAAGGGGAGCCTCCTCGACAGTCGGACGAGGTTCACGAGGATCGTAGAGAGTATGCCCAAGGAGACATCAATTTCTACCCCCTAGTCCCCATCGAGGGGCCGGCACCCAATACACTACCTCAGCCCAACCTCACGGGAGAACCTCGAAACCTCCCAGCACAGCCAATATTCTTTTCCATAGAAGGACCGCCCCTGGCAGCGGAAGAAAGAAGGAAACTCGATCTCATCGAAGAGAGATTGAGAGCTGTTGAAGGCTTTGGCGACTATCCGTTCGCGGACATTGCCGATCTGTGCTTAGTACTGGACGTCGTCATCCCCCCAAAATTCAAGGTACCTGATTTCGACAGGTACAAAGGGACGACTTGTCCTAAGAACCATCTCAAGATGTATTGTCACAAGATGGGGGCATATTCTAGGGACGAAAACTTGGTAATGCACTTTTTCCAAGATAGCTTGGCTGGAGCCGCGGTCATTTGGTACACTAATCTGGAAGCTTCCCGCATCCGCACTTGGAAGGATCTAATTACTGCCTTCCTTAGGCAATATCAGTACAATTCCGATATGGCTCCCGTTCGGACTCAACTGGAGAACATGGTTAAAAAGGAAAGTGAGTCCTTTAAAGAGTACGCTCAGCGGTGGAGGGACCTGGCAGCACAAGTGGCCCCTCCCATGGTCGAAAGGGAAATGATTACCATGATGCTAGACACCTTGCCAGTGTATTACTATGAGAAATTAGGGGGCTACATGCCCTCCAGCTTCGCAAACTTGGTATTCGCCGGGGAAAGAATCAAAGTAGGTTTGAAGAGAGGGAAGTTTGATTAGGTCTCCTCCACAAGTACCAACACTAGAAGGATCGGAGCAACTGGGGCAAAAAGGAAGGAAGGAGATACCCATGCCGTCACTTCAGCACCCGCATGGATCAAGCCACCGCAAACCTCTCACGGTACCCATCAGTACGCGCAACATCACCCGAGCTTCTCAGCTCGCGCCGGGGACTCCTCCAACTCAACACCCATACAAGCTAGGGCACCTGTGCCCATCCAGAGGGAGACCCCCCAAGCTACGGCTCCAACCCCGACTCGCCCGGCCGGTAATGCCCACTTTGGTGCCGGTTCCAACACGATAAGGAACTTTCCCCCGAGGACAACATTCACCCCAATCCCAATGACGTACGAAGACCTCTTGCCATCCCTCATCGCCAACCAGATGGTTGTGATATCTCCCTGACGCAACCTACGCATACCATGGGAAAACCCCGGGCCACTCCATCGAACACTATCTGGCCCTTAAATACAAGGTCCAACATTTGATAGACATCGGATGGCTGATGTTTCAAGAGGACTGGCCCAACATGAAAATGAACCCGCTTGCCAATCATGGAGGGGGAGCAATTAATGCCATCGAGTCGGGTAGGCCGCGCAGGTCCAAGCCTTTTGTCGTAACCTACCCTTCGGCGGGAGGGCGACGCGTGACTCGCGGGATGCGTGTTCCACGAAAGGAATACGCGCGGAGTCGCCACCAACGTTTATTTGAGGAAAACGTCGGAAAAACCGGAAAAGACGCGATCTACGAACTTTTTAGTGAAAGGTTCGGGAGTTGTATTTACGCACGGGGAAGGTATTAGCACCCCACACGCCCGTCCCAAGGGACGGCAGCCTTTAATCGAATGTGCAAACATGACTTTGATTTTTATGTTCCTTTTTATGTTCTTATATCCTTTATACCCTTTTTATATATTTTTTCTTTTTTGTGGTCGACAAGGGTGTTTCCCTTTGCTCCTACGTATTCCTCAATTTGGGATGAGAAAATCAGACCTACGTAGTTCTTTCGGAACAAAGTGTTTGGTTAAGTTGTTTTTGTCTTTTTTTGCAAAATGTGTTTTTATTGAACAAAAGGTTATTTAAGGTGTTGGACCATTAAACGGTCTTTTGATTTTGAAAGATGAGAAATGTTAAGGCGTTGGACCATTAACGATTTCTTGTTTTTGAAAGGAGAGAAACGTTAAGGCATTGGACCATTAACGATCTCTTGGGGTGGTCGACAAAAGCGGGACTTTTGCTCCTACGTATCCTCAATGAGGAACTCAGACCTACGTAGTTCTTTCCTATCAAGTGATTCTTTTTTATTTTAAGAGGTGATCGTTTTAAGGCGTTGGACCTTAAAAATGATCCATTTTACTTAGTGAGAAATTGAAATGACGAACTTCAAAAGCCTATTTTTGTGGACGAGCTTGACTAGGCGAGTTGATTTTAGCCTTGGTTTCACTTTAGTTATTAATCAATTCGATTAAGAATGAGAAATCCCAAAGAGAAAACGTCCGATTGATTTTTCGCTTTATTTTACTAAAAAAGATATTTTTTGATTATTATATTATTTTTTGCCTCTTTTTTGATTTCCAACGTGGTTACGGCACGACCGAACGGTCGGAATTGATTTTAACCGAAGTTAATGGATAATACAATTCAAACGTTCGGTGGAAATTTATTTTATTTTTAAGTTAAGCGAGAAACGACTTAAGTAAAATGGCTTAAGCACGTCAACAGGGGGTATAAAAGGTAAACAAAACGAGAATCAAAATGCACGAAACACAATGTGGACCACTACGGGTACATAGAATGAATCGAAAAGCTTGGTTCGAGGCACTTACCCGTTGAAGATCGAAGAACGATGAAGATCGAATGAAGAACGTCGAAGAACGGTTCAAACCTTTGCGAGATTCCTCACGGAAAATGTTACGGAAACGTTTCGGAAGCGCCTCGGCTTAGATTTTCTTCACGGAAACGATTTTTCCAAGCAAATTCGAAAGAGAGAGAAGTGCCTAAGGGGCTGGGATCCCTTCCTTCTTCATTTCCTCCCCTATTTATAGCAAAATAGGGGAGGTGGTTGCCGCCCAGCTCGCCCAGGCGAGCTCAGCTCGCCCAGGCGAGCAGGGTTGCTTCCTCCAGAAGCAACCGCCTTCTGGAGGAATCTTCTGGAGGGCCCAAGTGGGCCTGGGTGCTATTTGCACCCCCATTTTTACTAAGTACACCCCCCTCTGCTGTTTTTTGGTGATTCTTTTTTCGTAAAGTTACGGAAACTTACGAATTTCGTAACGATACTTGTTTTCTTTCCGTAATGTTACGGAACCTTGCGGATTACATAATCATCCCCTTTTTGACTTACGGAATGTTACGGAACCTCACTTAATTATGCAACGATGCTTCCATTTGATTTCCGGTGTGTCACGGAAACTTACGGATTGTGCATCAACATTTTTTTGGCTTTTCGGCATGTCCTGGAATTTCACAAATCGCCTAATGATGGGTGCCAAGCACCTCACGAGGACCAAAGAATGGTCGCATGTCATCAAGCAAAGGTCCCCGGATGAAATTAGGGTATGACAGTTGCCCCTCTTTACTTGTCTTTTATTGGAGATAAAAGAAAAGTAAAGATAAGACACTAATTTCGTCCCTCTCGATTTGACGAGAGTCGCGGGTGACCATAAAATTTCCGCATGTAAATGACTTTGTTGTTCCCGGAGGAACAAAAGGTGTAGAAGACTGTGTCAGCCTCTGCATGCTATCAAGCGTTCTGTCTTACAGATAGCAAAAGAATGGGTGCGAATAACCATAAGGTATCTCCGCGTATCATGGGTGCAGAATGACCAAACTTGGTCTCTGCGTGCCATCGGACACGACTGTGTCTGAATGGCAAAGGGGTGCGGATAACCGTAAGGTATCTCCGCGTATCATGGGTGCAGAATGACCAAACTTGGTCTCTGCGTGCCATCGGACACAACTGTGTCTGCATAGCAAAGGGGTGCAGATAACCGTAAGGTATCTCCGCGTATCATGGGTGCAGAATGACCAAACTTGGTCTCTGCGTGCCATCGGACACAACTGTGTCTGCCTAGCAAAGGGGTGCAGATAACCGTAAGGTATCTCCGCGTATCATGGGTGCAGAATGACCAAACTTGGTCTCTGCGTGCCATCGGACACAACTGTGTCTGCCTAGCAAAGGGGTGCAGATAACCGTAAGGTATCTCCGCGTATCATGGGTGCAGAATGACCAAACTTGGTCTCTGCGTGCCATCGGACACAACTGTGTCTGCCTAGCAAAGGGGTGCAGATAACCGTAAGGTATCTCCGCGTATCATGGGTGCAGAATGACCAAACTTGGTCTCTGCGTGCCATCGGACACAACTGTGTCTGCCTAGCAAAGGGGTGCAGATAACCGTAAGGTATCTCCGCGTATCATGGGTGCAGAATGACCAAACTTGGTCTCTGCGTGCCATCGGACACAACTGTGTCTGCCTAGCAAAGGGGTGCAGATAACCGTAAGGTATCTCCGCGTATCATGGGTGCAGAATGACCAAACTTGGTCTCTGCGTGCCATTGGACACAACTGTGTCTGCCTAGCAAAGGGGTGCAGATAACCGTAAGGTATCTCCGCGTATCATGGGTGCAGAATGACCAAACTTGGTCTCTGCGTGCCATCGGACACAACTGTGTCTGCCTAGCAAAGGGGTGCAGATAACCGTAAGGTATCTCCGCGTATCATGGGTGCAGAATGACCAAACTTGGTCTCTGCGTGCCATCGGACACAACTGTGTCTGCCTAGCAAAGGGGTGCAGATAACCGTAAGGTATCTCCGCGTATCATGGGTGCAGAATGACCAAACTTGGTCTCTGCGTGCCATCGGACACAACTGTGTCTGCCTAGCAAAGGGGTGCAGATAACCGTAAGGTATCTCCGCGTATCATGGGTGCAGAATGACCAAACTTGGTCTCTGCGTGCCATCGGACACAACTGTGTCTGCCTAGCAAAGGGGTGCAGATAACCGTAAGGTATCTCCGCGTATCATGGGTGCAGAATGACCAAACTTGGTCTCTGCGTGCCATCGGACACAACTGTGTCTGCCTAGCAAAGGGGTGCAGATAACCGTAAGGTATCTCCGCGTATCATGGGTGCAGAAAGACCAAACTTGGTCTCTGCGTGCCATCGGACACAACTGTGTCTGCCTAGCAAAGGGGTGCAGATAACCGTAAGGTATCTCCGCGTATCATGTGTGCAGAATGACCAAACTTGGTCTCTGCTTGCCATCGGACACAACTGTGTCTAAATAGCAAAGGGGTGCGGATAACCGTAAGGTATCTCCGCGGGCTACCGGCTCTTGAGTTATGGCAACAAAAGGCGGTGTGGTCGACAAAAGCGAGGCTCTTGCTCCTACGTATCCTCCAATGAGGAACTCAGACCTACGTAGTTCTGGATAACTTGTGAGACTTGAAAAAGTCTCGGTGTTTTCTCCACTAAAATGCAAACATGCTTTAGCAAAGAGACAAATATCCCAACTGATTGAGAGCAGCATATGCTTTTTTGAGTGACAAACAATGCGCCTACCAGGGAAGGAGAGTCTGCTGATGGGATCCCCCATAACCATAAATGAGATCTTGGATGTTAGCATTTCGTTTCTAAATGACCATTTAGAGGAAACACTGGGTTCGACAAAAATAGAAGAAATCCACTCAAAGTGTATCAATCTCGCACAGGTAAGTGTTTCATCCTAATTCCGAACCATAGATATGTCATGACTTGACTTTGCAAATTATTTCCTATCAAATCAAAAATTACATGCGTGATCACGGATCAATAGGGCTTCCCTTGGGAATGGGTTCTTTTGGTGGTTTCTTCTTTCGGTTTTTGTGTGTTTTTGGCTTTTTCTTTTTCTGTTTTTTTGTTTAGTGTGGGGCGAGAAAAAAAAGGGTCGCTAGCGCACGGGATTTTGGTTGGTAATTAAAGGGAGAAGACCATTTTAGGTCGTGGTTTCCTTTCCTTCCTTTTTTGTTCATTTGGTGACAATTCTGTATTTGTTCAGATATCGTCCGGTCCAAAGACCTCTCTGCACATTTCTTCTGTTTTCTTTCGATCCTTGATCAGGAGCTTTCTTTCCTTCTTTTCTCTTTTTTCTTTCTCCCATTCTTTGATTGGGAATTTTCTTTCTTTTCTTTTTGCTTTCTCCCACTCTTTGATTGGGGAATTTTCCTTCTTTTCTTTTTGCTTTCTCTTTGATTGGAAATTTTCCTTCTTTTCCTTTTAGCTTTCTCTTTGATTGGAAATTTTCCTTCTTTTCCTTTTTGCTTCCGAGGGTAAGGATTATGGTGAGTCAGGATTTTGGCTCAAGGTTTGTAGAATGGCTAGATATGATACATGTCGGGGTTTGGTTTGGTTCAAGGATAAAAGGGATGCCCCACATTATTTCCATGACACAAATGCAAAAATGATGATTTGGAAATTTTATGCAAAACTGGCCATGCATGCACCTATGTGGACACTCAAGTGTCAAATTTTTATGGTCATGTGATGCTAGGGTTCAGGATTCATTTCCTCTATTTTAATCAACCCAATGTTTCCAAAATATGTTCTTTTATCAATTTGTGCATTCATCCGAGTCCATTTCGGGCGTCCGGGAAAATCTTCACAGCATTCACCCTTCAGGTGTATACACATTTTTCCAAAAATTGGTTATGATCAATGAATTTTTTTCAAAGAAAAGTTGGGAATCGTCTCTTTTCAAAAGCATGTTGGTTTTTCAGCTTTGACAACTTATTTTTCTTTTTTCTCTCTTTTCCCTTTTTTATTTGTTATTTCTTTTTCTTGTTTGTTTTTTTTTTTTTTCTTCTTTTTTTTTTTTTTTTCATGAGGTATTTTGCTACCTAAACATGCGCATATTTTTGTGAGGTATTTTTGCTATATACATGCATATCCAAGGTATCTTGCCACCTAAACATACATATATATGTTTTGTGAGGTATGACTACCTTCCGAGCTTGTGCTCGTTTTATTTAAATTCCTAGGATCATGAGCAACTAGGTGTGTCTTACTATGAAAAGGGATCAAATAACAAGCACAGATTCTAAAGGTACTAGGTTGCCTCCTAGTAGCGCTTCTTTAACGTCTTGAGCTGGACGCCTTATGACTTGTCAGTCACTGACCTAGTACTTTGCTTACCTTTGGCTCTGGACTTGGTCGCATATTGCTCGGCCATGGGTCGTAAGCAACGCTCTAACCTTTTTGTGGATGAGCTGAGGTGAACTCTAGAGGTGATGGCGGTGCGTCTGTTGCCCGCTACCGGCCATCCCAATGCTGCTGTGGTGTTTCGCCCTGCGCCTGCCTAGGGACGCAGTACTTCTTGATGAAAGCTCGATCAGTAGGGGGCCTGATGACCCTGCTGGGGGCAACAGGCACTCCCTTGAACTGATAGAGACCCGTGATTAGAGCTTTGACAACTCCAAGACCCTGTTGGACTTCTTCGAGTCCACTGGATGTCTTGCGGGCACGATCCCTGCAAACAATAGATGACATCAGAAATTAGTTTGAACCATATGCATACTCACCTATGTCGGGATGGCATGACCTTGCTAGGGGGGGTACGGGCACCCTGTAGGACTGATAGAGGCCCGTAACCAGAGCTGGAAACCCCAGGACCCTGTTGGACTTCTTCAGGTCCACTGGGTGTCTTTGTGGGTGCGATCCCTGCAAACAATAGATGGTATCAGAAATCAGTTGAACCACATGCATACTTACCCATGTCGGGACGACACAGACCAACTGATACTTTTGCAGGGGGAGATTGGCATTGCGGTCGCTGGGCAGAATGTTGCTAAGTAGCAATGTCATCTATATCTGTGTAAGAGTGGTCATGTTGGTGCGCATGATCCGCACTCGTCTCTTTGCAGCGGCACGGGTGAAATCTTGCCCCGGTATGCATAGTAGCTGTGTGATAGCCTCCCTCTCTGGTTGTGCTCGCACAGTTGGCCCTCCTCCAATATCAGGGGGTGGCCCAGGAACCGTTTAAGAGGAAACTACTGGTCCCTTAACCGGGAGTGCAAGTCTCGGTTAAGCATTTAAGGACAGAGGACCTTAAATTATCTTAAGGTGTGGATATGGAGCCCACTGAAAGTGAGGACGCGTAGTCCTCTAAAGGCGAGGGCATGCCCCCCCTTTGAAAATGGGGAACATGTAGTCCTCTGATGGCGAGGACGTGTAGTCCTCTAAAGGTGAAAGCACATGACCCTTTGACGGCGAGGACGTGTAGTCCTCTGAAGTTGAAGGTACATGACCCTTTGAAGGCGAGGACGTGTAGTCCTCTGAAGGTGAAGGTAACTAGTACCCAAGGTGAGGGCGTGTAGCCCCCTCAAGGCGAGGACTTATAGTCCTCTGGAGGTGAGGGCGTGCAGCCCTCTGATGGCGAGGACGTGTAGTCCTCTCACTGGTGAGGGTAACTAGTACCCAAGGTGAGGGCGTGTAGCCCTCTCAAGGCGAGGACAGGTAGTCCTCTGGAGGTGAGGGCGTGCAGCCCTCTGGTGGTGAGGACGTGTAGTCCTCTCAAGGCGAGGACGTGTAGTCCTCTGACGGTGAGGGTAACTAGTACCCAAGGTGAGGGCGTGTAGCCCTCTCAAGGCGAGGACATGTAGTCCTCTGGAGGTAAGGGCGTGCAGCCCTCTGATGGTGAGGACGTGTAGTCCTCTCAAGGCGAGGACGTGTAGTCCTCTCAACGGTGAGGGTAACTAGTACCCAAGGTGAGGGCGTGTAGCCCTCTCAAGGCGAGGACGTGTAGTCCTCTGAAGGTGATAGGTACAAGTACCCAAGGGTCCACCCTTATGAGAAAGCAAGAGATCGACTCATCGAGAGGGCCGGTCATCCCAAATCCACAAGATTTGGACATTAGATGTAGGAAATCTATGCAGTTAACATAATTTTTGGGGATGCAGATGCATGCAACCTTTGTCGTGAAATTTTGGTAAATGCAGACTTCATATGAGACAATGCAATGTAATGGAAAGTTGTACAATGTTCATGACATTCTTTCCCTATTTTGTGATTTTGATTTTGATTTAAATTTTTTTGGAAAACACAGATTGACTGTCCTTCTGAAAGAGGTGATAATTCATGCGACCTTATCCTATCTTTTGCAAATCTCTCCAGGAACTCCCTCAAAGTGTATGTTCTTTTTGATTTAGTCACTTGACCATTTTGGAGTGACGGCAATGGAGCCATTTGATGTTTGATCAATCCATTGAAATCCTAGGGTTTGTCCCCCCTTTTTTTGTTAAAAACATCGATGGGTGAGAACTTTTGATCGACCCCTATGTTCACCTGAGGCTCATGCACGGCGCCCCTCATTGCCCCAGTGTAAGGCTTTGAGGTATCAATCGTTGCCTTTCGTCATGACCTTGTAGGAGGGAACCTATTGGGTGAATACTTCTAATCTGCCCCTAGGTTCGCTTGAGGTTTTTGCATGGTGCCTTTCGTTGCCCCAGTGTAGGGCTTAGAGGTACCAATTGTTGTCTTGTTTTCACAACCTCGTAGTAAGGAAGAATGAAAGAAGCAATTGATTTTTGCAAAAAGAATTTTCCAAGGACGAGAAATAGTTGAAGGATTTTTTTCAGTTGATGGATTAAGTCAAATGACTCCTATGTAGAAGCAAGATGTTTTGATGTTTCGATGATGCCAAAGGATCAAGTGCTTCCAAGTTTTATTCAAGACAAGAATCTAAGAAAATCAAGATATATGATCAAGTTGATCTCTAGAATCTTAGGAAGAAGTTTCCAAATTGAAGAAGCAAAAGGTTTGACCAAAGAATTCTATCATTTCAAATTGAGATTTGCTCTCTGGTAATCGATTACCATTAGTTGAAAATGTTTTAATTCAAATTTTTAAAACCTGTAATCGATTACATAAGTCTTGTAATTGATTACCAGAGGGGATTTTCAGAAAATAATTTCCAAGAGACATATCTATTCAAATGTTTTATGAATGGCCATTCAAATGTTTTAAAGAGAGTTTTCATTGCCCAAACAGTTTTATCCTCTCGAAAGATCAAGAGTTTTTTTGAACTGAAATGTCTTATCCTCTAAAAAAGATTCCTTGGTCAACCACTTGCTTATTCAATAAGGAATTTTGATTGATCTTCATTTTACAATCTACCTTTTTTACGAGAGACCTCTTCTTCTCTTCTTCTTATTTCTGAAAAGGGATTAAGAGACTGAGAGTCTCTTGTTGTAGAGGATTTTTGAACACAAGGGAAGGGTTATCCCTGTGTGCATTGTTAATCCGAAAAGAGAGATTGATAGTTCAATTGGGGAATAGTCTTTGCATCTTAATTCAACCCCCCTTTTTCTTAAGGTAACTGAGGCCATTTGTCCAACATCCTATTCTTGATAACTCACTTCTCTCTAAAAAGACAAAATGAGGTCACATGAACGTCTATATTTTTACTTGAAAACACAGTCAATCAAATGCCTTTTTATTTTTTATTTTGAAACTTATTTGTTTTGAACTTTGCTCGTTGTTTTACGGCACCCCCATCAACGTGCAAGATGAGTAATCTCTGATTGAACGGTCTTGGAAGTCAACACTCAGGAGCGCAGGTTGCTTGAGCAAACAGACCAATGGCTTACACCCACATTCCGATGAAAGTTGAATAAGCAAACATGCGTTTGTGAGAGGATGAGGGACAAAGATATCAACTTTATCCATTTCATTTAACATTGTAGCTGTGGTTTACAATAATGGCATAAACTTGGAAACCCTGATGAGTCATTAGGGACACCTAACAACAACTTTCAAAATTGCCCCATGTGTGGCACCTCTTGTCAATGTCAGGATTTACACGCAATTCTCCTCAAATTTCAGCCAGCCCGCATCAATTAGACCTTGCACCTTACGCTTCAGAGCCCTACCATGCTCAATGGAACGCCCCGGGGCTTCTCCGTGACAAGCACACGTTGCGTTCGAGTCGTATTCTCGGAGAAATGGAGGTTGATGAACCTTGGCTAGGGTTATGGCTACCATTGAATTATCATGTAGATATGGGATCAAGTCTGGCATAGGACACTGGAATTGGGGTGAATTCTACAGGCTTTCTCGCTGCAAAATTCACTTCTTGGTTGATGTTTTTGGTTTGTGCTAAAGGTGGTGTTTGTCATGGGAAGTGCGGTAGACAGACTTTGTGGTAGATTTAGGGATGGCCTTCGTGGATAACTGGGTGGTGGGTAAGGAGAAAGTTTGTTATTGGCTGAGTAAAGATATTGTTGGGTTGGTGGGAAATTTGGCCGTACAGGAATTGCAGTCACAGCATGGGTTTCTCCCTCATCCTCACCCTCTTTATTTGCCCCAGTTTTCTCAGTCGTCCTAGTAGGATGATCAAATTTGCCTTTTTTTTTTCAGACCCACATCGATCCTTTCACTGGCAAAGACCAAATCCTCAAAGCTTTGAAGGTGTGTAACCCACCATTTTTCATAGTAGAACACCGGTCACGTGTCTACTATCATTGTGATAATCTCTTTCTCTGTTTTTGGGGGTGCTACTTGAGTTGCCAAGCCTCTCCATCTTTGGGCGTGTTCTTTGAAAGATTCGTGCCCCCTTTTTGCACACTTTTTGTAGTTGCATCCTATCCGGAGCCATATCAGAATTGTACTGACACCGCCTAACGAAGGCAACCATTAGGTCCTTCCAAGAATCGACTCGGGAAGGTTCCAAGTTAGTGTACCAGGTAACAACTACCCCAGTAAGACTTTCATGGAAGGAATGTATCAGCAATTCCTCATCTTTTGCGTATTCCCCCATCTTCTGACAATACATCTTTAGATGGTTCTTGGGACAAGTAGTCCCCTTGTACTTGTCAAAGTCCAGCACCTTGTACTTGTCAAAGTCCAGCACCTTGAACTTGGGAGGGGTGATGATATTGGGTACTAGGAACAACTCTTTTAGGTTAGCAAAGGCATAATCTTCACCTCCTTCAATGGCCCTGAGCCTTTCCTCTAAATGATCCAACTTTCCCTTTTCGGCCATAGCAGGAGGGGCTCTTCCCACCGCAAAATGCAATGGTTGTGGTTGTGGGCGAAACTGAGGGCCCTCCAAAGTGTTTTCAAAGGGTATACCACCAACTGCTTGCCCTTCAGTGGCATATCCGAGCCAAGGCTCGAAGTCAGCTAGATTGTGGTGGGGAATTTCATGTGTCTCCCCCATGGTTTGAGAGATATGTGCCTGATGAGGTTATTTGTTCTCAATGAGTATCGGAGTGGAGTTATTGACATTCTTATTGGGAGTGTACGCCACTTTGGGTGGCGTATAGTTGAGAGGCAAGCCATATGGCGGGAAGGCGTGCTCATTTTGAATTTGCACATCATGGGGGCCGCCCGTACTTCCCAAATCTTTGCCTACCATATCTGAGGTTGGATGATTCATTTGGTTGATGCCGGATGGGGACATCAGGTTCACCTTAGCAACAACGCTGGTAGCGGCAATTGCAACCGCATTGGCTTCCATTATCTTCTTCACGCTCATCATGGCCTCCATCATTGTGGCCATTTTCTCTTTAATGGCCTCCATGTCGGCCTTCATCTTCTCTTGCACCTCCTCCGCTTCACCCATTACTCTAGCTCTAGCACAAGTTCGGTGAGGACGCCGTAAAGCATGTTTCCTTTTCTTTTTGATAAGTTCATTTTATTTTATTTTATTTTATTTTTTTCAAGGAAAGAATGCAACGAGCAATGCAACCAATGAAAAGCATGGATGCATGCGAATGATGTACAGTTGAAGTATCGCGAATTTTTACGCAAGACATGGGGTTGAATCAATTTAGATTTTCAACATGGTCCATGACATCTTTGTCAAGGTGAAACTGGAAGTAACAAGGACATCAATAATCCTAAATATGTTTGGCAGTAGACGAAGCAGTGATGTGACTCGATTCATCTTTTGCCCCAATTTTGCAAGACGGTTACTTCCATATTCCAACTTGACTTGATGAACCTTTTTATAAAAGCATGAGCTTGGTTCAACCCTATAATCCAAGGAATGACAATTCTGATCGCCAATACTTCAACAACATCTCATAGGGATGAATGACTCGGGCGTACTTTAAGCTTATGCATGGAAAATGTAATTATAAAATTGAGATGCCCGAAGAAACACCATTTCTTAGTTAACCATGCATTAGGTACCATGTTCAATTATTTTGTTTTTAAGTGAAACGGGTTTATGAACCCAACATGGTTGGCTCCTAACACATGAAACTAAGAATGTAGTGTGAAGTTTCACGCTTCCCCCTTCTTTGTTTTTGTTTTGTAGAGGAAAACGCAAGGATGAGCAAACATGAAAACAAATGGTATGCAATTTTGCAGATCAAAAAGTTTGTTGAACGCATATGCATGATGATGCCATGACTCATGCAAAATGTGAGGCTGGAATATGATAACGGACAAATGCAGGATATGTCCATTATGATGTTATGAAGAGATGCTTATGCGATGCATGATATGAATGCATTTTACGGACATGAGAGCCCGGAAAATTATCTCTTCTTACTTGCGCATTTGGGGGCGCAGTGCCCCATGTGTACAATTAAGAAGGTGATATGGACCTTCCGGCTTCCCGTGACAAAGGACGAGACCAACATACAATGCATGCTAGAGATAAAATGCGGGAGTGACTTGATTTGCACAAGCTTTTTGGAGTAGAAACATGGGACCAACTCATTTTATTTCAAAAAGGAAGTCGTATCTAGTCAAGGTCTGAGAGACCATACAAGTTTCCTAACGATTTCTAATTATGTGGGCCATTAAGTCTATCATATGCTGACAATAGCCGAGAAGCCCATGAATCTCTTCGGGGGCGGAGTAGGTGTCTGCCATCGCCTTGGCCTTGGCTAACAATCGGGGAAGTTCTTGACTCCCGTTCAAGGTAAGAGCAAACCGATCCATCCACATGGTTGCCTCTTGGTGTAAAGAGTCGATCACCCTTCCTCTAGCCTCTTTTTCCGCGTATACTTGGGCATATTCGTCCGCAATCCTATGCTCGTGGGCCGCGGCTAGACCTAACTCTTCTTGGTACTTGGCGATGATAGCTAGCATGTTGGTCTCCGTCTCGCATAAACGCTGAGACAAGCTTCTTTTGGACCTTGAACAGGCAACTAACTCCTCTTTCAAAACCATGCCATGTGCTCGCGACTGGTCCCTTTCTTCCCTTCGCAACTTGAGTTCACTATTGCTACCCCATAGAGCTCCGCGAAATTTGTTTCGGCCATACTCTTCCTTGCGAGCCCTCTTGGTCTCTTGTTCAAGGGCTCTTGCGGTAATTGCATTCTCTTCCCGTAACCCGGCACACTCCTTCCGAACGTGTGTAGCGGCCAACTTGAACTTCTCCTTGGCAAGTTTTGCCTTTCCTAACTCGCTTTTGAGAGTTTGGACTTCTTCGTCCTCTTCCGGTGCTTCAAAACTCTCTTCGCTGACGACTTTTAACTTGGCGAGCCAATCTAAACCTCGTATATGAACTTTCATCCATTCGTGGTACCCATCAATGATGCCATTACGAATGCCTCTAAGCTCTTGATCTTTCCTTAACGGGGTTTCCCATGCCTTATGGATTCTTTGTATAGTCTTGGAACTTTGTGCGCCGAGATCCCTCACAAGGAAAGGAGACATGCTTTCTTCCGTCGGTGCTCCCCTCATGGGGTACCCTAGTTGTCTTATAGCGAGCGCGGGATTGTAGTTAATACAACCCCTCGTTCCTACCAGCGAAATGTTTGGGTATCCTCCACATGAGAAAAGGACTCCTTCTTTTCCTTCCTTCCATCGGGAGAACCAACTGATTGTTCTACCTCCTATCCCGGCCAAGAGCCGGTCCCAATCTATTCTCCTCTTTTCAGTACACGAGCGATGGCTCAGGAGCGGACATGGATGTCTTGTGTCTTGTTGGAACAGGTGCGAAACCAACCAAACACAGAGGGCGGGTAAGCAACAGATGATCCGTGCGCTACTCTTTTCGCACCTTCGGTCAAATGTGTCAAATAGATCTGCCAAGACAGCTACCACCGGACTTTCCTTGCTATGGTGGTAGGCAAGGAAAGCGTCGATTGCTACTAGGTCTATCAAACCATCCACGTTTGGAAAGAGGACGACCCCAAAAATTAGCAAAGCTAACACATCCATAAACGGGACCCAGTCTCCTCGATTGGCCATACCCCTCGCCTTGTCTTCTAGGTACTTCTGTGGTAGGCCCGCTATGCCGTTCCGAGTTTGTTTTATGCGGTCCAAACCTCTTGCTGAATCCTTGACCACAGTTGCAATTCTGCTCAAAGAGGGGAGACACCCGGAGGGAAGATATGGCTTTCTTCCCCCGAGAGGACATCCTAGAATTTCCTCAAATTCTTCAATGGTTGGTACTAATTGGAATTCTGCGAATGTGAAGCACCTCAAAGGCTGGTCGTAGTATTGGGTAAGTGATGCAATGGCTTCTATGGACACCTCTGCTATGGTCAACTCTAAGATCTTTCCGTAAGTCTTGCGGGAGGCTTGCATTTGGAGGGGTTCCATCAACCGCCCTAATTCCTTGATGCTGGTGGTATCTGGGCTTTTGACCTTGACTTGGTAGAACCTCTTGCCGGTTTGATTTGTTCCCATGCTTACTAAAGTGAGATAAAAGCTGGTGCAAATCAAAACTCCGATATCTCATGGGTGGAATGGATGAATGCATGATGGAATGCATATGACACAGATGCAATCTAGGAATGCGGGGGTCCGGGGAATTTGTCCCCTTCTTAGATACGACGTCTAGGGGTAGCAAAATGCCCCAACGCACGTTTTTAAGAAGGCGACACGGACCCTCCGTTGGTTTGTTTACAGTAGGGATCAAGACAGAACCCATATGCAATGCCTATGCAAAAGACACAATGCGGGAATGTACACAGTATGACAATATTTACTGAACATAAGCAAAAGGGTATATGATACTCATGCATGGCAGTGTGAAAAATGGCACGCAGCGTGTTTGCTTCGTGCCCCTATTTAAGGGACCTATAAGGGAGAGAACTAACTAGGCTTTTAGCAATAATCCCCAAGGTAGTTATATCTCTCTTGATGGTTTCTAGAGGTATCATCCCCTTCGAAGAACATATTGCAGCAGTAGGGACTACTAGCAACAATAAGTTTTCAAAGAGAAAAGCTCTAGATGAGGGTTCACTGTAATCAAGCAAGTCGGAGACCTAGCATGATCACAGATTCACCTCCACTCCTTATGTTCCCATGAACCCGGGTATAGGGCCCTTTTTCACTCACAGTGTGTGCAAATAGTGTTGGTGTTTGTGTGCATCAAATGAATAAATATTTACTTCATGCATACATTTAAAACGCACTAAAAGCAACGAAGAGTTTATATACACAAGAACATAATGAAAGGAAACCAACAAAGGGGTAAGTCACGGTAAAACATTGCACAAAATTAAATGGCCTAACTCTCTAAAAACAGTCCCCAGTGGAGTCGCCAACTGTCGTAACCTACCCTTCGGCGGGAGGGCGACGCGTGACTCGCGGGATGCGTGTTCCACGAAAGGAATACGCGCGGAGTCGCCACCAACGTTTATTTGAGGAAAACGTCGGAAAAACCGGAAAAGACGCGATCTACGAACTTTTTAGTGAAAGGTTCGGGAGTTGTATTTACGCACGGGGAAGGTATTAGCACCCCACACGCCCGTCCCAAGGGACGGCAGCCTTTAATCGAATGTGCAAACATGACTTTGATTTTTATGTTCCTTTTTATGTTCTTATATCCTTTATACCCTTTTTATATATTTTTTCTTTTTTGTGGTCGACAAGGGTGTTTCCCTTTGCTCCTACGTATTCCTCAATTTGGGATGAGAAAATCAGACCTACGTAGTTCTTTCGGAACAAAGTGTTTGGTTAAGTTGTTTTTGTCTTTTTTTGCAAAATGTGTTTTTATTGAACAAAAGGTTATTTAAGGTGTTGGACCATTAAACGGTCTTTTGATTTTGAAAGATGAGAAATGTTAAGGCGTTGGACCATTAACGATTTCTTGTTTTTGAAAGGAGAGAAACGTTAAGACATTGGACCATTAACGATCTCTTGGGGTGGTCGACAAAAGCGGGACTTTTGCTCCTACGTATCCTCAATGAGGAACTCAGACCTACGTAGTTCTTTCCTATCAAGTGATTCTTTTTTATTTTAAGAGGTGATCGTTTTAAGGCGTTGGACCTTAAAAATGATCCATTTTACTTAGTGAGAAATTGAAATGACGAACTTCAAAAGCCTATTTTTGTGGACGAGCTTGACTAGGCGAGTTGATTTTAGCCTTGGTTTCACTTTAGTTATTAATCAATTCGATTAAGAATGAGAAATCCCAAAGAGAAAACGTCCGATTGATTTTTCGCTTTATTTTACTAAAAAAGATATTTTTTGATTATTATATTATTTTTTGCCTCTTTTTTGATTTCCAACGTGGTTACGGCACGACCGAACGGTCGGAATTGATTTTAACCGAAGTTAATGGATAATACAATTCAAACGTTCGGTGGAAATTTATTTTATTTTTAAGTTAAGCGAGAAACGACTTAAGTAAAATGGCTTAAGCACGTCAACAGGGGGTATAAAAGGTAAACAAAACGAGAATCAAAATGCACGAAACACAATGTGGACCACTACGGGTACATAGAATGAATCGAAAAGCTTGGTTCGAGGCACTTACCCGTTGAAGATCGAAGAACGATGAAGATCGAATGAAGAACGTCGAAGAACGGTTCAAACCTTTGCGAGATTCCTCACGGAAAATGTTACGGAAACGTTTCGGAAGCGCCTCGGCTTAGATTTTCTTCACGGAAACGATTTTTCCAAGCAAATTCGAAAGAGAGAGAAGTGCCTAAGGGGCTGGGATCCCTTCCTTCTTCATTTCCTCCCCTATTTATAGCAAAATAGGGGAGGTGGTTGCCGCCCAGCTCGCCCAGGCGAGCTCAGCTCGCCCAGGCGAGCAGGGTTGCTTCCTCCAGAAGCAACCGCCTTCTGGAGGAATCTTCTGGAGGGCCCAAGTGGGCCTGGGTGCTATTTGCACCCCCATTTTTACTAAGTACACCCCCCTCTGCTGTTTTTTGGTGATTCTTTTTTCGTAAAGTTACGGAAACTTACGAATTTCGTAACGATACTTGTTTTCTTTCCGTAATGTTACGGAACCTTGCGGATTACATAATCATCCCCTTTTTGACTTACGGAATGTTACGGAACCTCACTTAATTATGCAACGATGCTTCCATTTGATTTCCGGTGTGTCACGGAAACTTACGGATTGTGCATCAACATTTTTTTGGCTTTTCGGCATGTCCTGGAATTTCACAAATCGCCTAATGATGGGTGCCAAGCACCTCACGAGGACCAAAGAATGGTCGCATGTCATCAAGCAAAGGTCCCCGGACGAAATTAGGGTATGACACCTTTGAAGGATGTGACGACCCCCAGGAGGTTTATCTACGAGGCCCTACAAAAGGGGGGTGTAATTCCCCGCGGTGGGCACGGAAAAGATTCTTGTTTGATGCATCCCGGCGAGCTACATAACATGGAAACATGTTTGGCAGTGGAGGACCTATTGCAAAAAATGATAGACCAAGGCCGGCTGGAAGTCGGCGATGAGGGGAGTGAAGAGCAGCATATATGTATGCAGTCCGCAGATGAGGAAAGTTTTGGAAGGCCTAAGCCTTTGGTGGTATATTTCACCAGAGACGCAGCTCCCCAAATGCCCCGATACCCCTCGGTAGTTAAACCTGTTCCATTTCTATACCAAAATAGCCACGCAGTTCCGTGGAGGTATGCGCCTCCAAGCGAAAGGAAGGAAGAAGCCACCGACATCAGCTCATTGTCGACCAAGGTAACCAATATCACGGGGCTGAGTGGCGTGACTCGCAGTAGTCGCGTGTTCGCACCCCCTGACCTGCCAGCACAACCCGCAAACGTTAAAGGGAAGGCAAAGATAGCAGAAGAACAAGGTGACAAAATAATCCCCACTCCGAACGAGAATACTCCAATGGTCTTTCGGAGAAAAAGGATGGTTGTGGCAAGAAAAAAGTATCGCTAGAGGAGGTAGGCGAGTTACTCCGCATTATTCAACAAAGAGTGTTCAAAGTTATTGAACAGCTCAACAAAACCCCGGCCAAAGTCTCTCTTTTGGAACTGCTCATGAGCTCTGAGCCTCATTGGGCTTTGCTAGTAAAGGTCTTGAGCGAAGCTCATGTAGCCCAAGACATCTCCGTAGAAGGCTTTGGAGGACTCGTCAATAACATCACCACCAACAACTATCTCGCCTTCGCTGAAGAAGAAATCCCTGCCGAGGGGAGAGGGCATAACAGGGCTTTGCATGTGTCAGTCAAATGCATGGACCACGTCGTGGCCAAGGTACTCATCGATAACAGTTCCAATTTAAACATAATGCCCAAAAGCACGTTGGAGAAATTGTCGTTTAACGCTTCCCATCTAAGGCCAAGTTCCATGGTGGTCTGTGCCTTCGACGGAAGCCGTCGAGAGGTGAGGGGAGAGATCGACCTCCCTGTACAGATAGGCCCCCATACCTGTCAGGTTACCTTCCAAGTATGGATATTAACCCGACTTACAGTTGTCTTTTGGGGCGCCCATGGATCCACTCGGTGGGAGTCGTTCCCTCTACACTCCACCAAAAACTGAAGTTCGTAGTGGAGGGGCATTTGGTCGTTGTATCGGGGGAGGAAGACATCTTGGTAAGTTGCCCGTCCTGTATGCCATATGTGGAAGATGCGGAGGAATAATTGGAAACAGCCTTCTAATCTTTTGAGGTAGTAAGCATTGCCTCCGTAGATTCCCTCTCTGGGCAACCTTGCCTGTCCAATATGGCAATGATGGTGGCCCAGGTGATGTTGGGGAATGGCTACGAGCCCGGAATGGGTTTAGGCAAGAACAACGGCGACAGAACCATCCTGGTAAGCACCAAAGGAAACCACGGGAAGTTTGGATTAGGCTATAAACCCACGCAAGCGGACATAAGGAAAAGTGTCACGGGAATGAAGAGCAGAAGCCAAGGTTCGCAATTGAGATGACAAGTCGAAGGGGGCCCGCCCTGCCACATCAGTAGGAGCTTTATAAGTGTGGGTCTAGGACACGAAGGCCAAGTCATTGCGATATGCGAGGATGACTCTCTGAGTGAGTCAGATTTGGTACGACCATGCCCTCTTAGTTTCCAACTAGGAAATTGGCGAGTGGAGGAGCGCCCGGACATTTACGCGACAAGCATAATGTAACCCTTTGTGGCTTTTAAACTCTACGGTTGGGCCTAGGCTTTAGAGTTTCCTTTTGTTAAGGCATTATGTCTTTTGTTCTTAAATTTATAATATAAAGATCTTTCTTCATCTGTTCATGCATCTCTACCCATTCTCATTCATTTGCATGTTTATTTCTTTATGCTTAAAACGCTAGATCCGACTACGAGTCCCTCGAAGGTACTAATACCTGGGACCCGACCATCAATTTCAAGCAAAAAGCGGGTCAGACAGAGAGTGAAGAGGACGAGGATGTGGAACTTCCCCTGGAGTTGGAGAAGATAGTTGCCCGTGAAGACCAAGAGATGGGGCTCATCAAGAAGAGACGGAACTAGTGGACTTAGGAACTGGTAGTGGGAAAAAGGAAGTAAAGATAGGTACGGGTATGACCGCACCCATCCGTGAAGAATTGACGGCCCTACTAAAAGACTACCAAGACATCTTTGCCTGGTCATACCAAGATATGCCTGATTTGAGTTATGACATCGTACAACATAGATTACCTCTAAATCCTAAGTGTTCCCAAGTAAAACGAAAACTAAGGAGGATGAAGCCCGGGACATCCTTGAAAATAAAAGAAGAGGTAAAGAAACAATTTGACGCTGGTTTCTTAGCTGTCGCTCAGTACCCAGAATAGGTTGCCAACATTGTACCAGTCCCTAAGAACGATGGGAAGGTGCGAATGTGCGCAGATTATCGGGACCTGAATCGAGCCAATCCCAAGGATAATTTTCCTCTGCCACACATCGATATCCTCGTGGATAATACTGCCAATTTCACTCTGTTTTCCTTCATGGATGGGTTCTCTGGTTACAATCAGATAAAGATGGTGCCAGAGGATATGGAAAAGACTACCTTCGTCACCCTGTGGGGGACGTTCTGCTATAAGGTGATGTCTTTTGGGCTTAAGAATGTCGGGGTAACTTATCAACGGGCTATGGTGGCTTTGTTCCAGGATATGATGCACCGAGAAATCGAGGTCTATGTGGACGAAATGATTGACAAGTCTAAGACCGAGGAGGAACACCTTGTCAACTTGCAGAAGTTGTTCGAAAGGCTTAGGGAATATCGATTAAGGTTAAACCCTGCTAAGTGTACCTTCGGGGTCAAGTCAGGGAAATTACTAGGTTTCATCGTAAGTCAGAAAGGGATAGAGGTGGACCCCGAAAAGGTGAAAGTCATCCTTGAGATGCCAGAACCACGTACCGAGAGGCAGGTCCGAGGTTTCTTGAGGCGTTTGAACTACATTGCCAGATTCATATGACAGCTCACCGCTATCTGTGAGCCGTTGTTCAAACTCTTATGCAATAACCAATCCGTCCGCTGGAACGAGGACTGTCAAAAGGCGTTTGGAAGGATCAAACAGTGTCTCATGAACCCTCCCGTACTTATGCCGCCGGTACCCGGAAGACCTCTCATCTTGTATAGGACAATTTTGGACGAGTCGATGGGATGTATGCTGGGGCAACACGACGAGTCCGAGAAAAGAGAGCGCGTTGTCTACTACTTGAGTAAGAAGTTCACGGCCTGTGAAATGAACTACTCCCTGCTCGAAAGAACGTGTTGTGCTTTAGTCTGGGCGTCCCACCGTCTACGACAATACATGCTGAGCCATACCACCTGTTTGATATCCAAGATGGACTCGGTTAAGTACATCATTGAGAAGCCTGCTCTCATAGGGCGGATCGTCCGGTGGCAGGTTTTGCTATCCGAGTTTGATATAGTCTACGTCACCCAAAAGGCGATAAAAGGAAGTGCCTTGGCAGATTATTTGGCTCAGCAGCCTCTCAACGACTATCAACCCATGCATCCCGAGTTCCCGGATGAGGACATCATGGCCTTGTTTGAGGAAAAGCTAGACGAGGACCGGGACAAGTGGATCATGTGGTTTGATGGAGCATCAAATGTTCTAGGCCATGGCGTTGGGGCAGTATTGGTCTCTCCGGACAATCAATGTATACCTTTCGCAGCCAAGCTGGGGTTTGACTACACCAACAACATGGCTGAGTATGAAGCGTGTGCCCTGGCCGTCCAGGCAGCAATTGACTCCAATGTCAAGCTACTCAAGGTGTACAGGGACTCAGCACTGGTGATTGACCAGATGAGAGGGGAATGGGAAACTAGAGACCACAAGCTGATACCCTACCAAGCCTATATCAAGGAATTGGCTGGTTTCTTTGATGAGATCTCCTTCCATCACGTTCCCCGAGTGAAAAATCAAATGGCAGATGCGCTTGCCACTTTAGCGTCTATGTTCCAGCTAACACCGCATGGGGACCTACCGTACATTGATTTCAGGTGTCATGGCAGACCCGCACATTGTTGTCTGGTGGAAGAGGAACGAGACAGTAAGCCTTGGTATTTCGATATCAAGCGATACATTGAAAGCAAAGAGTACCCACTGAAGGCCTCCGACAATGACAAAAGGATGTTGAGGAGATTGGCGGTCGGCTTCTTTGTGAGCGGAAGCATACTATACAAGAGAAACCATGACATGGTTCTGCTACGTTGCGTGAACGCTAAGGAAGCTGAGAACATGCTGGGGGAGGTCCATGAGGGCTCTTTTGGTACGCACGCTAATGGGCACGCCATGACTAGGAAGATCTTAAGGGCGGGTTACTATTGGCTCACCATGAAGAGCGATTGTTGTCTCCATGTGAGGAAATGTCACAAATGCCAGATATGGTTTGTCGAGGAAGATTATCACGGACAGCGGCACCAACTTGAATAACAAGATGATGGGGGAAATGTGCGAGGAATTTAAGATCCAACATCACAATTCCACGCCCTACCAACCAAAGATGAACAGAGCTGTGGAGTCAGCCAATAAGAATATCAAGAAGATTATCTAGAAGATGACCGTGTCATACATAGATTGGCACGAGATGCTCCCATTCGCATTACATGGTTACCGAACCTCAGTGTGCACATCAACTGAGGCAACACCATTCTCATTGGTATATGGAATAGAGGTTATGCTACCATTTGAGGTGGAAGTCCCGTCATTAAGAATCTTGGCGGAATCCAGATTAAAGGAATTGGAATGGGCCTAAGCACATTTCGATCAGCTTAATCTCATAGAAGGTAAGCGTTTGGGCGCCATGAGTCATGGGCGTTTATATCAGAAATGAGTGAAGAACGCTTTTGACAAGATGGTATGTACGTGCTGGTTTAGCAAAGGGGACTTGGTGTTGAAGAAAGTCTCCCAAGTTCTGAAAGACAACAGAGGGAAGTGGGCCCCGAACTACGAGGGGCCTTTCGCTGTAAAAAGGGATTTCTCTAGAGGGGCCCTGGTGCTCGACAACAAAGGGATTGAGGTTCTGGTCCCCACTTTGTGCTTTAAACTATGTCCAGAATTTGATAACCTGAGCCTTTTCGCTCAGTCCATGGGATGCCCTAGGTGCTTAATTGAAACTGAACCTGACCAGCTTTCACTAAAAAGATTATTGCATTAGAAAACCCCCATGCATACGCATACGCATGCATATTTTTTATCTTATGACAGGAGCAGAATAGTCTTAGGCGATGGTCAAATGTCGGGCCAAATCCAAAGACAAAGACAAATCGAGGTAAATGGTAACGCAACCACAGTTTGTTGCGCAATGTCGTTTCCTGCTTTCAGGTACTTAGGGACGGACGCAAGTAGAGGCTAGGCCCATGATCAATGGATCGTTGTCCCATGCCCAGGTCCGGACGAGCGGGAAGCACACCTGAGAGACAGCCTAGTATCCTTTAAATTCCCAGTTATTATTACTGTTGTATCTTTAAAAGGTAATAGTCGGATGCCTTATCTACCCGAAGGGGGGGGGGGTTCGAGTAAGTGAACGCCAAACCATAGAGAGCGCATACCTGTGTCTTCCCTATATATATATATATATATATATATACAAGGTTAGCTCGCCTGGGCGAGCACCCGTGCACCTGGAAACATAAAAACAAGGGGAGGGGGAGTTTTTTGATGCAATCCTACCCCCCATGGACGTCGCTAGTGACTCCCATGGCTAAGTTTGACCCCGAGATAGTCCTAGAGTTCTATGCTAATGCTTGGCCCATAGAGGAGGGAGTGCGAGACATGCGTTCATGGGTGAGGGGTCAGTGGATTCCCTTTGACGCAGATGCCCTCAACCAGTTCTTGGGTGACCCGCTAGTTTTGGAGGCAGGTCAGCAGTGTGAGTTCAGCCAGAGGAGGAACAGGGCCGACGGGTTCGACGAGGAGGCCATTGCCCAGCAGTTATGCACACCGCGGTAGGATTTCGCTCGGACTGCTGCAGGGAGGCGGGTGCGGATCATGCGCACCAGCATGACAACTTTGACCTAGACGTGGATGACACTGCTGCTTAGCAATGTCTTGCCTAGCGATCATAACTCCGATCTCCCTCTGCCTAAGTGCCAGTTGGTGTATGCCATCCTGACACGGATGAGCGGCCATGTGGCCCAGGTGATTACTAACGCAATCTATTTGTTTGCAGGTATGCCACCCACCAGGCACCCTCTAGACCCGGATAAGTCTAACAGGGCCCTGGGGTTTCCGGCGCTGATTATGGGCCTCTGCCAGTCATTCGGGGTTCCCATCACCCCCAGTAAAGTGATCCGACTGCCGATCACCCGAGCCTTCATCGAGAAGTACTGCACGCCTAGGCAGGCACAGGGTGATGCACATCAGGCCGCAGATGCACCGCCACCAACTCGGCAGGCCGATCCCGCTGGATCACTAGGCATGGAGCATTATCTATAGCACTTGGTTCGCCAACAGGCGGCCAACCACCGTGGGCAGGTGTAGATACATGAGTGTCTCTACTGGTTCAGCCTCAGTCAGCAGGGGCATGGTTCCGCTCCTTTTGCTGCCCTACTCCGGAGCAGTTTGGGGTTGAGGTCGCATGGCCCGGAGACTGGCCCGAGGCCCAGGCAAGGGAGGAGCCTGTAGGATCCCCTGGTGAGGCAGAGGAGGCCCGTATGGATGAAGATATGACTGACTTGCTCGGTTTCTTGGGAGGAAGCGGAGCCACGTGACCGAGGTCACCGCACTTTTGTTATTGACATTACTATTTTCTGTTATTGTCAATGTTGCTATTGACATTACTATTTTCTGTTATTGTCTATATGGTTACTAATGTTGTTATTAATTTTTGTTTTTTGTTTCTGTTAGAATTTGGGCGTTATGGCTCTTGGTTATTTCGTCACCATTTTTTTGCGGCTTACCATTTCGTGTGTTTTTTCGTTTACCTTGTGGTTAGACGTAAGTAGGTAGTGTGCGCCCTCGTCCGCGCGACCTTTTCAGAGAGAAAAAGAAAGAAAGAGAGGAAATAAACGAATGATAATAACTTGAGAAAGAAAAAGAAAAAAAAAGAAAGAAAAAAGAAAAGAATATAATAATAAGTTGTCTAGCTAAAAAACCAACATGCTTTTGTAAGAAGATAACTTCCAGCTTTTCTTTGAAAAAAAATTTCACTGATCATAACTAGTTTTTGAAAAAAAAAGTGTATGCACCTTAAGGGTGAATGCTGCAAAAATTTTCCCGAACACCCAAAATAGACTCGGATGAATGCATAAATTGATAAAAGAACATGTTTTGGAAACATTGGGTTGACTTAAAATAGGGAAAATGAATCCTGAGCCCTAGTGTCACATGACCATAAAAATTTGATGCTTGAGTGTCCACATAGGTGGTGCATGACTAGTTTTGCATAAAATTTCCAAATCATCATTGTTGCATGTGTATCATGGAAATAATGTGGGACATCCCCTTTACCCCCAAACCGTTGGCCAAACCCTGACATATATCCTGTCCAGCCTTTCTACAAGCCTTGAGCCAAAATCCCAACTTACCATAAACCTTGCCCTCGGAAGAAAAGAAAAAGAAAAAAGAAAGTTCCCAATCAAAAGAGCGGGAGAAAACAAAAAGAGAAAATTCCCAATCAAAGATTGAGAGAAAGCGAAAAAAAGAAAGAAAATTCCCGATTAAGGATCGGAAGAAAACAAAAGAAATATCCAAAAAAGTCTTTGGACCAGACAATATCTGAACAATACAGAATTGTCACCAAGTAAACAAAAAAAGAAAGGAAACCATGACCTAAAGTGGTCCTCTCCCTTTGATTGCCAACCAAAATCCTGTGCGTCAGTGACTTGTTCACCTCACACTAAACAAAATCATAAAAGGAAAAGGACAAAAACACTCAAAGCCAAATTTCCCACCAAGAAAACAAACAATTCCCAACAAAAAGTCCTATGGATCCCTGATCACGTATGTAATCTTTGATTTGATAGGAAATAATTTGCAAAATAAAGTCATGACATATCTATGGTTTGAAATTAGGATGAAACACTTACCTGTGTGAGATTGATACACTTTGAGTGATTTTCGTCTATTTTTGTTGGACCCAGTATTTCCTCTAATTGGTCGTTTAGAAACGAAATGCTAACATCCAAAATCTCATTTATGGTTATGAGAAAATTTCATCAGCATAGTCTCCTTCCCCGGTAGACACATTTGTTTTTCATCCAAAAAGCATATGTTGCTCTAATCAGTTGAAAGTTTTGTCTCTTTACTAAAACATGTTCGCATTTTAGTGAAGAAAACACCGAGACTATTTTAGTCTCACAGTTATCCAGAACTACATAGGTCAGAGTTCCTCATCACAAATTGAGGATACGTAGGAGCAAGAGCCTCGCTTTTGTCGGCCGCCCCACAATCTGACCCTGAGGTCATGTGACATGCGGAGACAAATTATGGTTATCCGCACACCTTTTTGTCAACCAGAGGCAAGCGAGCCCATTGACACGCAGAGACAAATATTGGTCATTCTGCACCTTTGTCATCCAGAGGCGGCGGGCCCGATGACATGTGGAGACAAATTATGGTCATCTACACACCTTTTCGCCATCCAGAGACGATCGAGTCCGATGGCACACAGAGACAAATTATGATCATTCTGCACCTTTTGTCATCCAGAGGTGGCGGGCCCAATGACATGCGGGGAACCATTTGGTCCCACACTTTTTTTACCTTTGACATCCAGAGGTGGCAGGCCCGATGACATGCGGGGAACCATTTGGTCCCGCACTTTTTTCACCTTTTGTCATCCAGAGGTGGCGGGCCCGATGACATGCGGGGAACCATTTGGTCCCGTACTTTTTTGCACCTTTTCTCATCCAGAGGCGGCGGGCTCGATGACATGCGGGGAACCATTTGGTCCCGCACGTTTTTTACCTTTGTCATCCAGAGGCGGCGGGCCCGATGACATGCGGGGAACCATTTGGTCCCACACTTTTTTTACCTTTGTCATCCAGAGGCGGCGGGCCTGATGACATGCGGGGGAACCTTATGGTCCCACAACTTTTTCACCTTTTGTCATCCAGAGACGGCGGGTCCGATGACATGCGGGGGAACCTTATGGTCCCGCAACCTTTTTGCACTATCCAGAGACAATCAAGTCCGATAGCGCGCAAAGACAAATTATGGTCATATGCACATTCTTTCCTTCACTATCCAGGGACAATCAAGCCCGATAGCACGCGGAGACAAATCATGGTCATCCACACACTTTTGCTATCTGTAGGACTCGACGCCTGATAGCACACAGAGACTAACATCGTCTTCTGTGCCTTTTGTCATCCAGGGACAGCGAGTCAGGTGGTGGGTGGAGATACCTTATGGTCATCCGCGCCTTTCGTCAATCGAGGGGAACGAATTCGACGGTATCGGGATGATATTGGTTGTTCGGTGCTAATCATTTTCAAAATTTTTGCAGGTTTTTACTCTCGTCATCTGGAAACATTCAAGTCCAGCGACGCGCGGAATTCTTCTCTGCTGGGCAGAGATGATTGAGTGCAATGGCAAAGGGAAGTGTCGTGGTTGTCCAACTTTGTCGTTTTCAAAACACTGAAGTTTATTGACGCTTCTGATGCCTTTTCTTTTCTTACTGAACGATAGGTTCCGCTGGCGGGGATATTGACTGGCCGAATAATGTTCCGCTCGAACAAAATCAGTGTCATATCTTTACTTCCCTTTTATCTCCAATAAAAGACAAGTAAAGAGAGGCAATTGTCATACCCTAATTTCGTCCGGGCACCATCTGTTTGTTGGGATGCGACCTTCGCTTGACCACTTCGAGGTACTTGACACCCATTGTTAGGCAATCCGTGAAGTTCCACGACATGTTGGGAGTCGAAAGGAAGTGTTAATGCATAATCCATAAAGTTTCGTAATATTCCAAAAGCCAAAGATGGGACGATTGCGTAATCCATAAGGTTTCGTGACATTATGGAAAGAAAACAAGTATCGTTATGTAATTCGTAAAGTTCCGTAACGTTACGGAAAAAGAATCAGCAAAAAAGGGCAGAGGGGGTGTATTTAGTAAACAGGGGTGTGCAAATAGCCATCAGGCCCACTTGAGCCTTCCAGGATGCTTCAACAGAAGGTGATGCCTTCTAGTGGAAGCAACCCAGCTCGTCTGGGCGAGCTGGGCGGCAACCACCTCCCTCTTTTCCCCTATAAATAGGGGAAGGATGGCAGAACAAATTCGTTCAACCCTCCTGGTATCTGAGAATCACTTAAAATTAGTGAGAAAAATTGTTTCCGTGAAGAAAATCCAATCCGAGGCGCTTTCGTAACGCTTCCGAGACATTTCCGTGGGCGATTTTGTGAAGATTTTCCACCGTTCTTCATTCGTTCTTCGTCGTTCATCGGTCTTCAACCGGTAAGTTCCCGAAATCGAACCTTTCAATTCATTCTATATGCCCTTAGTGGTCCCCTCTTTTTTCGCGTGCTTTTATTTTTATTTCGTTTGCTTTCCGTACCCCCTTTTGACGTGCTCTAATCACTTATTTAAGTCATTTTCTCGCCTAATCAAAAATAAAATAAATTTCCACCGATCATTTGAGTTGTAACATCTTTTAATTTCTATTAGAATAAAATCCGACCGATCTTTCAGGCTGTAACCACATTTAAAGCCAAAAAGAGGCATAATAATAATATAATAGTCAAAAAAATATATTTAAATAAAATAAATAAAAAATCAATCGGACGTTTTTCTTTGAGATTTTCTTTCTTAATCGAATTGCCTAATAACCAAAGTGAAACTAAGGGTAAAATCAATTCATAAATCAAGCTTTTGTCATCACCTAAAACCCATTTTTTAAGGTCCAATGCCTTGAAATGGTCCTTTTCACTTTTTTTGCTTAAACGTGGATTTTTAAAAGCCTAAAATCAACGCATAGCTTTGTCACCTCTTTCAAAAAGACCAAGAGATCATTAATGGTTCAATGCCTTAATGTTTTCTCTCCTTTCAAAAGAATCGAAAGATCGTTTAATGGTCCAACGCCTTAAATGACCTTTTATTCAATCAAAACATATCTTGCAAAAAAAGATAAAAACAACTTAAGTAACGTTTAGTTCTCAAAGAACTACGTAGGTCTGATTTCCTTATCACAATTGAGGAATACGTAGGAGCAAGGGAAACACCCTTGTCAACCACAAAAATATTAAAAATATAAAAGGCATAAAAAGACATAAAAAGCGTAAAAAAGGGAAGATAAAACAAATTGAAGTCATATTTGCACACTTGATTAAAGGTTGTCGTCCCTTGTGATGGACGCGTGACGTGCTAATACCTTCCTCGTGCGTAAATACAACTCCCGAACCTTTCACTTAAAAGTTCGTAGACCACGTCTTTTCTGGTTTTTCCGACGTTTTCCTCGAATAAACGTTGGTGACGACTCTGCGCATTTTCCTTCCTTGGAAGATGCACCCGTGAGCCCTCGCGTCGCCCTCCCGCCGAAGGGTAGGTTGTGATTCTACCCAATATACATACTCATTATCAGCAAGCGTTTCACATCATTTAGGCACAAGGAAACCATCATGGTGCAGCGCTTATCAAATGCTGGCCCAACGGGGAGTCCCACCTAATATGCTCTCACTTTTGTGCTCTCTTACACCCTAAATCAAAGGCTTGAGTTCCTTGACTAAGTCACAATTGGGCATTTACCCTAACTTCTACAAGTTGTCCACACATCCAAAAATGGCAACCATATATGCACAAACTAATTCTATAAGCAATATTCACAAATTTATGCGCAAATGCCATTGAGGCATTTCACCGAGCGCTTAGTGGGCTCACTTTTGGGTATAAACAGCAAGGGAATGGGGGCAATGTGGCTTGCCTAATCATTTCATAACACACCCTAGGCCTAAGGCCATCCCCTACAACCCCCCAATTCAATGAATCAAAGCATGAATTTGTCCCAAATTGCCTCACGACAGTGGCCAAATATGTACAATTTTAGAGCATACAAATGCATCAACGGAAAGTTGGAGACCAAAGGATAGTGTGCTTACTTGTATGGAGTGATCAAGGACACTAAAATGGAAGCAAAAAGCACAAAATCATGGCCTAGGGTAAGAAAAAACCGTCAATCCCGTGGGTGTTGCGTTCTTGAGTGAGGGGGAGAAGTTTTTGGGTGAAAAAATTGCACTCCCCCCTTTCTTTTAAACTATTTCTTGTAGGGGGTGCTCGCCCAAGTGAGCTAACCATGTGCATTTTATTTTATTATTTTTTTTTGGAACTTTTTGCGAAGAAAATACGTGTTCTCTATGGGTTGGTGCTCGTTTACTTGAAGCCCCTAGGATAAGTTAGGCATATCCGATCATCACCTTAGAGAAATAACAATAATAATAGGTAGAAATTTAAAGGATACTAGGCTGCCTCCCAGTAGTGCTTCTTGATCGTACGAAGCCGGACGCGGGACGATGATCTACTGATCACGGGCCTAGCGTCTACTCGTACCCATCCCTGAGCACCTGAAAGCAGGAAATGACATTGCGTAGCAAAATGTGGCTATGCTACCACTTACCTCGGTTCATCTCTGTCTTGGATTTGGCGTAGTATTTGACCATCGCTTAAAGCGATCCTGTCCCTGTCTTTCGATTCACAAAAAAAAATATGCATGTGCATGCGTATGCATGAGCAGTTTCAAACGCAATAATTCTTTAGCTAAAGCTTGTCGGGTTCAGTTTTAATTAAGTGCTTGGGGCATCCCCATGGACTGAGCGAAAAGGCTCGGGTCACTAAAAGACTACGCATCTTTTAAGGCACAAAGCAAGGATCGGAACAACGAATCACCAATACCATGTTCTTTAAAAGATTGCAACAAAAAAATTACAAAGGACAGGAATCCCTAGGGGAAACCACTCTGACTCCTTTAATCCGAACTCTTCCAAGATTCTTAATGACGGGACTTCCACCTCAAATGGTAGCACGACCTCCATTCCGTATACCAACAAGAACGGTGTTGCCTCGGTTGAAGTGCGCACCGAGGTTCGGTAACCATGTAGCACGAAAGGGAGCATCTCGTGCCAGTCCTTGTATGATACAGTCATCTTCTGGATAATCTTCTTGATATTCTTGTTGGCTGCCTCCACCGCTCCATTCATCTTGGGTCTGTAGGGTGTGGAATTGTGGTGTTGGATCTTAAATTCCTTGCACATTTCCCTCATCATTTTGTTATTCAAGTTGGTGTCATTGTCCGTGATAATCTTCCTCGGCAAACCATACCGGCAGATAATCTCCTTCTTGATGATCCTAACCACCACACTCCTCGTGACGTTAGCGTACGAGGAAGCTTCGACCCACTTGGTAAAGTAATCGATCGCCACCAGGATGAAACGATGTACATTTGCAGCTTTGGGCACTATGGCCCCGATCACATCTATTCCCCACATGGAAAAGGGCCACGGTGCGGCCAACACATTCAAAGGTAGGGGCGGAGCGTTGACATTGTCCGCAAATGTTTGGCATTTGTGACACTTCCTTACATGGAGGCAACAATCGCTCTCCATGGTGAGCCAATAATAGCCCGCCCTTAAGATCTTCCTAGACATGGCATGCCCATTAGCGTGCGTATCGAAAGAGCCCTCATGGACCTCCCCCAGCATGTTCTCAGCTTCCTTAACATTCACGCATTGGAGCAAAACCATGTCATGGTTTCTCTTGTATAGTATGCTTCCGCTTAAGAAGAAATCGGTTGCCAATCCCCTTAATGTCCTCTTGTCGTTGTCGAAAGCCTTCGGTGGGTACTCTTTGCTTTCAATGTATCACTTAATGTCGAAATACCAAGGCTTACCTTCCCGCTCCTCTTCCACCAAATAGCAATGTGCGGGTCTATCGTGACACCTGAACTCAATGTATGGCAGGTCTTCGTGCGGTGTCAGCTGGAACATGGACGCTAAAGTGGCAAGTGCATCTGCCATTTGATTTTCCTCTCGGGGAACATGATGGAAGGAGATTTCATCAAAGAACTGAGCCAATTCCTTGATATAAGTCTGGTAGGGTATTATTTTGTGATCCCTAGTTTCTCATTCTCCTCTCAGCTGGTGAATTACCAGCGCCGAGTCTCCGTACACCTTGAGTAGCTTGACGTTGAAGTCAATTGCTGCCTGGACGCCTAGGGCGCTTGCTTCGTATTCAGCCATGTTATTGGTGTAGTCGAAACCAAGCCCAGCTATGAATGGTATGCATTGATTGTCCGGAGAGACCAATGCTGCCCCAACGCCATGGCCTAGAACGTTTGACGCCCCATCGAACCACACGATCCACTTGTCCCTGTCCTTGTCTAGCTTTTCTTCAAATGAGGCCATGATGTTCTCATCTGGGAACTCGGGATGCATGGGTTGATAATCATTGAAAGGCTGTTGAGCCAAATAGTCTGCCAAGGCGCTCCCCTTTATCGCCTTTTGGGTGACGTAGACTATCTCGAACTCGGATAGCAAAACCTGCCCCCGAGCGATCTGCCCCGTGAGAGAAGGCTTCTCAAAGATGTACTTGACCGGGTCCATCTTGGATACCAGCCAAGTGGTATGGCTCAGCATGTACTGTCTTAAACGATGGGACGCCCAAACCAAAGTGCAACATGTCCTTTTCAACAAGGAGTAGTTCATCTCACAGGCTGTGAACTTCTTACTTAAGTAGTAGACGACTCGCTCTCTTTTTCCGGACTCGTCATGCTGCCCCAGCATGCACCCCATTGACTCGTCCAAAACCATCATGTACAAGATGAGAGGTCTCCCAGGCACCGGCGGTATAAGCACGGGAGGGTTCATGAGGCCCTGTTTGATTTTTCCAAATGCCTCTTGATAGTCCTCATCCTAGTGGACGGACTGGTTCTTGTGTAATAGCTTGAACATAGGTAGCTGTGAGCTGCAATATGAACCTGGAAATGTAGTTTAAACGCCCCAAGAAACCTCGGACCTGCTTCTCAGTACGCGGTTCTAGCATCTCAAGGATGGCTTTTACCTTTTCGGGGTTCACCTCTATTCCTCTCTGACTTATGATGAAACCCAGCAATTTTCCTGACTTGACCCCGAAGGTGCACTTAGTGGGGTTCAACCTCAATTAATACTTCCTAAGCCTTTCGAACAACCTCCGCAAGTTGAAGAGGTGTTCTTCCTCAGTTTTGGACTTGGCGATCATGTCGTCTATGTAGACTTCGATCTCTCGGTGCATCATGTCGTGGAACAAAGCCACCATAGCCCGTTGATAGATCACCCCAGCATTCTTGAGCCCTAAGGACATCACCTTATAGCATAACGTTCCCCACAGGGTGACGAATGTGGTCTTTTCCATATCCTCTGGCGCCATCTTTATCTAATTGTAGCCGGAGAAACCGTCCATGAAGGAAAACAAAGTGAAATTCGATGTATTATCTACGAGGACATCGATGTGCGACAGAGGGAAATTGTCATTGGTACTGGCTCGATTTAGGTCCCGATAATCCACACATATTTGTACCTTTCCATCCTTCTTAGGGATTGGCACAATGTTGGCAACCTATTCCGGGTACCGAGTAATAGCCAAGAAGCTAGCATCAAATTGCTTCTTTACTACTTTTATCTTCAGGGACATCTCAGGCTTCATCCTCCTCAGCTTTTGCTTTACCGGGGAACACTTGGGATTTAGAGGTAATCTGTGTTGTACGATGTCAGAATTCAAACCAGGCATATCTTGGTACGACCAGGCAAAGATGTCTTGGTAGTCCCTCAGCAGGGCCACCAATTCTTCACGGATGGGGGCAGTCATACCCATGCCTACTTTTACTTCCTTCTTTTCCACTGCCGGTACCTAAGTCTATGAGTTTTGTCTCTTCTTGATGCAGGCTCATCTCTCGATTCTCCCGAGCAATTATCCTTTCCAGCTCTGGGGGAAGCCTTATATCTTCGTCTTTTTCATCCTCCGTCCGACTCACTTCTTGCTCGAAATCGACGGTCGGGTCCCCGGTATTAGTACCTTCACGGGACTCATCGTCGGATCTGTATCGTATAAGCGTAACAAGGAAATAAACATGAAAATGAATGAGAATGGGTAGAGGCGCAAGAACATATGAAGAGAGATCTTTATATTATAACTTCGAGAGCAAAGGACATAATGCCTTAACAAAAGGAAACCCTAAAGTCTAGGCCCGACCGTTGAGTTTTAAAGCTAAAAAGGTTACATTATGCTTGTCGTGTAAACGTCCAGGCGTTCCTCCACCCGCTAATTCCCTAGTTGGAAGCCGGGAGGGCATGGCTGTACCAAAGTCGATCTCCTCGGGGAGTTCTCATCGCATATTGCGGTGATTTGTCCTTCGCGTCTTAAACCTACACTCAAGAAGCTTCTGCTAATGTGGCACGGAGGAACCTCTTGGGCTTGCTATCCCGACTGCGGGCCTTGGCCTTTGTTCTTCCTTCCCGAGATGTTTTTCCTTACGTCAGCATGTGTAGGATTATAGCGTAACCCAAATTTCTCGTGGTTTCCTCTGACCCTTACTAGGCCGGTGCTACCGCCATTGTTCTTGCCCAAACCCATTCCGAGCTCGTAGCCGTGCCCCAACATCACCCAGGCCACCATCATTGCTGCATCGGACAGGAGGGGCTGCCTAGGGAGGGAATCTACGGAAGCGATGCTTACTACCTCAAAGGATTGGAAAGCCATTTCCAACGACTCCTCCGTGGCTTCCACATACGGCATAGAGGAAGGACAACTTACCAGGACATCTTCCTCACCTGATACTATGACCAAATGTCCTTCCACTACGAACTTCAGCTTTTGGTGGAGTGTGGAGGGGATGACTCCCACTGAGTTGATCCATGGACGCCCCAAAAGACAGCTGTAGGCTGAATTGATATCCATGACTTGGAATGGAACTTGGTAGGTATGGGGCCCTATATGTACTGGGAGGTCGATCTCTCCCCTTACCTCTCAGCGGCTGCCATCGAAGGCATGAACCACCATGGAACTCGGCCTCAGGTGGGAGGCATTAAATGGCAACTTCTCCAATGTGCTCTTCGGCATCACGTTCAGGCTTGAGCCATTGTCGATGAGTACTTTGGCCATAACGTGTTCCATGCATTTGACCGATACATGTAAAGCCCTGTTATGCCCTCTCCCATCAGCGGGGATTTCCTCTTCAGCGAAGGTGAGGTAATTGTTGGCTGTGATGTTATTGACGATCCCCTCAAAGCCTTCTATGGAGATGTCTTGGGCTACGTGAGCTTCATTCAAGACTTTTACCAACAAAGCTCAGTGAGGCTCCGAGCTCGTGAGCAGCTCCAGAAGGGAGACTCTAGACGAGGTCTTGTTGAGTTGCTCAATGACTTTGACTCGCTTTGTTGGATAATGCGGAGGAACTCGCCGGCCTCCTCGAGTGATACCTCTTTCTTGCCGTATCCCTCTCTTCCCTCGGGAAATTCCTTCATCGGAGCATCCTCGTTCGGTTCAGGGATCACCTTGACATTTTATCCTTCGGTCAAGCAGTATGCCCGGGTGCATTAAACATGAATCCTCTTTGTGCCCGCCGCGGGAAATCATGCCCGCCTTTTGTAAGACTTTGTAGATAAACCTTCTGGAGGTCGTTACGTCCTTTAAAAGTTTGGGCCCGTGTGACCTACTCACCTCGATGGCATTAATAGCTCCCCCCATGATTGGCAAGAGGGTTTGTCTCTATGTTGGGCCCATCCTCTTGAAATGTCAACCATCTGACTTCTATCAAGCCTTGGACCTTGCTCTTCAAGGCCGAGCACTGTTCGACCGAGTGGCCCGGGGCTCCCCCATGGTTTGCACAGGTTGTGCCACGGTTATACCACTTTGGGAACGGAGATTGGAGGACCCTTCCCGGAATCACCCCGGCCAATTGGTTGGCGATGAGAGATGGCAAGAGGTCCCCATATGTCATATGGCGTTGGACCTTAAAAATGATCCATTTTACTTGGTAAGAAACTGAAATGATAAACTTTCAAAACCCTATTTTTGTGGACGAGCTTGACTAGGCGAATTGATTTTAGCCTTAGTTTCACTTTAGTTTTTAGTCAATTCAATTAAGAATGAGAAATCCCAAAGAGAAAACGTCCGATTGATTTTTCGCTTTACTTTACTAAAAGGTATTTTTTTATTATTATATTATTATTTTACCTCTTTTTTGATTTCCAACGTGGTTACGGCACGACCGAACGGTCGGAATTCATTTTAACCAAAATTAACGGATGATACAATTCAAACGATCGGTGGAAATTTATTTTATTTTTAGATTAAACGAGAAATGACTTAAATAAATGGCTTAAGCACGTCAAAAGGGGGTATAAAAAGTAGACGAAAACAAGAATAAAAATACATGCAACAAAATGTGGATCACCACGGGTACATAGAATGAATTGAAAAGCTTGGTTTGAGGTACTTACCCATTGAAGACTGAAGAAAATGAAGAACGAATGATGAATCTTGAAGAACGGTCGAGAATCTTCGCGTAATTACTCACGGAAACGTTACGGAAGCGCCTCGGCTTGGATTTTCTTCACGGAAATAATTTTCCTCAGCAAATTCGAGAGAGAGAGAAGTGCCTAAGGGGCTGAACCCTTTTCTTCTTCACTTCTCCCCCTATTTATAGCAAAATAGGGGAGAAGCTTGCCGCCCAGCTCGCCCAGGCGAGCAAGGTTGCTTCCTCCAGAAGCAACATCGTTCTGGAGGAATCTTCTGGAGGGCCCAAGTGGGCCTGGTTGCTATTTACACCCTCATTTTTACTAAATACACCCCCCTTTCTATTTTTTTGTAAATCTTTTTTCCGTAACGTTACGAAACTTTACGAATTTCGTAACGATACTTATTTTCCTTCCGCAAGGTTACGAATCCTTACAGATTATGTATTTACTCTTTTTTAGCTTTCAAAGAAGTTACGAAAACTCACGGATTGCGCAAAAACACCTCTTTTCGATTTCCGCCACATTACGGAATTTCACGAATCATGCAAGCCTGCTTCCTTTCGATTTCTGAGACATCTCGAGACTTCATTTATTGCATGTCATCCAGTAATAATCCCCGGACGAAATTAGGGTATGACAGTTGCCCCTCTTTACTTACCTCTCATCGGAGATAAGAGGAAAGCAAAGATAGGACATTGATTTCGTCCGTCCTGCCCTTTCTGTGATGACGACTCTCGTCTCCACTCCTTCTTTTTTCTTCTACACAAAACAAAATACAAACAACAACAAAGAACAACGAACATAATATACACATATAGACATACACATATTTGACGAAGGAACCGATCCGGAAAACAACAGAATAACGTGTTTCCCAGTCACCAGAGACTTCGCGTTTGACAAGGGAGGACACAAGAACAGTGCTAGGCAATAACATTCACGTGGCTCCGAAACAAAGGTGGAGTATGGAGGATTGCCTTGAGGGTCCGTACTTAGGCAATCATGAAACTCAGCTCCAAACTCGAAAGTGGAGGACACATGAACAACCCTAAGCAATAACATTCATGTGGCTCCGGAAAAGGGTGAGAATGGAGGATTGCTTTGAGGGTCCTCTCTTAGGCAATCATGAAACTCATCTCCAAACTCGAAAGTGGAGAAAACATGAACCACCCTAAGCAATAACATTCATGTGGCTCCGGAAAAGGATGAGAATGGAGGATTTCCTTGAGGGTCCTCTCTTAGGCAATCATGAAACTCAACTCCAAACTCGAAAGTGGAGGACACATGAATGACAACGCAATTCATTCATGTGGCTCCGGAAAAGGATGAGAATGGAGGATTGCCTTGAGGATCCTCTCTTAGGCAATCATGGAACACAGCTCCAAACTCAAAAGCGGAGGACAAATGAATGACAACGCAATTCATTCATGTGGCTCCGGAAAAGGATGAGAATGGAGGATTGCCTTGAGGGTCCTCTCTTAGGCTATCATGAAACTCAACTCCAAACTCGAATGTGGAGGACACATGAATGACAACGCAATTCATTCATGTGGCTCCGGAAAAGGATGAGAATGGAGGATTGCCTTGAGGGTCCTCTCTTAGGCAATCATCGAACACAGCTCCAAACTCGAAAATCGAGGAAACATGAATGACAACGCAATTCATTCATGTGGCTCCGGAAAAGGATGAGAATGGAGGATTGCCTTGAGGGTCCTCTCTTAGGCAATCATGGAACACAGCTCCAAACTCGAAAATGGAGGACACATGAATGACAATACAATTCATTCATGTGGCTCCGGAAAAGGATGAGAATGGAGGATTGCCTTGAGGGTCCTCTCTTAGACAATCATGGAACTCAGCTCCAAACTCGAAAATGGAGAACACATGAACAACCCTAAGCAATAACATTCATGTGGCTCCGAAAAAGGGTGAGAATGGAGGATTGCCTTGAGGGTCCTCTCTTAGGCAATCATGAAACTCAACTCCAAACTCGAAAGTGGAGGACACATGAATGACAACGCAATTCATTCATGTGGCTCCGGAAAAGGATGAGAATGGAGGATTTCCTTGAGGGTCCTCTCTTAGGCAATCATGAAACTCAACTCCAAACTCGAAAGTGGAGGACACATGAATGACAACGCAATTCATTCATGTGGCTCCGGAAAATGATGTGAATGGAGGATTGCCTTGAGGGTCCTCTCTTAGGCAATCATGGAACACAGCTCCAAACTCAAAAGCGGAGGACACATGAATGACAACGCAATTCATTCATGTGTCTCCGGAAAAGGATAAGAATGGAGGATTGCCTTGAGGGTCCTCTCTTAGGCAATCATGGAACACAGCTCCAAACTCAAAAATGGAGGAATCATGAATGACAATGCAATTCATTCATGTGGCTCCATAAAAGGATGAGAATGGAGGATTGCCTTGAGGGTCCTCTCTTAAGCAATCATGGAACTCAGCTCCAAACTCGAAAGTGGAGGACTCATGAATGACAACGCAATTCATTCATGGGGCTCCGGAAAAAGGGTGAGAATGGAGGATTGCCTTGAGGGTCCTCACTTAGGCAATCATGAAACTCAGCTCAAAACTCGAAAATGGAGGACACATGAACAGCCCTAAGCAATAACATTCATGTGGCTCCGGAAAAGGGTGAGAAAGGAGGATTGCCTTGAGGGTCCTCTCCTAGGCAATCATGGAACACACCTGCAAACTCGAAAATCGAGGACACATGAATGACAACGCAATTCATTCATGTGGCTCCGGAAAAGGATGAGAATGGAAGATTGCCTTGAGGGTCCTCTCTTAGACAATCATGGAACTCAGCTCCAAACTCAAAAATGGAGAACACATGAACAACCCTAAGCAATAACATTCATGTGGCTCCGAAAAAGCGTGAGAATGGAGGATTGCCTTGAGGGTCCTCTCTTAGGTAATCATGAAACTCAACTCCAAACTCGAAAGTGGAGGACACATGAATGACAACGCAATTCATTCATGTGCCTCCGGAAAAGGATGAGAATGGAGGATTTCCTTGAGGGTCCTCTCTTAGGCAATCATGAAACTCAACTCCAAACTCGAAAGTGGAGGACACATGAATGACAACGCAATTCATTCATGTGGCTCCGGAAAAGGATGAGAATGGAGGATTGCCTTGAGGGTCCTCTCTTAGGCAATCATGGAACACAGCTCCAAACTCAAAAGCGGAGGACACATGAATGACAACGCAATTCATTCATGTGGCTCCGGAAAAGGATGAGAATGGAGGATTGCCTTGAGGTTCCTCTCTTAGGCAATCATGAAACACAGCTCCAAACTAAAAAGTGGAGAACACATGAACAACCCTAAGCAATAACATTCATGTGGCTCCGGAAAAGGGTGAGAAAGGAGGATTGCCTTGAGGGTCCTCTCCTAGGCAATCATGGAACACACCTGCAAACTCGAAAATGGAGGACACATGAATGACAACGCAATTCATTCATGTGGCTCCGGAAAAGGATGAGAATGGAGGATTGCCTTGAGGGTCCTCTCTTAGGCAATCATGGAACACAGCTCCAAACTCAAAAGCGGAGGACACATGAATGGCAACGCAATTCATTCATGTGGCTGCGGAAAAGGATGAGAATGGAGGATTGCCTTGAGGGTCCTCTCATAGGCAATCATGGAACACAGGTCCAAACTCAAAAGCGGAGGACACATGAATGACAACGCAATTCATTCATGTGGCTCCGGAAAAGGGTGAGAAAGGAGGATTACCTTGAGGGTCCTCTCTTAGGCAATCATGGAACACAGCTCCAAACTCGAAAATGAAGGACACATGAATGACAACGCAATTCATTCATATGGCTCCGGAAAAGGATGAGAATGGAGGATTGCCTTGAGGGTCCTCTCTTAGGCAATGATGAAACACAGGTCCAAACTCAAAAGTGGAGAACACATGAACAACCCTAAGCAATAACATTCATGTGGCTCCAGAAAAGGGTGAGAAAGGAGGATTGCCTTGAGGGTCCTCTCTTAGGCAATCATGGAACACAGCTCCAAACTCGAAAATGGAGGACACATGAATGACAACGCAATTCATTCATGTGGCTCCGGAAAAGGATGAGAATGGAGGATTGCCTTGAGGGTCCTCTCTTAGGCAATCATGGAACACAGCTCCAAACTCAAAAGCGGAGGACACATGAACAACCCTAAGCAATAACATTCATGTGGCTCCGGAAAAGGGTGAGAAAGGAGGATTGCCTTGAGGGTCCTCTCTTAGGCAATCATGGAACACAGCTCCAAACTCGAAAATGGAAGACACATGAATGACAATGCAATTCATTCATGTGGCTCCGGAAAAGGATGAGAATGGAGGATTGCCTTGAGGTTCCTCTCTTAGGCAATCATGAAACACAGCTCCAAACTAAAAAGTGGAGAACACATGAACAACCCTAAGCAATAACATTCATGTGGCTCCGGAAAAGGGTGAGAAAGGAGGATTGCCTTGAGGGTCCTCTCTTAGGCAATCATGGAACACAGCTCCAAACTCGAAAATGGAGGACACATGAATGACAACGCAATTCATTCATGTGGCTCCGGAAAAGGATGAGAATGGAGGATTGCCTTGAGGTTCCTCTCTTAGGCAATCATGAAACACAGCTCCAAACTAAAAAGTGGAGAACACATGAACAACCCTAAGCAATAACATTCATGTGGCTCCGGAAAAGGGTGAGAAAGGAGGATTGCCTTGAGGGTCCTCTCCTAGGCAATCATGGAACACACCTGCAAACTCGAAAATGGAGGACACATGAATGACAACGCAAGTCATTCTTGTGGCTCCGGAAAAGGATGAGAATGGAGGATTGCTTTGAGGTTCCTCTCTTAGGCAATCATGAAACACAGCTCCAAACTAAAAAGTGGAGAACACATGAACAGCCCTAAGCAATAACATTCATGTGGCTCCGAAAAAGGGTGAGAATGGAGGATTTCCTTGAGGGTCCTCTCTTAGGCAATCATGGAACACAGCTCCAAACTCGAAAATGGAGGACACATGAATGACAATGCAATTCATTCTTGTGGCTCCGGAAAAGGATGAGAATGGAGGATTGCCTTGAGGGTCCTCTCTTAGGCAATCATGAAACACAGCTCCAAACTAAAAAGTGGAGAACACATGAACAGCCCTAAGCAATAACATTCATGTGGCTCCGAAAAAGGGTGAGAATGGAGGATTTCCTTGAGGGTCCTCTCTTAGGCAATCATGGAACACAACTGCAAACTTGAAAATGGAGGACACATGAATGACAATGCAATTCATTCATGTGGCTCCGGAAAAGGATGAGAATGGAGGATTGCCTTGAGGTTCCTCTCTTAGGCAATCATGAAACACAGCTCCAAACTAAAAAGTGGAGAACACATGAACAACCCTAAGCAATAACATTCATGTGGCTCCGGAAAAGGGTGAGAAAGGAGGATTGCCTTGAGGGTCCTCTCCTAGGCAATCATGGAACACACCTGCAAACTCGAAAATGGAGGACACATGAATGACAACGCAATTCATTCTTGTGGCTCCGGAAAAGGATGAGAATGGAGGATTGCCTTGAGGGTCCTCTCTTAGACAATCATGGAATTCAGCTCCAAACTCGAAAATGGAGAACACATGAACAACCCTAAGCAATAACATTCATGAGGCTCCAGAAAAGGGTGAGAAAGGAGGATTGCCTTGAGGGTCCTCTCTTAGGCAATCATGGAACACAGCTCCAAACTCGAAAATGGAGGACACATGAATGACAATGCAATTCATTCATGTGGCTCCGGAAAAGGATGAGAATGGAGGATTGCCTTGAGGTTCCTCTCTTAGGCAATCATGAAACACAGCTCCAAACTAAAAAGTGGAGAACACATGAACAACCCTAAGCAATAACATTCATGTGGCTCCGGAAAAGGGTGAGAAAGGAGGATTGCCTTGAGGGCCTCTCTTAGGCAATCATGGAACACAGCTCCAAACTCGAAAATGGAGGACACATGAATGACAACGCAATTCATTCATGTGGCTCCGGAAAAGGATGAGAATGGAGGATTGCCTTGAGGGTCCTCTCTTAGGCAATCATGAAACACAGCTCCAAACTCAAAACTGGAGAACACATGAACAGCCCTAAGCAATAACATTCATGTGGCTCCGAAAAAGGGTGAGAATGGAGGATTTCCTTGAGGGTCCTCTCTTAGGCAATCATGGAACACAGCTCCAAACTCGAAAATGGAGGACACATGAATGACAATGCAATTCATTCTTGTGGCTCCGGAAAAGGATGAGAATGGAGGATTGCCTTGAGGGTCCTCTCTTAGGCAATCATGAAACACAGCTCCAAACTAAAAAGTGGAGAACACATGAACAGCCCTAAGCAATAACATTCATGTGGCTCCGAAAAAGGGTGAGAATGGAGGATTTCCTTGAGGGTCCTCTCTTAGGCAATCATGGAACACAGCTGCAAACTCGAAAATGGAGGACACATGAATGACAATGCAATTCATTCATGTGGCTCCGGAAAAGGATGAGAATGGAGGATTGCCTTGAGGTTCCTCTCTTAGGCAATCATGAAACACAGCTCCAAAATAAAAAGTGGAGAACACATGAACAACCCTAAGCAATAACATTCATGTGGCTCCGGAAAAGGGTGAGAAAGGAGGATTGCCTTGAGGGTCCTCTCCTAGGCAATCATGGAACACAGCTGCAAACTTGAAAATGGAGGACACATGAATGACAATGCAATTCATTCATGTGGCTCCGGAAAAGGATGAGAATGGAGGATTGCCTTGAGGTTCCTCTCTTAGGCAATCATGAAACACAGCTCCAAACTAAAAAGTGGAGAACACATGAACAACCCTAAGCAATAACATTCATGTGGCTCCGGAAAAGGGTGAGAAAGGAGGATTGCCTTGAGGGTCCTCTCTTAGGCAATCATGGAACACAGCTCCAAACTCGAAAATGGAGGACACATGAATGACAACGCAATTCATTCATGTGGCTCCGGAAAAGGATGAGAATGGAGGATTGCCTTGAGGTTCCTCTCTTAGGCAATCATGAAACACAGCTCCAAACTAAAAAGTGGAGAACACATGAACAACCCTAAGCAATAACATTCATGTGGCTCCGGAAAAGGGTGAGAAAGGAGGATTTCCTTGAGGGTCCTCTCCTAGGCAATCATGGAACACCCCTGCAAACTCGAAAATGGAGGACACATGAATGACAACGCAAGTCATTCTTGTGGCTCCGGAAAAGGATGAGAATGGAGGATTGCCTTGAGGTTCCTCTCTTAGGCAATCATGAAACACAGCTCCAAACTAAAAAGTGGAGAACACATGAACAGCCCTAAGCAATAACATTCATGTGGCTCCGAAAAAGGGTGAGAATGGAGGATTTCCTTGAGGGTCCTCTCTTAGGCAATCATGGAACACAGCTCCAAACTCGAAAATGGAGGACACATGAATGACAATGCAATTCATTCTTGTGGCTCCGGAAAAGGATGAGAATGGAGGATTGCCTTGAGGGTCCTCTCTTAGGCAATCATGAAACACAGCTCCAAACCAAAAAGTGGAGAACACATGAACAGCCCTAAGCAATAACATTCATGTGGCTCCGAAAAAGGGTGAGAATGGAGGATTTCCTTGAGGGTCCTCTCTTAGGCAATCATGGAACACAACTGCAAACTCGAAAATGGAGGACACATGAATGACAACGCAATTCATTCATGTGGCTCTGGAAAAGGATGAGAATGGAGGATTGCCTTGAGGTTCCTCTCTTAGGCAATCATGAAACACAGCTCCAAACTAAAAAGTGGAGAACACATGAACAACCCTAAGCAATAACATTCATGTGGCTCCGGAAAAGGGTGAGAAAGGAGGATTGCCTTGAGGGTCCTCTCCTAGGCAATCATGGAACACACCTGCAAACTCGAAAATGGAGGACACATGAATGACAACGCAATTCATTCTTGTGGCTCCGGAAAAGGATGAGAATGGAGGATTGCCTTGAGGGTCCTCTCTTAGACAATCATGGAATTCAGCTCCAAACTCGAAAATGGAGAACACATGAACAACCCTAAGCAATAACATTCATGAGGCTCCAGAAAAGGGTGAGAAAGGAGGATTGCCTTGAGGGTCCTCTCTTAGGCAATCATGGAACACAGCTCCAAACTCGAAAATGGAGGACACATGAATGACAATGCAATTCATTCATGTGGCTCCGGAAAAGGATGAGAATGGAGGATTGCCTTGAGGTTCCTCTCTTAGGCAATCATGAAACACAACTCCAGACTAAAAAGTGGAGAACACATGAACAACCCTAAGCAATAACATTCATGTGGCTCCGGAAAAGGGTGAGAATGGAGGATTTCCTTGAGGGTCCTCTATTAGGCAATCATGGAACACAGCTGCAAACTCGAAAATGGAGGACACATGAATGACAACGCAATTCATTCATGTGGCTCCGGAAAAGGATGAGAATGGAGGATTGCGTTGAGGGTCCTCTCTTAGGCAATCATGAAACACAGCTCCAAACTCAAAAGTGGAGAACACATGAACAACCCTAAGCAATAACATTCATGAGGCTCCAGAAAAGGGTGAGAAAGGAGGATTGCCTTGAGGGTCCTCTCTTAGGCAATCATGGAACACAGCTCCAAACTCGAAAATGGAGGACACATGAATGACAATGCAATTCATTCATGTGGCTCCGGAAAAGGATGAGAATGGAGGATTGCCTTGAGGTTCCTCTCTTAGGCAATCATGAAACACAGCTCCAAACTAAAAAGTGGAGAACACATGAACAACCCTAAGCAATAACATTCATGTGGCTCCGGAAAAGGGTGAGAAAGGAGGATTGCCTTGAGGGTCCTCTCTTAGGCAATCATGGAACACAGCTCCAAACTCGAAAATGGAGGACACATGAATGACAATGCAATTCATTCATGTGGCTCCGGAAAAGGATGAGAATGGAGGATTTCCTTGAGGTTCCTCTCTTAGGCAATCATGAAACACAGCTCCAAACTAAAAAGTGGAGAACACATGAACAACCCTAAGCAATAACATTCATGTGGCTCCGGAAAAGGGTGAGAAAGGAGGATTGCCTTGAGGGTCCTCTCTTAGGCAATCATGGAACACAGCTCCAAACTCGAAAATGGAGGACACATGAATGACAACGCAATTCATTCATGTGGCTCCGGAAAAGTATTAGAATGGAGGATTGCCTTGAGGGTCCTCTCTTAGGCAATCATGAAACACAGCTCCAAACTCAAAAGTGGAGAACACATGAACAGCCCTAAGAGTTAACATTCATGTGGCTCCGGAAAAGGGTGAGAAAGGAGGATTGCCTTGAGGGTCCTCTCTTAGGCAATCATGGAACACAGCTCCAAACTCGAAAATGGAGGACACATGAATGACAACGCAATTCATTCATGTGGCTCTGGAAAAGGATGAGAATGGGGGATTGCCTTGAGGGTCCTCTCTTAGGCAATCATGGAACACAGCTCCAAACTCGAAAATGGAGGACACATGAATGACAACGCAATTCATTCATGTGGCTTCGGAAAAGGATGAGAATGGAGGATTGCCTTGAGGGTCCTTTCTTAGGCAATCATGAAACACAGCTCCAAACTCAAAAGTGGAGAACACATGAACAGCCCTAAGCAATAACATTCATGTGGCTCCGGAAAAGGGTGAGAAAGGAGGATTGCCTTGAGGGTCCTCTCTTAGGCAATCATGGAACACAGCTCCAAACTCGAAAATGGAGGACACATGAATGACAACGCAATTCATTCATGTGGCTCCGGAAAAGGATGAGAATGGGGGATTGCCTTGAGGGTCCTCTCTTAGGCAATCATGAAACACAGCTCCAAACTCGAAAATGGAGGACACAGGAATGACAACGCAATTCATTCATGTGGCTGCGGAAAAGGATGAGAATGGAGGATTGCCTTGAGGGTCCTCTCTTAGGCAATCATGAAACATAGCTCCAAACTCGAAAATGGAGGACACAGGAATGAGAACGCAATTCATTCATGTGGCTCCGGAAAAGGATGAGAATGGAGGATTGCCTTGAGGGTCCTCTCTTAGGATTGCCTTGAGGATTGCCTTGACTTCTAGCTTTCAAACGAACACGCAGGGGAAACATCGGGCTAAGCTGAAAATAAATCACTCATAGTGTATAAAACTCACAAGGCAAGTGTCTTATCCTATTCCCAAACCATAACTGCACCAGGACTCTATTTTACACGCGACTTCCTATCGAATCATAAATCAAACGTACGATCACGGACAAATAGGATTTTCTCGAGGTCAGTGTTTTTGGAGAGGAATCTGGGTGTTTCGGTCTTTTCCTCTTTGTTCATGTGGGGTGGGATATTGCCAGTCAAGAATGATTCTGAGTGGCAATCTGGCTTTTGGAGACTTTCTATCCTCTTTCTTTCATTGATCGAGAATTGCTTCTTTTCCCATTTCACTTCATTTCGATCATTGATCGGGAATCCTTCTTTCCTTTCTTCTGTTCTTTTCTTTATTTTCATTTTTTCTTTTTTCTTTCTTTCCATTTCTTCCTTTTCTTTCTTTTCACTTTTCCTTCCCCATCCCTTTCTTTGGGAAATCGGGTTTAGCGTTCTATTTGCTCTCCCTTGAGGAGATTCCACTGTCCTTTGCTTCGGGGGAAAGAATGAGGATTCCTTTTTTACAGGCCAAGGTTAAAAAAGGCCTAAGGTTGTGTTTAAATGGGGTCTTTTATTGTGGGAACCCAATCTTGATATCTGGGGCGCAATAAATTTGGGTGTCAAGGCATCAGTCTCGGGCCGAACTCCCATATTACTCCACAAGGCACGCATGACAATGATGATTTGAAAACAACGTGCAAAATTAGTCATGGCTACAGCCAGGTGGGCACTCAAGCATCCTGTTTATGGCATTGTGATACTACGGTTAGGAATTTACACAGACAGACCCAACGTTTCCAAGTTATGTTCTTTCATCAGTTCAATGAATTCATCCATCCTTATCTCGGTTCATTCCGGAAAATAAACTCTTAGCATCAGTCCCTTGTTTCCAAAAGATGCGTTTGCTCTTTACGAATGATTTATACTTCTTAACTATAACATGTCGACCTTCGCGGTCTTTCTTTCTCTTTACTTTTTTGTTTTATTTTTATATACGTTCACTACAACTATACACCTGTGGTCCTTTATGAGGAAAATCTTCCTTTGTACATCTATATTTTTATACATGACAAACTTTTTCTGTACATGCATTAGAACTCTTCTTTTTACGTCACACGGTCTATATACAAACCCTATTTACATTCAAAGATTTTTTTATTTTTCCCAACACGCACTTATGGTTCACACAAAAGTTTCTTCATATACACTCGTTGCTCACACACACAAGAATTCCTTTCCACGCATCATTTACACACAAAGACCTTCTATACACATTTTCCTTTTACACATATATATAAATAAAAACCTTTTTCTTTTCTTTACGAACATGACTTTTATTCACAACGCTTCTTTCTTTTTATTAGGATTTTTGGTTCATTTTATTTTTAGGACGACGTTCCTAAATGAAAAAAAACTCTACACGGTTCCGGAATTTCAACAAACATTATTGACAACAACGAAACAAGTATCGACGTAGCAACTCAAACAAAATATATGCACAAAACAAATAGCAATCGCAAAAACAAACATTAGTCCCTCAAGTCATAGAAACAAGATAACGTACGAATGATAAATGATGGAACATACGGATTTGGGGATCCCACGGTCATGTGGCCCCGCATGCCACCAGACCCTTGGGTCACAGTAACAAAAAAGTGGGGTGGTCGACAAAAGCAGGGCTTTTGCTCCTACGTATCCTCAATTTGTGATGAGGAACTCAGACCTACGTAGTTATTGACAACTGTGAGACTAAAAATAGTCTCGGTGTTTTCTTCACCAAAATGCGAACATGCTTTAGTAAAGAGACAAAACTTCCAACTGATCAGAGCAACATATGCTTTTTGGATGAAAAACAATGTGTCTACTGGGGAAGGAGAACATGGTGATGAAATTTTCTCATAACTTTAAATGAGATTTTGGATGTTAGCATTTCATTTCTAAACGACCATTTAGAGGAAACACTAGGTCCAACAAAGATAGGAGAAAATCACTCAAAGTGTATCAATCTCACACAGGTAAGTGTTTTATCCTAATTCCGAACCATAGATATGTCATGACTTGATTTTGGAAATCATTTCCTATCAAATCAAAGATTACATGTGTGATCATGGATCAATAGGACTTATTTTGGGAATGGTTTTTAGGTGGGGAATTTGGCTTTGAGTGTTTTTGCCTTTTCCTTTTCTGTTTTTGTTTAGTGCGTGGCGAGAAAGTCGCTAGCGCACAGGATTTTGGTTGGCAATCAAAGGGAGAGGGCCACTGTGGGTCGTGGTTTCCTTTTTCTTTTTTTTTATTTGGTGACAATTCTGTATTGTTCAAATATTGTCTGGTCTAAAGACCTTTCTGCATGTTTCTTCTGTTTTCTTCCAATCCTTGATCGGGAATTTTCTTTCTCTTTTTTTTTTGCTTTCTCCCTCTCTTTCATTGGGAATTTTCTCTTTTTTTGTGTCTCCTCCCTTTCTTGGTTTGGGAATTTTCTTTTCTTTTTGTGTCTTCTCCCTTTCTTGGATTGGGAATTTTCCTTCTCTTTGTGTTTTCTTCCGAGGGTAAGGATTATGGTGAGTTGGGATTTTGGCTCAAGGCTTGTAGAACGGCTGGTCACGATATATGTCAGGGTTTGGCCAGCGGTTCGGGGATAAAGGGGCTGTCCTACATTATTTCCATGATACACATGCAACAATGATGATTAGGAAATTTTATGTGAAACTGGTCATGCATGCACCCATGTGGACACTCAAGCATCAAGTTTTTTTGGTCATGTGACACTAGGGCTCAGGATTCATTTTCCCTATTTTAAGTCAACCCAGTGTTTCCAAAATACGTTCTTTTATCAATTTGTGCATTCATTCGAGTCTATCTTGGGTGTTCGAAAAAACTTTTCACAACATTTACCCTTCAAATGTGTACACACATTTTTTCAAAAACTGGTTATGATCAGTGAATTTTTCAAAGAAAAGCTGGAAGTTATCTCTTTTCACAAGCATGTTGTTTTTTTAGCTAGACAACCTTTATTATTTTTTATTTTCTATCTTTTTTTCTTCCTATTCTTTTCTTGCTCGCTCTTTTTTTTCATGAGGTATTTTGCTACCTAAACATACATATATTTTTGTGAGGTATTTTGCTACATACATACGTGTCCAAGGTATCTTGTTACCTAAACATACATATATATGTTTTGTGAGATATTTTTGCTATATACATGCATATCCAAGGTATCTTGCTACCTAAACATACATATATATGTTTTGTGAGATATTTTTGCTATATACATGCATATCCAAGGTATCTTGCTACCTAAACATACATATATATATTTTGTGAAGTATTTTTGCTACATACATGCATATCCAAGGTATCTTTCTACCTAAACATACATATATATATTTTTTGTGAGGTATGACTACCTTCCGAGCTTGTGCTTGTTTTATTTAAATTCCTAGGATCACAAGCAACTAGGTGTGTCCTGCTATGACTTGAGAAACAAAAAGTGATCAAATAACAAGCAGAGATTTAAAAGGTACTAGGTTGCCTCCTAGTAGCGCTTCTTTAACGTCTTGAGCTGGACGCGTGATGGCTTGTCGGTCACGGACCTAGTACTTTGCTTACCTTTGGCTCTGGACTTTGGTCACCTATTGGTCGGCCATGGGTCGTAAGCAACGCTCTAACCTTTTCGTGGATGAGCTGAGGTGAACTCTAGAGGTGATGGTGGTGCGTCTGTTGCCTGCTGCTGGCCATCCCCAGGCTACTGCGGTGTTTCGCCCTGCGCCTGCCTGGGGACGCAGTACTTCTTGATGAAAGCTCGATTAGTAGGGGGCCTGATGCCCTTGCTGGAGGTGACAGGTACTCTGTAGAACTGACAGAGACCCGTAATTAGAGCTTGACAACTCCAAGACCCTGTTGGACTTCTTCGGGTCCACTAGGTGTCTTGCAGGCGCGATCCCTGCAAACGATAGATGAAATCAGAAATCAGTTGAGCGATGTGCATACTTACCTATGATGACGTGACCTTGCCAAGGGGAACAGGCACCCTGTAGGACTATAGAGGCCCGTAACCAGAGCTGGAAACCCCAGGGCCCTGTTGGACTTCTTCGGGTCCACTGGGTGTCTTTGTGGGTGCCATTCCTGCAAACAATAGATGGTATCAGAAATCAGTTGAACCATATGTATACTTACATATGTCACGATGGCATGACCTCGCTGGGGGAACGGGCACCCTATAGGGCTGACAGAGGCCCGTAACCAAAGCTGGAAACCCCAAGGCCCTGTTGGACTTCTCCGAGTCCACTGGGTGTCTTTGTGGGTGCGATCCCTGCAAACAATAGATGACATCAGAAATCAATTGAACCATGTGCATACTTACCTATGTCATGACGGCACAGACCAACCGATACATCTACAGGGGGCGATTGGCATTGTGGTCGCCGGGCATAATGTTACTAAACAGCAACGTCATCCATATCCATGTAAAAGTGGTCATGTTGGTGCGCATGATCCACACTCATCTTTTTGCAGCGACACGGGTGAAATCTTGCCCCGGTATGCATAGTAGACGTGTGATAGCCTCCCTCTCTGGATGTGCTCGCACAGTTGGTCACCCTCCAATATCAGGGGGTTGCCCAGGAACTGATAAAAGGAAACTACTGGCCCCTTAACCGGGAGCGCAAGTCTCGGTTAAGCATCTAAGGGCAAAGGACCTTATATTCTCCTAAGGTGTGGATATGGAACACACTGAAAATGAGGACGCATAGCCCTCTAAAGGCGAGGGCGTGCAGCCCTCTGCAGGCGAGGATGTGGAGTCATCTGATGGCGAGGACATACAGTCCTCTAAAGGTGTTAGGTACAAGTACCCAAGGGCCTACCTTTATGAGAAAGCAAGAGATCGACTCATCGAGAGGGCCGGTCATCCAAAAAGATTGGACACGAGATGTAGAAAATCTATGCAATTAACATGATTTTTAGGGATGCAGACGCATGCAACCTTTGTCGTGAAATTTGGTAATGTTGACCTCATATGAAACAATGCAATGCAATGGAAAGTTGTACAATGTTCATGACATTCTTTCCCTATTTTGTGATTTTGATTTTGATTTAATTTTTTTGGAAAACACAGATTGACTGTCCTTTTGAATTCATGCAACCTTATCCTATCTTTTGCAAATCCCTCCGGGAACTCCCTCAGAGTGTATGTTCTGTTTGATTTAGTCACTTGACCATTTTGGAGTGATGACAATGGAGTCGTTTGACATTTAATCAATCTATTGAAATTCCAGGGTTTGTCTCCCCCCCTTTTTTTTCTTGTTTAAAAACATCGACGGGTGAGGACTTTTGATCTGCCCCTATGTTCACTTGAGGCTCATGCACGATGCCCCTAGTGTAAGGCTTTGAGGTACCAATTGTTATCTTTCATCATGACCTTGTAGCTGGGAACCTATTGGGTGAGAACTTCTAATCTGCCCCTAGGTGGCTTGAGCAAACTGACCAATGGCTTGCACTTGAAAATCCTGATGAGTCATTAGAGACATCTAACAACAGCTTTCAAAATTTCCCCATGTGTGGCATCTCTTGTCAATGTCAGGATTTACACGCGATTCTCCTCAAATTTCAGCTAGCCCGCATCAATTAGACCTTGCACCTTACGCTTCAGGGCCCTACAATGCTCAACGGAACGCCCCGGGGCTTCTCCATGACGAGCACACGTTGCGTTCGAGTCGTATCCTCGAAAAAATGGAGATTGATGAAACCTAGTAGGGTTTATGGCTACCACTGAATTATCAAGTAGATATGGGAGCAAGTTAGCATAGGACACCGGAATTTGGGTGAATTCTACAGGTTTTTTTTTTCGCCGCAAAACTCATTTCTTGGCGGGTGTTTTGGTTTGTGCTAAAGGTAGTGTTTAGCATTGGTAGGTGGGTTTTGTGGTTTGATTTAGGGATGGCCTTTATGGATAACTGGGTGGTGGGTAAGGAGAAGGTTTGTTATTGGCTGAGTAATGACATTGTTGGGTTGGTGGGAAATGTGGCTGTATTGGAATGGCAGTCACAGCACGGGCTTCTCCTTCATCCTCACCCTCTTCATTTGCCCCAGTTTTCTCATTCGTCCAAGCAGGATGACTAAATTTTCCTTTTTTCAGACCCACATCGATCCTTTCACTGGCAAAGACCAGATCCGCAAAGCTTTGAAGGTGCGTAGCCCACCATTTTCCATAGTAGAATACTGGTAATGTGTCTACTATCATTGTCATCGTTTTTTTTCATCATTGAGGTGCCACTTGAGCTGCCAGGTTCTCCACCCTTGGGCGTATTCTTTGAAAGATCTGTGCCCCCCTTTTTGCACATATTTTGTAGTTGCATCCTATCCGAAGCCATTATATCGACACTGCCTAACGAAGGCAACCATTAGGTCCTCCCAGGAATGGACTCGGGAAGGTTCCAAGTTAGTGTACCAGGTAACAACTACCCCAGTAAGACTTTCTTGGAAGGAATGTATCAACAATTCCTCATCTTTTGCGTATGCCCCCATCTTCCGACAATACATCTTTAGATGGTTCTTGGGGCAAGTAGTCCCCTTGTACTTGTCAAAGTCTAGCACCTTGAACTTGGGAGGGGTGATGATATTGGGTACTAGGAACAACTCTTCTAGGTTAGCAAAGGCATAATCTTCACCTCCTTCAATGGCCCTGAGCCTTTCCTCTAGATGGTCCAACTTTCCTATTTCTGCCATAGCATGAGGGATTTTACTTGTTTGTGGAATGCAAGAGGTGTAGCTGGGGGTGATAATGAGGGCCTTCCGAAGTGTTTTCAAGGGGTATACCACCAACTGCTTGCCCTTCATTGGCATATCCGAGCCAAGGCTCGAAGTCGGCTAGATTGTGATGGGGAATTTCATGTGTCTCCCCCACGATTTAAGAGACATGTGCATGATCAGTTTGGGGTTGTTGGCTCTTAATGGGTATAGGAGTGGAGTTATTGACATCCTCATTGGGAGTGTATGCCACATTGGATGGTGTATAGTTGGGAGGCAGGCCATATGGCGGGAAGGCATGCTTGTTTTGACTTTGCGCATAATAGGGGCCGCCCGTACTTCCCAAATCTTTGCCTACCATAGCTGAGGTTGGATGATTCATTTGGTTGAGGCCCGATGGGGACATCGGGTTCACCTTAGCAACAGTGCTGGTAGCGGCAATTGTAACCGCATTGGCTTCCATTATCTTCCTCTTGCTCATCATGGCCATCATCATGGCCATTTGCTCTTTCATAGCCTCCATGTCGACCTTCACCTTCTCTTGCACCTCCTCTGCTTTAGCCATTACTCTAGCTCTAGCACAGGTTTGGTAAGGGTGCCGTAAAGCGGGTTCTTTTTTTTTTATAACAATGATTAAGTTCTCCCTTTTTTTTATTTTTCAAGGAAAGAATGTAATGAGCAATGCAACCAGTGAAAAGCATGGATGTATGCGAATGATGCATAGTTGAAGTATTGCGAATTTTTACACCGAACATGGGGTTGAATCAATTTAGATTTTCAACATGGTCCATGACATCTCCGTCAAGGTGAAACTGGAAGTAACAGGGACATCGACAGCCCTAAATGTGTTTGGCAGTAGACGAAGGAGCGATGTAACACGATCCATCTTTTGCCCCAATTTTTTGCAAGATGGTTACTTTCATACTTCAACTTGACTCGATGAACCTTTTCGTAAAAGCATGAGCTTGGTTCAACCCCATAACCCAGAGAATGGCAATTTTGATTGCCAATACTTCAACAACATTTCATAGGGATGAAAGACTCGAGAATACGTATGCTATGCATGGAAAATGTAATTATGAGATTGAGATGCCCGAAGAGACATCCTTTCTTAATTAACCACGCATTAGGTACCATGCTCAATCATTTTGTTTTGTTGTTTGGGTTTTTTTTTTTAATTTTAGAAATGGGTTTATAATCCCAACATGGTTGGCTTATGGTACCAACACATGCAACTAAGAATGCATCATGAATTTTCAGGCTTCCCTTTTTTTTGTTTTTGTTTTGTAGAGGAAAATACAAGGATCATGTATGAGCAAACATGTAGAACAAAAAGTATGTTGAACGCATATGCATGATGATGCAATGACTCATGCAAAATGGGAATGTGATAACAGACAAATGCAGGAACGATATGTTCATTATGATGCTGAAGAGATGTTTATGCGGTGCATGATATGAATGCTTTTACGGACACGAGAGCCCGGAAAATTATCTCTCCTTATTGCGCATTTGGGGGGCGCAGTGCCCCACGTGTGCAGTTAATAAGACGATATGGATCTTCCGGCTTCCCATGACAAAAGACGAGACCCACATACAACGCATGTGTGACGGTATGATGCAGATGCGCATGCATGAAACGGAAAGAAAACAACACAAAGGGGTAATTCACACATACGAGACTGCAGAGATCCAACTTTAATGCTACGTTTTGGGCATGATGGCGCCTCAACGTAGTATTAAAAAGGTTACGTATTACTCTAAAGAAACCAAACATCACTAGCAAAACTATAAACTAGTGCTATTTACCAAAAAATGCATGAGAACGAATAGCACGGAGCGTGTTTGCTCTTTGCCCTTATTTGGGAACCTATAGGAGAATATCTAGGGGTCTCTAATAACTACTCCCCAACAATTCATAACTCACACTGTTGTTTTCTAGAGGTATCATCACTCAAGATAATAATATTGTGGCGGTATGGAATACCAGTGACAACACATTATAAAGAGAGAAAGCTCTAGACGAGGTTTCACTATTATCAAGCAAGTCGGAGACCTAGCATGATGATAGATTCACCTCCACTCCTTAAATTCCCATGAACCCGGGTATAGGGCCCCTTTTTTACTCAAACCCATGGGTGCTTAGAATGCAGTGTAAAGAATGCGAAATATACAACAATTATTTACATTTTACACAGTTCAACAAATGCACACACGAAGTTTCACAAATCCACAAATCCTTAAAATAGGCATAACTCACAAAAATATCCCCAGTGGAGTCGCCAACTGTCGCAACGTGCCCTTCGCGGGCGAGCGAGGGCGAGGCTCACGGGTGCGCTTTCCAAAGGAGGAAAGATGCGCGGAGTCACCACCAACGTTTATTTGTGGAAAACGTCGGGAAAAACCGAAGGAAACCAGTCAAAATGAAAATTCTAAGTTCGGGAGTTGTATTTACGCTTGAGGAAGGTATTAGCACCTCTCACGTTTGTCTCAAAGGACAACAACCTATTTTTTAGAATTGTGGAATTGTGTTATCTTAACTTTTATTTCTTTTTATTTTTTGAGGTCGACAAAAGCGGGGCTTTTGCTCCTACGTACCCTCTTTTGGAGAGGAAATCAGACCTACGTAGTTCTTTCTTAAGCGTGAATCAAGTGATTCTTTTTACTTGAAAGGTGATCATTTTAAGGCGTTGGACCTTAAAAATGATCCATTTTACTTGGTAAGAAACTGAAATGATAAACTTTCAAAACCCTATTTTTGTGGACGAGCTTGACTAGGCGAGTTGATTTTAGCCTTAGTTACACTTTAGTTTTTAGTCAATTCAATTAAGAATGAGAAATCCCAAAGAGAAAACGTCCGATTGATTTTTCGCTTTACTTTACTAAAAGGTATTTTTTTTATTATTATATTATTATTTTACCTCTTTTTTGATTTCCAATGTGGTTATGGCACGACCGAACGGTCGGAATTCATTTTAACCAAAATTAACGGATGATACAATTCAAACGATCGGTGGAAATTTATTTTATTTTTAGATTAAGCGAGAAATGACTTAAATAAATGGCTAAAGCACGTCAAAAGGGGGTATAAAAAGTAGACGAAAACAAGAATAAAAATACATGCAACAAAATGTGGACCACCACGAGTACATAGAATGAATTGAAAAGTTTGGTTTGAGGTACTTACCCATTGAAGACTGAAGAAAACGAAGAACGAACGATGAATCTTGAAGAACGGTCGATAATCTTCGCGTAATTACTCACGGAAACGTTACGGAAACATTACGGAAGCGCCTCGGCTTGGATTTTCTTCACGGAAATAATTTTCCTCAGCAAATGAGAGAGAGAGAGAGAAGTGCCTAAGGGGCTGAACCCTTTTCTTCTTCACTTCTCCCCCTATTTATAGCAAAATAGGGGAGAAGCTTGCCACCCAGCTCGCCCAGGGGAGCAAGGTTGCTTCCTCCAGAAGCAACAGCCTTCTGGAGAATCTTCTGGAGGGCCCAAGTGGGCCTGGTTGCTATTTACACCCCCATTTTTACTAAATACACCCCCTTTCTATTTTTTTGTAATTCTTTTTTCCGTAACATTACGAAACTTTACGAACTTCGTAACGATACTTATTTTCCTTCCGCAAGGTTACGAATCCTTACGGATTATGTATTTACTCTTTTTTAGCTTTCGAAGAAGTTACGGAAACTCACGGATTGCGCAAAAACACGTCTTTTCGATTTCTGCCACATTACGGAATTTCACGAATCACGCAAGCCTGCTTCCTTTCGATTTCTGAGACGTCTCGGGACTTCATTTATTGCATGTCATCCAGTAATAATCCCCGGACGAAATTAGGGTATGACATAGCCCACTAATTTCTCATAGTAGAATACAGGCAAGGTATCCACCATCATAGAAACCATTTCTCTCTCGACCATGGGAGGGGCTACTTGCACTGCTAGGTCCCTCCAACGCTGAGCGTATTCTTTAAAAGACTCATGTTCTCGTTTACTCATGTTTTGCAGTTGAGTTCGGTCGGGAGCCATGTCAGAGTTGTACTGATATTGCCTAAGGAAGGTCATAATCAGATCGTTCCAGGTGCAGATGTGGGAAGCTTCTAGGTTAGTGTACCAGATGACTGCTGCCCCAACCAAACTATCTTGAAAGAAATGCATCAATAACTTCTCGTCCCTGGAATATGCACCCATCTTTCGATAGTACATTTTTAGGTGATTCTTAGGACAAGTTGTCCCTTTGTACCTATCGAAGTCAGGTACCTTGAACTTCGGAGGGATGACGACGTCCGACACTAGGCACAGGTTGGTCATGTCTGCGAACGGATAATCGCTGAATCCTTCAACAGCCCTCAATCTCTCTTCGATGAGATCGAGTTTCCCCTTTCCTTCCGCTGCCGGGGGAGGCCCTCCCACGGACAAAAACATTGGCTGCGTTGGGTGGTTTCGAGGCTCTCCCGTGACGTTGGGTTGAGGTAGTGCGTGGGCGCCAGCCCCTTAGCGGGAAACGAGGAGTAGGAGTTGGCGTCTCCCTGAGCATGCTCTCGAGGATTCTCGTGGACCCCATCAGGATGCCGAGGAGGCTCCCCTTCGAGGATGAGGGGAGTAACGTGACCCATGTCTTCATGCATGGCTGGTGGTGTGTAGTTGGGTGGTAAACCGTACGGGTAAGCACCTCGGTTATACCCCGGATGGGGGTTGCTGTCATGCCCCGGTGTGCTTCTCCCTCATCCCACAATGTTTGGAACGGGATGGTGCGCAGTAGTTGGGAGAGCCGGGTTTGCCTCGACAGTCGTGCTAGCAGCGGCGGCGGTGGCCGTGTTACTCTCCATTAGTCATTTCATTCCCAGCATGGCCTCCATCATAGAATTCATTTGTTCTTTCAAAGCTAACATGTCGGCTTTCATCTATTCATGTACTTCCTCTAGGTCACCCATCATCCTAGACTTAGATCTAGTGTGATAGGGATGCCTTGGGGCACGCTTAGTTATGGCGTCGGTCCTAAAGAGACCAAATGTGAGGAGTACGTAATGAGGAATGAATGCATGCTAGAGATAAAGTGTGGGAGTCATTTGATTCGCACTGATTTTTGGAGCAAAATCATAGGATAAACTTATTTTATTCAGAAAGTTATAACTAGTCAAGATCTGAGTTACGATACAAACTCCCTAATGACTCCTAATTATATGGGCCATCAAGTCTATCATATGCTGACAATAGCTGAGGAGCTTGTGGATTTCCTCAGGGGCGGAGTACGTGTCCACCATTGCATTAGCCTTTGCCAGTAATCGGGGAAGTTCTTGACTCCCATTCAACGTAAGAGCAAACCGGTCCATCCACATCGTTGCTTCTTGATGTAATGAGTCAATCACCCTTCCTCTAGCCTCCTTTTCCACGTACACTCAGGCGTATTCGTCCGCCACTTTGTGCTCGTGGGCGGTGGCCAAATTTAATTCTTCTTTGTACTTGCTGATGATGGCCAACATATTTGTTTCGGTCTCGCATAACCGTTGAGACAAACTCCTCTTTGACCTTAGACAAGTCTTTAATTCGTCCTTCAGAATCATGCCATCTACTCGCGATTGGTCCCTTTCTTCTCTTCAGAGCTTAAGTTCGTTGTTACTGCCCCACAGAGCCCCTCGGAACTTATTCCGGCCATGTTCTTCCTTGCGGGCCCTCTTGGTCTCTTGCTCCAAGGCCTTGGTGGTGGCTATGTTGACGTCTCTCAGTTCGGCGTTCTCTTTTCGGATCCTAACAACTGCTGACTTGAACTTTTCTTTGGCTGTTTGGGCTTTCTCAAGCTCTGTTTTGAGGGCTTGTACCTCTTTGTCTTCTTTCGGAGCTTCACCCTCCATCTCCTTAGTGGTTCTCAAATTCGGGAGCCAATCCAGACCTTGTGCGTAGGCTTTCAACCACCTATGGTAACCACTGATGGGCCCATTGCTACTTCCCCTAAGTTCCTCGTCCTTCTTTTGCACCATTTCCCATGCCTTGCGGACCCTCTGAAGCACCCCCGCGTTGGTGCTATTGAAACCTCATGCAATAAAAGGTGTGAGGCCTTCCTCTAATGGTGCCCCTCTCATAGGGTAGCCAAGTTGTCTTATAGCGAGGACGAGATTGTAATTAATGCTAACCCTCATCCCCATCAAGGGAACATTTGGAAATCCTCCGCATGAAATAAGAATCCCGGTTCTTCCTTCTTTCCATCAGGGGAACCAATTGACAGACGCTCCTTCTTTGCTCGCTAAGAGCCAGTCCCACTTTGCCTCCTTTTTCTCGATGCATGAGCGATGGCCTTCTAGCGGGCAAACGTGTCTCATCTCTTGCCGGAAAAGGAGTGAAACCAACCATACATAGAGGGTCGGTGTACAGCAAACGATCCTTGCCCTGTTCTTCTCACATCTTTGGTCGAATGTGTCATATAGATCGGCTAAGATAGCGACAACCGGGCTTTCCTTGCAGTTGTGAAAGGCGAGAAAAGCATCAATCGTTGTCAGGTCCACCAAACCATCCACATTTGGAAAGAGGACCACTCCGAAGATCAAAAGAGCCAGGACGTCCATGAATTGGGCCCATTCGTCTTGACTTGCCAAGGTTCTTGCCTTTGCTTCCAAACATTTCCTTGGTACTCCAACCACCCCATTTTCGACTTGTTTTCCCCGGTCCAATTCCTGTGTCGAGATTTTGACTATTTTGGAAATTCTAGCCAAGGAGGCATCCCAGGATCTCTTCAAACTCTTCCATCGTGGGTGTTAACTGGAAGTCCCCAAAGGTGAAGCACCTCAAAGGCTGGTCATAATATTGAGCGAGGGAGGCAATGGCCTCCGTGGAGACCTCCGCCATAGTTAGGTCCCAGATCTTACCATAGGCTTTGCGTAAGGCTTGTTGCTGGAGTTGACCCATTAACTGTCCTAACTCTTTCAGACTAGCAACTCCTAGGCTCTTGATCTTAACCTGATAAAACCTCTTTTTAAGCCAAGGTACCTGACTCGATCCCATGTTTTACTAAAATGGAAAAAAAAACCTTTGCGAATCAAGACTCTGACATCTATCACGAGTAAAATGGATAAATGCATGAAGAAATGCTTATGGCACAGATGCATTTTACGGACGCAAGAGCCCGGGAGATTATCTCTTTCTTAAATACAACATTTGGGTAGCACAGTGCCCGATGCATGCATTTAAGAAGGTGACAGGACCTTCCGACTTCTCGTGACAAATGAGGGGACCAAAATGCAACATGTGCATGATGACATGATGCAGATGCAAAAAAGGGTAACAAGGAGATGTACACAGCATGGCAATATCCACAAATAATCATACAGCAAAAGGTGTATACGTCATTTAAGTTATATGCATGGTAGAGTTTAAAAAGGCACACAACATGTTCGCTTCGTGCCCCTATTTTAGGGACCTAAACGGTAGGAACTAAAAGACTTTTAGTGATAATTCCCAAGGTGGTCATATCTCTCTTGACGGTTTCTAGAGGTATCATCCCCTTCGATAAACATATTGCGGCAGTAGGTACTACCAGCAACAATATGTTATCAAAGAGAAAAACTCTAGATGAGGGTTCACTGTTATCAAGCAAGTCGGAGACCCAGCATGACCACATATTCACCTCCACTCCTTATGTTCCCATGGACCCGAGTATAGGGCCCCTTTTCAACTCACTGTGTGTGCAAAAAATGTGTTGGTGTTTATGTGCATCAATTGAATACATATTTATCTCATGCATACATTAAAACACACTTAAAGCATTCGAAGAAGTTTACACAAGAACATAAAGGAAAAGGGAAACCGATGAAAGGGAAAACACAACTTTTGCACAAAATATTAATAGGCCTAACTCTCTAAAAAAAAGAGTCCCCAGTGGAGTCGCCAACTGTCGCAACCTACCCTTCGGCGGGAGGGCGACGCGAGACTCACGGGTGCGTCTTCCATGGGAGGAAAATGCGCGGAGTCTCCACCAACGTTTATTCGAGGAAAACGTCGGAAAAACCGAAAACGTGTGATCTACGAACTTTAATCATGAAAGGTTTGGGAGTTGTTTTTACGCACGGGGAAGGTACTAGCACCCCACACGTCTGTCACAAAGGACAACAACCTTTAATCAAATGTGCAATATCATGTCTTCAAATTGTTTTATTTTCCCTTTTTTTTGTTTTTATGTTTTTTTATGGGCTTTTTTGTATTTTTATCTTTTTGTTATCGACAAAGGTGTTTCCTTCGCTCCTATGTATCCTCAATTGCGATGAAGAAATCAGACCTATGTAGTTCTTGCAAGAAAACGGTAAAGTTACATGTTGATTTTATGTTTTTGAACGGTCCATGTTAACCGATAAAACCAAAGAGGACCGTTTAAGGCATTGGACCTTAAAACAGTTTTTTAGTGATTTTTGCGGACAAAGCTTAATTTGTGAGTTGATTTTAGCTTTAGTTTCACTTTGGTTATTAGCCAATTCATTCAAGGAAACTTCCAAAGAAAAAAACATCCGATTGATTTTTTGATTATTTTATTCAAAGATATTTTGATTATTTTATTATTATTTTGCCTTTTTTTTATTTAACCGTGGTTACAGTGTGAACGATCGGTTAGATTTTATTTTAATGGTGATTAAATGAGATTACAACACAAATGATCGGTTGAAATTCATTTTATCATTTATTAGGTGAGAAACGACTTAAATAAACGGTTAAAAGCTCGTTAAAAAGGGTACGGAAAATAAACGTAATGAAATTAAAAGTACATAAAACAAGTAGGGACCACTAAGGGTGCATAGAATGAATTGAAAGATTCGATTTTGGGAACTTACTGGTTGATGACCGAAGAACGACGAAGAACGAACGAAGAAAAATAAAGAACGATGAAGAATGGTGAAGAATCTCCACAAAATCGCTTATGGAAACGTTTCGAAAGCGTTACGGAAGCACCTTGGCTTGGATTTTTTCCACGAAAACAATTTTTCTCACTAATTTCGAGAGATTTCTCAATACCAGAAAGGCTGAATGTTTTTGCTCTACCCTCTTTCCCCTATTTATAGGAGAAAAGAGGGAGGTGGTTGCCGCCTAGCTCGCCCAAGCGAGCAGGGTTGCTTCCACCAGAAGGCACCACCTTCTTTTGGAACCCTCAGGAAGGCCCAAGTGGGCCTGGTTGCTATTTGCACCCCCCTTTTTCACTAAATACTCCCCCTTTTGTGTTTTTTTATTGATTTCTTTTTGAAACGTTGCCGAACTTTACGAATTACGTAACAACACCTATTTTCTTTCCGGAATGTTGCGAAACTTTACGGATTATGCAAGAAATGCTCTTTTTCCTTCCGGAATGTTGTGAAACTTTACGGATTATGCAACGATGCTTGTTTCAAGGGTTCCGAAGGGAGCAAACAAGGTTCAAGGACCGACCGCAAGTACTCCCGGATGAAATTAGGGCATGACACAAGGCAAGGCTCGAAGTCGGCTAGATTGTGATGGGGAATTTCATGTGTCTCCCCCATGGGTTAAGAGACATGTGTATGATCAGATTGAGGTTGTTGGCTCTCAATGAGTGTGGGAGTGGAGTTATTGACATTCTCACTGGGAGTGTACGCCACATTGGGTGGTGTATAGTTGGGAGGCAAGCCATATGGTGGGAAGGCGTGCTTGTTTTGAATTTGCACATAATGGGGGCCGCCCGTACTTCCCAATTCTTTGCCTACCATATTTGAGGTTGGATGATTCATTTGGTTAAGGCCAGATGGGGGTGTCGGGTTCACCTTAGCAACAACGCTAGTAGCGGCAACTACAACCGCATTGGCTTCCATTATCTTCTTCATGCTCATCATGGCCTCCATCATTGTGGCCATTTTCTCTTTCATGGCCTCCATGTCGGCCTTCATCTGCTCTTGCACCTCCTCTACTTCACCCATTATTCTAGCTCTAGCACGGGTTCAGTAAGGGCACCGCAAAATGTGTTCTTCTCTTTTTGATAACAATGATTAAGTTCATTTTTTTCAAGGAAAGAATGCAATAAGCAATGCAACCAATGAAAAGCATGGATGTATGTGAATGATGATGGGGTTGAATCAATTTAGATTTTCAACATGGTTCATGACATCTTTGTCAAGGTGAAACTGGAAGTAACAAGGGCATCAACAGTCCTAAATGTGTTTGGCAGTAGACGAAGCAGCGATGTAACTCAATCCATCTTTATGCGATTAAGCAACACATACACCAATTAATCATGAACGAAACTGATCATTAAGCATGAACTAAATTAACCGCAGAGACAATTAATCAAGCACTGAACATGCATGGATTAATAGCAAAAAATACAAAGAAAAAAATAAAAAGGGCACCTAGAAAATGAATTTTGGCGTGATTTTTTGCAGGCAATCCACCAATAATATATCCAATGTGCCCGCCAAATTTCGTGACAAATACAGAGTAATTGGTGAAGAGGAAAAACTGATCAGTATTCAATAGTAATAACAAAACCTCAAAGAGAGTTGTGCTTGATCCTCAAAAGAAAACAACGCTGGAGACTTAACCTTCCATTAATCAGCAGAAAACGAAATTGTAGATTGAAGTAGAAACAAAATTGCAGAAAACGAATTTTATTCTACATGAACAGTGCGCATGAATAGTAAAAAAAACTGGAATTCTAAAATCCTAGAATTATTCTCCTCCTCAAAAAAACTCCCTAAACTAAAACCTTGGTGCTATTATATAGGTCCTCAACCCCAAAGCATACAAATCTATTTTAAGTCCAAGCCCATAAATAAAATAAAATCTGGACAAGATAAGATAAGATTGGATGAAATAAAATCTAGATGAAATAAAATCTGGATAATATAAGATTAGATTGGACGAAATAAGATCTAGGTGAAATAAAATATGGATAAGATAAGATTTGATGAAATAAAATTGTCTGCTCTCTTCAAGTCCAAGCCCAATTCCGGATTCAAGCCCAATTGCTTATAATTCTCCTGAAATTAAATTCAAAACACAAAATTAGTCAAGTTGGTCCAAATGATAAAACTACATAATTAATTTGACAATTAAGGCTAATCAGTAATTAAAATGGTGACAAAAAGGGTTAAGAAATAGGAGAAAATAATGACACATCAAATCCTCCCACACTTAGCCTTTTGCACTCCTGGGCAAAATCAAAAAGTAAAGCAAGGAACAAATCCAGAGACATTAAAGAGAGACAAACAAAACACAAAAACATTTACATATTTCTCAATGAATCACAAGGAATGAAAGGAATGGGTAACATCCAACACATAAAGAGTTAAAGAATCAAGACAGTCATGAAAATCATCCAAGCACCTTAAACATAGCAAGGTAGTCAATCAGCTCAAGAATTGATTGGAAAGTGATAAAGCCTCACAAGATATGCACTCTATCTCTCAAGTGTCTAGGCTATTGTTTACTCTCAGAGCACCCATGAAAGCAAACACCATATAGACTTGGCAAGACTCTAAAATTGACAACCACACCACAAACACATGCACATGAGGATCAAAAGGTCTTTTAAGGTTGTATTGGGGCCAAGGACAAGGTAGAGGAAAGTATGGGATAAGTAGCTAAAACCCAAAGGAATAAAGGAGCAGGAGGAATAAGTGAGAACTAAGAAAAAGTAGTAAACCCCAAAACCAAAATTAAAAATTAAGCATAAAAAGTAAACCCAAAACAAAATCAACCAAGTCCTCAAACCAATCCAAGTCTTCAAACCAAGACCTCATTTATTCAACTTCATTCTTTTTCTGTTTTTTTTGGTATCTTTTTTTGTATTTTTTTTTAACGTGAATAGTAGCAATTGAAGCATGGACAAAATATATGTGTATAAATCAAGCATGGCCAAAATAAATCATCAAGCATGGCCAACAAAAACATATCATCCAATGAAACATACCCCCCCACCCTTATTCCCAAAACAATTCCAAAGCTCCAAAATTCCTTAATGGTAGGGTGAGATCATGGTTTTTCACTTAAGGCTTGTAATGAGCTTCAAAACAAAGAAAGGGGAACATAGGTTCAAAGGGGCTATCAAAGGTATTAATTCAAGGTCGGCTCATTTGGCTAGAGGCTTATAAGAACAAAATTCCTAAATCATCTCCCAACATGTGTGTGAAGCAAGAAGTATCAACAAGAGTCAAACCAAGGCTATTGTGCTAGCAATCAATGGGGCAAAACACACCGAATAAAATAGATGATGATGACTCAAATTCTCACCAAGGGTAAATCTATCACTTTCAATTCGAACTTTCAAAACTAACTTGACGTGTAGAGAAAAATGAGGATCTCAATTCACAAAATGCCAAGAAACTCCTATTTCAAAAACAATTACCCATTACCTTACATAACCTATAATTCAAAGAGAAATATGCAATGTTGTACACAAAACATAAAACCAAAATAACAAAATTAACCTAGAAAACCTAAAAAAATTAAACAAGAAAACCCCAAATAACGAACAAAAAAAGAACAGTCTCCCCTCCCCTCCCCTCCCCCCCCCCCCCCCACACACTCAAACAACGCATTGTCCTCAATGTAGCACAATCATAAGATCAAGAGCAATCATAACAATCAATAAATTTGGACAAGTGCAATAAAAGTAAAGAAGGAGATAGAAAAAGAAAATCCCCTAAGTCATGGTGGAAGAGAAGTAGGGTGAAGTAAGGAGGTCTCCTCCACCACTACATCCACTAAGGAGGGATTTGTGAAGCTCTTATCTGTGGATTCACTTTTGATCTCAATTGTACCATAAGGAAAAACATTAGTCACCACAAAAGGACCAATCCACTTTGACCTCAACTTACCACTCATAAGTTCGAGCCTAGAGTTATACAATAAAACTTTCTATCCAACCACGAAGTCCTTCTTAGCTATCAAGCTGTCATGGAACTTCTTGGTCTTCTCCTTGTAGAATTTGGAATTCTCATAGGCTTCTAAATGGATCTCATCTAGCTCACTTAGTTGCAACTTCCTTTCCTCTCCAGCCTAATCAATAGAGAAGTTGCAGGTCTTTACAGCCCAGTAGGCTTTGTGCTCTATCTCTATAGGAAGATGACATGCCATGCCAAAGACAGCTCGTTAAGGAGACATTCCTATGGATGCTTTGTAGGTAGTCCTATGCACCCAAAGAGCATCATCCAGCCTGGTGCTCCAATCCTTTCTGTTCGGTTGCACAATCTTCTCCAAGATCCTTTTTATCTCCCTGTTTGAAATCTCAGCCTACCCATTAGTTTGGGGGTGGTAAGGTGTGAAAATTATGTGCATGACCCCATACTTTTTGAGCAAGGTATACATGGATCTGTTACAAAAATGGGTGCCTTGATCACTAACGATGGCTCTAAGGACTCCAAACCTGCAAAATAGATTAGATCTAACAAAATCTATAACAACCTTAGCATCGTTAGTTTTGGTGGGTTTGGCTTCTACCCATTTTGAAACATAATCAATAGTAAGGAGAATATAAACAAAACCAAAAGAGACAGGGAAAGGTCCCATAAAATCTATACCCCAGACATCAAACACCTCACAGAATAACATGGGTTGTTAAGGCATTTGTTGTCTCCATGAAAGTGAGTCGTATGCTCTCTGACAAGGCTCACAAGTGCTACAGATTCTCCACGCATCCTTGAAGATGGTGGGCCAATAGAAACCGCAGTCAAGCACCTTGCGAGCTGTCCTCTATATGCCAAGATGGCCACCTGGTGCGGAAGAATGATAGAATTGCAGGACTAAGTCAATCTCATGGTTTGGAATGCATCTCCTAATAACCTGGTCACTGCACAACTTCCACAAATAGGGGTCATCCCAAATATAATGCTTAGCATCGCTCATAATCTTATCATTTTGAGCTTTAGATGCTAAGGGAGAAAAAACAGAAGCAACCAAATAATTCACAATATTAGCAAACCAGGGAGTGGGGAAGGAATCAGAAATACTATACAGAATGTACAAATGGTCATCCAGAAAATCATCCCGAATGGGTGAGTCCTCAGACACACACTTAATCCTACTCAGATGGTCAGCCACGAGGTTCTATGCACCGCTCTAATCACGGATCTCCAAATCAAACTCTTGGAGCCAAAGCATCCACCGGATCAATCTAGGCTTTGATTCAGCCTTCTTCAATAGGTACTTCAGAGTTGCATGGTCAGTATAAACAATAACATGAGTACCAAGTAAATATGAACGAAATTTCTCAAGAGCAAAAACTATCACTAATAACTCTTTCTTTGTGGTAGTGTAATTTGCTTGAGCAGCATCCAAAGTTCTAGAAGCGTAGTAGATCACCTGAGGCAGCTTATCAATCTTTTGAGCAAGGACAACCCCCAATGCGTAATTAGATGCATCGCACATTATCTCAAATGGGGTCGTCCAATCAGGTGCCTGAATGATAGGGGTGGTAGTCACCGCACGCATGAGGCAATCAAAAGCCTCTTTGCATCGGTCATCAAAATCAAACTCCACCTCCTTTTGCAGCAGATTGGATAGTGGAAGGGCCACTTTGCTAAAATTCTTGATAAAGCGCCTATAAAACCCTGCATGACCAAGAAAAGAATGAACCTCTCGCACGCAAGAGGGGTAAAGCAATTGTGAAATAACATTTATTTTTGCAAGGTCTACCTCTATGCCCCTACTCAAAATGATATGCCCTAAAACTATACCTTGTTCTACCATGAAATGACAATTTTCAAAATTCAGCACAAGATTAGTTTCAATGCATCTATTAAGAACTTTATCTAGACTATCCAAATATGCATCAAAAGAGGATCCATAAATAGTAAAATCATCCATAAACACCTCTATGAAACTCTCTAAAAAGTCACTGAAAATGCTAAGCATATACCGCTGGAAGGTACCAGGGTCGTTGCATAGGCCAAAGGGCATCCTCCTATAGGCAAAAGTGCCAAAGGGACAGGTGAATGTGGTCTTTTCTTGATCCTCAGGAGCAATATGAATTTGTAAATAACCAGAAAAATCATCAAGAAAACAGTAATGAGACTTACCTGCCAAGCGCTCAAGCATTTGATCAATGAATGGCAGGGGAAAATGATCTTTTCTGGTTACCTGGTTCAGCCTCCTATAATCAATGCAGACTCGCCAACTGTTCTGCACTCTTGTGAGGATAAGCTTATCCCTTTCATTCTTAATTACTGTGAGGTCTGTCTTCTTAGGAACCACTTGGACTGGACTCACCCACTGGCTGTCTGAAATGGGGTAGATGATTCCAGCTTGTAAGAGCTTGGTCACTTCCTTTTTCACCACATCTAAAATGACGGGGTTGAGTCGCCACTGTGGCTGCCTCACTGGCTTAGCTCCATCCTCTAAAAGTATCCTATGCATGCAGGTAGATGGGCTAATACCAGGAATGTCTGCTAAAGTCCATCCAATGGCCTTCTTGTGCTTCTTGAGCACTAGCAACAACTTCTCCTCTTGCTCAGCATCAAGGGAGGCAAAGATGATCACTAGAAATTTTTCCTTGTCCTTTAAGTAAGCATACTTGAGGATTGATGGTAAAGGCTTCAACTCTAATGTTGGTGGTGGTTGAACAGTGGGAGGAACCAGGGTAGGAGAAGAAGAAGGTTCCTCGGCCTGTACCTCATAAAGCAAGTCAGAAGTATATGTACTTCCTGCAACATGGTAAGTGCATTCTAACTCTAAAAAATCAACATCAAGAGATACAACACCTAGAACATCAAAACTAGACTCAAATTCATATTCATTCTCAGCATAAAAATCAGATACAGGATCAAATTCAAACTTAAATTCAGATTCAATGCATAAGGAATGACAAGTATGCAGATCAGATAAAAATGGATGTTCCTACCATGAAGAACAGAATCAAAATCAAACATATAATCATAAACAATCTGATCAATTATCTCAGCACGAAAAACAGAATGATCCTCAGATGGATGTTTCATGGCATCAAGAATGTTAAAATGAATAACAATATCACCAAATTCCATAGAAAATGTGCCAGCATAAACATCTATCTTGGTTCGAGCTGTTTTCATAAATGGCCTGCCTAAAATAATTGGAATTGAACCATGGGAAAATCCCTCTTCCATATTAAGAACATAAAAATCAACAGGAAAAATAAGTTCACCAACCCAAACCAGCACATCCTCTATGAAACTTGCGGGGTAAGCAACACTTCTATTCGCCAAATGAATCACCACATCTGTAGATTGCAAAGGTCCACGAGATAAAGAATTGAAAATGGACAGAAGCATGACACTAACTAATGCTCCTAGATCTAGCATGGCATTCTCAAATTTATTGTTCCCAATAATGCAAGGTATACAGAAAGTACCTGGGTCCTTACATTTCTCAGGAATGTGAGGAACAGATTTACCTATCAATGCTGACACATTTCTGCCCATGCTAATCCTTTCATTGCCTTTGAGCTTCCTTTTGTGGGTGCACAGCTCCTTTAGAAACTTGGCATATCTTGGAATCTACTTGATGGCATCTAGGAGAGGTATGTTCACCTCTACTTTCCTAAAGGTCTCCAAGATCTCCTTTTCTACTTCTTCCATTTTTTTTTTTGGAATTGCTCTAGGTGGGAATGGAAGAGGGATAAGAGGTTGTGGTAAGTCAAAATTACTAGAAGAAGCTCCACCTGCATGAAATTTTTTGTTAGGAAGTTTTCTCTTTTGTGCAACTATTTCATCCTCTTTTTTAGGTGTAGAATGAAGCTTGACAGGTTCAGGTGCAGGTGCTGCTACTGGTGGAGGCACTTCAATTTGGTTGCCAGACCTCAAGGTGATGACACTCACATTTTTTGGATTCTGCACAGTTTGTGAAGGCAATTTGTCAGAATTTTGGGATTGTGCTTGGTTCAACTGAGCAGCCATCTGCCCCATCTGATTTGTCAGACTCTAAATGGAGGCTTTTGTCTCTTGCTAAAATTGCATATTCTGGATGGTCATTTGCCGCACTAACTCTTCTAAGGAAGGTTGAGGAGGAGCCTCAGTTGCTTTTTGTCTTTGTTGTGACTGCTGCTGTATTGGAGGAGGAACATATGGCTTGCTTGGACTAGCAACATTCTGGAAAGGAGGGACAGGCTGTTGTTGTTGTGGAGGACTTGTCCATCTCATATTTGGATGATTTCTCCAACCTGGATTGTATCTGTTGCTTGAAAGGTCATAATTATTCTGTTGTTGTTGGGTTTGCTACTGAGGAGGTCTATTATAAATGTTTGCAGCATAAGCTTCAGGTTGCTCATTGACTCCAGATTGCTGCAAAGAAGGACAGAGATCTGTATGGTCATTTGCAGAAGAACATAGACCACAGACTCTTGCAACAGGTGCATATTTCTGATTCATGGCAAGTTGAGTTACTAGGTTGACCAAGGCATCAAGTTTTCCCTCAAGCTTTTTATTTTCAGCAGATGAAGATGAATTTGTGGCCACCTCATGGACTCCTCTAAGGACAATCACATCATTTCTTGCACTGAATTGTTGGGAGTTGGAAGCCATCTTCTCAATCAAATTCCTAGCCTCAGCAGGGGTCATATCACCAAGAGCTCCACCACTGGCAGCATCAATCATACTCCTCTCCATGTTGCAAAGTCCTTCATAGAAATATTGAAGAAGGAGTTACTCAGAAATCTGGTGGTGAGGACAGCTTGCACACAATTTCTTGAATCTTTCCCAGTATTCGTACAAGCTCTCTCCACTAAGTTGCCTGATGCATGAAATGTCTTTTCTGAAGGAAGTGGTCCTAGATGTAGGGAAGAATTTCTCCAAGAACACCCTCTTAAGGTCATCCCAGCTGAAAATGGACCTGGGAGCAAGGTAGTACAACCAATCTTTTGCCACTCCCTCCAGAGAATGAGGAAAAGCCTTTAGAAAGATATGATCTTCCTGGACATCAGGGGGCTTCATGGTGAAACAAACAATATGGAACTCCTTAAGATGCTTATGTGGATCTTCACCTGCAAGACCATGAAACTTGGGCAACAAATGTATTAGTCTAGTCTTCAGAACATATGGAACACCCTTATCAGGATATTGAATGCACAAGCTTTCATAAGTGAAATCAGGTGCAACCATCTCCATAAGAGTCCTCTCATGAGGTGGAGGTTGAGCCATGTTCTCAATATGAAAATTAATAGCCGAATGCTCAAAATCAGAATATTCAGAATCACCAGCAATAGAATACTCAAAATGCTCACAATGCTCAAAATGCACAGAATGATCAAGATGCACATTGTGCCTAACTAATATATGAAAGGTTCTATCTATTTCAGGATCAGTGGGTTGTAAATCACCTGGATTGCCCCTAGTCATGCACTATATGCAGCAAATCATGTGTTTCTCAAACAAGCACCAGGGGAGGGTTAAAACTACAACTATAGTCAAATGATATCCAAATGAGCTGAAATTTTGTGAGAAACACCCTAAAATCATAAAAAGATAGCACAAAAATTTTCAGACAAAAATTTAAAGTCTAACTATGAAAACTGCCTAAGGAAAGTTTAGAAAAAAAGACAATAATACTTGAAAAATAAATATAAAAAAAACTTAGTAAACGGCTGATTTTTCAAGTTTAAAACGGAAATGAACCTCCAGCTGATTTCCACGGCATGGGAAATTTTCTTCTACCCCAAATGCATATATAATAATAGTCATTCTGATATCCGGAGCAAAAGTTATAGCCGTTTTAAGTTTTCCTAAAAACAAGTTCCCAAATTTTTTGTCTCTCTCAAATTCAGCCACACCAAGTGCTCATGGTATTTTTTACACAAAATATGGACCAAAAGAAACTACCACACAAAAAATCTACCAAAAACAACAACTCTAACTATCAAAACAAAAATCGCCAATTAAATTGCAAAACCAGTCGCTAATCACTATTCACAGCATTACACAAAACTAAAACAGTCGCTAAAACAGTCACTAAAACAGGGAACACGACTGACATGCAAAATAGAATGCTACTCAAAACAAAACAACACACACTCACAACCTAAACGACAGATCTACACACAAAAAAACTAAACACTACTATGAACCTTTGGCCCACTGCTCCCCGGCAACGGCGCCAAATTTGATCGAGGCCGTACCCGAATCAAATAAACATTAAAAATGCAGTATCTAGGAAGTGTTCCTAGGTCGTCTCCCAACGAGCATTGGTCAACCGAATGTTCATAACAGATAGTAATAAAACAGTAACGATTAGGGGGGTTGTTTGTTTTTGTAAATTAAACAACAAGCAAATTTGAATTAGAAAATAACAGAATTAAAACATGTTGTTTCCCCTTGATTCACAAGCAAGTCTCTTATCCGAGGTTATGAGAATTTATCCTTAATCAGTTCAACCACTTAATCCAACCCTAGATTAAATTACTAAGCAAAAATTAACATAAGGCTGCCATTATGTGATTAAGCAACACATACACCAATTAATCTTGAACGAAACTGATCATTAAGCATGAACGTAAATTAAGCGCAGAGACAATTAATCAAGCACTAAGCATGCATGGATTAATAGGAACAAATACAGAGTAATTGGTGAAGAGGAAAAACTGATCAGTATTCAATAGTAATAACAAAACCTCAAAGAGAGTTGTGCTTGATCCTCAAGAGAAAACAACGTTGGAGACTTAGCCTTCCATTAATTAGCAGAAAACAAAATTGTAGATTGAAGCAGAAATGAAATTGCAGAAAACGAATTTTATTCTACGTGAACAGTGCGCATGAACAGTAAAAAAACTGGAATTCTAAAATCCTAGAATTATTCTCCTCCTCAAAAAAACTCCCTAAACTAAAATCTTGGTGCTGTTATATAGGTCCTCAGCCCTAAAGCTTACAAATCTGTTTTAAGTCCAAGCCCATAAATAAAATAAAATCTGGACAAGATAAGATAAGATTGGATGAAATGAAATCTAGATGAAATAAAATTTGGATAAGATAAGATTAGATTGGATGAAATAAAATCTAGATGAAATAAAATATGGATAAGATAAGATTTGATAAAATAAAATTGTCTGCTTTCTTCAAGTACAAGCCCAATTCCGGATTCAAGCCCAATTGCTTATAATTCTCCTGAAATTAAATTAGAAACACAAAATTAGTCAAGTAGGGCCAAATGATAAAACTACATAATTAATTTGACAATTAAGGCTAATCAGTAATTAAAATGGTGACAAAAAGGGTTAAGAAATGGGAGAAAATAATGACACATCAGCCATGTTTGATTATGAATAGCTACTTAGCCAAAAAGCTAACCTTGTGATTGAATGAATTATCCCTTGCACCCAGTTTGAGCTGAATGAATTGATTGATTGATTGAACCTCGAACCTATTCAGTTGTATCTTCTGCTACCTTATTTTAGGTTGTAGGAGAGCATCATCCACAGAAGATGGTTCAAGGCAAATTTATCGCAAATTTGGGGGAGGTATTATCAAGGTAAATTTGTCCCAAATTTGGGGGAGGCACTGGGTAAGGATTGAAATGGTCAAAGAAAATAGTGTATACACATTGTTTTTGTTCTCTGTGTAAAAAAAAACTATAAGTATAAATAAAGTTAATAAGTGTGTATGCTATAAATTCAGGTATGAAAGCTAAGTGCCTAAGAAAGAGGGCAAGTAAAGGGAAGGTTATTCTACGGATGAATGCTCTCCTAGAACCTAAGCTTTTGAATCCTAGAAAAACCATGAATTGTTGGCATCCTAACCCCATTACAAGCCTAGAAAGTCCTTCGGATTCATTTTTGTGTGTTCATTACTGTATGATATGAGATGAAATGCAAAGGTTGGAACTTGTGTTGGTTGTTTATGATGGAATAAGCCTAAACAATTGAGTTTGAGTGAAACAATGACTGTGAGGTTTTGGTTGATGATCCTTCCTTGATTTCTGTCATGCTTATTAGCTTATTTCAACTGTGACTCTAATACTTGTGCTCCTATCTTTGAAAAACTGCATGCTTGTGAGAAGTGATTGATTTAAGCATTCCATGATATTCAGTTCATATGGTTGATGTCCTTGATGAATCAAACACCATTTTCTTTTGATTGGCCACTGTCTCCATTCATCTTTCTCCTTCTCCATTCCGCTGTAATCAGACCTCAAGAAGCAAAGGAATCCATTGATGAAGAAGATCCAAGGCCTACAAGCTCCACATGGAGCTACATCACTTAGTGGAGAATCTTGGACTTGATCTTGGATTAGTGGGCTGAACCATAAATAAAATTCACTAATTATAATTAGTGAAATTTTGGCTCCAAAATTAGGCTCCACAAATTCAATTGAAAATTAGTGTGAAAAAAAAGTTCCAAAACTAGAGGTTTCTTGAGTCTTTTTATTTTGGTTTTTTTTACTCTACTCTAGAGCCATTCTAAGTTTCTCTTTGAGTCCTAGCTTGCTTTTATGTGCTTTTCATTGCTTTAATTGTTGAAAAATCCCTGAAAATTTGTCTTGTTAAAACTCTATTGGTTTAGCTTTCATTTCATTTTTTGGGTCTTTGGTTATTGCTTGTCTCTTTGTTTCCTTGTTTGTGAGTTGCCATATAGGGAATTGGAAAGGAGGATTGGTGTCATCCCTTGAGGAATTTGAGTCAAGAAGCAAGGCGAAAACCACCTTAAGAGCTATTGGACTAAGAAGCACTCCAAATTGAGTGAATCACCAAAGAGAGAACAATCACCAAAAATTGAGGACCTTTATGTAATTTTTTTAATTGATAATTTACTTACCTTCATTGCTTTCAAATTTTGTAACAAAAAGGACTTTCATTGGAAGTAAGTTGGGAGCCTCCAATAGGTCACCCTACTTTCATTTGTATGTAATACTTTTAGCCAATTTTTCCTTAGGATAGTGAGTGTTTTGTTGGGAACCTTAAATGAGGTCATCCAAACACTCTTAGGATCCGCCTAGTTTACATTTCTTACACTTTAATTTCTTGCTTACTTTCATAGCTTATTTCATTTACCTTACCTTGTCAAACCACCTAGATAGCTTGCCTTTTACCAATTAGTTTTTACCTTATCTTTCACACCACTTTTAGTGTTTATTTTGGCTAGTTTCAACCATAGTTTCTTTTACCTTTTGTTTTCAAACCCCCAACAAGAAAGAACCACAACTTAGGAACCAACATGAGTCTTCATTCTTCATCTAGTGTTAATGGTGAGGGTTCTACTCCTAAGGACCCCTTGTATAAGATATTAGATGAGTTGAGATCCCTTAAGTTATGGAAAGAAAAACAAGAGAGAAAAGAAAAAGGAAAAAAAAGAGTGGAAGAAATAAGTCAGGATGAAAGAGAGAAAATAAGAAGAAAAATAATGAAAGAAATGAAAAGAGAAAAACATGCCTCCTATAGTAGTCATAACTCTTGCAAGACCCTAAGTGAAGAACTTCTTGACTATTATGAAGGAAGGCATAGGTCACATCTTAGACCTCACTCCCATAGGAGAGAAAAGGAAAGAAAGCCTCAAGAGGCTAACATTAACCTCCCATACTTCCATGGGAAGGACAGTGTAGAGGCTAACTTAGATTGGGAAATAAGGGTAGAGCAAAAACTTAAAAGAAAGTCTACTTTAAAATCTTATGGCTCTCACTCTTATCCAAAGAAAGACCAAGGTCTAGGCATCTTAGGGGCAGCACTTTCTAAGCCCAAAGATGATAAGGGGAAGACAATAGAAAAGAAACCCCCTAAGGCTAGTAGGCAAGAAAAGACTAGCTCTATAAAGTGCTTTAAATGTCTTGGAAGAGGACACATTACTTCTCAATGCCCCACCAAGAAAACCATGATTATGAGGAGCCAAGACATTTATAGTAGCCAAGATGAGGCTACTACTTCACCTTCCTCTAGTGAAAGTGAAGAAGCAAAAAGGGAAGAATCTAGTAAAGAAATCTACCCCCAAGAAGAAGGACAACTTTTAATGGTTAAGGAGGAGTGTAAGGAGGTAAGTGTCTCCTCCAAGAGGTTAGCTAAAAAGGAAAGGCATTTTGAAATAAAGACAAGTATTAAAGAAATTTCCCCTCTTAGACAACCTCCACATTTTCTCCTTTGTAAAAAGACACTTGTTCACATTGCCACACCTCTTGGGCTTGCGTTTATTCCTCAAGTAAAGGAGTTGTTGGATGAGGGTTTGGTTCGCAAGAGCTTAAATCCTTGTGCTTTGTTGGTGCCCAAAATAGGTATTATTAGGCACCAAATCCCTAAAATAGGTGGTATGATGAATGTTTTGAGTGGTGCAACCCTCTTTTGTAAAATCACTCGTGCACCCAACATCTTCATGATTTTTGTACATAGGGACTCATTAGGTAGGTTTGTTCTTATTTTTAGTTTCAATACAAACTTATGTACTCATATGGGAAACCTTAGGTTTGTCATACTTTTTGGTAGGTGTCATACCCTAATTTCGTTCGGGGATTATTGCTTGATGGCATGCAACCTTTGATTGACCGCTTCGAGGTACTTGGCACCCTTTGTTGCACAATATGTGAAGTCCCGAGACGTGCCGGAAATCAAAAGGAAGAATTGTTACGCAATCCGTGAAATTCCGTAACATGCCGAAAATCAAAAGGAAGTATTGTTACGCAATCCGTGAGTTTCCATAACTCTTCGAAAGCTTAAAAAGGAGTAATTATATGATCTGTAAGGTTCCGTAACCTTACGAAAAGAAAACAAGTATCGTTACGAAATTCGTAAAGTTTCGTAACGTTACGGAAAAAGAATCACCAAAAAAAGCAAATGGGGTGTATTTAGTAAAATGGGGGTGCAAATAGTAATTTTCGAATCTGGGCCCATCTAGAGGTTTCTGGGCAATTTCTTGCTTAAGGTGGAAGCAACCTAGCTCGCCTGGGCGAGCTAGGTGGCAACCACCTCCCCCATTTTGTTTAAAAATGGGCTTCCGGGGCTTCTGGGACACCCGTAATGCTTCCGTAAAATTCGCATAACCCTAAATAAGCATATTTCACTTAATATGGGTGAGAAGGAAGAGAAAAAAAATAAGAAAATCAAGTCCTATAGGCTTCCTTAAGGCTTTCGTAACTTTTCCGTAAAATTAGGAAAGAAGGGGGTGAACTTATCAAAAATGGGGGGTGCAAATAGCAATTTTGACATTTTGAAATTGGGTCTTCGAGAGTATTTTCGAAGCTGGATTGCTTCTGGAGGAAGCAACCCAGCTCGCCTGGGCGAGCTGGGCGGCAACCTCCTCCCCCTTTTTCCTATAAATAGGCTGAAGGGGGCTGTTCTAAGGGTCTCGGATCCCCCTGGTGGTGTATTTCAGCTGTTTTGGGTGAAAAAAATCGTTTACGTGAAGAAAATCGAAGCCGAGGTGCTTCCGTAACGCTTCCGAGATGTTTCCGTAAGCAAATACGTGAAGGATTTCCTTCGTTATTCACCGTTCTTCATCCGTTCTTCTTTCTTCAACGGGTAAGTTTCCAAATCCGAGACTTTTAATTCATTTCTTGTTTCTTGGCTTTCATTTTTATTTCGTTCAATTTCGGTTTCTTTTCTTCCATTTTTGACGAGCTTTAACCGATCGTTTAAGCCGTTTTCTCGCCTAATCAAAAAATAAAATAAATTTCCACCGATCATTTGAATTGTAATATCCGTTAATTTTCGTTAAAATGAAATCCGACCGTTCGGTCATGCCGTAACCACGTTGGAAACCAAAAAGAGGTAAAATAAGAATATAATAATCAAAAAATATCTTTTAGTAAAATAAACCAAAAAAAAAGCAATCGGACGTTTCTCTTTGGGATTTCTCTTTCTTAATTGAATTGACTAATAACTAAAGTGAAACTAAGGCTAAAATCAATTCGCAAAGTCAAGCTCGTCCGCGAAAAATCACTAAAAAAGGATTTTAAGATTCAATACCTCAGTTTTTCTTACCAAGTAAAAAGGATCATTTTTAAGGTCTAACGCCTTAAAATGATCACCTTCCAAGTAAAAAGAATCGCTTGATTCACCATTAAAAAGAACTACGTAGGTCTGATTTCCTCTTCGATGGAGGGTACGTAGGAGCAAGAGCCCCACTTTTGTCGACCTCAAAAATAAAAAAGGAAATAAAATGGTAAGATAACACAATTTCACAATTCTAAAAATAGGTTGTTGTCCTTTGAGACAAACGTGAGAGGTGCTAATACCTTCCTCAAACGTAAATACAACTCCCGAACTTAGAATTTTCATTTTGACCGGTTTCCTTCAGTTTTTCTGATGTTTTCCACAAATAAACGTTGGTGGCGACTCCACGCATTTTCCTCCTTTGGAAAGCGCACCCGTGAGCCTCGCCTCGCTCGCCCGCAAAAGGGCATGTTGCGACAGTTGGCGACTGTTTTGTGAGTTAGGCCTATTTTAGGAAATTGTGGAATTGTGAAACTTTGTGTGTGCATTTTTGAACTGTGTAAATATAATAAATGTTGTCTTTTCCACATTTTTACACCGCATTCTAAGCACCCACAGGTTTGAGTAAAAAAGGTGCCCTATACCCGGGTCCATGGGAATTTAAGGAGTGGAGGTGAATCTATGGTTATGCTAGGTCTCCGACTTGCTTGATAATAGTGAAACCTCGTCTAGAGCTTTCTCTCTTTATAATGTGTTGTCGCTGGTATTCCATACCGCCGTAATATTATTATCTTGAGTGATGATACCTCTAGAAAACAGCCATTTGAGATATGGATCATTGGGAGTAGTTATTAGAGACCCCTAGATATTATCCTATAGGTCCCTAAAATAGGGGCATGAAGCGAACACGTTGCGTGCCTTTTAAACACTGTCATGCATATAACCTAAATGTCATGTATGCCTTTGTTGTATGATTATTTGAGGATATTTCCATGTTGTGTAAATCCCCCTTTTGCGCTTTTGCACATCTGCATCATGTCGTCACACATGCGTTGTATGTGGGTCTCGTCTTTTGTCGTGAGAAGTCGAAAGATCCATATCGTCTTCTTAACTGAACACATGGGGCACTGCACCCCCAAATGCGCAAGTAAGGCGAGATGATTTTCCAGGCTCTCGTGTCCGTAAATGCATTCATATCATGCATCGCATAAACATCTCTTCAGCATCATAATGAACATATCGTTCCTGCATTTGTCCGTTATCACATTCCAGCCTCACATTTTGCATGAATCATTGCATCATCATGCATATGCATTCAACATACTTTTTGTTCTACATGTTTGCTCATACATGACCCTTGTGTTTTCCTCTACAAAACAAAAACAAGAAAAAAAGGAAGCATGAAAATTCATGATGCATTCTTAGTTGCATGTGTTAGGTACCATGAGCCAACCATGTTGGGATCATAAACCCATTTCTAAAATAAATAAAAAAACACAAACAAAAAAAAATGATTGAGCATGGTACCTAATGCGTGGTTAACTAAGAAAGGATGTCTCTTCGGGCATCTCAATCTCATAATTACATTTTCCATGCATAGCATGCGTATTCCCGAGTCTTTCATCCCTATGAAATGTTGTTGAAGTATTGGAGATCAAAATTGCCATTCCCTAGGTTATGGGGTTGAACCAAGCTCGTGCTTTTACGAAAAGGTTCATCGAGTCAAGTTGAAGTAAGGAAGTAACCATCTTGCAAAATTGGGGCAAAAGATGGATCGTGTTACATCATTGCTTCGTCTACTGCCAAACACGTTTAGGATTGTTGATATCCTTGTTACTTCCAACTTCACCTATTGGTAATCAATTACCATCCATGTGTAATCAATTACACATTATAAATTTTGAATTCAAATTTCTAGTGACTGTTATAAACATTTTCAGCTGTTGGTAATCGATTACCAGAGAGCAAATCTCAATTTGAAATGATAGAATTCTTTGGTCAAACCTTTTGTTTTTTCAATTTGGAAACTTCTTCCTAAAGATTCAAGAGATCAACTTGATCATATATCTTGATTTTCTTGGATTTTTGTCTTGAATAAAACTTAGAAGCACTTGATCCTTTAGCATCATCAAGACATCAAAACATCTTGCTTCTACATAGGAGTCATTTGACTTAATCCATCAACTGAAAAATCCTTCAACTATTTCTCGTCCTTGGAAAATTCTTTTTGCAAGAATCAACTGCTTCTTTCATTCTTCCTCACTATGAGGTTGTGAAAACAAGACAACAATTGGTACCTCTAAGCCCTACACTGGGGCAATGAATGGAACCATGCATAAACCTCGAACGAATCTAGGGGCAGATTAGAAGTTCTCACCCAATAGGTTCCTTGCTACAAGGTCATGACGAAAGACAACGATTGTACCTCAAAGCCTTACACTGGGGCAATGAAAGGCACCATGCAAAAACCTCAAGCGAACCTAGGGGTAGATTAGAAGTTCTCACCCAATAGGTTCCCAGCTACAAGGTCATGACGAAAGATAACAATTGGTACCTCAAAGCCTTACACTAGGGCAATGAGGGGCATCGTGCATGAGCCTCAAGTGAACATAGGGGCAGATCAAAAGTTCTCACTCGTCGATGTTTTTAAACAAGAAAAGAAAAGGGGGGGAGACAAACCCTGGAATTTCAATAGATTGATTAAACGTCAAACGGCTCCATTACTGTCACTCCAAAATGGTCAAGTGACTAAATCAAACAGAACATACACTCTGAGGGAGTTCCTGGAGAGATTTGCAAAAGATAGGATAAGGTTGCATGAATTATCACCTTTTTCAAAAGGACGGTCAATCTGTGTTTTCCAAAAAAATTAAATCAAAATCAAAATCACAAAATAGGGAAAGAATGTCATGAACATTATACAACTTTCCATTGCATTGTGTCGCAACGTGCCCTTCGCGGGCGAGCGAGGGCGAGGCTCACGGGTGCGCTTTCCAAAGGAGGAAAGATGCGCGGAGTCGCCACCAACGTTTATTTGTGGAAAACGGGAAAACCGAAGGAAACCGGTCAAAATGAAATTTCTAAGTCCGGGAGTTGTATTTACGCTTTGAGGAAGGTATTAGCACCTCTTACGTTTGTCTCAAAGGACAACAACCTTATTTTTAGAATTTTGTGAAATTGTGTTATGTTACCTTTTATTTCTTTTTATTTTTTGAGGTCGACAAAAGCGGGGCTTTTGCTCCTACGTACCCTCCTTTGGAGAGGAAATCAGACCTACGTAGTTCTTACTTATGTGTGAAACAAGTGATTCTTTTAACTTGAAGAGTGATCATTTAAAGGCGTTGGACCTTTAAAAATGATCCATTTTACTTAGTAAGAAACTGAAATGATAAACTTTCAAAAACCTATTTTTGTGGACGAGCTTGACTAGGCGAGTTGATTTTAGCCTTAGATTCACTTTAGTTATTAGTCAATTCAATTAAGAATGAGAAATCCCAAAGAGAAAACGTCCGATTTGATCTTTCGCTTTATTTTACTAAAAGACATTTTTTGATTATTATATTATTATTTTACCTCTTTTTTGATTTCCAACGTGGTTACGGCACGACCGAACGGTCAGAATTCATTTTACCCAAAATTACCGGATGATACAATTCAAACGATCGGTGGAAATTTATTTTATTTTTACATTAAGCGAGAAATAACTTAAATAAATGGCTTAAGCACATCAAAAGGGGGTATAAAAAGTAAATGGAAACGAGAATAAAAATACATGAAACGAAATGTGGACCACCACGGGTACATAGATTAAATTGAAAAGCTTGGTTTGAGGTACTTACCCGTTGAAGACTGAAGAAAACGAAGAACGAATGAAGAACGTCGAAGAACGGTCGAAACCTTCGCGAAATTCCTCACGGAAATGTTACGGAAACGTTTCGGAAGTGCCTCGGCTTGAATTTTCTTCACGGAAACAATTATTCCAAGCAAATTTGAAAGAGAGAGATGTGCCTAAGGGGATGAACCCTTTTCTTCTTCACTTCCTCCCCTATTTATAGCAAAATAGGGGAGATGCTTGCCGCCCAGCTCGCCCAGGCGAGCCAGGTTGCTTCCTCCAGAAGCAACATCCTTCTGGAGGAATCTTCTGGAGGGCTCAAGTGGGCCTGATTGCTATTTACACCCCTCTTTTTACTAAATGCACCCCCCTTTTCTATTTTTTTGTAATTCTTTTTCCGTAACGTTACGAAACTTTACGAATTCCGTAACGATACTTATTTTCCTTCCGTAAGGTTACGAATCCTTACGGATTATGTATTTACTCCTTTTTATCTTTCGAAGAAGTCACGGAAACTTACGGATTGCGCAAAAACACCTCTTTTTGACTTCCGCCACATTATGGAATTTCACGGAACGCGCAAGCCCGCTTCCTTTCGATTTCTGAGACGTCTTGGGACTTCATTTATCGCATTTCATCAAGTAATAATCCCCGGACGAAATTAGGGTATGACACATTGCATTGTTTCATATGAGGTCAGCATTACCAAATTTCACGACAAAGGTTGCATGCGTCTGCATCCCTAAAAATCATGTTAACTGCATAGATTTCCTACATCTCGTGTCCAATCTTTTTGGATGACCGGCCCTCATGATGAGTCGATCTCTTGCTTTCTCATAAAGGTGGACCCTTGGGTACTAGTACCTATCACCTTTAGAGGACTATATGTCATCGCCATCAAAGGACTGCACATCCTCGCCTGCAGAGGGCTGCACGCCTTCGCCTTTAGAGGGCTACGCGTCCTCATTTTCTGTGTGCTCTATATCCACACCTTAAGAGAGTATAAGGTCCTTTGCCCTTAAATGCTTAACCGAGACTTGCGCTCTCGGTTAAGGGGCCAGTAGTTTCCTTTTATCAGTTCCTGGGCCACCCCCTGATATTGGAAGGCGACCAACTGTGCGAGCACATCCAGAGAGGGAGGCTATCACACATCTACTATGAATACCGAGGCAAGATTTCACCCGTGCCGCTACAAAAAGATGAGTGCGGATCATGCACACCAACATGACCACTCTTACATGGATATGGATGACGTTTCTATTTAGCAACATTCTGCCCAGCGACCACAATGTCAATCTCCCCCTGCAGATGTATCAGTTGGTCTGTGCCGTCATGACATAGGTAAGTATGCACATGGCTCAATTGATTTCTGATGTCATCTATTATTTGCAGGAATTGCACCCACAAAGACACCCAGTGGACCCGAAGAAGTCCAACAGGGCCCTGGGGTTTCCAGCTCTGGTTACGGGCCTCTGTAGTCCTACAGGGTGCCCGTTCCCCCCGGCATGGTCACGTCATCATGACATAGGTAAGTATGCACATCGCTCAACTAATTTCTGATGTCATCTATTGTTTGCAGGGATCGCGCCCGTAAGACACCCAGTGGACCCGAAGAAGTCCAACAGGGTCTTGGAGTTGCCAAGCTCTAATTACGGGCCTCTGTCAGTTCTACGGAGTGCCTGTCGCCCCCAGCAAGGTCGTCAGGCCCCCTACTAATCGAGCTTTCATCAAGAAGTACTGCGTCCCCAGGCAGGCGCAGGGCGAAACACCACAGCAGCCTGGGGATGGCCAGCAGCGGGAAACAGACGCACCGCCATCACCTCTAGAGTTCACCTCAGCTCATCCACAAAAAGGTTAGAGCGTTGCTTACGACCCATGGCCGACCAATAGGCGACCAAGTCCAAAGCCAAAGGTAAGCAAAGTACTAGGTTCGTGACCGACAAGCCATCACGCGTCCAGCTCAAGACGTTAAAGAAGCGCTACTAGGAGGCCACCTAGTACCTTTTAAATCTATGCTTGTTATTTGATCACTTTTGTTTCTCAAGTCATAGCAGGACACACCTAGTTGCTCATGATCCTAGGAATTTAAATAAAACAAGCACAAGCTCGGAAGGTAGTCATACCTCACAATATATATATATATATATATATATATATATATATATATATATGTTTAGGTAGAAAGATACCTTGGATATGCATGTATGTAGCAAAAAATACTTCACAAAATATATATGTATGTTTAGGTAGAAAGATACCTTGGATATGCATGTATATAGCAAAAATATCTCACAAAACATATATATGTATGTTTAGGTAGCAAGATACCTTGGACACACATGTATATAGCAAAATACCTCATGAAAAAAAGAGAGCGAGCAAGAAAAGAAAAAAATAGAAAAAATAAAAAATAAAAAAATAATAATAATAATAAAAAAGTTGTCTAGTTAAAAAACAACATGCTTGTGAAAAGAGGTAATTTCCAACTTTTCTTTGAAAGATTTTACTGATCTTAACCAGTTTTTGAAAAAAATGTGTATACACCTGAAGAGTGAATGCTGTGAAAATTTTCCGAACGCCCAAAATGGACTCGGATGAATGCATGATTTGATAAAAAGAACATATTTTGGAAACACTGGGTTGACTTAAAATAGGGAAAATGAATCCTGAGCCCTAGTGTCACATGACCATAAAAACTTGATGCTTGAGTGTCCACATGGATGCATGCATGACTAGTTTTGCATAAAATTTCCTAATCATCATTGTTGCATGGAAATAATGTAGGACATCCCCTTTATCCCCGAACCGCTGATAAAACCCTAACATATATCATGACCAGCCATCCTACGTATCCTCAATTTATGATGAGGAACTCAGACCTACGTAGTTCTTGATAACTGTGAGACTAAAAATAGTCTCGGTGTTTTCTTCACTAAAATGCGAACATGCTTTAGTAAAGAGACAAAACTTCCAACTGATCAGAGTAACATATGCTTTTTTTGATGAAAAATGACGTGTCTATCGGGGAAGGAGAGTATGCTGATGAAATTTTCTCATAACCATAAATGAGATTTTGGATGTTAGCATTAAAAAGAATTGCTTGATTCACCATTAAAAAGAACTACGTAGGTTTGATTTCCTCTTCGATGGAGGGTACGTAGGAGCAAGAGCCCTGCTTTTGTCGACCTCAAAAATAAAAAAGGAAATAAAATGGTAAGATAACACAATTTCACAATTCTAAAAATAGGTTGTTGTCCTTTGAGACGAACGTGAGAGGTGCTAATACCTTCCTCAAACGTAAATACAACTCCCGAACTTAGAATTTTCGTTTTGATCGGTTTCCTTCGGTTTTTTCGACGTTTTCCACAAATAAATGTTGGTAGCGACTCCGCGCATTTTCCTCCTTTGGAAAGCGCACCCGTGAGCCTCGCCTCGCTCGCCCGCAAAAGGGCATGTTGCGACAGTAGGAATAATCAACATGAAAATACAGAAAAGGTATATTTTATTGCTTCCATGACTTAACAAACTTTTACAAAAGGTTTGTCCCATATTTTTCTATACTTGTAGCACCACTCATTGAGTTGGTGAGGAACCATGTTCATTCATGGGAAGATGCCCAGGAAATGGGTTTTCAGACCTTACCTTACTTCAACTTCACAAACACCACTAATATGTATGTTTTTGTTCTTTTTACAGGTGTTGAGGAAAAAAGCCCAGAGTTTCAAGAACCTCGGGATTTGAGGTCAAATCCTTTTCAAGGGGGAGGGAATGATGCAATCCAACCCCGCAAGGGCATTGGATAAAAGACTCCAAGTAGATTGGGCCAGAGATGCAAGAGAAGGCCCTATGGTTCTCATGAGCCTTAGGGTAGGTTTCGGGTCCATGGGCTAAGTATGAGTCCACTTATCTTTGTAAATATTAGATTAAGGTTTCATTATTTTTGGGCCTTGTATTTAGGGCTCCATAATGTAGGTAGGGTACCCTAGAAATGTAGGATTTTTCAGCCCTTGTATTTTAGGGCACCTAGACTAGTTTTTGTATTATGGGTAGTTTTGTAATTTCACATGCATTAAGTGAATATTTGATGTGTGTGTTGGAAAATAAATTTAATTGAATTGGGAGAATCCCAATCCAATTAAATTTTAGAGGGGGGGGGTGAGCATTTGCTTGCTACACCCTATTGCCACATCATATAGTCATACTTTGTTCATGTCCTTCATGCTTTGCATGCCTCATGACACCTAAGCACACTTAATGGAGAATCTTGGACTTGATCTTGGATTAGTGGGCTGAACCATAACTAAAATTCACTAATCATAATTAGTGAAATTTTGGCTCCACAAATTCAATTTGAAATCCAAAGGAAATTTGAATAGAAAATCAAATTTCCCTCCAATTTTATATGACACTTAGGCTATAAATAGAGGTCATGTGTGTGCATTTTTTTTCAACTTTGATCATTTGAGAATTAAACTTCAAAGTTCAGACTTCTTTAGAGGCACTAAATTTCAAGCTTTTCTCTTCCTCTCCCTTCATTCATCTTTTTCTACCTTCAAGCTCTTATCTATGGCTTCCTATGGTGGTGAGCTTCTTCTAGACTCATCTTCTACTTGAAGTGGCGTCTCCATTCATCTTTCTCCTTCTCCATTCCGCTGCAATCAGACCTCAACAAGCAAAGGAATCCATTGATGAAAAAGATCCAAGGCCTACAAGCTCCACATGGAGCTACATCAAAGCGCAACGTCGCGAATTCAGAGCCTATTTAAAACTTGTCTTGTGTAGAATTAGGGTACAAACTTTAAGCAGATGATTGGCACAGATTCCAGAGCACACCATAGTGCCTACTTCGGGAAAAAAAACTCTGGAGGCAACAAGAGGAGCAGCTTTTGCAGATATACCTAGGTTTTGTAAGCTTATTATTGTTAGGGTTTCTTCTGTAATGGCTGGTTAAACACCCTAGTTAGGAATTTCTAATGAACAGCTGATGTAAATACCTAATATCTAATTGATTATGTTTTCTTCCTTCAATGCTTCCTTCAATGCTTAATGTTTGTATGCTTTTGGTCTAATCATCCATTTGTGTGCATAGTTAGGTGACTTTAGCATTGGGAAATGTACTGTTGCCTTAGAACCTAACTGAAGTAGGATCGAAACTTAGTTATGTTGTTACAATAATCCTGTTTAGTCTAGGCCTAGTCTTATAAGAGGGATCTGCGAACGAAGCTTAGGCTAAATTAGGCTAAACTTTCATAAGCTGCTTGAGTTGAGTCTAATCTTACAATAGGGATCTGCAGACGAAACTCAGTTTAAGTTAGTCTAAACCTAAGAGGGTTGTCTAAATTGGGCCTAGTCCAACAAGAGGGATCTGAGGACGAAGCTTGGATTGATTCGGTCTGATGAGGGATCGAGGTTTAGTAATATATTTATATACATCATCTTGTTTGTTAGAAAGACCCAACATTTCTACCTACTGCTGTCACTTTTACTTACTTTGCATTTTATAGTTTTTAGCATAAAAGTTAGTTTAAATTCTATTTGAAATTATCAATCATACATGTCCTCTCAACACTACTTCATTTCTGAACTAAATTCAGGCTAACATTAGTTTCCTATGTTCGATACTCAGATTCATCCGTTTTAATTTTTAAATACTTGACGATTCGGTGCGCTTTCCAGCAAACCGGATTTCCCTTGAATATATTTCAATGAATAAAAAGTGGAACAAAAAGCAACCGCAGGGGAAATCCAACAAAGTATTTATGGCGTCGTTGCCGGGGAACTAACCTGTTAGTAGAGTTTAGTTTAGTTGTGCAACATTGCTTTATTTTTGCTTTCTTTGATTTATTGATTCTTTTGACTAACATAGTAGTTATAGCACATTCATTGTTCTTTTGAACTGGATAACTGCTGTTATGTTTTCTTGTATGCAAAGAAGATCTACTGCAGGTGATTTGATCCCCATTGATTTGGAGATTAACGCCACTTGTAGAAGGCGTAATCAAGAGAGAATTAGAAAATTTTTGCAGGATTTAGAAGTAGCAGCAATTCCAGAGAAAGAACCTCAATCTTCTGAGGCATCTTCTAGTTTTCCTATTGCAGAACATTCTCATTTAGAACCTATCAAAGACCACATCATGGCTGAAGAGCCAAGAAGACTCACCATGGAAGATTATTCAAGTTCTAATGTGCCACAATTTTTCACCAGCATTGCTCAACCAGAAGTTCAAGCACAAACAACTACATATCCACCATCATTGATTCAGCTAATTCAGAATAATCTATTTCATGGTTTACCAAATGAAGACCCATATGCACACTTAGCCACCTACATAAAAATATCCAATACTATTAGGCTGGTTGGAGTGCCTGAAGATGCAATCCGATTGAGCTTGTTTTCATTTTCTTTATCAGGAGAAGCTAACAGGTGGCTTCATTCATTTAAAGGCAATAGTCTTAAGACATGGGATGAGGTTGTGGAGAAATTTCTCAAGAAATATTTTCCTGAGTCTAAGGCTACAGAAGGCAAAGCCGCCATCTCTTCTTTTCACCAATTTCCCGATGAATCTTTGAGTGAGGCCTTGGAAAGATTTTGTGGTTTATTGAGAAAGACTCTCACTCATGGATTCTCAGAACTGATACAGCTCAATATTTTTATAGATGGGTTAAGACCGTAGTCCAAGCAGCTATTGGACACTTCTGCATGTGGGAAAATCAAATTGAAGACCCATAAAGAAGCCATGGATCTCATTGAAAATATGGCTGCAAGTGACATTGCTATTTTGAGAGATAGAGCTCACATTCCTACTAAAAAGAGTTTATTGGAGCTAACCTGCCAAGATGCATTGTTGGCACAAAATAAGTTGTTGTCTAAGCAACTTGAGGCATTGACTGAAACACTAAGTAAGTTGCCAACTCAAATTCATTCTACACATACTTCACATGCTTCTGTTTTGCAGGTTGCAGGATGTACCATCTGTGGGGGAGCTCATGAATCTGGATGTTGTATCCCTATTGAAGAACAACCCACTCATGAAGTCAATTACATGGGAAATCAGCCCAGAAACAATTTTAATGCAGGAGGATTTTCTGGATTCCAACATGGCCAGTAATACAATCAACAGCGGGGACAATGGAGGAACCACCCTGGAAATCAATTCAATAGAGATCAAGGTGGACCATCCACATGGCCACAAAAACAAGGGCCTAGTCTCTATGATCGCACAACGAAGCTGGAAGAGACTGTAGCTCAGTTCATGCAGGTTTCTATGTCCAACCAGAAGAGAACAGAGTTTGCCATAAAGAATCTGGAGGTCCAAGTGGGACAGCTTGCAAAGCAATTGGCAGATAGATCATCAAGCAGTTTTATAGCTAATACAGAGAAAAATCCCAAGGAGGAGTGTAAAGCTGTGATGACTAGAAGCAGAATGGCAATCCATGTGGATGAGAGTGAAGCTGAGAAGAAGATGGAGGAACATAAACAACAGCTGGCACCTAAGCCAACACTTGAACCACTTTTTTGATTTTGTAGAACTTGAAGAGATTAATGAGGAGGCTGAAGATGATAAGGAGGAAGAGGCACTAATAAAAGAGAAAGATAAATAAAGAATAAAAGTAGAAGAAAAAGAAAAAGAAAAAAGTTGAAAAATGAAAAACAAAAAGAGAAAGTTGTTGATGATGAGATGAGGAGAGGCAAGAGTGAGGCAAACACTGAAAAGAAGAAGGATACTACTCCAAATGAAGGCAAGAACTACCTTATCCTTTGGAACCTTCCCGGAAAGAGAAAGAAAGACATTTGGCTAGATTTCTTGATATCTTCAAGAAACTGGAAATTACTTTACCCTTTGGAGAAGCACTACAACAAATGCCCCTCTATGCCAAATTTTTAAAAGATATGCTGGCAAAGAAGAATCGGTACATTCATAGTGACAAAATTATGGTGGAAGGCAATTGTAGTGATGTGATTCAAAGCATTCTTCCACCTAAGCACAAAGATCCTGGAGTTGTCATGATATCGTGTTCCATTGGTGAGGTTTCTGTAGGAAAAGCTCTCATAGACTTAGGGGCTAGTATCAACTTAATCCCTCTCTCCATATGCTGGTGACTTGGAGAGATAGAGATAATGCTTACACGCATGACCCTTCAGTTAGTTGAACGCTCCATCACACGACCATGTGGAGTGATTGAGGATGTGTTAATTCAGGTCAAGCAGCTTGTCTTTCCTACGGATTTTGTGGTTATGGATATAGAGAAAGATCCTGACATCCCCATAATATTGGGCCGCCCTTTTATGTCCACGAACAATTGCATAGTAGATATGGTGAAAGGCAAACTAGAATTGAGCATGGAGGATCAAAAAGCCTCATTCTACTTATTTGAAGCAATAAATCATCCAAATGATATGAAAGTTCACTTTGATCTGGACAAGGTAGAACAAGAAATAGAAACAACAGCTACAACCATGGCACTGCATTCTCCTTTGGAAAAAGCATTGGTTAATCATGTAGAATATCTCACTAAAGAGAAGGAACATGAAGTGCAGACTTGCATCAAAGAATTGGAAGGTGCGGGAGAAATCTCTGAGGGACATTCTGCATTTGAGGACTTGAAGAATAGTGGGCAAATAGAAAAACCAAAAGCAAAATTGAAGACCTTACCTGCCCATTTGAAGTATGTGTTTTTGGAGAACAATGACTCAAAACCAGTGATTATTAGTAGCTTATTGAAGAGACACAAAGCTGCCATTGGATGGCACATATCTGACTTGAAGTGAATTAGCCCATCTTATTACATGCATCAAACTAATATGGAAGCTAAGTACAAACCAGTGAGACAGCCTCAAAGAAAACTTAATCCAATCATGAAAGAAGAGGTGCGTAAGGAGGTGCTTAAGTTGCTAGAAGCAGGCCTTATTTATCCCATTTCGGATAGTGCATAGGTTAGTCCTGTGCAGGTTGTCCCCAAGAAAGGAGGTATGACAGTCATTAGGAATGATAAAGATGAGTTGATATCCACAAGGATTATCACCGGGTGGAGAATGTGCATTGACTATCGGAAGCTGAATGATGCCACCCGAAAGGGCCATTATCCACTCCCTTTTCATGGACCAGATGCTTGAAAGACTTGTAGGGCAATCCTATTATTGTTTTTTTTATGGATACTTTGGCTATAATCAGATTGCGGTAGATCCCAAAGATCAGGAGAAAACTGCTTTCACCTATCCTTTTGGTGTATTCGCATATAGGCGTATGCCCTTTGGCTTGTGTAATGCTCCAGCTACATTTCAGAGGTGTATGATGGCTATTTTTTCTGATATGGTGGAAAAATGCATTGAAGTTTTCATGGATGATTTCTCTGTTTTTGGGCCATCTTTTGAAGACTGCTTATTAAACCTTGAAAGAGTATTATAGAGAAGTGAAGAATCTAATCTAGTTCTCAATTGGGAGAAATGCCATTTCATGGTTCAAGAAGGAATAGTGTTGGGGCATAAAATTTCAGTAAGAGGGATAGAGGTGGACAAGGCAAAGATTGATGTAATTGAGAAACTACCTCCTCCCATGAATGTTAAGGGAATAAGAAGCTTCCTAGGACATGCAGGGTTCTACAGGCATTTCATAAAAGATTTCTCCAAAGTAGCCAAACCGCTGAGCAATTTGTTGAATAAAGATGTTGCTTTTGTGTTCAATGAAGAATGTATGAAAGCATTTAATGATTTGAAAAAAAAAATTAGTGTCTACGCCAGTAATTACAACACCAGAATGGGGGCAAGAATTTAAGTTGATGTGCGATGCAAGTGATTATGTTGTAGGTGTCGTGCTTGGACAAAGGAAAGGAAATTTTTTTCTTACCATCTACTATGCCAACAAAGTTCTAAATGATGCATAGGTGAATTATGCTACCACAGAAAAAGAAATGTTGGCAATTGTCTATGCACTTGAAAAGTTAAGATCTTATTTGGTAGGCTCAAGAGTTATCATCTACACTGATCATGCAGCTATTAAATACTTGCTCAACAAGGCTGATTCCAAACCAAGATTGATAAGATGGATTTTGTTGTTGCAAGAATTTGATTTGGTGATTCGCGATAAAAAGGGATCCGAGAATGTAGTAGCTGATCATTTGTCAAGATTAGTGAATGAAAAAGTTACAGCAAAAGAAGCTGAAGTGAGAGATCAATTCCCTAATGAATAATTATTTTTAATAAGTGAAAGACGCTGGTTTGCTAATATGGCCACTTTTAAAGTTGTAGGAATCATACCAAAGGATTTTAATTGGTAGCAGAGAAAGAAATTTCTGCATGATGCTTGATTTTATATCTTGGATGATCCACATCGGTTTAAAATAGGAGTTGATAATCTCCTATGAAGATGTGTGACACAAGAAGAGGCTAAGAGTATTTTATGGCATTGCCACAACTCTCCATGTGGTGGCCATTATGGTGGAAATAAGACAGCGACCAAGGTTTTGCAATCTGGATTCTTTTGGCCCACACTTTTTAAAGATGCTCATCAGCATGTGCTGAACTGTGATCAATGTCAAAGGATAGGTGGTATATCTAGATGAAATGAAATGCCCTTACAGAACATTTTGGAGGTTGAGGTGTTTGATTGCTGGGGGATTGATTTTGTAGGTCCTTTCCCTTCATCCTGTGGTAATGAATATATTCTAGTGGTTGTTGACTATGTCTCCAAATGGGTTGAAGTAGTGGCTACCCCCCATAACGATGCCAAGACTGTGGTGAAGTTTCTGAAGAAGAACATTTTCTCAAGATTTGGGGTGCCTAAAATTCTGATTAGCGATGGAGATACACACTTCTGCAATAATCAGTTACAGAAGGTTTTGAAACAATATAATGTGACACACAAAGTAACATCACCTTATCATCCCCAAACAAATGGGAAAGCAGAAGTGTCAAACAGGGAATTGAAAAAGATTTTGGAGAAGACTGTCGCTTCCACTAGAAAAGATTGGTCTATCAAATTAGATGATGCTTTATGGGCATAAAGAACAGCATTCAAGACTCTGATAGGCTTATCTCTATTTCAAATTGTGTATGGCAAGTCTTTTCATCTACTAGTGGAAATGGAATATAAAGCATATTGGGCATTGAAATTTTTGAACTTTGATGAAACCGTATCCAGAGAACAAAGGAGGCTCCAGCTCTTGGAATTGGAAGAAATGAGATTAAATGCTTACGAATCTTCAAAGTTGTATAAAGAAAAGGTTAAAAAGTATCATGACAAAAAGTTACTCAAGAAGGACTTCCAACCAGGGCAACAAGTGTTACTGTTCAACTCAAGACTTAAACTGTTCCCAGGAAAGCTTAAATCTAAATGGTCTGGACCATTTACCATCAAGAAAGTCCGACCATATGGAGCAGTGGAGCTTTGTGATCCTCAATCTAAAGACCCTAATAGGACATGGGTAGTGAATGGACAGAGGTTAAAGCAATATCATGGTGGAGCAATAGAAAGATTGAACACTATTCTATGCTTGGATCCTAGATAACAGGATGATGCATCAAACTAGTGGCGTTAAAGAAGCGCTTACTGAGAGGCAACCCAGCTTTTCTTTCCCTTCTCTATCTTCATTTTTATTTCTTGCATGTAGTTAGGACATCTTGCTTGTGATTGTGATTTATTTCAGCTTGTTTAGTAATGAACAAAAAGGGTTTTTAAATTATGTGTGAAGAGATAAAAAGAAAATAACTAAGAAAATTTTTTAGATTGCTTATCCGCTAAGCGCAAACCTTGTGCTAAGCGCCATCTCTTCATGCGCTAAGCCGAGCTTGCTCGCACTAAGCGCAAAGACCCTTGATTGATTGGTTGAATAGTTCAGCTAAGTGCACATCGTTGTGCTAAGCCCAACATCTTCAGTGTAAGTTGCACCTTAAGCAGTGGGCTTAACATGGATGATGCGCTAAACGCCACTTCCTCTCTATGAAAATTTATTATAGCTGCACTAAGCACGCCATTCTACGCTAAGCCCTAGATTCATTCTGTAAGTCGAACTTTTAAGCTGAGCTTAGTGGGAAAGGATACGCTAAGCGCCAACGTCGTTCTATTTTGAAATCATTGGAATTGTGCTTAGCGCAAGTAGTGGCGCTAAGCCTGAATCACTCACTGTAAGTTGAAGCTTGATGTTACGTTAAGCCTCGCATCTCAGGCTAAGTGCATATTGCAGAATGATTTTTGGTGTTGCAGAAAGCACTAAGCGCAACCTGCCACGCTAAGCCCCAAATGCTTATGGGATTTTACAACTTCAAGTTGGGCTTCGCGCGAGGCTAGGCTAAGCGCTAGTGTTTTAAACTCAAAAGTCACATTGGCACGCTAAGCGCAGCTGCGCGCTAAGTACGCCATACAAAATTCAGTTTTTAAAAAGCAAAGGTAGAGGCACTTGGGTTGCTACCTTTGCACCCAAACCTCTGCACCCTCTCATCTTTGACCATTCCTTTACTTTCTGTTGTGTGTGTATTGCTTCTCTGCATCCTTTTTGCTTCAGTTCGAGAACAATCCAAGTAAGTTAGCATATTTCTATTTTTACTTTTCATGCTTCAAACCTTAGGATAGTTGATTTATGGTTTTCATAGTTAGTTGTTGTTAGGTAAGTTAATTAGTTTTAGGGTTAGGTATTTTAGGACTTTAGGTAGTTTAGAAGCCCATTAGGGGCAATGTGGCTGAAAGGGGTGAAAACCCCTATGTGTAGTTTTGGGAATTGCGATGAGCGCGCTAAGTGCGCCTGCTACGCTTAGCCTGTTCATCGCAACTGTTAAATTTTTTTAGGATTTATGATGATCGCGCTAAGCGGACCATGTTGCGCTAAGCGCGTTCATCGTGGCTGCTGAACCAAAACGATGCAGACGCTAAGCGCGCCTGTGCGCTAAGCATCAATAGTATACTGAAATACTCAGAGTAGTTCAGGCGCTAAGCCCAGCTTGCTGAGCTAAGCGCCACTTAGGTTCTGTTTCTTTACCTTTGTAATAAGGCTAAGCACGTCGGTGCGCTAAGCCTGAGTGTCTTTCTGTTGAGGCAGAGCTAAGCACTAGTATGTTGCGCTAAGCTCCAGTCCTCTACCATTTCTAAAATTGTAGACTTAGGCTAAGCGCAACTATTTGCTAAGCCTATTCTGCAGAAAAAAATGTTTTTTGTGTTTTCGAGCTAAGAACTAACTTGTTGCACTTAGCACTTGAGTAAATTTCATAAGGCATGCTAAGCTCAGCATGCTGCGCTAAGCGCCCAGCTCTGTTTTCAGTTTAAATTTTTCTGTTTTCTTGAGAATAAACATGTACTAATATCTTGTGTTTTGTCTTATATTTTGCAGATGGTGTCTCAGAAAAGAAAGTCTCTTGCTTCTTCATCTTCTCAGATCAGATATGATAGACACAAATTTTCTTCCCCTGAAGCATGGGATCGTTACACAAACAATATCTTCCGCAGAAAGATCATACCTGAAAGGAATGTGTAATTGTCGTTCAATGACTTTCAGGAATTTCAAAGGGAGTTAAACAGGAGGAACTGACATAAGAAGATCACGAATTTGGTAGATGGAAGTGTTAGACAAGTGGCCTCAGATATCTTAAGAAGGGGGGGGGGGGGTTGAATTAAGATATTCCAAACTACTTCCCCTAATTAAAAATCTATTTCACTTTTTATTCAAGTTATGAATTCCCTTAATGACAATTTTCTTAAATATTAATTCAAATAAATCAATTTGAATATAAATATAAAGCAATAATAAATAAAGGAGATTAAGGGAAGAGAGAATGCAAACTCAGTTTTATACTGGTTCGGCCACACCCTTGTGCCTACGTCCAGTCCCCAAGCAACCCGCTTGAGAGTTCCACTATCTTGTAAATTCCTTTTACACGTTCTAAACACACAAGGACAATCCTTCCTTTGTGTTTAGAATTCCTTTACAACAAGAGACTCACAGTCTCTTAATCCCTTAGAGAATGAGAAGAAGAAGAAGAATAAATCTCTCTAGAAAGAGATGGATTTTACAGATTGAGCACTCAAATAATTCCTTAATGAATTGCAATTGAATTGGCCAAGGAATTCTTAAGAGGATAAAATGAATTTGCTCTTTGAGAGGATAAACACTTGTTGTTCTTAAAATCTCTGAGCAATTTCGTGTTTAAGTCACATATATATAGACCATTGGTGGTCATGAATAAAGCCTTTGAAAAGTTGTGACTCTTAAAATTATTTTTTTGAAAATCCTGTCTGGTAATCGATTACAGTAATTGTGTAATCGATTACAGCTTTTAAACTTAAATTACTTGGCCAAACCTTTTGCTAATTCAATTAGGAATTCCCTTCCTAATATACTAGTGATCATCTTGATGCTGTGACTTGTAATCTTGAAGTATCTTGAAGTATTGTCTTGAATTTAATCTTGAAAAGCCCATTTACATCATATCATCATGATCATCATCAAAACATCAAAAGCAATTGCATCTACAGGAAGCATAGATGTGGCACTTGTAAAGGAGTTTTATGCAAATGTTTATGATCCTGAAGACAAGTCACCAAAATAGGTTAAAGTTAAGGGGCAATGGATTCCATTTGACTCAGCTGCCCTCAACTTTTTTTTGGAAACACCAGTGGTTATAGAGGAAGGAGAAAGTCTTCCGGCATATGCAAGATTTGTTTTGCTAAGGCCAAATCAGCAAGAGTTAGCAGCGTGCTTGTGTATCCCAGGCAAGGGATTTGAATTGAATTTAAATGGACTACCTTTGAAGATTTTAAGGAAAAACTTGACTACTCTTGCTCAAACTTGGAGTGTCTTTTCTTTTTCTAACTTGGCCCCCACCTCTCATACTTCTGACACCAATTTAGATAGGGCTAAGTTAGTATATGCACTCATACAGAAGATGGATATGAATCTTGGATCTTTCATTTCTAGTCAGATTATACTCATGGAGGACCTTCAGATTTTATTTTTACACCACAGATGCTGCTCTTCATGCTCCAGAGCATCCACAGGGGGCAGTCCATTATCATGCAGAGCCATCAGGGCTTGGGCTTGCCCTCCATAATGAGCATGGAGGAGTTTGATGCTCAGGTGGCCTAGCCAGGAGACCAGCCCTCTTCTTTTGGAGGGGGTGGAGCCATTGCAGCCCAGAAGCCTGTGACTGAGGAGCCACCAGCATCAGCACCAGTAGAGGAGGAGACTACTGCTGAGGAGACTCAGCCTTCTACACCAGTTGCGGAGCCAGAACAGCCCAGGATTCATCAGCAGCTCCAACACTGGATTTGAATGAAGACCAACCACAGGAGGAGCAGGACGTTTAAATTTTTGCACTCTGAACACTTTAATTTATTTTTAGTTATTTTATGATTTATGTCATTTATATTTCAGCTTTTATGTTTTTGTTCTTTAAATTTCAGCATTTAAATTTCAGTAGTGTAGTTTTTTGTTTGCTTGTACAAAAAGCTTGATTGAACAGTGAATTGGTTGAACTTTGTATGCAGTGGCGTGTTTGGTATGAAATGAGTGTTTGAAAATGATTTGATTGATCAAATGTATGAATTGAATGGATTGGGATGATTAGATGATTATTTTGATCAAGTTTGCAGTCATTAGAAGAGAATGAGCATGTGATTGGAAGTATGTCTGAAAATGTTAGTTGGTTGTCAGATTGATTGTGAAGGAATGCATTAACTGTATCCCGGTGAGAGTGTGATCCTTAAATTTTGAGAGAAGCGAATATCATTTAGTACTCATTTTTGCGTGAATCTCTGAAGTATGGACTAGATGCATGAATTTGAGGATGATGAAGGCCATGTTTGATTATGAATAGCCACTTAGCCAAAAAGATGACCATATGTTTGAATGAATTATCTCTTGCACCCAGTTTGAGTTGAATGAATTTATTGATTGATTGAACCTGGAGCCTATTCAGTTGTATCTTCTGCTACCTTATTTTAGGTTGTAGGAGAGCATCATCCACAGAAGCTAGGTTCAAAGCAAAATTGTCCCAAATTTGGGGGAGTTATTATCAAGGTAAATTTGTCCCAAATTTGCGGGAGGCACTGGGTAAGAATTGAAATGGTCAAAGAAAATAGTATACACACACTGTTTATGTATATAATGTTTTATGTGTTAAAAAAACTGTAAGTACAAATGAAATTAATAAGTGTGTATGCTACAAAATAATGAAAGCTAAGTGCCTAAATAAAGGGTGAGTATGGGTTAAGAATGAAGGAAAAAGGTGAAGGTTTATCTATGGATGAATGCTCTCCTAGAACTTAAGCTTTTGAATCCTAGAAAAACCATGATTTGTTGGAAGCCTAACCCCATTACAAGCCTAGAAAGTCCTTCAGATTCAATTTTGTGTGTTCATTGTTGTATGATATGAGATGAAATGCAAAGGCTGGAGCTTGTGTTGGTTGTTTATGATGGAATAAGCCTAAACACTTGAGCTTGAGTGAAACAATGACTGTGAGGTTTTGGTTGATGATTCTTCCTTGATTTCTGTCAGGTTTACTAGCTTTTTTCAGTTGTGACTCTAATGCGTATGCTCATATCTTTGAAAAGCAGCATTTTTGAGAGAAGTGATTGATTTCAGCATTCCATGATATTCAATTCATATGGTTGAATTCCTTTATGAATCAGACACCATTTTCTTTTGATTGACCACTGCCTTTTTCACTTGAGGACAAGTGAGCTGTTCTTTCTTTGCTTGAGGACAAGCAAAACTATAAATTTGGGGGAGTTTGTTAGCCGCCTTATACGACTAACTTTTGTATAGAAATCATTTTCCAAAACCTGTATAGTTCCCCAACTTATGGTTATTTTTTAGTGATATTTGTAAATAAATTTTGTTTTATGGATAAAGCTATCTCTAGAATATGTCCATTGGATTTAATGATGAAATATGTGCAATTTCAGGTGAAAAAAGGCTAAGTCATGAAGTGCCAAAAGTGACAGTTGAGCTTAGCTCATCAGTGGGCTAAGCGTGCATCCACTGCTAAGTGTAGCTTCAACGCACTTAGCACGACAGAAGAATCTACCAGGGCATCAGCATCAAGGACGCGCGCTAAGTGCGAGATTAGGGTGCTAAGCACAACAGGTGCCTTCAGCCAAGCTCGGTGCATGACTGGCACTAAGCCCGAATCCACTTACTCGCGCTAAGCGCGAGGGTGGCACTAAGCCCAACATCGCGAATTCAAAGCCTATTTAAAGCCTAACTTGTGCAAAATTAGGGTACATACTTGTCATACCCTAATTTCGTTCGGGGACCTTTGCTTAATGACATGCGACTTTTGTTTGGTCCTTGTAAGGTGCTTGGCACCCATCATTAGGCAATTTGTGAAATTCCGGGACATGCCGGAAAACAAAAGAAAATATTGATGCACAATCCGTAAGGTTCCGTGACACACCGGAAATCAAATGGAAGCATCGTTGCACAATTAGTGAGGTTCCGTAACATTCCGTAAGTCACAAAGGGGATGATTATGTAATCCACAAGGTTCCGTAACATTACGGAAAGAAAACAAGTATCGTTACGAAATTCGTAAGTTTCCGTAACTTTACGAAAAAAGAATCACCAAAAAAAGCAGAGGGGGTGTACTTAGTAAAAATGGGGGTGCAAATAGCAACCAAGCCCACTTGGGCCCTCCAGAATATTCCTCCAGAAGGCTGTTCCTTCTGGAGGAAGCAACCCTGCTCGCCTGGGCGAGCTGGGCGGCAAGCATCTCCCCTATTTTGCTATAAATAGGGGAGGAAGTGACGTGGAAAAGGGTTCAGCCCCTTAGGCACTTCTCTCTCTTTCGAATTTGCTTGGAAAAATTGTTTCCGTAAAGAAAATCCAAGCCGAGGCGCTTCCGAAACGTTTCCGTAACTTTTCCGTAAGGAATTTCGCGAAGGTTTCGACCGTTCTTCGACGTTCTTCATTCGTTCTTCATCGTTCTTCGATCTTCAACGGGTAAGTACCTCGAACCAAGCTTTTCGATTCATTCTATGTACCCGTGGTGGTCCACATTGTGTTTCGTGTATTTTTATTCTCGTTTTATTTACTTTTTATACCCCCTTTTGACGTGCTTAAGCCATTTTATTTAAGTCATTTCTCGCTTAAACTAAAAATAAAATAAATTTCCACCGATCGTTTGAATTGTATTATCCGTTAACTTCGGTTAAAATGAATTTCGACCGTTCAGTCGTGCCGTAACCACGTTGGAAATCAAAAAGAGGTAAAATAATAAATATAATAATAAAAAAATAATAATACCTTTTAGTAAAATAAAGCGAAAAATCAATTGGACGTTTTCTCTTTGGGATTTCTCATTCTTAACCGAATTGACTAATAACTAAAGTGAAACTAAGGCTAAAATGCCTAGTCAAGCTCGTCCATAAAAATAGGTTTTTGAAGTTTATCATTTCAATTTCTTGTTAAGTAAAATGGGTCATTTTTAAGGTCCAACGCCTTAAAATGATCACCTTTCAAGTAAAAGGAATCACTTGATTCACGCATAAGAAAGAACTACGTAGGTCTGATTTTCTCATCCCAATTGAGGAATACGTAGGAGCAAAGGGAAACACCCTTGTCGACCACAAAAAGAGAAAAAATATAAAAAGGGTATAAAGGATATAAGGACATAAAAGGGAACGTAAAAATCAAAGTCATGTTCGCACATTCGATTAAAGGCTGCCGTCCCTTGTGACGGACGTGTGGGGTGCTAATACCTTCCCCGCGCATAAATACAACTCCCGAGCCTTTCACTTAAAAGTTCGTAGATCGCGTCTTTTCCGGTTTTTCTGACGTTTTCCTCAAATAAACGTTGGTGGCGACTCCGCGCGTATTCCTTTCGTGGAACACGCATCTCGCGAGTCACGCGTCGCCCTCCCGCCGAAGGGTAGGTTGCGACAGTTGGCGACTCCACTGGGGACTGTTTTTAGAGAGTTAGGCCATTTAATCTTGTGCAACGTTTTACCGTGACTTATCCCTTTGTTGGTTTCCCTTTATTATGTTCTTGTGTATATAAACTCTTTATTGCTTTTAGTGCGTTTTAAAATGTATGCATGAGGTAAATATTTATTCATTTGATGCACACAAACACTAACACTATTTGCACACACTGTGAGTTGAAAAAGGGCCCTATACCCGGGTTCATAGGAACATAAAGAGTGGAGGTGAATCTGTGATCATGCTAGGTCTCCGACTTGCTTGATTACAGTGAACCCTCATCTAGAGTTTTCCTCTTTGAAAACATATTGTTGCTGGTAGTCCCTACTGCTGCTATATGTTCTTCGAAGGGGATGATACCTCTAGAAACCATCAAGAGAGATATGACTACCTTGGGGGGTTATCACTAAATGCCTAGTTAGTTCTCTCCCTTATAGGTCCCTTAAATAGGGGGGCACGGAGCGAGTATGCTGCGTGCCATTTTTCACAACTGCCATGCATAAGTATCATATACCCTTTTGCCTATGTTCAGTGAATATTGTCATACTATGTACATTCCTGCATTGCGTCTTTTGCATATGCATCGCATATGGGTTCTGTCTTGATCCCCTCTGTAAACAAACCAACGGAGGGTTCGTGTCACCTTCTTAAAAACATACGTTGGGGCACTTTGCCACCCCTAGACGTTGTATCTAAGAAGGAGACAATTCCTCGGGCCCCCGCATTCCTAGATTGCATCTGTGTCATATGCATTCCTTCATGCATTCATCCATTCCACCCATGAGATGTCGGAGTTTTGATTTGCACGGCTTTTTGTCTCACTTTAGTAAGCATGGGGACAAATCAAACCGGCAAGAGGTTTTACCAAGTCAAAGTTAAAAGCCTAGATACCACCAGCATCAAGGAATTAGGGCGGTTGATGGAACCTCTCCAAATGCAAGCCTTCCGCAAGACTTACGGAAAGATCTTAGAGTTGACCATAGCAGAGGTATCCATAGAAGCCATTGCATCACTCACCCAATACTATGACCAGCCTTTGAGATGCTTCACGTTCAGAGACTTCCAATTGGTACCAACCATTGAAGAATTTGAGGAAATTCTAGGATGTCCTCTCGGGGGAAGAAAACCATACCTTTCCTCCGGGTGTCTCCCCTCTTTGAGCAGAATTGCAACTGTGGTCAAGGATTCAGCAAGAGGTTTGGACCGCATAAAACAGACTCGAAACGACATAGCGGGCCTACCACGGAAGTACCTAGAAGACAAGGCAAGGGGTATGGCCAATCAAGGAGATTGGGTCCCGTTTATGGAAGTGTTAGCTTTGCTAATTTTTGGGGTCGTCCTCTTTCCAAACGTGGATGGTTTGGTGGACCTAGCAGCAATCGACGCTTTCCTTGCATACCACCATAGCAAGGAAAGTCCGGTGGTAGCTATCTTGGCAGATTTATTTGACACATTTGACCGAAGGTGCGAAAAGAGTAGCGCACGGATCATCTGTTGCTTACCCGCTCTCTGTGTTTGGTTGGTTTCACACCTGTTCCAGCAAGACACGAGGCATCCATGTCCGCTCCAGAGCCATCGCTCGTGTACTGAAAAGAGAAGAATAGATTGGGACCAGTTTTTGACTGGGATAGGAGGTAGAACAATCAATTGGTTCCCCCGATGGAAGGAAGGAAAGGAGGGAGTCCTTTTCTCATGTGGAGGATACCCAAACATTCCGCTGATAGGAACGAGGGGTTGTATTAACTACAATCCCGCGCTCGCTATAAGACAACTAGGGTACCCCATGAGGGGAGCACCGACGGAAGAAATCATGTCTCCTTTCCTTGTGAGGGATTTCGGCGCGCAAAATTTCAAGGCTATACAAAGAATCCATAAGGCATGGGAAACCCCGTTAAGAAAAGATCAAGAACTTAGGGGCATTCGTAATGGCATCATCGGTGGTTACCATGAATGGCTGAAAGTTCATATACGAGGTTTAGATTGGCTCGCCAAGTTAAAAGTCGTCAGTGAAGAGAGTTTTGAAGCACCGGAGGAGGACGAAGAAGTCCAAGCTCTCAAAAGCGAGTTAGGAAAGGCGAAACTTGCCAAGGAGAAGTTCAAGTTGGCCGCTACGAACATCCGGAAGGAGTGTGCCGGATTACGGGAAGAGAATGCAACTACCGCAAGAGCCCTTGAACAAGAGACTAAGAGGGCTCGCAAGGAAGAGTATGGCCGTAACAAATTTCGCGGAGCTCTGTGGGGTAGCAACAGTGAACTCAAGCTGCGAAGGGAAGAAAGGGACCAATCGCGAGCACATAGCATGGTTTTGAAAGAGGAGTTAGTTGCATGTTCAAGGTCCAAAAGAAGCTTGTCTCAGCGTTTATGCGAGACGGAGACCAACATGCTAGCTATCATCGCCAAGTACCAAGAAGAGTTAGGTCTAGCCACGGCCCACGAGCATAGGGTCGCGGACGAGTATGCCCAAGTATACGCGGAAAAAGAGGCTAGAGGAAGGGTGATCGACTCTTTACACCAAGAGGCAACCATGTGGATGGATCGGTTTGCTCTTACCTTGAACGGGAGTCAAGAACTTCCCCGATTGTTAGCCAAGGCCAAGGCGATGGCGGACACCTACTCCGCCCCCGAAGAAATGCATGGGCTTCTCGGCTATTGTCAGCATATGATAGACTTAATGGCCCACATAATTAGAAATCGCTAGGAAACTTGTATGGTCTCTCAGACCTTGACTAGATACGACTTTTTTTGAAATAAAATGAGTTGGTCCCATGTTTCTACTCCAAAAAGCTTGTGCAAATCAAATCACTCCTGCATTTCATCTCTAGCATGCATTTTTTTTTCTTTCTTTACCCACTCCTCACGTTTGGTTTTTTAGGGAAAAACACCATAACTAAACGCGCCACAAGGCATCCCTATCGCACCAGATCCAAATCTAGAACGATGGGTGATCAAGAGGAGACACTGGAACAGATGAAAGCCGACATGTCGGCTCTGAAAGAACAGATGGCTTCCATGATGGAGGCCATTTTAGGAATGAGGCATCTCATGGAGAAAAACGTGGCCACCACTGCCGCTGTCAGTTCGGCTGCCGAAGCAGACCCAACTCTCTTGGCAACTGCGCACCATCCTCCCTCAAACATAGTAGGACGGGGAAGGGACACACTGGGGCACAATGGCAACCCTCATCTGGGATACAACCGAGCGGCTTACCCTTATGGATTGCCGCCCAACTACTCACCACCCGTCTTGCAAGACGATGCGGGCCATATTGCTTCTCCCGTCCTTGAAAGAGAGCCTCCTCAACAGCCCGACGAGGTCCACAAAGACCCTGAAGACTATGCTCGAAGGGATGTCGAGTTCTATCCCCCGATCCCCGAAGGGCCAGCACCCAGCACGTTGCCTCAACCCAACATCGCGACACAACCAATAGTTTTGTCCACGGAAGGACCGCCCCCGACAACTGAAGAAAGGAGGAAGCTTGATCTCCTCGAGGAAAGATTGAGAGCCATGGAAGGATTTGGGGATTATCCGTTCGCAGACATGACGGATCTTTGCTTAGTACCCGATGTTGTTATTCCCCCGAAGTTCAAAGTGCCGGACTTCGACAAGTATAAAGGGACGACTTGTCCCAAAAACCATCTCAAGATGTACTGTCGCAAGATGGGCGCACACTCTAGGGATGAAAAGCTATTAATACACTTTTTTCAAGATAGCTTGGCCGGAGCCGCGGTAGTCTGGTACACTAATTTGGAAGCTTCCCGTATCCGTACTTGGAAGGATCTGATTACTGCCTTCCTAAGGCAATATCAGTACAATTCCGATATGGCTCCCGATCGCACTCAGCTGTAGAATATGTTCAAGAAAGAGGGCGAAACCTTTAAAGAATACGCACAACGGTGGAGAGACCTGGCGGCACAAGTAGCTCCTCCCATGGTTGAGAGAGAGATGATCACCATGATGGTAGACACTCTGCCAGTGTTCTACTATGAGAAGCTAGTAGGTTACATGCCGTCCAGCTTTGCGGACCTAGTATTCGCCGGGGAAAGAATCGAGGTAGGATTGAAAAGAGGAAAGTTTGATTACGTTTCCTCCACGAGTGCGAATGCCAAAAGAATCGGGGCATGATGCAATCCTACCCCGCAAGGACATTGGCTAGAAGACTCCAAGTAGATTAGGCTAGAGATCCAAGGAAAGGCCCTAGGGTTCTCATGAGCCTTAGGGTAGATTTCGAGCCCATGGGCTAAGTATGAGCCCGCTTATCTTTGTAAATATTAGAATAGGTTTTTCCTTCGTCTATGCCTTGTATTTTGGCCATTCTAGTAGTATAGGGTTTTAGCCTTGTATTTCGGGGCATTTTGAGTTGTCTTTGTAATAAGGACTTTTTTTTGTTATTTTCATGTTTTTTCTCATGGGGGTGAGCTTAGCTATTATAGGGGGTGTGTAGCTAAGCTCTAGCTTCTCATCTCAAGGAGGTGAGCTTAGCTATTAGAGAGGTATGTGTAGCTAAGCTTTAGCTTCTTTAGGAATCTTCTTAAGGAAGCTTCTCAAGGAGGTGAGCTTAGTTATGAGAGGGGTGTGTGTAGATAAGCTCTAGCTTCTCAAGGAAGTTTTCTCAAGAAAGCTTCTCAAGGAAGCTACCTAGTCTATAAATAGAAGCATGTGTAACACTTGTTGTAACTTTGATGAATGAGAGTCTTGTGAGACATACTTCAAAGTTCCACTTCTATACCTCTTTTATTCCTTCAATTTCGTGCTCCCCCCTCTCTCTTTCTCTCCCTCTTTCTTTTCCTCCATTGAAGCATCCTCTCCAAGCTTCTTATCCAAGGCTCATCTTGGTGGTGAAGCTCCTTCTTCCATGGCTTATTCCTTAATGGATGGCGCCTCCTCTCACCTATTTTCCTTTGTCTTCCGCTGCATCTCCATGGTGGAAAATCACCATTAAAGGACCCCATTGAAGCTCAAAGATCCAGCCTCCATAGAAGCCCCACAAGCAAGCTTCCATCAGGGCAACAGGGGCAAAAAGGAAGGAAGGAGATGGCCATGCCGTCTCTTCAACGCCCGCGTGGGTCAAACCCCCGCAGACACCTCATGGTACCCATCAGTACGCGCAACATCACCCGAGCTTCTCGGCTCATACCGGGAACGCCTCTAGTTCAGCACCCGTGCAGCCTAAGGCACCCACCCAGAGGGAAGCTCCCCAAGTTCCGACTCCGAACACGACTCGCCCGGCCGGTAATTCCAACGCAACAAGGAACTTCCCTCCGAGGCCATTTCAAGAATTCACCCCACTCCCAATGATGTACGAAGACCTCTTGCCATCCCTCATCGCCAATCATTTGGCCGTGGTAACTCCCGGAAAGGTCCTCCAACCCCCTTTCCCAAAGTGGTATGACCCTAACGCAACTTGCAAGTACCATGGGGGTGTCCCGAGGCATTCCGTTGAAAAATGCTTGGCCCTTAAATACAAGGTCCAACATTTAATGGATGTTGGATGGCTGACCTTCCAAGAGGATCGGCCCAATGTGAGAACCAACCCGCTCGCCAATCATGGAGGGGGAGCAATTAACGCCGTTGAGTCCAATAGGCCGCGCAAGTCTAAACCTTTAAGGGATGTGGCAACCCCTAGGAGGTTTATCTTTGAGGCCCTACAAAAGGGAGGTGTGATTCCCCATAGTGGGTGTAAGGAGGATTCCTGTTTGCTGCATTCCGGCAAGCTGCATGACATGGAAACGTGTTTGGGAGTAGAGGAATTGTTACAGCAAATGATAGATCAAGGTCGACTGGAAGTCGGCAATGAAGGAAGAGAAGAGCAGCTTATATGCATGTAGTCCACGGATGGGAGCGGTGTCGCGAGGCCCAAACCCTTGGTGATATACTTCACCAAGGGCACGGCTTCGCAAAAGCCCGGACACCCCTTAGCAGCTAAACCTATTCCTTTCCCGTACCAAAATAGCCACGCAGTCCCATGGAGATATACACCTCCGAGGGGGAAGGAAGAAGAAGCCACCGACATCAGCTCGTTGTCGGCTAAGGTAACAAATATCACGGGACTGAGCGGTGTGACCCGTAGCGGTCGTGTGTTTGCGCCTCCGGGCCTACCAGTCCAACCCGCGAACGTCAAGGGGAAAGGAAAAGTGGTGGAGTAACAAGATGGTGAAGCACCCCACGCTTCGAATAAAGATATTCCGGTGAAAGGTCTTCCGGAGAAAAAGGATGGTAAAAAGGAGGTGTCGCTAGAGGAAGCCAGCGAGTTCCTCCGTATAATTCAGCAGAGCGAATTCAAGGTTATCGAACAACTCAACAAAACTCCGGCCGGGGTCTCGCTGTTGGAGCTACTCATGAGCTCCGAGCCTCATCGGGCTCTCCTAGTAAAAGTTCTGAACGAGGCCCATGTGGCCCAAGACATCTCGGTAGAAGGTTTCGGAGGGCTGGTCAATAATATCACTGCCAATAACTATCTTGCCTTCGCCGAAGAAGAAATCCCCGCCGAGGGGAGAGGGCATAATAAAGCTTTGCACGTATCAGTCAAGTGTATGGACCATGTCGTAGCCAAAGTGCTCATCGATAATGGTTCCAATTTAAACGTGATGCCTAAGAGCACTTTGGAGAAATTACCGTTCGATGCTTCCCACTTAAAGCCGAGTTCAATGGTGGCCCGTGCCTTCGAAGGCACCCACCGAGAGGTTAGGGGAGAGATTGATCTCCCAGTACAGATAGGCCCTCACACCTGTCAAGTCACCTTCCAAATAATGGATATTAACCCCCCCTACAGCTGTCTGTTGGGGCGCCCGTGGATCCACTCAGTGGGGGTTGTTCCCTCTACACTCCACCAAAAGTTGAAATTCGTAGTGGAAGGGCATCTGGTCGTCGTATCAGGCGAAGAAGACATCTTGGTGAGCTGCCCATCCTCTATGCCTTATGTGGAAGCCGCAGAGGAGTCATTAGAAACCGCTTTCCAGTCTTTTGAGGTGGTAAGCATTTCCTCCGTGGACTCCTTCTCTGGGCAAGCTTGCCTGTCCGATGCAGCAGTAATGATGGCCCGTGTTATGTTGGGGAACGGTTACGAACCCAGAATGGGTTTAGTCAAAGACAACGGCGGCATAACTAGCTTGATAAATGCCAAAGGAAATCGTGGGAAGTATGGTTTAGGCTATAAACCCACTCAGGCGGATATAAAGAGAAGCATCGCGGGAAGAAAGAGCGGTGGTCAAAGCTCGCGGTTGAGGCAAGAAAGTGAAGGAAGCCCGCCCTGCCACATAAGTAGAAGCTTTATAAGCGCGGGTCTGGGAGACGAAGGTCAAGTGGTCGCGATATACGAAGATGATGTTCCGAGTACATTGGATTTGGTACGACCATGCCCTCCTGATTTCCAGCTAGGAAATTGGCGAGTGGAGGAACGCCCCGGCATTTACGCAACGAGCATAATGTAAACCTTTACGGTTTTAAAAGCTCTATAGTTGGGCCTAGGCTTTAGAGTTTTTCTTTTGTTAAGGCTTTGTGTCTTTTGTTTTTGAATTTATAATACAAGGACCTTTCTTCATCTGTTCCTACGTCTCTACCCATTCTCATTCATTTGCATGTTTACTTCTTTTTCTGAAACGGCAGATCCGATGACGAGTCCCCCGAAGGTACTAATACCTAGGACCCGCCTATCGACTTCGAGCAAGAAATGAATCAAACGGAAGATGAAGGAAACGAGGATGTGGGACTTCCCCCAGAATTAGAAAGAATGGTCGCCCATGAGGACCAAGAAATGGGGCCTCATCAAGAAGAAACAGAGCTAGTAGACTTAGGAATTGGCAGTGGAAAAAGGGAAGTGAAGATAGGCACAGGTATTACCGCGCCTATCCGTGAAGAATTAATAATTCTGCTAAAAGACTACCAAGACATCTTTGCTTGGTCATACCAAGATATGCCCGGTTTGAGTTCTGACATTGTACAACACCGATTACCTCTAAATCCCGAGTGTCCCCCGGTAAAGCAGAAACTGAGAAGGATGAAGCCCGAAACATCCTAGAAGATAAAAGAAGAAGTGAAAAAGCAATTTGACGCTGGTTTTCTGGCCGTCGCTCGGTATCCAGAATGGGTTGCCAACATCGTACCGGTCCCTAAGAAAGATGGGAAAGTACGAATGTGTGTGGATTATCGGGACCTGAATCGGGCCAGTCCCAAGGACAATTTTCCTTTGCCACACATCGATATCCTCGTGGATAACACGGCCAATTTCGCTTTATTTTCCTTCATGGACGGTTTCTCCGGCTACAATCAGATAAAGATGGCGCCAGAGGATATGGAAAAGACTACCTTTGTCACCCTGTGGGGGACGTTCTGTTACAAGGTGATGTCCTTTGGACTCAAGAATGCCGGGGCAACTTATCAACGGGCCATGGTAGCTTTGTTCCATGATATGATGCATCAAGAGATCGAGGTCTACGTGGACGACATAATTGCTAAATCTAAATCCGAGGAAGAACACCTAGTCAACCTGCGGAAGTTGTTCGAAAGGCTTAAGAAATATCAATTAAGGTTGAACCCCGCCAAGTGTACTTTTGGGGTCAAATCAGGGAAATTGCTTGGTTTCATTGTAAGCCAGAAAGGGATAGAGGTAGACCCCGAAAAGGTGAAGGCTATCCTTGAGATGCCGGAACCACGTACTGAGAGGCAAGTCCGAGGCTTCCTGGGACGCTTAAATTATATTGCCAGGTTCATATCACAGCTCACCGCCATTTGTGAGCCATTGTTCAAGCTCTTACGCAAAAACCAAACTGATTGCTGGAATGAGGATTGCCAAGAGGCTTTTGGAAGGATCAAGAAGTGTCTTATGAATCCCCCTGTGCTTATGCCACCAGTACCTGGAAGGCCTCTCATCTTGTACATGACAATCTTAGATGAGTCAATAGGGTGTATGCTGGGGCAACATGACGAATCCGGAAAGAAAGAGCGCGCTGTTTACTACCTGAGTAAGAAGTTCACGACCTGTGAAATGAATTATTCCTTGCTCGAAAGAACGTGTTGTGCTTTAGTATGGGCATCCCATCGCCTAAGGCAGTACATGCTGAGCCATACTACCTTGTTGATATCCAAGATGGACCCGGTTAAGTACATCTTTGAAAAGCCAGCTCTCACGGGACGAATCGCCCGGTGGCAAGTCCTGCTATCCGAGTTTGATATAGTCTACGTCACCCAAAAGGCGATAAAAGGAAGCGCCTTAGCAGATTATTTGGCTCAACAGCCTCTTAACGACTATCAGCCCATGCATCCTGAATTCCCGGATGAGGACATCATGGCCTTGTTTGAGGAAAAATTGGACGAAGATCGGGACAAATGGACCGTATGGTTTGACGAAGCGTCAAACATTCTAGGCCATGGCGTTGGGGCAGTATTGGTCTCTCCGGACAATCAATGTGTACCTTTCACAGCCAGGCTAGGATTCGATTGCACCAACAACATGGCCGAATATGAAGCGTGTGCCCTAGCCGTCCAGGCAGCAATTGACTCCAATGTCAAACTACTCAAGGTGTACGGCGACTCAGCGTTGGTAATCCATCAGCTGAGAGGGGAATAGGAAACTAGAGATCCCAAGCTGATACCCTACAAAGCCTATATCAAGGAATTGGCTAAGACCTTTTATGAGATCTCCTTCCATCATGTTCCCCGCGAGGAAAATCAAATGGCGGATGCGCTAGCTACTTTGGCGTCTATGTTCCAGCTAACGCCGCACGGGGATCTACCCTACATTGAATTTTGGTGTCGTGGCAAACCCGCGCATTGTTGCCAAGTAGAAGAGGAACGGGACGGAAAGCCTTGGTATTTCGACATCAAGCGATATGTCATAAGCAAAGAATACCCACCAGAGATTGCCGACAATGATAAGAGGACATTGAGAAGGTTGGCAGCTAGCTTCTTCATGAGTGGAAGTATACTGTATAAGAGAAATCACGACATGACACTCCTGCGGTGTGTGGATGCCAGGGAGGCAAATCACATGATCGAGGAAGTCCATGAGGGCTCGTTTGGAACGCACGCCAACGGGCATGCTATGGCCAGGAAGATCCTAAGAGCAGGTTATTACTGGCTTACCATGGAAAGTGATTGTTGTGTCCATGTGAGGAAATGCCACAAATGTCAAGCATTCGCAGATAATGTCAATGCCCCACCACATCCTCTGAATGTCATGTCCGCCCCTTGGCCTTTCTCCATGTGGGGAATAGATGTCATCGGGGCCATTGAGCCCAAGGCCTCGAATGGTCATCGCTTCATCCTCGTGGCGATAGATTATTTCACCAAGTGGGTCGAGGCAGCTTCCTATACCAACGTCACGAGGGGTGTGGTGGTCAGGTTCATTAAGAAAGAGATCATCTGCCGATATGGTTTGCCAAGGAAGATTATCACAGACAACAGCACCAACCTGAATAACAAGATGATGGGGGAAATGTGCGAGGAGTTTAAAATCCAGCATCACAATTCCACACCCTACCGACCAAAGATGAATGGAGCCGTGGAAGCGGCCAATAAGAATATCAAAAAGATTATCCAAAAGATGACTGTGTCATACAGAGATTGGCACAAAATGCTCCCATTTGCGTTACACGGTTACCGAACTTCAGTGCGGACGTCAACTGGGGCAACGCCGTTCTCATTGGTATATGGGATGGAGGCTGTGTTACCGTTTGAGGTAGAAGTCCCGTCATTAAGGATCTTGACAGAATCCAGATTAAAGGAATCAGAGTGGGCTCAAACGCGCTATGACCAGCTCAACCTCATTGAGGGTAAGCGCTTAACGGCCATGAGTCATGGGCGTTTATACCAGCAAAGAATGAAGAGTGCATTCGACAAGAAAGTACGCTTGTGCAAGTTCCATGAGGGAGACCTTGTCCTAAAGAAAATGTCCCATGCTGTCAAGGACAATCGAGGGAAATGGGCCCCGAACTACGAGGGGCCTTTTGTTGTGAAGAGGGCTTTTTCCGGAGGAGCCCTGGTGCTTACCAACATGGATGGCGAAGAGTTACCTTCACCCGTGAATTCTGATGTCGTCAAGCGATATTATGCTTAGAATCTGGGGCAATTAAGGGTGTCGTTGCATGTTCTTTATCCTTATGTGTTTTCTGGATTTCCCCCAGGGATTCCCCATCTATTGTATCTCTCATTACAATCTTTCAAAGAAATGAATGTGGATTTGAGGCTTTAGTCCTCACGTTGGTTTCAAACCTTGCATTAATTTGTGATCACCTGAGCCCTTCCGCTCAGTTCATGGGATGCCCCAAGCGCTTAATTAAAATTAAACCTAAACCAACTTTCACTAAAATTTGCTGCATTTGAAAACATTTATGCATACGCATACGCATGCATATTGTTGTGGTAAAACAGGGGCAGGATCATCTTGAGCTACCTTCTGGGGTGGGGACAAAACATGGACAGCAGAAACCAATCAAGGTAAGACAACGACGCGGTCAAGATTGGCCAAACCTGGTTGTGTATTACTTGCAGGTACTTAGGAACGGGTGCAAGTGGGGATGGAGTCACGACCGACTGATCGTTGCCCTTTCTCTGCGCTAAACAAGCAAAGAACGTCGCTGCAAGGCAGCCCCGTATCCTTTGTATTCGCAGTTTTCTTTTACTATTTATTTGTTTTAAAATAAGTAATCGACGACTAATTCTAACTTAAGTAAGTTCAAGTTAGGCGTGACGCTGACCCATGAAAAAGGAGGGGACATGATTAATGTTCCCCTAAAAAAAAAATGTAGGTTAGCTCGCCTGGGCGAGCAACCCCTGCACCAAAATATAAAAGTGACGAAAGGGGGGACGTTTTTGCATTCAAAAACTTCTTTTCCCCCCTTTCAAAAGCCATACCCACGGGATTTACGAGTTTGCAGCCCTAGGATCTCTATTTTTCGCATTCTTCGATTCCGTTTTGCGCTTTTATTCATCACCAACAAGTAAGTGTTCCATCCTTAAGCTTTCTAGCTTTTCATTGGTGTATTTTGATCTCCTTTTGGTGCTCTAAATTGTGGGAATGTGCTCAAATATGTGGGAGCAATTTTGGTTTGTTTTCTTGCTTGATTGGGTTGAATTGGGGGTTTGTATGAGATGGCCCTAGGCCTATAATGCATTTTGAAGCAATGGGACATGCCACATTGTCCCCTTTTTCTTGCTATTGATGCCTAAACGCGCGCCCACCAAGTGTTCGGTGAAATGCCTCAATGGCATTAGCGTGTGATTTTCGTAGGGAAACAACCCGTGGGGCATTTTGGTTTGCACATATTTTCTATTTTTTGGGACATGCATTCGGTTCCGAAAGGGCTAGAGTAATTGCCCCACATATATCCTAGGCCTAGGAACCAAAAGTTTTTATGCAAAAGAACACAAGAGGAGGTGCATATTGGGTAAAGTTACCCTTTTTGGCCAGCAATCAGCTATGAGCCACGCTACAATAATTTCCCTACGCCTAGATGTTTAGGAATTTTGCTCATCATAAATGTGTAGGTTTAGAATAGGTAGCAAAATACCTTTGGCAATTTACACTTTGGGTGTGGTAGCAAAATACTTGAATGTATGTACATGTAATTTTGGGTAGTCAAAATGTCTCACAAAAAATATATATATATGTTGCATGTTATATAAAGAAAATACATTACAAAAATACCTTTTAATTTGAATGCAATTTTAGTCAGCAAAAGAAAATATACTTGAATTTGCATGCGGCTTTAGGTAGCAAAAACACTTGAATAAAGCATGAAATGTAGCACCTTATTGTGTAGATAGCCAAGATTCATCACAAAATTTGTATATGCATAGGTATTAGAAATACCGGAATGTGCACGTGTGCAATTTTTGGTAACCAAGATGCTTTGAGTATGCATGTATGTAAAGTTAGCCAAGGAAGTACATGTGATGTAGGTAACAAATACACCTTGGAAGTACATGTAAATAATCTAGGTGACGAAGGTGCCTTGATTGTGCGTGGGTGCATTGTTCTTAGTTAGGAGAATATCTTGTGCAAGTGAACGTTCGTAAGGAAGTATGTGCATGAGTTTACTCTAAATTTACATTGATGTTTATGTTTATTAAAGGAGGTTGTATGCCACTTTTGTTTTAAGAATAGCATTTCTTGGTAAAACTAACTTTCCAAATGTTTGCCTTCGCAGGAAATGGCCCCGAGGAAGCTTGCCTCAAAGAGGTCCAGGAAGGATAAGGCGGCCGAAGGAACTAGTTCCGCTCCTGAGTATGACAGTCACCGCTTTAGGAGCGCTATACACCAGCAGCGCTTCGAGGCCATCAAAGGATGGTCGTTTCTCCGGGAGCGACGCGTCCAGCTCAGGGACGATGAGTATACGGATTTCCAGGAGGAGATAGGTCGCCGGCGGTGGGCATCACTGGTTACCCCCATGGCCAAGTTCGATCCAGACATAGTCCTCGAATTTTATGCCAATGCTTGGCCAACAGAGAAGGGCGTGCGTGACATGAGGTCCCGGGTAAGGGGTCAGTGGATCCCGTTTGATGCTGATGCTATCGGCCAGCTCCTGGGATATCCGTTGGTGTTGGAAGAGGGCCAGGAGTGCGAGTATGGCCAGAGGAGGAACCGGTCTAATGGGTTCGATGAGGAGGCCATCGCCCAATTGCTATGTATACCGGGGCAGGATTTTTCCCGGACTGCTGCCGGAAGACGGGTGCGGATCATGCGCACCAACATGACCACCCTGACTCAGATATGGATGACTTTGCTGCTCAGCAACATCCTGCCCACCGATCATAATTCTGACCTCCCCCTGCCGAAGTGTCAGCTGGTGTATGCCATCCTGACGCGGATGAGCATCCATGTGGCTCAGTTAATCGCTGATGCCATTTATATTTTTGCAGGTATGGCGCCTACTAGGCACCCTTTGGACCCAGATAAGTCCAACAGGGCCCTGGGATTTCCTGCACTGATCACAGGACTCTGCCAGTCGTTCGGAGTCCCTGTTGCACCTACCAAGGTGATTCGGCTGCCCATCACCCGGGCTTTTATTGAGAAGTACTGCACCCAGAGACAGGCTCAGGGGGATGCTCCACAGGCCGCGGGCGCGCCACCACCACCTCATCAGGCTGGCCAGGCTGGGTCATTTGACATGGAGCAGTATTTACGGCATTTGGTTCGCCAACAGGCGGCCAACCACCGGGCACATGTGCAGACCCATGATTGTCTGTACCAGATGAGCCTCAGCATGCAGAGCCAGGGCTTCGCTTCTTTTTCATGCCCTACTCCAGACCAGTTCAGGGCAGAGGTCGCATGGCCCGGGGATTGGCCCGAGGCCCAAGCAGGAGAGGCGCCCCCAGAAGCTCCCGGCGATGGAGAGGAGGCCCACGAGGACTAGGAGATGGCCGATTTGCTTGACTTCTTGGGAGGGAGTGGAGCTACATGACTGGGAGATCCCCAGATTCATGTTTTCTTTCATATTTCTTTTATCATTTTTTATTTTATGTTTTGACTTGAGAGACTAATGTTTGTTTTTGTTGTTTCGATTGTCGTTTGTACAGCGCATACATTTTTGTTTGGATTGTTGCGTTAGTGTTTATATCGTTATTATCAATGATGTTTGAAATTCTGGAACCGTGTAGAGTTCTTTGTTTAGGAACATCGTCCAAAAAATAATAATAAAACAAACAAAAAAATAAAAAATAAAAATAAAAAAAAGGGAAATGAGAGCAAATAAGAAAACAAGAGAGCAAGTAAGAAAAAAAGAGAGGAAAGAAAAGAAAAATAAGTTGTTTAGCTGAAAAACCGACATGCTTTTGAAAAGAGATGACTTCCAACTTTTCTTTGAAAAAATTCATTGATCATAACTAGTTTTTGAAAAAATGTGTATACGCCTAAGGGGAGAATGCTGTGAAAATTTTCCCGGACGCCCAAAATGGACTCGAATGAATGCACAAATTGATAAAAGAACATATTTTGGAAACATTGGGTTGATTTAAAATAGAGGAAATGAATCCTGAGCCCTAGCATCACATGACCATAAAAATTTGACACTTGAGTGTCCGCATAGGTGCATGCATGACCAGTTTTGCATAAAATTTCCAAATCATCATTTTTGCATTTGTGTCATGGAAATAATGTGGGGCATCCCTTTTATCCTTGAGCCAAACCAAACCCCGACATGTATCATGTCTAGCCATTCTACAAACCTTGAGCCAAAATCCTGACTCACCATAAACCTTGACCCAGGGTGAGAATGTCAATCCTTACCCTCGGAAGCAAAAAAGAAGAGGAGAGGAAATTTCCAATCAAAGAGAAAGAAAAGAAGAGGAAAGGAAATTCCCAATCAAAGAGTGGGAGAAAGAAAAAAAGAAAAGAAAGAAAAGTCCCAACCAAAGAATGGGAGAAAGTAAAAAAGGAAGGAAAGAAAGTTCCTGATCAAGGAAACTAGAAGAAATGTGCAGAAAGGTCTTTTTGACCAGACAATATCCGAACAATACGGAATTGTCACCAAATGAACAAAAGGAAGGAAAGGAAACCATGACCTAAAAGTGGTCTTCTCCCTTTGATTACCAACCAAAATCCTGTGCGTCAGTGACTTGCTCGCCTCGCGTCAAACAAGAACAGAAAAGGAAAAAGCCAAAAAAACTCAAAGGCCGGAAAACCTACCAAAAGAACCCGTTTCCAAGGGAAGTCCTATTGATCCATGATCACGCATGTAATTTTTGATTTGATAGGAAATAATTTGCAAAGTCAAGCCATGACATATCTATGGTTCGGAATTAGGATGAAACACTTACCTGTGCGAGATTGATACACTTTGAGTGATTTTCTTCTATTTTTGTCGAACCCAGTGTTTCCTCTAAATGGTCATTTAGAAACGAAATGCTAATCATCCAAAATCTCATTTATGGTTATGGGGGATTTCATCAGCAGACTCTCCTTCCCCGGTAGACGCATTGTTTTTCACTCAAAAAAAACATATGCTGCTCTAATCAGTTGGAATATTTGTCTCTTTACTAAAGCATGTTTGCATTTTAGTGGAGAAAACACCAAGACTTTTTTAAGTCTCACAAGTTATCCAGAACTACGTAGGTATGAGTTCCTCATTGGAGGATACGTAGGAGCAAGAGCCTCGCTTTTGTCGACCACACCACCTTTTGTTGCCATGACCCAAGAACTGGTAACCTGCGGGGACACCTTACAGTTATCCGCACCTCGTCATTCAGTGACCCCAAGTGTGATTGATGAGCAGAGGCCAATGTGGTCATCTGCGCCCTTTCCGGAGATGTTAGCATCTTCCAGTGGAGACTTTTTCAAGTCTCACAAGTTATCTAGAACTACGTAGGTCTGAGTTCCTCATTGGAGGATACGTAGGAGCAAGAGCCTTGCTTTTATCGGCCGCCCCACAAGATCTGTCATACTGACCCTGAGGTCATGTGACATGCGGAGACAAAATTTGGTCATTCCGCACCCCTTTGCCATTCAGACACAGTCGTGTCCGATGGCACGCAGAGACAAATTATGGTCATTCTGCACCCTTTTGTCATCCAGAGGCGGCGGGCCCGATGACATGCGGAGACAAAATTTGGTCATTCCGCACCCCTTTGCCATTCAGACACAGTCGTGTCCGATGGCACGCAGAGACAAATTATGGTCATTCTGCACCCTTTTGTCATCCAGAGGCGGCGGGCCCAATGACATGCGGAGACAAAATTTGGTCATTCCGCACCCCTTTGCCATTCAGACACAGTCGTGTCCGATGGCACGTAGAGACAAATTATGGTCATTCTGCACCCTTTTGTCATCCAGAGGCGGCGGGCCCGATGACATGCGGAGACAAAATTTGGTCATTCCGCACCCCTTTGCCATTCAGACACAGTCGTGTCCGATGGCACGTAGAGACAAATTATGGTCATTCTGCACCCTTTTGTCATCCAGAGGCGGCGGGCCCGATGACATGCGGAGACAAAATTTGGTCATTCCGCACCCCTTTGCCATTCAGACACAGTCGTGTCCGATGGCACGCAAAGACAAATTATGGTCATTCTGCACCCTTTGTCATCCAGAGGCGGCGGGCCCGATGACATGCGGAGACAAAATTTGGTCATTCCGCACCCCTTTGCCATTCAGACACAGTCGTGTCCGATGGCACGCAGAGACAAATTATGGTCATTCTGCACCCTTTTGTCATCCAGAGGCGGCGGGCCCGATGACATGCGGAGACAAAATTTGGTCATTCCGCACCCCTTTGCCATTCAGACACAGTCGTGTCCGATGGCACGCAGAGACAAATTATGGTCATTCTGCACCCTTTTGTCATCCAGAGGCGGCGGGCCCGATGACATGCGGAGACAAAATTTGGTCATTCCGCACCCCTTTGCCATTCAGACACAGTCGTGTCCGATGGCACGCAGAGACAAATTATGCTCATTCTGCACCCTTTTGTCATCCAGAGGCGGCGGGCCCAATGACATGCGGAGACAAAATTTGGTCATTCCGCACCCCTTTGCCATTCAGACACAGTCGTGTCCGATGGCACGTAGAGACAAATTATGGTCATTCTGCACCCTTTTGTCATCCAGAGGCGGCGGGCCCGATGACATGCGGAGACAAAATTTGGTCATTCCGCACCCCTTTGCCATTCAGACACAGTCGTGTCCGATGGCACGCAAAGACAAATTATGGTCATTCTGCACCCTTTTGTCATCCAGAGGCGGCGGGCCCGATGACATGCGGAGACAAAATTTGGTCATTCCGCACCCTTTGCCATTCAGACACAGTCGTGTCCGATGGCACGCAGAGACAAATTATGGTCATTCTGCACCCTTTTGTCATCCAGAGGCGGCGGCCCGATGACATGCGGAGACAAAATTTGGTCATTCCGCACCCCTTTGCCATTCAGACACAGTCGTGTCCGATGGCACGCAGAGACAAATTATGGTCATTCTGCACCCTTTTGTCATCCAGAGGCGGCGGGCCCAATGACATGCGGAGACAAATTTGGTCATTCCGCACCCCTTTGCCATTCAGACACAGTCGTGTCCGATGGCACGTAGAGACAAATTATGGTCATTCTGCACCCTTTTGTCATCCAGAGGCGGCGGCCCGATGACATGCGGAGACAAATTTGGTCATTCCGCACCCCTTTGCCATTCAGACACAGTCGTGTCCGATGGCACGTAGAGACAAATTATGGTCATTCTGCACCCTTTGTCATCCAGAGGCGGCGGGCCCGATGACATGCGGAGACAAAATTTGGTCATTCCGCACCCCTTTGCCATTCAGACACAGTCGTGTCCGATGGCACGCAAAGACAAATTATGGTCATTCTGCACCCTTTTGTCATCCAGAGGCGCGGGCCCGATGACATGCGGAGACAAAATTTGGTCATTCCGCACCCCTTTGCCATTCAGACACAGTCGTGTCCGATGGCACGCAGAGACAAATTTGGTCATTCTGCACCCTTTTGTCATCGAGAGGCGGCGGGCCCGATGACATGCGGAGACAAAATTTGGTCATTCCGCACCCCTTTGCCATTCAGACACAGTCGTGTCCGATGGCACGCAGAGACAAATTATGGTCATTCTGCACCATTTTGTCATCTAGAGGCGGCGGGCCCGATGACATGCGGAGACAAAATTTGGTCATTCCGCACCCCTTTGCCATTCAGACACAGTCGTGTCCGATGGCACGCAGAGACAAATTATGGTCATTCTGCACCCTTTTGTCATCCAGAGGCGGCGGGCCCGATGACATGCGGAGACAAAATTTGGTCATTCCGCACCCTTTGCCATTCAGACACAGTCGTGTCCGATGGAACGCAGAGACAAATTATGGTCATTCTGCACCCTTTGTCATCCAGAGGCGGCGGCCAATGACATGCGGAGACAAAATTTGGTCATTCCGCACCCCTTTTCCATTCAGACACAGTCGTGTCCGATGGCACGCAGAGACAAATTATGGTCATTCTGCACCCTTTTGTCATCCAGAGGCGGCGGGCCCAATGACATGCGGAGACAAAATTTGGTCATTCCGCACCCCTTTGCCATTCAGACACAGTCGTGTCCGATGGCACGTAGAGACAAATTATGGTCATTCTGCACCCTTTTGTCATCCAGAGCGGCGGGCCCGATGACATGCGGAGACAAAATTTGGTCATTCCGCACCCCTTTGCCATTCAGACACAGTCGTGTCCGATGGCACGCAAAGACAATTATGGTCATTCTGCACCCTTTTGTCATCCAGAGGCGGCGGGCCCGATGACATGCGGAGACAAAATTTGGTCATTCCGCACCCCTTTGCCATTCAGACACAGTCGTGTCCGATGGCACGCAGAGACAAATTATGGTCATTCTGCACCCTTTTGTCATCCAGAGGCGGCGGGCCCGATGACATGCGGAGACAAAATTTGGTCATTCCGCACCCCTTTGCCATTCAGACACAGTCGTGTCCGATGGAACGCAGAGACAAATTATGGTCATTCTGCACCCTTTTGTCATCCAGAGGCGGCGGCCCAATGACATGCGGAGACAAAATTTGGTCATTCCGCACCCCTTTTCCATTCAGACACAGTCGTGTCCGATGGCACGCAGAGACAAATTATGGTCATTCTGCACCCTTTTGTCATCCAGAGGCGGCGGGCCCGATGACATGCGGAGACAAAATTTGGTCATTCCGCACCCCTTTTCCATTCAGACACAGTCGTGTCCGATGGCACGCAGAGACAAATTATGGTCATTCTGCACCCTTTTGTCATCCAGAGGCGGCGGCCCGATGACATGCGGAGACAAAATTTGGTCATTCCGCACCCCTTTGCCATTCAGACATAGTCGTGTCCGATGGCACGCAGAGACAAATTATGGTCATTCTGCACCCTTTTGTCATCCAGAGGCGGCGGGCCCGATGACATGCGGAGACAAAATTTGGTCATTCCGCACCCCTTTTCCATTCAGACACAGTCGTGTCCGATGGCACGCAGAGACAAATTATGGTCATTCTGCACCCTTTTGTCATCCAGAGGCGGCGGGCCCAATGACATGCGGAGACAAAATTTGGTCATTCCGCACCCCTTTGCCATTCAGACACAGTCGTGTCCGATGGCACGCAGAGACAAATTATGGTCATTCTGCACCCTTTTGTTATCCAGAGGCGGCGGGCCCGATGACATGCGGAGACAAAATTTGGTCATTCCGCACCCCTTTGCCATTCAGACACAGTCGTGTCCGATGGAACGCAGAGACAAATTATGGTCATTCTGCACCCTTTTGTCATCCAGAGGCGGCGGGCCCAATGACATGCGGAGACAAAATTTGGTCATTCCGCACCCCTTTTCCATTCAGACACAGTCGTGTCCGATGGCACGCAGAGACAAATTATGGTCATTCTGCACCCTTTTGTCATCCAGAGGCGGCGGGCCCAATGACATGCGGAGACAAAATTTGGTCATTCCGCACCCCTTTGCCATTCAGACACAGTCGTGTCCGATGGCACGTAGAGACAAATTATGGTCATTCTGCACCCTTTTGTCATCCAGAGGCGGCGGGCCCGATGACATGCGGAGACAAAATTTGGTCATTCCGCACCCCTTTGCCATTCAGACATAGTCGTGTCCGATGCACGCAAAGACAAATTATGGTTCTGCACCCTTTTGTCATCCAGAGGCGGCGGGCCCGATGACATGCGGAGACAAAATTTGGTCATTCCGCACCCCTTTGCCATTCAGACACAGTCGTGTCCGATGGCACGCAGAGACAAATTATGGTCATTCTGCACCCTTTTGTCATTGAGAGGCGGCGGGCCCGATGACATGCGGAGACAAAATTTGGTCATTCCGCACCCCTTTGCCATTCAGACACAGTCGTGTCCGATGGCACGCAGAGACAAATTATGGTCATTCTGCACCCTTTTGTCATCGAGAGGCGGCGGGCCCGATGACATGCGGAGACAAAATTTGGTCATTCCGCACCCCTTTGCCATTCAGACACAGTCGTGTCCGATGGCACGCAGAGACAAATTATGGTCATTCTGCACCATTTTGTCATCCAGAGGCGGCGGGCCCGATGACATGCGGAGACAAAATTTGGTCATTCCGCACCCCTTTGCCATTCAGACACAGTCGTGTCCGATGGCACGCAGAGACAAATTATGGTCATTCTGCACCCTTTTGTCATCGAGAGGCGGCGGGCCCGATGACATGCGGAGACAAAATTTGGTCATTCCGCACCCCTTTGCCATTCAGACACAGTCGTGTCCGATGGCACGCAGAGACAAATTATGGTCATTCTGCACCATTTTGTCATCTAGAGGCGGCGGGCCCGATGACATGCGGAGACAAAATTTGGTCATTCCGCACCCCTTTGCCATTCAGACACAGTCGTGTCCGATGGCACGCAGAGACAAATTATGGTCATTCTGCACCCTTTTGTCATCCAGAGGCGGCGGGCCCAATGACATGCGGAGACAAAATTTGGTCATTCCGCACCCCTTTGCCATTCAGACACAGTCGTGTCCGATGGCACGCAGAGACAAATTATGGTCATTCTGCACCCTTTTGTCATCCAGAGGCGGCGGGCCCGATGACATGCGGAGACAAAATTTGGTCATTCCGCACCCCTTTGCCATTCAGACACAGTCGTGTCCGATGGCACGCAGAGACAAATTATGGTCATTCTGCACCCTTTTGTCATCCAGAGGCGGCGGGCCCGATGACATGCGGAGACAAAATTTGGTCATTCCGCACCCCTTTGCCATTCAGACACAGTCGTGTCCGATGGCACGCAGAGACAAATTATGGTCATTCTGCACCCTTTTGTCATCCAGAGGCGGCGGGCCCGATGACATGCGGAGACAAAATTTGGTCATTCCGCACCCCTTTGCCATTCAGACACAGTCGTGTCCGATGGCACGCAGAGACAAATTATGGTCATTCTGCACCCTTTTGTCATCCAGAGGCGGCGGGCCCGATGACATGCGGAGACAAAATTTGGTCATTCCGCACCCCTTTTCCATTCAGACACAGTCGTGTCCGAACCCTTTTGTCATCCAGAGGCGGCGGGCCCGATGACATGCGGAGACAAAATTTGGTCATTCCGCACCCCTTTGCCATTCAGACACAGTCGTGTCCGATGGAACGCAGAGACAAATTATGGTCATTCTGCACCCTTTTGTCATCCAGAGGCGGCGGCCCAATGACATGCGGAGACAAAATTTGGTCATTCCGCACCCCTTTTCCATTCAGACACAGTCGTGTCCGATGGCACGCAGAGACAAATTATGGTCATTCTGCACCCTTTTGTCATCCAGAGGCGGCGGGCCCGATGACATGCGGAGACAAAATTTGGTCATTCCGCACCCCTTTTCCATTCAGACACAGTCGTGTCCGATGGCACGCAGAGACAAATTATGGTCATTCTGCACCCTTTTGTCATCCAGAGGCGGCGGCCCGATGACATGCGGAGACAAAATTTGGTCATTCCGCACCCCTTTGCCATTCAGACATAGTCGTGTCCGATGGCACGCAGAGACAAATTATGGTCATTCTGCACCCTTTTGTCATCCAGAGGCGGCGGGCCCGATGACATGCGGAGACAAAATTTGGTCATTCCGCACCCCTTTTCCATTCAGACACAGTCGTGTCCGATGGCACGCAGAGACAAATTATGGTCATTCTGCACCCTTTTGTCATCCAGAGGCGGCGGGCCCAATGACATGCGGAGACAAAATTTGGTCATTCCGCACCCCTTTGCCATTCAGACACAGTCGTGTCCGATGGCACGCAGAGACAAATTATGGTCATTCTGCACCCTTTTGTTATCCAGAGGCGGCGGGCCCGATGACATGCGGAGACAAAATTTGGTCATTCCGCACCCCTTTGCCATTCAGACACAGTCGTGTCCGATGGAACGCAGAGACAAATTATGGTCATTCTGCACCCTTTTGTCATCCAGAGGCGGCGGGCCCAATGACATGCGGAGACAAAATTTGGTCATTCCGCACCCCTTTTCCATTCAGACACAGTCGTGTCCGATGGCACGCAGAGACAAATTATGGTCATTCTGCACCCTTTTGTCATCCAGAGGCGGCGGGCCCAATGACATGCGGAGACAAAATTTGGTCATTCCGCACCCCTTTGCCATTCAGACACAGTCGTGTCCGATGGCACGTAGAGACAAATTATGGTCATTCTGCACCCTTTTGTCATCCAGAGGCGGCGGGCCCGATGACATGCGGAGACAAAATTTGGTCATTCCGCACCCCTTTGCCATTCAGACATAGTCGTGTCCGATGCACGCAAAGACAAATTATGGTTCTGCACCCTTTTGTCATCCAGAGGCGGTGGGCCCGATGACATGCGGAGACAAAATTTGGTCATTCCGCACCCCTTTGCCATTCAAACACAGTCGTGTCCGATGGCACGCAGAGACAAATTATGGTCATTCTGCACCCTTTTGTCATCCAGAGGCGGCGGGCCCGATGACATGCGGAGACAAAATTTGGTCATTCCGCACCCCTTTGCCATTCAGACACAGTCGTGTCCGATGGCACGCAGAGACAAATTATGGTCATTCTGCACCCTTTTGTCATCCAGAGGCGGCGGGCCCGATGACATGCGGAGACAAAATTTGGTCATTCCGCACCCCTTTGTCGTTCAGACACAGTCGTGTCCGATGGCACGCAGAGACAAATTATGGTCATTCTGCACCCTTTTGTCATCCAGAGGCGACGGGCCCGATGACATGCGGAGACAAAATTTGGTCATTCCGCACCCCTTTGCCATTCAGACACGGTCGTGTCCGATGGCACGCAGAGACAAATTATGGTCATTCTGCACCCTTTTGTCATCCAGAGGCGGCGGGCCCGATGACATGCGGAGACAAAATTTGGTCATTCCGCACCCCTTTGCCATTCAGACACAGTCGTGTCCGATGGCACGCAGAGACAAATTATGGTCATTCTGCACCCTTTTGTCATCCAGAGGCGGCGGGCCCGATGACATGCGGAGACAAAATTTGGTCATTCCGCACCCCTTTTGCCAATTCAGACACAGTCGTGTCCGATGGCACGCAGAGACAAATTATGGTCATTCTGCACCCCTTTTGTCATCGAGAGGCGGCGGGCCCGATGACATGCGGAGACAAAATTTGGTCATTCCGCACCCCTTTGCCATTCAGACACAGTCGTGTCCGATGGCACGCAGAGACAAATTATGGTCATTCTGCACCATTTTGTCATCTAGAGGCGGCGGGCCCGATGACATGCGGAGACAAAATTTGGTCATTCCGCACCCCTTTGCCATTCAGACACAGTCGTGTCCGATGGCACGCAGAGACAAATTATGGTCATTCTGCACCCTTTTGTCATCCAGAGGCGGCGGGCCCGATGACATGCGGAGACAAAATTTGGTCATTCCGCACCCCTTTGCCATTCAGACACAGTCGTGTCCGATGGAACGCAGAGACAAATTATGGTCATTCTGCACCCTTTTGTCATCCAGAGGCGGCGGGCCCAATGACATGCGGAGACAAAATTTGGTCATTCCGCACCCCTTTTCCATTCAGACACAGTCGTGTCCGATGGCACGCAGAGACAAATTATGGTCATTCTGCACCCTTTTGTCATCCAGAGGCGGCGGGCCCGATGACATGCGGAGACAAAATTTGGTCATTCCGCACCCCTTTGCCATTCAGACACAGTCGTGTCCGATGGCACGCAAAGACAAATTATGGTCATTCTGCACCCTTTTGTCATCCAGAGGCGGCGGGCCCGATGACATGCGGAGACAAAATTTGGTCATTCCGCACCCCTTTGCCATTCAGACACAGTCGTGTCCGATGGCACGCAGAGACAAATTATGGTCATTCTGCACCCTTTTGTCATCCAGAGGCGGCGGGCCCGATGACATGCGGAGACAAAATTTGGTCATTCCGCACCCCTTTGCCATTCAGACACAGTCGTGTCCGATGGAACGCAGAGACAAATTATGGTCATTCTGCACCCTTTTGTCATCCAGAGGCGGCGGGCCCAATGACATGCGGAGACAAAATTTGGTCATTCCGCACCCCTTTTCCATTCAGACACAGTCGTGTCCGATGGCACGCAGAGACAAATTATGGTCATTCTGCACCCTTTTGTCATCCAGAGGCGGCGGGCCCGATGACATGCGGAGACAAAATTTGGTCATTCCGCACCCCTTTTCCATTCAGACACAGTCGTGTCCGATGGCACGCAGAGACAAATTATGGTCATTCTGCACCCTTTTGTCATCCAGAGGCGGCGGGCCCAATGACATGCGGAGACAAAATTTGGTCATTCCGCACCCCTTTGCCATTCAGACACAGTCGTGTCCGATGGCACGTAGAGACAAATTATGGTCATTCTGCACTCTTATGTCATCCAGAGGCGGCGGGCCCGATGACATGCGGAGACAAAATTTGGTCATGGGCGGGAGCCCTTTGCCATTCAGACACAGGAAGTGTCCGATGGCACGCAAAGACAAATTATGGTCATTCTGCACCCTTATGTCATCCAGAGGCGGCGGGCCCGATGACATGCGGAGACAAAATTTGGTCATTCCGCACCCCTTTGCCATTCAGACACAGTCGTGTCCGATGGCACGCAGAGACAAATTATGGTCATTCTGCACCCTTATGTCATCCAGAGGCGGCGGGCCCGATGACATGCGGAGACAAAATTTGGTCATTTCCGCACCCCTTTGCCATTCAGACACAGTCGTGTCCGATGGCACGCAAGACAAATTATGGTCATTCTGCACCCTTTTGTCATCCAGAGGCGGCGGGCCCGATGACATGCGGAGACAAAATTTGGTCATTCCGCACCCTTTGCCATTCAGACACAGTCGTGTCCGATGGCACGCAGAGACAAATTATGGTCATTCTGCACCCTTTTGTCATCCAGAGGCGGCGGGCCCGATGACATGCGGAGACAAATTTGGTCATTCCGCACCCTTTTGCCATTCAGACACAGTCGTGTCCGATGGCACGCAGAGACAAATTATGGTCATTCTGCACCTTTTGTCATCCAGAGGCGGCGGGCCCGATGACATGCGGAGACAAAATTTGGTCATTCCGCACCCCTTTGCCATTCAGACACAGTCGTGTCCGATGGCACGCAGAGACAAATTATGGTCATTCTGCACCCTTTTGTCATCCAGAGGCGGCGGGCCCGATGACATGCGGAGACAAATTTGGTCATTCCGCACCCCTTTGCCATTCAGACACAGTCGTGTCCGATGGACGCAGAGACAAATTATGGTCATTCTGCCCCTTTTGTCATCCAGAGGCGGCGGCCCGATGACATGCGGAGACAAATTTGGTCATTCCGCACCCCTTTTGCCATTCAGACACAGTCGTGTCCGATGGCACGCAGAGACAAATTATGGTCATTCTGCACCCTTTTGTCATCCAGAGGCGGCGGGCCCATGACATGCGGAGACAAATTTGGTCATTCCGCACCCCTTTGCCATTCAGACACAGTCGTGTCCGATGGCACGCAGAGACAAATTATGGTCATTCTGCACCCTTTTGTCATCCAGAGGCGGCGGGCCCGATGACATGCGGAGACAAATTTGGTCATTCCGCACCCCTTTGCCATTCAGACACAGTCGTGTCCGATGGCACGCAAGACAAATTATGGTCATTCTGCACCCTTTTGTCATCCAGAGGCGGCGGGCCCGATGACATGCGGAGACAAAATTTGGTCATTCCGCACCCCTTTGCCATTCAGACACAGTCGTGTCCGATGGCACGCAGAGACAAATTATGGTCATTCTGCACCCTTTTGTCATGAGAGCGCGGGCCCGATGACATGCGGAGACAAATTTGGTCATTCCGCACCCCTTTGCCATTCAGACACAGTCGTGTCCGATGGCACGCAGAGACAAATTATGGTCATTCTGCACCCTTTTGTCATCGAGAGGCGGCGGGCCCGATGACATGCGGAGACAAATTTGGTCATTCCGCACCCCTTTGCCATTCAGACACAGTCGTGTCCGATGGCACGCAGAGACAAATTATGGTCATTCTGCACCTTTTGTCATCCAGAGGCGGCGGGCCCGATGACATGCGGAGACAAATTTGGTCATTCCGCACCCCTTTGCCATTCAGACACAGTCGTGTCCGATGGCACGCAGAGACAAATTATGGTCATTCTGCCCCTTTTGTCATCCAGAGGCGGCGGGCCCGATGACATGCGGAGACAAATTTGGTCATTCCGCACCCCTTTGCCATTCAGACACAGTCGTGTCCGATGGACGCAGAGACAAATTATGGTCATTCTGCACCCTTTTGTCATCCAGAGGCGGCGGGCCCATGACATGCGGAGACAAAATTTGGTCATTCCGCACCCCTTTTCCATTCAGACACAGTCGTGTCCGATGGCACGCAGAGACAAATTATGGTCATTCTGCACCCTTTTGTCATCCAGAGGCGGCGGGCCCGATGACATGCGGAGACAAATTTGGTCATTCCGCACCCCTTTGCCATTCAGACACAGTCGTGTCCGATGGCACGCAGAGACAAATTATGGTCATTCTGCACCCTTTTGTCATCCAGAGGCGGCGGGCCTGATGATATGCGGAGACAAATTATGGTCATTCCGCACCCCTTTGCCATTCAGACACAGTCGTGTCTGATGGCACGCAGAGACAAATTATGGTCATTCTACACCCTTTGTCATCCAGAGGCGCGGCCCGATGACACGCGGAGATTTACATCATCTTCCGCACTTACAAGATCTGTCATACTTACTTTTGAGTCACGCTGACGGGCGGAAATACCCGAGTGGTTATCCGTATAAACATTCTTTTGCTATCTGTAAGACAGAATGCTTGATAGCATGCAGAGACTGACATCGTCTTCTGCACCTTTTGTTCCCTCGGGAACAACAAGTATTTGCATGGGAGATTTTATGGTCACCCGCGACTCTCGTCAACCGAGAGGAACGAAATTAGTGTCTTATCTTTACTTTCCTTTTATCTCCAATAAAAGACAAGTAAAGAGGGGCAACTGTCATACCCTAATTTCGTCCGGGGACCTTTGCTTAATGACATGCGACTTTTGTTTGGTCCTTGTAAGGTGCTTGGCACCCATCATTAGGCAATTTGTGAAATTCCGGGACATGCCGGAAAACAAAAGAAAATATTGATGCACAATCCGTAAGGTTCCGTGACACACCGGAAATCAAATGGAAGCATCGTTGCACAATTAGTGAGGTTCAGTAACATTCCGTAAGTCACAAAGGGGATGATTATGTAATCCACAAGGTTCTGTAACATTAAGGAAAGAAAACAAGTATCGTTACGAAATCATAAGTTTCCGTAACTTTACGAAAAAAGAATCACCATAAAAAGCAGAGGGGTGTACTTAGTAAAAATGGGGGTGCAAGTAGCAACTAGGCCCACTTGGGCCCTCCAGAAGATTCCTCCAGAAGGCTGTTGCTTCTGGAGGAAGCAACCCTGCTCGCCTGGGCGAGCTGGGCGGCAAGCATCTCCCCTATTTTGCTATAAATAGGGGAGGAAGTGAAGTGGAAAAGGGTTCAGCCCCTTAGGCACTTCTCTCTCTTTCGAATTTGCTTGGAAAAATTGTTTCCGTGAAGAAAATCCAAGCCGAGGCACTTCCGAAACGTTTCCGTAAGGAATTTCGCGAAGGTTTCGACCGTTCTTCGACGTTCTTCATCGTTCTTCGATCTTCAACGGGTAAGTACCTTGAACCAAGCTTTTCGATTCATTCTATGTACCCGTGGTGGTCCACATTGTGTTTCGTGTATTTTTATTCTCGTTTTATTTACTTTTTATACCCCCTTTTGACGTGCTTATGCCATTTTATTTAAGTCATTTCTCGCTTAAACTAAAAATAAAATAAATTTCCACCGATCGTTTGAATTGTATTATCCATTAACTTCGGTTAAAATGAATTCCGACCGTTCGGTCGTGCCGTAACCACGTTGGAAATCAAAAAGAGGTAAATAATAATATAATAATAAAAAAAAAATACCTTTTAGTAAAATAAAGCGAAAAATCAATTGGACGTTTTCTCTTTGGGATTTCTCATTCTTAACCGAATTGACTAATAACTAAAGTGAAACTAAGGCTAAAATCAACTCGCCTAGTCAAGCTCGTCCATAAAAATAGGTTTTTGAAGTTTATCATTTCAATTTCTTGTTAAGTAAAATGGGTCATTTTTAAGGTCCAACTCCTTAAAATGATCACCTTTCAAGTAAAAAGAATCACTTGATTCACGCATAAGAAAGAACTACGTAGGTCTGATTTTCTCATCCCAATTGAGGAATACGTAGGAGCAAAGGGAAACACCCTTGTCGACCACAAAAAGAGAAAAAATATAAAAAGGGTATAAAGGATATAAGGACATAAAAGGGAACATAAAAATCAAAGTCATGTTTGCACATTCGATTAAAGGCTGTCGTCCCTTGTGACGGACGTGTGGGGTGCTAATACCTTCCCCGCGCGTAAATACAACTCCCGAGCCTTTCACTTAAAAGTTCGTAGATCGCGTCTTTTCCGGTTTTTCCGATGTTTTCCTCAAATAAACGTTGGTGGCGACTCCGCGCGTATTCCTTTCGTGGAACACGCATCCCGCGAGTCACGCGTCGCCCTCCCGCCGAAGGGTAGGTTGCGACAATACTTTAAGCAGATGATTGGCATAAATTCCAGAGCACACAATAGTGCCTACTTCAGGAAAAGAGATCTGGAGGCAGCAAGAGGAGCAGCTTTTGCAGAGATATCTAGGTTTTGTAAGCTTATTATTGTTAGGGTTTCTTCTGTAATGGTTGGCTAAACACCCTAGTTGGGAATTTCTAATGAACAGTTGATGTAAATACCTAATATCTAATTGATTATGTTTTTTGTGTTCAATGCTTCCTTCAATGCTTAATGTTTGTATGCTTTTGGTCTGATCATCCATTTGTGTGTATAGTTAGGTGACTTTAGCATTGGGAAATGTACTGTTGCCTTAGAACCTGATTGAACCAGGATCAAAACTTAGTCTTACAAGAGGGATCTGCGGGTTAAGTTATGGTTTTAAGTATGTTGTTACAATAATGTTGTTTAGTCTAGGCCTAGTCTTACAAGAGGGATCTGCGGACGAAGCTTAGGCTAAATTAGGCTAAACTTTCGTAAGCTACTTGAGCTGAGTCTAGTCTTACATGAGGGATCTGCGGACGAAACTCAGTTTAAGTTAGTCTAAACCTAAGAGGGTGTCTAAATTGGGCCTAGTCCAACAAGAGGGATCTGAGGACGAAGCTTGGATTATTCGGTCTGACGAGGGATCGAGGTTTAGTAATTTAGGCTACAACATAGAACACAAGAGCATGATTGATTAGAGAAATATATTTATATGCATCAACTTGTTTGTTAGAAATACCCATCATTTCTACCTATTGCTGTCACTTTTACTTACTTGGCATTTTATAGTTTTTAGCATAAAAGTTAGTTTAAATCCTGTTTGAAATTATCAATCATGCATGTCCTCTCAACAATGCTTCATTTCTAAACTTAATTCAGGCTAACCTTAGTTCCCTGTGTTCGATACTCGGATTCATCCATTTTAATTTTTAAATACTTGATGATCCAGTGCGCTTTTCGGAAAACCGGATTTCCCTTGAATATATTTGAACGAAGAAAAAGTGGAATAAAAAGCAACCGCAAGGGAAATCCAACACGAGCCTAGTCGCTAAGCCCATATAACTTAGTCAAAATTTTGGAAGTGTTGCTCGCGTTAAGCGCCGGCCCCGTGAGTTAAGCGTTCTTCATTGCGGCATGCATAAGGCTAAACTAGCACTGCTCGCTAAGCCATTGTTTGAAATAAAAGTGCTCGGTGCTAAGCGAGTGCCTATCTCGCTAAGCCAATTATGCAGAGAAATTTTTTTTATCATGACTGGCTAAGCGCAACCCTATTGCGCTAAGCCGGTGTGTTGTTTTTACTATGGCGCGCTAAGCTGGCTGTGTCTCGCTAAGCGCACATTGCCAATTTTAGTTTTTATTTTTTGTTTTAATTTTGATAACTTCTGGTCTAATAAACTAATGGGTTCTTTTTATTGTAGATGGCATCCAGGCGATTCCATTCTTTGGACGCTTGGAATAGATACACCAATAACATTCTCGGCCGGAATATCCTTCCGGAGAGAAATGTGCAGATTTATCATACTGAGTATGACGAGTTTAAAGTGGAATTGGAGAGGCGTAATCTACACAAATGCCTCGCTAATCTCCAAGATGGAAGCATAGATGTAGCTATGGTGAAGGAGTTTTATGCTAATTTATACACCATAGAGGAGCAAGCACCTAAGCAAGCCAGAGTACGAGGACACTTGATCAAAATAGATGCAGACGGCCTGAATGAGTTCCTTCAAATGCCAATGGTATTGGAAGAGGGGGAATCTTTACCCACTTACTCTAGATTTTGCAGGTTAAGGACTAATCCTCAAGATATTGAAGCTAGGCTCTGTATTCCCTGCAAGGGGTTTGTTTTGAATGCTGAGGGCCAGCCATGGAAGCTTCTTAGAAAAGATCTGATGACACTGGCTCAGACATGGAGTGTCTTCTCTTACTCCAACCTAGCTCCCACATCCCACACCTCAGATCTAAATATGGATAGAGCTAGGTTGGTCTATGGCTTGGTGACTAACATGGATATGAACATCGGAGCCCTTATCTTGGGTGAGTTTTCTTCTATTGCTCAGAGTAACTCCTCTAGGCTTGGATTTCCAGCCTTGATCACTACCCTATACAGAGCTACAGGAGTTACCTCTGACAGTCTGACCTATGAGAGCTTGAGCCTGGCCATTAACTTGGCCTACATTAAGAAAAACTATTGGAATGTGGATGATCTAATAGTTAACTTCAGAGGGGCGAGGAAGGCAAGGGTGAGACCAGCTTATGTTCCTTCTTCTTCTACTCTACCAGCTCCTTCCACTTCTGCTACTCCTACACCAGCTCCTCCAGGCTCATCTACTCAGGACTCTCAGCGCTTTGAAGCTATGCTTCAAAGTATTCATCAAGGAAATATTTTATTACTATAGAGCTTGCAGGTGGTAGCTCCTCCAGGGTCCATTCTGTCGGTAGAGCAGTTCATTGAGAAGGTATCCTGGCCTGGAACCTTGCCTTCTGTTGTGAGAAAAGGTGAAGGTCCCAGTGCTCAGGTAAGGCAGGAGGCTGCTACTCCAGAGAGATCACCACAAATTTCACCAGATCCACCCTTTCCAGTGGTGGATCAATCTTTTCTTCAGTAGCCAGCAGATCCTCCTACACCAATGCTTGATCTTCCAGCAGACCCGTCTACATTACTTGAGATTCTAGAGGACCCTGTCACACCAGTCCTGGGACTGACTACCACTCCTCCAACCACTCCTGTGCTACATTTGACAAATGAGGAGGGCACTCAGGACTAGGAGACCCAGTAGGATGACCAATCACAGGAGTTTAAGATTCCTATTCTTGTTTTTTTTTTATAAATTTATAATTACGATGCTTTTAGTACACTTGTCTTTTTTGTGATATGGGTTTATATTTATGATTACATACTTTTGATTGTGAATAGTAGTATGCATGTCTTGAAGCATATTGAACAATTTGACTTGATTATCTGAGTATGTAGTGCAAACATTATTATTTTTGTTGTGAAATTGGTGTTGTGAATTGATTGCATGAAAGGGTGAAGGATGTGTTGAAATCATGAGTTTTGAATGAGCATGTATGTTAGATGAGAAAGAACAAGAAAGTAGGATCACGATTAGAAATGTTAGTTAGTAGGCAGATTGGTTGAGAGAGAAAAGCTTGAACCATAACCCGGTGAGAGTGTGAACTTAATTGTTGAGAGAACGACTAGCATAGAGCTATGATTTTTGTATCAATCTCTGAATTTTAGAATGAAATGCATAAATGTGGATATGATGAAGGCCATTATTGTGTATATACAAGCCACTCGACCAAAAGCTTACCTGTTTATTAATGATGATATCATTTGCGCCCGTCTTTGAGCTGAATTGTAATTGTCAAATTGAACCCTAAGCTTTGAAATTATTATCTCCATTTACCTTGCTTAGGTTTTAGGAGAGCACATTGGTTTAAGACAATTTTGCCCCAAATTTGGGGGAGTTTGTTGGATGGATAAATTTAAAGGTAAGAAACTACAACACACATAGCAAATTAATAAAATGTTATGTGTTAAAAAAAGAGAAGAAAAAGAGAAATTCAAATGAGTGTGTATGGTTAAAACAAAGTCAAGTGAAAGGCTGATGAATGGGCTAAGTGGATTGAAAAGACGAACTGGGCTAGTTTAGGATTTATGCTCTCTTAGAACTCAAGCTTTTGCATCCTAGAAAAACCAATATTTTTGTAGCCCAGTCTCATTACAAGCCAATAAAAGTCCTTCTAATTCAATTTGTGTGTTTCTGACTTTATGGCATCAGATGAAGTACAAAGATTGGACCTCTTGTTAGTTGTTATTACTAAATAGCTTAAACACTTGTGCGTGAGTGATACAGTGGCCGTGAGAATTTGGTTAAGTATCTTTCCTTGAAATATGTCTCCTGCCTAGCTTTATTTAATTGTGTTGCTAACTAACATGTTCTTTTCTTTGAAAAACTGCATGTCTTGTGAAAAGCAATTGATAAAGGCATTTTTGTTTCATTTGTTATCATGCAACTAATACTTTGGGAGTTACACACCTTTGTACATAATCACTGCATGTTTTGTCACTTGGGGACCAGTGAGTTGTTCTTTATTTGCTTGAGGACAAGCAAAACTATAAATTTGGGGGAGTTTGTTAGTCGGATAATACGACTAACTTTTTTGTAAGAAACTTGTGTAAATTGTATACAAATCCTCCCATTTATAGTCATTTTTGTAGTGTTGTAATTACTTTTGGTTAAATATAGGTAAGAAGCACTAAGTATCCCTATTTTGTGTATTTAATGATCATTCCTTTTCAATTTCAGGCTAATTAGGCAAGTTTGGTGGAAGCGCTGATTTTGAGCCACTCATTAAGCCAATTCTCTGGCTTAGCGATCCATCCGCTAAGCGCAGCAGTTCATGGCTAAGCGTATAGAAGATCCTGGAAGTAGATGAGTTGTCCAAGATGTGCTTAGCGAGAATCAATTTGCTAAGCGCACCACTCGAACCTCCAAGCTAAGCGAGCATGCCTGGCGCTAAGCCAGAAGCCACTTACACGCGCTAAGCGAGCCTATCTCCCGCTAAGCGCGTGCCTCCCATCAGAATTGCCTATTTAAAGCAGAATCTCAAAATTGATAGGGGTTGTTGAGTTTTTTTAGAGTTTCTGGCTATGGAGAGACTGGAGAGAACCGAGCTTGAAGAGGAAGCTATCTTGCAAAGCATTGGATGAGATTTTGAGTGATTGTGAGGTTTCTAGAGGTGGAGGAGACATCCCCACTACCTGTTATTCTGCAATCTTTCACTTTCTCTTCTCTTTGTTGTAAAAGAAGCCTCCCTGCTATGGAGAGCTAAATCCTCAGTTGGTTCTTCCTATTGGGTACTTGATGTAAATACTTTTATATCTATCTGATGATGTTTTATGTGTTCTCTGTACTATCCGTACTTCATGTTAGTATGTTTTTGCCTTGATCACGTAGATGCATGCTGAGTTAGGGTCACTCAACATTGGGAAATGGTTTGATCCTTAAAACTTGATAGGACGGGGCTAGTTTATCGTATTGTCATGAGGGATCGGGGTACGGAAACCTAGTTGTTGGTATGTATGTCTTAATGCGGTTTTGGTCAAGTGTAGTCCAACAAGAGGGATCTGAGGATGACACTTGACAAGGATTAGGCTAAACATGCATGAGACATCGGGGTTTAGTAGTCCAGGAGACATCATAGAACACAAAAACATTGTTAGGTAGAGAACATCTTTAATGACATCAGCCATCTAGTAGGAAGACCAACACATTCTTTATTTGTCTTCATACACCACTACTCACGTGATTTACTTTTGAATAGTTTAGTTCTATATTTGTCCATACCACGCACCAAACTTTCATCCAAAGGAACTTATTTACTGAACCACAGCTTTACCAAGTAAAACAAGTTCCCCAAGAGTTCGATACTCGGTATTCACTTACCGTTTTATACTACTTGCGCGATCCGGTGCACTTGCCGGCCGTCGAACATGTGATTAGGTGTCATGAGGCATGTAAAGCATGAAGCACATGCACAAAGTGTGACTATATGATGTGACAATGGGGTGTAGGAACGGGTCGTTGCCGAACCAGTATAAAACTTGTGTTTGCTTTCTTCTTCCCTACGGTCTTTACTTTTTCGTTGTGCACTTTTTATTTCCGCTTTACTTTTGTCTAAGTTGTTGTTTATGTTCTTTACTTTCTCATAACATAGTAGTAAAGCCTAATTGAATCTAGTAACATTAAGAAGGATAAATTTTAATTAGTCAAGATACATTCATTATTAATTCAACCCCCCCCCCCCCCTTCTTAATTATTCCAAGGCCACTTTTTCCAACAAGTGGTATTAGAGCAGATTTCTTGAAAAAGTTTCACAACTTCAAGATAAATGGCCTCTTTAAATTCTCTATTTTCCAAAAGTAATTTCAGGAATAGATCAAATTTGAAATCATTTCAAGATCATGATGAAGACCAAGCCAACTTATGTCTCATGAAAAAATCTCATGAGAACAACGAGGAAGAATCTGTAAGGAAGAAGTGATACATCGACAATGGATGTTCCAAGCATATGACTAGAGATGTATCCAAATTTAGAAACATTTCCCCCAAGAAAAGTGAACATGTTACATACGGCAACAACAAAAAAGGCAAAATCATTGGAGTCGGCAAAATAGGTACGAGTTCTTCTACTCCCATTGAAAATGTGTTACTTGTAGAAGGTTTAAAGCATAGCCTATTAAGTGTTAGTCAATTATGTGATAGAGGATATTAAGTATCTTTTGATTCTGAAAAATGTGTTATCAAGCATGAGCATGACAAAGATATTGAGCATATAGGTTTCAGAGAAAATAATGTTTACATGATTGATTTGAAACAAAAATCTGAAAATGATAAATGCTTTCTAAGTAAAGATAGTGATCCTTGGTTATGACATAAGAGAATTGCTCACATTAACATGGATCATCTAAATAAATTAATCTCAAAAGACCTAGTTGTTGGTTTACCAAAATTAAAGTTTGAAAATGATAAATTATGTGATGCATGCCAAAAAGGTAAACAAACAAGAGCATCTTTTAAATCTAAAAGTATTGTCTCTACCACTCAACCATTACAATTACTACACATGGATTTGTTTGGACCTTCTAGGGTCATGAGTTTTGGTGGTAGTTACTATGCATTAGTAATTGTTGATGACTATTCTAGGTATACTTGGACTTTATTTCTTACTCACAAAAATGATGCATTTCATGCATTTAGGAGACTTGCCAAAGTCATCCAAAACAAGAAAAGTCTCAAATCATCTCCATTAGAAGTGATCATGGAGGTGAATTTGAAAACAAGGATTTGAAATGTTTTGCAATGAACATGGCATAGAACACAACTTTTATGCACCTAGGACACCCCAACAAAATGGTGTAGTAGAAAGGAAAAATAAATCTTTTGAAGAAATAGCTAGAACTCTCTTAAATGACAATCCACTCCCAAAATATTTTTGGGCTAAAGCTATCAACACCGCATGTTATATTATGAATAGAGCCTTAATAAAACACATTCTTAAGAAAACCCCATATGAACTGTTTAACAATAGAAAACCAAACATTGCTCATTTACATGTTTTTGGATGTAAATGTTTTGTCCTAAACAATGGTAAAGAAAGCCTAGGTAAATTTGATGCTAAGGCGGATGAGGGCATCTTCCTTGGTTATTCCCCACATAGCAAAGCCTTTAGGATATACAACAAAAGAACCATGATAATTGAGGAATCAATACATGTTTCTTTTGATGAAACTAATATTACCTCTCTGATAAAGGAGTTTCTTGATGATATTGCAGATTCTTTGGAAGATATGCACAATCAAGAAAGGAATCTAAAAAGGAAGAGAAATGAAGAAAACAAGGATGTTCAAGATGACATAGCCCAAGAAAATAATGATCTTCCCAAAGAATGGAAAACCATAAGAAATCATCCTCTTGACAATATCATCGGAGATATCTCAAAAGGGGTAACCACTAGACTTTCTCTTAAAGACTTATGCAATAATATGGCTTTTGTTTCTATAATAGAACCCAAAAATCTTAAGGAAGCCATTATAGACGATCATTGGATAGTATCCATGCAAGAGGAACTAAACCAATTCAAAAGAAATGATGTATGAGAATTAGTAGAGAAACCTTCAAACTATCCAATCATAGGAACTAAGTGGGTATTTAGAAATAAACTAGATGAAAATGGTATAGTAATTAGAAATAAAGCTAGACTAGTTGCAAAAAGGTACAACCAAGAAGAAGGTATAGACTATGAAGAAACCTTTGCACCTGTAGCTAGATTATAAGCCATTAGGATGCTTTTAGCTTATGCATCTATTATGAACTTTAAACTATATCAAATGGATGTCAAGAGTGCCTTCTTAAATGGTCTAATCCAAGAGGAGGTATATGTAGAACAACCTCCCGGGTTTGAAGACTCACAAAAATTAGACCATGTCTATAGATTAAAGAAAGCACTTTATGGGTTAAAACAAGCACCTAAGGCTTGGTATGAAAGATTAAGTAAATTCCTATAAGTAAAAAAATTTCACTCGAGGGAAGGTAGATACCACCTTATTCATAAAAAAGAAGAATAATGATATCTTATTGGTACAAATTTATGTTGATGATATAATCTTTGGATCTACTAATGAATCTAGGTGCAAGGAGTTTTCTATTGACATGCAAAATGAGTTTGAGATGTCCATGATGGGTGAGTTAAATTACTTTCTTGGACTACAAATCAAACAAACAAATGATGGGATTTTTGTCAACCAAGCAAAATGTTGCAAGGAACTCATCAAGAGATTCGGAATGGAAAACTCAAAACACATGGCTACTCCTAAGAGCACTGGTTGCTACCTTGACAAAGATGACTCTGGTCAACCCGTTGATGAAAATCAATATAGAGGTATGATTGGATCTCTACTTTACTTATCTGCAAGTAGGCCAGATATTATGTTTAGTGTGTGCATGTGTGCAAGATTCCAATCAAATCCAAAGTTTTCACATCTAACTGCAGTAAAAAGAATCATAAGATATCTCTTAGGAACAGTTAACTTAGGATTATGGCACCCTAAAAATTCTTTATGCAATTTAAAAGGATACGCAGATTCAGATTTTGCCGGATCTAAAACAGATAGGAAGAGCACTAGTGGCACATGTCAGTTCATAGGGTCTGCTCTTGTCTCTTGGCACAACAAGAAGCAAAATAGTGTAGCATTATCCACAAGCGAAGCATAGTACATCTCTGCTGGTAGTTGTTGTGCACAGATCTTATGGATGAAACCACAACTATCTGATTATGGGATTGTATTAGACCATATTCCCATAAAATGTGACAACACAAGCGCCATAAATCTATCTAAGAACCCAGTCCTCCACTCTAGAACCAAGCACATAGAAATTAGGCATCATTTTCTTAGAGATCATGTCCTAAAAGGTGACTATGTTCTAGAATTTGTAGATACCAATAACCAACTCACAGACATCTTCACAAAACCACTACCCAAAGATTCTTTCTACACCATTAGAAGAGAATTAGGACTTCTAGATGCTAGTGACTTAGACAAATGATTTGTTTTATATTATGATGACTTATTTGATACACATGCATGTATTATGATTTGTGGATAATTTATTATCTTGTATGATTTTTATAAGTTTCTCATTTTTTCTTGTATGTTTATCCATTTGTGTATGATTTTATGTTACAATGCACTTTGGCCTTTTTGTTGATGCCAAAGGGTGAGAAAAATTTGGGGTTATTTAAATCAAGAATTCATACAATTATTAACTTAAATTAAAATGAAGCTTAAACTCAAAAAGAAAGGGGGAGAATAAAGTGAGCGAACGACTAGAAAATAGCTTGTATGCATCTCTTGATTTCAGGTTTGTCATCATCAAAAAGGGGGAGATTGTGGAAGCAAAGCTACCATGATGATTCACCAAGATGTTTTTGATGCAATCCTACCCCGCAAGGGCATTGGATAGAAGACTCCAAGTAGATTGGGTCAGAGATCCAAGGGAAGGCCCTAGGGTTCTCATGAGCCTTAGGATAGATTTCGAGCCCATGGGCTAAGTATGAGCCCGCATATCTTTGTAAATATTAGAATAGGTTTTTCCTTCGTTTGGGCCTTGTATTTTTTGCCATTCTAGTAGTATAGGGTTTTAGCCTTGTATTTCGAGGAATTTTGAGTAGTCTTTGTATTAGGGAATTTTTTGTATTTTCATGTATTTTTTCATAGGGGTGAGCTTAGCTATTATAGGGGGTGTGTAGCTAAGCTCTAGCTTCTCATCTCAAGGAAGTGAGCTTAGCTATTAGAGAGGTGTGTGTAGCTAAGCTCTAGCTTCTTTAGGAATCTTCTTAAGGAAGCTTCTCAAGGAGGTGAGCTTAGTTATGAGAGGGGTGTGTGTTGCTAAGCTCTAGCTTCTCAAGGAAGTTTTCTCAAAGAAGCCTCTCAAGGAAGTTTTCTCAAGAAAGCTTCTCAAGGAAGCTACCTAGTCTATAAATAGAAACATATGTAACACTTGTTGTAACTTTGATGAATGAAAGTCTTATGAGACACACTTCAAAGTTCCACTTCTCTCCCTCTTTTATTCCTTCAATTTCGTGCTCCCCCCTCTCTCTTTCTCTCCCTCTTTCTTTTCCTCCATTGAAGCATCCTTCCAAGCTTCTTATCCAAGGTTCATCTTGGTGGTGAAGCTCCTTTTTCCATGGCTTATTCCTTAATGGATGGCGCCTCCTCTCACCTCTTCTCCTTTGTCTTCCGCTGCATCTCCATGGTGGAAAATCACCATTAAAGGACCCCATTGAAGCTCAAAGATCCAGCCTCCATAGAAGCCCCACAAGCAAGCTTCCATCAAGTGGTAATCAGAGCACAAGAGCTTCAAGTAGGTGCTCCTTAAACCTCCATTAATTTTTTTGCTTTACCTTCTCTTCCATTGTTGTTTCTTCATTTTTTCTCCATGTATCTCCTCACATGTCTTGTGCTAAATGTTGTTAACATGATTCTATAGATTTTCCACCAATTAAACTTGCTATAGAAGCTAGATTTGATTTTCTATGGTTCAAATTTCTTGTTCTTGTTCTTGAACCATGAATTGTGTTGAGATTAGGTTCCTTTGAGTTTTGTCTTGTTATTTTTTGTGGCTGAAACCTAAACCATAAAATTCTTACAAAAATATTAAAGTAGAAGAAAACCTCAAAAATCTAGAGTGACTTGTTCACCTATTGTAGTTTTGTCATAGAAGTCATGTCTTGTCATGAAACTTGTCACATAAGATTTCTTATGTTGTGCTGAATTTTATTTTCTTGTTTCTTTGTCTAACTCATTTTTTCATGAGTGTATGAAATTCTTTTAGCCTATTATTTGATTTGAGTCAAATCTTTCATGTTAATTAGTCCTTAACATGTTCATGCAAAATTCTTAGAGTCTTTGATTGTGAACCTTTTCTTGAACTTTTAGGTTTCCTTATGATTGTGTCTATTGTGAATTTGAGTTTTGGTGATTGAATTGCTGGCTGAAATGTTGATCCTAAGGGAATATTGAACTCCTAAAACTGTGGTAAACAATACTAGTGAGTGTTTTGTTGAAATTTTGAGCTGAAATTTTGAGCTGAAATTTTTACTGAATTTTCAAGACATCTGGAAAAAAGTTATAAAAGAAGAACCAAGTGATTTGGATAAAAGGAAAAAATACTAAAAATCACACAAGTTGGCAGAAAAATCAGTATCCAGGAAAAAAAAAAGTGAAAGGGAAGTGTGCTTATTGTTTTGGCTCAAAATTTATTCTATAATTGGTGCCTATGTTATACCAATCTTAGTTCCGAAATTTCAATTGAAAATTACTGTGAAAACAAGTCCCAAAGCTAGAGGTTTGTTGAGTCATTTTTTTTTAGTTTTTTTTACTCTACTCTAGAGTCATTCTAAGTTTCTCTTTGAGTCCTAGCTTGCTTCTATGTCCTTTTTATTGCTTTAATTGTTGAGTAATCCTTGAAAAATTGTCTTGTTAAAACTCCATTGGTTTAGCTTTCATTTCATTTTTTTTGGTCTTTGGTTATTGCTTGTCTCTTTGTTTCCTTGTTTGTGGGTTGCCTTATAGGGAATTGTAAGGAGGATTGGTGCCATCCCTTGAAGAATTTGAGTCAAGAAGAAAGGGGCCAACCACCTTAAGAGCTATTGGACTAAGAAGCACTCCAAATTGAGTGAATCACCAAAGAGAGAACAACCACCAAAATTGAGGACCATTTTGTAATTTTGTAATTTGCAATTTACTTACCTTCATTGCTTTCAAGTTTTGTAACAAAAAGGGCTTTCATTGGAAGTGTGTTAGGAACCTCCAATAGGTTACCAAACTTCCATTTGTGTGTAATAATTTTAGGCAATTTTTCCTTAGAATAGTGAGTGTTTTGTTGTGAACCTTGAATGTGGTCATCCAAACACTCTTAGGATTCGCCTAGTTTACATTTCTTACTTACTTTCATAGCTTATTTCCTTTACCTTCCATTGTCAAACCGCCTAGATAGCTTTCCTTTTACCAATTAGTTTTTTACCTTATCTTTCACACCTCTTTTAGTGTTTATTTTGGCTAGTTTCAACCATAGTTTATTTTACCTTTCGTTTACAAACCTCCAACAAGAAAGAACCACAACTTAGGAACCAACATGAGTCATCATTCATCTAGTGTTAATGGCAAGGGTACTAGTCATAAAGACCCTTTATCTAGAATCTTAGATGAGTTGAGTTCCCTCAAGTTATGGAAAGAAAAACAAGAGAGAAAAGAAAAAGGAAAAAAAAGAGTGGAAGAAATAAGTCAAGATGAAAGAAAGAAAATAAGAGAGGAAGAAAGAAGAAAAATAATGAAAGAAATGAAAAGATAAAAATATGCCTCCTATAGTAGTCATAACTCTTGCAAGAGCCTAAGTGAAGAACTTCGTGACTATTACGAAGGAAGGCATAGGTCACATCTTAGACCTCACTCCCATAGAAGAGAAAAGGAAAGAAAGCCTCAAGAGGCTACCATTAACCTCCCATACTTCCATGGGAAGGACAATGTAGAGGCTAACTTAGTTTGGGAAATAAGGGTAGAGCAACAACTTAAAAAGAAGTCTACGTCAAAATCTTATGGCTCTCACTCTTATCCAAAGAAATACCAAGGTCAAGGCATCTTAGGGGTGACACCTTCTAAGCCCAAAGATGATAAGGGGAAGACAATAGAAAAGCAAGCCCCTAAGGCTAGTATGCAAGAGAAAACTAGCTCTATAAAGTGCTTTAAATGTCTTGGAAGAGAACACATTACTTCTCAATGCCCCACCACAAAAACCATGATTACGAGGGGCCAAGACATTTATAGTAGCCAAGATAAGGCTACTACTTCACCTTCCTCTAGTGAAAGTGAAAAAGCAAAAGGGGAAGAATCTAGTGAAGAAATCTACCCTCAAGAAGAAGGACAACCGTTAGTGGTTAAAGAGAAGTGTAAGGAGGTAAGTGTCTCCTCCAAGAGGTTAGCTAAGAAGGAAACTCATTTTACAATAAAGACAAACATTAAAGAAAATTTCACTCTTAGAAAACCTCCACATTTTCTCTTTTGTAAAAAGACACTTGCTAGCATTGCCACACTTCTTGGGCTTGAGTTTATTCCTCAAGTAAAGAAGTTGTTGGATGAGGGTTTGGTTCGCAAGAGCTTAAATCCTTGTGCTTTGTTGGTGCCCAAAATAGGTATTATTAGGCACCAAGTCCCTAAAATAGGTGGTATGATGAATGTTTTGAGTGGTGCAACCCTCTTTTGTAAAATCACTCGTACACCTAACATCTTCATGGTGTGTGTACATAGGGACTCATTAGGTAGGTTTGTTCTTATTTTTGGTTTTAATACAAACTTAGGTACTCATATGGGAAACCTTAGGTTTGTCATACTTTTTGGTAGGAATAATCAACATGAAAATACAAAAAAAGGTATGTTTTATTGCATTACTTTTCTTAATTTTTCATATAGTGATCAAGGGGTTCCCATGAACCCTAAGAGAATAAAGGTTATTCCTGAGTGGCCCACTCCACCAAGTATAAGAAAAATTTGGGGCTTCCATGACTTAACAAACTTTTACAAAAGGTTTGCCCCATATTTTTCTATACTTGTAGCACCACTCATTGAGTTTGTGAGGAACCATGTTCCTTCATGGGAAGATGCCCAGGAAATGGGTTTTCAGACCTTACCTTACTTCAACATACCAAACACCACTAATACATATGTTTTTGTTCTTTTTACAGGTGTTGAGGGAAGGAGCCCAGAGTATGAAGAACCTCAAGATTTGAGGTCAAATCCTTTCCAAGGTGGAGGGAATGATGCAATCCTACCCCGCAAGGGCATTGGATAGAAAACTCCAAGTAGATTGGGTCAGAGATCCAAGGGAAGGCCCTAGGGTTCTCATGAGCCTTAGGGTAGATTTCGAGCCCATGGGCTAAGTATGAGCCCGCTTATCTTTGTAAATATTAGAATAGGTTTTTCCTTTGCTTGGGCCTTGTATTTTTGGCCATTCTAGTAGTATAGGGTTTTAGCCTTGTATTTTGAGGCATTTTGAGTAGTCTTTGTATTAGGGAATTTTTTGTATTTTCATGTATTTTTTCATAGGGGTGAGCTTAGCTATTATAGGGGGTGTGTAGCTAAGCTCTAGCTTCTCATCTCAAGGAAGTGAGCTTAGCTATTAGAGAGGTGTGTGTAGCTAAGCTCTAGCTTCTTTAGGAATCTTCTTAAGGAAGCTTCTCAAGGAGGTGAGCTTAGTTATGAGAGGGGTGTGTGTTGCTAAGCTCTAGCTTCTCAAGGAAGTTTTCTCAAAGAAGCCTCTCAAGGAAGTTTTCTCAAGAAAGCTTCTCAAGGAAGCTACCTAGTCTATAAATAGAAACATGTGTAACACTTGTTGTAACTTTGATGAATGAAAGTCTTATGAGACACACTTCAAAGTTCCACTTCTCTCCCTCTTTTATTCCTTCAATTTCGTGCTCCCCCCTCTCTCTTTCTTTCCCTCTTTCTTTTCCTCCATTGAAGCATCCTTCCAAGCTTCTTATCCAAGGTTCATCTTGGTGGTGAAGCTCCTTTTTCCATGGCTTATTCCTTAATGGATGGTGCCTCCTCTCACCTCTTCTCCTTTGTCTTCTGCTACATCTCCATGGTGGAAAATCACCATTAAAGGACCTCATTGAAGCTCAAAGATCCAGCCTCCATAGAAGCCCCACAAGCAAGCTTCCATCAGTTTTGATGATGCCAAAGCTCAAAGAGTTGTTTTAAGATTAAAGAATCAAGCATTCAAGATTCCACTCAAAGATTCAAGAATCAAATAAAGAAATCAAGAAGCATCAAGCCAAGTCAAAATAGGTAGTAAAAAGTATTTTTTCAAAAAACATCAAATAGCACACTTTTTGTTTGAAAAGTGATTTTCTGAAATCTTTTAAGTTACCAGAGTTTTTACTCTCTGGTAATCGATTACCATTTGATAGTAATCGATTACCAGTAACCAGGATGGTTTTCAAACTGGTTTCAATGCTTTGTAACGTTCCAAAATGATTTTTAAATAGTGTAATTGATTACACTATATTAATAATCGATTACAAGTGAATCTGAACGTTGGAATTCAAATCCAATTGTGAAGAGTCATAGCTTTTCATAAAATACATTGTGTAATCGATTACACTATTATGGTAATCGATTACCAGTGAATGTTTTTGAACAAAATGTTAAGAGTTATAACTCTTAACATGGTTTTCTCAAAGGGTATCAAGGTTCTATAAATATAAGACCTTGACACGCATTTTATATACACAATACAATATACAATAACACAGAAAAACCTTTGCCAAATTCATTCTAAGTTTTTTTTCAATCTTTCCTTGAAGAAAGGAAAATTCTGCAAAAACAAAAAATGTGCTATCCTTCTGTTTTTCTCTTATTCTTCTTTCCTTGTCCCTCTTGCCAAAAGAATTCAAAGAACTAACCGTCTGAGAATTCTTTTGATTCCCCAAACAAAGAACTAACCGTCTAAGAATTCTTTGCCCAAACACTAAATTCAAATAACTAACCGTTTGAGAATTCTGTGTAAGAAGCAGATAGCTTCTTGGTTGTAATGGTGAACATAAGGGAGGGTACATCCTTTGTGGTTTGCTTCAAGTAGAGGGTACATCTACTTGGTTGTTCAAAGAGAACAAGGGAGGGTACATCCTTTGTGGCTCTTTGCTTGTAAAGGAGTTTTACAAGGAAAGGAAATCTCAAGAGGTTGCTTGAGGACTGGATGTAGGCACGGGTCGTTGTCGAACCAGTATAAAACTTGTGTTTGTTTTCTTCTTCCCTACACTCTTTACTTTTCTGCTGTGCACTTTTTATTTCCACTTTGCTTTTTTCTAAGTTATTGTTTATATTCTTTACTTTCTCAGAACTTAGTAGTAAAGCCTAATTGAATCTAGTAACATTAAGAAGGATAAATTTTAATTAGTCAAGACACATTCATAATTAATTCAACCCCCCCCCCCCCCTTCTTAATTGTTTCGAGGCCACTTGTTCCAACAGATATACATGGAGAATAAGATGATGAACAAGGAATTAAAGTGAATTGACTGAACAAAAAGATAGAGGAAGCAAAAGAACATCACCTAGAAGAAGATGCTCTTGATACCACATGATGTAGCTCCATGTGGAGCTTCTAGGCCTTGGATGTTCTTCATCAATGGAGTCCTTTGCTTCTTGAATATGAATAATAGTGGAATGGAGAAGGAAGAAAGATGATTGGAGATTCCACTTCAAGGAGAAGATGAGTCAAGAAGAAGCTCACAACCATAGGGAGCCATGGATAAGAGCTTTGAGGTAGGAGAAGATGATGGAGGGAGAAGGAGAGAAGGACCATGAAATTTGGTGCCTCAAATGAGGTCTTAACTTTGAAGTGTAATTGTCAAATGATCAAAGTTAAAAAAATGCACACACATGACCTTTATTTATAGCCTAAGTGTCACACAAAATTAGAGGGAAATTTGAATTTATATTCAAATTTCACTTGAATTTGAAATTGAATTTGTGGAGCCAAAATTTCACTAATTATGATTAGTGAATTTTAGCTATGGTTCAGCCCACTAATCCAAGATCAAGTCCAAGATTCTCCCAATTCAGTTAAATTTATTTCCCAACACACACATCAAATATTCACTTAATGCATATGAAATTACAAAACTACCCCTAATATAAAAACTAGTCTAGGTGCCCTAAAATACAAGGGTTGAAAAATCCTAAATTTCTAGGGCACCCTACCTACATTATGGAGCCCTAAATACAAGGCCCAAAAATAATGAAACCTTAATCTAATATGTACAAAGATAAGTGGGCTCATACTTAGCCCATGGGCCCAAAATCTATCCTAAGGCTCATGACAACCCTAGGGCCTTCTCTTGCATCTCTGGTCCAATCTTATTGGAGTCTTTTATCCAATGCCCTTGCAAGGTAGGATTGCATCACTAGCCATGTCTATTGGCTGGAAAAGGCTCTGTATGGTTTGAAATAAGCATCGAGGTCACCGTATGATAGATTGAGCTGATTTCTAATTGAGAAATCTTTCACTAGAGGCCAAGTTGACAAAACATTGTTTATTAAGAGAGCAAACAATGAGTTGTTAATTGTTCAAATATATGTTGATGATATTATAGTTAGTGCTACTAATGAAATTTTCTAGTTGTATGCAGAAAGAATTTGACCTGTCTATGATGAGAGAGTTGAACTTCTTTCTTGGACTCCAAGTCAAGCAGATAACATGGAACCTTCCTTAGTCAAACCAAATATTGCACAGAACTAATTAAGAAATTCGGTATGGAAAAATGCAAAGAAGCATCTACTCCAATGGCAACTTTAACCTACCTTAACTTAGATGAGAAAAGTAAATCAGTGGATGAGTCAAGATAAAAAGGTATGATTTGATCACTTCTCTACTTAACTATAGTAGACCATATATCATGCTTAGTGTTTACTTGTGGGAAAGGTATCAGGCCAATCCTAAGGAATCTCACTTAACAACCATTAAAAGGATCATTAAGTACCTTAAGGGCACAAGCAATGTAGGTTTGTGGTATCCCAAGGGTACCTCGTTAAATCTAACAGTCTTTTCAGATTTTGATTTTGCAGGTTGCAAATTAGATAAAAAAAAAAAGCACAAGTGGGACATGCCACCTATTAGGAAGCTCTCTAGTGTCTTGGAATTGCAAGAAACAAGTTTGTGTAGCACTTTCCACTCCAGAAGCTGAGTATATAGCAGGTGGAAGTTGTTGTTCTCAAAGTCTTTGGATGAAGCAACAACTTGAAGACTTTGGAGTAAACCTTGATTACATTCCTTCAAAATGTGACAAAACAAGTGCGATCAATCCAACTAAAAGTCCTGTCATACATTCTAGGACTAAGCACATAGAAATAAGGCATCATTTTCTTAGAGATCATGTTTTAAAAGGTGATTGCTGCATTGTGTTCATAGATAGTGAGCATCAACTAGCAGACATATTCACTAAACAACTTGCTAGAGATAGGTTATTCTTCATTAGAAATGAACTAGCCATCTTAGATGGATCTAACATAGAATGACATTTTGTTTAATGCACATTATCTATTGCATATTGCATTTTATGTCTCTTGATTTCTCTTTATGTGTCTTAGTTTGTTGATTTATGTGTTACTCATTTTTTTTTTAGAAAATCACATGCTTTCCTTGGTTATTTCGTGATTTCTCTTTGTTTTAATCGATTACTCTTCGTTTCAATCGATTACTGTGTTAAGTGTGTGAACAGTTTTTCAAAACTTCCTGCTTTAATTGATTACACCATGTTTTAATCAATTACCATTGCTTGGTATGTGTTATCAATTTTGAAAATCTTTTGTTTTAATTGATTACCCTGTGTTTTAATCGATTACGATTTTCATGATTGTGGTGTTTTTGTTTAGAACCGTCTATTTTAATCGATTATCTATCTATTTAATCGATTACATACCTGTAAGTATGAGTTTTGGGTGGATTTCATTCTATCTTAATCGATTACTTAACATTTTAATCGATTACCATAGCCTCAGGGAGAGTTTTTCTAGCATATTTAATTGATTACTTATAGCAGCTTTTGGTTTTAAGTGAAAACAAAGGCCAATTTAATTGATTACTATGTCATTTTAATTTATTACTTGCATGTGTATTGCGTGTAATCCGTTACATTTCTTTGTCTTCACCTCATCAAACCTCCATTACTCCTGCATTTACTCCCGCCACCTACCTCTGCCAACCAAAACGCCACTATCTCTTTATAAAAGGTAACCCTAACCACTTCTCAATCACACCAACACCTCCTTTTATAACCCATTTTTTAAACCCTATATTTCTTCTACCTCCAAACCCTCTATTTATCTTCTAAAGATGGCTAGCAACCCCTCCAGAGCTCAGAACAAGGCCAAGTCCTCCAAGAGGAAGCAAGGAGAGTGCTCTTAGGTTGCTCTCAATAGGCTTGACACATGGTTCATAGACAAGAATAAGAAGAACAACTTCAATAGGATATACGCAGTGAAGAATGTTAGAATACCCAAGTTTCTTGAATTGGAGTGGTTCTTTCAGCAAGGGTTTAACTTCCCAAATCTACTCAAAGCACAGGGTCTATCCAAGCTTGTGCAGATGAAAGGAACTTTCTACCCGGAGCTATGAAAGTCTTCTATACTTGTGCCCGTGCTGATATGGAAGGTAATCTATTTTCTACTATTAATGGTGTAGAAATGATTATTGATGCTGCAGTTTGGAAGGTAGTAGCCAGACTAGACATGGGTGGAGTCCGCAAGTTTAAAGAATCTCCTGATGGTTACAACAAGATGCAGACTTATAGAGGTATGCTCCTTGACCCAGCAAGGAATTTGAGGAATCGCCTAGGTGTAAGTGGTTTAACTGCTAAAGATAGAATGATCGTGTACCTCATAACCTACATTGTCACACTGAGGTCTAGCAACCATGCACAGGTGACTAACGATGATTTACAGATTGTGTATGGTCTACAATTAGGTATTCAAATGAATTGGGTACTTCTGATTAAAGACATCATGTTGAAGAGTCATCGATTAGTGGATTATGAGTTTCCATATGTTGTGCTAGCCTCTAGATTCATTGATTATTTTAATATTGATGTTTCTAATGATATCATAGACTTCACCAAAGCATCTAATGAGATAACTGAAAGTCATCTAAAGAAGCTTGGGATGAGGTTTGTTGAACAAGAGTGAATCATGGCTGGAGAGCCACCAGCAGCAGCAAACATGGACCAGATGGAAGATGAAGCTTAGCAAGAGCCTCGGCCCAATGGAGTCCTTTTAAGTCTCTTATTATTTAGAAGATGGATGCCATTCTTCACCAACATCAAGAGCATTAAGCAGATGTTCATAGTACCTTAGAAAACATCACCACTAGGCTAGAGAACATAGAAACTAGGCTAACCTTTAGTAACCTCCTTAACTTGGATGAGGATTGTAGAAGCAAGCTTCATGATGATGAATCAAGTATGAGTCAAGTAGTTTTTATGATGACAAAAAGCCCAAAAGAACCCAAAAGAATGATTTCAGATTGAGTCAACAAGTTCAAGATCAAGATTGATTTCAAGATTCAAGAAAAGACATCAAGAAGAATCAAGATTCAAGAAAAGATGAATTCAAGATTCAAGAGAAGAAATCAAGAAGCAACAAGTCAAGACTTCACAAGGGAATTATTGAAAAGGATTTTTCAAAAACCAAACATAACACAGTTTTGTTTTACAAAAGAGTTTTCTCAAATTTTTCTAAGTTACCAGAGTATTTACTCTCTAGTAATCGATTACAGTTTTTCTTGTAATCGATTACCAGAGATAGAATTTGATTTCAAAAAGCTTTTAACTAAATTTGCAACGTTCCAAATGATTTTTAAATGGTGTAATCCATTACAATATATTGGTAATCGATTACCAGTGTATCTGAACGTTGAAATTCAAATTCAATTGTGAAGAGTCATATCTTTTCATAAAATGCATTGTGTAATCGATTACATGATTTTGGTAATCGATTACCAGTGACAAGTTTTGAATAAAAAGTCAAGAGATGTAACTCTTCCAATGGTTTTCTCAAGATTTTCTCAAGGTTATAACTCTTCCAATGGTTTTCTTGACCAGACATGAAGAATCTATAAAAGCAAGACCTTGACTTGCATTCAAACAACTTTTTGAACAATTTCTTGAACAAATTTTGAGAAATCTTGAAACCTTTCCTACTCATCCTTCTTCTTCTTTCTTTGCCAAAAAGTTTTCTAAGTTTCTTTTCTAAGCCTTGTTCTTCTGCAAGTGAAAATTCTACAGAAAATAAAAGTGTTCTATATCTTTTCATTCTCTTCTCCCTTTGCCAAAAAGAATTCAACAAGGACTAATCGCCTGAATTCTTTTTGTGTCTCTCTTCTCCCTTTTCCAAAAGAACGAAGGACTAACCGCCTGAATTCTTTTGTGTCTCCCTTCTCCCTTTTCAAGAGAATTCAAAAGGACACAGTCTGAGAATTATTTTGATTCTTCCCTTTCCCTTAAACAAAAGATTTCAAAGGACTAACCGCCTGAGATATCTTTTGTTTCCCCTTACAAAGATTCAAAGGACTAACCGCCTGAGAATTCTTTGTCTTAACACATTGGAGGGTACATCCTTTGTGGTACAAGTAGAGGGTACATCTACTTGGGTTGTTGTAACTGAGAACAAGAGAGGGTACATCTCTTGTGGATCAGTTCAAGTGGAGGGTACATCCACTTGGTTGTTCAAAGAGAACAAGGGAGGCTACATCCCTTGTGGATCTTTGCTTGTAAAGGATTTTACAAGGTTGAAAAGAAATCTCAAGAACTGGTGGTTGCTTGGGGACTGGATGTAGGCACGGGTTGTTGCCGAACCAGTATAAATTCTTGTGTTTGTCTTCTTCTTCCCTACACTCTTTAATTTCCACTGTGCACTTTAATTATCGCTTTTACTTTTGGTTAAGTTTCTATTTTTGTTCTTTACTTTCTTAACATTATAGTAAAAGCCTAATTGAATCTAGTAACATTAAGAAGGATAGATTTTTAATTAGTAAAGGTTCACTAATAATTAATTCAACCCCCCCTTCTTAACTATTCTGAGGCCACTTGATCCAACAAGGATGAAGCGTAGTTATGTTCTAGCGCTTGGTTCTACTGTCTGTTGATCTGTTTTGTTATGTCTTGTTCTGTTTGTCTTTATCTTATAATGATAGTTAAGTTTTTTATGTTCTATGATTAATGAATTGTAATGTTTCTTGATCAATGAAATGTTATTTCCCTTTAGTTTGTGTGTTCTATTTTGTGTATAAATTCAAACTTTTTGGCCTTGTTAATGCCAAAGGGGGAGAGATGAACTGCTGCATATGTATTGGATTTCATATTTGCTTGCATTATATTACATAAGCATTTGGGAGATGAACTAGCATACTACATTGCATTGTATTGCATTAGCATTAGTATAATTATACATTAAGATATATGATGATGATGATATGAATTAATCCTTTCTTAAGTGTTAAAGAATTTTTAGGATTGACTAAGAACTAGTCTTTAATCTCAAGACTCAGACCCTCCAAATGCACTCAATGTCATATACAAGTTTAGCATCATCAAAGCCAAAAAGGGGGAGATTGTTAGATAGAGGGAGCAACATGAACAAAATAAAGACTAAAGCTTGGAGTTTGGACAAAATCTTGAAGATGTTTTGTCTTTTACATGCCCAACTCCCTTGAGTGGCATTTGTATTGATTATTATACTGAATTTTGCATCTTAGTCCATATCATATCTTTTGTGCATCATGCATTATCATGAGTAAGTTAGAAGAAAAATTTCTAAGTTAGAAAAGTTTCTTCAGAAGAAAGAACTCTTTGTTTAGATCAATTACAGCCTTATCCTAATCAATTACACAAATTGTGTTTACATTGATTACAGCCTTATTGTAATCGATTACACAAGTTGTCTGAAGCTTGTAGAGTTATGTCTCATATCGATTTAATTGATTACAGCCTTATCATTATCGATTACATAGTTGTTTTTGAGACAACAACTAATTTATTTAGTCTCTGCTTTAATTGATTACCATATGATATAATCGATCACTTCTCTTTCTATAAGTGTTTCAAAAGTGAACAAGAACACTTTAATCGATTACTTTGAGTATCTAATCAATTACATTGTTCTTGAGCTATTTCCAAGTTTTAGGAAAAACACTTTAATGGATTACATTGTTCTTGAGTTGTTTCAAGGTTTTGGAAAGAACATTTTAATCGATCAAAAAGATAATCTAATCAATTACTTCATTGAATTAATCGATTACCTTGTAGATTTAATCAATTACAAGCGGTTATAACTATTTTCTCTGTAAATAACCAGCTTGTGTTCTCTTCAATCTAATCTCGGAAATAACAATATAAGCTTCTGAATGAGCTAAGATCACGTGATGTTATTAGTTAAATAAAGAAGAGAAGAAAAGCTCTTAGAAGAAGTAACTCAAACCTTCAAATCTTTTGATTGTGAATATCTTTTGTGATAAGTGAGTTGTGTCACTTTCTTGAGTTCAAGAAGAACCGCTCTTCAGTCAAGTAAGATTTTGCAGAAAGGATTGATCAGGTTGTGTCTATCTTTACTCTTGGTTTTTGTGTATGGTTTTACACATTTTTGTTTGTACATGAATTTCTTAGGGCATGCTAGAATAGGTGTTTCTAGTTTGGGCTAAGAGTAGGGTTCTCTTAGGCTCTTATTCACAAAGGGCCCTAGAGTTGGGTGCCTAAGTCTCTTTTTCTAGGGTGAGAACTGTAGATTGGTTGTGATTGCTTGTAAGGATTCTATATGCATAATGAAAATGTAATTCTGGGTTTTGATTAGATAACTAGATTAGCTTCTCTAGTGATAGTGAGTTAATCGGTATAAAAAGATTGTGTATTTCTTCTCTTGGTTTGATCTTTATCTCTCATTCTAGTATTAATCAGTTTTTGAAAAAGTTCAAGGATATATCCTTGTGAAAAAAAGAACTTTAATGAAGGATCTTGTGCAAAGGGTGAATTGATTAAGTTTGGTTCATAAAAAATTTTGTGATACGATCTATACAAAAGTTTTTGTAACTCTGGTTTTAAAAGTTCATTTTGTTTTGAAAACCAATTCACCCCCCTCCCCTCTTGGTTTGCTTAGTACCATCATCTTTTTCATAATGTTTGTTGCTTTAGAGTCATATTTAGCTCTTTTAGTTTCTTTAGTGGACCAAGATTCATAGGGTTTCTTTATTGTCTCATTATTGACTTCTTGAGTTGGAATTGTATAGCCATTCACAACAGCTTGGCATATACCCTTATTAATCGACCCCATGAAAATCTTTATGTGAACTTTCCAAAAATGATAATTCACACCACAGAACAATAGAGGTAGACTTTCTTGCTCCCTCTGCACAAAGTTTCCAATGTCCCTAGTATTTGTCTTCATGGGAGAGAAAAAGTATTTTTGCATTGGTTCCATGAAGAGATGTTGTTTACTGGTAAAGAGCTTAGCCAATCCCATGCCTTCCTATTAAGAGAGAACGGGAAAGCATAGAGTCTGACATATTCTACTGATGCATGGTTTTGTCTTGCAATGTTGGAAAGTTTGATTAACTTCTTCAAGTTATGCATAGAATCTTCAAGGGTAGCACCACTAAATGGGTTGTTCTCCAACATCTGTAGGAATCCATGCTTGAAGTCAAATGTGGCACCCTTCGATAGATCAAGAGGTCTGATGGTATTAGATTCTCCCAAAGTAGGTGTGAGGTAACCCATAAAGGTTTGAGTTGGATCAGCTGCCATTAGGACGGTTTATATGCACTAAAAATAAAGGAGGAGATCAAGTGAAACACTAAAATATAGATAAAATGAAGTAAAAATTGTAGAAAAATAAATAAATAAATAATAAAAGAATTTTTGTAAACAAAATTTTTGGGCTTAACAAAATTAAACTACCTTGGAACTTCGCAACTAGTTCCCGACAATGGCTTAAGAATCTTGATGTGTAAAATAAATATGCACAAGGGCAAGTGTATCCTACACAGTAGTAATAATGGATCTGAGTTTGGATATCGTACCCTAAATACTAGTTGGACGAGATGTTAAAAGGAAATATAACTATTTTTGTGATTTTTGTTTTTAAAAAAAAGCAAGTACTGTAAAAGAGAGATTTGTGTGATATTAAAAGTGACCAGAGATCATGATTCACTATTACCAATTTTCCCCCAACCTTGCTCCTACGAAATTTCAACCCTAGTTAAACTACCAATTCCTAAAGACCCCTAAAGCCTTTAGTCTAGGTCAGAAGATGATTTTGCCTTAAACTAATATTCCAATGGTCATGAATATATCAGTTTAAGTCAAATGTTAAAATCAATTCTAGGGATGACTAATTTAAAGATAAAATAATCCACTGGAGATTACCGAAATAGTTTGTTCATGCAATTTGGTATAAAACATTCATTACCTAGATCTACCAAATACATGCATACGGTCACCATCATATATTCAGTTAAGTTAAGATTGATCAAGTCTTAATTAACATTAAAAATAAGGTAGATAATTAGTTAACTCAAAACATCAGGTAATTTCATTAAGAATAGGGGAAGGAGTTCAATTGGACAATTACATCAGAACCCCCAAACTAGGGCAAACTATCTGCTCATGGTCAAAGCAGAACTAGAAAACCTAGAAGAAATTAGCATAGACATACAAGTAAGTAAAGAAAGATGGTAATGATCTGTCCTCACGGTGTTTTCCATATCTCATAAATGGTCAAAACACTCTCTAGGCTCTCAAAAACGTAAAAGTATCGAAAAGGTTCAAAGTTATAAAGTATAGACTTTAGCTTTATATTTATAAACTCCTAAGGATAGTTACTTTAATTAGGCACACCATAGATAGATATTCTAATATTATCCCTAAAGATAATTACTTTAATTAGACACATTAAAAATTAATATTCTAATTAAACCCCTAAAGATAATTACTCTAATTAGACTCCTAAAGATAGTTTCCTCACGACCCTCGTTATTGATGAGTGCCCTCATGGTTAACCACGACCCTCGTGAGTTTAGCATGGTCGTTGCTGAAAGTTGTGATGGTTAACCACAACCCTCATGATGTTGACCATGGCCCTCTTGGAGTTGTTACGACCGTGATGAATGCACCGCAACCATTATCAAGTGAGAGAATCATCAAATCTTTAGAAAAACAAGCAATTTCCAACTCTTAACTAAGGAATTGTACTTCTGCAAGAGAAAACTAGTTTCCAAACATGAGTTCTACCAAGAAAATGAATGAAAATGACACAAAACTCACAAAATATCAGAGTAAAATTTTGAGTATTAAATACTATAGAGGAAAATTTAATCTTGTTCACGGTGTTAATTAAATCAAGGAGATAAATGTTTGAATAGAGAAGACGTTGGCCTAAGGTGGAAAGAGAAAAAGATGAGACAATTTATTTTAGAGAGAGAAATCTATCAATGTAGAAAGAGAAAACAGTGAGTGAACTTTATTGTAGAGAGAGGAATGATGTAATGGATGCAGTGGTAGAGTGTATTGACAAAAGGGTATAAGAGGAAAAAGATTTACAATTTCATTTGAATTAATAAAATTATTTATTTCCTTGGTTGTGGTGCATGAACCTTAAATAAATAATATAAAGAAATAGATGGATTATTATTTTTATATTTTATTTATAATGTATTTTTATTATTAGTATTTTTCGTATTTTTAGGCTCACAAACTCAAGGACCGTTGTGGACCAATCTATGTTAGTTTATTCATTTCATGGACCAACCCGATTCAACCTATTTAAGTACAAACATATTTAGATTATACCTATGTAGATTAAGTTGACTCATACCCAATTATAAATATTTTATATTAGGGGTGTAAGTGCTTAGAGTTGGGTAAGATTTAGTCTAATTTAAGATCCAACCCAATTGGGTTGGTTTTGGTGTCTTTTGTTAAGCAGTTAAGCCCTACAAAAATTTTGGGGGTAAAAGTTTTAATATTAAAAGTTATAGAAAAAATTTATATTGTTCAAGTATATTATTTAAACCAAGGAGAGAAATGTTTGAATAAAGAAAGGAGACATTGACCCAAGTTGGAAAAAGAAGAAATCAAACAATTTATTTTAGAGAGAGAATCTATCAATGAAGAAAGAGAAATGAAATAATTCTTTCTTTGACTAAGTCACCTTCACTCTTCCATATATATTTCCCTTTTCCCCTAGCCTTTCCATCGTTCCAAACCCACTTCCCTTTCTTATCTTCACATGGAACTTTGAGAGTTTGAGTGTTCTTTTCCCCAAACCTAAAAAGTTTCAGTTCACAAAAAATGGTCATGGACTCATGGGGTTCCCAAAACTAGACAAACAAAAGGTTATCTGAGAGGCTTCAATAGAAGGCCTCGAGGGCATGGATCACTTGATCTGAAACCTCTCCCATCATCCTTCACAGTTAACACCAAAATTACCAACATTATCGTGTCAAAGTTCAAGGAACTTATTTTGCTCTAAAATCGAATTGGTCACACCTGGTTTAGATGCGCCCCAATTAACTCCCCCCCCCCCCCCCTCAATCATGCACCTAATATAGTTCACAGTGTTTCCACCACATTAATTCAACTCATTCTACCGCAAAACCCTAACATGTTCTCATCAATGTAGTTTCCTTTGTCAACAGCAGTGCACCATGTCTCAGTGAAGTTGATGCTCGATTTTATGAAGCCGCATAACATGAGTTTAAGCTTCAACGTGAAATATGTTGAACTCGAGTTCTGAAAGGAGACCTTCATTGTTTCCTCAAACTCTTCATTCATGTCCTTACCATCACCAGCAATGATAGTGTCTACACACAAGGAAGATCTTCCTTGCACCAGTGCTGCCAGCAACGTTTGCCTTAAAACTACCGACATTCAAGAAGCGGTTCCATGAACATCGCAAACACTTCAGTGTTGTATTTGACACCAGCAAGTGCCATTGCATCAAGCGAAGGTACGCCATGTTTCACCTAATCATAATTCTGCAAGTTGTTGATTAGCACATTGAAAAAACATAATATTTAATGTTTAATATTTAAAATTTAAGGACATTTATTGATAATAAAAGGTTCATGTAATAAATTTTTAGCATTATTGACTAAGTCTATTATAAATTAATTAATAAAAAAATTAAATGATTTTGTGATTTAAACGGCCTTAGGCAATTACTGAATCATTTAAGAGGCACATTACTTTTAAGTCTCCGTGTGTGTCATGGTTCTTGAACAATTTCAACATGTTTATCAATATTTTAACTTTTTAATCATAATTATTTATAAATTATATTCTTGTAAAATTTTTAGGCTCTTATAGTAGTTTATTTTTCTTCATTTGTTATCACCTTGTGTTATGCGGAAGGAAAAAGAATCAAACTTGTTGTTAAATATCCAATTTTAAAGTTCTAGATTCTCATGTCCTATAAAACATGTATCAATCTTAATTTTATTAAATTTTTAGTTAAAGGAAAAAATATTTTACATCTTATGTGGCATCATCTTCCATGCAAGGACCTCTTATCACAACCTATTTGCTTGCAGTCTTAGTGATCCATGCAAGGAAATGTTGCAATGTGTTAGAGTACTCTAAGTCAATCACTTTTCTCCTTGATTACCTAATTTTATATTTATAAAATAATAAATATATCATTTAAGAAAAATTTATTCCCTCATTTTTTTTTAACCCACATACCTAATTTGACAAAAAAGTCATAACAATATTATCATGTTTAACAACAATGTAAGACTACCTAAACCATGTTTCCCAAATCTAGATGAACAAAAGGCCATCAAAGAGATCATGTCGGAAGGCCTTAAGAGCATGGAGCACTTGATACAAATCCTCTCCCTCCAACCCTCTCACTTAAACATCAAACTCATAGATGCAACAGTCTCAATGTTCAAGAAACTCATTTCACTCCTAAATTAAACCAATCATGCCCAATTCAAATGAGCCTCAGTTCACTTGTCTTCACCAATTCACTCACCTAATCCAATTGACAACACTTCCACTTCATCAATTAAACTCCCTCTATCCTAAAACCCTAGAATTTCTACATCAACGATGCTAGTGGTCGTGCACCACGTTCCGCGAACGAGCATGACGCTCAATTTCATGAAGTCTCACAACATGCTTCTAGGCTCCAATGGATACCTTTAGCATTTCCTCGAACTCTTCCTTCATCTCCTTTGCCATCACTAGAAGTGATGTCATGAACATCATGAACATACTGAGGACGTCTCCGACAACAAGTGTTGTTGCATCAAGCAAAGGTACTGCATTTTACCAAATCATAAATCCAAAAAGTTGTTGATTAGTACATTACAATATTAAAAAGTAAAATAATATAAAATGTTTGAAATTTAAGTCATTAATAGAGGCATTTACTTCTACTCTAGTACCCAACTGGTACCACTAGTACCTCAACATGATATTTCCTATTCTTTTCCCATGTTGCATCCTCCTATTACCAATGACTATTGCCACCAATAGTTTTCCCCATTGCACTTCATCAACCTGTAGACGTTTTTGGAAAGCATGTACTCCATATTCCTCGGATGCTTGCACATCCATCGTACCCCAAACGACTACCTTATCTAGCCTATTTCTAACATATGCCAGCTCCAACAATACCTTATTTGGATCCACTAGCCTTCTATCATTGTTCTAGTTATTAACTTTGCCCCACCGATGGAGTTTCTACTAGTTATTGGAGTCCAAATTAATCACAAGTTACCTCAGATTCTAGTATACGACCTTAAGTGTATTTTGATTCCAAACAAGTAAGTGAAGGAACATGCGGAATTGCATGCTTAGGCTAGATAGGTCTATAACCTTGTTTATAATAATTTGGTGGCATGGTTGCAAAATCAAGAAAAGATTTGAGTACGGTTTTGACCTAAGGCAAAATAAAGCAACCACATGTTAATGAATACTTTATGCTAATTTATTAAGTGGTTAATTTTTAATGATAATAGCACTATATATTGTAAATATTCTTTAAAATCAATATTCTAAAAAAAAAAGGTGAAGTACTATCTAGATACCTAGGTTACATTGGATAGACATGACTCATAGAATTTTGAGATTCTAAATCTCTATTGCATTTTATAGGTATGGCCTACCTGATTATGCATTATAGTGAATGTATGGGAGGCATGAATTAAAAATTAACAGTTCATGAATTTTTGCTAACTTTTTAATCAATTAATTGCAAATTTGAAATAAGTAGAGGAATCATATCGAGTTTAGTTATGTGCATATTTTCAACCATTGACATCAGGAGTAGAGAATTGGTTGTATTTGGTCCCACGATTAAAAATTCATATTCATATGAATGTCATTATTAGTACGATACAAAAAAAAATGAACATCATTATAAGCATATGGAACAATCCAAACATATTTAATTCTAATGTTGAAAAATTATTGAAGTCTCTGAAGCTACGAAAGTTTGTTAGGGAAGATACAAAATTGTGGGTCTCACACAAATGAAAGAGAGATAAGGTCCATATGTGAGACATGCGATTTTGTTACATTTTAGGGTTATAAATTTTAAGGGGGTGCATAACTTGGTAAGTATTAATAGTAGTATAAAAATTTAAACACCATCTTGAATTTCATGCAACATAAGAGTTACTAATATGATTATTGTGAAGAGGAAATAATACAGGGCCTTGGGGTGTCACAAATTGTTCACTTAAATATCTTGTTTAAATCCCTAGTCTTATATGTACCTACATACAAGTCAAAATATTAGGGATTGTAATAGGATATTCAAGTGGACAAATTGTTGCATCCCAAAGGCCTACATTATTTCTTCTTTATGATAAGCATATTAGTAACTTTTATGCTGCATGGAATTCAAGGTGGTGTTTGACTTTTTCTACTATTATTAATACTTACTGAGTTTTTGACCCCCATAGAATGTATAACCCCAAAAGACAACAAAATTGCATGTCTCACATATGAACCCCATCTCTTTATCGTCAATGTGAGAGTCACAATTTTGTATCTTCCCTAATAAATTTTTTTGACTTTAGAGTTGCCTCTATAGACACTTCATTAATTTTTTAAACTTAAAATTAAATATGTTTGGTTGCCTCAAAGTGCTCATATTGGTGTTCATTTTTATTTATTTTTTGTGTTGTACTCACAAAGGCATTCATTTGAGTATGGAATTTTAACCGTTGACCCCTAATACAACCAATTCTCTACTCCCAATGTCACTAGTGCACAATATGCACCCAGCTACACTCAATATGATTTCCCTTTTTTACTATACACTTGCAATTAGTTGTTAAGAAGTTAGCAAACACAATGCTTGAGCTATTTATTTTTAATTCATGTGGCCCCAACTATTTACAAAAATGCATAATCAAGTAGGCCATGCCTCTGAAATGCAACATTTGTTTTTATTTACAGTCTAAAATTTGATGATCATGTCCACCAATTGTACCCTATATATATATATATATATATATATATATATATATATATATATATATATATATATATATAGTACTTCTCCTTATTTTTTAGAAACTTGATTTAAAATAAAATTTACTGTATATACTGTTATTAGAATTGGCAAATTAACCACTTAAGAAATTAGCACAAATTACCAATTAACATGTGGTTGCATTTTTTGTCTTATGTCGGAACCATACTCAAATCTTATTCATGCTTTTGCAATAATGCCAACAAATACTTATCCACAAGGTTATATTTAGCACCTTTTGTCAACAAGGGAACATTGATGTTATAATACTTTTTACTTAATGTATATATGTATATTTTGTCAACCAGAAATGTCTCATTTATTTCATTGTCTGCTCATTTTAAATGTATGGTCTAAGCAAGACAACCCTAAGCTATTCTCTTTGAAAATTTAAATGATAGGTTTTGTCTACCACATGTTATCAACTTCTAAAGTTAATTGGTAAAAAATTAAATAAAAACTTATAGAAAACTTCAATCTATGTTTTCTTAATTCACAATATTTGAGTAATTAAAATGGAAGTAAAATGTTTACCAAATTAAAATAAATATTTGTATGTAAACCCAAAATTAGGGTTTTACAGCAAATGGCATACAAAGGAAAGACAACATAAGATAATCCCTTCTTATTGGGGAGTCAAATGCCCTAATTATAGTGATTACCAAAAAAGATAATCCCTTCTTAACAATATCTTCCGTATCAATGATGTTGTGCTTATTAAATTTCAATGAATCAATTTCTTATGTTTCACTTGTGTGCATAATTGGTCATCATTCACTAGATTAGGTAACTAGCGGTATACCTCTTTTTTACTTGGTGTCATAGTATTTTTCCCTTCCTTGTTTCTTGATATTTTCTCCTTTGCATTTTGCATTCTTAGATTGTGTGGTCTGTTGGACTTCAACTTGTTTATTTTTTAGGATTCATCTTACCCATAATGTTTACATCTTAGCATTATCTCCCTGTCTAGACTCACCCCTTTTTTTTTACCCCTATTACTTTGATAATAAGTCCATTTCAATAAGAATTATCCATCAAACTACTTTATATCAAAACCCAACCTTGGCATTATTGGAATCTTGAATCTTAGAACACTTTATAAGACACTTAGACAAAAAAAATTTACTTCATTACCCAACATTATTAGTGTCCATTTTCCTATCTCTTCAAACAATTTCACAACCTATTAGGATATATGATTATTAAGCTATATACACTATTTGTGTACTTCAAACTATGAAGACAACAATTTACTAACATACTAATTAAGTCAAATTTTATAATGATATTTTATTACTACTAATTAATTCATAGTCTAATGTAACACAAGCAAATTTATTCTTTTGTCACTATTTAAACACCATATTGAATTCCTATGTTTATTCTTCAAGAGAAAAAATAATAATCATTGGCCCCAATACACTCTTTTTTTTCTTGTATTCCCCCAATACACTCTAGTCCCAATACTTCTTTTATTTTGTTTCATTTATATAGATAAAAATACTAAGGGCAAGTAAAATTAGTTTCAATGATATATAGCATGCCACAAGATAATTTACCTTTGACACTAATTGTGCTTGTTATCTGCTTTGCCTCTACTAAATTTAAACCCAACTTCACACTATGATACAATGCCTAGTTTAATAGACATTGTAACACCCCAATCTCTAATGCTATAATTATGTCTTACTTATTCTATTTCTCTATTTTATAAAGAGTGTTAATCAATTTGATTTTGCAATCATGTAAAGTTTAGAAAACGTGAATTGGAATTTTAGTGCATTTTTAAAACTTTTCATTAGTTGCTTTCTAAAGTCGATACCACTTGGAAGATAAAATGTTTCATTCATATTTTTGATAATAAATTGTAATGTCATTTTGATAAGAAAGATACTCCTTTAAAACAAAAAAAGCATAATAAAAGAAGTGAAACATATCAGATTACGATATATATATATATATATATATATATATATATATGCATAAGTGTGCATATACATATGGTACTCAGTTTTTTAAATGAAGTAATACATCATAGTACATATAAAACCCAATTACAAAAATGCATGTGATAAGATCCTTATGACTGAAATGTACTTGCAAAAGTCTGAAACCTAGGCATAACCATACAATTACATAAAAAGGGAAACACCTAGTCTAAGAGCAGTCACCACTAAACCCATCCTTGGTAAGGAAGTTTCACAAAAGGTGATGTCAGAAAGCTCCTAGCAGTAGGGTTCCTGTGAAGAAATTTCATGCATATGTTCCTCTGAGTCCTCCTCACTACTCTCCTTGATCAACCATCCAGCTACTTCCTGAGGAACTTCTCTAATGGTTGTCTCCCCACTGTCAAGAATCACTTGGTCAAGTGTCTCCCAATCCCTCTCAGCAGGGACCTTCTTCTCTTCCTCCTTTGGGGAGTATGCCTAATAAAGGACAAACTTTAGCATGTTGGATGAAGATGATGAGTACACTGGTTGAGGAACATACTCAGGCTTTGGCATTCGATCCTGAATAAAAGCATAAGGGTGAGTTTTCCCACTTCGTCAAACAAACACATAAAAACTTTAACAAGTCACACATAAACTATTACCCATGATGATGTGGTTATCTACCAGATCTCACTCGCATCCTAATGTTTCCTTTACTATCTCTACTTATATTTCTCACTAGTCAGTTGCCACTCGAACTCCCAGAACTAAGTGGTCTTATACATTTAAGTTTTGAATGATTGTTGGGAGTACACCTTTAACCATGGTACAATGAAAGACTCTTACCAACGGACGATTTCTCATATTTTTTGTCAAGGTTGCCAAGTCAGCCATGTGATTTACCATCTTAGCTCAGGGCCACACCTCCCAAAGTTAAACAACCTTACAATCATCACCCAAGTACCAATTATGGTCATCCATTACTCTAAGGACTGACTCCGTAAAGACTTTCCTCACTAAGAGCGTATTTTCTTTGTCATGGTGGGTTCTGCTGTCTCTAGTAAGGAACAATGATGAACTGGCATTTGATCTTGAGACACCGCTCCTAGCTCCATAATCACATCTTTTTAAGGACCCATGTCCTTTTCACCACTCTAGGTGAGCATTGCCATTCGACCTCTGCTTCACAATCTCCATTGTTTCCACTACCAAAACACCCATGCCACTATCTTTGTCTCACACTTTCTTGTCTCATCACTTCCTTGCATTTTCATACATGTATGTCAAAATCATGCTAACATTACTAGAACAAAGTTCTAGTCATCACAAGTACTCGTACCCGAGTCCATGTGAAACTACCACAACTAAATCAAAACACTGCCAATATCACACTACGATTGAAAATAAACCATATCACACAAACAATCACATGAACACAATTTTTTCAATGGCTGAGGTCCACACTCCTCCCAATCTCCAATATAGTTAAATTAAAGTAAAGACATCGCACGCACATATTGTAGAAGCAAAGCTTCATGATGAATCAAGATTGATTCAAAGATGTTGTGATGATAACAAAGATGATGACAAAGGTGATGACAAAAAGCTCAAAGGTCAATCAAAGAATGAGTTCAAGATGTTCAAGATAGAATCAAGAACACTTCAAGACTCAAGAGGAAAGTTGAAGAACACTTCAAGATTCAAGAGGAAAGTTGAATTCAAGAATCAAGAATCAAGATTCAAGGATCAAGCTTCCAAGAATCAAGATCAAGATTCAAGACTCAAGATTCAAGAATCAAGAGAAGACTTAATCAAGATAAGTATGAAAAGGTTTTTTCAAAAACTGAGTAGCACATGGATTTTTCTCAAAACATGTTTACCAAAGAGTTTTTATTCTCTGGTAATCGATCACCAGATTATTGTAATCGATTACCAGTAGCAAAATGGATTTGAAAAAGTTTTCAACTGAATTTACAAAGTTCTAATTGATTTCAAAAAGCTATAATCGATTACAATGTTTTGGTAATCGATTACCAGTGCCTTTGAACGTTGAAATTCAAATTCAAATGTGAAGAGTCACATCCTTTCACATAAAAACTTTGTGTAATCGATTACACTAATTTGGTAATCGATTACCAGTGATTGTTTCTGAACAAATCAAAAGATGTAACTCTTCAAATGGTTTTTGACTTTTTCAAATTGGTTTTAAGTTTTTCTAAAAGTTATAACTCTTCAAAATGGTCCTCTAGACTAGACATGAAGAATCTATAAAAGCAAGGCTTTGTTTTGCATTTTCAATAAATCTTTCTATCAATCCAATCAATTCATTACAATCCTTTACAAGCCTTGAATCTCTTTGAACTTCTTCTTCTTCTTTGTGCCAAAAGCTTTTCAAAGTTTTCTGGTTTTCTAAACCTTGAAAACTTGTGCTATTCATTCTTTTCATATTTTCTCCCTTTGTCAAAAAGAATTCGCCAAGGACTAACCGCCTGAATTCTTTTTGTGTCTCTCTTCTCCCTTTTCCAAAAGAACAAAGGACTAACCGCCTGAATTCTTTTGTGTCTCCCTTCTTCCTTGTCAAAGAATTCAAAACAACACAGTCTGAGAATTCTTTTGATTCTTCCCTTTCCCTTATACAAAAGTGTTCAAAGGACTAACCCAAAGCTAAGGGTAGTCAAAGGAACCTTAATTTCCTCCCTTGAATGATGGCAAGCAAAGAGTTTCTCAACCTTCATTTCTCAATCTAAATAAGCTTCTACATTTTCCTTTCCATGGAAGTATGGGAGGTTAATGTATCCCTCTTGAGGCTTTCTTTCCTTTTCTCTCCTATGGGAGTGAGATCTAGGATGTGACCTATGCCTTCCTCCATAATAGTCACTAAGTTCTTCACTTAGGCTCTTGCAAAAGTCATGACTACTATAGGAGGCATGTTTTTCTTTTCTTAACTCTTTTAGTATTTTCCTTCTTTCTTCTTCCCTTATTTGTTCCTTCTCATCTTGATTTATTTTTACCCTCTCTTTTCCTTTTTCTTTTCTTTCTAGTTTTTCTTTCCGTTACTTGAGGGAACTCAACTCATCTAAGATTCTAGATAGAGGGTCCTTATGACTAGTACCCTCACCATTAACACTAGATGAATGATAACTCATGTTGGTTCCTAAGTTGTGGTTCTTTCTTGTTGGAGGTTTGAAAAAAAGGTAAAATCTAGGGTTCCAAAAGAACTCAAGATAAGCGTGATAAGCAAGAAGAAAGTATTATGCAATAACAAGATAAACTAGGCGTGACTAGTAAAGAAAATAAGCTATGAAAGTAGGCAAGAAATTAAAGTGCACGAAATGTAAACTAGGCAGATCCTAAGAGTGTTCGGATGACCACATTTAAGGTTTCCAACAAAACACTCACTATCCTAAGGGAAAATTGCCTAAAATTATTACACACAAATGGAAGTAGAGTAACCTATTGGAGGCTCCCAACACACTTCCAATGAAAGGCCTTTTTATTACAAAATTTGAAAGCAATGAAGGTAAACGTACAAGTGTCCAATTACAAGTAAATTGCCAATTAAAAAATTACAAAAAAAAAAAGTCCTCAATTTTGGTGGATGTTCTCTCTTTGGTGTTTAACATTAATAATTGTTAACATGAACCTTGTAACATTATTATATGAATGTATTAAATTTATATTTATATTTTATTTAACATATGTGTGTATTTTTTTTTAAAGAGAGAGAAAAGTAAAAGACTCACTCAACAAATTAGCACATCTCATACTAATGACAAAACCCAACTTATTTCTTATGTTATGTTGTATCACTTGTGCATATTTTTTTACCAAACCCTTCTTTTCAAACTTCGCAAACCTCTTTAGGTTTTTCTAATGTTTTCCTCGAATAAACGTTGGTGGAGACTCCTACTTGTTTTCTCCCTAGGAGACGAATGTGTTTTTATTTATTTTCTTTCGTCATCCCATCGTAAGGTAGGTTGTGACACGTATCATCGTGCACCATGGGTGGAAGTCAAGGAGGATTCCCAAGCTGTGTCGGACTCATGAAGGGATGAGATATGAAGTAGAACCACTCAATGTAGTCTGCTTCACACTATCGAGGAGCAACACAAGTTTGACCCACCGGTGCAAGGTATTCAGAAAACTGAATCCATTTATCATCAATATCATCTTCTGTAGATAAAGATGGAGCAACAGGGTGTGGAGGAATGGTCTGCACATAACCAAATTGTCCCACAACCCTCTCTGGTCGGTGTATGACAATAGACGGACCCCATCTATATGTTCAAAAAATAATGAGATCAGCTCAAATTCTCTGAATGCCCAGTGGTCACCATAAGGAATCCAGCACACAACATCAGACGTCAATCTATCCAACTGCTTTTGATATGTCGACACTAGTAATGCCTTCCTAGACTTCGAACAGCAAGCATGTGGTTTTCTCTCATCATAATCATCAGCAAAAATAGAAAAAGCAACACTAGGAAAATGCTCGTAGATCCAACATTGCTCATATTTAAAAAACAAAAAAAAATTCAAAACAATACTCAATATAAACTACAAAATTAAAAAATAAATTTTAAATACATATAAAAGTGTGATATATCCCGCAAGTTGTCTGGTGCTTCTCTTTGACGCATCATTCAAATTCTCATACATATGGGCCATTCGTAGCTTCCAGTTTGGCCGAGGTCACGAAATGCATCCAAGAATACCACAAGAACATGTGTGACACTCTTGTTAGCAAAAAGTGTGAAACCTACCATATGCAAAAGATATGCTCGAGTTGCTACAATCCACTTTCTGTGTCGCATTTGCTATGATAAATGTCTCGCAACCAGGATAACCGAACATATGCCCCATGGCATTGCAATGTCTCAGCTCTTGCTTCTTCTAAACTGACTTCAAGCAAGTCAACTAACAGGTCCACTGCTTGGTCTACATGAAGAGCCTCAAAACTATGGAAGGCGCTTGTAATGGGCAAATGTAGCAACGATGCCACATCATCTAGGGTGATAGTGACCTTTCCTACTAGAAGATGGAAACTACTAGTTTCTTTATGTCACCTCTCGGCAAAAGCAAATATGAGTCTCCTGTCACCAATGTCCAAGGAACATGCAATCAGAGGACTTAATCATGTGGTAGTCACTAAGCCTTCAATCTCTGAAGTTGGCCTGACAAATTTCTCTACCTTCCTTCCATGGGAGGACAACTTCAACTCAAGACATTCCTGAAAATAAAAATTTAAATCATTTCAACTTGAATAAGAAATAGTTATGGAAATATTATTTATTTAAAAATATAAATATCCTCAACAACAGGTGCAGTTGCTCGTTGCCTACGTGCAGATGTTATGGGCCTTCACAGCTAAGGGGCTTCATCTACATCACACTAATTTCTCTCCCTAAGGCTCTTTGTATAACTCTGCCTAAAGCCCGATACAATCCTCTGGTTCTAATCATAATTTGCACATTTAAACAGTAATAACAATTAATGTCATCGTTCAAATAATACTTCAATCAATTACTATTTAATAATTCATAAATAAAAAATTATTATATTTTAAATAACTTTTTTATTACTTTTATATATTTATAAATGAATATAGAAATTCTTTTTTCAAATTTATAGAGTTGACATCACTAATTCTAGTAAACTTAAATTAATGACCAAAACTAAGTACTATTTTATTTTATTTATTTCTAATAAATGACTATGTCATTTTTTAACAAATTAGTATCTCAACAACTTTAAATATTTTTAAACAAATGAAGAAAAATTGATTTTATACTTCTAAACACTATTTATATAAATATTTAATATTATGAGTGTAATAATATATATACAGCTATATCAATAAAAAAATTGTAATTTATGATATTTAAAAAAATTATAAAAATATTTTTTAAATAGCAAATATAATTAAATTACTTATATTTTACAAATGAATAAATAAATAACAATAATATTTATACATTCATTTTTAAATAAACAAAATTTTTAAATTATTTATCAAAAACCAACTTCAAAAAACAAATGTAATTAATTAAATAAAAACACAAAAAATATACAATATTTATTTATTAAAAAATTATTTTTACAACAAAAATATTAATTTATTTTTAATTAAAAAAATATTTATTCAATTATTATTTTATTTAATATTAAATTAAAAAATTAAAAAAACTTACGGATTTGCAATCCTGATAACTCTATGTGAAACAACCAAAGGGAGATGAACCACTTACAGCGAACATGATGGTGAAGGCAACATCGACGGTCGAGGCAATCACTGGCGACGCGGCATGGATGGACAGAACAGCGTTTGACGACGCGAGAAAGGAGAGCCCAGAAGTGAAGAAGAAGAAGATGAATAATAGGCATGAGGAAGAGAGAGAATGGTGAATGACATTTTTTTCACTTCAATTAAAATGTTAGGTGCACAAAGAAAAACCCTACAATACATTAAATATTCTATTAGAATTTTGTATGTCCTAAGATGGACACATATATAATTCTTTCTTCTTGTTTTTTATTGGTGGGTGTTTAAATGGTCCATGCTTCATTGTTATTAATTTATTATTACTATTAAACACAAATGGTATCACAACATGGATTTAAGCTTTCACTCATCATTTGAGGATGCTGGAATTTGTTGCTGATACTAAGTAGAAGATTTATGCTGGAATGAAAACCATTTTGTTGATTATAATTATTTAGAATTAGAGCACCCAGGGTTCAATTCTAACCACTTGATGGAATCAGCTTTTTAGTACATGTCAAGAGCTGAAGTTAACAGGATAGGCTCATTTTTTTAATCTTTAATAAATAGGATTTTCCAATTTCTATAATTAAAAATGAAGCTGAGGTCATGCTAGCTATATAGTGCTTAATTATTGTTATTTTGATTTTTGAACATCGTACTGCTCTGATCAGGCTCAAGGTAATCTAGCAAGGTTGCCCAGTTGCCAATATCTGTCAATATGACCTCTCTCACATGAACAATTTAAATAGTTCTAAGAGAAGTAGAAACCATCTTTTAATACACAAATTTAAAATAAAAATAAAATAGAGTAAGAAAAAAAATATATAAGACAGAGCAAGAACAATGAAAATAATTAGGGCCAACCAAACTTTTTTTTGGCCTTATCACTTAAACTACATAGATGCTCTTCATAACCTTGCCTATGGCTGTCAAATTTGTTTCACCCCTAGGGCCAGCCCATCTAGTCCCCTATTTTAAGTCCTCTATTTTAGACTAAATCTTGTTGCGCCTCCATATTTTGCTCCCTGCACTGCACCCATTGCATTACGAAAAGCTTAATCCGTAATGTAAGCAACAGTCTATATTTTAACCCACTCAAAGAAAGGAGCTTAAAAGCTCAACATGTATAGCCCCCACAAATAAAGGGTTGTGCCAGGGCTGAAAGTGAGTTGGCCCAGCATCCTAAGACCGAACCAACTTTCCAATCGTGAATTCACGCTTTCATAGTCACGAACTCACGGAAAGAGTTTCCGCACGAGAGTGCTTAGATTGCAAATTCATGTCTACACTAAGAACCCCATTCCCTTCTTTCTTAACTTTGGCTCAATCCTACTTTTACACCCTTTAAGCCCACGATTTCAGCTTCTACAATTTCTACTTTTGCAATTTCTCAAGGTAAAACCTAAATCTTCTTAGTAGTTAGTTCACTTTTTGTGTTTTTTAATTTTCTTCTTTTTAATTGGTCTGAATGTGTGGTAATGTTTGGCACTTCAAAGTGTTTTCTGCACTATAATCTGAATTCCCTTTTGTTTTCATTAAATCTTCCTGGTTCACTTTCCATTAAAATGGGTATTTTTGTTTCAATTTAGAAAGTGATGCTTTTGCTACGTTTTTTTAATTATAGCACGTAATTTGAAAACAATTGAAGTATATTTTTCTCACTGAGACACACATGGCAAAGAAATCAGAATTTTATTTGATCTTGCAATGGAATTGAGTTTTGAGAATGAAAATTTTTATCTCTTTTTTTAAGAAAATGGTATTCTTCATAATTTTTCAACTCCTAGAACACTCCAACGAGATGACGTGGTTGAGAGGAAGAATAGACCATTAGAAGAAATAGATAGAATCATACTTAATGATAACTTAACTCGTGTCAGACCCTAATTTTGTTTGGGGACTATCATTCGCTAACATTTTGATCCTCGCTAGCTGAATTGAGTTGTTCAACACCAATTGCGGCGCAAGGCGAAAGATTATTCAACGTTTCGATAAGGAATGCAGGAAATACCCAATTGGGAGGGCAAAATGATCATTTTAAATCTTTTTCTGACCCCTGACTCGCCTGGGCCCCCAATCTTCTTTTGCAAAATCAATAATATTCCTAATCAAGGTCACATAGCGATGACACCCTTGAACTCCATTTTTTATAAGAGTCGCTGTATGAAAAGAATCAGAAATGAAGAGAATATCCTCCAGATTCATCTTTCGTGCCAACTTCAAACCTTCATGAATAACTACCAATTTACTTTTGAGAATATCAGCCACCCCAACATCACCAATAAAACCCTGAATCCAGTTACCATCAAAGTCTCACAAAAGTCCCCCGTAGCTAGCAGGCCCTGGATTGGCCACACAACTGCCATCAACATTGAGACTCACTTGCCTAGCCACAAATTGAATAGAGGAGACCATAGTTGGCATGGAAGGTGCACTTAATGAACTACCTGGCACCTAGAAGGCTCAATCAACCATAGCCAGCAAGTTCCTCGCCTTTGCAATGGTTTGATGATTAGGAACTACAATATTTTAAAATATAGCTTCATTCCTAGACTTCTAAATTTCCTAGATCATGATAGGAAAAATGGCACCCACCTTAGTTATGCTTATATGAATCCAGTTCAACCATCCCAAACTCAAGCTCTCATCAGAAGGCAAAGATATATTGAAGAACTTCCCCACCAAGTCAATACTCCCACACTTCCATAGAATATGCGAGATATATTCGGTTATCGTCCCACACCTCAAGTACAATTCATCCGCAATAGTATGCATTCTCCTTAGGAACTCCCTAGTGGGAAACGCATCATGACCCACTTGCCAGAGGAAAAACTTGGCATTCTCTGGTATTTGTGCCTTCCATAACCAAGCCCAATGCAAATTTGGATTCAACTCTACTTGCTTCAAAAGCCAGTTGTAACTAGTATGTGCAGAATACTAACCAATAAGGTCATCTGACTAGACCCACGTGTCAAGGATGCTTGGGTGAATAACAACACTCATACCAAGAATACTATCCCTAACCTCAGTAGTTATATTTGTATAAAGATTCTCCAATTTCCATCCTCTAGAAAAGACATCACATATCCTCAGATCCACATCATGGATATGAATCATGTCCACTTCCTAGGCCAGAAGCTTGTCCCCCCCTTCAATGATCATACCAAAAGCTACTTGTGTCAATGTGAATTTGAAACTTGTACCCCAATTTAAGTAGAGCGAAAGCACGGGTTAACGAGGTTAATACATATGAGCCTTTCTATTGGACTAGCTCATCGATGTCCTCCCATAGGTATTTGGACGAAACAACCTGAACCCAAAGCTTATTAGGGTGATGAAGCACATCCCAAATAAGCTTTCCAAGAAATTCCACATTCTGGAAATGAGCCCTTCTTACTCCCAGACAACCATCTTTCTTCTTCCTGGTGATAATATGCCAGTTTACAAGATGAACTCTTCGCTCTTGATTATCACTCCAAATAAATTGCATGCTTAATCAAGGGTATTGCAGATCCGTTGAGGCACCCATTGAATGTGCATGGTGTAAGTGGGGATTGATGCAACCACTAAATTCACATGGGTTACTCTCCCTACCCGATTCAATAATCTTCCCTTCCAAGTTGCTAGGCACCTTTGAACCCTCTCTAGAAGCAAATCAAAATGGCTATTAGTGACATGACCATGCACTATGTTGAAACCTAGATATTTGCCTAGATTATTAGTGAACCTAATGTTGGAGACATTGGAGAGTTTACTCTTCCTTTTGCTCATGACACCCTTGGAGGCCAGGGCTTTGTTTGGACTTGTGAAGGTTCACCATGAGCCCTGAACCTGCACAAAACTCTTGTAAAATGTTAGTCATAACTCTTACCTTAGTCGGTTTTGCCTTGGTGAAGAGCAATACATTGTCTGTAAAGAACAAATGTGAAAGCTTAGGACCATTTCTACAAATAGAAAATCGGCTCCCAGTTCCCATTCTCCATAACATCTTGAATCATGTAGCCCAATCTCTCCACATAGAGGACAAAGAGATAAGGGGAAAAAGGATCCCCTTGTCTTAGACCCTTTTTAGGAAGGAAAGGATCAAACTTCTTTCCATTCCACAAATGGCGTAGAGCTAATGAGGAGATCCCATGCATAATCATATCCACTTGGCACCCTGACACCAATACCAACTATCAATAAAACATATAATCTCATTACGCATAATCAATCGGGCAAAATCCCCGACAGAAATATATCATATACTCCATCATAAGTTGCCTTTGCGTTTATTGGGATGTATGAGCTGGCACTATCAGTCCTTGGACATAGGGGGCCAACCTACCCATTGGGATGTCAAACACTTGATGTCTTCCAACCTTTAGACCTTTTGCTCGACCCACGTATATCAACTCTTAGTGTACCAAATCATAGCTTCCCGCACCACATCCAAAACCTTCCACCTAACTTGGCTAATCCAAGTCTTTTAGGCTTTAAGGTTCATACTCACGGATTAACCGTCAAGATCAACACACAAGGGTTGTTCTCATCCTTTAACAATATTATATAAGGATATGGTACGAGTAACAACAAAAACAACAACAACAATAAAAATAATAAGGGTACACCGTCCAATTTCCAAGGCAAAAATTTCACATATAACGATAACTATGTAGTCATTACGTCACATGTTTCATGCATCCTTATAATTATATTAAGATTCTTATCTTATACTATTTCCTTAATATTCTTCTCTTATAATAATAATAATAATAATAATAATAATAATAATAATAATAATAACAATAATAATAAATAATAATAACTTATCAAAATAAGTTTATAAGAATCATTCATATTTATATAATTACGAATAATTCGAAACTCAATTATATTTAATTTCTTTGTGAGATAGCAATAATCATTTATAAAATCAATCATGACACATATATAATAACATAATAATAATTTATTTATTTTTATCTAATCCTTAAACTTTGATAAAAGAATTTTCCTAATAAAATAAATTTGGAGTACATAAAGGTTACTCTATAATAACAACATTTCCTTTATAAATTAAGGATAATAATAACTTTGCCAACTTATACAATTCCAACACTTATTTGTAATAGAAGTTTTTCATAAGAATTTATTGTAATGATTTATCATAACTCTTATAAGTATAATTTAAATAAAATTATAGAATTCAAAAATGTATTTTATTCCATGAATTAAGTATATAAAGAACATTTATTTTTTTCAAATAAATACTATCGTTATAATAATTATTAAAATAAGTACATACTAACATTAGTAGACAAAGTCACACCTCACATGAAGATCAAAGGGCTATATCTTTTTCAATTTCTTTTATGCTGATCTAGTTCATAGACATTCCCATAAGTTAATGTGAATTCACACAAGTTCATCATGATGTTCATTAAAAATCAACACTTCAATCCATACAAATTAATAATAATAATATACTAACAATTTTTATAACAAACATTATAACAATATAAGATTAACCATGGAATGAGAGGGCTTTGAGGTCAATCTCTACCCTCCCATAAAATAACATCCTACTAAAAAAATACAACCTCACTCATACCTATTTCTCCTAAGCTTGGATGAAGTTGAAAATCTCTTCCTTCTTCATCTCTAAATTTCATCCACCACCACTTGCATCACCAAGGAGAGCTCCAAAACTTTGCTTTCCTCAAGCTCTTACTCTACTTTCTCTTAAACTCTCTACTATGAGTGTTTTTAAGTGTGTTAAACCCAAATAATCCTTGGGGTATTTATAGGGTAAATGTGAGGCATAGGTAGTAAATAAGACCAATGAGTGTTAAGGATCATATAGGTCTTTAGGTTACAAATTAATTGTTCTTATCTTTTAATTTTATTTTTTTCTTTTCTTTTATTAATTAGATATTCTAGATGCTTCATGGGTTATTAGAGTAGAGATTGTAAATGTATGTATACATGATTTTGATGATGCCAAAGAAGAATCAAACAAGGCCGCTTCAAAAGGATAAGCACTGCTTCAAGATTAATACAAGATTACTTCAACAAACAAAGCCTTGATTCAAGATCAAACCTTGCCTCAAAACAAAGGGTTTCAAAGTCATCCAAGGCTATGGTAATCAATTACCAGGCAGTGTAATCGATTACCAGAAGGGAAGTTTGAGAAATAACTGTTGAAAAGGGTTTTGAAGTTGAATTTTGAACATGTAATCGGTTACCATATGTATGTAATTGATTACCAGCAATGAAACTCCTGAAATTCAAATTCAAGAGTCATGACCCTTCAAAATATAACTGTGTAGTCGATTACCAGAAACCTGTAATCGATTACCAGTGAAGAATTTCAGGAAAAAACTTTTTGAAAAGATACATCTTTTCAAACCATTTTGAAAAGGCATGAAGGGTCTATATATGTGTGTGTGTGTCTGACTTCAAAAAGTAATGAGAGTGATATTCTAAGAGAACTTCATTGCCAAATGCTCTTTCAACAACTCTTGGGCAAACATTTGCAAATCCATTAAGAATGTATCCATGAACTTCAATTGTAATATTCTTATCTTAAAGAGAGAATTCTTCTTCTTCTTCTTCTTAATCAAAGAGATTGATTAAGGGACCGAGGGTCTCTTAAGTTGTAAGGATTTCTGAACACAAGGGATGGGTTGTCCCTGTGTGGTTCAGACTTTGTAAAAGGATTTTACAAAGAGAAAGGAAAATCTCAGGTGGGTTGCTTGAGGACTGAACGTAGGCACAAGGGTGTGGCCGAACCAATATAAAACTGAGTTTGCATTCTCTCTTCCCTTGTCTCATTTATTTTGTTGCAATCAATTTTGTCTTGAATGTTTAAAGAACATTATTAAATTGATATTTGCTTCTTCTGCATTATGAGCCTATCTCATTTAGAAGGGGGTTAAAAGTTTGTTAGTAAGAAATTAATTCACCCCTTCGTAAGATAACTAAGGCCACATTTCTCCCACAGAGATAAACATGTTGCACTCCTATTTTTTATAACAATTTACTATTTGAACTACAAAATGTCATATGCACCCCCTCCCCTTTTTGTGCAGTTCAGCTTTACTTACATCACTCCTAATACTACTATTCACACCCCTACCACACCTTATTTATTTTTATTATATAAGCCCAAATAATAATATATTCCTATTCTAGAACCAATATCATAAGCATATACATAATAAATTACAAAGTTGTGTAATTAAATAAAACATACCATAAAAAAATTTAAATATCAAATATTCACACAAATACATTACTCAAAGAATTAATCACAATTTCTTGTGATAATAATTCTCTTAAAATCAAACAATACTTATTTCAAGAAATTTTTAATTTCCTAAAATAAATCAATTCCTATAAGGTGAAAATTGGGATGTTACATAGTGCTTCATCTCAAACACTAAGGATCACCTTGGAAAGTTTGATTTTAAGTGTGACGATGGAATATTGCTTGGTTACTCTAAAACATTCAAGGCTTATAGAGTATATAACTCTAGAGCCTTAGTAGTGAAAGAAGCCATCCATTTGAGATTTAACCATAATAAGCATGATAAGGAATTGTCAGAGTTGGACAAGTCATTTGCAAATTTGAAGCTAAATGATGAACAAAATCATACCAAAAAAGTCCAATATCGACAGTGACAACCAAGCATCCAATCCTCAACAAGATGAACCTTAAGGAGAAGTAAGAAAGCCCACTAGACAGAACATAAAGAAGAATCATCCTGAAAGTTAAATCATTGGATATCCCAAAGATAAATTCCATACAAGGTCCTCAATTAAACAGCAAAGGTATACAACCTTAATATCAGAAGTTGAGCCCAAAAACATAGATGATGCTATGCAAGATGACAGTTGGGTCAAATTCATGCAAGCAAAACTTGACCAATTCCAGAAAAATGATGTATGGACCTAGTTGAACTATCCAAAGACAAGAAAGCGGTTGGATCTAAACGGGTGTTCAAAAACAAGTTGGACAAGGATGGTAAGGTTTTGAGAAATAAGGCAAGGTTAGTTGTTGAAGGCTACTCACAACAAGAAGGCATTAACTACACTGAGATTTATGCACCTGTAGTTCGCCTTGAAGCAATTCACATTTTACTGCCATTTGTAGTTCAAGGTGGTATGAAATTGTATCAAATGGATTGAAAAAGTGTTTTCCTCAATGGTCCCATTAAAGAAGTCTATGTGGAACAACCTCTAGGGTTTGAGAGTAATATTTTTCCTCATCGCATTTTTAAACTCAACAAGGTTTTATATGGACTAAAGCAAGCTCCTTGAGCTTGGTATGAAAAACACAATTCATTTCTCCTAGAAAATAGTTTTGAAAGATAGACACCACTCTATTTCACAAAAATTATGATTCTCAATTCATTTTAGTACAAGTTTATGTTGATGATATTATATTTGGTACTACTACTGAATTTCTATGTTAGGATTTCTCTAAGTTGATGTAGACAAAGTTCAAGGTGAGTGTGATGGGAGGACTAAAATTCTTCCTTGGATTGTAAATCAAGCAAACATACAAAGGCATTTACATTCATCTAACCAAGTATGTGAAGGAACTTCTCAAAAAGTTCAGCATGGATGATGCAAAAGAAATGAAAACACCAATGCATCCAGCCACATCTCTTGGACTACACGAGGAATCAAATAAGGTAGACGACACCCAATACAGAGCAATAATGGGATCACTTTTATACCTTACTACGTCCAGATCTAACATAATGTCTAGTGTATGTTTGTGTGCTCAATTTCTAAAAGATCCAAGGGAAGTTCACTTAACTGCGGTTAAGGAATTTTTAGATACCTCATAAGTACTCATAATATTGGTATGTTCTTTAAGAAAGAAAAATATTCTAGGTTGATAAGCTATTGTGGTGCTTATTATGTTTGGTGACAAGATTGAGAGAAAAAACACTATATCATTTCGTGGGTGGTAATTTGGTCACTTGGATTTGCAAGAAACAAGAAACAATTGCTTTATCCATTGTTGAAGCAGAGTATACCTTAGCACCAAGTTGTTGTACTTTGGATAAAAAAATCAATTGGAAGACTACAATGTCTTTGAGAGTAACATCCCAATCTACTGTGGTAACAAAGTTGTTATTAGTCTATCTAAAAATCCCACATTTCATTCAAGGGCTAAACATATAGAAATCAAACATCACTTTATAAAGGGACAGTGGATTTAAAGTATGTACCCACTGAAGATTAGCTTGCTAACATTTTCAAACAAAACCCTTCACCGAATAAAGGTTAATCCTATTAAGGAGTAAGTAAGCTTGGAGTGGACTTTGTAAAGGAATGATCTAGTGTCTATATGAGTCTAATATGTCATAGCGTCCAAAGGAGATATTGTTCAATAAACTTAGCCAGAACATATGCATTTCATGTTATACATAATCAGCCAATGTATGGGCAGTCTCATCACACATCATTATCTGTTTTGAGTTAAACTCAACATTTTTGGTTAGTGAATGTTGGAGTTTTTCTATCGAGTTGCTTTTTTTTTTGGTAATTATCTTAGGATAGACATCATAGGGTTCTAATATAGTTACCAAAGGTTTTTGGTTTTGAAGATCATTTCAAATGTTTTTCCGTAGTTTTCTTTAATAAACTATGGTGGAGATTCCTTTCTCTTTTAATGTATTTTTTGTCGTCCAATCGCAACCCTGGTTGCGACAAACCCTAGATGGAAAATTTACTACAACGTATGATTTTATTTGTCCTCTAGTGCAATCTTCTTCATCTTTTTCTAAGGATTAGGTCTAGAAGATTCAATGCCAGCCTAAGATGCAAGCCCTTATATGGATAATCCTGAAGGGGGGACTGCCTACCAATGCTCTGAGTGTTAGCAAAGGGATGAATGGTTCAGATGTTTGTAAGGTGTGTAACTCCTTTACCGAAACTCCTCTACACATCCTTTGGCATTGTCGTATTTTTAAAACCATGGCTTTAGTTGGGTGCCCTCACACTTAACCAACACTTTTTTTTACCTAAATCTTCATGATGGATGAGGTGGAATTTTGTTATTACTGATAGAGATTCTACTTCTAAACAATGGCAAACTACCTTTGCATGTGCGTTATATGGGTTCTGGATTGCTAAGAATCGAAAGGTGCTTCAGGAGGTGGATATCCAACACAATGAGTTGTTCTACTTCATCAAACAATGCGCATCTCTATTTGCGCTTGATTGTAAGGATAACATTTCTACTCCTGTGACCAACATGCTCTATAACCAACATGCTCTATAGGAGTGTTAACTGCCCTCGAGATAGCTTGCGAAAAAGGATTGAGGAAAACTATGATCCGCAGAATTTCATGTGTATGCGTATGTTTGCATTTAACACAAAAAATCTTGGACTATAAAATCATTCATTATTTTATTTTTTTCAAATTTTAATCTCTGGATATGTCATCATTTAATTTAAAAATATAAATAAAATATATTTTTTTCTCTCCAATTTATTTTCCACAATTCTCTCTTTTATATATGAATTTTTTATTTTTAAGTTAAATGATAAAATACGATAATATCCTTGAATTAAATTTTGAAAAAATAAAAGATTCATTAATCTTTAAGTCCATTTTTTTATATTAAATGTTAATCCACACCAATTAGGATGAATGCTAATTAGTCATAATTTGAATTCCAGTTACTTTCATCAACTCGACTTGTCATACAACCGTAATAATAAAAATTATCTTCTCAAGGGAAGGTAAACAAAAGGTTAGTTATTCAAGGTCCCCAGAAAAAAAAAATCAATTGGTATATTTCTTTAAATTGATATTTAGTACACACCATTCAGATAACGAAAATCAATGCAAAATCTTTAAGTTAACGAAATTCATTCACCACCAAAATCTATGCCTATTCTCACTAAGTTATTCTACAAAAATGATTATACAACAAAATCATCCTATCGCGTGGTTCTCATCCATATCTTTTCTTTCATCCACTTCGTGCTTTCATTTGTACCAACCGGCAAGGAAATACCTTAGCAAGAAACAGAAACAGCACGCTATAGCCTGTCCAAAGAAAGAAAATAAGAGCAATGATATAAAAGATTTCAACTAAAAATAGTTCTGTGTTTCCTACTGAGATTGTGATAAAATATATGATAACAAAATATAAAGTCATTAAAATCTGCTCTCTTGATTTTTTAATCAATGATTAATATCCTGCATTTTTTCCCTCTAAAGAGCCCCCCCATAGTAGGAGCCAAATCCAACAAAATAAAGCAAGTTCACCATTATCAGTGAAATCAGATTAGGACATACGAACCACTAGTTTACTAGAATCACACAAAAACCAACTTCACCATATTATTGAACTTAACACAGTTCAACATGGAAATATAAAACAAAAAGAAAAATGCTAGGTACAAGAATTAGAGAGAGACAGACAGAGAGAGAGGGAATCACCTGGAAAGCAAGAAGATAAATACAAAGTGTCTTTTCAGACTTTTGGCCTAAATTTCTTAGGAAAAAGTTAACAAGTGTCCCATCATTTGTCCCAGTCAGTAGTCCAGTTTGAGGGTCAAACCTGAATGAGTAGATGGTATATGAGGTTTCAACCAAACAAGTATATGCAAGATGTCTGAACCAATACTAAGACACATCTATCAATGCCTACCTTGGCAGTCGATGACGTGGACAAGGAATATAGCCAGAAAGCTGGAGCAAAACATATTCTATGTCAGATATGCTCACAAGAGTTTTAAATTATCACAAATTCAATATGTCAATGGAAGTTATAATAGTGTCAAACCTGGGGGAGTGACAAGAGAAAGTTCAAAACTTGAGGTAGGAAGAAAATCAAGAGTGTTTCACTGAAGCCAAAAATATAACATAATAAAATTATTACCAGGAAATCAATGATCACAGTAAGGCAAGCTCATAAACATCAGTGGAATGGATTCATACAAATGTGCTAAGTTTTAATAATGTTTTTTTTTTTTTTTGAACGGCCAAAATATCATATATTATAATAAGATAGTACCAGAGGTACTACAGGGGTACATATAGACAGCCATATAAAAAGGCTAGAAAACAAAAGCTACATGGACCTCCCCAGCAAGAAAGCTTACAAAACCCAGCCAACCAGCCCCTCCTAGGTGAAAGCTAAAGACATAGATGAGGATCATTGTTGAAAAGGAACATCAAAGTCCTTTTCCCACCCCTTCAACCAAGTCCAGGTGAGAAAAATAGCATTATCCACCAACTTGGATATAAGAAACTGTTGATCTTTGAAGATCATATCGTTCCTGTAATTCCAAATAGACATAGTGGCTGCTACCCACCAAATCTTCCACTTTCTATTAGTAGCCCTTGAAACCGCCAACAAGGAATGCTGAGTGAAGTTGTCCACTGGCCTACAATGCACTACTCTTGCTTCCTTGACCCAAGAGTTAAATTCCCACCACAATGGCATAATTTTCTTGCATGAGAAGAAAAGATGAGAGGCAGATTCCACTTGGCTTTGGCAAAAGGTACAAAGATCACTTTCAAGAGCTACTTGTCGTCTAGATAGATTATCCTTGGTTGGTAACCTATCCCATAGAAGTCTCCAGGCAAAGGATATAGCTCTCGGGGGAGCTTTTATTGCCCACAGCTGGCTGAAAGCATGACTAAGGTAGGCTGTTGATTGATCACCTTTGATACAGTGGTAAGCAGAGGATGTAGTGAAAGCTCCTTTTGGATCAGCCCCCCACACCCATTGGTCCTTGATAGCTGCATTAGGAATTAAAGCTGAAACCTGATCAATAAAATCTGATGCACTTCCCAGCTCATAGTCAAACAGGTTTCTCCTCCAAGAGAACTTCCACTGCCATCCTTGATCACCAAAAAACCCCATGTTCCCCACTATCTCAGATTTGTGAGAAATACAAATCTGGATATTTATCTCTAAGGGTTCTTCCATCACTCAACCAAGCATCCTCCCAAAATAGTATTTGGTCGCCACTACCCAAACTCCATTTGAACTGATTTAGGACCCCTGCCATGCTGCTGTGTAACATTACAGACTTCAAATCAGACCACCAAAAGGAGTGGTTCTGATTGTGAGAGGCCTCTTCCAATCCTCTCCATCCTTTGTACTTTGAGATGAGAATTCTGCTCCAAAGGTGATCTGATTGTTGGAACATCAGCCACTTCCATTTTTTGATGAGAAGGGCTCTGTTAAAATCCTTGATATCTTTGATTCCTAGACCTCCTTTGCTTCTAGGAGCACAGATTTTATCCCAAGCCACCCAAGCAATTTTCTTCCCTTCTGCATCTCCTCCCCACAGAAAACTCCTTTGAATGGAAGTTAGCCTCTTTACCACTGCTGAAGGGGCTTTGAAAAAAGACAAGTAAAACAGAGGCAAAGCTGTCATAACAGAATTTATTAAAGTAATTCTGCCTGCCATTGAAACTTTCCTCTGGTTCCAACTATTCAGCTTAGCCTCAAATTTTCTTACTATGGGCTCCCACATAATTTTCCTTCTCGGGTTAGCTCCTATGGGCATCCCTAGATATGTGAAAGGAAGCTGCAAAAGTCCACAGTTTAGGTGTTCAGCTGCAGATTTGCACCACTGCTGAGTTTGGCCAATAGCACCAAAATGACTCTTGGCAAAGTTAATTCTAAGGCCAGAAACCATCTCATAACTTCTGAGCAGAGCCTTAATAAGAGTGACATTGTCCATAGAGGGTTCCCCAAGGAATATAGTGTCATCAGCAAATTGGAGCATATTTACTGGAATCTTTTTCTTCCCCACCAAAAAGCTGTGATAAAGGTTTTTGGAAACAGCTTCCCTCATCATGCCTGATAACCCTTCAGCTACTAGATTAAACAAGAAAGGTGCTAAGGGATCCCCTTGTCTCAAACCTCTTTGGGGTTGAAATTCATCAGTTGGACTGCCATTCACCAGAATGGATATAGAAGCTGATGATAAACACTCTTTAATCCAGCCTATCCACTTATCTTGAAAGCCCATTCTTCTCATCATGTAAAATAGGAAATGCCAAGACACGGAGTCATAAGCCTTTTCAAAATCAGCTTTAAACAGCAAGCAAGGTTTCTTGCATCTCCTAGCCTCCTCCACAACCTCATTCGCAATTAAAACTGCATGAAGAAGCTGTCTGCCCTTAACAAAGGCTGATTGCCTTTCATCTATGAGATGGTTCATAATCTTACTGAGCCTATTGGCTAGGACTTTGGCAATAACTTTATAGACACATCCTATTAAGGATATTGGTCTAAAATCAGTTATGAATTGGGGGTCTTTAGTCTTGGGGATGAGAGCTATGAATGATGAATTGAGGCCCTTGGGGATAACTGCATTGACATGAAATTCTGAGAAGAACCTGAGAAACTCAGGTTTCAGAAGCTTCCAAAAATGCTTAATAAAGCAGAAATTAAGCCCATCAGTCCTGGGCTTTTATCACTACCACAGGCCCACACTGCATTAGTTATCTCCTCCTCCTTAAAAGCTTCCACCAGCATCTCACTTTGGGTTACAGACAAAGCCTTGAAAGAAACTCCATCCAAGTTTGAGTTTGGTGAACAAGGATCTGCAAATCTGTCTTTAAAGTGCTTAAGAACTGCTTCCTTAATAACTTTGGGTTTATCTACCCAGCCTCCATTTATATACATCCCCCTTAGAGTATTCCTCCTTCTACTTGAGTTGATGATTTTATGAAAATAAGCAGTGTTACTATCTCCCTGTTTAAGCCATTTGCACCTTGATTTCTGACGCAGCATAGATTCTTGGAGAAGAGATTGCTCCCATAATTCAGACTGTAGATTCTTAAGCTCTTGGACCTGCTGATCAGTGGGTTGGCCTATGAAAGAATTCTCCAAATCATTCAGCTTTTGCTGGATTGACTTCACCTTGCTAAACTGATCCCCACTCTTTTCTTTGCTCCAGATTTTTAGTCTATGTTTTAGATGCTGCAGTTTACATTTCAAAGCATATCCCCCCCATCCCATAGGCTGGTTAGTAGACCAACAATCCTTCACCACCTTATTAAAATCTTTGTTGTGCAGCCAGGCATTAAAGACTCTAAAAGGCTTTGGGCCCCAGTCTGTTGTTTTGGATTGTAACATGATAGGACAGTGGTCTGAGTAGTTCCTTTCAAGATTGTGCTGAGAACTATCAGGCCACTTAGCAATCCAATCATCCGAAAGCAGCACTCTGTCTAGCCTGCTTTTACAAGAGCCATTTGGCCTGAACCAAGTAAAGGGTTTTCCAAAGCACGGGATATCCTCCACCTCCATATCAGCTAGCCAATCATTGAATTCTGATATGATGCTAGTGTCTGGATGGCAGAGATTACTACCCACTCTTTCAGCCGGGGTCCTAATGCAATTGAAGTCCCCTACAAGGCACCAACATTGAACCTGGGACTGACTTTTCAGATCATAAAGCTTCAGCCAAAGCTGTCTTTTAGATGCTAAGTCACAGGCAGCATATATGTTTACCACCACTACCCTATGACCCTCGGCCAGCCAAACCCCCTCCAACATGATAAATCCCCTTTCAGCTCTTCTACATTCAACCCTGAAGTTGCTGTTATCCCAGACACACAAGAGGCCTCCTGCTGTGTTGTCTGCAGGAACCCACTCCCAGTCGTAATCAGATTGGCCCCACAAGGCCTTACACACAACCTTGTCCATAGATTCTCTCTTTGTTTCTTGCAAGCAAAGAAGGTCTATCCTCTGCTTCCCAACCAAGTACCTGATAGAGGCCCACTTTATACCTCTACCCAACCCTCTAATATTATAAGATAAAATATTCATTGAGGGCGTATCCTATTCCCCATCTTTTTGGCTTCTTCTCTATCTCTGCACTCCATAGAAGCATAGTTGTGGAGAACATCTAAATCTGTTTTCATGCCTAATTCCTTTCCCAAAGTACATAGATGTTGGGCCTCGAGCATCATCTCATCGCTGCACTGAATTTCACTTTTTAATCTCCCATCTGAGGATACAGGGTTCTGCTTCTGATTCTTAGTTTGAGTGTCATTTGGGTCTGCTGAAAAAAAGCTGCAGTGAGGAAGTGAAGGGTCTTGTGTCTCCATTTGAGGGATTCGGGCCCTAGAATGAGAGCTGGTCTTTTGCCGAGAATATACTTTACAAAACTTGTCTGAGCACACTTTTAAAGTTTGGGCTGCATGTCTTGACTTCTCCTTGTGACACCCTTCCTCTGTCATTAATGGGCCTGGGTTATTACCTAAACCACCCCCCTTATGATGCTGTCCTTCGTTCCTTCCCAAGTGGTCAGCTGAGTAAAAATTCTCCTTATTGCACCCTTCATTAACCTCTAGTGGGCCCTTTAAGTAGTTTGGCCCATTCTGTTCCAGAGACAAGGGAGAAGAAATTTGTATTGCAGTTATCTCTTCTTCCCCGATACGAACCTGCCCTTCTGAATCCTTCCCTTCTCCATTCAAATTTTTTCCTTGTGGGTGATGTCTGTGCCTATAGTCTGTCTGTTGTGTATTTTTGACAGCGTCCCTTTTAATATAAACTTCCTCCTTCTGAGTGACTGCAGAGCCTTCCCCTAATCTGTCTTTACTAGAATTAGGGTCTAACATAGCCTCTTCGAAGCTTTTTGACTTTTGCTGAAGGTTTACGTTAAGCTGGGTATTACCCGTAGGTCCCCCATCGATGCTGCGACCATCAGTCTGACGGTGTGCCCACTGGTTATCCGCTGGAGAAGCATTCCGATTGGATAGCTCCGGCGAGAAAGAAAAGTTGGTATCGGTGTCATCCACCGCGTCACCACCATCCCCATCGTCGTCAGACGTTATCATTTCAGACCACCCCTCCGACGGCAAAGTGCTTCTCTTGGTCGTTCCGCCATCGGGACCAACTTCTTCTACGATCCAGACCTTGTACTCGAGCTCCCCCACGCGGACGATGATGTCGGACCTTATCAGTGGCGGCAGCGGCGTCCTCACCAATACACGGGCCTGGTCGAGACGCCGGCGATCCTCCGTGTCCTCGTCGGGCTCGATAACGTCACCTATATCAGCCATGGCCATCCTGAAGCTTTTCATCCCCCATACCTGTATCGGGAAGCCCCACATTTGAAGCCAAACGACCCTGTTAGTGGGTCTAGTTGACGGCGACCACTTCTTCAATTCGTAGAAGAGGGAATCTCCTCTTTCCATCTCCGACTTGATAAGGAGACGGGCCTGGTCGTTGGACAAACCAGGTAGTAGGACCATGTCGTCACCTAGGAACTTAGTGCCGACATTGTATCCTAGCTCCCACGCGAGACGGTCCTCTAAAGTTTCAATCTCCGTCATCTTCTTTAGTTTTCCCGTCCAGGTTCCGTCACACCAAGCTCCCCCTCTTTCTTGTGGGTTGATCTGAATGATTGGTTTGGTAACCTCGTCTACCTTCGTGGGTCCTTGATACCCCCCTTCAACCACAGCGTCCACATATGACCTCCGAGAAGGATCAATATTCGTCACACCGGCCTTACTCCCTTCGATCATCTTCTTCCTCCCAACATTTTTATTTTCCTGCAACTCTGTTTTCCGGCCTGGTCTTTCAAACCTCGGAAGGTTGGCAAAAAGCTTGCAGTCGTTAATGACGATATTGTCCAGCCTTAGTTCCAGTCCTTTTGCGTCCCGAACGTCCTTGAAGCGCACGAAACCGTACCTCCTACCCTCCTTGTTGAGTCTCTTGGCGATGTATACTTCACGGACATCTCCCCATTTTTTGAAGTGCCGCCATAACAGCTCCTCATTAGCTTCGTCGGGAAAATGTGTGAAATAGTAGGACGTAATATCAGCCTTATTCCTCCAGTTACAGCCGTAAAGTATGCCCCTGCCCCCTAACTCCAGCTGTCTGCCCGCCGACAAGGAATGCTGCATAGCCTTCAAAGACCTTCTACTTACCACCGTAGTCCACTTTTCTTCCTCAGCAAGGTCGTTATTCCAACCTCCATTCCCTTCATGCAATACTTCCTTTCGAGTCACGTTCCTCCATCGCCCTCTGTTTGTGACAGTGGTTCTCGACCGCTCGCGCCTTTTCTCGCCCGTTCTACCCCTGTGACTCTCCTTAACTATCGAAAGGGCTCTATTCCGGTCCCTCTCGCGCCCTCTCTCTCCCTCTCCCCCTGAAAACCTGTCCTTCTGTTTCTCTCCAAGTCTCCCACTCTCACTGGGTCTCTCACTCTCTCTGTGTTTCTCTCTCTCTCTGGGTTTCTCTCTCTCTCGCTCTCTCATTCTCTCGCTAAGTTTTAATTTCTCACTCTCTCTGTGTTTCTCTCTCTCTCTGGGTTTCTCTCTCTCTCGCTCTCTCATTCTCTCGCTAAGTTTTAATAATGTAGTATCATTTTTCTCTTGTCAAGATCCTAGTAGATGACCAGATGGTCAAGCAGGTCACCTACAGAAAGCTTCCATTGTAATGTTAGGAGGAGAGTCCTCAGAGAAAAATGAAATAGTTATTTATTGAGAATGGAAAGCAATATTCCTTGAGGATGAACTTAACACAAACCTCACACTTGAATGGAAAATCCCCACCTCAAACAAGATTTTGCTATTATATGTAGCAGTAGACTTGGCAGTCATGTTATACATATTGTTAATTATGGTTAAGATGAACATTCTATGGTCCATTTGTTCACAGTTTAGGTATCATGGATTTATTGTACAAAGTGAAACATGGAAGGTTTTTCTTATAAAAGGCAGCAAAATCATTCACCAAATTACTTAGAGAAATGGAAAGATTGCCACATAAAGAACTATTTATTAGCAAGTATCAACTTATAAAACTGAAGATTGACCATATATTTGTCTCTATGATTGATCCTTTAGAATGGAAAGCAAGATTGGAGTCACAAATTTAGAGTCCCCAGTATATCTATGATTCTATGCCTAGTTTGCACCAAAAACACAGATAGGATAGCCAAATTAAGATTATTGACAGATAAAAGTAAGGATGTACCTAAAATGGCCTAAAATACCAATCACAGCCATAGTCATCCCAGCAAAGTATGTATATGTATCACCAACAAAAACTGAAGAGGGATACCTGGAACAAGAAGACCATACTGTAAGTAAAACTACTCTATCAAAAAAGGTTTCAAATGAAATGATAATGATACATCAGTGAATACCAGTTGTAAGAAAGTAAAGCCAAAGAGGTAGCTAGCAAGGGCTGAGCTAAGTAAATAGAAAATGCATGTGCTTGCTTATATTCAGGATCTGTTGATGCTCCAATTTGCATAATATTGTGTATCAGGATCTGCACATCCACATTATTATCAACTTCCATGACCAAAGTGGATTCTGTTAACTTTTACAAGCTTTGATACTTACAGCTGATGCAATAACCACTGTCTGCCCAACTTCAAGGCCATTTATTCCAGCATGTATATTGATGGAATTTGTGCAAAAAACAGCCAAGAGCCCCATATATAGTTTATACATCCATCCTGCCCCATAAAACAAAGTCAAAATAGTGAATCTTTACAGTAATTAGTAATAACTCCTCAAGTATCATTTACATAAAGGTACAACATCAATATGGAAGCTCAGAAATGACATTATCTTCAACAATCATCCTTTTGTCATATCGAGTCTGTTGGACAATACAATTTTCCTCTCTTGGTCTTGGATGAGGGGGTGGGAAAAGGATTTTAATGTTCCTTTTCACCAATGGTCTTCATCTATGGCTTTGGCTTTTAAGTAGTGATAGTGTTGTTGGGTTGGGTTGAATTGTTTCTGTTGGGATGTTGCATAATTTTATTTACTTTTCTGTCCCAGGAGAACCTACCTCCTGTGGCTTCTTGTAGTACCTCTGGTACTATGTATCTTCTATTCTATATTTAATATAATTTTGGCCGTTCAAAAAAAAAAACATAAAGGTACAAAAAGCTTACCAAGATCCAAAACCTCAATCCCAATGTGTGGGACAAGTGGCTTTGGTATAACTATAGTTGTGTGTCCAGCATATGCCATTAACAAAGGAAGTGCAGCAATTGATGGGAGTAGTAACTTTCTGTTCTTCACATCGACATAAAATCAAAAACAAAACTACTCTAACATTAGTTAACAAGCACAAATCCAGGAAGCAAATAATGAAAACTTGTATACTTACACTCTCCATGGGACATCAAGGACATCATCGACAAATCCTAGCAGTGTCATGAAACAAATGCACGCTAATGCTGCATTGTATTCAACAAGCCACTGCAAAACCAAAAATAATTCATAACAATGCTCCTTTCTTCTATTGATATCAGTTCCAAGATATTAGAGTCAAAACAAATACTCAGATTTACCATACTCATAACTTACATTTGAATCTGATGTGAAGTTAAAATACTGAAACAAGATTGCCACAACCAAGAACACAATACCAACAACTATACCTAATGATTCAGGCCTGCAAAGAATAAGGTAGCATAATCAAAACTTAGTACCAAAAATTTATGATGGCAGATTACAATACTTTCCCTCCTATGCATACATGACATAAATACATCATGAATATAGTAGTATAGTACCATATAAACCTAGCTATGTTTTTGTTCTCTACTTGACTTTTTTAACTACATTTTACATAACCTTCAACTATGTACGGTAATAATCTCTCACACTAATCAATTTAACCTTCTCTTCACTCTTATACACCCAAACATGTTGATCTGCAAGTTCCATACATGATAATCGAATATTAAATTAAACCATCAGCCAAAACAACCTGTTTGGTAGTTGTGACACTTTCTTATTCTTATCAGTTATCACACATTTCCATTTAAAATCTAAACTAAAAATTCCAAATTCAAGAATTCCATTGACAAAAGAATGAAGGATATAAATAACATAAAATCAGTTGAACAACTCAAACTATAGAACAGATTCTAAGAAAACAATCGGTACATCTTCATCTAATACATACATGTTTACGCCATTATCAAATGTGAGTATTACTCTGGTAGATAGCAACATTATAAAGGTTTTCAGAGCATTAAGTACAACACCAATTACAAAAATAGGTAAACCAATAAATCCAGAGACATATATTTAACAATCCAAGAACAACAAGTATAGGATCCAAAAGGAAACTAACGATCACATGGAATTGCATTGCATATTAGAACAGAACTTCATCCCAAAAGAAGAAAAAAAATGAGATATAAGGTGGGGTGGATGGTTAAGGGAGAAGAAAAGATTCCTCTAACAAAACTAACATTTGTCGATAATAAATAAAAAACAAAAGAAAGAAAAATTTTATATCTCAAACTGAAAATCCCCTCCCAAATCGGGTATGGAAAATTTTATAGCTTGAGGTCCCGACCAAGATTAGTCACCTTTCGTACCAATGCCAAGGTCCCAAAAAAAAAAAATCTCCTCCCAAATCTAACTAAATGTTCCATACACAATGTATTTTTCTTTAAAAGAAAACAACGAAATCAAAAGCCTGCTAAACCACCCATGATTATAAAAAAAAAAAAAAAGAAGAAGAAGACACCCAGATCTCGAAACCAACATCCAAAGCAACCCCACTTCATAAAAACAAATGGGGAATGAAGAAAGAAAAAAAGACTCACACTTTGACAGTTCCCTGAGGGGTGCCCTTCTTGTTGATGTCATACCCAAAGAGGTTCCGCTTCTGGACGTAGCGGGACGCGACGGGGATCATCTTGACCGTGACGAAGAGACCCGCGAGGCTCATTCCAGCGTTGATGAGGATCGATCTTCGGAGCTCCGGCTCGATGGGATAGTAGCGGAAGAGGAGATACGAGTAAGGGAGCAAGAAGAAGAGAGAGAGCTTCAGAAGAAGACCCCATTTAGGAGGCGCAATTGGAGGGTCTGTTGTGGTTGGTTTTTGTTCGGGTTTGGTGGTTGTGGTGTTTTCCTTTGTTGCAGGAGAAGAAGAATGAGGCTCGGAAGAAGAGAGTCTCTTTCGTGCTCCCATTGTTGTTGTTGTTTTGTTTCGCAGGGAAAAGCACTAGTACAGAGACTTATGGGAGATTTTATTTGCGGCGGTGAATTCTTCTTTTCTTCTGTTTAGTTATTTTGGACTAGTATCCCAGTCGTCACTGAACCAATCAGAAGTTGCCAATTCACCGGGAGTGGACAGCGTGGCACTTTTTATTATAATTGCATGAATTAAAATAAATGACGTGTAATTGTTTTGAAATGATTAATTAAAATGTTAATTAAAAAGTAAATAAAAACTGAAACGGGTTAATTAATCGTTTATTTATTTATAATAATATCCCGCTTATCCGGAAAACTATCCTTCGAGATTGAAATAAACACATGTTAATTAATTAATGTTTGAGATGACAATGGGTGAGTTTTTATATTCTCATTTCAGTCTCCACAACAGACTCAACAGAGTTGGGGTCAGATTTATAAAAAAAATGAGGTGGAAACATGAAACTTAACATCATCTTCGTCGGATCTTATTGAGTTCTGGAAAACTCAAAGAAAATGGCATCTCACATTTTTTAAAAAAAATATTTTTTCATATATTTTAAATAAATCATAGATTAAATTATTAACTATGTTTTAATTCAATCATTATATTTAATTTAATAAATAATATAAACATATTTAAGAATTAAATAATATTTTAAACTAAATGTATAGTTTTTAATTTTGTTATAATTAAAATATTATTTATTTAATTATTAAAATAATTATTCTATATTTTAATAATTATAAATAATAAAATATGAAAATAATCATATAATTAATAATTACATATAATAATAGAATTATATATAAATATATAAGTGTATTATTAATAATTATAAAAATATATGTAATAGAGTGGGTATGGGAGCGGGAGTGACATACCCAAATCCGAATCCAACCTCAATTCTCCAAGTAGGTGAAAATCCAACCCCTATTAAAGCGAGTTTTTCCTCTCAAAATTGAAGAGTGATTGGACATGTCTAGTTAGTGTATTTTTCACATTTTATTGTGGAAAGAAAAATTAATTTTAATCAATTTAACCATTATATCTATTTGTCTATATTTTTATTCTATATACTATATGCAAATGAAGTTTAAACTTTTGTGAACCGTTGGATGAAAATTTTAATTTGATGTGATTTAATTATATTTAGCCGTTGATCAAAAGTTAAAATTAGCATAGTCGTTAATTAAATTTCTATGTAAAATTCACTCTAACTAGCATCAACCATTGATCAGAAGTTGTAGTTAACAATAACTGTTGGTTGAATTTCATCAGATCTATTATTAATGAAGGATTAAGATAGTTTAAAATAACTAATATAATTTAGAGTAATTTATAATTACCTAACATATATTAAAATATATTTCATGAACAATATTAATTAACAATTTTTTACTTTAATACCAAATGTTTATTTAAATTTAAAACAATTGACATTTACATTTGGTAGAGATCAATCCATAAATTCAGCACTACCATTAACAACACTACTTATATCATAAAGTTTCTCACTTTTGTTTTATTGATTTTGTTGGTTTAAATTGTTGTTTGGGTTCTATTGCTCTACACATTGAATTTCATCATCTTTTGTCTCATTCTCTTGATCATTTTTCTTTATTTGAACTTCCATCTCATTTATCTAACAAAAACATACTTATTTTGTTCCTTTGCCTCCTCTCTCAGTGAGTTTTCGTTATCTAAATATGCATCTTATTAATTATCTTACATATTTTTGTCTTGTTTGTAAAAATATACATTTAAGTTTAGAAAAGAAGATTCCTTAGTGAATAAATTTGAGTAATCACTTTATCTCTTAAATAAATGTGTTTTTTGTTTTGTAGGTTTACATGTTAGAACTAAATGATCCATCATTGGACAATTCGTTCATCTCCCAGTTTTGATGGAAACAAAGATATAAATTTATGATGACCAATGATTTAAAAGTGTAAGTGTACAAGAGTCATCAGTGAAACCAAACATAGTAAAAAGTATCTTATCCTAAGTACTCATCCACTATAATCCACTGCAATTTGTCTTATTTACACTAGTCGTCCATTGAATCCAAACACTTAATCAAGTATTTTATTCATTAGATACAATCCATCTATGCCACGCTATAAAGATTCATTTAAAAGGAACATTTCTATTACACTATATTATCTTTCCTTTTATATATGTCTAACGTTTGTATTGAAATGCTAAGGACAAATTTAGAAAGTATTGATTTAGGATCCATTCAAACGCATATTGATGTAGCTCCATGTAGAGCTTGTAGGACTTGGATCTTCTTCATTAATGAAGTCATTTGCTTCTTGAAGATCAATGGCAGATGGAGAAGGAGGAAAGGTGATTGGAGACATCACTTCAAGGAGAAGATGAGACAAGAACAAGCTCACCACCATAGGAAGCCATGAATAAGAGCTTGAAGGTAGGAGAAGATGAGTGGAGGGAGAGGGAGAGAGGGGAACAACATTTTGAGAGAGAAAAGAGGGAGAATGAGGTTTGAACTTTGAAGTCTAATTTCTTAAATGATCAAAGTTTCAAAATGCACACACAAGACATCTATTTATAGCCCGAGTGTCACATAAAATTGGAAGGAAATTTGAATTTCTATTCAAATTTCACTTGAATTTGAATTTGAATTTGTGGAGCAAAATTTGGAGCCAAAATTTCACTAATTATGATTAGTGATAATTAATGAGTTTCAACTATGGTTCATCCCACTAATTCAAGATCAAATCCAAGATTCTCCACTAAGTGTGCTTAGGTGCCATGAAGCATGTATACACAAAGTGTAACTATATGATGTGGCAATGAGGTGTAGCAAGCAAATGCTCACCTCCCCCTTAGGCTGGTTCAAAATTTAATTGGATTGGCCTTCTCCCAATTCAATTAAATTTCTCTCCCAACACACACATCAAATAGTGCACTTAATGTATGTGAAATTAAAAAACTACCCCTAATACAAAAACTAGTCTAGGTGCCCTAAAATACAAGGGCTGAAAAATCCTACATTATTAGGGTACCCTCCATACACTATGGAGCCTTAAATACAAGGCCCAAAAAATAATGAAACCCTAATCTAATATGTACAAAGATAAGTTGGTTCATACTTAGCCTATGGGCCCAAAATCTACCCTAAGACTCATGAAAACCTTAGGGAGGATTCCAGCATCCCTTCCCTCTTGAAGAGGATTTATCCTCGAATTTGCAGACCCCTCATCATTTGAATCAGCTACACCTACAAAAGGAACCAAATCAATAATGTTAAAGGTGTTGCTAACTTCATACTTCTTTGGGAGTTTGAGCCTATAAACATTGTTGTTGATCCTCTCCAATGCCTGAAAAGGGTCATCACCTCTAGGGCTAAGTTTGGACTTTCTCTTAGTAGGAAATCTATCCTTCCTAAGTTGGAGCCAAACCCAATCTCCTTCATTAAGCACCAACTCCTTCCTTCCTCTATTGTCTTTAACTGCATACACCTTTATTTGGTTCCTAACCTTCTCATGTAATTTTTTCACAAACTCTGACCTAGATACCCTTTCTGTATGTATAAAAGAAGTGTCAAGTGGAAGGGTGTAACAACCCACCTCGTCGCTACAATAGCACCACTCTAAACCGCGAAAGTTTCAATTTTTAATTGAAAACTTCGTTAATTTGCTTATGAAAAATGAAAGTAAATTTTTCACGATATACATTCACCAAACAATGCATCATTACTTAAATGAATACATACATACCTATATATATATATATATAGGTATAGTAACTCAGTACACATCATTCATATAATGGAAAGTAAATTAGTTCATACATATAATTAAATATGTGATTTACATCCTCAATTCAAAAAAAGAATTATGGAACCAGCTACGGAGGAGTTGATTAACAAAATACAACTCTCTCCCAAAATAATCCCAACGTCATCACGACGGCTTGGTGGCTCCACAAAATAATCTCACTTCACGTACTCTACTGCTGTCATTCTGCTCCCACAAACAAAGGTTCGCGATCATCACAGGTACCAACCACACGGTACAAAAATTGTGAGGGTGAGTTTATTATAAAAGAAATTAATACAAAAATCAAATAACCATAATTAGTAAGAAAACATTAACAAATACCATAAGCATACTCAAACATCCATTAGTTTAACATACACTCAATAAGTAGTCATCATCCATCCATAATTCCAATCAATCATGATCAGTATGATGCATGCACCTAACCTCAACTCTCAAATGCAATGTGATACCATTCATCAAGGAAATAGCCTAAGTGTGCACAGGCAATTCCCCCTCCCCCCCATGGTGATCAACCTGAGTCTCAAGGGAGTTCCAAACTGAGTGACATGCCCCCAAGTACAAGTATTCCCCTTTATGAGAAACTACAAGTACTTACTGACAAAGTTTATACTATTTCCATGCAATATGAAGTATGAAACATGGGCACCATTAATGCACTGACCGTGGATAATTAAAGATTTTAAGCCATCCCCCTCCAGAGATGCTTACAACTCTTTAACCACTCTATTTCCCCCATCAAGGATATTCAACATGGTCACTGCACCCTCATGTACATACACATCACACATCATCACAATGACATTTTCAACATCAACAACATCTCATCTCAATGTCATTATCAACATCAACATAATCTCATCTCAATGTCATTCTCCACATCAATATCATCTCATCTCAATATCATTCTCAACATCAACATCATCTTATCTCAATGACATTATCAACAACAACAGCATCATTTCATATCAACATAATCATCAATAACAATATCATCTCATATCAATATTATCATCAATAACAACATCATCTCATATCAACATAATCATTAATAACAACATCATCTCATGTCAATATTATCATCAATAACAACATCATCTCATATCAACATAATCATCAATAGCAACATCATCTCATATCAGTTAATATCATCAATAACAATATCATCAGTAAATCACATTTCGCATATACATACATATATAGTTCATGCCTGAGATTCACACTCCCCAGGTATTCAAACAACACAAGTCTAATAAAAACAATAATGTCATTCATCAATAACAGACATATCACATCCCATTAGTCAAAACAATTTTTTTCTTGAAAACCAACATGCAACAGGGACAGACATATATCCACATAGTTAGGTTCCCTGACCCCAACTGATGTGAACCTTACGGGGTGGATCACTTGATACAGGCTGTAAAGTTTTTGGATGACGCCACTTCAGGTGAAGGAAGATAAATCAGGGTAGACGCCACAAGGATTACCTTGATAAGTCTGATAATTGGTTCAACAAGGAACCTAGAGGGAAACTCTCACCCAATTTTATGAAATGCCAAAAGTTTTTTTTTATTCAAAACAAAAACCAATACTTATAGTGTATCTGAACAAAAAGATAAAAATAGACATGGGCCTTCTAAATAGTTTGGGCCAAAATTACAATAAATAAAAATTATAACTAAAAAACATATTTAACTTGGGCCTTCAAATTAGTTTGGGCCTTCAGCAACAATTAATTGTCTTGATAGTGTCTCTGCCTCTGGGCCTTCATCCTTCTCCACTTGGGCCTTCATCCTTCTCCACTCGGGGGCTTTGTCCTTCTCTACTTGGGCCTTCGTCCTTCTCCACTTGGGCCTTCATCCTTCTCCACTCGGGGGCTTTGTCCTTCTCTACTTGGGCCTTCATCCTTCTCCACTTGGGCCTTCATCCTTCTCCACTCGGGGGCTTTGTCCTTCTCTACTTGGGCCTTCGTCCTTCTCCACTTGGGCCTTTAGCCTGTATTTGGCCAGTTTCATGATTCTCATCATTCCCTCCTTCTTGGAAAACTTTTGTCCTCAAATGTCCAGGATCATCACCGGGTTCAAGTACCACTTCCTTCCTTTTCTTGTTGTCTTGCTTGGCATAGCTTTCATTCTTCTTTGCAATTTGCACCTTCACTTGGTCATACAATCTTTTCACATACTCAACTTTGGCTTGTGCATCCTTACATTGAGTCTCTTGGGGATTGTTTTTGTAAGTTGGCCTGTTAAGCAATGAAGCTCTGGGGAGGAGATCAACTTGATGTTCTATGCCTCTTGAAGGTGGCAGTCCATGAGGAATCTCCTTAGGAAAGATATTTTTAAATTCCTGCAATAAGGGTTGAACACTAGGAGAAATAGAAATAGTAAACTCATTAGAATTATCAGTAGAAATTTTACTGTCTTTGCAATACTGTAGATTGAGTGGTTCATGAGTAGGTAACACTTTCCTCACTTCACTCGCCTCTGCAAAATAATTAAATTTTCTCTCATGTGTATCACTCTTTTCCTCGGGTGTATCACTCTTTTTTATATTCCTTTGTGGTGCCTCACTATTTTCTTTCTCTTGTTCTCTCTTTTCTCTCATTCTGATTTGGTCATCACACACTTCTCTAGGGGATAGAGGTTTAAGAGTAAACGAGGAAGATTTGGCTATTCGTCTGTAGGGCTCTTCTTTGTTACGGTTCAACAAACGTTGCATTTGTGTAGTCCACGCGTCCAGAAATAAGCACTGAGATTCGTCCAGTTGATGATATATTCCACCATTGTCACCAGCTCTTGCCATGATTAAGGAACAAAGAATTTTGCAGTAAATTAAAAAAAAAATCTAGAACCTCACCACACATTACTCACGTGTTTCTCTCTTTGCTGGTAGTTCACTCGTGTTTGATGCTCTCAATATAGGCTTTTGTGTGATGTTTTCACTCTTGCCTTTTACCATTCACTCCCTCTTAAGTTCCTGGATGAATCAAATTAGACACACAAGGTATATAACAAGAAAGACAATTTAATTATCACAGATTGCGTAGCAGATTTAATTTGGATAACAAATCAGATTTGATTTTGGTTAACAGATTAGACTTGATTTGGATTTAGATTTGATTTAGATAACAAATTAGACTTGATTTGGATAGCAGATTGGATTTGATTTGGATAACAGATTTGACTTGATTTGATTTGGATAAAAAATTTTGATTTGATTTGATTTGGATAACAGATCAGATTTGGATAACAAATTATATTTAATTTGGATAACAGATATGATAACAAATAAGATAATAGATAGGATAACAGATAAGATAACAGATATGACAAATAAACTTCAAATGCTCATAACTTTTGCTACGGTTGTCTGTTTGAGGCCCACTATATATCAAAACGCTCAGAATTCAGAGGAGAATCTAGATAAGGGGATTTGGTATACGATTTTCTGCCAAAACAAAGCCTCTAACTTCCTCAATTTCGTGTTCAAAGATCAAACACCCCACTTTCTTTTCTTTTCTTTTCTTTTTTTTGTTTTCTTCTTTTTCTTTTAAATTTCTGCAACTTTCTTTTTTTAACTTGAACTAAAACTCAAACAGATTTTTTTTACACAAAGTCTGAAAGACACAAGAAACAAGAACAAGAACAAAAACGTGACAAGAACAAGAACAAGAACGAAACAAAGACACAAACAACAGCGCAACAAGACGCAAACAAGAAAACAAATAACAGAACAAGGACAAAACACGAACCTGGACAAATTACAAAGGAAAATAATAGGATAGGATAAAACCTGTATCAAGAGCCGAAGCTCTGATACCAGATGATGTGAACCTTACGGGGCGGATCGCTTGATACAGGCTGTAGAGTTTTTGGATGACGCCACTTCCGGTGAAGGAAGATAAGTCAGGGTAGACACCACTTCCGGTGAAGGAAGATAAGTCAGGGTAGACGCCACAAGGATTATCTTGATAAGTCTGATAATTGGTTCAACAAGGAATCTAGAGAGAAACTCTCACCCAATTTTATGAAATGCCAAAAGTTTTTTTTTATTCAAAACAAAAACCAATACTTATAGTGTATCTGAACAAAAAGATAAAAATAGATATGGGCCTTCTAAATAGTTTGGGCCAAAATTACAATAAATAAAAATTATAACTAAAAAACATATTTAACTTGGGCCTTCAAATTAGATTCTGGGATTCTCATGAGCCTAAGGGTAGATTTTGGGGGTAGGATTACATTAATAGGGACCTAGATGATCACTTAGGACATCTAAGGCAAGTTCTTTTGGTTCTTAGGAAACACACTCTCTTTGCTAATATATATAAATGTACCATTTGTGTCGATAATGTAGTCTTCTTAGGTTTTGTGTTTAGAAAAAATGGGGTCCATGTGGACCCTGAGAAAATCAAGGCCCAAAAAACATACTTAGCCCATGGGCCCAAAATCTACCCTTAGGCTCAAGAAGAATGGGCCAGAGATGCAAGAGAAGGCCCTAGGATTCTCATGAGCCTAAGGGTAGATTTTGGGCCCATGGGCTAAGTATGAGCACACTTATCTTTGTACATATTAGATTAGGATTTCATTATTTTTGGGCCTTGTATTTAGGGCTCCATAATGTAGGTAGGGTACCCTAGAAATATAGGATTTTTCAACCCTTGTATTTTAGGGCACCTAAACTAGTTTTTGTATTAGGGGTAGTTTTGTAATTTCATATGCATTAAGTGAATATTTGATGTGTGTGTTGAGAAATAAATTTAATTGAATTAGGAGAAGCCCAATCCAATTAAATTTTAGAGGGGAGGTGAGCATTTGCTTGCTACACTCCATTGCCACATCATATAGTCACACTTTGTGCATGTCCTTCATGCTTTACATGTCTCATGACACCTAAGTACACTTAGTGGAGAATCTTAGACTTGATCTTGGATTAGTGGGCTGACCCATATCTAAAATTCACTAATCATAATTAGTGAAATTTTGGCTCTAAAATTTGGCTCCACAAATTCAAGTGAAATTTGAATAGAAATTCAAATTTCCCTTTAATTTTGTGTGACACTTAGGCTATAAATAGAGGTCATGTGTGTGCATTTTTTCAAATTTGATCATTTGAGAATTACACTTCAAAGTTCAAACCTCATTTGAGGCACAAAATTTTGTGCTCCTTCTCTCCTTCTTCCTCCACTCATCTTCTCCTACCTTCAAGCTCTTATCCATGGCTTCCTATGGTGGTGAGCTTCTTCTTGACTCATCTTCTCCTTGAAGTGGCATCTCCAATCATCTTTCTTCCATCTCCATTCCACTGCTATTGATCTTCAAGAAGCAAAGGACTCCATTGATAAAAAAGATCCAAGGCCTACAAGCTCCACATGGAGCTACATCACCTACTATAGACTAAGATATCATCGAAATAAACAACTACAGACGTACCTATGAACTCCCTTAGGACATGATTCATTAGCCTCATGAAGTTGCTTGATGCATTAATGAGCCCAAAAGGCATCACTAGCCACTCATACAACCCAAACTTGGTCTTGAAAGCGGTTTTCCACTCATCACCTTCTCTCATCCTTATTTGGTGATAACCACTTTTATGATCAATTTTGGAAAATATGTTTGCACCATGCAACTCATCAAGCATATCATCAAGCCTAGGAATGGGGTGTCTATACTTCACAGTTATGTTGTTGATGGTCCTATAATCTGTACACATTCTCCACTTACCATCCTTCTTGGGGACCAATAACACAGGCACAACACAAGGACTTAGGCTCTCTTGGACCCAACACTTCTCCAACAATTCCTTAACTTGGGATTTAATCTCCTTGGTCTCTTGAGGATTAATCCTATAAGCTGGTCTATTAGGAAGGCTTGTTCCTAGGACTAAGTCTATTTGGTGTTCTATCCCACTAAGAGGAGGTAACCCATGGGGTATCTCTTTGGGAAATACATCACCAAATTCCTATAAGAGTTCTTGGACCTTTGGGGGAATGATCTCAATTGTGGGAATTGTGGCTGTGCTAAGGGAAGTCTCCCTTGAGAGGAAAAGGTAGAAAGATAGCTTGAGAAGCAGAAATCTCTCTTAATATCTCGTTTTGTTGCAAAATGACTCTTCTTCTTTACAACTTTCTAAGCGGAATACCCTCCCTCTTTTTCCTTCTCATTGACCTTTGGAGCTAAGGCCTTACTATCTTTTTTTCTTTTGTTTTTCTAAATTTTCCTCATTCCTCTTGTCCTTCATTGTAAGTTGATCCTTAGCTACCTGTGAAGGTGTTTGAGGATGCAACACAAATTTAGTGCCAAGATGGGTGAGGGTAATCTCATTAGTTAGGCCACTGTAAATGATCTTCCTATCGAATTGCCATGGCCTTCCTAAGAGAATATGCCTTGCCTCCATGGGAACTATATCACAAATAAATTCATCCTTATATGTCCCAATGGAGAAAGGTACCTTTACTTGTTGTTAACTATCATTTCCCCTTGCTCATTGAGCCATTAAAGTTTAGGGTGGGAAATGATAGTGAGGTTCAACTTGGAAACTAATCTTTTGCTACAACAATTGCAACAAGATCCACTATCCACAATGAGAGGCCAAGTTTTATCTAAAATTTTGCATCTTGTATCAAAGATGTTCTTTCTTTGGGATTGGGATATATCACAAGATTGGCCTCCAAGGAGCCTTCTAAACATTAAGAGGTCACCTTCTTCATGGAGGTAGACTTCCTCACTAGACTCTTTACCCCCTTGCTTCATCTTCACTTCCACTAGAGGAAGGGGAAGAAGTAGTCTCCTCTTGACTACTATAAATGTCTTGACCCCTCATAATCATGGTTTTCTTTGTGGGGCATTGAGAGGTAATGTGACCTCTCCCAAGACATTTGAAGCATTTAATGTAGCTAATCCTTGCTTGGGAACTAGTCTTAGGGGTGGATTTCTCTATGGTCTTACCCTTATCTCCCTTGGGTTTTGAAGGTGCAGCCCCCAAAATTCGTTGGGCTTGGTCCTTCCTTGGATAAGAGTGAAAGCCATAAGATTTTGAAGAAAGTTTTCTTTTAAGTTGTTGCTCCACTCTTATACAAAGTTGGACTAGCTCATCTAGGTCCCTATATGGAAGGAGTTCAACCTTGTCCCTCACTTTCATATTAAGCCCACTAAGGAACCTAGCTATGTTTGTTCTGTCCTCCTCCCTAAGTCCAACTCTTAAAAAGAGTAGTTCCATTTATTGTCTATATTCTTCGACACTCAGACTCCCTTATCTAAGTATTTAGAGCTTGTCCACAAGCTCCCTTTCATAGTAGGAGGGAATGTGCCTCTTCCTAAGGGCACTCTTAAAATCATTCCAATACTCTACTGGAGGATCCCTATAAATCCTTCTTTCCCTAACAAGGGAAGCCCACCAATAAAGGGTATACCCTTGTAAACTAAGGGTAGCCAATGGAACTTTTCTCTCTTCACTAATATGATGGCAAGCAAAGAGTTGTTCAACCTTCATTTCCCAATCTAGGTAGGCCTCAACATTATCTTTTCCATGGAAATATGGGAGGCTAATGCTAACCTCGTGAGACCTTCTATCCTTTTCTCTTCTTTGGGAGTGAGGTCTAGTATCAGACCTATGCCTCCCTCCATAGTAGTCACTTAACTCTTCACTGAAACTTTTACAAGACTCATCATGACTACCATAGGAAGCATTTCTTCCTCTTCTTAATTCTTTCATTAATTTTCTTCTTTCTTCCTCTCTTATTTTCTCTCTTTCATCTTGACTTATTTCTTCCACTTTTTTTCCTTTTTCTTTTCTCTCTTTTTTTTCTTTCCACAATTTAAGGGATCTCAACTCATCTAATATCCTATACAAGGGGTCCTTAGGAGTAGAACCCTCACCATTAACACTAGATGAAGAATGAAGACTCATGTTGGTTCCTAAGTTGTGGTTCTTTTTTTTTGGGGGTTTGAAAACAAAAGGTAAAAGAAACTATGGTTGAAAATAGCCAAAATAAACACTAAAAGAGGTGTGAAAGATAAGGTAAAAACTATTTGGTAAAAAACAAGCTATCTAGGCAGTTTAACAATGGAAGGTAAACAAAATTTAAAGCAAGCTAGATGGTTTCCTATGTGAAGGCTTGGATGACCCTTTGGAGGTACCAACTGGCTCTTCACTTAGTCTACACGATTTACACTAAGCTATTACATACAAATAGAGGTTTTGGTGGTCTCTTGGAGACTCCCCATACACCTCTCAAGAATGACCAAATATAAGGAATTGCAATAGAAAAAAATTCAGCACTTAATTGTTCTATTATAACAAATTTAACAAAGCAATTAAGGTCATCAAATTTGTCTTCAATGCTTGTTTTTTTTTTCTCAAGTGTTTCACTCAAAATTCAGTGAGGCTTCGGTTGCTTCAAATCCAATGGTGCTCCTAGGATGGTTAACCTCCAAGACTAAAAAATCTTCTTCAAGCTATGCATCAATTTCCTCTTCCGATCCTTATTGTAGGCAACACTTAAACACACAAAAAAGAAGACAAGAAAGAAAACAAAAGATGAAATGAAAGCTAAACCAAAATGAAATTTAACAAGACATTAATTCAATGAGATTCAAGGAAAAATAAAGCAAAAGGACAACACCACAAGCCAAGGTGGAACACAAAGGAAGTCCTAGAATGGCACTAGATTAGATTGACAAATTAAAAATAAGACTAAAAGCAAAATTATAGTTATGTCAATTTGGAAACACATCTAAAAGATGAAAAACTCCAATAAGTCAAATAGGCTTGTAATACAACTCAAAATAATGAACAATTTTCAAGTAAATCAAGCATACATATTTTTTTTGTTCTGGACGTGTATTTTGACGTTAATCTTTATCACCTTTTCTCGCTCATTTATTTTTCATTTTTGTTCATTCTTTTTCCATTTTTTTTTGCCAGATGTCTATTTTGTCTAGTTAAAATTTCAACTCAAAATTCGAAGTATTCAAGCTATAGAAAAGTTAAGAAGATAGTGTGCCAGAACTGACAACAACCAGAATTTTAACCTAGAAATCAAAAGTAGTGTTTATGTTGCTTAAGACTTGGATAGTTACAATTTGTGTTTGCTTATGCTCAATTTTCTTGGATAAAAAAATTCAAGAGAGATTAAGACTTATTTTGATTCACAAATCCAACCACAACTCAATTTCTTCATATGTGTTATATAGAAACTTAGAAAACAAGAAATGTGCAACAAACTACTTCTAGGAATTGGTTTAGAACATGTTATGAACTAAATAACATGAATGAATTAGACCTAAAATTCAAATGATAGGCTAAAAATTGCAAGAATACATGAAAAAATCTATCTAGAATTCAATCAACAAAATCAAAGTTTAGCACAAACTTAGAACATAATGTGACAATTATTATGATTAAACATGACTCTAAGACAACATGAATGAAGTGATTTACACTTAGATTTTTGTGTTTCTTTTAATCAATATTTTGCAAGAAAATTGATATCTAAAGGTTCAGCACAAGAAGATTATGACTGAAAAATGATAGAACCTAAAATCAACTCAAAAACATGATTCAAGAGTATATCTATAAAATTTGAACCATAGAAATGCAAGAACAAGTGTAGATCTAAGATTTAATCGGTTAATTTTTTTTTGAATCTACTCTAAACAGCACCAAACCACAAGACAATAGAGGAGATACATGGAGAAGACGATGAAGAGCAAGGAATTAAAGTGAATTGACCGAACAAAAGATAGAGGAGGCAAAAGAGCATCACCTAGATGATGATGCTTTGATACCACATAATGTAGCTCCATGTAGAGCTTGTAGGCCCTGGATATTCTTTATCAATGGAGTCCTTTTCTTCTTGATGATCAATGGAAGCGGAATGAAGAAGGAAGAAAGGTGATTAGAGATGCCACTTCAAGGAGAAGATGAGTCAAGAACAAGCTCACCACCATAGGAAGCCATGGATAAGAGCTTAAGGTAGGAGAAGATGAGTGGAGGAAGAGAAGAAAAACAATGAGGTTTGAACTTTGAAGTCTAATTTCTCAAATGATCAAAGTTACAAAACACACACACAATACCTCTATTCATAGCCTAAGTGTCACACAAAATTAGAGGGGAATTTGAATTTCTATTCAAGTTTCACTTGAATTTGAATTTGAATTTGTGGAGCCAAAATTTCACTAATTATAATTAGTGAATTTCAACTATGGTTCAGCCCACTAATCCAAGATCAAATCCAAGACTCTCTACTAAGTGTGCTTAAGTGTCTTGAGGCATGTAAAGCATGAAGAACATGCACAAAGTGTGACTATATGCTGTGGTAATGAGGTGTAGCAAGCAAATGCTCACCTCCCCCAAAATTTAATTGGATTGGGCTTCTCCCAATTCAATTAAATTTCTCTCCCAACACACACATCAAATAGTGCCCTTAATGTATGTAAAATTATAAAACTACCCCTAATACAAAAACTAGTCTAAGTGCCCTAAAATACAAGGGCTGAAAAATCCTACATTACTAGGGTACCCTAAACTTGTGGGCTATCTTCCCTACACTATGGATCCTGGGAGCTGCTTGCAGAACTCATTGTGATGTGCAAGTAGTTTTTGGAGGGGTTATAGGCTGGCCGTGAGTTGATGCTGCTTACTTTGCAGAACTCTCATGGGCGAAAAAATAATGAAACCCTTATCTAATATATACAAAAATAAGTGAGCTCATACTTAGCCCATAGGCCCAAAATCTACCCTAAGGCTCATGAGAACCCTAAGGCCTTCTCCTGCATCCTTGGCCCAATCTTCCTGGAGTCTCCTAGCCATGGCTCTGGTGATGGGTCCCCTCCTTGGGAGGATTGCATCAGGACTTCTTATCGAACACCTTTGGGAATATATCCCTATAGGATGATTTTTGGTAGGGCATGCCACCTTCCGATGGAGATTGAGCATTGTGCTTATTGGGCGGTGAAGGGTTGTAACATGGCATTTGATGAAGCGAGTATGGAAAGGAAGCTTCAATTGCAAGAACTTGAGGAGATCCTCTTACAAGCCTATGAGAACTCCAATATTTACAAGGGGAAAGTGAAGAGGTTTCATGACTCTAGGATTCTTAGGAAGGAGTTCCATATTGGCCAAAAAGTGCTTTTATTTAATTTTCACCTTAAGCTTATCTTCGGTAAACTTTGATCTAGATGGGATGGACCTTTTGTTATTACTAATGTTTTTCCCATGGTGCAGTTGAGATTAAAAAGGAAGTTAATGGCAAAGTCTTCAAAGTGAACTGATAAGAATCCTGAAACTGGCCAAATACAGGCTAAAGGCCCAAGTGGAGAAGGACAAAGCCCCCGAGTGGAGAAGGATGAAGGCCCAAGTGGAGAAGGATGAAGGCCTAGAGGCAGAGACACTATCAAGACTACTAATTGTTGCTGAAGGCCCAAACTAATTTGAAGGCCCAAGTTAAATATGTTTTTTAGTTATAATTTTTATTTATTATAATTTTGGCCCAAACTGTTTAGAAGACCCATGTCTATTTTTATCTTTTTGTTCAGATACACTATAAGTATTGGTTTTTGTTTTCAATAAAAGAAACTTTTGGCATTTGATAAAATTTGGTGAGAGCTTCTCTCTAGGTTTCTTGTTGAACCAAACTCAGACTTATCAAGGTAATCCTTGTGGCGTCTACCCTGACTTATCTTCCTTCACTGGAAGTGGTGTCATCCAAAACTCCGTAGCCTGTATCAAACAATCCGCCCTATAAGGTTCACATCATGAATGGTCACCACCTCAAGCTTTTTCATGAGATCCCCCAAGTGGAGGACGAATGGCGGACCTGTCTTTGGTCTTACCAATTTTATGTGAAGATGAATGGCAGTTAAGGAGTTTCCTTCCCTTTTCTTTTATATGTTGTCTCTTTGTTTGCATTTCATTACGTGTTCACATTGAGGACAATGTACATTTCAAGTGTGGGGTGAGGGTTTATTTTCTCTGTTTTCTGTTTGTTGTATTTGTTTTTCTGTTGTTATATTTTCTTCTGTATTTTGTTTTAGATTTTGTGTCTATATATGTTTTCTGTTTCTGTTTAGCTATTGTCACAACCTACCCTTCAGCGGGAGGGCGATGCAAGGCTCACGGGGGCGTCTTCCAAGGGAGGAAAACACGCAGAGTCGCCACCAACGTTTATTCGGGGAAAACATTGGAAAAACCGAAATGTGTGGTCTACGAACTTTATGTGTGAAAGGTTCGGGAGTTGTTTTTACACACGGGGAAGGTATCAGCACCCCACGCGTCCATCATAAGGGACGACAGCCTTTAATCAAATGTGCAATTATGACTTCAAAACTATGTATTTTCCCTTTTCATGTTTTTTTTATGTATTTTCCCCTTTTATATGTGTTTTTGTATTTTTTTTTACTTTTGTGTGTTTTTTTATGTTTTTTACTTTTTTGTGGTCGACAAGGTTGTTTCCCTCGCTCCTACGTATCCTCGGGTGTGATGAGAAAATCAGACCTACGTAGTTCTTTAGTAAGAACTGAACGTTGGTTAAGTTGTTTTGATCTTTTTCTGCAAGATCGATTTTAACTGAACAAAAGTCGTTTAAGGCGTTGGACCTTTAAACGATCTTTTGATTTTTGAAAAGAGAGAAATGTTAAGGCGTTGGACTATTAACGATCTCTTGGTTTTTGAAAGGAGAGAAACGTTAAGGCGTTGGACCGTTAACAATCTCTTGGGGTGGTCAACAAAAGCGGGGCTTTTGCTCTTACGTATCTTCAATTGCGATGAGAAACTCAAACCTACGTAGCTCTTCGTGACCGTTTAAGGTGTTGGACCTTAAAACGGCTTCAAGTGATTTTTGCAGACAAAGCTTGGTTTGTGAGTTGATTTTAGCCTTAGTTTCACTAGGTTATTATGAACTCATTTAAAAGAAACTTTCAAAGTAAAATGTCCGATTGATTTTTTTGATTATTTTATTATTATTTTTTTTCAAAGATATTTTGATTATTTTATTATTATTTTGCCTTTTTTGATATAACCGAGGTTACAACACGAATGACCGATTGGATTTTGTTTTAATAGTGATTAAATGAGATTACAACACAAATGATCGGTTGAAATTCATTTTATCAATTATTAAACGAGATAACAACATAAATAAACGGTTGAAAGCTCGTAAAAGCGAAAGAAAATAATACCGAAAGTAAACGAGATGAAGAATGAAAGTGAACAAAACAAGAATGAATTGAAAGCTTCGGATTTGGAAACTTACCGGTTGAAAACCGAAGAACGAACGAAGAACAGCGAAGAACTTCCACGGAAGCATTATGGAAGCACCTCAGCTTGAATTTTTTTTCCTTTTTTCCCTTCTCCTCACTAATTTCAAGTGAAAGCTTAGTGCAAAAATTGTTGGATCCTTAAACTCAGCCCCCTTCCCCTATTTATAGGAGAAAAGGGGAGGTAGTTGCCGCCTAGAGGCTTCCAAAGGAAGATTTCTGAGCGCACCCCCCAGTTGATAATTTCAACCCATCTCTAGAGGCTTCGTGAGGAAGTTTCCTGAGCGCATCCCGCAATTGATAAGTTCACCCCCATCTAGAATGTTCTGGATGAAGTTTCCTGAGCGCACCCCCCAATTTGATTAGTACACCCCCCTTTAGGTTGCTTAGTGATAAAGTTTCCTGAGTGCACCCCCAATTTGATGAGTGCACCTCGCCGTTTTTGTGTTTTTTGCTGATTTCTTTTCGAAACGTCGCGGATTTTGCGGCGATGGGTGTTAAGCATCCCGAAACGATCAATTAAGGTCCAAATGCCAATAAACAATTGTCCTCAGATGAAATCAGGGTATCACAGTCTATCTACACCTCCATTTTGATAAATACACCCCTATTTTCATGTTTTTGCCTTTTTTCTTTTCGAAACCTCACGGATTTCACGGCTATGCTTGTTTAAGTGTCCCAAAGAGATCAACCAAGGTCTGCATGCCAATAAACTATTGTCCCTGGACGAAATTAGGGTATGACAGTTGCCCCTCTTTACTTATCTTTTATTGGAGATAAAAGGGAAGTAAAGATAAGACACTAATTTCGTTCGAGCCGAACCTTCCCATCCAACCGGCCACTAGCGGAAGTCCAAGCAGTAAAACCCGTGAAAGCATGAAGACATTGAAATTCCTCCTTTTCTCATTTTGTTCTTCTTTTTCCTTTTTCCTTTTTCCTTTCTTTTTCATTTATATATATATATATATATATATATATATATATATATATATATATATATATATATATATATATATATATATATATTGAGGTGAAGACACTGTCGTCTTTGAAATGCAGATGAGGACATTGTCGCCTTTTGAAGGCATGCAATGACTGAAGACATTGTTGTCTTCGCATGTAAATGAGGACATTGTCGCCTTTTGAAGGCATGCAATGACTGAAGATATTGTCATCTTCGAAATGTAGATGAGGGTCATTGTCGCCTTTTGAAGGCATGCAATGACTGAAGACATTGTCGTCTTCGAAATGCAAATGTGGACATTGTCGCCTTTTGAAGGCATGCAATGACTGAAGAAATTGTCGTCTTCGAAATGTAAATGTGGACATTGTCTCCTTTTGAAGGCATGCAATGACTGAAGACATCGTCGTCTTCAAAATGTAAATGATGGCCATGATGGTCTCTGTGTGTCATCAAACTTGATCTTTGAATGACGAGGTGCAGACAACCGTAAGGTGTCTCCGCATGCCACCGGACTCGTGGGTCGGGGTAGCAAAATTGTGTGTGTGTGCAGATAACCATAGGGTATCTCCACATACTACCCGATTCTCACAGGTTGGGGTAGCAGAATTGTGTTTGTACGGATAACCCCTCGGGTATCTTTGCCTGCCACTTGACTCACGGGTCAGGATTAGCAGAACTGTGTTTGTACGGATAACCACTTGGGTATCTCTGCCTGTCACCTGACTCACGGGTCAGGATCAGCAGAACTGTGTTTGTACGGAAAACCACTTGAGTATTTCTGCCTGCCACCTGACTCACGGGTCAGGATTAGCCGAACTGTGTTTGTACGGATAACCACTCGGGTATTTCCGCCTGCCACCTGACTCACGGGTCAAGATTAGAAGAACTATGTTTGTACGGATAACCACTCGGGTATTTCTGCCTGCCACCTGACTCACGGGTCAGGATTAGTAGAACTGTGTTTGTATGGATAACCACTTGGGTATTTCCGCCTGCCACCTGACTCACGGGTCAGGATTAGCAGAACTGTGTTTGTACGGATAACTACTCGGGTATCTCCACCTGCCACCTGACTCACAGGTCGAGATTAGCTGAACTGTCTCTGTGCGGATTACCGTATAGGGCGTCTCTGTATGCCACCTGACTCATGGGTCGGGGTAGCAAAAGGTTTGTACGGATTACCGTATAAGGCGTCTCCGCATGCCACTAGAGTCACAGGTCGTGGCAGCAAAAGGTGAGACTAAAATGGTCTCAGCCGTAAGATGCTGACATCTCCAGAAAGGGTGCAGATGACCACATTGGTCTATGTGTGTCAATCGGACTTGGGGTCTCCGAATGATGTGGTGCGGATAACTATAAGGTGTCTCTGCATGCTACTGGACTCTTGGGTCGTAGGATAGCAAATGGTGAGACTAAAATAGTCTCGGTCGGAAGATGCTGACATCTCCAGAAAGGGTGCAGATGACCACATTGGTCTCTGTGCGTCTATCGGACTTGGGGTCTCCGAATGACGAGGTGCGGATAATCGTAAGGTGTCTCCGCATGTCATTGGACTTGCCATCTCTAGATGACGAGGGTGAGACTAAAGTAGTCTTGTTCGAAAGACACTAAGGTTTTCCACAAAGGGAGCAGATGACCATATTGGTCTCCGCGTGCCGTCGGGCTTGCCGTCTCCTGATGACGAGGGTGCAAATAATCCTGAGGTATCTCCACGTGTCATTGGACTTGCCACATCCAGATGACGAGGGTGAGACTAAAGTAGTCTCGATCAAAAGACACTGAGGTCTCTGACAAAGGGAGCAAATGACCATATTGGTCTCTGTGTGTCATCGGACTTGCCATCTCCGGATGACGAGGGTGCGGATAATCATGAGGTGTCTCCGTGAGTCAACGGGCTCGCTTGCCTCTGGTTGACGAAGGTACGGATAACCATGAGGTGTCTCCGCGTGTCATCGGACTTGCCGTCTCCGGATGACTCGAGTGAGACTAAAGTAGTCTCGGTGTTCTTTCACTAAAATGCGAACATGCTTTAGCAAAGAAACAAACTTCCAGTCGATCAGAGCAACCTATATTTTTTTAAAGAAAAACAATGTGCTCTTTGGGGAAGGGAAGCAAGCTGATAGAATTTTCTCACAACCACAAATGAGATTTAGGATATTAGCATTTTGTTTCTAAACGACCATTTAGAGGAAACACTAGGTCCAAAAAAAATAGAAGAAAATCACTCAAAGTGTATAAACCTCACACAGGCAAGTGTTTCCTCCTAATTCCGAACCATAGATATGTCATGATTTGACTTTGCAAATCATTTCCTATCGAATAAAAGATTACAAGATTTTGGTTGGTAATCAAAGGGAGAGGACCACTTCAAGCCGTGGTTTCCTTTCTTTTCTTATTTGCTTGTGATAATTCTGTATTGTTCAGATATTATCTGGTCCGAAGACCTTTCTTTTGTTTTCTTCCGATCTTTGATATGGAATTTTTTTTTTTTTTGCTTTCTTCCGATCCTTGACCGGGAATTTTTCTTTTCTTTTTTTTTGTTTTCTTCTGATCCTTGACTGGGAATATTCTTTTCTCTTTTTTTGCTTTCTTTCGATCATTGACCGGGAATTTTCTTTTCTCTTTTGTTTTGGAAGCACGTTTGAAGCTTAACAGTGAATGGATCTTCTTTCTTGGGAGATCCCACTGCTCCTTCTTCCAAGCGCAAGGATGGAAATTCTTATCCTCGGTCAAGGTTTATGGCCGACGAGTTGAGATTTTGGCTCAAAAGGCTTGTAGAAAGGTCGGACATGATGTATGTCAGGGTGTTGTCTTGGCTAGCGGTTCAGGGATAAGGGAATGTCCCACATTATTTCCATGATACACATGCAACAATGATGATTTAGAAATTTATGCTAAACTGGTCATGCATGCACCCATGTGGACACTCAAGCATCAAGTTTTGTGGTTATGTGACACTAGGGCTTAAGATTCATTTTTCCTATTTAAGTCAACCCAGTGTTTCCAAAACATCCTCCTTTATCAATTCATGCATTCATCCGAGTTTTTTTTGGGTATTTAAAAAAATTTCACGGCATTCACCCTTTAGGTGTACACACACATTTTTTCCAAAAAAAATCACTTGTGTTTTGATCGGTAAATTTTTCCAAAGAAAAACTGATAGTTATTTCTTTTCAAAATCATGCTGGCTTTTTAGTCAATTTTTTTATGAGGTATTTTGTGAGGTATTTTTGTTACCTAAATTATATACATGCATATCCAAGGTATTTTTGCTACCTAAACACACGTATATATATTTTGTGAGGTATTTTTGCTACCTAAATTACATACATGCATATCTAAGGTATTTTGGCTACCTAAACACACAAATATATTTTGTGAGGTATTTTTGCTACCTAAATTACATACATGCATATCCAAGGTATTTTGGCTACACACACACACACACACACACACACACACACACACACACACACACACACACACACACACACACATATATTTATATATTGTGAAATTTGACTACCTTCCCGATTCGTGCTTGTTTATTTAAATTCCTAGGATTATGAGAAACTAGGTGTGTCTAACTATGACTTAAGAAACATAGGTGAACAAATAACAAGTAGAAATTTGAAAGGTACTAGGTTGCCTCCTAGTAGTGCTTCTTTAACGTCTTGAGCCGGACGCCTGATGACGACTTATCGATCATGGGCCCAGTACTTGCTCGTACCTGCCTCGGTGGTTGGCCGCCTATTGGTCGGCCATGTGTCATAGGCAACGCTCTAGCCTTTGTAGATGAGATGAGATGGACTCTAGAGGTGGGGGTGGTGAGTTTGTTGCCCGCTGTTGGCCATCCCCAGGCTGTTGTGGTGCCTCGTCCTGCACCTGCCTGGGGGCGCGGTACTTCTCGATGAAAACCCTATTAATAGGGGGCCTAATGACCTTGCTGGGGGCGACGGGCACTCCGTAGAACTGACAGAGGCCTATAACCAGAGCTAGAAACCCCAGGACCCTGTTGGACTTCTCCGGGTCCACTGGGTGTCTTGTGGGCGCGATCCTTGCAAATAGTAGATGGCATTAGAAATCAGTCGAGCCACGTGCATACTTACCTATGTTATGATGGCATATACCAACTGACACTTTGGTAGGGGGAGATCGGAGTTGTGGTCACTGGGAAGAATATTGCTAAGTAGTAACGTCATCCATATCTGGGTAAGAGTGGTCATGTTGGTGCACATGATCTGCACTCGTCTCCCTACATTGGTTCAGGCGAAATCTTGCCCTAGTATGCGTAATAGCTGTGTGATAGCCTCCTCCTCAAAGCTGGAGACCAGCTTCCTCCTCTGGCTGTGCTTGCATAGTTGGTCCTCCTCCAAGGTCAGGGGGTGGCCCAGGAACTGATAAAAGGAAACCACTGGCTCCTCACCCAGGAGTGCAAGTCTCGGTTAAGCATTAATGGCAGAGGACCTTGAGTTCTCTGAAGGCGAGGATTTTGAGCCCTCTGAAAGCGAGGACGTGTAGCCCTCTAAAAGCAAGGACCTGTAGCCCTCAAAAGGAGAGGACATGCAACCCTCTAAAGGTGAGGACGTGTAGCCCTCTAAAGGCGAGGACCTGTAGCCCTCTAAAGGCGAGGACGTGTAGCCCTATGAAGGCGAGGATGCACAACCCTCTAAAGGCAAGGACGTGTAGCCCTCTGAAGGCGAGGACGTATAGCCCTCTGAAGGCAAGGATGTACATCCCTCTGAAGGCGAGGACATGCAGCCCTCTGAAGGCGAGGACGTACAACCCTCTGAAGGTGAGGACGTACAGCCTTCTAAAGGCGAGGACGTGTAACCCTCTGAAGGAGAGGACATATATCCCTCTGAAGGCAAGGACGTGTAGCCCTCTGAAGGCAAGGACGAGTAGCCCTCTGAAGGCGAGGACCTGTAGCCCTCAAAAGGCGAGGACCTGTAGCCCTCAAAAGGCGAGGACGTGCAGCCCTCTGAAGGCGAGGACGTACAACCCTCTGAAGGCAAGGACGTACAGCCCTCTGAAGGTGAGGACGTGTAGCCCTCTAAAGGCGAGGACGTGCAGCCCTCTGAAGGTTAGGATGTGTAGCCCTCTGAAGGCAAGGACGTGTAGCCCTCAAGGGGTCCAACCTTATGAGAAAGCAAGAGATTGACTCATTGAGATGACCTCTCATCCCAAACTCAAAAGATTAGACATTAGATTTAGGAAATCTATGTAGTTAACATGATTTTTGGGGATGTAGATGCATGCAACCTTTGTCTTGAAATGCGGTAAATGCAGACTTTGTATGCAACAATACAATGTAATGGAAAGTTGTACAATGTTCATGACACTCTTTCCCTATTTTGTGATTTTGATTTTGATTTGATTTTTTTGGAAAACACAGATTAACTGTCCTTTTGAAAGAGGTGATAATTCATGCAACCTTATCCTATCTTTTGCAAATCTCTTTGGGAACTCCCTTAGAGTGTACATTCTGTTTGATTTAGTCACTTAACAATTTTGGAGTGACGACAATGGAGCCGTTTGACGTTTAACCAATCCATTGAAATCTCAGGGTTTGCCCCCCCCTTTTTTGTTTAAAAACATCGACGGGTGAGAACTTTTGATCTGCCCCTAGGTTTGTAACGACCCGCCTCATCACCACGATATCAACACTCTAATATACGATAATTTCAATTTTTATAAAAACTCCCTTAATTTACTTATGAAAATAGAAGTAATTTCGTCCCAACATACATTCACTAAACCATACACGTTTACTTATATATATATATATATATATATATATATATATATATATGAACAACAACTTAGTACACGTCATCCACATGAGGTAAAATTAAATTTGTTCATACATATGATTAAAATCCAAGTTTTACATCTTTGATTCGATAAAATAAAACTTAAAAACCAACTATGGAGGAGTTGAGCACAAAACACAACTCCCTCCCAAAATAATGCCAACGTCATCACGTCGGCTCGGCGGCTCCTCATCAGAATCTTACTCCTTGCACCCTGCCAATGTCATTCTGCTCCCAAGAACAATGTTCACGATCATCACAGGTATCAACCACACGATACAAAATTGCAAGGGTGAGTTCATTATAAAAAGAACCAATACCAAATCCAAATAACCACAAGTAGCAAGAAACATAGGCAAACATTATGAGCTTACACAACATTCATTATTCAACGCTCACATCCAACAATTATTCATCATCCATATTCAACAATTTCTCATCATCCATCCATGGATCCAATCAAGACTGCATAGAATGATGCATGCACCTGACTCAACTCTCAGATGCAATGTGATACGTACCAACAACCAAATCTCAGGAAATAGCCTAAGCGTGTCCACACGATACTCTCACTTAGGGAACCATGCAGAGTTCGTCGAGACCACCCGGTTGTGCATGTAACTGCCCCCCTCCCATAGGTGATCAGCCTGGGAGCCCAAAGGAATTCCTTACCAGGTGACAAGCCCCCTCAGTACAAATTACACTCTTCCACAATTACTCTATTTCCTATGTCATATGAGCTATGAACACGGCCAAAAGCAAGTGCCAAAGACCATGGACCAATTAAAGAGCCTAAGCATCCCCTCAGAAATGCTTAGATTCTTTAACCATGCTTGTCACCCACGTCTGGGCCGTCCGACAAGGTTAGTGCACTTAACCCCCCATGACATACACTACATACGACGTATGAACATGGCCCAAAGCAAGTGCCAAAGACCCTGGAAGGTCAGTGCACTTCGCCCCCCACGTACATACACAACATGCACATGCCGATGCATTTCCAACATCAATCAACATTCCATTTTCACATCATTCTTAACATATACATCATCTCATCTCAATGACATTATCAACAACCACAACAACCTCATTTCATATTCACATAATCATCAACAATAAAATCAATTCATGTTGACATGGTCTTTATTAAAAACGTCATCTCAAATCAATATCAACATAATTATCAATATCACCACATATCAATTAAAATCCTCAACAGCGACATCAACAATAAATCGCATTCCACACATATATATTTCTTTCATGCCTGAGGTTCACACTCACAAGTCTTCAAACAACACAAATCAAATAAAGACAACAATATCATTCATCACAATATATATATATCGCATCCCATTCGTCAAAACATAGTTTTTCCCTAAAAACCAGCATGCATATCAATTACAATTTTATCGCATCCCATTAGTTAAAAACATCATCTTCTATAAAAGAAAAATCAGCATGCAACAGGGACATGCAGTTATCCTCATAGCTAGGTTCCCTGACCCTAACTATGGTGTTAAAACGGTAAATTTTTATGATAAACTCCCCTCACATACTGTGAGCTACCCGCGGGTCCCTCGTCACGTCACTTGGAGATTTCTTTTTCATCGTCGGTTCCACGCAAGCCTCTACCATGCCAAAATGAAGGAGACTTAATATGGATTTCAGAAAACAAAGCTAATAACAATGCTCTAGGTTAAACACCCACGTCACTACATGAAAGGGTTGAGAGCATTTCGGGTTTTACAAAGGGACATCATTTGGAAATTCCGACCACGCCAATGTGACTTGGGTCCAGTGTAGGTTATGAAAATAACATGCATTTCATGAAAGGATAACATTTACAAAGTCTCTTTCTCTAGGGTTTTTCAAAGGAAGCGTAAAACATGCAATGACGGTTCCAAAGTCAGAAAAGATGCACAAAGACAAGTTGAAACTAACAAGGAACAAGCATAGAACCATGGTTACCTCGAAGGAAAATGAAAGGTCAGATTAGGGTTTCGTTCTCTATCGAAACCGCGAGGCAAGTTGGAAGGTTCCGCTTTGGTTGAAGGGTTCCCCTCAGTGTGGGGTTTCAACGGAGAACAACGGCGGTTTGTGGTGGCTAATGGTGGCTGTGAGTGATAGAGAGAAGGCTTGGAACGCTGGAAATGGCTTTGGAAGAAAGAAAGGAGAAGAAATGGCGTTTTTCCTAAGCTACTTGGACTACAAGGCTCAAAACGTACAAGTGAGCAATGCTTTCGGGAACGGAAACGTCACGCACACTCCAGACATCTTCTCAAAGATCCCAACGGTCAGATCGTGAACAAGTGTCTTGTGAAGCTGCAGACCAAATTTCGAGAAGATCCAACGGTTAAAGAAGGCTGGCCAGCGTTTTGATCGAGGCATCTTCATGTAGCTTCCTTGAGAAGCTTCATTAAGAGGCTTCCTCGTGGCTTCTTTGAGAAGCTTTCTCAAGAGGATTCTTTGAGAAGTTAGATCCTTATCCACCCACACCCCTCTATTAACTAAATTAACCTCCTTGAAAATAATTACGGATAAAAATAACACAACAAATATAATCAAACATAAAACATAATTACTAATAATAGGTAGATATATATATCAAGGTGTTACAACTCTCCCACCATTTTTGAAATTTCATCCTCGAAATTTACCTTACTCAAACAAGGATGGATGAGCTTCTCGCATCTGACTTTCTAATTCCCACGTGGCATCTTCTCCTGATGCACCTTCCCAGATCACCTTGACCAACGAAATCTCTTTCCCTCTTAGGTGTTTTGTTCGCCTATCCTCGATCCTCAAAGGCAATGTTTCATATGTCAAATTCTCCTTCACTTGTACATCATCCCATTCAATCACATGGAATGGATCACGGATATACTTACGGAGTTGAGACACATGAAAGACATTGTGAAGATTAGAAAGAGGCGGGGGTAATGCAATTTGGTATGCCATAGGGCCAACTCTCTTAAGAATTTGGAAAGGACCGATAAAGCGAGGTGTGAGTTTTTGGAATTTCAATGCTCGACCAACCCCAGTCCACGGAGTGACTCTCAAGAATACATGATCACCAACCTCAAATTCCAAATCTTTCCTCCTCTTATCATTGTAGAAGAAAGCTTCATGATGATAAATCAAGTATGAATCAAGTAGTTTTGATGATAACAAAAAGCCCAAAAGAATGATGTCAAGATTGAGTCAACAAGTTCAAGATCAAGATTAATTTCAAGATTCAGGAAATGACATCAAGATGAATTCAAGATTCAAGAGAAGAAATCAAAAAGCAACAAGTCAAGACTTCACAAGGAAAATATTGAAAAGGATTTTTCAAAAACCAAATATAGCATAGTTTTGTTTTACAAAAAGAGTTTTCCCAAATTTTTCTAAGTTACCAGAGTATTTACTCTCTGGTAATCGATTACCAGTTTCCTGTAATCGATTACCAGTGATAGAATTTGATTTCAAAAAGTTTTAACTGAATTTGCAACGTTCCAAATGATTTCTAAATGATGTAATCGATTACAATATATTGGTAATCGATTACCAGTGTAACTAAATGTTGAAATTCAAATTCAATTGAGAAGAGTCACATCTTTTCATAAAATGCATTGTGTAATCGATTACATGATTATGGTAATCGATTACCGATGATAAGTTTTGAATAAAAGGTCAAGAGATGTAACTTTTGACATGATTTTCTCAAGGTTATAACTCTTCCAATGGTTTTCTTGACCAGACATGAAGAGTCTATAAAAGCAAGACCTTGACTTGCATTTTAAATACTTTAAGAACTTCTTGAACAACTTTTGAGAAATCTTGAAACCCTTGCTTCTTATATTTCTTCTTCTTCCTTTGCCAAAAAGCCTTCTAAGTTTTCTATTTTCCAAACCAAGTTCTTCTGCAGAAAACAAAAGTGTGCTATATCTTTTCATTCTTTTCTCCCTTTGCCAAAAAGAATTCAACAAGGACTAATGGCCTAAATTATTTTTGTGTCTCTCTTCTCCCTTTTCCAAAAGAATAAAGGACTAACCGCCTGAATTCTTTTGTGTCTCCCTTCTTCCTTTCTCTTCAAAAGGACACAGTCTGAGAATTCTTTTGATTCTTCCCTTTCCCTTAAACAAAAGATTTCAAAGGACTAACCGCCTGAGATATCTTTTGTTTCCCCTTACAAAGATTCAAAGGACTAATCGCCTGAGAATTCTTTGTCTTAACACATTGGAGGGTACATCCTTTGTGGTACAAGTAGAGGGTACATCTACTTGGGTTGTTGTAACTGAGAACAAGAGAGGGTACATCTCTTGTGGATCAGTTCAAGTGGAGGGTACATCCACTTGGTTGTTCAAAGAGAACAAGGGAGGGTACATCCCTTATGGATCTTTGCTTGTAAAGAATTTTACAAGGTTGAAAAGAAATCTCAAGAACCGGTGGTTGCTTGGGGACTGGATGTAGGCACGAGTTGTTGCCGAACCAGTATAAATTCTTGTGTTTGTCTTCTTCTTCCCTACACTCTTTAATTTTTTATGTGCACTTTAATTATCGCTTTTACTTTTGGTTAAGTTTCTATTTTTGTTCTTTACTTTCTTAACATTATAGTAAAAGCCTAATTGAATCTAGTAACATTAAGAAGAATAGATTTTTAATTAGTAAAGGTTCATTAATAATTAATTCAACCCCCCCTTCTTAATTATTCTGAGGCCACTTGATCCAACAAGTGGTATCAGAGCAGGTTTCTTATAGAAAGTTTAACAACTTTAAGATTCATGGCCTCTTTAAATTCTTTGTTTTTCAAAAGTAATTTCAGGAATAGGTTATTCCAAGATCATGATGAAGACCAAGCCAACTTGTGTCTCATGACAAAATCTCATGAGAACAACAAAGAAGAATCTGTAAGGAAGAAGTGGTACATCGACAATGGATGTTCCAAGCATATGACAGGAGATGTATCCAAATTTACAACTATTTCCCCTAAGAAAAGTGGACATGTTACATATGGCGACAACAACAAAGGCAAAATTATTGGAATCGGTAAAATAGGTATGAGTTTCTCTACTCCTATTGAAAATGTGTTACTTGTAGAAGGTTTAAAGCATAGCCTATTAAGTGTTAGTCAATTATGTGATAGAGGATATAAAGTATCTTTTGATTCTGAAAAATGTGTTATCAAGCAGGAGCATGACAAAGATATTGAGCATATAGGTTTCAGAGAAAATAATGTTTACATGATTGATTTAAAACAAAAATCTGAAAATGATAGATGCTTTCTAAGTAAAGATAATGATCCTTGGTTATGGCATAAGAGAATTGCTCACATTAACATGGATCATCTAAATAGATTAATCTCAAAAGACCTAGTTGTTGGTTTACCAAAATTAAAGTTTGAAAAAGATAAATTATGTGATGCATGCCAGAACGGTAAACAAACAAAAGCATCTTTTAAATCTAAAAATATTGTCTCTACCACTCAACCATTACAATTATTGCACATGGATTTGTTTGGACCATCTAGGGTCATGAGTTTTGGTGGAAGTTACTATGCATTAGTAATTGTTGATGATTATTCTAGGTATACTTGGACTTTATTTCTTACTCACAAAAATGATGCATTTCATGCATTTATAAGACTTGCCAAAGTCATCCAAAACAAGAAAAATCTCAAAATTATCTCCATTAGAAGTGATCATGGAGGTGAATTTGAAAACAATGATTTTGAAATGTTTTGTGATGAACATGGCATAGAACACAACTTTTCTTCACCTAGGACACCCCAACAAAATGGTGTAGTAGAAAGGAAAAATAGATCTTTAGAAGAAATTGCTAGAATCCTTTTAAATGACACACCACTTCCAAAATATTTTTGGGCAGAAGCAGTCAACACCGCATGTTATATTATGAATAGAGCCTTAATAAGACCCATTCTTAAGAAAACCCCATATGAACTCTTTAATAATAGAAAACCAAACATTTCTCATTTACATGTTTTTGGATGTAAATGTTTTGTTCTAAACAATGGTAAAGAAAGCCTAGGAAAATTTGATGCTAAGGCGGATGAAGGTATCTTCCTTGGTTATTCCCTACATAGCAAAGCCTTTAGGAAATACAACAAAAGAACAATGACAATTGAAGAATCAATACATGTTACTTTTGATGAAACTAATATTACCTCTCCGAGAAAGGAATTTCTTGATGATTTTGCAGATTCTTTGGAAGATATACACAATGAAGAAAGAAATCTAAAAAGGAAGAGAGATGAAGAAAACAAGGATGTTCAAAATGACATAGACCAAGAAAATGATAATCTTCCCAAAGAATGGAAAACTTCAAGAAATCATCCTCTTGACAACATCATCAGAGATATCTCAAAAGGGGTAACAACTAGACATTCTCTCAAAGATTTATGCAATAATATGACTTTTGTTTCGTTAATAGAACCTAAAAACCTTAAAGAAGCCATTATAGATGATCATTGGATAGTAGCCAAGCAAGAGGAATTAAATCAATTTGAAAGAAATGATGTATGGGAATTAGTAGAGAAACCTTCAAACTATCCAATCATTGAAACTAAGTGGGTATTCAGAAACAAATTGGATGAAAATGGTATAGTAATTAGAAATAAAGCTAGACTGGTAGCAAAAGGATATAACCAAGAAGAAGGTATAGACTATGAAGAAACCTTTGCACCCGTAGCCAGACTAGAAGCCATTAGGATGCTTTTAGCCTATGCATCTATTATGAACTTTAAACTATATCAAATGGATGTCAAAAGTGATTTCTTAAATGGTCTAATTCAAGAGGAGGTATATGTAGAACAACCTCCTGGGTTTGAAGACTCACAAAAATTAGACCATGTCTATAGATTAAAGAAAGCACTCTATGGATTAAAACAAGCACCTAGGGCTTGGTATGAAAGATTAAGTAAATTCCTATTAGAAAAGAATTTCACTCGAGTGAAGGTAGATACCACCTTATTCATAAAAAAGAAGGATAATTGTCGCAACCTACCCTTCGGCGGGAGGGCGACGCGAGGCTCACAGGAGCATCTTCAAAGTGAGGAAGGCGCACGGAGTTGCCACCAACATTTATTCGGGGAAAACGTCGGAAAAACCGAAAAGATGTAGTCTACGAACTTTAATCGTGAAAGGTTCGGGAGTTCTTTTTACACATGGGGAAGGTATTAGCACCCCACACGTCCGTCACAAGGGACGACAGCCTTTAATCCGATGTGCAATATCATGTCTTCAATTTGTTTTATTTCCCCTTTTTTTTTACATTTTTATGTCTTTTTATGCCTTTTGTATTTTTTATCTTTTTGTGGTCGACAAGGGTGTTTCCCTCGCTCCTACGTATCCTCAATTGCGATGAGGAAATCAGACCTACGTAGTTCTTTAAGAACTAAACATTGGTTAAGTTGTTTTGATCTTTTTCCACAAGATCGATTTTAACCGCACAAAAGTCGTTTAAGGCGTTGGACCATTAAACAATCTTTTGATTCTTTTGAAGGGAGAGAAACGTCAAGGTGTTGGACCATTAACGATCTCTTGTTTTTGAAAGGAGAGAAACGTTAAGGCGTTATACCATTAACGATCTCTTGGGGTGGTCGACAAAAGCGGGGCTTTTGCTCCTACGTATCCTCAATTGCGATGAGGAAATCAGACCTACGTAGTTCTTGCAAAAGTGGTAAAGTTACATGTTGATTTTATGCTTTTGAATGGTCCATGTTAACCGATAAAAGCAAAGAGGACCATTTAAGGCGTTGGACCTTAAAACGGTTTTTAGTGATTTTTGCAGACAAAGCTTGATTTGTGAGTTGATTTTAGCCTTAGTTTCACTTTGGTTATTAGTCAATTCATTCAAGGAAACTTCCAAAGAAAAACGTCCGATTGATTTTTTTGATTATTTTATTCGAAGATATTTTGATTATTTTATTATTATTATTTTCCCCTTTTTTTATTTAACCGAGGTTTCAGCGTAAACGATTGGTTGGATTTTATTTTAACAGTGATTAAACGAGATTACAACGTAAATGATCGGTTGAAATTCATTTTATCATTTATTAGGCGAGATAACGGCTTAAATAAACGGTTAAAGCACGTTAAAAAGGGTACGGAAAATAAACGTAATGAAAGTAAAAGTACACAAAACAAGTAGGGACCACTAAGAGTGCATAGAATGAATTGAAATATTCAATTTCAGAAACTTACCGGTTGAAGACTGAAGAACGGCGAAGAACGAACAAAGAACGATGAAGAATGGTGAAGAATCTCCACGAAATCGCTTACCGAAACGTCTCGTAAGCGTTACGGAAGCACCTCGGCTTGAATTTTTTTCACGGAAACAATTTTTCTCACTAATTTCGAGAGATTTCTCAATACCAAAAGGGTTGAACATTTTTGCTCTGCCCTCTTTCCCCTATTTATAGGAGAAAAGAGGGAGGTGGTTGCCACCCAAGTCGCCCAGGCGAGCAGGGTTGCTTCCACCAGAAGGCACCGCCTTCTTTTGGAACCCTCAGGAAGGCCCAAGTGGGCCTGGTTGCTATTTGCACCCCCATGCATGACCTCTGCTCCTCCTGATTTTTAATTTACATTATTTGTTACTTAAAAAAATTAATTAAAGGGTTAAGACTCACCCGATTTGATATTTTCAAGTGACTGAAAGTGTTCTTTGTGCTTCTTCAGCCACTTTTGTGAGAGCATAATTTTCTTTCCGCCAATAATAATTTTTTATAAAGGCATTTTTATCTCTAATAAAATATTTGATTTTTGAGTTTGTTTTCTAATATATTTTTATTTGTGTTAAGTCTCTAATAAAAACAATAATTTTCTTTTTGATCCTTGATATTTTTTAAATTTTAATAAATTAACAAATTTTTTATTTTCTCCTTGATAAATTTTTCATTTTTAATTAATCAAGATTAAAACAAAATTCATTAATTTATCAGGGAACAAATACAAAAATACGCTAATTTATGATGGACTAAATAAAATTATTATTTTATTTGAAACTCAACGCAAAATAAAAATTTATTAAAAAATAAATATAAAAATTAAGTATTTATTAAAGAATAAAAATATATTTAAACCTTCTAAAAATCAATAAATAAGTTTGTTGAATTTGAACTCAGGAAACCAATGCCAGCAAAATTTATTGAAGATACATAAAATGAATTAGACGGTCTATAGAAATATATTGGATTTGTACAACACAAGTTCGAAAGGATAAAGAAATATGCATTGACCAAAGGAGGGCTTTGCTATGTGACAAATTGCTTGTGCACCTAGCATTAAAACAAAATTTTAAAAATGTCCTTAAGTGTTTTTTGTTTTTACGGATTACATAATCCGTATACCTCATACGAATTAGGTGATCCGTAAGTGTTTTTTTTATTTTTTTCAAAAATATGTTTTTCTAATTTATTAATAAATTAATTTTTTTAATATTAAATATTTTTTATTTATAAAAAATATAAAAATTAAATAATTCGTATGAGTTATATCAAAATTAATTGTCACAAAATTTATTATTTAAATTTACATGTGCATTAAATATACATTAGAAGTTTTAGTGTTATATATAACAACATTATTTATTTTATAATTTAATTGACATATTAGCTTAGTTGGCTAGAGCGTCATACTAATAAATTGAAAGTCACAAGTTCGACTTTTGCTTATGGATTATCTGATCCGTATCCTTTTTATGGAAGGACAAAATTGGAAAATCGTAAAATTACTAGGTGTACCAGCAATTTCACTGGGTGGATGTAGCAATGCCCACCAAAGGATGGTCCAGCATTGCAGACTAACATGAAACTCTCAAAGGTGGTCAAACTCTCAACGTCACCTCTCAGGTACAGAAAAACAAAAATGTAACCGCCTCCAACGTTTTAGATATTCCCTCAATTTAAAATATTTGGAAAATGTCAAACTCCTCTTCTTGAGTCATTTGAAGACTAATACATCTACTGCTTATAGCATGTCTAGAAGAAAGTTTAGGGACCACGTGTGAAACCCAAATCATGTCAAACCACTCAAATGACAAAAAAACTATAATAAAATAATTTTTCTGTTATTATATATAAAACTCAATTATTTAATTCTTTAAAATTAAAAAAAAAACTAATCAATTTAATTGAAAGCAAAAAATTTATCTAAATTTTTTTTTTCAAAATTATCTTTATAATTAATACTTCTTTTATAATTATGTCAATATATTATTTCTCTTCTTTAAAATAAGGATATTTCTAATATAAAAATAACGTTATAGATTAGATCTTATAAAAAAAGAATATGTATCATTTCAAACTTGAAATTTATAGATAAGAAAAGGAGTAGTTCTAAAAGACGTGATCAACATCAACAGTGACTAAAGCAATTATACACTTATTCTCCATCTGTTGAGAGGTTCAAATTTCTGCAAGTTCATTTCATTAACATAACAGGACTTGATTCCCTGTCAAAACTTGTTAGCCTAGTCAAAATCATGGACATTCTATTTGAATTGGCATTTTCTCCACCATAATTATTGTGAAAAAACGTTTACAATAATGAGTCTTGGTCAATTTATTTGCGATATGTATAGTTCAAACGGAAAATGCACCACACCTAAAATCGAGTTGAAGCAAACTAGACAAAAAAGCAAAAATCCCTGCTTGCAGTATATTATATTATAGGCTTGCCCATAAATCGCAATTTCTAGCAACATTCGCTACAAGCTCAAACTCGGTGCTTTGATTGCAAAACTAAAGCTTGACAACAAGGCCAATAGGACAATGATCACTACCGGTAACATCAGGAAGAATGTATGAATCGTGAACTTTGTCAGCAATGGATTCTGAGACAAGGAAGTAGTCAAGACGCCACCCTGTTTTGAAATTTTGAAACAAATCAATGAGAACAAAGAAGAAAGTTTACATGAAAGGCAATCAAAACAGAGAAAAAGGAACTTAAGTATTTCATTATACTAATTGAAGAAATACACACCATTACCTGGGTCATGTATGCACTTCCTCAAAAGTAATTCTCATAACAAGCAAACTTTGATTAAGACAATCATAGACGAGAACGTAGAATTCTTTTTTTAAGAGAAACGGTGAAGACCCCCACAGGGATGTCTGTCTGTGTGGGTGACTGTATGGGCTTGTGAGGGATGGAAGAACACAATTATAGTGCATAAACCTATATCCCCAGAACAGAAATTGACAAATGGAAACTCATGCATTTTCTTTTAGGTAGAATTGTGAAAATCTTATTGAGTGCATTTGTCACTGGAATACCCTACTCCCATCTAGAAGGAGCAGACAAATTGAGGTTCATATGCAAAGGGGTAAGGACTAAGGAGCAATGGAGAACTACCATTATGAAGCATGGACTCGGATTTAGACACAGACATGGGACACAACTTGGACACAGGAACACGGCATATATATATATATATATATATATTATTAACATGACAAAAAGTTAAATTGATAATTAAGATTTATATATTCATCTTAAAATAAGTTAAGCTTTATAATCTTCATATCATAACACACTACAATAAAGCAATTTTATAATAAACAGATAGGATTTGCTTCTTAAAGTTAGCAGAAAATTGTTTTTTTTTTTAGCAAAAGAAGTTTAGACAAACACACTACAAAAACAGAAAACTGCTTATTTTAACAATTGAGTTTAAACAAACTGGTTCAATAAGGCTCACAAAAAAAGTACTAAGCTTTATAATTTAGATTTTCACATACATATAATTTTATTATATAACAATATATGTATTGTTTAATAATATTTATATATATATATATATAGCATATTATCATATATTTAGAATTTTTTTATTATTTAGCTTATTATTATATTACGTTTAATCTAGTTTTTTAGTACTAATATTAGTTAGTAGATTATATTTTTTTATTACTATAACTTCTAATTTATTGTATCATATATTATTTTTATTGGTAAAGGAAGAGCGGTAGTTTTTTATGAAGAGAGAAGGTGGCACAGGATTATTTGCACGTAGAAGGAATAGAAGAGTTGGGCTTCAGACCTAAGTTTAGGGTTTTTTTGGGCTGTAACAGTTCAATTTAAAATACAGTCTCACGAAGAAGTGTTGTCTGCCAGAGTCTCGATCATCAGCGACAATCTAGTGTGATCTGCACAAATTGTGACCCAGAGTAGACATGAACTTGGAAAGGGTGAAGATCATAAAAACGTAGGGATTTGCTAGGGGCACCCAGCAGCATTGCTGGTGCACCCAGCAAATTTCCAAAATGGCAAAAATGACCTTCAGCCTTTTTGCGAACTTTCTTCCGTGGAACTACGCGGAAGAACTTCTTCCGCCAGAATCAACGGAAGAAGGTTCTTCTGTGAGTTACCACGGAAGATGGTTCTTCCGTGGGTTAATTAGTTAAATTATTTTGTTAATTTTAAGATTATTTGGTATTAGTTAAATGATCTTTTCCTCTCACAAGTTGACCAATGGTCGATTCTTGTATGCACCGCATGATATGTATTGGTCACTTTTTTCCTCAAATTATTTACAGTAAAATTCATTTTGGACTCATCGTTCTTCACAGTTACACACACTCTAGTCACGCACTTCTTCCTCTCTCCATTTCTCTAACTATGACCATGCAATTGGCGTTGGTCTCATTGCATTTTCTGTAGAAATGAAGAACAAGGTCAAAGGAAAAGGCAAGGAGGTCGCCGGAAAAGGTTCTGCCGGCAAGCGCAAGGGCGCCTTCGACGATGACAAGACCGGTGGCGGCCAAAAGAGAAACAAGCGAGGTGTCCTTCAGTTATTTCTGACGATGAATTAAATGCCGCGCCAAGAAGGATGGACATGCCAGATAAGGGCCAGAGTAGCAGGTCACGTGTCGTCCCTCAAGAGGAAATGTTGGCCTGAAACTAACTTTTTTGAGTTTTGGGCCTTCCGTTGCAGGCCCTGTTTGAATGAACCGGTGTCTCCTGTTATTTTTTTTGGATTCGTTGACGTGCAAACATGAGGCAGGCCACCTTTGGAGAGTCTCACGGCTTTCCCAGATAATTTTAAAAAAACCCCGAACAGGGGTACTTAGGCAAGTTTACATGGCCCGAAACTAACTTTTTTGAGTTTTGGGCCTTCCGTTGCAGGCCCTGTTTGAATGAACCGGTGTCTCCTGTTATTTTTTTTGGATTCGTTGACTTGCAAACATGAGACAGGCCACCTTTTGGAGAGTCTCACGGCTTTCCCAGATAATTTTAAAAAAACCCCGAACAGGGGTACTTAGGCAAGTTTACATGGCCTGAAACTAACTTTTTTGAGTTTTGGGCCTTCCGTTGCAGGCCCTGTTTGAATGAACCGGTGTCTCCTGTTATTTTTTTTGGATTCGCTGACATGCAAACATGAGACAGGCCACCTTTGGAGAGTCTCACGGCTTTCCCAGATAATTTTTAAAAAACCCCGAACAGGGGTACTTAGGCAAGTTTGCATGGCCCGAAACCAACCTTTTTCTCAGACGACAATGACTGACATGACCCAACAGTGAACGACGTGACAGGAGGTTGCTTTAGTTTTACGCTTCACAATGTAAAATAGTCATGGGTCTGGTAAAAGGGAAGCCATGTGCCTGGCTGGGCCATTTATATATATGATAGATGGGGATGTCCATGGTACTCAACATCAACTAGTATTCAGAGTTTGTCAAATTAATTTTTGATAAACAATGACATTCTTAGGAGAGACTTCGTCCCAGACGATCCTGAACTCGAGGTTGGCATTCATTTTTCGAAATGGAACCGTCATTCACAACGAGTGTGGGGTTTATTTTCAAAGTTCTGATGCAGTGCCCATGCGAGTACCAAACTTATGCTATTTTTCAACTCTCAAAAGCAGAATACACAACAGTCTTCGGCTAAACAACAATGAAGTTGTGGATGAAATTCATTACCAGCGACCAGTGGAAGATACAGGTAACAACATTTACTTTGAAAGTATGCAATTGAAAAATGACATGGATGTGAACACCATGTTAATGTATAATGATCAATTTTCATTTGTTGGACCGATTGAGTTGTTATGTACCGTTGGTAGAACAACAGATGCAATTTTAAACTTACTTGAACAGCCCAACATCCCTACACATGATGCGGTTTTGTATTACAACGGAAGGTGGAACATGTCACACCAAAACAACTTTGTGGGTTACGCGTTCACCGGAATAAATCCAAAAAAAAATTGATATTCCAAAAGGATGTAGCATAGATCAACTGAAGGATTTGATCAAGCAAGTAGCACCTAAAGGGAATCCTCCTCATGGGATTCACGAATCCCAAGTTGTAAGGCGTTTGTTTTATTGACAACCTAGTCATTTGGAGTATTCTGAGAAAGTTTTAGAATTTAAATTTGTTGAGCTGAAATGTGACGACGACGTGCTGAAGGTGCTGGTAGAGTCTAATTACAGGAAACAATTTGTGCCAACAGAAATTTTGGCTCTCTTTAGTAAAGTGGTTATGGAAAATGAGGACGATGTGGTTACGTCCTTGCGTGATTGAATGCTAGTTAAATGTTAGACTGTTTCGTGCAAATTAAATTTGTGTCCATCATGTTCTAGTCGATGTAATATGTCTTAGTGTGTCAATTTGTTATGTTTGTGATCCATTTGTAATGTGTAGTATGTATGAAAAAGGAATAAAAGTTTTATTACCAACTTTTAGCAAAAAAATTTATAAGGAATAAATATTTGTGACCCGTTCGTGCAAATTAAAATTTGTAACTTATTTTGTCCAATCAATTACATTTAATTAAAATTTGTAATTTATTTGTTTCAATCAATTTAAATTTGTAATTTATTTGTTTCAATCAATTAAAAATTTCTAGCTTTTTTTTTAAATGTCTAACTTATTTTTTTAAAGTTTCTAGCTAAGTTTTTTTTTTAAAATTTGTAACTCATTTTTTTAAAAATTTCTAACTTATTTTTTTAAATTTCTAACTTATTTTTTAAATGAGTAACTTATTTTTTTAAATTTCAAACTTATTTTTTTGAAATTTCTAACTTGTTTTTGATTAAATAATATAATAATTTTAAGTAAAAATTAAAATTTGTAACTTATTTGTTTCAATGACTAACTTATTTTTTAAAAGTTTCTAGCTAAGTTTTTTTTAAAATTTCTAACTCATTTTTTTAAAAAATTTCTAATTTATTCTTTTAAATTTCTAACTTATTTTTTAAATGTGTAACTTATTTTTTAAAATTTTTAACTTATTTTTTTGAAATTTTTAACTTGTTTTTGATTAAATAATATAATAATTTTAAGTAAAAATAAAAATTTGTAACTTATTTTTTTTAAATTATATAATAATTTTCAGTATAACTTAAAATTTCTAACTTATTTTGTCCAATTAATTACATTCAATTAAAATTTCTAAACTATTTATTTCAATCAATTAAAATTTGAAACTTATTTGTTTCAATCAATTAAAATTTGTAAGTTATTTGTTTCAATCAATTTCTAACTTATTATTTTAAATTTCTAACTTATTTATTTTAAATTTGTAACTTCTTTATTTGAAATTTCTAACTTATTGTTGTTTAAATTATATAATAATTTTAGTATAACTTAAAATTTCTAACTTATTTTGTCCAATTAATTACATTCAATTAAAATTTCTAAGTTATTTGTTTCAATCAATTAAAATTTGAAACTTATTTTTTAAAAATTTCTAACTTATTTTTTAATATGTCTAACTTCATAAAGAAATAGAGACATTATATTTAAGTTAAAACATACATAAAGACATAATTTAAGTAAAAACATAATTTAAATACATAAAGAAATATAGACATTATCTAAGTCAATGTGTTTTAACAAATACAAAAACAAATACTAAAATTTAAATACATAAATAAATACAATAAAAAAGATAAATCCTAATCTATGCGGGGTCTCTGTCGTGGCCTAAGACTGTCATCTGGGTCGTCATCTCTAGCTATCCTCAAGCAAAGATCCATGATATCATATAAGTCAGTCCCTGCAGTCACCATCCTGAGGTTGATGACGCGCTCCAAATGCTCAACAATCCTTCCCATCCTGACACATGCTGTGCAATCAACCTATCTCAGTGAAAATAACAAGTGAGTATGAATTTATAAAAAATAATAAAGTTAACAAAAAGTACACAGCTTACCACAGAATGTGCAGGGGGATCTGACGTGACTGGAATCTGGCCGACAGGTGGCTCCACGAAGTCATCATCATGAGTGGGAAGGGAAGGCGCAGGTCTGGGCTCAGCAGTGTTGTCCGTCAGCGTCACAAAGGGGTGTGAAATCTGAAAAAACCACTCCATGTAGTCTGGGGCCACCTGTCTAGGAACTACACAGAGCTCCCCTGTAGGCGCTACATGATCTGCAAATTGTACCCACCGGTCGTCTATATCAGTACCTGTCAACGAATCAGGAACCGGTGGCGGAGGAACTGTCTGAATGTACCCCATCTGCCGAACCACCCTCTCTGGTCGAAGGTAGACGATGATCGGACCCCATCTGACTTGCCACATGTACAAGGAGATCAACTCAGCCTCGAACTCCCCGATGCTCAGCATACGACATCCAACAGACATCAGTGACTGTCAGGTCATCAATCCGTGCTCTGTAAGGGGCTCCCTTAATGTCGGTCATCTGGGCCTTACCCGTAAGCCAACTACAGGCACATGGGCTAGCCTCAGCATAACCATCGTCAACAACAGACCTGTGGACTGATGGAAAGTGCTCGTAAATCCAGCACTACAAACAGAAAGTCAACATTAGCAATCAAACATGGATTGAATTTTACTTTAATTTAAATTACAAGCAGCGATAGTCACCTGAAGTAGTGAAATGTAACCAGTCATCTGTCGTGTAGGGGCCTGCGACGCCTCATTAAGTTGACGTACAAGTGTACCAAAGCGGCCGCTCCCCAAGAGAATGTCCCTGCCTGTGCCAGGTCTCTGAATGCCTGCAGGTGCACAACATGGACATGGGTTGCACTCTTGTTAGCGAAAAGAGTGCAACCAACCAAGTGAAGTAGGTACGTCCGAGCTGCAGGAACCCCCTGCCTGGCCCGACACCTACTCTGGTACATGTCCCGAAGCCAGGACAACCGAACATGAGGCCCACCTGCCTGACGTGTCTTAGCTGTAGCCTCGTCTGGGGTGACCTCAAGTAGCTCCGTCAACAGCGCAACTGCGTCAGCTGTAGCCAACGACCCGAATGAATGCAGCGCGCCAGTAATGGGGATGTGCAGGAGCGACGAAACGTCGTCTAGAGCGATCGTCACCTCCCCTACTGGGAGGTGGAAGCTGCTCGTCTCCCTATGCCACCTCTCAACAAAGGCGGATATGAGTCCAGGATCAGTGGTGATCACAGAACACCTGATCAATGGATCCAATCCGGTGGCCGCAATCATACCTTCGATCTCAGCAGCCGGTCTCCCAAATTTATCTACTCTCCTACCATGGGAGACCAACTTGAGATCGGGTCGCTCCTAAATTGAATAACAATTTATAAATTTGTGTATTTCAAAATAAAAGAAATTACTTTCTAATTACTGGAATAAAATATGTACGTACCTGTCCACACCATATGTTGTGTGCGACATGATCAGCAAATCCTATCAAAACCGATGGATCGCGTGGCCCACCGGGGAACCCCTCATCATCAGCAGTTGTCCCATCACTAGCCACTCCATCAGACTCAGCACCATCGGCAGCTCCTGTCCTGTCTGGGCTACCATCAGATGCATCAGGGACATCTCAGGCAACTGAGGAACATCCTCAGCCACATCCTCAGCCATCTGGGTAACACGTTGCCTACGTGCTGAGGCAGTGGCCTACGACGACGAGGAACATCCTCAGCCACATCCTGACTAAGGTCTCTGCCTCTACCTGTGCCTACCAGACGACGTAGACCTCGTGTCCTAACCATGATCTGAAATCATGAAGAACACTCAAATAATTTGTGTAACAAAGCTTTGGAATTCTAACTAATCCACATAATTTATCCAAACCCATGGATTATATATTTAGTTCAACATAATTTATCCAAATAATTGACATACAAATGCATATATATCAAATGCATATATAAATCACACCAAATATAATTCAATTGATTAGTAGAACTCAAATCATGTCATTGTGATTCTCTCAAGACACAATTCTACTTATTAAACCAGAAGCTTTATTTTTCTTTCCTTTATACATTGTTATTACAATCAATTACTGTGGTATAAATTCCTTTAATTCATCTCTAAGTTCAAGTTAAATCAAAGAAATTATATGAACTGTCTAACTTAACATCATCACACGAATTTCATTAACTAAGCAATTTCTCACAATGCAAATGGTTCTGACAAGCCTTGAACAGTGGTTGATGAAAGCTTGCTTGTGGGGCTTCTATGGAGGCTGGATCTTTGAGCTTCAATGAGGTCCTTTAATGGTGATTTTCCACCATGGAAATGCAGCGGAAGACAAAGGAGAAGAGGTGAGAGGAGGCGCCATCCACTAGGGAATAAGCCATGGAAGAAGGAGCTTCACCACCAAGATGAGCCTTGGATAAGAAGCTTGGAAGGATGCTTCAATGGAGGAAAAGAAAGAGGGAGAGAAAGAGAGAGGGGGGAGCACGAAATTGAAAGAATAAAAGAGGGAGAGAAGTGGAACTTTGAAGTATGTCTCACAAGACTCTCATTCATCAAAGTTACAACAAGTGTTACACATGCTTCTATTTATAGACTAGGTAGCTTCCTTGAGAAGCTTTCTTGAGAAAACTTCCTTGAGAAGTTTCTTTGAGAAAACTTCCTTGAGAAGCTAGAGCTTAGCTACACACACCCCTCTCATAACTAAGCTCACCTCCTTGAGAAGCTTCCTTAAGAAGATTCCTAAAGAAGCTAGAGCTTAGCTACACACACATCTCTAATAGTTAAGCTCACCTCCTTGAGATGAGAAGCTAGAGCTTAGCTACACACCCCCTATAATAGCTAAGCTCACCCCCATGACAAAAAAAGATGAAAATACAAAAAAGTCCTTACTACAAAGACTACTCAAAATGCCCCGAAATACAAGGCTAAAACCCTATACTACTAGAATGACCAAAATACAAGGCCCAGACGAAGGAAAAACCTATTCTAATATTTACAAAGATAAGCGGGCTCATACTTAGCCCATGGGCTCGAAATCTACCCTAAGGCTCATGAGAACCCTAGGGCCTTCCCTTGGATCTCTAGCCCAATCTACTTGGAGTCTTCTACCCAATGCTCTTACGGAGTAGGATTGCATCAGTGGTAACCCTGTGTCTCTTGAATAGCAGAGCCACTGCTATTCGAGTAGGCATGATGACGGGTTTTTTCCATCCCCGCCCTGAAACTCAAATTACTTATGAGTGGATTTTTTGAATTACATTTATGTGGAGTGAAACACTTTGATTGATTGTGAATTGAAAATGTATAAAAATACAGAGTATGGTCAAATATTCAAAAAGGGCACAAGGCTTGCGGATCCATGTGGGTGCTTGGATTTATAATCACCAACTGCACATGAATCTTAGTTACAATGAAAGTGAACTATTACAATATTCTAGTTCATATGGTAAGGTATGGAGAAAAGAGTAAGCACCCGAACAAAGCATTTGTTCTTACTAGGAACGGCTAGATACATAGCTCACATGTGTAATTTAATTTGTCCTAGTTGTCTATTATTCTTTCTATAAGAGCTTTTCATCCTTGTCAAGGAAGGGATTCAATGGTCAGAAATAGACAACTAGGCTTTATCACCAAATAAGGATATTTGGTTTGTATTGAGTATTAGTAATACTAATTACCCATAATTCCTGCCAATTTCTAGCCTTATTTTTATTTTTTAAATTTTAATTAAGCTAATTATGTCAACGTATATGCTTTGTAAAGAAATTCCTACTAAACTTTTTCATACCATTTAGAGTGCATTTGGTTTGGAATGGCTTGGATTTGTAACTAATACAAATACATGTAACTAATACAAATGTGGGTGCTTGGATTTGTAATCACCAAGTGCATCATTTTGTATTCAAAATTCTCAACACATCATTTTGTATTCAAAATTCTCAATACATCAAATTAGAGGAATCAAGGTGCTCCATCATTTCGTGTTCAATTTGTTAACTAGCTATTTATGTTGTATTTTACAATATTATCTTCTACTAACACATGATGCTACTAGCTAGACTCGTCTCATGCTCGATCTCTGTCCCGTAATAGGCATAGCACAACATGTTCTTTTAAATTGTAGCTGAGGTTCGTCACCATAGTGTCATATTTCCTGTGAAAAGGAATTGGATAACCAATTTAATTTTGCTCTTTCATGTTGTGTTCCACATAACAATTCAATTTATGCAGTGTATACAGTCATTCACACATCCTAACCAAATGACAGCAAATAACAGTTCAATTTAAACATCCTAATGCATAAGTCAATCACACCAAATCACAGCAAATAACAATTCAATTTAGACATCCCAATAGCAACTAAAAAACACAAAATTAGGGAGTTTGTGTAACTTAAATACCATATACACTCTGTAACACCTAATAAATAAATAAAACTTACTAATAATATCAATAAATTCTGTTCAGACATAATTTTCAAGAAAAATTGAAAATATACAGCAAATTGCTTCCTACAGAAGAAGTTTGACAACTTCTTCCGCGAGCAAAAAATGCACTCTGCGAAAGAAGGTGTTCTTCCGCGAGTGTAACAGCACGAAAATGGAGTCAGCGGAAGAAGCTTCTTCTCGCGGAAGAACTTCGTCTTCAACCTCCAGCACCAAACAACAACAATGTCGTCTATCCTAAGGCCATTATCGTCTATCCTAAGGCCATTATCGTCTATCCTAAAGCCAATGGGGTTAGAACACTAACCTCGATGACGGAAGAAATGCTCACAGAAGCCAATGAAGAAGACGAACGGAGGGAACCAAAATGGAGAACCAAAGCTTGTGCCAGCCAACGAGAAGACTGTTGGGAAGAAGGCCAATGAAGAACACAAATCGCGGGAGGGAGAACACTGCTGGGAAGAACAACAATGAAGAAGAAGGAGCGTGGAAGGGAGGGAGACTGCTAGGTGCACAGAAGAGTAAGAAGCGTGGAAGAAGAAACGTTTTTTTTTTAAAATTTATTAACTTTTGATTTTTAAACGAAGGGCAATTTTGGAAGTTCATTGAATTGCTGGGTGCACCTAGCAACAGCCAAAAACCTATGATCTTACTGTTCAAATCGTGTAAGAGATCTCACTATCGCGCTGGAGGGCCACGACGGCGTATTCACAATATAGGTTGGGTCGTGTCCGTCGCGTGTCTAAGTCCAAATCCAAACAAACAAAACTGGACACCGCAAAAACATGTCTGACACTACGTGTCCGTGTCAGAAATGTGTTCGACACCTAGAAGCAAAATGTGCACATGTTGTGCTCATATAAACTCGCAACACAATCATGTAAAAGATAAGTGAAACAGTTGAATTGGAATCTTATTTACATTTTTATTTATTAATATCTACATATAATACCACTAGATTCTACACACAGTAAATTATATAATAAATCAATTTTAAGAGTGTGCTAGAAATACCTCTGTTAAACTTGCGTCCACCATGCCGGTAACCCCAATAAGTATATCCAATAACACCAGGATGCTGCCTTCTAAAGGTATCTACAAATCCCCTAGATAAAAAGTTCGTTGCAAATGATTTCCTCTCTTCATCTGTAAGCCCGGCACTTCTCTTGTTGCCCTGATAAATATAAGTAACTATGAGTACAGATTTGATGCTCTTGCCACTCACATTTCAGACATACTGAATGTCTTGCTCTCACTAGTCAGAACGATATGAGACTTGGAGTACGAGTTATCACAGTAGGCCACTTGATTGAAGACATGATCAGTCCACCTTTTCATCAGGGAAAATTTCAAACAAATTCTAAAAATGTTTAAACAGAAAATGCTAACAGGTTAAGCCTTTTGTAACTTAACAATCTCAAGGATAATTCATATTTTAGAACGGAAAAGTCAGTTTAGATAAGAGGATCCCGCCAGGTGACTCACTAAACACCTGTAGATATTTACATGTACAACTCTTCAAAGTAAATATTAAATTATGTAATGCTGAAATTTGATTTCAAATTTTAAAGCAAACCATAATGAGAAGATTGAATTATATTTGAATTGAAGTTTGCCAGTGCATACTAGCTTCTTGAATACTTCTAAATGCAGTAATTTCTACTAGAAATAAGTGCCTGGTTTTATTTGTATTATTTACCAAGGCTTAGAAGTGTATTATTTACCAAGGCTTAGAAGTGTATATGGTTTTCATGGAAAATACTAAATCTGAATCACTTACAGCCGGGTTGTATATATCTATCTCTTCATGAGCACAATTTAGATCACCAGTCAAAATTACAGGTTTTGACTTCTCCAGCTCCTGTATCCAGCAAAAAATTAATCATTAATCCTAATAATACATAAAAAAAATCTTTTAATAAAATGTTAATATTCCTTCTAAGAGAAGCATATTTACCCGAAAAATAGTTGAACATCATCCCATTAACAAACATTGAACATCATCCCGTTCAAATTTTTTGTTAAAATAACGTGATTCTTTCCAAAAATTATTGACGTTTTGGGCTTTTATACTTATAGAACCACAATACTAGGTTTTTCAAATATAGAACTACTACGTAGAATAATTTGTTACTCTAAGATGACAGACAATAGTTGAAGCTGTAACAAGAATCATGCTCCAAATGGCCAACATCATTAGATAATTTGGCAAGCAGTTTAATATAACAACAATAACATTACAAATTAGGCCAGCAGATGCCAACATGAGAAAAAATTATCTCTATGTTGACAAAGGAAAAGAGGAGTCATAAGATGGATGGTGTATTCTGACAAGACAAGAAGGTAAGAGTGTAAAAGGAGCGATTTATGCATACAACGCCACATTAAGCTTTATCCTACTAGGTGAGGGAAAGGAGCTACACATACTTTCAAATAATTGCTGAGAGATGGATCCCATTCAGTCACCCTGTAAGACTAGATTCAAATACAAAAAGATTAGTTGGATGAGGATACATATTTCAGAATGAAATGGGTATAATATATCGAAAGAAAAGTAATTTAATATAAGTCCAATCTTTTCAAGCCATCTCCAGAATTAGGGACATATCCACATATCAAATAAAATGTATCAAACTCAGCCGTTACAAGTCTACCCTCACTATCATGATCTGATATACCTAGGCCATATCGAACTGAAAGTGGCTTGATCTGCCAGAATTGAACAATATTAGAAAACGAATTATTAATATGAACACCATTCTTGCAATTTATAAAATGAGGATGCAAATGTGCAGGCTATTAAACAGAATGAAAATCATGTCAGTAAGTATGAAAAAATGTTCTTTTTTTTTTGCTCAGCAAAAATAGATAATTATATTATATGCAGAGAACCAGGGGTACTGAAAATACACATGTGCATTTCATATAAGATAACAAGGTAATTGCACTGGAGCTGCGAGGTCAAAACTTGCATCAGGGATTGAAATGAGTGTTCATGTTTTAACTACAGGGTAAGCTTTGTGTCACTAATACTTAGCTTGCAATGAAAAGGGTGAGACCAGGATGAGAGAGAGTGAGAGACTGAGAGAGAGCGAGAGACGAACAGAGAGTGAGAGTGGACCACCGTGAGGTATAGGAAGAGAAGGAAACCGCGAGCATAACTAAATGGGAGAGCGGATTCTAGACAACTCTATGGCGGGAATCGGCTTCGACAGGAAATTAATCATCAACGACGAAACTGGAGGGGCGAAACTGACATTACATCCTTTTACTTCACCAAGTTCCCTAAGGATGTAACAGAGACGGAGTTGTGGACCCAGTTTAGAAAGTGGGGGGATGTAAAGGAAATCTTCATTCCCAAACGGAGAAACAAAGAAGGGAGAAGGTAAGGATTTGTACGCTTCAAAGGAGTTTCTGACAAAAGAAGAACCGAAAGATACTTGGATAACATTATTGTAGGGGGCCTCAAGTTGCATGTGAACATTCCGAAATACGGGAGAGGAAAGGCGAGCCAGGACCAAAATAAAGACAATCACAAGAAGAAGGGGGAGGGCGTGGCTGATATGGATCGTATGGAAATAGCTTCGAATAGGACTGCACATAGCAAGGCACCCAATAGGACGTACGCAGAGGCAGTGGTCCTGCGGACAGAGAAGATAGCACAAAGAAGAATTGCAGGCACTCACTTCGCTGGGTACGGGGGATCACATTCGTCGCTCACACTTAACATCCCGGAGGGAGACAAAACGCGCTACAATGACGCATGGGTAGGAAGATTGAAGAAGCCAGAGGTTTTCGACAGACTTGAAGACGAGGTTTCATGGACCTTAGGTCCAGGAGTATCACCCAAGTATCTGGGTGATGACATGACCCTCCTCCTCGGCCTCTCCGACGCGAAAAAACTAACCAAGGCTCAACCTTGTTTTATTCGCTAGTGAAATGGAGCTCGGAGCTGCGTCTGGGAAATAGGCTGGTATGGCTTCGATGTTGGGGTATTCCGTTAGTAGTGTGGAAGTTGGAAAACATCCGCAAGATTGTGGCGGCGGTGGGTGACCAGGTGGAAGTTGATGATGATGTAGAACACATGCAAAGGCTTGACCGGGCAAGGGTCCTCGTCAGAACACCTCGGCCACCGTTAATTCAACACTCAGTGGATGTACACATCGAAGGAGATATCCATCGAGTTCATATGGTGGAAGAGAATGGCAGCGCAGAGTCGTGTGGTGGCCGATATTGTAGGAGCAGATGGGAATCATCTGAGGAGATCGTCTCGGACAATGGCGACACGGCCACCGTTTGATCGTGGATGAGCGACCTCTTGCTGAAACCAGATTGCGGCGATCTTGTCGATGATTGCTACACCCGGCAGTCCATAACGTTACCCAGTGGTCACAATGTTGAAGATGACCCACTAGGTAATGCCTGCGCCGATAAGGTGCACTGTCCAACCCATGTGTCGCACAGTATACGTGGCTCTAAGGGGAAAGAATTTGAGCATATAGGAGGATACCAGACAACCTATCCCGTAGGTTACGGAGAAGAGGAAGCAGATACAGGAGGGACGTTAACCAAGGTTGCGGGAAAGAGGAAAGAAGTTGCCAGCTCATCAATGGGTGGTTCTAAAACTTACCTTGATGAGCTTATAACTGACCCTACCCTTGGTCAAAAGGTGGACAACATTTATGGCCACAATGGACCACACACGCCTGATTTTGAATATTCACTTGACCCCAACGTGAAGTATTTTGGGCCTGAAACAAATTTGGGCCTTTCTACACATACCACCCCCGAGGTCCAAATAAATGAATTTGATAATTTTAAAGAGCAGCAACAGGAGCCAGCTGGTGCACTGCAGGTTTACTCAAGGAAAAGATGGTGTAAAAAGAATGAGGCCTAAGAGAGTGGGAAGGCAGATGTAGCTAAAGGAACTTTAGAAATGGAGAAGCAAGATAATATGGAAAAGCAATGTGCTCTAGTAAAAGACATGGGTCTGACCTATAGGGAATATATTCAGCAGGTCATGGGCATGATGTTAGATATGGAGAAGAGACATAACAACATGGCAGCTAAGATGGGAATTAAAAATCATCAATCACGATAATCCTCTCCTATAACTGCAGAGGATTGGGCAGGGGGATTAAGTGGGCTGCCATTAGGAGGCTCAACTTAAAACACAAGGTGGATCTTGTGTGTATACAGGAAACAAAAAAGGAGAATTTTAATAAGCTTATTTGCCAGTCCTTGTGGGGGGACTCTACTGCCTCTTGGGATAGTGTTCCCTCAGTCCAGACATCTGGTGGTCTGCTTTGCATGTGGAACAACTCAGTTTTTGAGGTGGATAGGAGGGTGAAAGGAAGAAATTTCTTAATGCTTGATGGGAGGTGGGCTAAGGATAATCAGAGGATGTTCATTGTTAATGTATATGCCCCGTGTGACCTAGCTGGGAAGAGTGTTATGTGGGATGAGTTGAGGTAGTTAAAGGTTTCTAACCCTGATGGACTATGGTGTTTCCTTGGGGATTTTAATAGCATCAGAAGTCAGGAGGAAAGAATTGGTTCATCCCAAAGGAATGTTGGCACTTATGACATCTCTGATTTCAATGACTGGATATCTGACATGGAGCTTCTGGAAATTAAATGCTTTGGTAGCATGTTTACTTGGTTTAGGCCCAATGGCAGTGTGAAGAGTAGACTTGACAGGTTTCTGGTTTCAGAGCAGTGGTTATCTCATTGGCCTGACAGCTCTCAGCATGTCATCCAAAGGGATTTTTCAGACCATTGTCCAATCATCTTGAAAACAGAGATGGTGGACTGGGGTCCTAAGCCCTTTCGGGTGGTCGATTGGTGGCTCAATCATAAAGGTTATCAAAGAATGGTGAAGGAAGCTTGGAGCAAAGATCAGCAGGGTGGTTGGGAGGGAATCATGCTTAAAAACAAGCTGAGGAATTTAAAATCCACTATAAAGCAGTGGAGCAAAGAGAATGGGGATATTAATATCAAGAAAATCCAGAACCTGAGGCAGAAGTTAAATGACATGGAAACCATAGCCTCTGATAGAACTTTGTCTGATGATGAGCTTAAGGCTAAGAAATCCATCCAGCAAGACCTGTGGGATGTTTCAAATGCCTATGAATCCCTTTTGAGACAGAAATCAAGGGCTAAGTGGCTCAAGGAAGGTGACAGCAACACAGTGGATGGTGGATTGCATTAACTAGTTCTATATGGCAGCATAGGAATCTATTGATTTTCCAGGGCAATCCTTTTGACTCATCCAAAGTGATGGATGATGCTTTATTCCTAGCTTGGTCCTGGCTAAAAGTTAGAGAGAAAGATTTCAACACTCCTTTTAACCATTGGTCTTCCAATCTTGCGGAGTCTTTTGGTTAATCTGGGTTGGGTACCTTTATCTTCTTTGGTGGGGTCCTGGTTGGGTTTTTTTCTTTGTTTTTGGAGGGTGGCACCATAGGTGTCTTGTATTTGTTCATATTTCACCAGTACCTCTGGTACTGCTGTGCTTCTTATTAATAAATTATATTTTCTGCCTTCCAAAAAAACATATGTTGAAGGTATACACAATTGGACCCTAATACTTTCGTAAGGTTCATATTAAGGACCAGCTAAGCCCAATCCTAGGATTACACCAGACATACGTCTACTACAGAGAATCCTAGCAACTACCCTCCTGTCCTATTTACCCAAAGGTTTCTCTCAGCTGAGAGGACCACTGATTGTAGTGCAGTGTAAAATCTTTCTCCATGGCCCTCAGCCATGACCATAGTAGGAGAAGTGCATCATCCAGCACTTTACTTGTGATGAAGGTCTGGTTCTCAAATACTGTCTTATTTCTGTGATGCCATATGGTCCATGTGAGGGCTACCCACCAGCACTTCCATCTTGTAGCCTTGGTACCACCAGCGTTCCCAATGGTGTGCTGCAAAAAGTGTTCCTTCGGGTTCTGTGGGAAAGTATCCTTTGTTTTCACCCAAGATAATGATTCCCACCAGAGGGGATTGTTTTGCTGCAATTGAAGAAAAGGTGTGCTGCATTCTCCTCCATATTATTGCACAGTGGGCACCTTGAGTCTGTTAATTCCACTTGTCTCCTTCTATGGTTAGCCTTTGTTGGTAACCTGTCTCTAATGAGCCTCCATGCAAATGTTGCTGTTTTAGGTGGTATCCTAAGTTTCCACAGTTCCACAAAAGGCCCGTCATCTGTCTCCCCCCTTTTTGCCTCCAGCAGTATGTCATATGCTGATTTTGTCAAATAATTTCCACTCGGATCAGCCTTCCAAACCCATGAATCTGCTCCTTGCTGCTGTACTGTTAGCACTGCAGTTTCCTGTATGAATTCTGCAGCCATTGTAGCTTCATTGTCAAATAGGTTTCTCCTCCAACTAAAGTTCCATTCCCATCCTTCATCATTGTGACTCCCCATAAGACTGATTGTTTGCTGTTGTTGATTGGAAATTTGGTATAGACTGGCATATTTTACCATTAATGGTCTATCATCGGCTGTCCATGTGTCTTCCCAAAATTTGATCTTGTCTCCGCAGCCCACCCTCCATTCTATTTGCCTTTTGAGTGCTATTGTCTGTTGTTGTTGATTAAGCAGCTGAAGATCCTTCCACCAGTGTGAATGGTAACAGCTTCTTCTATGGCCATCTAAATTTCTCCACCCACCATACTTAGAGAGTAATATTCTGGTCCACAGCTCTACATTGTGTTGAAATATTTCCCATCTCCACTTTCCTAATAATGCTGTGTTGAACATCCGCAAGTCTTTTATGCCTAAACCTCCTTTATCTTTTGGGAGACATACGATTTCCCAATTGACCCACGCAATTTTCTTTTGCTCCGAACCACCGTCCCATAGGAATCTACGTTGAATGTTGACCAGCTTCTCTATTATTTTTTGGGGAACCCTGAAAAATGAAAAGAAATAAATTGGAAGCGCTGTTAGGACTGCATTTATAAGAGTGACTCTCCCTCCCAAAGAAATGTGTCTTTGTTTCCATCTAGTCAATTTTGTCTCACACTAGGATCCCAGATCTCCCTACGGTTTGGGTTTATAGCAATTGGAATACCAAGATAGGTGAAAGGCATAGGCAACATGCGGCAATTTAGGAAATCAGCAGCCTTCTTGCACCATTGTTCAGATTTGTAGATTGCCCCACACCTGCTTTTTGTAAAGTTAATTTTAAGTCCTGAAGCTAGCTCAAAACACCTGAGAATTGTCTTTACAGCCTTCACATTTTCTATTGTGGCCTCCCCAAAGAAGATGGTATCCTCAGCATATTGCAAGATGCTAACAGGCTCCTTATTCTTCCCCACTAGAAAACTACTAAAGTGTTTTTTATTCACAGCCTTCCTCATCAAGCCGCTTAGGCCTTCTGCAACAATGTTGAATAACAAGGGGGCAAGTGGGTCCTCTTGCCTAAGGCCTCTTTGTGGATTAAATTCATTGGTGGGGCTTCCATTAACCAAAATAGACATCGATGCTGAATGAAGACATCCCGAAATCCATTGTATCCATTTTGGGCAAAAACCCAGCCTCCGCATCATATAAATTAGGAAACTCCATGAGACAGAGTCGTGGGCCTTTTCATAGTCTACCTTAAACACTAGGCAAGGTTTTTTGCACCTTTTTGCCTCCTCCACCACCTCATTAGCAGTCAGTACAGCATGCAGCAAATGTCTTCCTTTTATGAAAGCCATCTGTCTCTCATCAATGATGTCGGGGAGCACCTTTTTCAATCTGTTTGCCAAGATCTTGGCCACAATCTTATAGATACAGCCTATTAGTGAAATAGACCTGTACTCATTGAGAGATGTGGATCTTTGATCTTGGAGATTAGGGCGATGAAAGATGCATTGCATCCCTTTGGGAAATGACCATTGACATGAAATTCATCAAGGAAGCAGCTGATATCAGGTTTTAACAGCTCCCAGAAGTGTTTAATGAACTTAAAATTTAGGCCATCCGGTCCAAGGCTTTTATCACTACCACATTCCCATACGGCTGCCTTTATTTCTTCCTCCTGAAACTGTGCCACCAGCAACTGATTTTGCTGCTGCCCTAATCCGCGAAATGTAGTCCCATTAATTACTGGTCTGTCATAGTCAGGTTCAGTAAATCTGAGTTGGGAAAAATTGTGGGCTGCCTCTTTCACACTGTTTGGTTCTTCAACCCATGACCCATCAATCCGCACACCTTTTACTGCATTTTGTCTACGATTATAATTGATGAGCTTGTGGAAATATCTTGAATTGCAGTACCCCTCCTTAATCCATTTTGTCCTTGCCTTTTGTCTTAGCAAGGACTCATGTGCTTGGGTTGCAGTCCACAAATTCTCCTGTATCTTTTTACGAGAGGATAACTCGAGGGGGGTCAATTGTCTGTCACGGCTGGCAGCTTCCAGATTATTTAACTCATTGTGAAGCTGTTGCACCTTCTTAGCTGTATCTCCAAATTGCTCTTTATTCCATCTCTTCATCCTTTCCTTGAGCTTCTTAAGCTTTTGTTTCAGCGAGTAGCCCCCCCATCCCATTAGTTGTGTGCTCGACCAGCTGCCAATGACTATATTTTGAAATGTCTTATCCTTCAACCAACAGTCTAGAACCCTAAAAGGTTTGGGTCCCCAGTCAACAATTTTTGCTCTGAGTAGGATAGGGTAGTGATCGGAGAAGTTTCTATCCAAGATATATTGCGTGCTACCCGGCCATTTAGACATCCAATCATCGAAAACAAGGAACCTGTCCAACTTACTTTTTGCAGTCCCATTTGGTCGAATCCAAGTGAATTTTCTGCCCAGACATGGCACTTCTTCAACCTCTAATGCCGATATCCAGTCGTTGAACTCTAACATACTGTTAGGGTCCCCCTGTCTTTGTGACGTGGTCATTCTCTCTGCCAGATGCCTAATGCTGTTAAAATCCCCCAAGATACACCAGATTCCACCTGTTTGGAGTTGTTTAAGCTGCCTGATAGATGCCCATAGTGCTCTTCTGCCAACAACATCACATGGTGAGTATACGTTCACAATAAATGTTTTCTGCATCTCTTGAGTCCACATCCCCTCTAGTAAAATGAAGCCCCTGCCTGTGACTCTCCTCTCTACCTTGAACATGCTGTCATTCCATATACACAGCAATCCTCCAGCTGAGTTTATGGCAGGGTATATTTCCCAACTCAGAGTTGTGTCTCCCCATAAAGCTTGACATAATGCTCTTTCTATCTTTTCTTTTTTGGTTTCCTGTATGCACAGCAAGTCGACTTGATTTTGTGTTATTAATTTTCTGATTGCTGGCCACTTCACCCCTCTCCCCAGCCCTCTTATGTTGTAGGATAGAATATTCATGGTGGGGTGGATCTCTTTCCCATTGCTTCTGCCTTCTTCCTGTCTCTAAGCTCCATTGACGTGATTTTGCCAATGATTTTTGAGTCCTCTGCTTCACATGTCATTTCCAAATCTTTTGCCATTTCCCATTGGGCAATTGCCTCTTGTATCAGGTTAGTATTGCTGTCGTTCATGGTTGGTAGTGACTTCCTTTAGAGGACTTTAACTCACAGCCAGTATGAAAAAATGTAATTAGTATTTAGCTTGGTTGAAAAAGAATATTAGTAAAGTAGGAAGCAAGGGCTTCAACTCAATTACGTACAAAATCATTGTTTTTCCATTATCATTAATCTCATTGCCAAAAATTTAACTAAAAAAATGTGTACAACACATCATCACATAAAAACATGCAGCCTTAAACATTAAGTTTCCACAAAATTTAGCATGAGTATATCGTACAAGAAATATTCACTACTATATTCTATAAACAGCTTTTTCTTCTAAATGTAGACTTGAAGCTGTGACTTATGTGTGGAAAAACTGTTCTCACACTAGCTTGGCTTTATTAAATTCAAAATAACATATTTATATACATCAAGGGGGAAAGAGACAGCTTGACAAGACAAGTCATACTACTGTCTTCTAGAACAAGATAAGCAGGAAACTAAGTAAGCTAAGTAACATAAAATCTATCAAAAGATACACATAATTATAACACTCCCCCTCAAGCTGGAGCATATAATTCATATGCACCAAGCTTGGAACATATAAACTGAATCCTAGGCCCCCTTAAGGACTTAGTCAAAATATCAGCTGGCTGATCATTAGAATTAATGAACTCAGTGGCAATCTCTTTGGACAATAGCTTCTCCCGAATAAAGTGACAGTCAATCTCTATGTGCTTGGTCCTCTCATGGAAAACTAGGTTTGAAGCGATGTGAAGAGCAGCCTGATTATCACAATATAACTTCATTTGTTCCACTTTGCAGAATTTCAACTCTTCAAGAATTTGTTTAACCCACATAAGTTCACATGTAACCATAGCCATAGATCTGTATTCAGCCTCTGCACTAGATCGAGCAACAACAGCTTGCTTCTTACTTTTCCAAGAGATAACATTTCCTCCAATGGAGACACAGTATCCTGATGTGGATCTCCTATCCATGGGACATCCAGCCCAGTCCGCATCACAATATCCAGATATTTGTGTGTTACCTTTGTCTTCATAAAGCAATCCTTGTCCCGGAGCTCTCTTTATGTATCTAAGAATACGTGTAACAGCATTCCAATGATCAACACGAGGATTTTGCATAAATTGGCTTACCACTCCAACAGCAAAGGAAATATCAGGTCTGATAATGGTGAGATAAATTAGTTTTCCCACAAGTCTCCTATATCTTTCGGGGTCATGATAGATTTCACTTTGATCTTCCATGAGCTTCAGATTCGGATCCATAGGGCTATCAACAGGTCTACAATTCTGCATGCCTATCTCCTCCAAAATGTCAAGAGCATACTTTCTCTGTGAGATCACAACACCATCTCCTGATTGAGCCACCTCAATACCAAGGAAGTACTTGAAATACCCTAGGTCTTTGGTTTGAAAATGACTGAATAAGTGCTCCTTTAGTTGGACAATCTTAGTAGCATCATTCCCTGTAATCATTATATCATCGACATATACTATCAAATAAACACATTTCCCAGGGGATGAATGACAATAAAAAACAGAATGATCAGCTTCACTTCGTTTCAACCCAAAGAGTTGAACAATATGACTGAATTTACCAAACCAAGCCCGAGGGGATTGCTTCAACCCATAGAGGGATCGATGCAGCTTACACACAAAACCATACTCCCCCTGAGCAACAAACCCAGGAGGTTGCTCCATATAGATCTCTTCCTCAAGGTCACCATGAAGGAATGCATTTTTAATATCAAGCTGATGGAGGGGCCAATGACGCATGGCAGCCATAGCAAGAAACAAACGGACAGTAGTGATCTTAGCGACTAGAGAGAAAGTGTCACAATAAACAAGGCCATATACCTAAGTATAACCTTTAGTCACTAAGCGAGCCTTAAGTCGATCAATCTCACCATTAAGCCCAACTTTAACTGCATAAACCCATCTGCAATCCACAGCCTTCTTGCCAGGTGGAAGGGGAACAAGTTCCCAAGTACCACTATGTTCAAGAGCCTGCATTTCATCAATCATAGTCTGTCGCCATCCAGGATGACTTAGTGCCTCATGAATATTAGAAGGAATAGAATGCGAAGATAGAGAGAAAACAAAGGAAGAATATGAAGGAGACAAACGATGATAGCTTAGAAAGTTATAGATAGGATGAGGATTACGAGAGGATCTAGTACCTTTGCGGATGGCAATGGGCCAGTCTGAATCAGAGGGATGAGAAGGAGCAGGATCCATGGCTTGAGGATTGATTGAAGAAGGATGAGAATCCGAAGGAGAAGCTTCAGATACTGTAGAACCAACTTGCTGTATCCTGCGTTGATATGTAAGAAGTGGTGGAAGAGCAACTTCAGGTGGAAGTGGTGGAGGAGCAACTTCAGGTGGATGTGGTGGAGAAGATGGAACTTCACTGACATCTTGGTTTGAAGTACCTAGAGGACATGGAGAGGGAATCGGAAGAACATCCTGAATGGAAGAAAAATGATTCGTAGATGATGGAAAGAAGGGTGTGTCTTGAAAGAAAGTTACATCTGCAGACATATAGTATCGTCGGGTAGACGGAGAGTAGCATTTGTAACCCTTTTGAAGACGAGAATAACCTAAAAAGACACACTTGATTGCTCAGGCAGAAAGTTTATCTAAACTAGGGGAGAGATCATGGACAAAACATGTGCAGCCAAACACTTTAGGTGGAACATGGAATAAATGGTCATGAGGAAAAATGACTGAGTGAGGAATTTGATTCTCAAGGAAAGAGGAAGGCATTCTGTTAATTAAGAAACAAGCAGTAAGCATCGCATCCCCCCAATGGTGTGTAGGAACATGAGAGGCTAACATTAGTGATCGTGCGGTGTCAAGGAGATGACGATTTTTCCTTTCTGCTATACCATTTTGTTGTGGTGTATGGGGACATGTAGATTGATGTAGAATTCCTTTTGAAGATAAAAAAGAAGAGAAATCATGAGAGAAATACTCTTTGGCATTATCACTTCTGAAAATCTTACTTGTTTTTCCAAATTGGTTTTCAATTTCATTGAGGAAGGACATGAAGATAGGCAAAAGTTCAGATCTGTCTTTCATTAAATAGACCCAAGTACATCTAGAAAATTCATCAATGAAAGTTACAAAATATCGAAAATCAAAAGATGTAACACAGCTTGGTCCCCAAATATCATAATGAATGATAGAGAAAGCTGAATTACATCTTTGAACAGTTTGTGGAAAAGATGACCTAACATGCTTTCCTAGTTGACAAGATTCACATTCTAAGACTCGAAGATTCTTCAGACTAGGGACCATCAATTTTAGTTTTGGTAGACTTGGGTGACCTAGACGATCATGCAAAAGTTTGGGATTTGAAGTTGCTAAACAAGAGACAGAAAAGTTGGACTTCAAGTAGTAAAGTCCTCGAGATTCACATCCTTCTCCAATCAGTCGACCCGTGCCATGTTCCTGGATAACAAAAGAATTAGCGGTAAAGGTTACTGAACAATTCAATGAACGAGTTAGCTGACTCAATGAAATTAAATTATAGGGACATTGTGGAATAAACAAGACAGAATCCAGCTTCATTGAGGAAGATAAAGATACTTGACCACTCCCTTGAGCTGCAACTTTGGAACCATTAGTTATAGTAACAAGATGAAGAATTTTTGGAAAAGAAATGGATGTAAAGGAGGACCTGTTACCAGAAATATGATCAGAGGCACCTGAATCAAGTATCCAAGGACTGGGACCGTCAACAGATTGAGAAATGCATGCTGTTGAATAACATGGTACAGAGGAAGATGAAGCCTGGCTGCTGGATTTCTCGGATTTCAGCTTCAGATACTCCTGATATTCTTTATCAGAGAACTTAGACTCTGGTTTTTCTGTCTGAGTTACCTGAGCTACTTTGTCAGGGAAGCCATGCAGGGAGTAACAATTCTCTTGAGTGTGGTCCATCCTCTTGCAATATGTGCATTGAGGACGTCCACCTCTTCCTCCACGACCTCCTCTACTGTTTCGTCCTCCCCCTCTCCCCCGAGGTGAAACCATGACTGATGTTTCCATTAGCTCAGCTGGATTTTCTTCTTTCAGTGCATGAGGCACACGAAGCAGCCTAGTGATGAGAGAGTCCATCAATGGAACTTGATCTCCAGCTAGGACTTGATCACGTACATGATCAAAGTCTGAATGTAGACTCCTCAAGATAAGAACCATACAGAACTTATCCAGCTTCCTATTTACTTCCTCCAGCGATTCAGCCACAAGGAACCTCTTCAGCTCTTCCACTGCAGCCCGAGCCTTACGTATGTGTGCAATCATATCATGATTGGTTTGCTTGAGAGCTGTAACCTTCATGGTTACATCAAACAAACTCTGAATATCATTAGCAAAGATTTCTCGAGCCTTTTTCCAAAATGAACAGCATGTTTTAAACGATCTGAGAATCTCCAAAACATCCGCCTCAACTGACTGCCATAGGACGGCACAAAGCTGATAATCTAGCTTTTCCCACTCGGGTCTTTTATCATTTGGAACTGCCTCAGCGCCTTTTTCAAGATGATCATGGTGCCCTTGCCCAAGAAACCAAAGTTCCACTGAAGCAGACCAGGATAAGTAATTTTTCCAATTGAGCTTTGCTGTTGTGATTGTGGGGGTTCCAGAAAAAGAAAGCACTAGGCCATACGAGGTCATTTTCGCTCACGGATCAAAGAAACACTAAAGAAGAGAAGAGGAAGACACAAGATCAACCAACGAGGTGCCGAAACTGAAAACCGATGACTGATATGGACTCAGGAGAGTCCGACGAGCCGGCCGGCACAGGACGCGCGTGATTCCGGCCACGGGAAGGCGGCGCGTGGTGGTCACGCGCCGGTGTTTGGCACGAACGGGAACTGCGCGTGGAGAGGTTTCCGGTCAGGCGACTAGTTGGGTTGGGTTGCGCTCTTTGAGGAGCACCAAACCCTGCAATCTCCGGCCGAAATGGTGGCCAGAGTGAAGACGGCCGGCGGTGAACGGCGGCGCAGACGGTGGTGAATACGACCCGCTCTGGTACCAACTTGAAGCTGTGACTTATGTGTGGAAAAACTGTTTTCACACTAGCTTGGCTTTATTAAATTCAAAATAACATATTTATATACATCAAGGGGGAAAGAGACAGCTTGACAAGACAAGTCATACTGCTATCTTCTAGAACAAGATAAGCAGGAAACTAAGTAAGCTAAGCAACATAAAATCTATCAAAAGATACACATAATTATAACATGTAGAAAACATAATTTAATATTATGTGTTAAAAGTTTCCATTAAGTATGAAGAGGCAGGCTGAACACAGTCAACATACCCTTGAGATAATTGCTGTTCCAGAATAACCAAGCTTAGAAACACTAAATGTCCAAAAGCTGTTATCATAGCCATCTATTAGATGGTGTTTGATTTCCTCAATATCCTTCTCCTGTAGGTAAACCAGAGCATTTATAAATAGGAGAGAACATGAGCACCATGGATTTTCATACAAACATCTTCATCATGGTTGATAGATAATAAAAGGCAGCATGTATGGCTGTTAGGAATAGCTTCTCGCGATTCACATTTTTCACAATTTTCAGATATACATTCTTTGCTATTCTCTATAATTCTTAGCATAATTCTTCAGCAACCATCAGAATTTTACATAACTTTACTACAATGTAACACAAAGAAGCAGTTATAAACTAGCACAAATACAAAAGAAAAAAGAACCAACTTTGCAATTATTCTTAATACGTGTCTAACAAAACTGAAACTGAGGACTATTGGAAAATATAACTCTAGGCATAAAATGATAGTCAATATTCTACCTGCAGTTTAGTCTATTGCAAACACAATACATCAAAGTCTTCCCTTTGGGCAAGTTGAAGTGCTGAGAATCCTTCTAATTTTAGCAATGCTCTCAATCCATTGGCATTCCATGACAAAAGCTTGACAAATTTTGTATCCTGAGCAAGAGGTGGGGGTCTCATAGTTCTAGGATTATAAGCAATCCAACCTTTTTGAGGCTTCTTGTGGGCAAGAACTGTCCATGGTTCAGTTTGAATAGTAGCTGTACTGATTTCCTCTGACTGTACAACAATGCTAGCAACATCTGAAGATACTTTTCTCTTTGCCCTGGAAGGCTTAAAATCTGGAAATAAAAACCCATATAATATTGATGATTGATCCTTAGTTAAATGAGTGGCCTTTGAACCATAATTGAGTCAATTGACAATTCAGAAAAAGGTGTTAAAAGTAAAATTTGAGTAATGTTAACAACTATATATATTCTACAGCGGTACCTGAATCCTCGTCTGATTTCAATGAAACTTTCTTCTTTGTTGTCACTTTGATAGTTTTTCTCTCAGATTCTGATTGTTTTAACCTTCTCTTAGCCTGGTTAAGTTCAGATATCTCGGGATTTTCATTGACATTTTCAATATGGTCTTCATCCAATACTTTTTTAGCCTCCACTTCTACAGATGCATTTTCAGAAGAAATCCATGGCCATTTTTTTTCTTGTGCATGAGAATCTAGTTCTGCACATGAACATACCTTCTAACCATTAGAATTACACAGTTTGAGCTTGTTTCTAAACAGCAACACTAAGGTTAAGAAGTAAAGGAAGAGACTGTTTGGAGACAATAATTGATGTCGAAACAAAAACTAAAACTCTTCATTTCCCTCCTTCCCCCAGAAGCATTAAAAGCTGAGATAATGCTAAGAGAATGTATACCACACATGTTACTGCCCACGAAACTCTTCCAGGCAGACAAAATATCATCTTTACGACCTTTGGCAGGGACGTTAAATCTCCTGAGAATTCAAACCAGTCCCAAGATATATAACATCAACAATATTGTATATTACTAAAACTAAAACAATAGATAGCCACTTGGTAAGGAAAATACACATCTCCTTACTTCAAGGTTTTCCGGAGTTCCTGAACAGTCACCGTGTCTACTATTGTTGGGTCATTTCTTAATCTCTCAAGCTCAATCGAATAGCTATTAACATCATTCTCCTACATTATCAATGTATAGTGAAAACCCAAAAAACAAGATTTCCAATACTCAAAGGTATATACTATATAACAATGACAATGTTACTGAAACATCATTAGACCTCAACAACAAGCTTCTTGGAACCAAGGCTGGCTTCCAACCCTTTAAGCTTCACATTCTTCTTGTCCTCAACAAATGGTGACGAGGGTTTTGATGAATTTGAAAAGGGTCTTTTAGACCCCATTGCTTTCACAGTTGGACAAACCAATGTCTTGGCATTCAAATGCTTCTGAAACACTGCAAAGCTACAACATTCTTAGTCAGTTCAGGTACCCCAGATGAATTTAGATTCGATTAATTTGTTCCAACAAGTATGGTGCAATATTTTAACTTTATTTTAAAAATCAATTAAAACAAGGAAAATTAAAAATGTAACCTTTCCAGTAAAAGTACACAGAATAATATGCAATTTTCTTTTTAACTTGCGTGGATTTGAAAGTGGAGAATGGAGAAGAGGCACGGCAAAAGAGAAACCTGGTGAGATTGGAGGTGGTAGACACGAATTGCAGGAGGTGTTTCATGTGAGGAAAACACCCAACGGAGAACGAAAGAACCGCCACTGAGAAATGAGAAAGGGCACAATACTAAAAGAGAGGAGACAAATATTCATGTTTTTCATTAATTTTGGTGTTGTATTTTAATCGGTAATTTTTCGGATGATTATGTATAACTATTAATAATGAAAATTAATTATGTATATATTTGATTGAATAATTTTATTCTTAAATTATTTCTTACATTTAAAATTTTTCTTTTTAATTTATATTAACTTCTCATTATTTTTATATTATTATTTTCTTATTCTGCATTTTTTATTAATTATATTTAACTTCTATTTATTTTTATTATTTAAAAAATTTAGAGTTCCCCTAGTTTTCATATAAAAACGTTTTGTCTTCTATTTTGTCATATATGTAATTTTGGTCACTTATTTCAAAATTTTATTTTTCTATTTTTTAAAAAAATATTAACTAACAACATAATTTTTTTAAAAAAAATTATAATTTTGATTCAATTTTTAATTTTACAAAAATTTATTTCTTAAATTTTAATTAAATAATTTATTAATGATACCATAAATGAATATTATGTATTTTTTAAAGGAGAATATCATGTTAGATATAACTATATAAGGTTCAATCGAATATAAATAAAAGAAATAAAAATTATTAAACAAAATTAACGATAAAACCAAAATTATAATTTGACCGTATGTCACTATTTAAAACGAAGAAAATGACATTGTGGATTCATCAAAATAAGAAAATTAAAATTATATTTAAACTTAAATATAATATTTTTTTACAGACTACGAATATTTCTTATTGAAAATAATCATACTTAAAACAGATAGGATCATTATAGATAATAATGATCTTCATCTAGGTGTTTAAAATAAAATAATTACATATTTAAAATTTAAAATGTGAAACGTCTAGATATATTCAGTCTTGAGATCTTTAGTGTCCTATGCAAATTGAAGATTTTTAGTATCCTATGGGAATTGAAAAAGTTATGCTCCTATAATCATTTAAATACTATTGTTCTTCTTTTCATTGCAAAGATTATTAATAATTTATTCTTAATCAAATTTCTTTAAAAGATCATTTTCGATATAAAAATAAAATCAAAGCATATTCAATCTACTTTATGACATAATAAATTACAAATATAATTTTAACATTATCAATTTTGATAAACTATTTTTAATAAATGCAATAATAACATGAATTGTTAACATTATTCTGTCTTTCAAAAAAAAGTTAATATTATTTTTTAAGTTGTACATTAATTTTTATTTTTGAAAAAGAAATTGTACATGAATTAAGAAATCAATTAAATGTCTTAATTAAAAGAACTTGATATTATAAAGTTTAATTTTGTATTCACAAAAAAAGGTTTAATTTTGATCTAATTATGAAAACCTCTCTAGCAACTTTTAACTCTTCGAATAAAATTTCACCTTCATCAAGACCATGAATTATCATGTTTTAGAAAAGGTTCAACTTTTATTATTTTCTTTTATGTTTTTACTTAATCTTTTTGCATCCCAACTAAACAAAAACATTTCTTCACGCCCACATTAGCAATTTAGCATTACTACATTGTAAAATTATATAAAATTTTATTTTAATATTTATATAGACTAAATAAAAAAATTGTTCAAATATGTTTTTCATACTTGTAATATATTATTTTTTTTTAGTTCACTACCAAAAAAAATATTTTTTATTTTAAAACTTCACATTTTTTAACTTTTACTTTTTTTACTTATTTTATTTAAGTCTGTTAAGTGGTGATATGATACTTTGTTAATTGGTTATATCATCACAACTTAAATGATGATGTAATACTCTATTAGATTGCCATGCTATCACTTACTAAATCACGCTATCACTTACTAAATCAAGACTAATGATAGATATCAAAAGCAAAATTTTAAAAATATCAAATAATAAACTAAAAAAAATAAGGTATAAAAAATATATTTAAGCCAATGAAAATTCTAATATCCCTCTAAAAATAGAACCCTAAACAACCATTCACCTTGATTGTGGTCAACCGACCACCGCCTCTGGTTAAAGACTAAATATAGTAATTATTCACAATTATATCATGCCCAAAATATTAAAAATATATTTAAGAGTAAAATTATGAAATGAAAAGAAATAAAAAGACAAATTTCCATTTTAAATAAATATTCTCTAATTTAGCAGTTTTTTAAGATAAAAATAAATTGATAAGTCAACATAGTATCTTAATATTTATTTATTTACGAACCGTAATTTAAAATATTGTTGTTTTTATATCATCACAAATTTTAAGAATACAACGAATAAATAATAATAATAATAATAATAGATGAAAAATTATTTTTTTATCTGTAGGAATTAAATATAGTAACAAAAGATTTATTTATAACACTCACATATTTGATTAAACTGACTAAAAGAGATCTCTTAATTTAAAATAATAATACTACATGAGAACTCACTCAGTTTAAAATAATGTTCTTTTTTTCAATATAAAAAAATATTCTTTTTTTATAATAGAAACTAATGTTTTAAATTTATCTAATGTAATACTATATATCAATTAAGCTGAAATTGTTCAATTCGTTAGAACATGTAGCCCTTAACCACAAGGTTGGAGGTTTAAGTCCTCCTTCTAGTGTTTTTTATTGCTTTTTCATTTATATTCTGGTTCGTAAGCCCTTTTATTTTATTTTGAGATTTTTCAACCAGCTCTTTTGTTAAATTCAAAGAATATATTCAATGATTATTATGGTTGTTAAACTTTTTTGTTTTATAACATTTTAGGGAATTTTCAATCTTAAAAAAAAAGGGAATTTTCAATCAGCCCTTTTATGAAAATCGAAGAATGTATCCAATGAGTTTAACTCTAATGATTTAAATATATACTTACATATTATTTTCAGCCAATCTTCAATATTAGCCCGTCTGTGAAACTCAAAGAAAAATATCCAATATCTATATACTATCTATAAAAGAGAAGTATCTGGAAAATTCTAAAATACCCCTACCTAAGGTTGTGACACTTGTCCATTTCCTTGGTTTTTTGGTCTTTTAGTCCTTTCATTTCCCACTCTTCTGCTTCTTACACGTGTTTGATTTCCCAAATTGTACCTTTTACACGTGTTTGATTTTCGAGATTGTGCATGTGCTCCCGTTTGCTTCTTTACGTGGTTTTTTAAAAATCTCTTCCATTTTATCTGTCATGCTTCAGTTTGGGTTTTTTGCTTTTCATCTTTCCACATACAAACCAGGTTTGGGTTCTCTTTCGTGCTGTTTTGATGTATGTTTTCTTACATTACATGTTAGCTTATCGTTTTTTGCCTTCTCTTTTCTTACATGCATGTTACCTTTTCGCTTTTTGGCTTTTGTTTCGGTGTTCTTTTCATGTTTGTTTTGTTACATGCATGTTATTTTTTCATTTTCCTGTGTTGGACGAGGTTTGGTTTGCATGTTAGCTTATCGTGTTTGTCTGTTCGTGCTACTTCTGTTGTTTTGTTCTGGTGCTGTTTTCATGTGTGTTTTCTTACATGCATGTTAGCTTTTCATTTTTCTGTGCCGAACGAGGTTTTGGATTTTTTGTTACCTTATTGTGTTTCTCTGTTCATGGTGGTTTTGTTGTTAACTTCTTCCTAACAAGATTATCTACGAAAAACCAACTACTGGGTAATGGCATTGTTGCATTTTTTTCCAGTATTATGGCACGTTCTCTAGACAAGATAAAGAACATCGATGGCTCAAAGGAAACTCTTAAACTTACTGTGAGGATCACTGATCTATGGTTTATTGGGACACCTAACAAATCTGAGCAAGCTGGGATGGTTTTTGTGGACTCTGATGTATGCTTCAATTTTTTGTTTTTTTTCTCCAGATTTATTACTTATTGTTCAGGCCATTGTGTTGTAACTTTAACGCAATCCAGGGTGATGAGATCCATGTTGTTTGTAAACAAGACCAATTGAAGTCTTGGAAGATGGACTTCAAGGAAAATTGTACTTATGTCATGCACAATTGTAAAGTGCTAAAAAACAACGATCAGTACAGAGTTTGTGATCACCAATTTAAATTGGTGTTTATTGGGGTTACTGTTGTAAGGCAGTGTGTTCAAGAGGACCTCCCTTTTAGAAAATATAGGTTTGCTGGATTTGCGGATGTTGTGGCTAGCCAGTTTGAACCTGGGCTATTGGTTGGTATGTTAACTTATATTTTTGCAATTGAGTTTATTTTCAAAGTTGTGCTCTTTTTGGAATAAATAACATTCCTTGATTTTCCTACTTGCTTTAGATGTTATTGGTGTTGTGGAGGAGGTTGTCTTTCGCCATGTTTCAGGAAAAGGTAGAAGGGTAGTCTTTAAACTAAAGGACTTGAGGTAAAGTTCGATAGTTGGTAACAATTTGTGTCATATGCTTTGTCAAGTTGTGGGTATGATTACATTATTATTAACTGATTGTCTCATAACTATTTGTTTCTGATAGCCAGCAATTGCTATCTTGCACTTTGTGGGACGATTATTGCTTGCAGTTTTTAAAGTTCTTAGATGATCATGAAGGTCATGGCCCAATTACAGTTCTATTGACCCATGATAGAATAAAGGAAGCTCAGGGTATATCCTTATCTTTAATTTATTGGTTCTTCTGTTTATGCTATTCCATCTTATCGTTCTGTTTTTTAAATGATTTAGGATCTTATCCGCCATCGATCAACAATTCTTTCAAGGCTTCAAAGTTAGTTATTAACCAACCGGTGATGGAGATTCAAGAATTCAATGAACGGTATTTTTTGAATGTGCTATGTAATATGTGTTGATCATTTTTTGTCTTACTTTTGTTGTTGATTCTATATTTGTAGGCTTGCAGAGTTGGGCATTCAGGCCCGGTCAGTTTTTAAATCCCATGGTAAAGGCAGTTCACAACTTTCAGGTTCTATCCAATTATCATCAAAGGAATCATTCTTTGGAAAGGCTGAGGCAAAGACTATTGCTGAGATTAACACCATCTCTGAAGTAATCATCTTGTAGATTTTAATTCTTTACCCCCCACCATCCCAAGTTTTTTCAGCATTTGATGTGTATGTTGTTTCACACAGGAAATTGTTTGTGTAACTGTTGGCACAATTACTAGGATTGTTATGGACAATCATTCATGGTGTTATACAACTTGCATTCAGTGCCATAAAAAAAGTGATGTAGAGATGGCGCCCTTCACATGTGCATGCGGCAAATACTGAAATTCTGATACCAGGGGACAGATGTCGTACAGGATGTCACGACATCACGCTTCAGAACATGCAGATTATATGTGTCCGTATGAACAGATTAAACAAGTAAATAACACAAGAGAATTGTTTACCCAGTTCGGTGCTACCTCACCTACATCTGGGGGCTACCAAGCCAGGGAGGAAATCCACTCTCAATAGTGTTAGTTCAAGGTCTAACAGCCCCTGTTTACAACCTTCTCACCTAACCACTACCCGTGCGATCTCTACCTAAGAGCCACTCTTAGATATGAGAACCTCCGCTCACTCCCTCTCACTCACACTCCTGTGTTTACAATTAAGTCAAAGACACACCAGAGATCAACTCTGAACAAAAGAGATCAACTCTACACACTAGAGATCAACTCTAGACACAAGAGATCAACTCTACACACATAGGTCCAACACTTGATGTAAGGGTACCATCAAGGTGGCTCACAAAAGACTCAAGTCCCAAAAACTCACAAACTAACTCTTCAATCCCGGACTTGGTACAGAACTCGTGCAGCCTCCATGATTATATAGCAATTTGCGTTTCTGGGCTGCAACGGCTTGATGCTGGAGGAGATCTATCTTCTTCTGAAAAATCTGCAGTTAAAGAACTAAAAGATAACTTTTGATCTTTTAGTTTGAATCTTTAATCTTTAATCTTTAATCCCTGAACGAACTCTTCTACTTTGAAATTCGAACTTTAATGATCTTTTAATTCGTTCCTAAAGATAGATCTTCTAATCTCTTGCTAACTGCACAATAATCTGTTAAAGATATAACAGATTTATATGTCCAGTATTTTCGGGCCGGATGTCAGGACATCGTGTCCGACATCGTGGATCCTGCAGCTTCACTTCTGCACTTGACTTTTATCTTGCATTGTACAGCAATTCCAGTATTCTCGGGCAGGATGTCAGGACATTGTATCCGACATCGTGGATCCTGCAACTTCAATTCTTCATTTGCCATTTTATCTTGCCTTGTACATTGTGCAGCCCGATCTCATTCCTTGACATAACGTTGGACATCATGTGCAGCAACTCCAGCTTTCCTTCATTGTCTAAGTGCTTATGTTTTAACAAAATCTTAGCCAATCTTTTAAAGCTCAGTAGAGCTAAACACTAACAAATACAATAAGGAAGATGTGCTTAGGTCATTGCGATCTTTTAAAATGTTATGTATTCTTCATACCTTCATCTTTTTTACACTGTTGGTACATATGGTAGCAGGTATAGGCTTGAGGTGATGATCAACCACGGAGATGAAAGCACAAAATTCCTGCTTTGGGACCGTGAATGTAGTGAATTAATTGGTCAATCAGCTAATGCAGTTAATAAGCTTAAAATTGAAGTACGTTTTTGGATTCAAAAGTAACTCTTTATCTTTGATTTGTTATTTTTAGTTAGTGTGATACAATTATTCTCTTTGCACAAGGATGGTGATGTTGATTTAACTGCTTCACCCCAAGCACTTGATAAGCTGCTGGGTTATGAACTTGCTTTTAAGATAAAGGTGCAACCCAAGTTCAGGAATTCTGCTGTTTTGAAATGTTCAACTGACTCAAGCTTAATAAATGTTGTGATGGATATGCTAGCTGATGCTGAGGTACTGTTCAATGCAAGTTATTTGACATTAACTATTGTCAAAATTATGTATTCTATCCATACTTATTTGTTTTGCATGGGTTCTGTTGCCATCAATGTATGTCTTTATCAGACATCTTCAAAAATCAATATCCCAGCCTTTGATTCCAATCATTCTACCCAACATGAATTTGTGAGTTTTGATCATGACCCTCATCTTTTAATATGATATTTCTTGCAACTCTTCCATTTTGACACTTCACGACTTTCAACTTAGTATTCAACTTATTTATTGCTATTTGTTTTATCCAGCAATCTATGTCTGTGACAGCAGACCATGATCAACTGCTTGGGCTCCCATTGACACCTACAAAGCGGCAGACATTTCAAGATTGTGATGATGAAGCAGGGAGCTCTCAAATTTCACCTGCACAACTTTCATCCAACAAATTAAAAAAACATGGCACAATTTAGTGCATTTGGTTGCTTGCAAGTTGTGCTGAACAATTTTTTTTGCCCTGCTATTTGCATATTGTAAATTGGCTCCTACCTTTAATTTTGTTGTCGTGGTGTTCCTTTAAAACTTTGATAACAACTTTTGTTAAAATTTGAACCTTATTTTGTATCCAAGTATTGTGCGATTTTAGTTCTATTGTTTATGCGATCTCACCTTAACTATTGCACTATATTTCAAAATCCTTATTTGTTCAATTGTTAAAATAAATATCGACAAAGCATGGTTTTATTAATGGTTATAAAGGCATGTTTCAAGAAACTCCACAAATTCTCAAAGTTCATACAATACCTATGCAAATGTTATGAATTCAAATATATCACGAGAGATAGAACAAGTAAGATTTGGAAATACAAATCATAGATTGCTAGACAGAAAATTCAGAAAACATGTTCTTCACAATGATGATAACTTAAATTTCAATCAAAGTTTTAGGGGGCCATTAAAGCATATGATTTTAAGGTGTACATGCTTAATTGTCTCAGCATAAAGTATGCACATGAAACAAACTAAAATGTTAGAAATAATTATCACAAAATATCGATCACCATGACAGCTAAACCAGCATTCATGTCTGATTAATTTTCTAACAACAGAGTATACACACCAAGACAAAAGTATCAGCTTTCGAGTCTTCAGAAACATGATCTTGGATCATCAATGATATGTAATTAACTATTTATTTATTTATCAATCATCGTTTAGCATCATTTGTTATTTTAGATGGCATGTTTTCCTTGATCTAACTTTGACAAATGCAGAATCGGATATTTTATAAATTTACTCCATCTTTCATCATATCTCTCAATATGATGTACGATTAATAACACAAGTAAAAAAACAATTTCTCCTTAGGTTCACATCCTACTTCTGCCATCCATAACATTTTCCATATCAGATTTCTTATTGATGCCGCCAAAGCATGGGTATAACAATGGCTATAAATGCATGTCTAATCATTTTTATCAAAATATGGTCCATTTAATTAGCTATCAACATTGATAATTTTAGTATTTTTCCTTATGCTTATTGTTTATTACTTACTTTTCAAGTTTTAATGCAGCCGCCAAAACCATGGCTATAATCATGCTTATACATGCATGTCTAATCATTTTTATGAAAGTATGGTCCATTTAACCAGCTGTCAGCATTGATCATTTTAGTCAACAAATCAAGTTATGTCTTGGTCTGAGTGGGAATAGCATTTCTTTTCTGCATGTCCATGGACTTCTGAAGTTTTAATTTACCATATATTGTAACATTCCAACAAGAAATCACTAAAAATTTTATAACTCAGTCAAGATTAACAACAAGCATCAAGAACATGGATAACCATCAACATGGAAATCATAGTGATCCAGCACAAGCCAGGATAAAGAAAAAAGGTATCAGGCAGCACAAAGTTAATTATCAGGCTCAGAATATTGATTGTAAGCAATTCAAAATATTATCTTCCAAATTACAATTAATAATTGTAATTAGTTTATTGATTTAATAATACAATATCCACATTTTTTTTTCACACAAAGACAACCAAGCTGTAAGCTACATTCAATATTATGGGAATCCATTCCACATTAAATAGATTCCACTAAACTTAGATTTAATTCACTTTTTTAGCTAATATTCCTGATTCATCAGAGGATGAGAGTTCTGAATCAACACAAGGTACCAATCAAAATCTACTTTATCAAATTAAATCTCAAGATTGTCATGCTATAATCTGATCTAAATGCAATTTTCATAGGCTCTGCTTCAGTTTCTTCACCTGAAAATCAAAACTATATGTCCTCAGTTAATGAGGCTGCAATTAATAGAGAAGGTAACAATTAATATTCATAAACACTATGTTATTAGCTTAGCCTCGAATACCTTGCACTGTACAAAACTGCTTTTGTTTATCGTGTTCCAATTTACATGTTTTCCTAAAACATTTTCAATAGCCAACATCATTTTGCCATATGTCATTAAACAATTTCAGGGTATTCTGACTTGGTGACCAACTCATGTAGTGTAGCCACTGTAATGCAAATATGTGGTATGATGAAAGAATCTCAAAATATGAAAGAACTACAAATCCAAGATTCAACTTATGTTGTGGAGGTGGCAAAGTTGAACTTCCATTGTTACAAAATCCACCTAAATATCTCTACCAACTTTTGTATGATCATGATACATCTGATAGTAAAAATTACCAACAGAACATAAGGACATATAACATGATGTTTGCCTTTACTTTTGCTGGTATTAAGTTCAACAAATCAATTAATCATTCAAGAGGACCTCCTAAAATAAGAATTCAAGGTCAACCATGTCATAGAATAGGTAGCATGTTACCAATGCCGGGGAAAGAACCTAAATTTGCACAATTGTATATCTTTGACACAGAAAATGAAGTGCAGAATAGGATTAATGCAATAAGGTAGTTACTCTTTCATTGTTATTATTGTAAATGCACAACATCCATGAAGAATGTTACATTTAAACAGATTTCAATTGTTTATTCTGCATTGATAATCTTGCAATCATCATATATATAATTGTCTACTTTTCTCAGCAGTCCACATAATCAAATTCAAGGGCACATTGTTTCACAACTTAGTGAGATGCTGGATGAATACAACATGCATGCAAAATCTTTCAGGATGGCAAGAGATAGATTGCAAGATGGTCAAGTGGATAATATCAAGTTGAAATTGATTGCTAATCGTGAAAAAGATGGTCGTACATATAATGTACCTACTGTTCCAGAAGTTGCAGCGCTAATAGTAGGCGATTTTGGTGCAAATTCAAAAAGAGATATTATTATTGAAACTCAGCATGGACAATTACAAAGGATCCATGAATTACATTCTAGCTAGCTAGCTCTACAATACCCTCTCCTATTTCCTTACGGGGAAGATGGATATAGACCTGATATCCTACATAGCAGTGCACCAGATGGTAAGAAAAGGAAAAGAAATCATCTTACAATGAGGGAGTGGTTTTCTTACAGGCTACAATGCAAATTGTGACATCCTAGAATTTCTACCCGGAATTTTGTAAGTGTTACATTTTAAATAATTATATATATATATATATAAATATATATGTATTATTCAGTGTATATATATATATATATATATATACATATTCTTGGTAGAAGTATGTACATTGGGGGAAAGATACACGGGTTAGACTAATTAACGAAGAGTAATCCATAACTGGACAGTTATAGATTAATTCGCAATTAACTAGTTTAAAAATTATCGTTTTGCGTGCAACTTAAAATTTAACAAAACCAACCTCTGAACCACGCTCAGGGTCTCATTCTAAGCATTTTGATATATATATATATTGCCTACTTTTGAAAACGGGCCCCGACGGGTACAGAGAAACGCGGGGAACTAGAACTAGAGAGGCGGCACACAAGCCGAGGCAGGATTTTAGCATCCAAAAGGTCTAAATTTTTCTCCTTTGTGGTTGAGTATGAAGTCAAATCAAAGGAAAAAGGTAGGCCCTTTTGCTCCACTTAAAAGAGGACATGTGGCAAGTGCTTTTAGAAAAGAAAAGGAAAAAGAAAAGAAAATCATTTTTTAAAAAACAGCCCAAATCTTCTCTCTCTTCATTCAGAAAATTTCAGAAACTTCTCCCTCTTTCCATGTTGCTTTTCTCTTCTTCTTCTCCACCATTGAAGCCTCCATTGAAGCTCCAAAATTCCTCCTCATTTCTACCAAAAATTGCAAGGAGAAGCCATTTTCGGAGTCTTGGAGCACACCTCTACTTCGTGGGGCTTCAAATTTCAGGTATACTTCTTCTCACTTGAAATTCTTGGGTGTTGGGTTTTTGGGAGCTATGATGGTTAGTTCTACTAGGTTATTGCCTTAGGGTAGTTATTTGTGAAGGAATTTGTTGAAATCATGCTAAACTTGACATGTTTGATGTGAGCAAAATTACCCATGCTGATTTAGGGTTTTATGATGATGCTTTGTGATATATGTATGCTGAAAATGTTGATAGAAAACTGGTAGAGATGATGGGGAGAGTTAACTTAGGGTTAAATGTGAGAATGGTAATGTTGTGAGTGGAAAAGTGTGAGATTTTGAGGGTTAGAAAAGCCAAATTTGGGGTTAGTGGAAATTGGAGTCTAAAGTGAATTGATTCTAGTTTAGAATGTCAATTAGGACTTGTAGGAAAGCTTGGGCAGAGCAAATGAGAAAAATGAGTGACAAATGTGAAAGAAAAGAGTCATTTCTAGGGTAAATTGGGTGTTGAGAGGTCAAATTTTGAATAGGTGGAGTTTTCACCTTAAAACCAGTTTGAGCAAGTCTACATCAATGTTATAGACTTGATTGAGATGAGAGTTTACCCCAAAATTACCCAATTCTCATTTTCACTTTTCAAACCTTGAGAATTCACTAAATTGGTGGGTTTTGGATACCTATATTTTGATTTGCCTTGGTCTGAAGTTTGTTTTTGGTTTAAATATGATTTATACATGATTTAGGACTTGTAGGATCCAATTTGAGTAAAATTGGATGTGGGCAAGTTGGATTTCGAAATCTGCCAAATTGTGCAGCAAAAGCTGTCAAATTGTGCAGCAAACTTGACCAAATGTGCAGAAAAATGCTTGTGCAGCACTAGTTACGGAAAAGGTAGTACATCTCATGTTCTAGATATTTTATAGCAGATCCCAACGGTCAAAATGTAGATTTCTGTACTAGGAACCTTCAGTAAAATTTTCAAGGCAATCCAATGGTTAACGAATTGGAACAAAGAGAATGTTACTAGGGTATGTGAGTAGGGAAAACTGTGGAATTTGAATGAGTTTTGGGCAGAGTTTTCTGCCTCTACTCTGTTTTCTTGGTTTAGGGTAGTTTCATGATAAATGAAATCGAATTGTTTGGATATTGTGGAAGCTTAGAGGGGTTGATGGGGACCCGGTGCTGAGAGGAACGAGAATAAGGGCTACGTAGGAGTGCGTGAGCTCAATTTAAAGGTGGGCAACTGGGGATGGTGTGTTTATGCTTGACTTGTGGAAGTGGGAGAGTTGATTTGCGCCATCGCCCGATCGCCACCTAGTACCACATATGATGGGTGCCCCATAATCCAATAAGCTTGATGTGAGAGAGCGTGGAAGAGTCAGTCTTCCTACTTTTGTTTGTTGACCACAGAGTGGTACCTAGAGATATGTTGCGGGGTCAGGAGACCTTGGGGACGTCAGGTGGGGTGCTATTGCCCAAAACTAAGCTTGACTAATCCTGACCCAACCCGGGCATAGTCAGTCAGTGAGAACCTGTGACGTACCTAAGCAGGCGAGCTCTTGGCAGTCAACCAATAAAAGAACAAAATCCACGAAGCAAGGAAGCTTGTGTGGCAGCTGGCCAGCTATGTATCTTGGGTGGTATCTGGAAATTAGCCTCTGGTAATCGATTACCATTCGTGGGTAATCGATTACAGGGCTTAAAAATGGAGACAGGATGTTAAATGGCCTCTGGTAATCGATTACCAATGGTGTGTAATCGATTACACAGGGTGATAAGGCACTAGTAATCGATTACCAGTTGGGTGTAATCGATTACACAATGTTACCTGCTACTGGTAATCGATTACCATTTATGTGTAATCGATTACACAGTGTAATTTTTAGTTTCCAAGGTGCAAAGGCTGTGTAATTCGTTTTTGGGCACTGGTAATCGATTACATACTTTGGTAATCGATTGCCAGAGAGGAAATCCCTTGAAAAAGACATTCTGACTATGCGTAGCCGTTATGGGACGCATTGCATTGTTACCTGTGTAGTTAGATTTCTTGTGAAAGAGTCTACCCTCTTTCTTTTATCTCTTGTAGATCGCGATGGCAGCGCAGTTGATCCATGATCGTGTTGTGATGGAGTGCCTAGAGGGTGTTTGGGAGACCCTTGAAGGCAATGAGAAGTGCCGATTCCGTGGCACAATTCGACTCACTGCTACTTCATTAGTACATCCGGAGGAACCCGCACGCACACTTCAGCAACCTATGGAGTGGATACTACCTACACCTACTCCATATCGACTAGTTGAGCCGGTTCAAGTGATAGAGGTGTCATCCTCTGAAGAGGATCTTGAAGAGGACCTAGAGGAGTTACCTCCTGAACCTGCTATGGACGCCCTTGACTTACCTGAGGATGATGAAGACCCACTCCTTGATGTTGATTCTCCAGAGGATGTTATGTCAGCATCTGAGGCAGACTCTACAGAGGAGAGCAGCCCTGGAGGGACAACGAATAGTGATGACTCTTCATCATAGCAGACGGCTCCTTAGACTAGGTGTACATACTTTTTGTGGGTGGGTGTATCTAGTTCAGACTGCTAGGTTTACTCTTTTGATTTTTGGGTGGGTAGACCTATTGTATAGAAATTTTAATGGTTGTATATATTGTGGCTGAAGCCACCACAGTTGTTACCTTTGCTCTGGATGTCACTATGTTATTTTGCAAACTCCCACATTTTGGACAGTTTTAGATGATAAATATAATTATGTTTAATCTTGTTATTTGAAAAGGAAGTGTTAACAAACTTTATTTGAAAAGAGTTTACCGACCACATCTTATTATTTCTCACGTGACGACCTAAAATGATGGCTGGTATATTTTTGAAAGAGCAAAATAGTTTAGAAGTTATGAGTGATCAAAAAGAAATGAATCCGAATAGAGTTGTGAACTGGCCATTTAGGACTCTATAGTGATAATTTTCCTTCTGAATTTAATTACCGTGAAATGAATAACAGTGCGAAAAAAAAGAGAAAAAGAAAAAAAAATTTCCCATGGTTTATGCTATTTAATTTATTACTATTAAACCAATCATTATTTAGGGACGCCACACATATCAAATGAGTCAAAAACTTTGTTGAATTCTAGGAGACCATTCCAACAATTTGTTGTTGAGGGGTATACTATGAATTAGAAAGGCTTTCTTACATCAGAAACAACAAAAAAAAACTTCGAGTTGACAAGTTTTGCAACTTACAACAGTCATTGGATGATGGAAGCATGAAAGACCTAAATAAAGGTAAAAGAGTCATTTTGCCTTCAACCTTTGTTGGCAGTCCCCGCTATATGGATCAACTTTATTTTGATGGTATGGCCATATGTAGCCATGTGGGCTTCCCAAATTTGTTTATTACTTTAACCTGCAATCCAAACTGGCCTAAAATCCATAGATTGTTGAATCCATTGTATCTGAAAGCAACAGATAGACCAGACATAATCTCCAGAGCCTTCAAATTAAAGTATGAACAAATGCTTATGGACCTGACAAAGAATCAGATGCTAGGGAAAGTTATTGCATGTAAGTTGATTCTAACTTTGGTGAATTTATATTATGTGCCAGATTGTTATTTTACACTGTCAATATTAAGCACACAACCATATCTAATAACTTTAATTGCTGTCTATTAACAGTCTTACTAATGAATTGCATATATGTATACAATAGAATTTCAAAAACGAGGGCTGCCGCATGTCCATTTATTGCTTTTTTTACATCCTGATAACAAATACCCATCCTCGGATGAAATTGATCAAATTATATCAACAGAGATACCTTCACAACAAGATGATCCAGAACTGCATTCATTAGTAAAAAACCATATGGTTCATGGCCCATGTGGAACTTCGAACCCTGGATCTCCATGCATGAAAGAAGGCAAGTGCATTCGTTTCTATCCTAAAATGTTCCAGCCGCATACTGTTTTAGATGCTGATGGTTTTCTGGTCTACCATAGAAGAAACAATGGTCACACAATTGAGAAAAATGGTGTTATAATGGATAACAGGTATATTGTACCTTACAGTCCAAGATTGCTCAGAAAATACCAAGCACATATCAATATTGAATGGTGTAACCAAAGCACTTCTATCAAATATTTATTTAAGTACATCAACAAGGGATATGATAGAGTAACTGCTATTTTGATTCATGATGATAATGATCGAACTCACAATGGTAGCACTCATAATGATGAGATCAAAGAATATCTAGATTGCAGGTATTATTAAAAATTAATCTCTAATTTATCTGACCATCATTGTTTTAACAGCTACATCTATCTTCCCGACAGATACATATGTCCCTGTGAATCTACTTGGAGAATCTTTGGGTTTCCAATACATGGCAGAAAACCTGCTGTTGAAAGATTGCACTTCCATCTTCCAGGCCAACATAGTGTTCTCTACGAAGACCATGATGATATTGATGATGTATTGTCTAAGCCAAGTATCTCTGATTCAAAGTTTATTTCATGGATGAACACCAACCAAAATTCTGTTGAAGGAAGAAATCTTACTTATGCAGAATTTGTTTCTAAGATTGTATACAATCAGAAGAAAAGATGTTGGCACCTTAGGAAGAAAGGCTACACCATTGGCAGATTACTATGGGTCCCACCAATTACAGGCGAATTATTTTACTTGAGGATGATGCTTACTGTTTGTAAAGGACCTACCTCATTTGAGGATTTAAGAACAGTTGATAATGTTTAGTATCCTACATATAAAGAAGCATGTTTTGCTATGGGGTTTTTGCAAGATGATAAAGAATTCATTGAGGCAATCAAAGAAGCAAAAGACTGGGGCTCAACACATTATATAAGAAAGCTATTTGTGTTGTTACTTTTAACTGCAACAATGAACAAACCTGAACAAGTTTGGGACCAAACTTGGCATTGGATGGCTGATGACATTGTCTATAATTATAAGAAATCATCAGCAAGTCCAGGTTAGTGGTAATTTCCCATGACACAAATGAATATTGATGCGACACATAATTTGACTTTTTTCCCTTTTGTGTATTAGCATTACAGCTTGATGATAAGACTCTTCAAAATCTGGTCTTGCTTGAAATTGAACAACTGTTGCAAGCAAATCAAAGATCGCTTAGAGACTATCCTTCAATGTCATATCCAGAAGATGCGAATTGCCCAACCTATCTAGACAATAGCCTTATATTAGCTTAACTCAATTACAACAATCAAGAACTTAGATCAGAGTTTGAACATCTATTTTCTCATATGACAGGTATATTAACTACAAAGCAATTTACGCCTCTGAAAATTATTATGTCCATTTCCTTCTTAGCTTTTCTCATCTAGAAATTAGTACTTCAACTGGATTCAATTTTCTTTAAATCTAACACCACATATCGATAATTCTAGACGAACAAGCATCAATTTACAACCAGATTGTTGAAGCTGTTAATAAAGATGAAGGTGGTATGTTTTTTCTCTATGGATATGGAGGTACAGGAAAAACATACATTTGGAAAACACTTGCAAGTTCACTAAGAGCTGACAATAAAATTGTAATTATGGTTGCTTCTAGCGGCATAGCTTCTCTGTTATTGCCAGGAGGTAGAATTACACATTCAAAATTCAAAATTCCAGTTCCAGTTTTTGAAGACTCAACTTGCAATATCCATCAAGGAACTCAATTAGCTGAAATATTAAATCAGACGAGTCTGATCATTTGGGATGAAGCACCCATGGCTCACAAATTCTGTTTTGAGGCACTTGATCACAGCCTTAGAGATATCATCAAACACAACTCAAAGGACAATAAAATATTTGGAGGTAAAGTAATGGTCTTTGGTGGAGATTTCCGGCAGATCCTGCCAGTCATTCCAAGAGGCAGCCGCTCTGATATTGTTAACGCAACAATTAATTCCTCTTATCTATGATCATTGTCAGATCTTGAGACTGACAAAAAACATGCGCTTACAAAACAACATGCAAGCAACAGATCAAGAAGAAACTGCGGCTTTTGCACAATGGATTATAGATATTGGTGATGGTATTATTGGACATGAAAATGATGGCTACGCTACTATTGAAATTCCACAGGAACTATTAATCACATAATATAATGATTATATTCATAGTATAATTAGCTCTACATTCCCAGATCTATGTCATCATCACAATGATCGTGAATACTTCCAAACCAGAGCAATATTAGGTTCTACAAATGAAACAATACAACAAGTTAATGATTATATGCTTACAATGATATCAGGTGATCATATACTAAATTATCTTATTGTGTTTTTCATCTTTTAGTCAACTTTCCTAGATTTTACATTTTTGGTTGATGAATTTGCGTTTTTATGTCTAAAATAATGATAGGTGAACAAATGGAATATCTAAGCTCTGATTCAGTTGACAAATCCGAAACCATTGAAAGTTGTCATTTTCGCTCACTCACAACTTAATTTCTTAATTCATTGACAACATCTGACTTACCCAATCATTGTCTCAAACTCAAAATTGGAACACCTATAATGCTATTAAGGAACTTAGACCAAACTCAAGGATTGTGTAACGATACTAGGTTAATTGTCATAAGGCTAGCAAAACATGTTATTGCAGCTGACATAATTTCTGGGACAAATATCGGAGATCATGTTTATATCCCACGAATGTCCATGTCGCCTTCACAGTCAACATGGCCTTTTAAGCTATTGAGGAGACAATTTCCAATAATGCTTTCTTATGTAATGACGATTAACAAATCCCAAGGACAATCCCTATCTTCAATTGGACTTTACTTGCCAAAACTAGTTTTTTTACATGGCCAATTATATGTTGCATTATCAAGGGTCAAGTCAAAGAAAGGACTTCAAACTTTAATACATGACCAGAACAAAAAAAAAATGACTTCAACCACGGATGTGGTTTTCAAAGAGGTCTTTACAAATATTAAAAGGTAAATCCAATTTATTTGCAATTCCAAATTTAATTCTATGCATAACTGTATTTGCTTCTTACTCATATAATCTCTGATATACAGTTAAAACATCATCAAATGAGCCAATCTATAATTCATGAACTTCAAATAACCACTCTTCCGTTATGAAGTGCATTTTCTTATTTGCTGCATTTTAAATTTTCATCCCTTTTCATAAACTCCAAATTAACCATTTCTTTCATGAATTGCACGAAAAAAAACTAAAATGCTTATCTCAATTTAAATACTACCATTCAGCAAATGAACTCTATATGTTATTCTGGCTCTTTTCCTAGGATAATACACTTATTATTACTCTTTTAGTAAAACCATTTCTCTTTTGTTAGATAATCAATTGCCCATGGAAAATATTATGTCTCCCAAATCATTACTGATTTCAGCATTAGACACGTCATTCATTTGATAATGGAAATTGTATTTATAACAATAAAAAAATTGTGTCAAAATCTTTGTTATATTCAACAATCAAAAAACCTCTTCATCTGCCTCCACCACCACGGACCTTCATACTTATTATTCTGCCCATTCACGACCAATCTTTGGACGTAACATTCAATGCTCCACAGTTCCCAAACCACTTAACTTGCCGCCAGTTACAGCCTCCAAAAAGCAATGACCCTTCCATCACCTACTACCTCACACCATCAAACCACCCTTCCTTTTTCTACCACCTCCACTTCAACTCTAAGCAAATCATTCTCTCAAAGCGACTACCACCATGAGTTCCGCTTCATCAACTGCCTCAAGCAAGGTAAGTCTAAACCGAATACCTCACTGGATGTGTATTCATTTCGTGATTTTTTCCTTGCCTTTGCTTACATTTTTCATCGATATCCCGAACCAAAATTCAACATCTTGCCATCTGTATTTGTGACTTTTGCACTTGCAATTTAGGACAGACATATTGAACAATTCTAGCTTTGAATCCATGATTGTCTCACTCAACCTTCTTTCATGTGCCAAACCCCTAATCCATTTTTCCCACCTTCTATTTCATTTATTTGCACCCATTGTCTTAGGTTTCTTACATACTACGTTATCATCTACCTTACTATTTAGATATCAGCAATGTTTAAATCCACATTTTTGCCCCTCACACTTTTTGCATTCATGTTGTCTTTTTATGGCAATGCATGTTCTATTTTGACATTTTGTTGATACTAATTCAAAACCCTGTTCCAGTGGTTCTGATATTGTATTCGTAAATAGATAGTAAGAGATAAGTGTTCTTTAACACCACCAACACTATTAAATTCTTTAAATATTAATTTAGTTTTGTTCATTAATAACGAGTAGTGAAAATTATCCAATAATTTAAACTGATGCTACTATATTGCCACTGTCAATGGACCCTAGCTAGCATGTCATCTAGAATAACAACCTATCAGTATCCTGTTCCATTATGCTCCAGCCTAAACAAAACAGAAAGAACATTAAGTTAAAACTTTTTGAGTGTCTATTAAATTTTGTAGGGTTCTATTACCATTATTTCCAAGTATTGTATTAAGTTTCTGAGTTGTTGGGTTATATACATCATATGTTATGTTCTTTTTATAAGGCTGATTCTATCCTCTCAAACTTTCTTCCATTTAATCAATGCTTCAATCCATTGACTCATGGTTTGATCTTTTACTTTCGTTACTCTGCATGAATTACACATGTTCTGTATTGCTTATTTTCATGCCTTGGATTCAACTTTTTAGGTGTTATATTATATGCATCTTCTCTTATGTTATTTTAATTATCCTAATTTAGAACTCTTAAATCCAATTACTACTACATTGCAGCAACACCCCAATTTACGGTTGCACACAATTAAATTGGTCAATATACATGTTCTTTAAATGCTAACTCCACTTTTTTTTCATTGCACTGCAGTTGAGATTCCCTGCTATCAGACAACCATTAATATTGCAATTTAAAGCTACGTTCCATTGTGACAAAGTAAAATCAAATGCTTCCTTTCCATACTTTTTCCTTTCCTGGTTTTCATATTGTCTTTCCTTTTTAAAACAGTTTTTTTTCCTTGCAGGACGCCATAGAAATACTAGGCCACCTATGAAATTCGAGCCAGGCAACACAAGGACAAACTTTTCTTTGCTGATGGCCTAACAACATTGAGGAAAGAATTACAGATTTATGAATCAGTAATCATAAATTTCCTAGCCTGTGACCACCACTCAAAATTTGACCTCCACTTCACTCCACCATTACACCAGCAGACATGCAAAAGACGCCGCACGTCAAGGAAACATATTTGGACCTATGAAATCACCCAATCAATGCTAGGGGCACCATATTCACTGGTAAAATATCCATATCCGTTTATATCTTCTATACAAATATTAATTTCAATGCCTAGCTCTTTTTTTTCCCTATAGCAACTTCCACCCTCTGTCACACAATGTCTAATCCACTGTGGTGACCACATGACAATCCTGAGAAGATTCGGACCTCCACTACAATGGAATGTAATCGTGCTTGACAAGGAGATTGGTGATAAGTATATCACTCAGCCTTGGTATAAATTCCTTCAAGAAGGTGATTTTAGCCATGGAGATGAACTGTCATTCTACTATAGGCATGCCAAAAAAATCTGGGAAGTTGTTATTAGACACGTAATAGATTGGGACGACAACAACATAGATTAGGTTTTACAGTTGTTATTCAACCTTTTTTGTTATTTTGGAAAATAATGTTAGCTATCTTTTTTTCCAACATCTTTATGTTTATCTTCTATCAATTTGCCCGTCAATCTACTCTACTATATAGAACTCTTTAATATGACTGTTAGTCCCTTTGTCTTTTTACAATATCTTTCTTTTTATTCTTTCATCGAAAATCATTTAGCGAAAGACCCGTGCGTATGCACGGGTTACCAACTAGTATTTAACTAAATTGATTGAAATATTTACTAATAAGTTCTGACATTTCTCTTTCATTATATTCTCTAATCTTTCAATAGAGATCTCTTAAGTACTATTATAATGCCCAGACTTTTACCAAAAAAAAATAAAAATGCAAAGACATTCCTAAATTCTTATAGAATCTAAAAAGAAAAAAAAAACTTCAATAAGAGTTTTCACAAATCACATTCAGTTTGTTTAGGTTAGAGCGTGCTTTAAAATAACGTCTTCAGGAAAGGAACTAAAAAATACTATTAAAGGTGGCAAACTTTTAACAAATGATAAACAAAACTAATACTGACCAACTTTTACTATTAATAATTATTTAAAATTTAGTTCATAAAAAATATTATATATCATATGAAAGTACATATAAATTACCTATATAATGCAAGTTAGTAGTGAAATTTTTGAAGTTTGTGGTATAAGAATAGAGTGAGATAGATCAAAATCATTGTCTTCTTTTTTCCTAAAGAATGAAGAAAGAACTTTTTGAGTTGTCATATTTCAATTTCATTATAAGAAGTAATTTATTATAATTAAAATTTATTTCATATTGTTTAGAGATAAAAATCAAAGAATGTCACATAATAATAAAGATCAATGAAAAAAATGATTTTAGATTTTCTGAGAGATATTTTTTTTCACGAGAACTAAAATAAAATCCATTCATTTTACAAGAACTAAATATATATAAAATTGATAATCAATATATAAAAATGTTTATCTTATTCTTAACATAAAAAACAATCTAACAAAAATAAAAATGAGTTTCATAAAATTACACAAATTTTTCTTATTTTTTTACTCCTACACTAACATTTCTTCATTGATGGACTAGGTGGTCAGGGGAGAAGAGAAGAGGAAAACAGTTATATTTGATTTCATTTGCTAACAAAAAACTAACAATATTAATAATTAATATTTATCGATAAACAATAAACATCTCTTAGTTGTTTGAAAAGTATTATACCAATATCACTTATACATTTTTACTAACGCCCATTAATTAACCAAAATCACTAATTTTATAAAATTAAAGAGATCAAATATTACAAATAAAAATTAAGGGGATTAAAATTGTGGATTTAGAAAATTAAGGAGACCAAAATTATAATTTAACCTTAATTATTTAAAAAATATTAGACCAACAAAGGTTGCTACAAATGTTTAAAAAAAAGGAGAAATTTGTATAATTTAATTTGTTAAATCTTAAAGTGATTAACATAATTTACTCTAAAAATATTTATAAAACTAATTAAAAGAAATCTATAATTAAAACAAAAGCATATTCTTTTTATCAATAACTATTATAATAAAAAAGTTATTTATAAAATCAATTAAAAATCAAATAAAATCCTAAAATAAAAAATAATTGCCTAAAGAAAAAAAAAACAGTTCAAATATGAAATGTTCAATATTTGATAATAGTACAATGAGTGCTTGCATAGTTTCCAACAGAGGCTAATTTCAGACCATGTATTTAGAAGATGTCCAACTGCTCGGGCTGTTTGGATTCGAGGATTTGATAATATCATATTATATGGTATTCGTGTTGTGTTTCTTATTTTGTTCCTGTTTTTTTCTACGTAACGTTATTTTAGCGGATGTAAGCTCCATCGCGTTTCCTCGCGGCTTTTAATGGTAGTTGTGTTGGGTGTGTTCCCCCTCCTATTCACCCAAAAAACCAGACGGCTAATTATGTTTAACAGAACAAATTTATTATTTTTAAAATTTTTCCTAATTTGTATAAAAAGTTGATAGTTTTTAACAGTAAGTTGTATATAAATCAGTGGTGAGAAAAAAATCGGAGGAAGGGAGGGGGGAAGGTAGCAAAAACTACAAATATTAACTTATATATTGAACAAATCTTGTAAATTAAAGTAGGGGGGGAGGGGGGGGACTGTCCCGCTTTAATTCAACATAGTTCCGTCACTGAACGTCTTCATGCTATATCCATTACAAAAATTATGTCAACATACTCAAATGACACATAAGTTACTTAAGGGATTATCCAACTTATCTCAAGTAAAAATAGGGTTAAACAACCTAAAAAAAATGATTAATACAACTTTCTTGTATACTTAGATGATTGATATAATCTTTTAATTTTATCAATCCATTGTTTAAACCCATTTTTACTTGGCACTTTAATTTTGAAGTGAATAAAATAACACAAGAAGAGAGGGTTGAATTGTGTTTTCACAAACATATGATTCTTTTTAATAAAACAAGTTAATATGAAATCAATTTTAAAAGTATTAGTTTAAAATGAAAAACTATTCTGAACTCAGAACGAAAGCTTAACAGTCTTTCGAAAAATAAGATAGTTAGCTCAGACCTTTAGTTTAACTTTCTTTGTTTAGTTAAAAGCTTATTGATATAGCTTTGTGTATTGAATTTCTTAAAACAATTTTGTGAAAGGTTGTTTGGAGAGAGCAAGCTATGAAGGATAGGTCCACAAAACAGAAAAGAGGATAAGGAGAAGAAGAGATAACACAAAGGATTTTTATACTGGTTTACTCTAGCCTTGGGCTTTGTCCAACCCTTATCCTTCAAGATGAGATTTTTACCAACACAACCAACAATTGCTGCATTTTCACAACTACCAATTTACCTACTGGACTTCCAAACAAGAAACCTACTATACAAGCAACTTGTTAGGTTCCCTCAACTGCCAGCCAATTATTGGACTTCACAAAATAAGGTTTCTGTGAGTCACTACACAAACATACATTCTCCTCTTACAAGGGATTTTCACTCAGGAAATTACAAATCACACTTTTCTCAAATACAATAAATAACACAAATGAGTTTTTAGGAAGTGGGTCACTCTCACACCGAGAGGCTTGAAGCAAGAACACAGATTCCTCACACAGAGGTAGACAACTAAAGTTTCTCTCTCTAGATTGCTTCAACTTATCTTCAAAATCTCCCTTCTAGTTCTTTTGAACATCCTATGAAAATAGTCATTAAAGTGGGGCCTTTAGCATTGCACTTTCTTAAAGAAGATTGAAAAGGGCCAATTGTACTTGACTTGTCAAAATTTTGAATCCATTATGAAGTTCCCATTTTGAGGAACAACTTTGATGAGCTTCTAAAGGTACATCACAAATGCATTCTAATGTTGTTGGTGAGGAAGGACCTATTTTGATGTAGGTTCCTTCTGATGAAGATTTCCTTATAACTCTTTTTAGGTAGCTCAAACTTCAACAAATATAACACTTTTTCACAACCCAAATCATTATGAAATAGTATACTTAAATATAGACATAATGTGCATAATATTGTTGTTGTTGTGTCAGTGTTATGTGAAAAAGATGAAGGTGCTCCCAAACCAAGAGGGGGGGGGGTGAATTGGTTTTCAAAACAAAACGAACTTTTTAAACCAAAGTTGCGAAAACTTCTTTTGCACGGATCATATCACAAAACTTTCATAAAACGGACTTAATCAATACTGAATCAATCCACCCTTTACACAAGATCCTTTGTTAAAGTTCTTTCATTCAAAAAGATATTTTATTAAACCTTTAGTAAAATAATTAAGACCAGAATGAGAAAGAAAAATAAGATCAAGAGAAGAAGTACACTTTTTATATTGGTTCACTCTCTATCACTAGAGAAGTTAATCCAGTTATCTAATCCAAATCAGAATTAGATTTTCACTATGCATCTAGAATTCTTACAAGCAATCTCAGTTCCCACCCCAGAAAAAGAGACTTAGGCACCCAACATTAGGGTCCTTTGTGAATAAGAACCTAAGAGAAACCAACCCTTAGTCCAGACTAGAAACACCTATTCTAGCATGCCTTAAGAAATTCACGCACAAACAAGAGTTGTGTAAAACCATACACTAAAAACTAAAGTAAAAGATAAACACAACCTGATCAATCCATTCCACAAAACCTTGCTTGACTGAATAAGGTGGCTTCTTGAACTTAAGAAAGTAACACAACTCACTTATCACAAAACATCTTCATAATCAAAAGATTTGAAGTTGTGAGTTACTATTTCTAAGCACTTTTCTTCCTTCTTTCTTTAACAAATAACAACACGTGATCCTGGCTCTTTAGAAGCTTAAAAGGTTTTGTTATTAGAGAGAACACAAGGTGGCTATTTATAGAGAAAATAATTATAACCGCCTGTAATCGATTAAATCTACAAGGTAATCGATTAATTCAATGAAGTAATCAATTAAATTATCTTTTTAATCAATTAAAGTGTTCTTCCCAAAAAATGGAAACAACTTAAGAACAATGCAATCAATTAGATACTCTAAGTAATCGAATAAAGTGTTCTTGTTTACTTCTGAAACACTTATAGAAAAAGAAGTAATCAATTATATTTGATTAAAGCAGAGACTCCTGAATAAATCAGTCATTGTCTTACAAACAATTATTCAATCGATTATGATAAGGTTGTAATCGATTATGCTGATACGAGACATAACTCTACAAGCTTAAGACAAATTGTGTAATCGATTACGATAAGATTGTAATCGATTAAAATAGAGAGTTTTGCCTTCTGAAGAAATTTTCTAACTTTAGAAATTTTCTTCTCACTCATATATGATGATGCATGATGCACAAATGATATGATATATACTAAGATGCAACATTCAATATAACAATCAATATAGATGCCCCTTAAGAGAGTCTGTCATGTAAAAGATAAAACTTCTTCAAGCTTCAAGATAATCGTGTTGCTCATGTTGCTCCCCCTATCTCTAACAATCTCCCCCTTTTTTCCTTTGATGATGACAAACTTGAATATGTCAATGAGTGCATTTGGAGGTCTGAGTCTTGAGAGTAGAGACTTGCTTTTCTTAGTCAATCCTAAAAATTCTTAACACTTAAGAAAAAAATCAATTCTTATCATCATCATCATCATCATATATCATACTATATAATTTTACTAATGCTAGTGCAAGTTATTCCCAAATGCTTATGCAATGCGAGCAAATATGCTAGTTCATCTCCCCCTTTTAGAATTAACAAGGCCAAAATGTTTGAACTATACACAAAAATCAGAACACAAAAAAATTGAAGGGAAATAAAACCATAGCATTTCATTAATCATGGAACATTACAACTTTTAATCATAAAGCTTACAAAAAAACTTAACTTTCATCAAGCAAAGACAAACGTAACAAAACAGAACATAACAAACCATCAAACAATATAGACAAGAGAAACAAACACTGAAACATAGCTAAGCTTCATCTTCATCGGGGTTAAGGAGGTGACTAAGGGTTAGCCTAGTTTTTATTTCTCCAACTGAGTTGTGATGTTTTTTAAGGTACTTGAACATCAGTTGAGTGCTCTTGATGGAGGTGAAGCATGGCATCCATCTTTTGAATCATAAGAGACTCAAATGGACTCCATTGATGCGTAGGCTCTTGCTAAGCTTTAGCTTCTACTTCCTCTTCCATCTGATCCATGTTCCCTGTTGTTGGTGGCTCTCTAGCCATGATCCATTCGTGTTCAACAAACCTCATCCCAAGCTTCTTGAGATGCCTTTTGGTGATCTCACTAGATGTTTTGGTGAAATCTACTATCTCATTAGATACATTGACATTGAAATAGTCAATGAATCTTGAGTCTAGCATAACATACAAAAACTCATAATCAACTAACCAAAAACTCTTCAACTCGATGTCTTCAATCAAAAGTACCCAATTCATTTGAATACCAGATTTTAGACCATACATAATTTGTAAATCATCGTCACTCACCTGTGCATGATTGCTAGACCTCGATGTGAGAATGTAGGTTATGAGGTACACGAGCATTCTGTCTTCAGCAGTTAAACCACCTACACCTAGGTGATTCCTCAAATTCCTCGTTGGGTCAAGGAGCATACATATTTAAGTTTGCATCTTGTTGTACTCATCAATAGATTCTTCAAACTTGTGGACTCCACCCATGTCCAGTCTGGTTACTACCTTCCAAACTTCAGCATCGATAATCATTTCTATACTATTAATAGTAGAAAAAAGATTACCTTCCAAATCGGCGTGGGCACAAGTATAGAAGACTTTCAGCAGCTTCAGATAAAAATTTTCTTTCATCTGCACAAGCTTAGACAGACCCTATGCTTCGAGCAGATTAGGGAAGTTAAACCTTTGCTGAGAGAAAACTCCAAGTCTAGATACTTGGGCATTCTCACATTCTTCACAACATATATCATCTTAAAGTTGTTCTTCTTACTCTCATCCGTAAACCATGTATCAAGTCTATTGAGAGCACTCTCCTTGCTTCCTTTTGGAGGACTTGGCTTTCTTCTGAGCTCTGGAAGGGTTGCTCGTCATCTTTAGAAGATAAACAGAGGGTATGGAGGTAGAAGAAAGGTTGGGTTTAGAAATGGGTGATTAGAGGAGGTGTTGAAATGATTTGTGGATGGGTTAGGGTTGCCTTTTATAGAGAGATAGTGACATTCTGGTTAGCTGAGGTTGGTGGTGGGAGTAAATACAAAAATATTGATCAATTAAATTGGTGGTGAAGACAAAGAAATGTAACGGATTAGACACAACAAACACACAGGAAATCGATTAAAATGACATATTGATCAATTAAATTGGCCCTCGATTTCACTTAAAACCAAAAGTTGTTATAAGTAATCGATTAAAACGCAAGCGTAGTCAATTAAATATGCCAGAAAAACTCCCCATGAGGCCATGGTATTCGATTATAACACTGAGTAATCAATTAAAACATAATGAAATCCACACAAAACTCATACTTATAGGCATGCAATCGATTAAATAGACAAGTAAGCGATTAAAACATGCTAATTAAAATCAAAACACCACAAACATGAAAATGGTAATCGATTAAAACACGGGCTAATCGATTAAAATAGAAGATTTTCAAAATTGATAACACATACCAAGAAATGGTAATCAATTAAATCAAGGCGTAAGAAAATTGATCATATACTTCAACACACAATAAGCGATTAAAATGAAGAGTAATCGAATAAAACAGAGAAATCACAAAATCATTAAGGATATCATGTCATTTTTTGAGAAACAAATGATTAAACACACATATAAAAAACCAAGACATATCAAGAGATATGGATTGCAATATGCAACAGATAATATGCACTAAACAAAATGTCATTCAATGCTAGATCCATCTAAGATGCCTAGTTCATTTCTAATGAAGAAGAACCTATCTCTAGCAAGTGGTTTAGTTAATATGCCTGCTAGTTGTTGCTCACTATCTATGAACTCAATAACTTTTTAAAGCATGGTCTCTAAGAATATGATGCCTTATTTCTATGTGTTTAGTCCTAGAATGCATGATAGGATTTTTAGTTAGATTGATCACACTTGTATTGTCACATTTTAGATGAATGTGATCAAGGTTTACTCCAAAGTCTTCAAGTTGTTGCTTCATCTAGAGACTTTGAGCACAACAACTTCTAGTTGCAATATACTCAACTTTTGAAGTGGAAAGTGTTACATAAGCTTGTTTCTTGCAATTCCAAGATACTAGAGAGCTTCCTAATATGTGGGATGTCCCACTTGTGTTTTTTCTATCTAATTTGCAACCTATAAAATCAGAATCTAAAAAGCCTGTTAGATTTAAGGAGGTACCTTTGGGATACAACAAACCAACATTGGTTGTCCCCTTAAGGTACTTAATGATCCTTTTGACAACTGTTAAGTGAGATTCCTCAGGATTAGCCTGATACCTTGCACACAAGAAAACTCTAAGCATGATATCTGGTCTACTTGCAATTAAGTAGAGAAGCGATTGTTAGAGATAAGAGGAGCAACATGAAGACTAAAAGCTTGAAGATGTTTTGTCTTTTACATGCCTAACTCCCTTGAGTGGCATTTGTATTAGTTGTTATATTGAATGTTGCATCTTAGTCCATATCATATCTTTTGTGCATCATGCATCATCATGAGTAAGTGAGAAGAAAAATTTCTAAGTTAGAAAAGTTTCTTCAGAAGGCAAAACTCTATGTTTTAATTGATTAAAACCTTATCGTAATCGATTACACAAGTTGTCTGAAGCTTACAAAGTTATGCCTTGTATTGGTTTAATTGATTACAACCTTCTAGTAATCGATTACACAATTGTTTTTATAATCAATTACTTCTCTTTTTATAAGTGTTTTAGAAGTGATTAAGAACATTTTAATTGATTATTTTGAGTATGTAATCAATTACATTGTTCTTGAGTTGTTTCTAGGTTTTGGGAAGAACACTTTAATTGATTTAAAAGATAATCTAATCGATTACTTCATTGAATTAATCAATTACCTTGTAGATTCAATCAATTACATGCAGTTATAATTGTTTTCTCTATAAATAACCAGCTTGTGTTCTCTTCAATATAGTCTAAAAAATAACGATATAAGCTTTTGAATGAGCTAAGATCACATGTTGTTATTAGTTGAAGAAAGAAGAGAAGAAAAGTGCTTAGAAGAAGTAATGCACACCTTCAAATCTTTTGATTGTGAAGATCTTTTGTGATAAGTGAGTTGTGTCACTTTCTTGAGTTCAAGAAGAACACCTCTTCGGTCAAGCAAGGTTTTACGGAAAGGATTGATCAGGTTGTGTCTATCGTTACTCTTAGTTTTCATGTATGGTTTTACACATCTTTTTTTTTGTGAATGAATCGCTTAGGGCATGCAAGAATAGGTGTTTCTAGTTTGGGCTAAGAGTAGGATTCTCTTAGGCTCTTATTCACAAAGGACCCTAGTGTTGGGTGCCTAAGTCTCTTTTTTCCAGGGTGGGAACTATAGATTGGCCATGATTGCTTGTAAGGATTCTATATGCATAGTGAAAATCTAATTCTGGTTTTGGATTAGATAACTGGATTAACTTCTCTAGTGATAGAGAGTGAACCAGTATAAAAAGATTGTGTATTTCTTCTCTTGATCTAATCTTTATCTCTCATTCTAGTATTAATCATTTTTCTAAAAAGTTCAAGGATATATCTTTGTGAAAGAAAGAACTTTAATGAAGGATCTTGTGCAAAAGGTGGATTAATTAAGTATTGATTGAGTTCGGTTCATGAAAAGTTGTGATACAATCCGTACAAAAGAAGTTTTTGTAACTCTGGTTTTAAAAATTCATGTTGTTTTGAAAACCAATTCACCCCCTTCTTGGTTTGCTGAGTACCGTAATCTTTTTCAGTGATCCAATCATACCTCTATATCTTGACTCATCCACTGATTTACCTTTCTCATCTAAGTCAAGGTAGGTTGAAGTTGTCATTGGAGTAGATGCTTCTTTGCATTTTTCCGTGTCGAATTTCTTATTTAGTTTTGTATAATATTTTTTTTTGACATAGGAAGGTTCCATGTTTCATCTGCTTGACTTGGAGTCCAAGGAAGAAGTTCAACTCTCCCATCATATACATCTCAAATTCTTTCTGCATACAACTATTGGAAAATTCTTTACACAAAATTTCATTAGTAGCACCAAATATACTATCACCAACATATATTTGAATAATTAACAACTCATTATTTACTTTCTTAATAAACAATGTTTTGTCAACTTAGCCTTTAGTGAAAGATTGCTTAGTTAGAAAACTACTCAATCTATCATACCATGACTTTGGTGCTTGTTTCAAACCATACATAGCTTTTTTAAATCTATAGATAAGGTTAGGATGTTCATAGTCCACGAAACCTGGTGGTTGATCTAGATACACTTCTTCTTCAATGAGACCATTGCAAATGATGCATGTTCAATGTTTAACATATAAATATTGCCTATCCTTTTGCCAATATGGACAACCTCACTGGACATAGCTTCAGTAATAAGACAACAATTTTTGTTGAATTCAATTTTGAAGCCTCTGTCACATTGTTGACTAATCCTCAAGAGGTTAAGCTTTAGTCCGTTAACATACAAAATATTATGTATCTGTATCTTGCACTAATTTCCAATATTTCTTTCTCCCATAATTTTCCCTTTATTGTTGTCTCCAAAAGTGACATATCCTCGTTCTTTTGACACAAAGTCGGTGAGTTTGGACTTGTCACCCATCATGGGCCTAGATCATCCACTATTCAAGTACCATAGTGAGTCCTTCGCTTTTAGACACACCTACATGACAAAATGAATTAGAGAGAGGTGGTACCCAATTTAAGTTGGGTCCAATGGGGTTAATCTTCACAAATAAATCTTTTGGGATCCATATACACTTGCCTCTAGGAACGTCAAATCTCCTAACATAGCATTTATATGATGTATGTCCTTTTTTCATGCAATAATGATATGTATTTACATTTGACTTAGAATGCACTATGTTCTTCTTTTTGGAGACCTTGTTTGGGTTCACCCTGTTGAACAAGTGGCCTCAATAACTTAAGAGGGGGGAGAGGGGTGAATTAAGTCTTAAAATTTTTTTGACTAACAAGTTTTAATCCCCTTTTAAATGATATGTGATAGATTTAGAATGTAGAAGAAGAAGAAAAAATCAATTTAATAATGTTCTTTAAATGTGCAAGACAAAGTAAATTGCAATAAAATAAACGAGATAAGGGAAGAGAGAATTGCAAACTCGGTTTATACTGGTTCAGCCACTTCCCATGCCTACGTCCAGTCCTCAAGTAACCCACTTGAAATTTTTTACTATCATTGTAAATCCTTTACAATCTTTGAACACACCTTGGGGGTCCCTCACCATTGTGTTTGAGTTTCTCACATGCCAAGAGACAAACAATCTCTTGATTACAACTGAGTTTTATAAGATGAACAAAATAATTTCTCTCTTTTATAGCAGATGATACAACTTAAAGTTCCTAGAAGAATTCTCAATAATTTGCAAGAGTTTGGCCAAAGATGTTTAGAGAGGTTTTTAAAGTTAAATTCTTTGAGAATTCTCTTATTTTCGAAGTAAGGACACACATATATATAGGCCCATTGTGCCTATTCAAAACAATTTGAGGAGATGTGTCTTTTCAAAAGATTTTCTAAAACTTTTTCACTGGTAATCGATTACATGACACTTGTAATCGATTACACAGTCATATCTTTGAAGGGTTGTGACTTTTTAATAGTTTTTCTGAAATCTCTTCGCTGGTAATTGATTATATGACTCTTGTAAACGATTACACAAATCAAAATTCAAATAATTTTGTGTTGTTGGTTCATCAGTTCAAAATTTTCAATATGCCATTTTCACAAACTCTCTGGTAATCGATTACACGAACCTGGTAATCGATTAACAGTTTAAAATGAGATTTCTGAACTGATTTAACTTTCATAAAAGAATTTTGACAGTAAAGATTTTGAGGCCAAACTATAGCAATCAAATTGAGATTCTTTTAACAAATTTACTAAGTCCTTATCTTAGATTTTCTTGATCTTGTTCTATGACTTGATTCAATCCGTGCTCATCAAGTAAACTTTTGGCATCATCAAAACCTGCATAATATACATTCACACACCCCTTTTGAGGATACAAACTTAGTTTTCTTGGAAAAGGTAGTTTGCTTGTTATACCTCAAACTAGTCATACCGGTAGTATGCTTTTGCACGCTGAGCATGTGATTGAGATCGCTCTTTCCTTTGTCTAATTTTCTAAAAAGATCTTTAAGATAGGAGAGCTCACTTTGCAATTTCATACGTTCAGCATAGTGACCATTTTTGAAATTTTCAAATTTAGTTTGCAAAGACATGTAATCATCCATATTGAAAGAAGTAGAAGAACAATCAGAACCAGTGGCTTAATAGCTCGAAAAAAGTTTTTCATTTTCTTGCTTTAATTTATCCAGCTCACTTTGTGTTGAAGCCAATTTAGTGATATACAATTTTAGATTGCTTTTTAGCATTTTGTTAAAAACAACAAGCCTTTGAACTTCTTCATGCATTTCTTTAAATGCTTCTAAAAGTTCTTCAAGTTTAGGATTTACCTTAGTTTCTTCAAAGGTTGATGAGTCATCCATTGACTTTGCCATTAAGCATACATTTGCAACTTCTTCATCACTAGAAGAGTCGGAGGATGTAGACGCATTATCTTCCCATGCTATGTAGGCCTTCTTTTGTTTGCTATTCTTCTTTCCTTTATTTTCACCAACTTATTTTCTAAGGTAGATATGACATTCAGATTTGATATGACCTTTCTTACCACATTCGAAACATGTGAATTGTTGTTGTTGTTGTTCTCAATCTTCTTGGAGGATTTAGAGAGTTTCAAAAAGCATGAGATTATGATCGTAATGCTGGGGTATTTACTTCATATGCGAGGGATCGATATTTAGTAAATACTCTTAGGTCCCATGTGCGAGGGATTGACTTGGGTTAACTTAATGTGTGCATCAGTAATGTTAGAAAATTATTCATATATGTTAATCTTATTAGGATACTGAGGGTATGAACGATGAAATCCTATCCTACGTTTTCTTAAATCAATTAACTTCATTTTTTATTATTTTCGTAACTTTACGTATTTTCGACGCAATAAATTCCGTTGTTTTTGTTATTTTCGTCATTTCCATAAATTCCGTTAAGCAAACCCATGATATTTCGACTAAACTTGTACATAAATATTGAATTGATAACCTTTATCTGAATGAATTAAGTAAACTCAAGTCTTTGTGGAGACGATCTCTTTTTACAAATCTATAAGTTGTGACGATAATGGGTATGCTTGCCAAAAGTCTAACAGTTGTGCAAGTAATGCTTCCAAATTGTATCTCCCCATAGTGAGCTTGGATAAAGTTTTTAGCAAGTATTCAACCTTTACTTCTAAAACATTATATCCTTCACAAGGGGAAGTGACATTAGTGGTTTTAGTGCAATTACAAGAAGAGTTGTTCTTTTCTTTTTCTAAAATACCATCTTTTGCTTTTTCTTCCAATAACTCTTTTTGAATTTCCACTAGTTTATCCACATGCCACCTTAGTTTACCTTTTAGAAGATAATTTGAAATGGCCAACTTTTGTGCTTCTTGATGCATTTCATTGAAAGCATCTAGTAGCTTATCATAATTATCACCATTTTTCGAATCAGAAATGGTTACCTCACTTTCAGCTTCATTGTTTGCCATCAAGCACGACTTTGCTTGATCCTCTTCACTATTGTTGCTGGAAGTTGTTGATTCATCATCATCCAAAGCAACATATACCTTCTTCTTCTTTTTGAATGAACCCTTATTCTTCTTATCTCTTTGTTGCTTCTTTTGGTAGATGGGATAGCCTACCTTAATATAACCTATCTTTTTGCACTCGAAGCAAGTGTGTTTGTTGGAGGAAAATGGTTCCACTTTCTTGAGATTCTTCTTAGGCTGAAAGGTTTTGTTTCCATAGTTCTTCTTTTTCTTAAGGAATTTGTTGAACCTTATCATAAGCAAGTTTAGATTTTCAGCATCCAACCCTTCTGCATTGTCATCCTCACTTTCGTTACTTGATGGAATGCTAGTCTTCAATGCTAAACCTCTATTTATCTTATCTATATCTTCTTCTTCAGCCATCCTTGTCAACTCTCTTTCATATTCCCTAAACTTCCCAAACAATTCAACATGTGTCATGGTGGCAAGGTCTTTTGATTAAGAAATTATTGTGACATTTTGCCGCCATGTTCTGTTGAGGGATTTCAACACCTTGACATTGATATCTTCTTCAAAAATATTTCCAAGACCATTGAGATGGTTTACAATATGTATAAATCTTTTCTGCACATCCCCTATAGTTTCCCCTTGCTTCATCCTAAAGATTCATATTTTTGGATAAGCGAATTCTTTCAAGCTCTTCTTACATCCAGTGTTCCTTCATGTGTGACTTGGATCGAATCCCACATCTCTTTAGCAATTGTGCAAGTGGACACCCTAAAAAACTCATTAGAATTTAATGAGGAATGTATAATGTTCCTTGCCTTGGAATCATATTCACCTTTTTCAATCTCTTCTTGTGACCAAGATTCGTAAGGTTTCTTTATAGTCCTGCTATCAACTACATGGTATATCCATTAATCACTGCATTCCAAATGCCTCTATTAACAGAATTCATGAAGATTTTCATCTGAACGTTCCAAAAAGGGTAGTTCATACCACAAAACAATGGTGGTCAGTTAATTGATGCGCCCATAGCGAATGGGAATTGATTCCCAACCATAATCTAAAACTTTGTACAAAATCTTGATTAACTTTCAAGACCCTAGCTCTGATACCAATTGTTGGATCAGACCGAGAATCTAGAAGGGGAGTTGAATAAATTCTTTCAAAATGTTTGCCAAGTTGTTCTTACCACCAATTAAAAGCAACCTGTTAAATCAATCAAAGTTTCCTCAAAAGATCTTTAGAAAACAAAAACTTTTATGAAGACCCTTTGAAATTGATTCTACTCCTAAGATGATTACAAAACACAAAGTTATAGAGAATAAGAGAATCACATAAGAGTTTATACTGACTCAGTCCAATCTGGACCTACATCCAATTTGTTCTAAGTCCTCTTTGAACATCCACTATATAGAGAACACTAGTACAAATACTATGTACACACAATTCTCTAATAGAAAACAAATCTTTCTCTTAAACCCTATCAATTCTTCAACATCCTTGGTAACTCTAACCATGGACAACATTCTAAAAAGATTTAAAAGATAAGGATCAAATACACCTGAAATGTGTAACTCTTTGATCTTCAATATCTCTTCACAAATTGATCAATACATGATTGTAAAATGAGTGATTCTTTGATCAACTTCAATCTTCAGAAGTATAGCAATGTTATTCTCCTGTAAGACTCTCTTGAAATGTTTTCCACAAATTTTGAATGAATCAGGAGTCTATGATCGAGGTCATACCTGAATCAAATAAACATTAAAATGCAGTATCTAGGAAGTGATCCTAGGTCGTCTCCCAGTGAGCAATGATCAAACAAACGTTCATAACATGTAATAATGAGACAGTAACGAAATAGGGGGAGGGTTTGTATTTTTGTAATTCAAACAGCAAGCAAACTCGAATTAAAGAAATAACAGAACTAAAACGTGTTGTTTCCCCTTGATTCAAAAGCAAGTCTCTTATCCTAGGTTACGAGAATTTATCCCTAATTAGTTCAACCACTTAATCCAACCCGAAATTAATTTACTAAGTGAAAATTAACACAAGGCTGTCATTATGTGATTAAGCAACACATACACCAATTAATTCCTCTCACATGTCCATTAAGCATGAACGTTAATTAAGCATAGAGACAATTAATCAAGCATTAAGCATGCATGGATTAATATAAGCAACAGCACAGAATAATTGGTGAAGGGGGAAAACTGATCAGAAATTAATGTTAATAACAGAACCTAAAAGAGAGATATGCTTAATCCTCAAGAGAAAACAACACTAGAGATTCAGCCTTCCATTAACATAGAAACGAAAACGAGTCTACAAATAGAAACCGAAAATGAAATTGCAATTGGAAACGAAATGTAGAAACGAAAACGAAACTAGAATTAAAAGCAGAAATAGAAACTGGAATTTGAAGCAGAAAACGAACTGGAATTGCTATGTGAACAATGTGCGTGAATAGTAACATGCAAAACTGGAAAATGAAACCCTCTCTGTCTGACTACGTGAACAGTAAACGGAACCCCCTTAAAAACCCTAGCAGCTGGCTCCCTAAAGCTTACAAATCCGATTTTTGGGCCCAATAAGGTCTGGTGGCCCAATTACAAAAATACCCCAAAAACGAAATAAAATAAAACTGGATGACAAATAAAATTGTCTGCTCTCTTCAAGTCCAAGCCGATTCAGCTCAATTCCGGATCCAAACCCAATTGCTTATAATTCTCCTGAAATTAAATTAAAACACAGAATTAGTCAAGTAGGCCCAAATGATAAAACTGCATAATTAATTTGACAATTAAGGCTAATCAGTAATTAAAATGGTGACAAAAAGGGATAAGAAATAGGAGAAAATAATGACACATCAGTCTATTAAAAAGAAAACACATAGGGGTATCTATAAACTTTGATAGTTAATATAGATCTAATCAATTATAAAAATAGGTAATCAATTAATTTTCAAAATCCTCTTTGTTCCACAATTCTAGAAACTAGTTAATCGATTATCAGAAAAGGTAATCGATTAATTCGTTTCAGTCTAAGAATATCAGTTCCTTTTATGCTGACTAGATAATTGATTATCAAGTGTGGTAATCGATTATAGATTCAAATAGAGAGTTTCTCTTTATTTCTTTGAGTTGGGTAGTCGATTATCAAATGAGGTAATCAATTATTCTAAGCTGCAAAACCTTCCTTCTTCTGAAACTGGCTTGGGCAGTTGATTACCAAATGAGGAAATCAATTAATTCGATGCTTCTAGCCAAATTTCAAGTAGAAGTGAGTTCTTAAGAAACTTAGAGACAAAGAAATATTCATCTACTTCACAACTGATCAAACACTAAGCATGTAAAAGATAAAAAAAAGAAAAGAAACTAAGGCACACACATGCCTATGCTAAAAACAATCAATACAAATGTCTCATCTATCAAAATATGTTAGGCATTGCAAAATTATCAAACCAAAAACTAAACTAGGGGCTTCATGCTCTTCAAGCTTTATTCTAACACAAAGTAGTTGAATATAACCCTATCTCATAATTCCACCAAAAGAACTATAGATTACCTTCCCTCTGATTGACATAATAAGAATCTTCAATTTCGAATGGTGTTGTCAAAGCCATTGTTCTTTCATGTTTCTTAGCAATCGAAACATAGAAAGAATCATAACTCTTTTGATTACTGTTCACCACTTGAAGACCACCTTTTTCATTCCAAATGAACAATTTGAGATGAATAGTTGATGGTACTGCCCCTATTCCATGAATCCACTCTCGTCCCAATAACATATTAATACTAACTTGAGAAGAAATGACAATAAAAAAAGTCGGTCTCCTCCTACTACCAACTATAAGATCAAGTGTTGTCATACCTTGAGATCTTGATGCCTTTCCACTGTAATCAGACACCACAATATTGTTTGAAATAGGATCTTCCAATGTTTTTCCAAACCTTTTCAGCATGATAATTGGCAGGATATCAATAGTAGCACCTCCATTTATCAAGATTTCATTTATCTTGACCACTTCCACCATAGTTATTATGATTAAAGGCTTCAAATGAGATCTCATCTCACTAGAAGGTGGATCGAATAGGCAACATTCCTTTATGGAGTAATCAAAGAGACTTGTGTTACCCAAAACATTTTATGTTCAATGTCACCATTATAATAGTCTTTTCTAGCATAATTCTCCATTTTCTTCCAAGCATGGAACTAATAAGCATATTCAGAAGGTATAATAGAAATCATACCACATCTTTCTTCAATTAAGTTTGGAAATCCCGATTTGAATGAGTCAATTATCATGTTTTCTTCATTCTCATATATCGATTGAATTTGATTCCAATCCATATTTACCAACTGGTTTGCCTTTTGTCCAATGAAGTTATTTCCCCCTTCAATAGTCACTTTACACATCCTTTGTTGATGCCTCCACTGTGTTTTCGACATAACATTAATACTCCAAGGATTCTCATAAATTGGTTATGGAAAACCTTTGGAGGTGGCACTTGAAAATGTTTCAACATAAAATTTCCCCATTGTCTCAAACTAGCAACACTTTTTCCTCCAAAATACCCACCCATGTTTCCTCCTTAACTTGCCTCATAGTTGAACCATCTATTTGGAGGCACTCAAGTTGTGGCACAAAATTTGACTTCCCTTGATAAAAATTTGCAGGATTTTGGATTTTGTTGACAAACATGCTAATTTGTTGTTTCCCCTTATCCAGTTCCTTGTGAGCAGCATCTTCATGAGATTTTCTCACATATTCAAATTTCTCTAATGATTTGGTTGCTACTTTTCCAAACACAACAGTGCACCTTGGGCATAACAATTTCCCTTTAGCATTTTCATTTCTTATCAGAAACTCTGGTAAAGTATCTTCAACCTTCAAAGGTTGTCATTAGAACTAGATGATTTTTGCTCATCTATCTCTGGCACAACATCCACCATGAGAATCAATACAAGCTGAATATGATCCTCTAAGATAGCATCGACCATGAGGATTTGGACAAGCTCAAGATAATTAGCTTGAGCAACAAAAGGGTCAAAATCAACTTTCATTGGTTTCTCTTTGAATTTCAATCGTCTATCAGAAATAGTCTTTTGAATGAGATGCTCAAAACGAATACAATTATTAGTCCAATGTCCAAAAACATTATGATACTTACAATATTTTTTTACCTTTTCTTTGTTCGACTTGAAGTATTTTATGCCCTTTCGATGAAACAATCTTCTTGTTTTGAAGTAAAATATTAAATATTTTACTTTCTTTTGAAACATCAAAACTATATTTAGCATTTGAAAACTTGTTCTGACTTTCTTCAGGTTTTAACATTTGACAAGTATGAGATGGACCAAGTTTTAACTTGGCTATGTTGAGCTTTCCCTGATATTCGATATTGAAATCTTGATTAGATTTTGAATAATTTGTAAAATTATATGTTTTGATACAAACTACTCTATCTCTTGTGATGAACTTATCAAACTTACAATTACGCTCCTTCTCAAATTTTATTTGTTCGATTTGTCTTACCTTTTCTGCCAACTGTGACATATCACTTAAATGTTTGTTGACTATTTTCTCATGAATAAAAAAATTGAGATCTGCCGCTTCCATCCTAACTAACTCTGGTTCATGGATTTGTGTATAATACCTTGCCTTCATTTTTCTAAATCAATTCAAATAATAGCCAATCAATTTTGTAGGGAACCTTCTCTCATACCCTAATTTTATCTGGGAGTACTTGCGGTCGGTCCTTGAACCTTGTTTGCTCCCTTCGGAACCCATGAAACAAGCATCGTTGCATAATCCGTAAAGTTTCGCAACATTCTGGAAGGAAAACGAGCATTGTTGCGTAATCCGTAAAGTTTCGCAACATTCAGGAAAGAAAATAGGTGTCGTTGCGTAATCCGTAAAGTTTCGCAATATTTCGAAAAGAAATCAATAAAAAAACACAAAAGGGAGGTGTATTTAGTGAAAAGGGGGAGTGCAAATAGCAACCAGGCTCACTTGGGCCTTCCTGAGGGTTCCAAAAGAAGGTGGTGCCTTCTGATGGAAGCAACCCAGTTCGCTTGGGCGAGCTGGGTGGCAACCACCTCCCTCTTTTCTCCTATAAATAGGGGAAGGAGGGCAGAGCAAATGGGTTTAGCCCTTCTGGTATTGAGAAATCTCTTAAAATTAGTGAGAAAAATTGTTTCCGTGAAAAAAATTCAAGCCGAGGTGCTTCCGTAACGCTTTCGAGACGTTTCCATAAGCGATTTCGTGGAGATTCTTCACCGTTCTTCACTGTTCTTCGTGCGTTCTTCATCGTTCTTCGATCTTCAACCGGTAAGTTTCCGAAATTGAATCTTTCAATTCATTCTATGCACCCTTAGTGATCCCTACTTGTTTTGTGTACTTTTACTTTCATTATGTTTATTTTTCGTACCCTTTTTAACGAGCTTTTAACCGTTTATTTAAGTCGTTTCTCACCTAATAAATGATAAAATGAATTTCAACTGATCATTTGTATTGTAATCTCGTTTAATCATTGTTAAAATACAATCTAACCGATCGTTCACACTATAACCACGGTTAAACCAAAAAAAGGAAAAATAATAATAAAATAATCAAAATATCTTTGAATAAAATAATCAAAAAAAATCAATCGGACGTTTTTTCTTTGGAAGTTTCCTTGAATGAATTGACTAATAACCAAAGTGAAACTAAGGCTAAAATCAACTCACAAATCAAACTTTGTCCGCAAAAATCACTAAAAACCATTTTAAGGTCCAACGCCTTAAACGGTCCTCTTTGCTTTTATCGGTTAACATGGACCGTTCAAAAGCATAAAATCAACATGTAACTTTACAAATTTTGCAAGAACTACGTAGGTCTGAGTTCTCATCGCAATTGAGGATACGTAGGAGCAAAAGCCCCACTTTTGTTGACCACCTCAAGAGATCGTTAATGGTCCAACGCCTTAACGTTCCTCTTCTTTCAAAAACCAAGAGATCGTTAATGGTCCAACGCCTTAACGTTTCTCTCCTTTCAAAACCAAGAGATCATTAATGGTCCAATGCCTTAATGTTTCTCACCTTTTAAAAGATCGTCTAATGGTCCAACGCCTTAAACGACTTTTGTTCGTTTAAAATCGATCTCGCGGAAAAAGATCAAAACAACTTAACCAACGTTTAGTTCTCAAAGAACTACGTAGGTTTGATTTCCTCATCACAATTGAGGAATACGTAGGAGCGAGGGAAACACCCTTGTCGACCACTAAAAGATAAAAAATACAAAAAGCCCATAAAAAACATAAAAAGCATAAAAACACAAAAAGACATAAAGAAAGGAATATAAAACATTTTGAAGTCATATTTGCACACTTGATTAAAGGTTGTCGTCCCTTGTGATAGATGCGCGGGGTGCTAATACCTTCCCCGTGCGTAAAAACAACTCCCGAACCTTTCACGATTAAAGTTCGTAGACCACACCTTTCCGGTTTTTCCGACGTTTTCCTCAAATAAACGTTGGTGACAACTCCGCGCGCCTTTCTCTCTTGGAAGATGCACCTGTGAGCCCCGCGTCGCCCTCCCGCCGAAGGGTAGGTTGCGACACCTTCAATGTTAACTAAATCTATTAGACTAACATGAGTTTCGCCCCTGAAAAATTGTTCACGAGAAGTTATTTTGAGTTGGGCCCAATTTAGTATTGAATTGGGTGGAAAGGTTATGAAACATGTGAAAGAATTTTTCATTAAAGAACATGAAAAATATTTCATTTGAAGGTATTCATTGGTATGTATCCCTACACTAGATTTGATAACGAGCCACATGCTCGATAGTAGGTTCCTTTACTTCTTCAGAAAATTTAGAGAATTTAGGTATTTTGTATCTCCTTGTTAATTTAGTTTGTAGGACATAATCGGGAGAAGATGACACAAAATAAGGTTGGTTATAAAAACCTACTTCAAAACCATGTCTATTTAAAGCCTAATTGATAAATAATGGAATTCGATAAATAATGTCTATATATAAAAACCTTGTTATTTTGTTGAGGATCGTGATGATTTTGAGGATTTTGAATATTCTGAAGAATATTTTGACCTAAACCAAATTATTATTTTGGGCATTTTGGTTAAATAAAGGAATTCGATTTTGTCCAAGATTTTGGTTCTAATTGTTTTGCCTATTATTTTGTAACAATTTATTTATATTTTTATTTTGATCGACAATTAATGGATTTCCAACCCGATTTTGATTTCCTCCCAAATTATTCTCGCCATTATTTTCATTTTGCAATCTAATCAGATTCGCTATTACCTTTGCAATTTTCTTCAAAATCCAATGCAATTGCTGATAGGAATTATTTGTATTTTGGATCATGGTATTAAGAGAAATCATGAGTTGGTTGGTTACATATTAACCATTTCATGGTTACCATAGTTCATTTGTTGTTGAAATGCAAACAATGTTTGATTCGAAATTCAAGTTGGAATTGTGGAAATCTGATCATCGTTCAAATACAAATGATTGTCTCTATTGGCTCCCATTTTATTTAATTGTTCAAAATTAAACATGCTTAAGAATCCTGGTTTGTCTGTTTGAATAGACGGTATCAATTGTTGAATGAAAGCAACATGTCTGAAAGACATTTTTACATGTTCACTTCTTTAAATCATACACTTTCATTAAAACAAGTTTGTTTCTATGTTTCTTGGCAACATTAGTCCCACTGGATGTGCTAATTTATTGATTGAGAACTTTGGTATTAGGTTCGACTACTTTAAATCAACAAATAAAAGTTTAATTTTATGACTAATTATACTAAACCAAAACACTTTTAGGGTTCTTTTAGGGTCCCACTTCAATTTAGCAATGTATTTTTTTGAAACATATTTCAAGAATAAATTTTATATTAATTACAAAATGAGTGTTTGGGGGTAAAATAAGTAATTTGTATGAATACATGAATGCAGTTATAATAACACTAGAATTTAAACAATCATTTGAAAACAATAAAAAATGAGTGATAGACAAAAGAATGGGTTATAGATAGAAGGTGTCATTGAAAAAAGAAGGAGTTATAAAAAGTATATTAAGATGAGAGTCAAAATTGGACAAGAACAGACACTTTATCATTAAATCGTAGAGCCATTGAGAGTGACATTGTTTGGTGTACATAAATTGTGTAAATTTTCTCCTATGTATAGAAAATACAGATAACTAATCTTCACAATTGATCACAACATGTGTCTTTGAATACAAACTGATCCTTTTAGATCTTGCCACTTGTTTCACATCTTTTCTTGTTTTGAATGATCACTAACAGTTTGGTAACTGCTACTCTAAATGTTTAATTCATCCTTATCGATTTCTTTTTTTTTTTATTTTATCAAATTAACGTATTCGAGAATTTCAAATAGCCTATTCTCAACATATCAAATTGAATTTGTCCTTTTCGATCTCACATGTCTCTTATATAAACATGCATGTGTTGTGAACTATGATTCATGGTTTTTACTCAATTTTCTCCTATTTTAACATGAATAATATTAAAATCGATAGCAAAATTGTCAAACAACAACATTCAAATTTGGCAAATGAGTGTAAATTTCCTTTGCCAAAATTTTAGCATTTAAATCTGTCAAATAATGATATCATCTAAAGATTGAGTTGTAAATATTTTAACATAGGAATAAAACATTATATACTGTTAAATAATCTTATGGGAACACAAATCATGTTATTGTTATGAACAATTTTGGTGGTAAAAATTCAATATTAAAAATTGTAGAGGAAAAATTAATTTTTTTAATGTGCTAATTAAACCAAGGAGAGTAATGTTTGAATTGAGAAGGATGACATTGGCCTGAGGTGAAAAGGAAAGGAATTAGACAATTTATTTCAAAGAGATAAATCTATCAATGAAGAAAGAGAACTCAATAAGTGAACTTTATTGCAGAAAGATGAATCAATGAAATGGATGCATTTTAAGGAGTATATCAACAAAATGGTATAACACAAAATATTTACAATTTCGTTTAAAATAAAAAAATTGTTTATTTCTTGTTAGGCTCACAATCTAGTTTGTTAACTCTAGAACCAGTGCGAATCAATCTATGTTGTTCTATTTATTTCATGGACCAACCTAATTCAACCCATTTATGTACAAACATATTTAGATCAGGCCTATGTAGAACAAGTTAACCCATATAACCAACTACAATCATCTTACATTAGAAGTGTAAGTGACCCGAGTTGGATCAAATTTGGTCTAATTTAAGACTCAACCAAATGAAACATAGTTGGGTTGGATTTGTTATCAATGGTTAAGCAACCTAGCCAAACAAAAATTTTGGGAGTATAAGTTTGAGTATTAAATATTGTAGATGAAAATTTAATCTTGTTAAATGTGTTAACTAAACCAAGGAGAGGAATGCTTGAATAGAGAAGGAAGAAATTGGCCTAAGGTGGAAAGAGAAAAAATCAAACAATTTATTTCAGAGAGGAAAATCTATCATCAAGAAAGAAAAATCGGTGAGTGAACTTTATTGCAGAGAGAGGAATGATGCAATGAATGCAGCAGGAGAGTGTACCGACAAAAGGGTATAATAGGAAAATATTTACTATCCATTTAAAATAAAATAGTAATTATTTCCTTGGTTGGTGTGCATAAACCTTAAATGAATAACATAAAGAAACAAATGGGTATTATTTTTTGATATTTTGCTTATAATGCATTTTTATTTTTAGCATTTTTCGTATTTTCTTAGGCACACAACTCAAGGACCAACGTGGACAAATCTATGTTGGTTTATTCATTTCATGGACCAACCCAATTCAACCTATTTATGTACAAACATATTTAGATTAGACCTATGTAGATCAAGTTGACTCATACTCAATTATAATTATTTTATATTAGGGATGTAAGTGGTCAGAGTTGGATCAAATTTAGTCTAATTTAAGACCCAACCCAATTAGGTTGGTTTTGTTGTCTGTTGTTAAGTAGCATAGCCTAACAAAATTTTGGAGGTAAAAGTTTTAAAATTAAAAGTTGTAGAAGAAAATTTGATTTTTTTTAATAATGTTATTTAAACCAAGGAGAGAAATGCTTGAATAGAAAATGGAGACATTGATCTGAGGTGAAAAGAGAAGAAATTGAACAATTTATTTTAGAGAGAGAATCTATCAATGAAGAAAGAGAAATGAGTGAGTGAACTTTATTACAATAAGAGGAATCAATGTAGTGGACGCAATGGAGAGAGTGTACTAACAAAGTGGTATAACAATAAAAAGATTTACAATTTCATTTCAAATATATAATATATATTTCCTTGGTTGGTGTCAATAAACCTTAATCAACTAATATAAGAAACATACAAAGTGTTAATTTTTTTTTGATATTTTTATAGAAGCAAAGACTTTGCCTTTGATGTTTTGATGATGCCATATGATCGTGATGATTTGATGCCTTATGAAAATGAGCTTCTCAAGTTTAATTGAAGACAAAAATCCAAGAATACAAGATACAACATCAAGAAGATCTCTAGTGTTTTAGGAAGGGAATTCCAAATTGAAACTGCAAAAGGTTTGGCCAAGAAATTTAAGCAAAAATGTCTTTTCCAAGAAATTTACTCTCTGATAATCGATTACCAGTGGCCAAAATGATTTATAACAGTTATTAGAAATTTGAATTCAAATTTTACACTGTGTAATCGATTACACATGGATGGTAATCGATTACCAGCAGTTACTAAATGTTTTGATTCAAATTTTAAAGCCTGTAATTGATTACACAAGTCTTGTAATCGATTACCAGAGGAGATTTTCAGAAAATAATTTCCAAGAGTCACATCTATTCAAATGGTTTATGAATGGCCATCAAAGGTCTATTTATATGTGACTTGGAAACACAAATTAGAAGAGAGTTTTCATTGCCCAAAAATGTTTTATCCTCTCAAAAGATTAAGAGAGTTTTTCTGAACTGAAATGTCTTATCCTCTCAAAAAGATTCCTTGGTCAAACACTTGCATATTCAATAAGGAATTTTGATTGATCTTCATTGTACAATCTATCTCTTTCAAGGGAGATTTCTTCTTCTCTTCTTCTTACTTCTGAAAAGGGATTAAGAGACCGAGGGTCTCTTGTTGTAAAGGATTCCTGAACACATGGGAAGGGTTGTCCCTGTGTGGTTCAGACTTTGTAAAAGGTGTATTACAAAGAGAGTGGAAAATCTCAAGTGGGTTGCTTGAGGACTGGACGTAGGCACGGGAAGTGGTCGAACCAGTATAAATCAAGTTTGCATTTCTCTCTTCCCTTAAACTCCTTTATTGTTTATTGCTTATTGTTTCTATTCAGTAAGATTAATTTGCATTATTATTTAGGAGTTCATTTTTAAAAGGAATCTTGGGTTGTTGGGATAAAATAAAAATAATATTTTTGATTGAGAAAAGATTGTGATATCTTAATTCAACCCCCCCTTCTTAAGATAACTGAGGCCATTTGTCTAACAAGTGGTATCAGAGTATGTTTCTTGTATAAAGTTTAAAAACTTCAAGAATAGATATGACCTCATCCAACTTTCCATTTCCTGAGGGAAATTCTATTAATAGGTCCCTTATGTTCAATGGCGAGGGTTATCACTATTGGAAAACCCGAATACAGATCCTTATTGAAGCCGTAGATTTAAATATATGGGAAGTCATTGAAGTTGGTCCCTTTATTCCTACAAAGGTAGTGGGAAATGCAATTATAGAAAAATATAATCACTTCTGCATTAGGCATGGATGAATATTTTAGAGTCTCAAATTGTAAAAATGCAAAAGAAATGTGGGATACATTGCAAGTAACCTATGAAGGCACAACAAATGTCAAGAGATCTAGAATAAGCATTGATGCAATCCTACCCCGCAAAGGCATTGGATAGAAGAATCCAAGTAGATTGGACCAGAGATCCAAGGGAAGGCCCTAGGGTTCTCATGAGCCTTAGGGTAGATATCGAGCCCATGGGCTAAGTATGAGCCCGCTTATCTTTGTAAATATTAGAATAGGTTTTTCCTTCGTTTGGGCCTTGTATTTTGGCCATTCTAGTAGTATAAGGTTTTAGCCTTGTATTTCGAGGCTTTTTGAGTAGTCTTTGTAGTAGGGAATTTTTAGTATTTTCATGTATTTTGTCATGGGGGTGAGCTTAACTATTATAGGGGGTCTGTAGCTAAGCTCTAGCTTCTCATCTCAAGGAAGTGAGCTTAGCTATTAGAGAGGTGTGTGTAGCTAAGCTCTAGCTTATTTAGGAATCATCTTAAGGAAGCTTCTCAAGGAGGTGAGCTTAGTTATGAGAGGGGTGTGTAGCTAAGCTCTAGCTTATCAAGGAAGTTTTCTCAAAGAAGCTTCTCAAGGAAGTTTTCTCAAGAAAGCTTCTCAACGAAGTTACCTAGTCTATAAATAGAAGCATTTGTAACACTTGTTATAACTTTGATGAATGAAAGTCTTGTGAGACACAACTCAAAGTTCCACTTCTCTCCTTCTTTTCTTCCTTCAATTTTGTGCTCCCCTCTTTCTATTTCTCTCCCTCTTTCTTTTCCTCCATTGAAGCATCATCTCCAAGCTTCTTATCCAAGGCTCATCTTGGTGGCTAAGCTCCTTCTTCCTTGGCTTATTCCCTTGTGGATGGTGCCTCCTCTCTCCTCTTCTCCTTTTCCTTCCGCTGCATCTCCATGGTGGAAAATCACCATTGAAGGATCTCATTGAACCTTTTCTTGAACTTTAGGTTTCCTTTTGATTGTGTCTATTGTGAATTTGAGTTTTGGTGATTGAATTGCTGGCTGAAATGTTGATCCTAAGTGAATATTGAACTCCTAAAACTGTGGTAAACAATCCTAGTGAGTTCAACATACATAGGAAGGTTGAAAGTAAGCCCAAGGCAATCAATATACCATGCTTAAAAAAAATATCGCTGGTGCTGGCAGCTTGGACATACAAACTTGTAAAAATTACTGAGAATTGGTTACTTTGAATTTTGAGCTGAAATTTTTACTGAATTTTCTAGACATCTGAAAAAAAGTTATAAAAAAAGAACAAGGTGGTTTGGATAAAATGAAAAAATAATAAAAATCACACAATTTGGCAGAAAAATCAGTATCCAGAAAAAAAAAGTGAAAGGGAAGTGTGCTTGTTGTTTTGGCTCTAAATTTATTCTATAATTGGTTCCTATCTTATACCAATCTTAGTTCCTAAATTTAAATTGAAAATTACTGTGAAAAAAAGTGCTAAAGCTAGAGGTTTGTTGAGTCTTTTTTTATAGTTTTTTTTACTCTACTCTAGAGCCATTCTAAGTTTCTCTTTGAGTCCTAGCTTGCTTTTATGTCCTTTTCATTGCTTTAATTGTTGAATAATCCTTGAAAAATTGTCTTGTTAAAAATCCATTGGTTTAGATTTCATTTCATTTTTTTTGGTCTTTGGTTGTTGCTTGTCTCTTTGTTTCCTTGTTTGTGGGTTGCCATATAGGGAATTGGAAGGAGGATTGGTGCCATCCCTTGAAGAATTTGAGTTAAGAAGAAAGGGGCCAACCACCTTAAGAGCTATTGGACTAATAAGCATTTCAAATTGAGTGAATCACCAAAGAGATAACAACCACCAAAATTGAGGACCGTTTTGTAATTTTGTAATTTGCAATTTACTTACCTTCATTGCTTTCAAGTTTTGTAACAAAAAGGCCTTTCATTGGAAGTGTGTTGGGAGCCTCCAATAGGTTACCAAACTTCCATTTGTGTGTAATAATTTTAGGCAATTTTTCCTTAGGATAGTGAGTGTTTTGTTGGGAACCTTAAATGTGGTCATCCAAACACTCTTAGGATTCGCCTAGTTTACATTTCTTGCTTACTTTCATAGCTTATTTCCTTTACCTTCCATTGTCAAACCGCCTAGATAGCTTTCCTTTTACCAATTAGTTTTTTACATTATCTTTCACGCCTCTTTTAGTGTTGATTTTGGCTAGTTTCAACCATAGTTTCTTTTACCTTTTATTTTCAAACCTTCAACAAGAAAGAACCACAACTTAGGAACCATATGAGTCATCATTCATCTAGTGTTAATGGCAAGGGTACAAGTCATAATGACCCTTTATCTAGAATCTTAGATGAGTTGAGTTCTCTCAAGTTATGGAAAGAAAAATAAGAGAGAAAATAAAAAGGAAAAAAAGAGTGGAAGAAATAATTCAAGATGAAAGAAAGAAAATAAGAGAGGAAGAAAGAAGAAAAATAATGAAAGAAATGAAAAGAGAAAAAGATGCCTCCTATAGTAGTCATAACTCTTGCAAGAGCCTAAGTGAAGAACTTCGTGACTATTATGAAGGAAGGCATAGGTCACATCTTAGACCTCACTCCCATAGAAGAGAAAAGGAAAGAAAGCCTCAAGAGGCTAACATTAACATCCCATACTTCCACGGGAAGGACAATGTAGAGGCTAACTTAGTTTGGGAAATAAGGGTAGAGCAACAACTTAAAAAGAAGTCTATGTCAAAATCTTATGGCTCTCACTCTTATCCAAAGAAAGACCAAGGTTAAGGCATCTTAGGGGTGACACCTTCTAAGCCCAAAGATGATAAGGGGAAGACAATAGAAAAGCAAGCCCCTAAGGCTAGTATGCAAGAGAAAACTAGTTTTATAAAGTGCTTTAAATGTCTTGGAAGAGGACACATTACTTCTCAATGCCCCACCACAAAAACCATGATTATGAGGGGCCAAGACATTTATAGTAGCCAAGATAAGGCTACTACTTCACCTTCCTCTAGTGAAAGTGAAGAAGCAAAAGGGGAAGAATCTAGTGAAGAAATCTACCCCCAAGAAGAAGGACAACCATTAGTGATTAAAGAGAAGTGTAAGGAGGTAAGTGTCTCCTCCAAGAGGTTAGCTAAGAAGGAAACTCATTTTACAATAAAGATAAACATTAAAGAAACTTTCCCTCTTAGACAACCTCCACATTTTCTCTTTTGTAAAAAGACACTTGCTAGCATTGCCACACCTCTTGGGCTTCAGTTTATTCCTCAAGTAAAGAAGTTGTTGGATGAGTATTTGGTTCGCAAGAGCTTAAATCCTTGTGCTTTGTTGGTGCCTAAAATAGGTATTATTAGGCACCAAGTCCCTAAAATAGGTGGTATGATGAATGTTTTGAGTGTTGAAACTCTCTTTTGTAAAATCACTCGTACACCTAACATCTTCATGGTGTGTGTACATAGGGACCCATTAGATAGGTTTGCTCTTATTTTTAGTTTCAATACGAACTTAGGTACTCATATGCGACACCTTAGGTTTGTCATACTTTTTGGTAGGAATAATCAATATGAAAATACAGAAAAATATATGTTTTATTGTGTTACTTTTCTTAATTTTTCAAATAGTGATCAAGGGGTTCCCATGAACCCTAAGAGAATAAAGGTCATTCTGAGTGGCCCACTCCACCAAGTATAAGAAAAATTTGGGGCTTCCATGACTTAACAAACTTTTACAAAAGGTTTGTCCCATATTTTTCTATACTTGTAGCACCACTTATTGAGTTGGTGAGGAACCATGTTCCTTCATGGGGAGATGCCCAGGAAATGGGTTTTCAAACCTTACCTTACTTCAACATACCAAACACCACTAATACATATGTTTTTGTTCTTTTTACAGGTGTTGAGGGAAGGAGCCCAGAGTATGAATAACCTCAAGATTTGAGGTCAAATCCTTTCCAAGGTGGAGGGAATGATGTAATCCTACCCCGCAAGGGCATTGAATAAAAGAATCCAAGTAGATTGGACCAGAGATCCAAGGGAAGGCCCTAGGGTTCTCATAAGCCTTAGGGTAGATTTCGAGCCCATGGGCTAAGTATGAGCCCACTTATCTTTGTAAATATTAGAATAGGTTTATTCTTCGTTTGAGCCTTGTATTTTGGCCATTCTAGTAGTATAAGGTTTTAGCCTTGTATTTCGAGGCATTTTGATTAGTCTTTGTAGTAGGGAATCTTTTGTATTTTCATGTATTTTGTCATGGGGGTGAGCTTAGCTATTATAGGGGGTGTGTAGCTAAGCTATAGCTTCTCATCTCAAGGAGGTGAACTTAGCTATTAGAGAGGTGTGTGTAGCTAAGCTCTAGCTTCTTTAGGAATCTTCTTAAGGAAGCTTCTCAAGGAGGTGAGCTTAGTTATGAGAGGGGTGTGTGTAGCAAAGCTCTAGCTTCTCAAGGAAGTTTTCTCAAAGAAGCTTCTCAAGGAAGTTTTCTCAAAGAAGCTTCTCAAGGAAGCTACCTAGTCTATAAATAGAAGCATGTGTAACACTTGTTGTAACTTTGATGAATGAAAGTGTTGTGAGACACAACTCAAAGTTCCACTTCTCTCCCTCTTTTCTTCCTTCAATTTCGTGCTCCCCCCTTTCTATTTCTCTCCCTCTTTCTTTTCCTCCATTGAAGCATCATCTCCAAGCTTCTTATCCAAGGCTCATCTTGGTGGCGAAGCTCCTTCTTCCCTGGCTTATTCCCTTGTGGATGGTGTCTCCTCTCTCCTCTTCTCCTTTGCCTTCCGCTGCATCTCCATGGTGGAAAATCACCATTGAAGGACCTCATTGAAGCTTAAAGATCCAACCTCCATAGAAGCCCCACAAGCAAGCTTCCATCAAACACTCTCACACATGAATATGAACTGTTCAAACTGTTTCAATATGAGACCATAGAAGATATGCATAAGAGATTTACTCGTATCGCTAATCATCTTGTATCATTGGGAAAAATATTTCCTAGTGAAGATCTTATCAACAAAGTGTTGAGATGTTTGAGCAGACAGTGTCAACCAAAAGTAACAGCAATTGCAGAATCAAGAGATCTCACTAATATCTCTCTTGCCACTCTCTTTGGAAAACTTTAAGAACATGAAATTGAACTTATGAGACTCCATCAACATGAAGAGAATGATATAAAGAGAAAAGGAATAGCACTTAGAGCCTCATCATCTTTTATTCAAGAAGAAAGTGACAAAGAGGACTTGACTGAAATAGAAGAAGATGATGATGATTTCAGATTCTTTGTGAAAAGGTTCAATAAATTTCTGAGAAACAAAATAAATAAAAGGGAATCAAACATCAATACAAAGAAGAAAGAAGAAGATTCCTCCTTAGCCCTAACATGCTATGAAAGCAATCAACCTGGGCACATGAGATTCGATTATCTTGTCTTTAAAAGAAGAATTGAAAAATCCAACAAGAGGAATCTCAAAGAAAAGAAACGAAAGAAAGCATAAATCACTTGGGAAGAAAATGACAAAAGTTCTTCAAGTGATTCAGAAAAATAAAATCATAAATCTGGGTATCATGATGAAAGACTATGAAAACCGAGAAGAGCAAAGCCGATACATTGATAACAATTTCTTCAAACACATGGCATGAATCAAAGTTTATTCATATTTCTCCCTAAGATAAATAGATATGTGATTTATGGAGACAACAAACAAAGGCCACTTGATCAACAAGCCCAACAAGTAATATCAAATGATACCAACAGGTCACTTGTTTTTGATTGATTACTTTTGATGATTTTTGTCTATGATTGTTAACTTTTGGTTGAGTTTTAATGCTTGTTTTCTCTTTAAATATTTGATTGTCATTGATGATTTTGATTCATAGTTGTGTTGATTGTCTTTGAAAATTGTTTTTGATTATGTTTTGATGATTGCTTTTGTTTGATTGTGTTTAATTGTAAGTATTTGATTATGTTTGATTGGTGTGTGTTAATTGTGTGATTAATACTTGTTTGATTGAAATAAATAAGTATTAGTATTGATAATTGATATAGATAGATGTTTTTAGCATAAGAATAGATATTCTTTGATGAAACAACCTAGATATTGTTCTGGTAATAGATTACCATTACGTGTAATCGATTACACAAGAACAAATAGCCTATAATCGATTACAGCAGCATGTAATCGATTACCAGAAGGCTAAATGCTCCTGTAATCGATTACCAAACCTTGTAATCGATTACATAACGTCATCTTCTATAAATACTCATGAAATCCAGTGGCGTTGCGCATCCACACTCCTCCTACATGCCTCTTTTTCCCTAAATCTTCAAATCTTCATAACTTCCTCAATTCTTAACCAAATCACGTCCCACAAAGGCCAATTTTCATCATTTTCACTCCTCTTTCAATTCTACCGATTGAAATTCACTAAAACTTCATCAAATGGCAGAATCGTCAAAGAAGCGAAAAAGATCATCCTCCACCACCACTGCTGCTGGCCATCGCCACCACAGACCATCTGAAGCACCCACAACACCAATTCATCCTTCCTTATCATCTCCAAGATCATCTACTCTATTTTCTTCAGATGATCAACATCTAGGGTACAACTCTCAATTTTCTTCTAGATCATCTTAGACCCTAAGTACCTAGACACATATTTCTTTAACGATGAGACATTTGATTGTTATCAAGTGTTTCAAAACTCTGGATTGGTTGATTTTATGTCCTTAAAATTGCCTTACTATCCTGAACTTGTTAAAGTCTTTTACAACAATTTAAAAATTCAGGATGGTATTATTTCTTATGAGGTGCATGGTATTTCTATGATCATTGATCAATCTCTGTTCTTTTCATTGACTAAATTACCCAGTCAAGGTGCATCCTTTGAGGGCACCATTGTTGATGACTGGAAGTTTTATTATTCTAGTCATGATGCTCGCCGTATGGTTTGTAATGACCAGGCAGAAATGACCGGTAGATTGCTGGCCGGATCATTAACCTTTGATTGTCGCATCATGCACTATATTATCATTAGAATTTTGCTTCCTCGTTCTTCTAATTTGGCTCAAGCCTTTGAGGAGGACTTGATTTTGATGTGGGCTTTCCTTACTGGTCGTCAGATCGACTGGGCTCACTTGGTTAGGTACCGAATGCATAAGGCATTACGGGCCAATGCACCTCTTCCATATCCTCAATTGGTCACCCTCTTTCTCCGTCATTTTCAAATTCCTCTTGATGATGAACCTTTTGTTTAAGTCAAGCGTTCCTTTGCTATAGGTGTTGGTGCAGTCACTTCATTTGGTTACTGTAAGGATCGTGATGGTCAATGGCTGAAGAAGGACGCACTCCCTCCACAAGACGAGCGTACTCCTTCTCCTCCTCCTCAGCGAGATGATTCAGCCCTTATGACTGAAGTTCTTTCAGAGTTATGGAGTCTCCGCACTTATGTTGGTGAACGATTCGATTCCTTGGATGGTTGCTTTGAAGGCATGGATACCTGCATCACCCAGCTTGAAGAGAATGTCACTTATCTTCGTCGGTGCTTTGACCTTCCACCACCGTCTTAGTTTTTAGAATGTTATTATCTTTTATTATAAGCCGTGTATTTGGCTATACTTTTTACGTTATCATTTTCTGAACTTTCGTTATCTTTCGATAATTAGCACTTAGTCTTTTATGCTTGGATTATATTTGGTTATGACTCTTTTATGCTTGGATTATATTTGGTTATGACTTATTTATGCTTGGATTATATTTGGTTTTAACTTATGGATGATTGGCTTACATTTGGTTATGGCTTATGATTGATTATGTACACTTTAGTTATATTATCTTGTGTTGGTTGCCACGCACTTTAGCTTTTTGATGTTGCCAAAGGGGGAGAGAAATGGGGTGGTATAGTGGTGTAAAAGCTTAGAAATTGAAGCTTAGAAATCAAGTGATTAAGTGGTGATTAAGTGATCATTAATTCCAAAACATAGGGGGAGTATGAAATGAATGAACGCAATATATCTTGCATATACATTGCTTGTATCTTGATTTCAGGAATTAAATTATCATCATCAAAAAGGGGGAGATTGTAGAAGCAAAGACTTTGCCTTTGATGTTTTGATGATGCCATATGATCGTGATGATTTGATGCCTTATGAAAATGCGCTTCTCAAGTTTAATTCAAGACAAAAATCCAAGAATACAAGATACCACATCAAGAAGATCTCTAGTGTTTTAGGAAGGGAATTCCAAATTGAAACTGCAAAAGGTTTGACCAAGAAATTTAAGCAAAAATGTATTTTTCAAGAAATTTACTCTCTGGTAATCGATTACCAGAGGATGTAATCGATTACCAGTGACCAAAATGATTTATAACAGCTATTAGAAATTTGAATTCAAATTTTACACTGTGTAATCGATTACACATGGATGGTTATCAATTAAAAGCAGTTACTAAACGTTTTGATTCAAATTTTAAAGTCTGTAATCGATTACACAAGTCTTGTAATCGATTACCAGAGAAGATTTTCAGAAAATAATTTCCAAGAGTCATATCTATTCAAATGGTTTATGAATGACCATCAAAGGTCTATTTATATGTAACTTGGAAACACGAATTAGAAGAGAGTTTTCATTGCCCAAAAAGTTTTATCCTCTCAAAAGATTAAGAAATTTTTTCTGAACTGAAATGTCTTATCCTCTCAAAAAGATTCCTTGGTCAAACACTTGCATATTCAATAAGGAATTTTGATTGATCTTCATTGTACAATCTATCTCTTTCAAAGGAGATTTCTTCTTCTCTTCTTCTTACTTCTGAAAAGGGATTAAGAGATCGAGGGTCTCTTGTTGTAAAGGATTCTTGAACACATGGGAAGGGTTGTCCCTGTGTGGTTCAGACTTTGTAAAAGGTGTTTTACAAAGAGAGTGAAAAATCTCAAGTGAATTGCTTGAGGACTGGACATAGGCACGGAAAGTGGCCGAACTAGTATAAATCAAGTTTGCATTTCTCTCTTTCCTTAAACTCCTTTATTGTTTATTGCTTATTGTTTCTATTCAGTAAGATTAATTTGCATTATTATTTAGGAGTTCATTTTAAAAAGGAATCTTGGGTTGTTGGGATAAAATCAAAATAGAATTTTTGATTAGGAAAAGATTGTGATATCTTAATTCAACCCCCCATTCTTAAGATAACTGAGGTCATTTGTCTAACAATTTTGTTTATAATTTATTTCTATTTTTAATATTTTTCATTTTTTATTGGGCTTACAAGTTAGTTTGCCAACTCAAGGATCAACTTGGACCAATCTATATTATTGTACTCATTTCATGGACCAACTCAATTCAACCAATTTATGTACACACATATTTAGATTAGATCTAGCTATGTAGATCAACCCATATTGATAATAAAAGCTTCACGTCACAACTCTGTCAAATTGTTGACTAAGTCTATTATAAATTAATAAATAAAAAATTTAATTATTTTGTGTTTTAAACAACCTTAGGCCACAATTAAGTCATTTAAGCGACACATTACTTTTAAGTCTCCATATATATCACGGTTCTTGAACAAAATCAACATGTTGATCAATATTCACTTTGTAATGATAATTATTTATAATTTATGCTCAAGTAAAATTTGTAGGCTCGTGTCACAGATTTTTTTTTTCTCAATTTGCTCTGACCTTGTGTTATGCAGAAGGAAAAAGAATCAAACTCGTTGTTAAATATCCAATTTTAAAGATCTAGGTTCTTGTGTCCTATAAAATGTGTACAAATCTTCCTTTTATTATATTTTTATTTAATGAAAAAAAAAACATTTTACATCTTAAATTATATAACCTCCTTAACAGTAGTTTTACTTTTGTTTATTTGAATAGGGAAAAAAATATGGGAATAACTACCCCCACTAACTACAGGACAACTTCCTCCTTAACAATTTAATGGGAAAAACACTAAACACCAAAAGTAAAGTTCTGCAATTATATTAGTATACATAAGGCTATTCATTCATTTCTTGTAAAATATGATTTCTAGAAAATATATCAGTATATCACTATTATTATATTCTATAATAAATAAAGTATTTTCTTTTTAAGGGTTAGTATGCCATTATATATATCTAATTCTTAATAATTAAAAGAAAACAAGAAAGAATAAGAGTTGTAGCCCCCAAATATTAAAAATCTCCAGACTTTCACTAACAACAATATTCTCAACATGGTTCCCAAAGTTCCCCCACTACACCCATATAATAGACTCCTCTAACAAATTCAACCTTCTCGCTCTATTACTAACTCTAACCCTCCCACTAAATCATTCTTATAGCTGGTGTATTGGGCCCTGGCCTTAGGAATGTACTATGAGTATCCACTAACAAAGATTTAGGAGTTAGGAGTGTGATTCCTATCAGATTCCATAATGAAAGTTGTTATTCATTGAGTCACATTCTCTATATATATATTAAGGGTTTTGAATAGGAAAGGCAAAATGAGCTTATCTCATCAGGTCAACCATTTAACTTGCCCTTTTGGAGCGTTGGGTTACGCATAGCAATCCATAAATTATCCTAACCTGCTCCAGAAAACTAAGAACTATGTTAATTATTAAGTTTTGTCTGGTTTGAGAGAAAACACATTTTTTTTCATTTTTTTATGTTTTTACATATAATTTTTACTAAAATACCATAATTCTTTCACATTTCCTTCTCTTGATTCCATATTTCACTTTGGTCGCCAAGTTTTGGTAGCATGAAAACCTCTATTGTCTAGGATGGTTGTGTCAATGAACTACTGATTCAGAACCTCCATTGATGACCTCCTAATTTTACAACCACCACCAATCCAAGCCTAGTTGTATTCCATTCTATATGCTCATTGATACAACCATCCTTTATGCTGATGAGACTTATGTGGCGTCATCGTCCATTCAAGGGTAAGGACCTTGCAGCACAACCTTCCTGCCCATAGACTAATTGCTCATGGAAGGAGTTGTTGCAACCAGTCAGGGCACCCTAAGACAATTATTTTTTCCCTTCGTTACCTAATTTTATATTTATAACATAATAAATATATATATTAAGAGAAATTTATTCCCTTCATTTTCTTAACCCACATACCTAATAGGACAGAAAAGCCATAACAATATTATTATGTTTAACAATAATGTAAGACTACCAAAATCATGCTTTCCAACTCATCTCAAATTAAATATTACTAAATCAGTTTGGTTCAAACCCAATACATTTTCTCTCTCTTAGGAGATATAAGGTTGGAAGGGGGAGAGGTTGCAGGTTCAAATTCCCCCATTAACAAAAACTAACAATAATACTAGCAATTAACATTTGCCAATAAAAAAATATATATTTTCTCTCTCTTACCAATTCACCCCACTCTTTCATATATATCCCCCTTTCCGTATCCCTTCTAAACCCACTTATGTTTCTTATCTTAACATAACACTTTGAGAGTTCAAGTTTCCTTTTCCACAAACCCAAGGAGTTTTAGTTCACAAAAAATGGTTGTGGAACTCATGGGATTCCTAAAACAAGACAAACAAAAGGCCATCCAAGAGGTTGCATCAGAAATCCTTAAGGGCATGAAGCATCTGATTCGAAACCTCTCCCACCAACCCTCTCACTTAAACATCAAACTCAATGATGTAACAATTTTAAAATTAACAAACTCATTTCACTCCTAAATCAAACCAATCACACCTAGTTCAAATGTGCCTTGGTTTACTTGTCTTCCCCAGTTTACTCACTTAATCTGAGTGACAACGCTTCCAGTTCATCAATTCCACACCTTTTACCCCCAAACCTTAATATTTTTGCATCAACAGTGGTCGTGGTTGTGCACCATGTGCCTCCAATGAGCATGACACTAAATTTCAGGAAGCCGCATAACAAGCTTCTAAGTTGCAATGCGAAATCTGTTGCACTCAAGTTCTCAAAGGATACCTTTAGCATTTCCTCCAACTCTTCGTTCATGTCCTCCACCATCACTAGTGACGACAACGTCTTCAACATAAAGATCTTCCTTGTGTCGATGTCGTTGGTGTTCAAGAAGTGATGCCATGAACATCGTGAACACCCTAAGGACATCTTTGACAATAAGTGTCATTGCATCAAGTGAAGGTACCATGTTTTACCGAATCATAACTCCAAAAATTTGTTGATTAGTGCATTAAGAAATTAAAAAATAAAATAATATTTAATGTTTTAAATTTAACTCATAAATAGAGGCATTTACTTCTACTCTAATGCCTCTAATTGGTATTAATGCACATCCACTTGTACATCAACATAATATTTCCTATTCTTTCCCCTTTTGCCTCTTGCTATGTATTAGGAACCACCACCACCAATAGTTATCCCCATTGCACTTCATCCACCTATACACTTTTTGGACAACCTACACCATGTTCCTCTGATGCTTGCACATCCACCGTATCCCAAGATACTGCCTTATCTTGCCTATTTCTAACATATGTCAACTCCAACAATGCCTTCTTTGCATCCACTATCCCCTTTATCACGGCGCCAACTATTAACTTTGACCCTCCAATGCAGTTTTTACTAGTTCCTTGAGTACCTATGAATTACGAATTACCTCTGATTCTAGTATATGGCCTCTAGTGTATTTCGGCTCCAACCAAGCAAGTAAGGACGTAGAAAGAGCTGCAAGCTTAGGCTAAACATGTAAATAACCTTGTTGATAAGCATTTGGTTGTGCTGTTGCAAAAACAAATAGAATATTTGAGTATGGTTCGGACCTAAGAAAGAAAAATCAACCACATGCTAATTAATACTTTTATGATAATTTATTAAGTGGTTAATTTGTTAATGATAATAACACTATATATAGTGAATATTCTTTAAAATCAAGTTTCTAAAAAATAAGGTGAAGTACTATCTAGATACTTGGGGTACATTGGGTAGACAAGTCTCATAGAATTTTGAAATTGTAAATAAAAAATTTGTTGCATTCCAGAGACATGGCCTACTTGATTTAGCATTGTAGTGAATGGCTGGAGCTGCATTAATTAAAAACAAATAGTTCATATTGAGTGTAGTTGGGTGCATATTGTGCACCATTGACATCAAGAATAGAGAGTTGGTTGTATTGGGCCTACAATTAAAATTTCATATTCAAATGAGTGTCATTATGAGTACAACAAAAAATAAAATAAAATTGTACATCATTATGAGCACATGGAAGTATCCAAACATATTTAATTGTAAGTTTAAAAAATATATGAAGTCTCTATAAAGACAACTTTGAAGCCAGAAAGATTTGTTAAGATACAAAATATTGTGTCTCACTAACGACAAAGAGATGGGGTTCATATGTGAGACATGTAATTTTGTATCCTTTTTGGGTTTTAAATTATAAGGGGGTGCATAACTCAATAAGTACTAATAATAGTAGAAAAGTCTAACACCATCTTGAATGCCATGCAACATAAGAGTTACTGATATCATTATTGTGAAGAGGAAATAATGCAGGGCTTTGATGTGCCAATTGAATATCCAGTTTCAACCCCTAGTTTTGTTTGTACATGCATACAAGTCAATATATTGACAACAATTGGTCAATTTATGGTTCACAATATGTTTTTTCTTTTTGTGAACCTTAGATTGACCAATTGTAGTCAATATCCTGACTTCTATGTTGGTGCATGCTAGATTAGGGATTGGAACAAGATATTCAAGTGCACAATGTATCACACCCCAAGGCCCTGTATTTTTTCCTCTTCATGATAATCATGCCAATAACTCTTCTGCTACATAGAATTTAAGGAGGTGATTGAATTTTTCTACTATTATTAATATGTACCGAGTTATGTGCCTCATAGAATGTATAACCCCAAAAGACAACAAAATTGCATGTATCACATATGGACCCCATCTCTCTATCGTCAATGTGAGACCCATAATTTTGTATCTTCCCTAATAAAGTTTTCCAACTTTAGAGTTACCTCTATAGAACATTAATATTTGAACTTAAAATTAAATATGTTTGGATGCTTCCACACGCTCATAATGATGTTGGTTTTTATTTATTTTGTGTGTTGTACTCATAAAGACATTCATTTGAATATGAATTTTTAATCGTAGCCACTAATACAACCAATTCTATACTCTTGATGTCAATGGTGCACAATATGCACCCAACTACACTCAGTATGATTGTTCTACTTCTTTTTACAAATTTTCAATTACTTGATTAACAAGTTGGCAAAAAAAAAATGCATGAGATATTTATTTGTAATTCATGTCACCCCAACTATTTACTACAATGCATAATTAATTAGGCCATGCCTATAAAATGCAATGAATTTTTTGTTTGTTTATAATCTCAAAATTCTATGAGTCTTGTCTACCCAATGTACCCTAGGTATCTAGGTAGTACTTCAGCTTATTTTTTAGAAACTTGATTTAATTTTTTTTACTATATACACTATTATTAGCATTGACAAAATTAACAAATTAAAAAATTAGCATAAAGTACCAATTAACATGTGGTTTTTATTTTGTCTTAGGTCAGAACCATACTCAAATCTTTTTCTTGCATTTGCAACAATGCCACTGAATACTTATCAACAAGGTTATATTTAATACCCTTTGTTACAATATTTATTATTATAATTATTTTACTTATTTATTATAATTAGTAAGCATTTTTTTATATTATTATTCTTACAACCTACTATCAATCTTAATCAAATAGAAGTGGTAATTATATATATATATATATATATAAGTAAAGTTTTATAAATGTTTATAGTAATTCAAGGTATCATCAACTACTAACTAATTGGCTGACTATATATATACAACCAAGCAACTATTATCTAGCTCCCCCTTTATATAATACATCAAAATGGAGAAACCTAGAATTAGAGCTGCCAGTCTAAGAGCTAAGTCCTATACTATCCCAATCCCCAAATACAAGAGTCTTTAGAGTTCCATTAGAAGGCTCTTTCTCAAATTCTTCAAGTGTGAACCTCATTAGTGTTGGGCATGTTAGAGTAGGGGGAGCAACATGAACAACATGAAGACTAAAGCTTGGAGCTTGGAGAAAAGATTGAAGATGTTTTGTCTTTTACATGTCCAACTCCATTGAGTGACATTTGTATTGGTTGTTATATTGAATGTTGCATCTTAGTTCATATCATATATTTTGTGCATCATGCATCATCATAAATAAGTGAGAAGGAAAAACTCTTTGTTTTAATCTATTACAACCTTATCATAATCGATTGCACAAGTTGTCTAATGCTTGTTGAGTTACGTCTTGTATCGGTTTAATCAAATACACAATTCTTTTTGAGACAATGACTGTGTTATGAACCCAGGTAACTTTCCTAGCTTTCGAGGTCTAGGAACCTCCAGAATTAAGAAGAGAGAAATGGGAAATTCTTGTATTATTGCTTCCTCATTAGATACATTGTTCTGCTTTATATAGACTCATTTTCTGCTACTAACAATTCTAATTGATTCTTGTGGCATATTGCCTTGGAGAAAAAACAAAACAAAAGGAATATGCTTCCTAACGGACTAGTGCCAACTCAGCAGACAAAAGGGGAATTGCTACGTTGCTGCAATTGCTAAGCACCACTCTTGCCAACTACTATTTTTCCACAAAATCCTTGAGGTATTAAGGTTTAACAATTTCCCTTTTTGGCCTTGAAGCTTTTTCCTTGCTCGTCCCTGTTTCTAGCTTGAATTCTGCTTCCTGAGTTGTTTCTGTGTTTAGTCCTATTTCTTGCTCACCATGCTCTGTGTTGCCTTGGGTTGGGTCTTTGATTGTAACATTCCCGCCTTCATCGAAAGCAAGCTTGCCCTCAAGGTTGTAAGTCTCTTTTAAATTCGCCCATGGTTCCCAGGTGGTGTCTTCCAGCAAGAGGCCTGCCCATTGTACCAGGACCATAAGCTGCTGCTCATCACCGAAATTCTGCCATTTAGTATCGAGGATAGTCAGGGGGGTTATAAGGGGGTAGTTATCTTCAGCAGAGGCGGGTAAGGTGGCCAGGGTCTGGTGTGAAGGTGAGCGGGGTTGGTAGGGACGAAGTAATGAGCAATGGAAGACGGGGTGAATTTTGGAGGAAGGTGGTAGATCGAGTTTGTAAGCCACGAGACCTATTTTCTGAAGAACCTTGAATGGACCGTAGAAACGCTTTGTGAGTTTAGTGTATGCACCCCCTGAGACCGATGACTGCCTGTGGGGTCGTAATTTGACCAGAATAGAGTCCCCTTCAGCGAAGTCAACGTCACGACGTTTCTTGTCAGCAATATCTTTCATGCGCTGCTGCGGCTTCTGGAGTTTCTTCATTAAGCTCTGAAGCATAGTGTCGCGAATGGTGAGCCAAGTATCCATTGCCTCTACTCTAGAGTCTCCGACGAGGTATTGTGGTATATTCGGGGGCTTCTTACCGAATGTAACCTCATAAGGGGACATACCAGTGGCTGAATGGGTTGATGTGTTATAAGACCATTCGGCCCACAACAAGAAGTGCCCCCACGTCGAGGGTCTGTGGTGGACAAATGCCCTGAGGTATTGTTCGATCACTCTATTCATCACTTCCGTTTGCCCGTCCGTCTGCGGATGGTACGCGGTACTCATACGGAGAGTTGTGCCACTGAGCTTGAAGAGCTCCTGCCAAAAGCGACTGACAAAAAGGGGGTCTCGATCAGAAACGAGACTTCGCAGGATGCCGTGAATTTTACCTGAGATTTCCATAAACACCTTGGCCACTTCAAAGGCAGTGTAGTGAGGTGGCAGAAGCCCAATGTGTATGCCTTTCAAGAATCTGTCGACGACCACAAACAGAGTTGAATGACCTTTAAATGGAGGAAGACCTACGATGAAATCCAGGGAGAGGTCTACCCAGGGTCTCGCCAGAATAGGGAGTGAGCAGAGTAGGCCTTGGCTTCGTTGATGATCATTCTTCGTCTGTTGGCAGACGAGGCATGTGGTAATGAATAGCTTGACATCCTGTCTCATTGCCGGCCAAATGAAATTCTCTGCATCGTGAGCAAGTGTTTTGGCGGTCCCCATGTGCCTGCCGGTAGGAGTGGTGTAAAATTCTGTTAAAATGGAGGAGATGAATGGGGAATCCTTTGGTAGCCAAATACGGCCCTTCTGCAGAATGAAGTCTTGGCGAAGGGTGTAATCGGGGTAGCCACATATTAGATTAAGGTTTCATTATTTTTGGGCCTTGTATATAGGGCTCCATAATGTACGTAGGGTACCCTAGAAATGTAGGATTTTTTAGCCCTTGTACCCTAGAAATGTAGGATTTTTTAGCCCTTGTATTTTAGGGCACCTAGACTATAGTTTTTGTATTAGGGGTAGTTTTGTAATTTCACATGCATTAAGTGCAATATTTGATCTGTGTGTTGGGAAATAAATTTAACTGAATTGGGAGATGCCCAATCCAATTAAATTTTAGAGGGGGAGGTGAGCATTTGCTTGCTACACCCCATTACCACATCATATGGTCACACTTTGTGCATGTTCTTCATGCTTTACATGTCTCATGACACCTAAGCACACTTAGTGGAGAATCTTGGACTTGATCTTAGATTAGTGGGCTGAACCATAGCTAAAATTCACTCATCATAATTAGTGAAATTTTGATTCCAAAATTTGGCTCCACAAATTCAATTTCAAATTCAAGTGAAATTTGAATAGAAATTCGAATTTCCCTCCAATTTTTTGTGACACTTAGGCTATAAATACAGGTCATGTGTGTGCATTTTTTCAACTTTGATCATTTGAGAATTACACTTCAAAGTTAAGACCTCATTTGAGGCACTAAATTTCGTGCTCCTTCTCTCCCTCTCCCTCCACTCATCTTCTCCTTCCTTAAAGCTCTTATCTATGGCTTCCTATGGTGGTGAGCTTCTTCTTGACTCATCTTCTCCTTGTAGTGGCGTCTCCAATCATCTTCTTTCTCCATTTCGCTTCCATTCATCTTCAAGAAGCAAAGGACTCCATTGATGAAGAAGATCCAAGGCCTACAAGCTCCACATGGAGCTACATCATTTATGTTTATGCATAAACCATGTTTTATGTGTGTTTTTGATTAGTTTTTGAGTGTTACGACCTAAGTGGATGGGCCACGGGTCATGAAAAGGGGTGGTGAGTTTAATAAAGTTTGGGGTGTGAAGAGAAAGAAGTTAAAGGGTCATAAAACCCTTTGTAAATATAAACCAAAATGAAAATACCTATTCTTTGCTCTTTTCTTCTCCAAGAGAACCCTTCTCTTGTGAGCTTGAGTTTTAGTCCTCACACTCCTTGTGTAAAAGGAAGCTTCTTTCTCCTCTTATTGTTATTTGGGTTGCTCTTAGTGAGATAAGAACTTATAAAAACTAAAAAAACGTAAACAAGATCATTCTTAGATTCTACGTGCACATGAAGTTGGGTAGATAAGATTTTTACTTGGATAATATCATTCAATTTTTTTATTTCTAAAAAATTAAAAAAATTGTGAGCCACAAAACCTTACTTTCTTACTAAGTCAATAAACCAATAAACATAATCACCCATGCTTCTCATTCTCTTACAACTATAGTTTTTGTCTCTATCTTTGTCAACATTGTTTCTTCTCTCAATCACTCCCCAAAATTCCTGATGGTTGAGGATAATCATTAGAAGAGATGGTATGCATCCATACGTGTGACAAAGAAATTTGGATTGTTGCTCAAGAACTCATATCTAACCCTAGAATCCCTATTGTATTTTACTAACAATTATGTTATTTATATAATATGTTAGTCCTGCAAATTTATTATATAAATGACTAAGGTTATATATATCCTCTCTCCTTTTTCTGTGTGTTTTTTATTTTATTTTAATGTACGAGTAGATGATGGACTTCTTCCACAAAGTGTGGAACATCCATATTTTGTATAGCCCTTATGGACAATGGGTGTATGATAGACACACCAACCTCAACACATTTTATGGGTGTCACCTTTAATATTTTGGCTCTGAATCTTGTTAATCGGCTTCCTATTATTAGTTTTACTTTATGGAAAAATTTATATACCACTGCTCTGAATGGATATGTTAAATTTGCACCGCCTCTGCCACAACCTCCTGCTCCTGAGTATCATCCCATGGATGACGTCATTTATGTGCTTAATTCCCCTGCTCGGGGAGATCCACCTACTAATGATGCATTTTCAGAGCCACCACCCTTTGTCATCGATCACCCTATGGATGATGCATTTGACCATGTTCATGATGTAGATGACATACCTATTCCCGATGAAGATTGCATTCATGCTCTTGTTGTTCAATATCACATGCCATTAGATCTGCTTCCTCTGGACAAGTCTCCACCCTTTTATGTGCTTGGCATGGCCGATGAATTTTTGACTTCATCTTCTTCTTCTCCACCCTATATGTGCCTAGCATAGCCGCTCACTCATCGACTTTTTCTTCTTCACCTTCGTATATGCCAAACATGGTCGCAGAATTGTTGACTTCTTCGGCTTCTAATAGTATCGATCATCGTGAGAAAGGGGGCGATGTGCCTGATGGACACATGCATGATATGGATGATGTTGACTTGGATGACTTAGAGGGGACAGAGACAGATCATGGAGAGGACTCTTTTTGAAGAATCTAACTCTTGGAGGACTTAACTTTTTGGTACTCTTGGAGTATATTTTGGGGATTTTAGAAAGATAACTACTCTGACATAGGCCTTTTTATTTTGATTGTATATATAAGAGGGTAGCTAGGTCTTTAGGATGATGTACAAATTTATGGTACTTTTTACCCTTATGCTATTTGGGATTACTATATCAAACTAATAACAGTAGCGTATGACTATGTGTGATGATGTAGTATGATGAAAATGAAACAAATAATAGTAATGTGTGTTTATGAATATAATGATGATGTATGATATGTGACACAATATATGTATACGCTACGATTACATGTTATAAAAAATTCCTTCATTACGATGATATTTAATTATTCCGTACCACAAATTTTTTATGTTAATATCAAAAGTTTAGAACATTTAAATGAGTTTCCAAAAGAAAAATCAATTCATCTTTTAAAATAAAATAACCAACAATACAGTTTAGTAAAAGAAATCGAGAAAACTAGTTTAATTATTTCAGGTGTCGTAGTGATGGCGAACTCTGGTTGGGTGTTGGAGCTTCGATCCACTAAAAGATTTGGGGATCTTGCTTAGTGGATATCTTCCTAAGTACTCACCCATTTTGTTTTATACTTCGACGACCCTTCGAAGTGGTGAAAATGTTTTATGAAACATTAGAGGTTGACTCATTTTAAATGTGTAAGATTGGTGAAACTTGGACCTTGAGGCAGACCATAGGTGAGATGGTGAGTACAAAGGTGTTGTATCTCAAAACTCAAGTTAGGCATCCAAGTGAAGTTCTTAGTTGTTGTTGTCAATGAGTAGGTACATTAGCTAAGGATTATTGGTGGGTCCTCAACCTAGAGCTGGGTGAATTTGTGGTGGTTAAGCTGTATGAGCCTATAGAATAAATGGGTAGGCAAATTCCTTTATAGGTTAAGGTTAATGTATACTTTACCTAGGTAAGTCACTACACACACTCATATATTTTCAACAAAACCACACTTCATCCATAGGATTAGCTTGGGTCTCCCCCAATGTTTGTGTGATGCTACGTTAAGGGATGTACTTGAATTAATAGCTCATACAATGAAAGTCTACATGGAGTCGGGTTTTTCTTTGGTGTTGGTGATTGACAGACTTTAGATGATAATGTTGTTATTGAATCCACGTCCCTAGTTTTAATTATGATAAATCATTAGCAATGAAAATTGTAAGGATGATGGAATTGGTGTGATGACTAACATTTTTGCTTAAGTGTTTTAGTGATAAACATCCTAAATAAGTAGATTGTGCATGCATTCTAAGGTGCTCAAAACAAAGCTCAGAAAGGTTGTCTCAAAACTAATGTCAAGGGTAAAACCCTTAGAAGATCTTTTGAAGTTTATATGCATGATGAAGAGTGCTTCCCTTTTAGTACTTGAACTTGGCAAAGTACAAGACAACAAGGCCTTACATAGAAGATGTAAGAAAGAAAGCATCCAACATCATAATGAAGTTGCACTAGAGTGTACATCAGAATGACTCTGAGAACTAAACTTTAGAATAAAGTTCTAAATGGTTCAAGCTTGCATCTCAAGGACTACATTTTGTCTTCCATATTCAATAACTAAAGGAAGTTGACTCATCAAAAGACAAAAGTTGAAGACATCACATCTTCCAAATGAAGCCGCACATACTGAAAGCTCATAAGAATATGAATGTTAAAGAATTCAAAGATGTAAACAAGTTGAGAGTTGAAGCATGGTCCATGAGAAGATTTGATCTTCAACATCAAAATGGAAGACTATAGTTGTTATGCAATGTAACCTTGGACAAAACACTAACATACCAACAAATGTTCCTTCACCACCATTCATATGTGAAGTAGACTACTTCGCAATGCTTTGTGTTACGAAGATATGTTAAGCGTGATGAAGTTGTGATCCCTCAGAAAGCCATATCACTTGTACTTCATCAAAATTATCTACTTTAGAATGGGTCCTTTCTCAGCTAACATCAAAATCACCATTTTAATGTGTCTTTAAAATGCTATCATAAAGGTTCCTTAGAATGGGGACCTCAGAATAACTCTACTAGCTATCATGATTTGACAACTGTCACCTTTTTCTACTTCCTCCATAAGTATGTCAGTTGTGTAGGCTCCACCCCAATGGATACCTTTGAAGGTTTAATAGGACAAGAAGGAGCATTATGAAGACTAGTTGAAGTTATCCTAGAGAGAGAAACTCAAGCTACATCTCTGTATGAGAAATATGCCATTATTGCTTCAACACCTCTCAAGTGAGAGCGACCCACTTCTACATTTGATCTTATGTTGTACTCTTTTGATTGTTAGAAGTGAGATATTATATTTTCCTAAGTGGAAACCCTTTTATAAGGATGTGCAATCATACATAGAAACCTTTTTTGTAAAGCCCAACAAGTGGCTGACAAAGGTTGATATCAATGGTGTTTTTGGTCTAGTAGATTGCAAGGTGTGAAGTCCAAAGGGGTTGCTGGCAAGTTGCTGAAGGGTGAGGACTAGATGTAGCCCAAGGTAGAGATGAACTAGTATAAAAACCTTTGTGCATTGTTCTCTTCCTCTTTCTTCATTTTTCTGCACTTGTTTTTAATTGTTTAATCACATCACTATTTTTGGAAACATAAAGGACGAAATGTCTTTTATAAAGAAACCTAAAAACTAAACCTTTTTCATCAAAGTCTTTACAGCTAAACAACTCCTTTTGAAATAAAGCAATAAACTATAAAAATTGCTTTCTATAATCTTCTTGCTTTTTTGTTCTGAGCTCATAACATTCTTCATTCTGAACTATCCCTTTCTAAACAAATATCAAAATAACAAATTATTTTCAAAAAGTGTTATCAGTTTGTTAAAAAACAATTCAACCCCAATTTCTTGTGGTATTTTTGTTACTTCAGTTGTTTGATGGTTGAATCATGATGTTGATGATTGATTGATTGATGATGGCATTTTCATGTGATTGTTGTCAAATTTATGTTTATTACGAGATGTGTTGTCATTTGAATTCTAAGATTTATGCTTTATAGTTTTTTATCAGCCATTTATGCTTTATATATGATGGTATTTGATTGTGTTTTAATTGTTAAGTTTTATATTATTTTAGTATGCTTGTTTTTTGTAAGCTTACCCTTGTGTTGTTCCATGTGTGGTTCATGCCTATAATGACTTTGAACTTCATGTTCATGGGAGAAGATGGCTAGGAGGCAGTCCTTTCTTTTTAATGGCTTATGGATATGTGCTTGGATGTGAAGGTGTAGCTTTCATATTTTATTTCCTTTTTAATGTCATGTATAGTGTTGATCAACTTAGACTCTAGGTAGTTCATCTTCATAGAGTTGTTTATGTTTATATGCATGTTTTGAGGAGATTTGAGTTGCTCTGATGTTGGATAAGTTTATATTATGATGGAGTGTCATAAGGCACATAGTTTACTAAGTTGTATGTATGTAGTCAGCACCTCCCTCACTTGCCTCTTTCTAGCATTGTTAGAAGGTGATGAGAATCCTGAAACTGGCCAAATACAGGCTAAAGGCCCAAGTGGAGAAGGGCGAAGGCCCAAGTGGAGAAGGATAAAGCCCCCGAGTGGAGAAGGATGAAGGCCCAGAGGCAGAGACACTATCAAGACTATTAATTGTTGTTGAAGGCCCGGATTAATTTGAAGGCCCAAGTTAAATATGTTTTTTAGTTATAATTTTTATTTATTGTAATTTTGGCCCAAACTGTTTAGAAGACCCATGTCTATTTTTATCTTTTTGTTCAGATACACTATAAGTATTGGTTTTTGTTTTGAATAAGGGGACTTTTGGCATTTTCATAAAATTGGGTGAGAGTTTCTCTCTGGGTTCCTTGTTGAACCAATTATCAGACTTATCAAGGTAATCCTTGCGGCGTTTACCCTGACTTATCTTCCCTCACTGGAAGTGGCGTCTACCCTGACTTATCTTCCTTCACTAGAAGTGGCGTCTACCCTGACTTATCTTCCCTCTTTGGAAGTGGCGTCATCCAAATCTCCGTAGCCTGTATCAAGCGATTCGTTCCTAGTCAGGATCACATCATCTGGTATCAGAGCTTCGGCTCTTGATACAGGTTCTATCCTATCCTATTATTTTTCTTTGTAATTTGTCCAGGTTCGTGTTTTATCCTTGTTCTGTTATTTGTTTTCTTGTTTGCATCATGTGTTCTATTAATTGCGTTCTTGTTCTTGTTCTTGTTTCTTGTGTCTTTCACACTTTGTGTCAAAAAAAAAGTTGCAGAAATTTTGAAAAAAAAAAGTGGGTGTTTGATCTTTGAACACGAAATTGAGGCATTTAGAGGTTTTTTTTTGAAAGAAAATAGTGGATCAAATCCCCTTATCTAGATTCTCCTCTGAATTCTGAGCGTTTTGATATATAGTGGGCCTCAAACGGACAACCGTAGCAAAAGTTATGAACATTTGAAGTTTACTTGTCATATCTGTTATCCTATCTATTATCTTATTTGTTATCATATTTGTTATCCAAATTAAATCTAATTTGTTATCCAAATCTAATCTGTTATCCAAATCAAATCAAATCAAAATTTGTTATCCAAATCAAATCAATCTAATTTGTTATCCAAATTAAATCTGCTACACAATCTGTGATAATTAAACTGTCTTTCCTGTTATATACCTTATGTGTCTAATTTGATTCATCCAGGAACTTAAGAGGGAGTGAGTGGTAAAAGGCAAGAGTGAAAACATCACACAAAAGCCTATATTGAGAGCATCAAACACGAGTGAACTACCATTAAAGAGAGAAACACGTGAGTAGAGTGTGGTGAGGTCCTGGATCTTTTTTTTAAATTACTGCAAAATTCTTTGTTCCTTAATCATGGCAGGAGATGGTGACAATGGTGGTGTATATCATCAACCGGACGGATCTTAGCGCTTATTACTAGACGTGATGACTACACAAATGCAACGTTTGTTGAACCGTAACAAAGAAAAGCTCTACAGGCGAATAGTCAAATCTTCCTTGTTTACTCTTAAACCTCTATCCCCTAGAGAAATGTGTGATGACCAAATCAGAATGAAAGAAAAGAGAGAACAAGAGAAAGGAAATAGTGAGGCACAACAGAGGAATAGGAAAAAGAAGAGTGATACACCCGAGGGAAAGAGTGATACACATAAGAGAGAGAGTGATACACATGAGAGAAAATTTAATTATTTTGCAGAGGCGAGTGAAGTGAGGAAAGTGTTGCCTGCTCATGAACCACTCTATCTACAGTATTGCAAAGACAATAAAATTTTTACTGATAATTCTAATGAGTTTACTATTTCTATTTCTCCTAGTGTTCAACCCTTATTGCAGGAATTTAAAAATGTCTTTCCTAAGGAGATTCCTCATGGACTGCCACCTTCAAGAGGCATAGAACATCAAGTTGATCTCCTTCCCGGAGCTTCATTGCCTAACAGGACAACTTACAAAAGCAATCCCCAAGAGACTCAACGTAAGGATGCACATGCCAAAGTTGAGTATGTGAAAAGATTGTATGACCAAGTGAAGGTGCAAATTGCAAAGAAGAATGAAAGCTATGCCAAGAAAGCCAACAAGAAAAGGAAGGAAGTGGTACTTGAACCCGGTGATGATCCTGGACATTTGAGGGCAAATGTTTTCCAAGAAGGAAGGAATGATGAGAATCCTGAAAGTGGCCAAATACAGGCTAAAGGCCCAAGTGGAGAAGGGCGAAGACCCAAGTGGAGAAGGATAAAGCCCCCGAGTGGAGAAGGATGAAGGCCCAAGTGAAGAAGTATGAAGGCCCAAAGGCAGACACACTATCAAAACTATTAATTGTTGCTGAAGGCCCAGATTAATTTGAAGGCCCAAGTTAAATATGTTTTTTAGTTATAATTTTTATTTATTGTAATTTTTGCCCAAACTGTTTAGAAGGCCCATGTCTATTTTTATCTTTTTGTTCAAATACACTATAAGTATTGGTTTTTGTTTTGAATAAGGGGACTTTTGGCATTTTCATAAAATTGGGTGAGAGTTTCTCTCTGGGTTCCTTGTTGAACCAATTATCAGACTTATCAAGGTAATCCTTGTGGCATCTACCCTGACTTATCTTCCTTCACTGGAAGTGGCGTCTACCCTGACTTATCTTCCCTTTTTGGAAGTGGCGTCATCCAAATCTCTGTAGCCTATATCAAGCAATCCGCTCCTAGTCAGGATCACATCATTAAGTTTGGTTGGAAAGTACTCTTAGAATCTGAACTTAATGAATTCACTCTTTATGTTACATTGCTAGGAATAAAGCATAACATTATGATTTCTACTTGCACAAGATTATGATTGTAGTACTGGAATATTTATCAAATATGTGACGAATCGATATTCGATAAATATTCTTAGGATTCTCGATTACGCGAAATCGATTCGAGGCAATCTAACGTGTGCATCGGCAATGTTGGAAAATTATTCATATGTATTAATTTCATTTAGATACTGTAGATATGAATGATTAAATCCAATCCTATGCTTTTCTTGAATTAATTAAATGCATTTTATTTGTTTTCTTAATTTTACATGTTTACGACTTTTATGTTATTTACCTTTCTTTCACTAAACCCATGAAAATTTGATCAAATCCTTTGTATATATCTATTAAACTGTTTAACTTTATCTGGAGAAACTAAATAACTCAAGTCCCTATGGAGACAGTCTCATTTATAAATTTTGTAAACTGCGACAACATTCATACGCTTGTCAATAGTCTAACATAGTCCAAAGGCAATGGAACAGTAACTCAATCCTCAAGTACTGAAAGTAATCATCAAAAAGTAACGTCCATGGTTCAATAAGCAATATGTACAATAGCACACGAAAGGGAAGTTTTAAATTGTCTTAACATTCTTAATTCCTTTTGACTTATGTTGTTAACATTGTATTTGAATTGAATGTTGAAAGTCAGCTTTGAGCACAAGACGACGTTGGAAAATTGTACTTCTCTGGAGATATGTTGTAGAAGATGTTTGGGGTCCCCTCACTCTCTCTGCATAATAATGTGCATAGTGTAAAGCGCCCAAGCTATTAGGCAACGACTAACTTGGATCTCTCAACGGGTCGAAGCTCAGAAGTTTATATAAAGCTTGAAGATGTTCATAAGTAGTGGAATCAGAAAAGAATCATCTGAGTCAAAACGAAAAAAGTGTTGTAACGCTGGTCAGTTTCGTTGAACGAAAGAAACTTGAGTGAATCGAGTAAATCTTAGCCCTGCTAAGTTAGCAAGTTTCATTGTATTTGATTTTATTGTGTAAACACTCTTTGAGGGATTATAATACATTTTCTATCAAACATCTATTGTTTGTGAAAGCTAGGAGTGGCTAAGTGACAAAGAATACTTGGATCTTAATCTCAGGGGGAGATTAAGGGTAGTGCCAAGAGTGGCCTAGAAAGTACTCATTGTAACCAGAAGTGGCATAAAGAATACTTGGTTGTGATCAAATATTTGATTAATGGAACCCTTCAAGTTTTGAAGGAGAACTGAACATAGCCCAAGAGTTGGGGTGAACCAGTATAAAACCTCTGTGTTTTCTTTGCTGCTTCTATATAACTTGTTTATTCGTATACTTTACTTCTACATTATTGTGTCCAAGTTTTGTGAACTAGTTTCTAAGCACAAAGTGAATTTGAATCCCTTGGATGAAACCAATCGTCCATTGATATCTGTTTGAGAAAAGTTTTCAAAGTTATCGAAAGACCAATTTTTTTATCCATCACACTATTCGACCCCTATTGTAGTGTGTTTCAGGTACTTCAACGTATCCCTTGGGAGATTAGCACAATAATGTAGAAAATTAGCACATTAATCTAGATGTTTAAGATAGGATTTACCAGTTTTGGCAAAAAGCAATTTTTTACCATTTTTGCCTATGTCTACTTTAGTCATTTTTGGTTAAAATTTCAAAAGACAGAATGCACATAAAAGGCATGACTTGGAATGTTCACCATGGCTGGCCATTAGTCATTCATGTTGTCAATTAAGTTTGTCAACTTAAGTCTAGCCAAGTGTCATTTGGCCAAAGCCTTAAACCTCACCTTCATGTCTTTTTAAACACCAAATTAGAGCTCTTTCTTCTCCATTTTGCACAAGTTCAACTAAGGGAGAGAGGAATCTATTTCTTTCTTCTTCCAAGCTTCATACAAGTGCTCTTAAGGTTTCTTCCATCAAAGCTTTGGTAAGGGGATCTTAATCTTCTTTCTCTTCTTGTTTTCCTTACCAAATTCGTGCAAGCTTCTCATTCATGGTTCCAAAATTTCATTTTCATTCTTAGAAGTTTGAGACATCAAGGACCTGAGCTATTTGTTCATCTAAGTCATTTTGTGTAACTACATCAAGGTAAGGGGGGTCTTTCCACTTCTTGAACCCTAACCTTGTTGTCTTCGGAAGCTCGGCTTCATTGCATGTTGTTTTGATGTTCAAATATTCGTAGCTACTTCCTTGGTTGAAACTGGAGGATGTGTTGTGTTTCTTGAAATTTAAGGTTAAAAATGTGTTCTTTGGGTGTTAAAACTTAGGGTTAGCCATAAATTTCACTTAAATCGGAGTTTTCTAGCAAAAATTACGAATAGAACAAGTTTAAGGACCATTTGTAGAATAAAAATCTATCATGAAATTGAATTGGTTGCTATATCTATATGAACTGTTAGTTTTGACCTAAAAAATGAGTTTGTTAGGTGTGAAAATGTAGGGTAGCATATAAGATTCATGAAAAACCGATTCCCGCAACACCTAGAACACTGGAAATAAGTTAGGAATGAAACTTTGTAAAAAAATGAGTGATAGAGTAATTTTAGAAGTAGACAACTTAACATTGGGATTTGTGCCTCTAGATAAGTTACCTTAGAATTATTTATTTTTTGGAATTGTTGATTTAATTGCTATATTATTGCTGAGATAATTTGCAAAAATTGATGACTGATGCATATTCTGGAATTGTGATGATTCTCTACTGATAAAATTACTAAGATACATGCATGTATATTACTATTACTATTGGTGAATGATAAGACCGGCAGAGTGTGAACTCCAACAAATTATATCCGTGGCGTGCAAGTTTGTATTTTGCTATATATTTGTATATCATTATATTATTTGTACACGTTATGGTTTAGGTTCGGGGATGCCCAACCTCGGCAAATTGTTTGTTATGATTGTTAGACGGTTGTAATCATAGTCGTTATGTTGCCCAATTGTTTTGTGTGACAAGTGATTTCTACCGCTTAAGGAACCACGATTGGTTCCTTGAGAGTAGTACATAAGCCACAGTTGGAGCGGACGTATGAGGATGAGAGTGATGATTCTTTTGTGGACACGTCTTAGTGAGTTCAATACTCTTGGTGTGATAAGTGGTCTACTCTAGTCCTAGTTTTCTTTACTAATTTTGATGTATTTTGAGAAAGGTTTTCTCCACGGATATGTATTTTGTTAAAGCATGTATGTAAAAAAAAATTATTTTTCTTACTTTCATACTATTATGGGTTGTATTCGTATTATTTCTTCTGTGACACTGCTGATGTTATTTAATCATGTATGAAGACTAAGTTATTTTATATCCACTTTTATTTTAATTCAATGTAAAGAATTATCGTTTTTCGGTTGACGCAATTGTTTTAAAAAGAATACAGTAAGAGGTTTGACTAATTGTAAGTAGCTGTTAAAAATTGGGACACATATTTCTAAAATAAATAAAATAAAAAGCGTTTTCAAGCAATATTTTCAGTCAAAAAATTTGAGGTGTTACAATTCCCATAGACGAGGCCAATCCTTATGGTGTTAAGCATTGGATGTGGAAAACATGATCGAGAAAGGGAGAAAAAAGAGAGATCAAAGAGAATTTAGAGAGAGAGAGAGTGAATTTCTCATCATGAATTAGTGTTGCCTTTATTTGTACATGGTTACAAATTTATAGAGCCAGGAAAGGCCTTTTGGCAGGTAAGTTCATTTTTTCACACATGATTATCAAACTCGTGAGTTAACTCACAAACGCGGAAGAGTTTACGAGTCTAGTTCCCCTCTACGAGTTGACTCAATTGTAGACCTGTTTTTGAGGTAGACTCGTGCTAACTCGAGTAGACTCATGAGAACACAGTCAAACTCGCGAGTCCACTGTTGAGTCAGCAACTCTAGTTGAAGCCCCAATTTTTTAATGAACAATACTAAAGTAGATCATTTTTGTATCACCTCTATTTTAGAAGACCAAATTAGTGTACTTTTTTCTCGTTTCTCGCCTTTGTTTCCTTCTTTCTCTATGATGCTTCCTACCTTTCATTCTCCTCTGCTTGATTGTTATTGGCTAAGGGTGGGTCGTTAAAGGCACATGATGCATTGATGCACATTTCAAACCTTGAAGGGTGGTTTTAGACTTTGAGGAAATGCCACCTTATTTAGGGTGAAGGTTGTGCAACTTCTAAGTAAAATGGGAAGAGACACATGTGGTCATTGCTAGCGCACCAGGCAAACTGCTTATGCACCTAGTGCTTTGCCATTTTTCCAAAATTACCCCTAGCAAATTTACGGATTCGTAATCCGTATTTTCATTACGAATTGTCAATCCAAACAGGTTTTTTCTATTTTTTTTAAAGTATGTTTTATGAATTAATTTAAAATTAATGACCCATATAGGATTCAAACTTGTGACTTTCAGGTTATTAACACGACACTCTAATCAACTAAGTTAATAGACCAATTATGTTATGAAATAATTAATTTCGCTATATATAACACTAAAATTTCTTATGTATATTCAATGCACATGTAAATTTACATAATAAATTTTATAATAATTAATTTTGGTGCATTAAATTTATTGTACATGTAATATATTAGAACAAAATTAATCATCACAAAATTTATTATGTAAATTTACATGTGTATTATACATTAAAAATTAACTATTAACATTTATTATGTCAATTGAAGAAGTCACGGGTTTGAATCCTCCCACTAACAAAATAATTAATAATTAACAACTAACATTTATCGATAAAAATAAATAATATAATAAATAATTAAATATACATGTATTATTATTATTATTATTATTATTATTATTATTATTATATGAAGGAGACTCACCAATTTAGGTATATTTTTGAGTTTGATAACTTACCGTTATGTCGATTTCCTATTAAGTCGGTGTAGCTTCTCACGACCCCGACCTATTATGCTTAACGTGGGGGAAATCACCATAACACCTCTGGTATGCCAATTGGCTTTGAATATCATGAGCTAACCAGATTGCAAATAAAGGTCCTGGGTTGACGAGATTATAAATACTTTTTTCGAAATAAATGCCAAGTCTAGTTTCATCATTACTTGCTGTGTTTTGTTCTGTTATTTACGTGGTTTTTTCTGAAAACTCTAGAAAAATCATGGTTTCCTTTTTTATTAAAAACAATACTAATAAAAATGTTGGGAAGAGTCTAGTATCCCGTGTTGTCCTGGACTAAACCTTCTCGATATTAACAATGAAAGCCCTTTGGTATTGGTTAATTTGGTTTACCAATTTTTCCTTTTCTTTTCCCCCACGTTTTTCAGCATTTAGGAGATGGTGTGAAAACTGAAAAATAGTATGCACATAAAATTGCCCATATTTGTAAAGAATGAAATATTGTCACACCATTGAGCAATTACATGAACTCGGTATCTGCTTAAATGATTGAAAGAATGACAATTCTTTGGTGCAATAAAACTTTTCCAAAGCCAAGGCAGACAACTTATATTCTTCAATTTAAATCATCTTTTCAAGAGCTTTAATACATCTCCAACAAGATGCAGTGATCCAGTCACAAGAACCTGCAACCATTGGTAAGAATTGGCTCTCAGAATACGCGTAGTATCATAGGTAGGTTGGTGGAAAGATTGAAAAAGAAAACACTTCTCTCTGCCCCATTACGAGGGAGAAGGAAAGGAAGCAGAAGGTAAAAGGAAACACCATTCTCCATCTTCAAAAGGCAATTATACATACCAGCGGTTAACCAAAATAATACATCGCAGGGTAATACCATTGATGGTGAAATGGATAAGGCAAGGAAAAGATTTAGCACTGAGTATCCATCCATCAACCAAGTCAAATATGAGAATCAAGTACCATCCATATTATTGTTACCTGAAGTCTTGTGGAAGGGTGTTCTCTGACGCAGTCCCGCAGCCATTTTATTGTCAATGGCAATGAAGGTATTACTGCACTGTGTGCCAGATAGTTATGAGAATGGCAGCCAGTTGAAGCATCATCGTAAAGAAATTCATGAGGTGGTAAGATCTCCTTGCTGTCTATCTTGAAATCCTTTTCAAGCGAAGTGATCATTTCTGCAGATATATAAAGTAATGCACGGGTCAGAAAAAGTCAAGCTTTGTCAAGAATGCTTGGTCCTCTTAGGCAGCATCTTCGCATGATATTAAGGAATTTTGGTATGGGCTATCTAAATAATTTCATCAGTCAATTTGTTGTCATTACATTTATCTTTATCTAGGCTAATCTAAAGCCTAATAATTTTGAAGAACTTGATGATAGCAGTCAATGTTGAATTTAGAACACACATCTAAAACAGTATCTTGTGTCTCCTCTTTTGGTTGAATTTCCATTGGAAATATTTTCCACTTTGTTTACAAGATAATAAGGATGTTGAAGGAAGACCAGCATTGTAACTAAATGAATTTGCTATTTAAATTCTAGGAAAAAATATTTCAACTGATTATAGAGGCAAAGATATATATGTCATTGTCAAGACCACTCTACTGGATGCATGGATGAATGATGAAGCACCAAAAAGTTGATGTTTAGGATAAGCCAGTTAGTTAGGCCTTGACAGTTGAGAGTAGGCTTTATAACCTCTTAGAATAGGTAATTAGTTAGGCCATTATAAATGGAAGCAGTAGTTGATAGGGGATGTTTGTTGAAAATTAGTTTTGGGTGGGACAGGCCAGGCTCTTGAATACGTGAGTTTATTCAGTCATTGTTGTAAATTTTTCCATTGCTCGTTCTACTATCACATTGATTTAGATTGGCAATTAGGGATTTGACCAATAAAATATCATTTCACTCTAGTTTGTGATCCAGTTTCTATCAGTTCAGCCTCTGGAAATCTTCCAACGAATACCGTGACAACACAATAAAAAATTCAATACATTGATATCTGACTGTCTTATTGCCCCTTGATGCTGAAAGATCCATTTGCTATATGAAAGACAATATGACTGACACAAGCATAATGGCATCACAGTGAGGACCCTAGAGTGACAAAGAACATAAGAACATATTACAAGCTGGAAAGATGGGCATACCTTTCCCATGTGTAATCTTCTCCCAGATTCTTTGGAGGTTAAATTGCCATGATAGGTCTATGCCATTGAGATCAGAAGAAATAACTGATGCACCAGAAGTAACCTTACTATACTTTGACATATTTGGGACAAAAAGTGCTCTCGAGAAATGAATACCTATGCAAGGTTTCAACAAATTTTGACTGCATTAGTGCAATGAACCTCATAAGCATATAGTATTTCATACAGAAAAAAAAAATGTAAAATAGTTAAGTAAGGAAATATGGAGAATGGCTGGGATGCTATTTTTTTTTTCTTCTAGAAGATTATCTAAACGTAATGTAGTATTTCATATAGAATATATTGGTAACACGTTTATCCACCATATGTCAAGAGGGTCAACTCACATAACTGATATGCTAGAAGGTTCAGTGTACTGTCTAATTTATTCTTAAAATCCACTCAGAATTTTTTTGTGAAGCAAAACTAGGTAAAGTCACAACTCAAATAGTGAAGATAGCTTTTTTCTAGTAGACAGTGAAAATAGAAAAATAAGAGGTGCTATGAAGCAGGAATACCTGAAGAAGCACATGTATTCACCAGCTGCGGAAGCAAAACATGGGGATTTCTCACATCTAAGCAATTGAATAGAAGAATCTACAATTAATCAATGCTGAATATCAGGAGAGAATTAATAATGAAATAGATGGTCAAAAGAATTTCATGAGATACTTTGTCAGATTCTAGAAATCTCAACAACAAAGAATAATATAATACAAAAAATAAAATGAGTAGTTGAGGATTGCATTAATATAACTTAGAAATAAGGAAAAAAAGCATACAAGAAAGGATATAATATGTTATCACAAGTCACAACAATGGTTAAGCTCCAGGAACAGCTGGAACAATCAATAATTTTAAGGATACCTACCTGCCTAAAAGATTTCTCAAACTGCCCCAAGGTCTTGCTTTCATGTAGGAGGTGGCCATTTTCTGAAGATTCCTCTGCATTTTCTACTTTGAAAGACAAATGTGGCAGAATTTCATATCTTCTTACGGCATTAGAGAACCACTTTGCGCAAGCCTCCATGCTCTCTGGACTATGAGCTCCATCCAAATAAAATATCAACTCTCCACCATAATTTTTAGAAAAGATTTCTGAGCCGTCAGAATTTGGATAAGAGTCGTAAACAATCTGAGCTCTTCCAGAAAAATATGCTGTTGAAAGGCCTCTAATAAATTCATGTGGCAAATTAGAATCCTGAAAATTGTATTATACAGTGAAAAACGCTAGGTGAAAATGGAATATAATGAAGACAGAGGAATATAAGCATATCCTTGATACAATGGATTCTCAAACAATGAAAGAAAATCAAGCAGAATAATATTAAAGTGACAAAAAATATTTATTATCCACACACCCACAGACATGAAGTGAAAAAAAAAATACTGGCTAATCCATCCTAAATTATTAAAATCTGACTCTGACCAGGGACTCATTCTGAAAATTCTTATACATGACATGTGATTACTGATAGCATAATTATTGTCAATGTATTTTAGATTCTAATGCATTATGATTTACAAGACATTCCATAAACATCTACTTAGATGCACGCATGAACCAAAAGTAGAATTTTAACTAACGTTTTGATATTTTTCTCCCCAGTTCCCTGTTCTCTGAAGCCAACATCTAGAAAGAGAGACTGCAAGAGCAGCATTATAGAATTGGTGATCACCCGATAAGCCAAGCTCTAATCCCTTAATTTGTTTACAATCAAAAGGTTCAGTCACTTCCAGTGGAACCTGCAGCCATTGAAAATAGGCAAACAATTAATAGCATTAACAGTTAAGACTTGAGAGACTCATGCTCATGTGAGGTTGCACATGCTCCAGCATGCTTGTATGATTGCTAGCCTATATCTTCCTACTAAATCAGTGCTCTAAAATATATGAAGTAATTGATTTCATATAACTGAGGATGAGAAAGATAACCTTTCAGATGGTCAGATCAAGCCTAATTATGAAGTTTCATTAAATGATTCAGTTTTTTATTTAATTATTAATTTATTTTTTAATTACAGACTCAATTTGAAAATTGATTACATTACCAAAAGCTTTTCCTTCAAAACAACTAGACACGACAATTTCCAAACCTGTGGATACTTGTCTAACTCCCATCTGACTTTAACAGGAAAAAACTGTTTTGATTGGGTTCAGGATTTTCCCAATTTGCAAAAGTAGGGATGGGGGGAGCAAGTTTGGGGATGCAATTACTAGCACGAGCACACACACCCACCCATCCATACAACATATATAATTGAAATAGGATTTTAACCTCACAATCATTTCTTATAATTATTGAAATATAAATTAATTATTATAATAATTTAATTAATAATAGTAATTAAATAATAAAATTGAAATAACACATTTTATTAAAAATAGTGTTTCTTATTTTTAATATTTTATTTGAATTAGAATGTACTTGATAAATGATTTAGTTAAAAATATTAAATATATATAAATAAACTGAATTTAGAAAAAAGGAGTGGGATGAGTTCCTTCTAGGCTTCCCCGAACCCATTGGGAAGGGGTTGAGTCTAAAATTTTCATCCCCAACTTTCCCAAACCAAACCCCAAACTCACATTGTCCTTGGTGAGGGTGCAGACAAGAAGGGCAAAAGCAACCCCCGACTCCCCATTTTGCTCTATTGCCATGCCTGTTAAAATTCATAACAATCATATGGTATGTATGATATAATCAAGTGGTACTTCTAAGCTTACTATTTGACGAAACATATTTTTTTCTTCAAGCCATTTATTATATGTAAACAATGTGAGATCACATGTTCAAATCCTGGAAATAGCCTCTTCACTTGTGAGGGTAGGACATCATACATCTACCTTCCCCAGACTGCACCAGGTGGGAGCATCGTGCATTGGGCTTCCATTTTATATATGTAATCAAAGTATCAAATTTATAGTGACAGAAGAAGCTCAAGCTAATCAGATTCAAATCTTTAATTAATATATATAAAAAACTAGTAATGGAGAATTTTAAGTTTTATAGCATTTTACTTTTTAGTAATATTTTTATGAACAACATCCTCAGTCAAGGTGGGCAACTGGGTATAGGAGCTTCTGACCATAAGAACTCTATATCTGTTTTCATCAAAATAATAAATGAAATTGGTATTGATAAGAGGTATTAGAGTAAGTATACTCTAAGAGGCAACTTCATAATGCTATTTCCTTGATGCAATTTATAATAGTTGATACGATTGAGAAAAATGATTTACCATGAGTTCTTTGGCCCTCTCAAGGATAACATCCATTGCTTCAGGAGGTTGGGGTACAGTGAAGGCAGGTACCTTAGGCTTCAAGAATAGGGAAGGCATCCATTTTTCAGAAGAGAAGGCAAAAAAGGAAGGTGGGGAGGGGGCACACAAACACATAAAGTACTACAACAAGTAGCCTATTTCCATAGAAAGCAATTTGTAGGTTTGGTTGGTTGAGTAGAGTTTTAATACCTTAAAAATCCCTGCCTTGTGTGAAGCTATCTGTCCAATAGTATCTCCTGCAAAGATGTAGTAATTTAAATACTTTTTCCATATTGAGGTCAATTCACTCTTATTGAAGAAAAAACACAAAAAAAGAATAATAAACATGATAGTTAACTTAGATGATGAAATCACATTGCCAACACACGAACATGTTAAGCTCTCGGAGTAAACAATATATGCAAAGCATCAGGAAGAATGTTCAGAAAATATGAAACATACTTACCTAATATCTCAGTATGATCCATGCCCAGAGAAGTAATGCCGCAAACTGTAGGTTCTTTAATCTGCAAGTTCATAATCATTTTAAAATGTAATTGTCATATATCAAATGCAACAGGTTGCAATTTCTTTAAACACTTTTCTTTTATTAGTTCAAGAAAATATAAACAAAAATTGTTGTTAATAAATCTGTGATACCATACATCAAATGCATACCACATTAGTTGAGTCTTCTTTACCTCCAAGACCAACTTCTATAATGGCAGCATCAACCTATGAATGGGAAGCATATAAATGGAATATTAGCAGTGCGGTAAAAGTGGAGAAAAGAAGAATAAAGATTGATAACATAAACAGATAAGTAAATATTAGTAAGCATTAAACTGCAGGTAAAAGCCAAAAAAATTGTATGAACTAGGAGCACATTATTGTAAAGGACATGCGGTAATTCTACTGCGGTCCTGAGTTAGTTTAGTTAGTTAACAGTCAATTACTAAGTCAGTTCAGTTAGTTAGATGTCCTATCTGTTTTGTCTATAAATACAGTATTGTAATCACTGATTAAGTGGGTTAATAAAACTGCTTCTTCTCTCTTTTTATCTCTCCTATTATCTTTTCTATTAATAACCCAATAACAGATTTGATCAAGAAAGAAGTTGAAGGTGGAGATGCAACCAAGCGTCATTATTTTTAAAATTCAGATTTCCATAAAAAGATTGTTACAATGAAACATAAATCATTGTTGGACCCAGATTTGATCATAAAGCTGGTTGGAGCATCAATGGCATTGAACTCTTGGAATTTCAACTTGCTGGGTGAGCATTTAGCATTAAAGTCTGTTGCATCAGTGGATAACAGTTCGGTGATGGAGCCAAGGCAGAAGGAATGTATAGGAGCAGTCATGGTGATTCAAGTTATAAGGAGTCAACCCTTGTCCCCACCACCACCGGACCTCAGTTTGCATACAGTGGCTAGTGGGGTTTCACAGTTGATCCCCACGGATGGACACCAAAGATTCATGTTTTGTAAAAGTAAAATGATTTGCTTCTAAAAAATGAGAAAGAGGAAGGGGCAGATTTGGAATTCTACAAAGTGGGTCAAACTTTTTTACATAGTGGGTCAGGTCCAAATGGGATTCGTAAAAGAGGAGCAGAATCTTGGAGTTCAAATTGGGTGGCAGGATTTATATCGATAAACTAGGATGCCTGTGTAGCTGATGACATGTTAATAGAGAAGATGTGGAAAAAGATAGCAGCATCACCAGTGGAGATCCAGATTAATTAGAATTTTCTTTCATCCCAACTGCCACCGGAGCCACCAAACTCAACCCCACATGCAAGGGCAGTGGGTCATTCCCAGCTAAGCTACAATGGGTGCAGTTGTCTTGCAGCAATCAGGAAAACTTGAGGAAGTGTGTCATTTCAGTGTGTAATTCCGGTTTTCAAATTCCAACCTTGAGGACAAGGTTGATTTTTAGGAGGGGTGTATTGTTAGGATATAAGGACAAGGGAAAGTTAGTTAAGATAGTTAGACTGTTAATGAGTTAGTTAGTTAGAGGGGTTTATTAGATTTAAATAGGGGAAGAAGGATAGGAGAGAGGCAAATTGGTTGTCATTGTAAATTGAGCATTAGCTCTTTGTGAAAGGAGAAATTCTTTGTGAAGGGGAAACCTTAGGAGGAGAGTTTTCTCTCTTATTTTCTGTTCTTTTCTTACTAGTCAATAAAATTCATTCTTTTCTTTCTCATTTCAATTCTTGGTTCCTAATCCTAACATAATCCATCCATCTAGAGATAACAAACAAAAAGAGCTCACTAATTTATTTTTTATTTTTACTTAAAGGAGTATGTAACATAACAAGCAGTGATCCTTTATGAAAACAACATTTATCACAGAAGAAAACAGTTTTCCAGAGTGCAACAAACGTGCTGCAGGGAAATAAAGGTAAAGACGTATACTATCAATGACAGAAGAAATTTTATAACTAGAAAGCAGAGACAAATTGGTTTGGTTTGGTACTGCATTATTCAGAACAAATTTAATCATTCAACTCCAAAACAATACAGGTAAAAGACTTTCGTAAACATCATTGGCTAGTGGCTTGTGAAAATTTGATCCAAAAAATGACAAATTCATCACATCAAATCTTTCACATTGGCTACTGCAAACAGTTACATACATCAATTTTGCAAGGACAATTTAGTAAGAAACTCAATAATAAACTGATACGCATGGTTTACCTGTTCAGATATAAATATTTTGAAGGCCAAAATAGTAAGAAACAGAAATAGCGGTGGCATTGAAAGCTGCTCTGTTGTATTTTCCTGTGAAATTAAGCTTCAGGAATTGAGAAACTGCCACCAGAATATGTCTTTGGATAATATATTCAAGTTACATTTTTTCTTCTAAGTTGTAACAAATGGTTTCACATGTGAAACATAAATATTCAATGATTAAATTTGAAATATACTGTATGGAAGTTTCAATTTCTCATTGATATCAATGGACAACCAAGAAAAAGAGAAATAATTTTTAATATGAATAGATTTATTTATATTCAGTTACATATGCATCCAAGTATGTTGTCCAGTTAATTTTGTAAAGTTGCTTATCACCAGAATTTTCACTCTAAAACTAGTAAAAACTTTGTAAGCAATAGTCATGAAGCTTCCTATGAGTTAATATGTTATCTTTTCAATCACAGACACAGAGCTCTCCCTTTTTATCCTCAAAATTAAAATGATTTATGGTATTTAGAAGATCCAAATAGAATAATAGAACAAGTATCTGATAAACTCCCTGGCACTAGTGTACGATAGTATTGTGAAATCCCACATTGCCTGCCTCAATTATTGGGATGTGGTTTATATACCTGTTGGGTAACTTCACTTAAGCCATTTGATTTTAAGATGGAACCTAACATGGTATTAAAGCCTAAAGCCCATTTCTGTCATTTCTATAGTTTCCACTGAGTATTGCCTAGTCCGACAAACATCCATGGAGCGGGTGTTGGAAAGTTTCACATAGCCTGCCTCAATTACTGAGGTACAGTTTATATACCTGTTGGGCAATTTCACTTAAGCAAATTGGTTTTAAGATGGAATCTAGCAAAATAGGAAAAGGAATAGAAGCAGTTGATTAAAGGCTATTGGGAGTAGCATGCAAAGAAAGTACGATGAGCACATTGGAGGGTGCAATGTAACCAATCAACTCACATGGCAGGTGGGGGAAAGAAACAGATTTCGGTAGTGGGGATAGGATAAAAAGATAAGAAAGGAGGCAAAGGGTTGGAAAATAGAAGTTTGGGAAGGCATAAATCAAGCCCCTTGAAGTGCTTGCAGTGTCTCTACTTTCCATTTCTCATTTGAACATCAACCAAAGAGAAGGGGTTTTACTTTTTAGCTCTTTCCCTTCATTGAAAGTGAGCTCTGTTTGAGTTCCTATCAGTAGATTATTATCAGAAGGCCAATAGGGAAAGGCTGAAATTACTCCAGTAACCAATTCTTCTATTAAGTGTAAAATACAAGCAAAGCAATGCTTGGATTTAAGATATACAAAGATTTAGAAAAGAAAGTCCAAGAGTCTCTATAAAATATAACAAATATTACCTCCAATCGATTCCAACAATCCCAGAAATATTGCAAAAACTTGCCTTCAGATATGTCAATCCTACAGAGACAATAACTCAGAATTTAATCCTATGCAACTTTTCAAGCCTAAGTGCAAAAAGCAGAATAAGCAGCTAATTGCAATACTGTAGAAACAAATTGGCATCAATTATTTTTCATGAGTATCAAAAGAATTCTATTTGCAAATTCCTATTTCCTAATCTAGGCCTGATTATCAGAAGGAAAATGTCATTGCTTTTTATCTCAAAAATAGGTAGCCCTAGTTGCTTTATTTGTTTGAAGTTTGAACTTACTATTAGATGAAGGCTTTATTAACAAGATAATGGGTGTACAGGTGAATAATGTTCAGAGATGCTCGCATGGACTACTGTCCAATTCCTCATGGAGAAAAAGGTATGATACTTCTTAATAAAGCTTTGTGAACATTCATAATTGAAATATTTTGCTGCCAAGCAGTTCATCTCAATACAGTTTTCTTCCAGAAGATATTACTATGACAGTAAGAAAGAACAGAACCTAGTCAATAAAGTGTAGATGTATTCTTATTCATAATTTCATATAGGTTCATTGTTTACCCGGATCAACCAGATATCTGTGCTGTAAATTCATGGACTCCAGGTAAGAAGAATGTGTGTATCATGTGCATGTGCATGTGAGAGAGAAAAAGACTATTGAAAAGGGTGACAGAGATCAGAATATATGAATGGAATGCTGATACAATATCAGTCATTCTAGACAAGTTAGTTCATTCAATTACTAACCCATCTATACGAAATCTTTCACGCACATCGATTAGGTGAGGGGATGTGAAAACTCCGGTGCGAAAGCCACACTCCCTTAAGATTGCCTCACAGAATATGCACGTTGAACCCTGATAAGTAATCCATTAACAAAAGGGGGAAATGAAGGATGAATATGATTATTAGGGATGTGCTTTCTGTCATGTCAGATACCTGACAACTGCATCAGACAACTATAAATTGGTTAAATAACTGTTGAGTAACCTATTTATTTCAACCATCATAAGACAAGCACCAATTTATTTAAAAGATATATATAATGTTCCTAATAGTAGTAATAATTTGTTCTTGAATCTTGAAGCAAAAAACAGAATTGTCTGAATTGACTTGTCAACAAACTGATCATATATAAAATAAATAAATAAAAATATGACAAACTGTGAAAAGAGTACCTTCCCCTTTGTGCCTGCCACATGAATAATGTTAAGCCTGTTTATATCTTCTTCCAAACCCAATATCTGTATAGAGAACAAGCATTTTATTTTTCTACTGTTCATAGAAGTCTCCTTGAATCAGACAATTTAAGGAACATTTTCATCTACTATAAGTGACTCCTAGGAAATAGAACATTTTCTTTTCCCTAAGCTTAATTATAAGCTTATAATTACATCGAACCATCTCTCATCACTATGACTTCAAAAATTCTTGGAAATAGTTCAGCATATTACCTTAAGATACAGTGACATTACTTCTAATTTGTTGGCAATCGGTGGCTTTTCCCCACGCCTTTGGCAAGTAATAAGAGATGAAATTTTTTCCATGGCAGTTTCGTATGAAGATGTTGGGAAATTTTGCAATTGTCCATTGGTGACAGAATTGCTTTCCCTTTCAAAATGAACTTCAGATGATGTCTTATATATAAATCCTAAAACATCAAGCCACAACAAAATTTTCAGAAACTCAACGTTATGCTTTTGCAAGCCCTACAGTGTCACATGAGTACAAGTTCCTTTCCATGCATTTTCAGTAGATTAAATCTCAGAATAGAAACTAGAGAAAGCGTGTTCAAGTGTGCAGCACCACATGACAAAAGCTGAAAAGTAATTAATATTTGAAATTGAAAAATAGAGAAACAAATTGACAACAAACCTCAAAAAATATTATAGCAAAATAACAAAATGGAATAAAAGTACTTCAGGTAATCTGTTTGGAACAAGAGCTTACTTTGTCCTGTGAAATTATGTATGCATGTAAATGCAGGTAAACAAGAATAAGCCCATTTTGTCTTGATGGTGGATTTCATATGCCACCAAGTGAAATGTGATACTCCTACCATCCCACACTTCTAATTAGTTAATCATCAGTATATTAACCCTGCAAAGCAAACATTACCACAATCAAAAACAACCAACAATAAAGTAACACAGCCAGAGACATTCTGATTGAGAAATATTTTCCCTCATAAGTCATATCTACCATTCATCTTCCTAAGTAATAATAGATTAGCTAAATTTATTGCCACCTAAGACGAGATAATAACCATGTCCTGATTTTATTACATTCCTAATAGTCACTTCAGGTATGACCACAACCAGAGTCCAAGAGTTAGGAACTGTTAGGAACCAACAATTGAAATGAGAAAGAAAAGAAATATCCCTAACTAACTAACCCCTTAACTAACTAATCAATATCCTAACAGTAATAACTAACATATTAATAGTCTAACTATCTTAACTAACTATCTTAACTAACTTTTCCTTCTTCTTATATCCTAACAGGAACAGTCGAAAAATTATTCTATGTTGGGAACAATTATTCATTTAAAATGAAATGACTCAAAAAAAAAGAAAGAAAAACAAAACAAAACTGTTAGGATTTGCAGACCAATAATGAAAATGCAAGCTTAGATGCATTAGCATTATTATACCGACACGTTTCGAATGAAAGGTAGAGAAAGTGTGAGAGACTCACAGTGAGAAGGAGAGTGAGGGAAAAAAGAAGCCATGATGATAATCTGAATTGTTAGCTGTGGACGCTTGGGATGGGATTGAAATGATAAATTATGGGTACGCTATCGGCAATGGATCAGCTCCTCCACCACCTTCTCTCAATTTGTAATACATAATCAGGAACACGCATTTAGGATTGGAGTATTGGACCTCTTTTTTCACCCGCGCCAATGAAAACGTGGCTTGGTGCACTTGTTTTTTTTTTAATGGACAAAACTAGTGTTTTGTTTTGAATTTTCTATATTCCGTTCTGATTTTGATTTTTTTTTTCCCAATCAAATCAAACTCATCACTTTTCTCTCTTTTTCTTCATCTTTTACTATTTAGTCAATCTTATAGTATCTTTTGATTTTGATTTTATCTTTTAAATTTTTCATTTAAGTTATTTTTTTAACTTTCTTGTTGCATTTTTTCGGTAAGGAACTTTCTTTTTGTATTATATTTAATCTTGGAATTAAGGCAAAATTTGAGTTTTTTTAATAACTAGTGTTTTTTTGTGATATTTTAACATTTTCATAATTTACACACCATCGTACGTTTATGCAAAAAAAGTTGCATACTTTTCTATTATCTTTATAATCTATTTTCATGTTAATATTGATGATTTATAGTATATATAAATATAATTTATTTTTATGTTAATATTAATAATATATTGCATGGTAAATTATTATATTTTATAATAATTATATTTATTATTATTTGAACCTTATAAGAATTATTTATAATAATTATTTGAATGTTGAACAAATATTTTATGTTGAATTAGGATTGTCAATTGGTGAATCCGTGAATGTTACGTGCTGAGGCGTGTTATTTGCTAATTGAATATAGGTGATTAAACTCGAGTTTATGCAAACGAACTCATGAGAATTTTATAGAGACTCAACTAGTAGATTTTATATAAAAATAATAATAAAATATTTATAAATAACATACTAATTAAATATTTTAATAATATAATAAAATAAAATAATATATTATAAAAATTAGAATATTTAAATAATTAAGTCTAATAATAATACATAACCACTATACAATTGTAGAGGTTATAGCACTGATAGATCATTTTAATCGAGGATTTGATGTTATTAGAGGATAAGGGTTTGATATTATTAAAGGTTGAAAATTTTATAGTTGAAAATAATGTGCTAAATGAAGGTATGTTGAATGCTAAATAGACAAAAAATAATAAAAAATTACTTACATTTTAGTCTAATTTTTTTAACTTACTAATTCATTGACGGGAGAGTCTACCATGTTTAGTTAGAGTTTATGAGTCTAATAAACAAAAAAATTCACTCAAGAGTCAATTCGCGGACTTAAAACCTTGTAAGATTTAACGAGTTAACTCAAGAGTTTGATAATCACGTGGTATGGTCAAATTTATTTTAAATATTTTTTAATTTTTAAAAAAATATTTAAATAATTTTAATAAATATTTATTTTTTTATTAATTTCTTGAAAAAAAATTAAATAAAAAACAAGTAATTATTTGAAAAAGTGGTATTTTAATTTTCCAAATTATTATGCAAAGTTTGTGTATGGTTTTCCATTTTTAAGAGTATTCTTTTATTCAAAATGTAAAAGATCAATTTCATATGATATGATTAGTATTTAAACAATTAGAAATATTAAAAAATATTAAAAAATATTTTTGCCAAATGTTTTTAAAAATGACTTATAAATGAATATTAAAATATATGCTACTGTAAATTTATGCAATTTTTTACGCAATTCTTTATTACTTTTGTGTGACTTACACGATTCTTTATTATATTCATAATTTATTTTATGTTAATATTGATAATTATAATATATATATATATATATATATATATATATATATATATATATATATAGTTTTTATTTTTAACACACAATATGGTAAAATGAATAATTTTTATAATAATTAAGTATCATTTAAACCTTTTAATATTTATTTGTGAATATTATTATTTATTTATTTTCATTATTTATTTTAATAATTAATATCTTACTCTTATATATATATATATATATATATATATATATTTTATTGATGTAAATGGTACACTTTCGTATGGTAACTTTATATGACCAAACAACAGTACAGTAAGAAAGTGCACCAAGCAGTTAAATGTTACGAGGGGGTCTCGTATAAAGGAACAAATAAAATATATTTTCAAAATTTATATCAAGTATGTATCTATATATATATATATATATATATATATATATATATATATATATATATATATATATAATATAAAAATGAACTAATAGGCAAAAGATTAATAATGGCTTTTACCTATAAATTATAGGATAACATTAAAAAAGAGAAAAATTAGACTTCTATTAATTCTTTTATTTTATTTCATGTAAACTAAACGGAATTGGCCAGAGACAAATAAGTAATACTCACTCTTTGTCATAATGTCAATATTTTCAGATACTTGTTTGTATTTTTTAAGATTATTTTTAATTATTTATTTAGTTTATTATTATTTTCTAATTAGAGTCTTCCGTTAATTAAGAATTTTCTTAACTAAAAAATAATAAATGTTAGAAATTAATGAGATAAATACTTTTTCGTTCTTATTAGTATTGGAGAAAACGATTAATAATTTGTTGAAAAATAATTTTTTTTTATTTTGGATCAAAAACCACATTATCCTTTAACTCATTAGGTTAGAGACTAATTTTGCTTATTGTTAGCCAAGGAAATTTTGCACACAAAGTGAATTGAACTAAGATTCTCCCACTCCCACTTGTGAACTAATGGAGTCTTTCAGCATTACATCAATCCTATGAGTTAGTTGAAAAAATAATTAAGTGAAAAAAGGAGAAAGTCTTACATCATTACGTCAATCTTATATATTAGTTGAAAAAATAATCAAGTGAAAAGAGAGATAATTAATTTTTTAAAAAAATTGAAGATAATTTTGAAAGAATATTATAAATTATTGACAAATCTAATGTGACTAACTAAACCAACAATTTTTCTTAAAGGTTTAAATATTTTTTGGTCCTTGTAACTTCACTCATTTTAAATTTTGGTTCCTATAAATGTTCTTTTTTGTCCCTATAAATTTGGGTTTTTTTATTATATTCATGTGATTTGTTTAGTTCATTTTTAGTTCCTATAAGTTTTCATTTTTCTTCAATTTTGATCTCTCTGAGTTTGTATTTTTTCAATTTTAGTCCCGTGACCCTACAAATAGGGGTAGAAATAGATTAGGCTGAATCGGGCCCTACTTAAGCCTAGCCTATCTTATTTTATATTTCTATAGCCTAAGCTTGGGCCTATTACCCATCAAGAGCTTACCTTTTAGGGTTGGATATGTATGATTTTTATATAAGTTTGTACGACCCATTAGATTATTTAAAGGCCTATTCATATTAAGAAGTGGGGTGTTACTTGGTGCACCCAACATTTTTGTTAGGGCACCCAGCACCCATGGTGAAATGACAAAAATGTCCTTCACCCTAATACTATAAATACTCCTACTTATTCGTCCGTACAACACGTTTCCTTCTCTTCTGCCTACAGTTGCTTCTTCATCTTCCTCTGATCCGCTTATTCCTCTTCCAGTGTTCTTGTCATCGTTCTTCTTCTTCTTCTCCTTCTTCGTGTTTGTGGTTCTTCTTCTTCCTCTTGCGGTTCTTCTTTCTCTTATGGTTCTTCTTCTTCCTTCACTTCTCGTGTGGCTGTGGTCCAAGTGGGAATAACAGTTCTCTTCTGCATGTCCATGGAGTTTTGAAAAATCCAAACATCTCATAAATAGATAAAGAGATAGGAATTTATCGAACGAACCGCACTCCTTCGTATACGTCAGGAGTCCATTGATGAAGAAGGGGTTGGAGAAAGCTTGAACCCAATTCCTACCGTTGTGACATCCTGGAAATTTCTACCTGGAATTTTTGTAAACGGTACATTTTGTATGATTATATATATATAAATATTATTCAGTGTATATGCATATATGTTCCTGGTAGAAGTAGGAATAGTGGGGGCAAGATACGTGGGTTAGGCTGATTAAGGAAGAGAAATCCATAACTGGAAGGTTATAAGTTAATTCTCAATTAATTAGTCTAAAAATCATCGTTTTGCGTACAACTTAAAATCTAACAAAACCAACCTCTGAACCACGCTCGGGGTTTCATTCTAAGCGTTTTGATATATATATTGCCTACTTTCGAAAACTGGCCCCGACGGGCGCGGAGAAACGCGAGGAACTGGAACCAGAGAAACGACACGCAAACCGAGATAGGATTTTAGCGTTGCAATGGTCAGATTTTTCCCTCTTTGTGACTGAGTATGAGTCACATCAAGAAGAAAAAGTGGGCCCTTTTGCTCCACTCAAATGGAGACATGTGGCATAGCTTAAAATAAAATAATAAGAAAAGAGAAAAAACCTTTTTTTTAAACTAAAAAGCAACACTCTCTCTCTCCTCACTCAGCCCCACATTTCAGAAGCTTTCTCCCTCTCCCTCACGTTGCTTTTTCTTTCTTCTTCATCCTCCATTGAAACTCCATTAAAGCTCCAACCTTTGCACACCATTTCTGCCCCAAATCGCGAAAGGAAGGCATTTTCGGAGTCGTGAAGCGCATCTCTACGTGTGGGACCTCGAAATTTCAGGTTTGGGTAGACTTCTTTCTCACTTGATTTTCGTGTGCATGGGGCTTTGGGAGATATGATGGGCAGTTTTGCTTGGTTAATGCTTTGTGATAGTTATTTGTGAAGAGATTTGACGAAAACATGCTAAACTTGTTATGTTTGAGTGAGTTAAGCTTACCCATTCAGTTTTAGGGTTTTTATGATGATGCTTTTGATGTTGGTGTGCTGAAATTGCTTATGGAAAACTTCTAGGGATGAAGGGTAGAGTTAACCTAGGGTTAGAAAGTGAGAATATGGTGTTATGAGTGGAAAAAGAGTGAGTTTTGAGAGTTGGAAGGCCAAATCTGGATTTAGTGGTATTTGGAGGTTAAAGTGAGTTAATCCTAGTTTGAAATGTCATTTAGGACTTATGAGAAAGCTTGGGCTGTACAAGAGAGAAAAACATATGACCAAAGTGAACAAAGAGCCATTTCTAGGGTAAAATTGGGTGTTGAGGAGTCAAATTTTGATTCGGTGGAATTTTAGGTGTAAATCCAGTTTGAGCAAGTTTAAATTGATGTTATAGACTTGTGTGAGGTGAGAGTTTGCTTCAAATTTACCTCATTCTCAATTTCACTTCTCAAACCTTGAAAATCCATTAAATTGAGAGGTTTTGGATACCTAGATTTTATGTTGCTTTGGTCTGAAGCTTGTCCTTGGTTTAGACATGATTGGTACATGATTTGGGACTTGTAGGATTCAATTTGGGCAAAATTGGATGAGGGAAAGAGTGGTTTTCGAAATCTGCACTTTATGCAGAATTTTGCTGTTGGAATGTGCAGCAGAATTTTGTATAAGTGCAGAAAAATGCTTGTGTATGGCTGGTTGTGAAAAGGGTAGTACATATGGGGTTATGGAGATTTGCTAGCAGATCCCAACGGTCAAAATGTAGACTTATGTACTAGAGACTTCCAGTAAAATTTTCGAGTCGATCCAACGGTTAACAAACTGGAACGAAGAGAATGTTACTGGGGTAATTGAATGTGAAAAGCTGTGATGTTGGTTTGTGTTTTGGGCAGAGTTTTCTGCCTTTGCCCTGTTTTCTTGGCTGTGTTAGTTTGTGATGATTGAATGTTGAATTACTTGGATGTTGTGGAAGCTTGGGAGGATTGATGGGGACCCGGCGTTGAGAGGAACGAGGATAAGGGCTACGTGGGAGTACGTGAGCTCAGTTGGAGGTGGGCAACAGGGGATGGTGGGTTATACGTGATGTGTGGATGTGGAGAATTGTTTTGCACCATCGCCCGACCGCCACCTAGTACCACATGTGATGGGTACCCCATAATCCTACAAGCTTGAAATGAGGAAGTGTGGAAGGGTGAGACTTCCTTTTTTTATTGTTGACCATAGAGTGGTACCTGGAGATATGTCGCGGGGGTCAGGAGACCTTGGGGACGTCAGGTGGGGTGCTATTGCCCAAAACCAAGCTTGACCAATCCCGACCCAACCCGGGCATAGTCAGTCAGTGAGAACCTGTGATGTACCTAAGCAGGCGAGCTCCTGGCAGTCAACAGATAAAAGGAACTAAGACCACAAAACAAGGAGGCTTGTGTGGTGGTTGGCCAGTTGTGAAACTTGATTGATATATGGGATGTGGCCTCTGGTAATCGATTACCAAGGGTGGGTAATCGATTACAAGGCTTAAAAGTGAAGACAGGAAGCTAAGATGGTCTCTGGTAATCGATTACCAAGGGAGTGTAATCGATTACCAGGCTTGAAAACAAGGTCAGGAAGCTAGGAGGGCTTCTGGTAATCGATTACCAAGGGGTGTAATCGATTACCAGGCTTAGAAATGGGACTGGAAGATTATGGAGGTCTCTGGTAATCGATTACCAGTCTGTGTAATCGATTACACAGAGGAATAGGCCACTGGTAATCGATTACCAGGTATGTGTAATCGATTACACAGTGCCTTTTTCAGGTTTTCATGTCCTGAAGCTGTGTAATTCGAGTTTGGCCTCTGGTAATCGATTACCAAGGCTGTGTAATCGATTATCAGAGATGAAAAGCCTAAAGATACCCCTTTTACTTGCATGTAGTGGTTATGAGACGCATTGTGTTGCGGCATAGTTAGTTTCTCGTGAAAGAGTCTACCCCTTTCTTTTCTTTCTTGTAGATCGTGATAGCAGCGCAGCTAATCCATGATCGAGTGGAGATGGAGTGCCTAGAGGGAGCTTGGGAGACCCTCGAAGGCAACACGAGGTGCCGATTTCGAGGCACGATTCGATTTATGGCTACTTCATTGGTGCATCCAGATGAACCCGCGCGCACGCTTCAGCGTACTGTGAAGTGGATACTACCCACGCCTACACCATACCGTCTAGTGGAGCCAGTCCAAGTGATCGAGGTAATGTCATCCGAGGAAGACCCTGAGGAGGATCTAGAGGAGCTACCTCCTGAGCCTGCTGTGGATGCTCTTGACTTTCCTGAGGACGTCATGTCGGCATCCGAGGCAGACTCTACGGAGGATAGTGGCCCTGGAGAGATGGCGATCAGTGGAGGCTCTTCATCATAGTAGACAGTTCTATGGACTAGTTTTATATACTTTTTGAGGGTGGGTGTATCTAGGACTGACTGTTAGGTTTACTCTTTTGTTTTTGTACGGGTAGACCTATTGTATAGGAATTTGATGATTGTATACATGTGGCTGAAGCCACCACTGTGGACACCTTTGCTCTGGATGACACTATGTATTTTGTCAAACTCCCATATTTTGGACAGCTATTAAATGATGAATGTACTTATGTTTAACCTTGTTATTTGAAAAGAAAGCATTAGCAAACTTTATTTGCAAAAGAGTTTACCGACCGTATTTTATTTTATTATTTTCACGTGACAACCTAAAGTAATGGCTGGTATACTCTTCCTTTTGAAACAACAAAATAGTTTAGAGATTACGAGTGGTAAGAAAGAAATGACTCTGAATAGAGTTGTGGACTGGCCATTCAGGACTCTATAGTGAGGATTTTCCTTCTGAACCTAATTATTGTGAAAAGAGAAAGAAATGAAAAAGAAAAAGAAGAAAATTTTTTTTACCATGGTTTTTGTTATTTAAATCATTACTATTAAACCAGTCATTATTTTGGGGATGCCACAACCGTGATGAATAAAAGTGCAATTAAAATTCCTAGAAAGTTATACATTTATGTATTGATAAACCATGAACCACAATAGATCCCACACCACTGTTCTTATTTTTTCTCTCCAACAAAAAATGACATTTTTCTGGAAAAAATCCCATACGGATTGCTAATCAGTATGATTTTTTTTTGTAAAATATTTTTTTTTAAATTTTTCTTCTTCTAAATTTGTTTTTTTATTTTTATTTTTCAATTATTATTTAAATTGTTTCATAGTGTAATGTTGTTTTGTAATGTTAGTGAAATTTTATAATTTTTTTCTCATTTATATGTTAAGTATTGATTTTATTTATAAAAAAATATATTAATTATTGCTAAGATTAGATTAGATTACTAAAATTAAGATTAGATGGGTAAAAAAATTAATTTTTAATATTGTTATATTATATTTATCTCACTTTTAAAAAAAATAGAAACAAATATTTAAAAGATATTGAATTTGTTACTTATGAAAAATATTTGAAACCATAATTAATAATAATTAAAAAAATTTAGTTACAATAAATATTTAAACGAAAATTTTTAATAATTAAAATTTGTTATAAAAATATTGAAACATAATTTTTAATTGTACAATAAATTTGTTAGTTATAAAAATTATGAAACCAAAATTTAAAATTTAAAATATGATAAATTTTTTAGTTTAAGATAATGATTGAAATCAAATTTAAAAATATATTTAACTTAATAGTTATAAAATATATTGAAATCAAAATTTAAAATATGATAAGATTATTAGTTTAAGATAATGATTGAAATTAAATTTAAAAATATATTTGATTTAGTAGTTATAAAAAATATTGAAATCAAAATTTAAAATATGATTAGATTGTTAGTTTAAAATAATGATTGAAAGAAATTTTAAAAATATATTTGATTTAGTAGTTATAAAAAATATTGAAACCAAAAATTAAAATTTAAAATATGATAAGATTGTTAGTTTAAGATAATGATTGAAATCAAATTTAAAAATATATTAAATTTGTTAGTTATAAAAAATATGGAAACTAAAATTTAAAATATGACAAGATGGTTAGTTTAAGGTAATGGTTGAAATTAAATGAAAAAATATATTAGATTTTGTAGTTATAAAAAATATTGAAACCAAAATGTAAAATATGGTAAGATTGTTAGTTTAAGATAATGATTGAAATCAAATTTAAAAATATATTAAATTTTTTAGTTATAAGAAATATGGAAACCCAAATTTAAAATATAATAAGATTGTTAGTTTAAGGTAATGATTGAAATTAAATTTAAAAATATATTTGATTTTGTAGTTATAAAAATATTGAAACCAAAATTTAAAATTTAAAATTTAAAATATGATAAGATTGTTAGTTTAAGATAATTATTGAAATCAAATTTAACAATATATTAAATTTGGTAGTTATAAAAAATATTGAAACTAAAATTTAAGATTTAAAATTTATTTATTAATCCATATGTTTTAATTTTTCTAAAATTATTTTTTTTAGAAATTTTTATTCATTTAAATTATTTACAAAATTTGATAATTAAACAAATTTGATATTTAATTGAATGATGCATTTAGATGTTTATTATAATCATTAAAAATTAAATAAATATGATATTTGATTGAATGATGTATTTAGATGTTTTTTTATAGAAATTGATAATTAAATAAATTTAATATTTTTTTACATATGTAAATACTTATTAAACCTATCATTTTTATTTATAATTTATATATGTAAAAAAATTAATTATTATATAGAAAATAATCATGACAAAATTTATTATGTAAATTTATATATACATTAGAAATTTTAATATTATATATAACGACAATATTTATTTATAACTTTATGTGTCTATTAGCTCAGTTGGTTTGAGTATTCTATTAATATGCAGGTGACACAAGTTTAATTCCTTTTTGGACCATTAATTTTAAATTAAATCATAAATTATATTTTTGAAAAAAAATCCATATGTGCAGACCATTTTTTTTTTTGCTTACCTCTCCTTCTCCGATGACGAAAACTGACAAAAAATCACCATAAAAAAAACTGCTACTATTTATAAGTATTTTCGGCATTTGGAAATTGCTGGATGCCCCAGCAAAAATACTGGGTGTCCCAAGCAATTCCCTAAGAAGTGTAAAAAATATTCTTTAACAAAGTCAAAGATTTTCATTAAAAATAATAAGGTAATTTTACACCACAAAACATGGTCAAAACTTGACTACAAACGTTACATGTGACAAACTACTAAAGCCGCTTAAGTCCCACAAAAAAATAATCTTTATTCCTACCATCCACCTATGCTTATAGGAATTAACTTATTTCAAATATTAAAATAATTTAAATCGTCAAACCACAAAAATAATTTTGTGATTTCATTAAAATAATTATAATATTATATATCATATTAATAATATTATTTTTATTAAAAAAATATTGTTTCTAAGTAGGTTGGCCCATCAGGCTTAAGTTTTTTTAAAGGCTTATAACCTGACTTATTTAACTAAAAAAACATTTTAAAAAACTTGAACATGACCTTTTTGTTAAATGAGTCAAGCCAACTCAAGCTTTAAATGAACTAGGTTATAAGCCTTAATGGGCAATCCCACCTACTTCCACCCATATAAGAGCTAAAAATGAAAAAAAAAAGTATTTAAAATTGAAAAGGTGCATACTTAGATAACTAAAAATGAACAAAAAATAATAGGAACTAAAATTGAAAAACACAAAGTTACAATTATTCGAGAATAAAAATGAAAAAAAAAACTTAAAAAGACCAAACACATATTTAAATCTCAAAGGGTGTAAATTATTTTAAAATATCTTATAAAAAGATACAAAGGAAATATATACAACTAAGAGAGAAAGAAAGATAAGATTGAACTTGAAACATAATAAATGATAGGATAAAAGAGATAAATACACAATATAATATTATACAAATTATTGTACCTATATCACTTCTCTTATATTGTGTGTGAATCTCTCTCATCTACCATATCATTCACTACATTTCAAATTTAAATTTATCTTTTTTTTTTCTCTTAGTTGTATATTTTGTTGTACAAGTATAATTTATTATAAAGAAATGGAAGTTGAAGGATGAAATCAAAACCAACCTTAAAATTAAAGAATCAACATACTAATTTTACTTTAATAAATTTAACATAAATTTGTTTTAACACCAATCCCTTGTGGTAGGATGGAATGTTCAAGTAAAACTATTCCTAAAGCCAATTCAGGTAAGCAACATTTACATAAAATTTCATAATGTTCTAGACTCTTTTTTTCTCCCTCTCCAAACTCATAATTAGATCCAACTTTATCTGTAAGGATTGGCCAACATCTTAATCGTGAGAAAAAATGATAGGATTTGTTGTTATTGTCACATTGAATCCTGAAAAAGATGGAACACGCTAGAAGAGGAAATTGAACAGGGTGTATGTGATTTCTAAAACTTTTCGAAAACTTTTTCGCAAATGATATGATGGAAAACTGTTCGAAATTGTTTCATCCAAAAACAACAGAAGGTCAAAAGCCATGGAGAAGTAAAAAATAGTCTATCCTTTCTCATTTAGATCTCCAAAACCATGTGCATTTGTAAAATGCCTTTTCTGACTACCAACATGTCCATTTAGATCCTCACATAAGAAAATCCTCTTCTATTGTGGAATGCCTTGAACCAACCCCTCTACGTCTTCCCAAAACTTTTCCTATGCTCTCATTAATTTTATGGCTAAGATTTTGTCTCCTATTGTTTTTGCATCCACCATGCTTTCTTTCCAAACCTTGTCCACCATAATACCTAGTACCTACTTCATTTTTCCCTCTTCGTGTACTATAGCTTAAAACCAGTGGTATCCATCACCTTCGCTTATTCTACAACCCATTTAGTCTCTTGTAGGCACATAATGTTAATCCTTCTCCGAAGCCACCCCTTCCATAGACTTACCTGTCATAATACCAATATTCCAAGTAGCAAATCTGATCATCTGAACTTCTTTGCCCATATTCATCCAGAAAAATTAGAGGACCCTTGCTCATTTCACACTACATCCGAGCACCGATGTAGCAGTCCTTGCTCATTTGACACTATATTCAGGTGATACAACATGTTACTTTTTGGTAACGGCCTAGCATTTGCAAAAATCTCTCATGAATGATCCATGATAGGTATAACTGTGAGTTTTACGTTGGTTGCCGAGGGCCTAAACAACCCTCCTCCTTAACCAGGGCTAGGGATCGACTATGAAGAAACATTGACAGAGTTTGATGCCAAAGCAAATAAAAAAAATGTTTAGAATATAATGCTGTTGGCATTCAACTCACCAACATATCTATCTATACAGGCAAAAATTGATGAATTGATACTCTTTTTTGTTTTTTTTTTGCTCATGAAATCAAGGGATTGAAGTAAGCCCTGAGAATTTTGCAGGATTGAAAAGGTGAAAATACTAAGTCTATCTTGCTAAACAATTGCAAAATGAGAACATGGTGGCCTAAGGAACATGGAGTCTGACCTTATGACATGACTCTGCTATTAATATGAGCTGCAATAAGGGGTCCAATATTCCCCTCCAGAACATAATTTAGGTCTGGCACCTCAACGCCTGTCTTTACATCATGTACTAACTTGTGCGGATGAGAGACATACCTCCGAATTTCTTCTTGCCATAAATTGACAATGTTTTCCTTCTGTATACTTTTTATACTTGCAACTCCTTGTTCCTTTGTTGTCACTAAAAGTTTAGCTTTCAGTCTGTTTAGTGCTTTCATCTTATTTGCAAAGTGGCTTCTCTCACCTGCACAAAGACAACATAAAATTAATTAAGTAGAATCCCCATTTTTATGCTTAGCAGAGTTTTCTTTTCAAAAATAAGGGAAACTGACTTGGTAGTTATTTAGTTCTATGGAATGATTGTCAGGACAAAAAATTAATTTCTTCCTCATGCACTGGCTAGTTTTCTCCATGTGTTACATTAATGTAACTGCAAGCTGGATTAACCATGGCCAATTATACAGACGATGCCTGGTACAACTATTAACCATTTCATCTCTTTAGGCAGCCATGTGAAACAATTTTCAAGGTCCTCAACCCTAAAGCACAAATTGAACAGCTACTAACTAGGCCTGAGAATTTACAACTGTGTATCAATCTTGCCATAATATAGTGGCAGTCCAAGGTAGACCAATGTAACAAAAGACATCTTAATCTCTTTTATAATTTTTATTCAGCCATAAATACCCAATGGATAATTGAATTATATTAACCCATTTGATAATTGAATTCACTAATTATTTGTAATTTACATAAGCTTTCAAAATATAGGAACTAGTTGGTTTGGGAAAATGTCACCTTCGCTTTCATTTTTCACTTGTTTTAAAAGATTTTCCAATACAAATTTCTAAAAATAGGAAACATAGTCAAAATAAGGGAAAACTCATCATTTCCTATACTAACCTTTGAAAACTGGAAACAAATGAAGACAAGGTCACAGTTTTTGTAGTTATTTGTAAAAGACAAAATGGAAACAGAAAACATAATCTTGAATATATAATGGAAAAAAACAGAAACTAAGAAGCCAACATCTCAACACAAACATATGCATACCATAGGATTGGACACTTATGCCAGTAGGTATATGTTGAATGCAAACTGTATGATCAGTTTGTCTCTTGTTTTTCCCATGAATCAAGGGAGATGAGATAATCAAATCCTCAGAATCAATTTCAAGATCACAAGCACTCTCAAGAAACATGGGAATAACATCTACAGTTGCTGAGCTAGCCTGCAAATTTTGAATTACTAAACAAATTATTTCATCAAATTTCAATACTTAGTTCATAAGCCTAAAAAACATTGTAGTTCCTTGATATACAAAGCCATTCTATGATTGTTATAATACAGCTCAATTCACTATAGCAAAAATACAGTTAAACCTCGTTGTAGCCACTCAAGAAAGGTCACAGCGATCACAGCTTTACGATACTTGCTTTGATATTCCATCAAATCCAAATCCAACATGAATTTTTATATGCTATATGAAGGTTGTTTCTACAATAAATAATATAATATATTTTCCTACACACGGATAATTATGATTAATTAAATTTAGTAAATTAAAAATATTATATTGTTAGCTTTTTTTATACACAAACGTAGAAAAATCTAATGGTGATATTAATATAGATTATTAATATTATGTGACGGAATTGTGATTAATATTCTATATAAGGTATTAGAAGACTTTTCTTCCAAAAAAGAGTTTTTCTATAATACAATTCCATATGAAAACAACACAGTATATCAGAAAGGAAAACCAGCTTGCAGTTGAATAGGATGAAAGGAAATGTTCACACCTCAAGCTGAGAAGATTCATTTGGAGAACCTCTTATCAAGTAGTGAACTCCTTTTTCCCCTGAAAGATAGCCATATGCACACTCAAATTCAAACTCTATAATCGCAGAATTAATTCCTCCATTCTTGTACAGACACTTGTCAACAATCCTTCCTTCATAACCTTGTCTTTTGGCCCATCTAAGATACATGCTTAGGATCTGTTCTGCCCAGAGCTTGATTAACGCAGACGTAGGCCAAGGACAGCAGAAAAAATTTACATAAATCGTTTGAGAACAAAAAATATGAAATCATATAAAGCAGACAACCAACAACCCAGTTTTACAAAGTCTAGATAAAATAGATATGTTTATTATATGTATAGCACTGAAAAAATTTGGTACACTTCATAAGTTCTAGTACTTGAAAACTATGAAGCATAGGAACACCCACTAGGTGGCGTTCCCCGTTTCCGGTACTGCATGAGGACGAGGACGGCCAAGGGACATCATTGACTTATTAGGTACAGCTGACCAAGACGGGGATGGTGACTTCATTTTGTGGGAATGTATTGGGGACGGTGGTGGCCTACACGCGCATCCCCATGGAAGGTGCTATCCCTCTCTTCTACCTAACGTTGACATGCTCCGTTGCAAAACTAAAGCCCCCACCTCAAAAATTAGTGTGCCACCATTCACCGCGCAAGGCTTCTCCCTCGTTCATGCTACCGCATGTGAATGTATGAATACAGAGTTTTGATGATGTCAAAGTAAAATCAAACAAGGTTGTTTCAAAGGTTAAGCATTGCTTCAAGATTAATACAAGGTTGTTTCAACAAACATTCAAAGGTTAAGCATTGCTTTAAGAATAATTCAAGGTCAAAGCAAACAAGATCAAGAAAAAGATAAAGCCTCAAATAATCTCATTGGTTGATCAAGCTTTTGCCTCAAAACACATTGTTTCCAACATCCAAGGCTCTGGTAATCGATTTCCAGGCAGTGTAATCGATTACTAGAAGACAATTTTGAAGCAAAGGGTTTAAAAAGGGTTTTGAATTTGAATTTTGAATCATGTAATCGATTACCAGATGTTTGTAATTGATTACCAGCAACGACACTTCAGAAAACACTTTGAAAAGACATGAACCTTCAAAATATAACTTTGTAATCGATTACCAGAAACTTGTAATCGATTACCAGTGAAGAATTTCAGAAAAAACTTTTTGAGAAGACACATATCTTCAAACCATTTTGAAAAGACACGAATGACCTATTTATATGTGTGTCTGACTTCGAAAAGCAAGAGAGAGATTCTAAGAGAACTTAATTGTCAAATGCTCTCTCAACAACTTTTGGACAAACACTCATAAATCTATTGAGAATTCATCTAGGAACTTCAAATTGTATTATCATCTCTAAAAGAAAGAAGTTCCTCTAGGATCTTCAATGTGTATCATCTACTCTAAAGGAGAGAAATCTTTCTGTTCATCTCAGAAAATCAGTTGTAATCAAGAGACTAGTTGTCTCTTGGATTGTGAGGATTGTAATCAAGAAACGGGTTGTCTCTTGGAGAATCTTGAACACAAGGGTGAGGATCCCAAGGTGTGTTCAAAGTTTTTAAAGGATTTATAGAGATAGTGGAAAATCTCAAATGAGTTGCTTGAGGACTGGACGTAGACACAGGAAGTGGCCGAACCAGTATAAATATTTGAAGCAACCTTGTTTGATTCTACTTTGACATCATCAAAACTCTGTATTCATACATTCACATTCTCTCCCTTTCTGTTCATCTCAGAAAGTCATTTGTAATCAAGAGACTAATTGTCTCTTGGATTGTGAGAATTGTAATCAAGAGACGGGTTGTCTCTTGGAGAATCTTGAACATAAAGGTGAGGATCCCAAGGTGTGTTCAAAGTCTGTAAAGGATTTACAAAGATAGTGGAAAATTTCAAGTGGGTTGTGTGACACCCTCTACCCCTCACATATATATTAATAAAGGAATAAAAATTCAAATATTAATTAAAATTATTTTTAAAACATTTTTAAATACAAGCTTTTCAAATGGGTAAAAGGCTCACATTCACTTTCTTCTACATCATATTCAAACTTGTCCAAATAAATAATAAAGTCATCTCGACTCAAAGAAGGTCATCTAAGTCTCATACAATTAATATAGAACCTATATCCTAATGTCACATCCTATCAGAGCGTGGTGTTCCCATGTCCTCTAGCATGAGGTTCTTCATAGTCATCCACCTATTCATCTGCTCCCCCGAACACAAAGTTCAAGATCATCACAGGATCCAAACACAAACAGCAAATCGGGAGTGAGTTATCACATTTCTAACTACTAGAGAGAAATAACACAACATATAGTAGCCAAATACAATTTACTTAGCATATCTCACATTATTTCATCACTTTGTCATTCATCAATCACACTTTTCATCCATCAATCACACCTTTCAATCATCAATCACTATACACAGGAATCACACACTCCGATCAAGACATAATAACACATCAATTTCATAATAAACAATTAGCAAGCGTATGCGACAGTTATGCTAAGACTCAAGCCTATATGCAATGTGGTACCATGTCAGTGAAAAACCTCGTCGGACGCCTAGGAGTACATGACAAGACAAACCACACAATAATAAGTCAAGTCACTCTCACTAGGTAATATCATAGGGAGACCAATCAGGGTCACAGTGTTTTGCGAGAATGCTCCAACCATATGGGATCAACATAGGCTTAAAGGAGCACTCAAACTGTGTGACCCCCAAGGCCTACACTCCGAAGAGTCCGTCAGGGCCTCTCCCTCCTGATTCAGGTCCAACCCAGAAAACATTTTAGCACACAGACTCTATCTATAAACTGTACAAAACACACGACTGCTCAATTGTTCTCAAAATAATTTTTAACTCGTCGCCCTTTAAGGGTCTTATCATTAACTCGTCGCCCTTAAAGGGACTTAACATCAACTCGTCGCCCTAAAAGGGACTTAGCATTAACTCGTCGCCCTTGAAGGGACTTATGATCGTGTGATTGTACAATTCATAGTTCACAACTCAATGCACACAACACTTCAATGCACATATATATCTCAATCATATACATACTCAATTTATCACATACACTTAATCCCAATCACAATGGTATAATCTCAATTTAACATGTTATCACACCTCATGAATCATATACACTTTATCTATGAACTATGCAATACACACATTTACTCAATTGTTTTCAAAATCATTTTAACTCGTCGGGTTCCCATAGTGGATCCCATCACAATACTCGTTGCCCTTAAAGGGTCTTACAATTGTGTGATTGCACAGTTCATAGTTTACAACTCAATACACACATCTCATCTCAATACACATGTATTTCATCATCCGTCACATGTTCAATTTATCACATACTCACAGTTTGAATCATCATTTCATAACCTCAACATAACAATTTATACAAAAGATTTTATCACAACATGGGATGTAAAGCCTCTAAAATAGTTTCTCACAATTGTATCAAAATCAATTAATCAAAATCATGGGTTAAATACAAAGACATCAAGAGCACTCAAGTTTATCAATCAATTCTCATCAGGACATCAATTGGTACATAGAACACAATAATATTGCATTCATAATCATAAAGAAAAATTATAATTCAATAAACATCCTAAAATAAACTCAAATTTAGTTCTCTAAGGATCCCTATACATGTTCTCACTAACCCCCAATTGTGAATAACTCATCCCTTAACTCTGAGCGGACTCACGTGTCTTCAGCCAGCGATAGTAACATCTCTAGCGCTTCCCTGAGATTCCTTCAGTTATTCCTCCGACTGCTCCGATAGAATTCCCAAACGTCAGAAAGACGGAGAAGAGATTGAAACCTCCACTTGTACTGTCTTCATGCGATTCCTTTTTCTCCCTCCACGAATATTATCTCAAAAATCCCAACGGTGGAAGTGTTCGCAATTGAATTTCGAACAATATATCCAAATTTCATGAAAATCCAACGGTTAACGAAACCAAAATCGTAGTTTTACCGAGACAGTTTTGAGTTTCTGCGGGAAATTAAAATGCTGGGTTTTCCTCTAAGCTCAGATATGATTTTAAAATTCCCAACGGTGAGAATGTTCAAAATTGGGTTGCGAACGTGGTACTCAAATTTCACGACAATCAAACGGTGAACGAGTCCGAAATTGTCATTTTTCTGAGACAGGTTTGGTGGGCTGTGGGAAAAAGAAAAGGTTTTGAGAGGAGAAGGGGAAAAACGAAAATGAGGCCAAAAAGAGGCACCTAACTTAACAGAACTATTTATACCTAGGGTATTCAGCCTATTATTTGCTCTATATTTATTTATTTTATAAAAACAAACTCTATTTTATTTTCTATCAAACAAATAAATGAAATACCCTTTTTATTTTCTCACAAATCATTATTTTAATAATAATTATATCTCCTTATTTATTTATTTATAAAATCTCATCATTTTTTCTAAAACTCTATTTATTTATAAATAACAATCCTTTTTAATCTAGATTACAAAAATTGGGATGTTACAGGTTGCTTGAGGACTGGACGTAGGCACGCGAAGTGACCGAACCAGTATAAATCGAGTTTGCATTTCTCTCTTCCTTTATCTTATTTATTTTATTGCAATCAATTTTGTCTTGCAAATTTAAAGAATATTATTAAATTGATTGGCATGCATTTTCAAATCTAGATTTGGCGGCATTTCGTCAATGCCTTGCTACCATGAAATCTGATGTGCCGCTGGACAAGGTGCCGCCCCCCCCCCCCCCCGCGTCACGTGATTCAGATCTAGATGTGTTTTGATTTTGTTTTTTTTGTTGCGTTGAGATCCAAATTTGTTATTGTTGTGGTTTGATATTTTTTTTCCTACCGACAAAGAGGGCGACAGTAAAATCATGTGCAATGTGTTGTTTGGAGAAGAAGGATAGAAAAAAAAAGGAAGAAAGAATGAAAGGGGGAGGAAGATGAAGTGTTCTATTGTGGTTCCAGATCTGATTCTGATTTTGTGGGTTGTTTATCCATGTTTTAATGTATAATTTTATTTGCCTAAATTGAACTCATTTAGTTCAGGCATCGGAAAAAAAATGAAAAACATAAAAAAGAGGAAAGAAGACTAAAGAAGAATCGACATGCTCTCTTCTACAGTTCACTCTCTTTCAAAAATTAGGGCTTCCTCTCTTTCACTCTCACTCGATGAGTTAGAATTGGAGAATGAGTTGATCACTGAGAATGTTGACAATACTAGATGTTTTTTATTTGTTGTTTTAGACATTGAACTAAGTTGCTTGTATTACTTTTTAATGTTAATTTCGCACTTTGCACCTTAATGCTTTATCTTGGTAGACCATTGGATTATCTTTAAGTTTATAATATGCTAGTGTTGTTACTTATTTCTCATGTTTTTTTAATTTTTTAGTTTTTTTAAATAATTAAAAATATTAAAAAAATTTCTGTTTCCTAGCCGTACCCATATCTTGGGATTTCTAGATTTTCTGTTTCCCGTCCCCGTTTTGGTGCATCCTAGCTTGAAGATAAATTCAGCAATAGTTAAGCTCACATATGAGTGAGGTTGTGCTAAATAAACAGTAAGTCTATTGGAGACCATGTTTACTTGTTCATACTTCAAGAGCAAAGCTCCAAGAATGAAGTAATACTAAAACTTCAACACCGGAAATTTTAATATTTTAAAGTAAAAATACCAATTCGAAGATGGAAATTGATTTCTGTAGAAAAAAAGTAGGAGTTTATGACTGGTACAGCTACACACTAAGGCAAATTAAAAAGTCCAGTTGCCAATGGGAATCACTTCATTGCATGAGGAGAACAAAGATGATATTCATCTTCCACATGCATGCCTACCAAACTATATACAATTAAACTTCAGAACAACTGCTGAAGTGAATAATCAATTTTAGAGTGCACCATAATCATAATAAGGATTAAGTTTATACTAATATAGTAACACAAAAAGTCACACATCAACCAAAAAGTCCAGTTGCCAATGGGAATCACTTCATTGCATGAGGAGAACAAAGATGATATTCATCTTCCACATGCATGCCTACCAAACTATATACAATTAAACTTCAGAACAACTGCTGAAGTGAATAATCAATTTTAGAGTGCACCATAATCATAATAAGGATTAAGTTTATACTAATATAGTAACACAAAAAATCACACATCAACCAGATTCACAAATTATAGTTTAAACATCATCATAATGAAGTTCAAACATTACATTATCAAACCTTTGGATACATGCCCTTAGGTCCAGCTTTTATAACCAAACATGCTCCTGCCATATCAAAAGGCCCTTTAAGAAGCTTAGAAATCTCGTACAGATCCACAATCTCGCTGACATCCAATGATGTTTCATATGCTTGTTTATAAAGCCCATAATCAATAGCATTTATCTCAGCCAACTGATTGATCAGCTTTGCTTCCTCTACCTGCAGGACATACAACGGGGCATCGTATTGTTTTCAAATAGTAAGAAAAGAAAAATAAAATAAATAAAAACTAGCATGGCATTTGTTATGTGTTTTAGTGGTATTAGCAAAGGTTCATTTTGAGCCATATGGCCAATAAAGCCATAATTTTCATCTGTTAGTGACATTCTGGCCAACCTTAGCAAACATGTGTTTTCCAGTTTTCCTAAGCCATACATAATATATCATTCATTAAGAAGTATGGTGGACCAAAGGCAACAAGCAAGAGGATTAACTGCAGAACTAAAGTTTACAGTAATTCTGGTTGAATGAAAGATGCCATCCACAAATCGAAGGCTATCTTTGAGCTTTGTAGAACATCCATCTAACTAAATATCATAACAATTACCTCGTATATAGAAGCATTCTTTGTACACTTCTTTCTTCATTGTAATTGCTGCATTTCATTTTATTTTTTATTAGTGTATTAGAGTCCCCACATACCATTAGTTTAGTGGCTAACACAATTATCATTTCATACGAATCAAATTTTATATAGAAGAGAAGACAAATAATACTGCCAAAATTCAGATGAAACTGACGGGAACAGAGCATTACCTTGTATTTCAAGTCCTTTAGAGAATCAACCACTTTGGCACTGTTTGCCAACTTGACAAGGATGTCATTGGACTTAGCTGGATCATCCCACATATCAAAATCACGTACCATTTCTTCCTGCTTAATCCACGTTGCTTCTTCCATTTCCAAGGCTGTCGATGCAAACATTTCAGCACGAAGAACTGCATCTTCAATTTTCCTTTTTAGAGAAAATAAACCTGACCATATTTGAATGGTTGTTATGATTGACGGAAATAATAAGTGAAATAAAGCACTTACCTACAGCTTATATAAGAGACTATACTAATACTATCATGAGTTGTTATGTGATATTGACTTTACTTTGGCTAAATAAATTTGCAGAAGAGTCATTGAACTATCAATAATTTTCAAACAGCTTATAATTTGCTCTGAGTTAGTTCGGCTCAGGAAAGAGAAGAACAAACAAAACAAACCAACTAACTGAATATTTGTGCATGATAAAAGCCACTGTCATGGCATCAAAAATAGAAAGGGGAAAATAGATATGCACGATCAGCTATGATCATAGATACAATTGGCATGAAGTGTATGTGAAAACTACAAGGAGCAACATTCTTCAAACAAAATTATATGAACAAGTAATGTTGTTTATAGATAGGCAAATGCTAACCAGCCCTAAGGACAAAAGTTATGGAAACAAAAAACAGAAAGTCTTTATTGGAAAAGACAGCATTTATTATATAAAAAACAAAACATTCAACACGTTCTTTCTTTCAGGTAATTTGATGCATTTTATAAAGTGTATTTAACCCCCCTTAACCATTGCCCTTAGGGAACCGATCGTAACCAGCTATACCCTTATAGATAATATAATAGTTGATGCTGTTTCTCTATTTTTATCATAGAATCAACATGCCTATATCTCTGTTGCATCATATATCCGAACAACTCATTATCTAAAAAGACTAAATGATAAGAGGTAAGAGGTCTCCCATTAATCCCATAGGCATTTTTCCAGAATCAGATGAGTGGGCCATTGACATTGGTGGATGTGGAACATCTATTGCAAAGAAAAAGATACCATTTATCATCATCCAAGTTTTTTTTTTGAAGATTTAATCTATATCTAAAAACACATTTTCAAACCTCACTCTTTCATTTTCCACCTTCCCATTTTCAACTACACACATAACTAGTAATAAAAACCGCATCATCCACCATAGGAAACACCACAATTTGATAGAACCACTCAAGCCACTTTACTTATCACAGACACATACAACATAAGAATTAACCAAAAGCAGTCAGTACATGCTCTTACACAACAAAAATAGCATTTTGGAACAGACCCACTTGGTTGTAGATGTCCTTTTTGTTAGCCATGGAACTACAAGCTCTAATCCTGAGAGAACATTGAGGAATTCGAGCACGTGGCTGCTTCTTAACCGTAGAAGAGTGCTGCCATTTAGAGCTGAAAGAAGATGCAACATCATGAACCGTTCTTGCACAAGCAGGTTCAGATCCCACAGTTGCCATAACCATTAAGAGGAGCTAACAATGGAAATGGATGGTGATGATGCAATACAATGTGAAAAGGTGGAGAAGAAGGCCTTGTTTGTTCTCTAGTGAAAAGTGAATGCTGCTATGTTTCAAAGCTCACTCTACCGTTTTGTTTTGTGTCCAAAACAAAATTGGAACACCTTTTGTTCGTATGTTATTACCTTATCCTGTAAGCGGAAATCAATTAAAGAAATTTGGTTCGCTGTGAAACAAGACAAGTGGACTATTCTATAGCCATAACAGAATGGTTTGGGCTTCGGATTCGTAGTGTGGCTCTCAAGGGTTTATATGGAAAGCACACTAATACTATTTTTCTAGTTTTTACTGAAAAATATTTTATAAAAAATTATTTCATATTTAAAAGTCAATCAGTGTTATTCCATAGTTAACCAAGATTTAAATCTTAAATTAGCTAACAAATAAAAATCACTACCACTTGGATTAACTGTTGCTGGTTTATTATTTTTTAAAATCTTAAATTCTTAACAAATTTTGTTTTTAGTCTTTATATTTCATTTTATCTTATTTTAGTTCCTTAAATTTTTCTCATTTTTACTTTTGTTCCTCTAACTTTTTCTTCATCCTACTTTTAGTTGTTTTAATATAGATTAAAACTAATTATGGAAAAAAAGTTAAGAATAAAAATAAAAAATTCAGGAACTAAAAACATTTTCTAAAAAAATAGGAACTAAAAATATAATAAACCTAAAAAAATAAATAATTTGTAAATTAATACCCATAATAATAATTAAATTATTTCCATTTAGCTAATAATATCATAAATTTAAATTATTATTAAAATATCTATAAAATAAATAATTTAAGTAGTAATTATATTTACTCTCCTACCAATAAGTTTAACTTGTATTAGTATTTTTAATATATCAATAAATTCATCCACTTAAATAGAAAATAAGTGAATGTCTAATTAATATATTTCAACAAATTAAGGATGTAAAATAAATTAATAAATAATATACTTAAAATTGGGTCTATGTTTCTTATAATTAAGAAAAAAAAATTCTCTATTTGTTATATATAAAGAACTAAATGGAGAATACTTTTATTTTTTTTCAAAATATTTTAAAATATAATTTACTTTTTATGTAATTTTAATATATTTTTTTAGTAGAAAGTGAAACACATTTTTTAGTTTTTGAAAAAAAATAAATAATACAATATTACTTCTATTGAGGCAAAGGCTCTTCTTTTACTTGATGCAATTAAATGGGTGAAAGATTTGAATTTATCTCAAGAGAATTTTTTGTTAAGTCAAAAGACATTTACGTCTCAAAGATGAATCATGAGTTTTAACTATTTTGATTAAATGAAAATAAATATAAGGGGTAAAAATTGTGTTTGAGGTGCTATCAGATCATGGTTTATATTCCTGTGTTTAAGTTTTTAAACGATACTGATGCAATCCTACCCCGCAAGGGCATTGGATGGAAGACTCCAAGTAGATTGGGCTAGAGATCCAAGGGAAGGCCCTAGGGTTCTCATATGCCTTAGGGTAGATTTCGAGCCCATGGGGTAAGTATGAGCCCGCTTATCTTTGTAAATATTAGAATAGGTTTTTCCTTCGTTTGGGCCTTGTATTTTGGCCATTCTAGTAGTATAGGGTTTTAGCCTTGTATTTCGGGGCATTTTGAGTAGTCTTTGTAGTAAGGACTTTTTTTGTATTTTCATGGTTTTTGGCATATGGGTGAGCTTAGCTATTATAGGGGGTGTGTAGCTAAGCTCTAGCTTTTCATCTCAAGGAGGTAAACTTAGCTATTAGAGAGGTGTGTGTAGCTAAGCTTTAGCTTCTTTAGGAATCTTCTTAAGGAAACTTCTCAAGGAGGTGAGCTTAGTTATGAGAGGGGTATGTGTAGCTAAGCTCTAGCTTCTCAAGGAAGTTTTCTCAAAGAAGCTTCTCAAGGAAGTTTTCTCAAGAAAACTTCTCAAGGAAGCTACCTAGTCTATAAATAGAAGCATGTGTAACACTTATTGTAACTTTGATGAATGAGAGTCTTGTGAGACACAACTCAAAGTTCAACTTTTCTCCCTTTTTCTTCCTTCAATTTCGTGCTCCCCCCTCTCTCTTTCTCTCCCTCTTTCTTTTCCTCCATTGAAGCATCCTCTCCAAGCTTCTTATCCAAGGCTCATCTTGGTGGTGAAGCTCCTTCTTTCATGGCTTATTCCTTAGTGGATGGCACTGCCTCTTACCTCTTCTCCTTTGTCTTCTGCTGCATCTCGAGGGTGGAAAATCACCATTAAAGGACCTCATTGAAGCTCAAAGATCCAGCCTCCATAGAAGCCCCACAAGCAAGCTTCCATCAAGTGGTAATCAGAGCACAAGAGCTTCAAGTAGGTGCTCCTTAAACCTCCATTGATTTTCAGTTTTACCTTCTCTTCCATTGTTGTTTCTTCATTTTTCTCCATGTATCTCCTCACATGTCTTGTGCTAAATGTTGTTAACATGATTCTTTAGAGTTTCCACCGATTAAACTTGCTATAGAAGCTAGATTTGATTTTCTATGGTTCAAATTTCTTGTTCTTGTTCTTGAACCATGAATTGTGTTGAGTTTAGGTTCCTTTGAGTTTTTGCTTGTTATTTTTTGTGGCTGAAACCTAAACCATAATAAAATTCTTACAAAAATATTAAAGTAGAAGATAACCTCAAAAATCTAGAGTGACTTGTTCACCTATTGTAGTTTTGTCATAGAAGTCATGTCTAGTCATGAAACTTGTCACATAAGATTTCTTATGTTGTGCTGAATTTTATTTTCTTGTTTCTTTGTCTAACTCATTTGTTCATGAGTGTATGAAATTCTTTTTGCCTATTATTTAATTTGAGTCAAATCTTTCATGTTAATTAGTCCTTAACATGTTCATGCAAAATTCTTAGAGAGTCTTTGATTGTGAACCTTTTCTTGAACTTTTAGGTTTCCTTTTGATTGTGTCTATTGTGAATTTGAGTTTTGGTGATTGAATTGCTGGCTGAAATGTTGATCCTAAGTGAATATTGAACTCCTAAAACTGTGGTAAACAATCCTAGCGAGTTCAACATACATAGGAAGGTTGAAAGTAAGCCCAAGGCAATCAATATACCATGCTTAAAAAAAAAATCGTTGGTGCTGGCAGCTTGGACATACAAACTTGTAAAAATTACTGGGAATTGGTTACTTTGAATTTGGAGCTGAAATATTTACTTAATTTTCTAGACATCTGGAAAAAAGTTATAAAAAAAGAACCAAGTGATTTGGATAAAAGTAAAAAATATGAAAAATCACACAAGTTGTCAGGAAAATCAGTATCCAGAAAAAAAAAGGTGAAAGGGAAGTGTGCTTGTTGTGTTGGCTCAAAATTTATTCTATAATTGGAAATTTCAATTGAAAATTAGTGTGAAGACAAGTGCCAAAGCTAGAGGTTTGTGGAGTCTTTTTTTACACTACTCTAGAGCCATTCTAAGTTTCTCTTTGAGTCCTAGCTTGCTTCTATGTCCTTTTCATTGCTTTAATTGTTGAATAATCCTTGAAAAATTGTCTTGTTAAAACTACATTGGTTTAGCTTTCATTTCATTTTTTTTGGTCTTTGGTTATTGCTTGTCTCTTTGTTTCCTTGCTTGTGAGTTGCCATATAGGGAATTGGAAAGGAGGATTGGTGCCATCCCTTGAAGAATTTGAGTCAAGAAGCAAGGGGCCAACCACCTTAAGAGCTATTGGACTAAGAAGCACTCCAAATTGAGTTAATCACCAAAGAGATAACAACCACCAAAATTGAGGATGTTTTGTAATTTTTTAATTTGCAATTTATTTACCTTTATTGCTTTCAAGTTTTGTAACAAAAAGGCCTTTTATTGGAAGTGTGTTCGGAGCCTCCAATAGGTTACCAAACTTCCATTTGTGTGAAATAATTTTAGGCAATTTTCCTTTAGGATTGTGAGTGTTTTGTTGGGAACCTTAAATGTGGTCATCCAAACACTCTTAGGATTCGCCTAGTTCACATTTCTTGCTTACTTTCATAGCTTATTTCCTTTACCTTCCATTGTCAAACCGCCTAGATAGCTTGCCTTTTACCAATTAGTTGTTTACCTTATCTTTCACACCTCTTTTAGTGTTTATTTTGGCTAGTTTCAACCATAGTTTCTTTTACCTTTTGTTTTCAAACCTCCAACAAGAAAGAACCATAACTTAGGAACCAACATGAGTCATCATTCATCTAGTGTTAATGGCGAGGGTACTAGTCATAAAGACCCTTTATCTAGAATCTTAGATGAGTTGAGTTCCCTCAAGTTATGGAAAGAAAAACAAGAGAGAAAAGAAAAAGGAAAAAAAAGAGTGGAAGAAATAAGTCAAGATGAAAGAAAGAAAATAAGAGAGGAAGAAAGAAGAAAAATAATGAAAGAAATGAAAAGAGAAAAACATGCCTCCTATAGTAGTCATAACCCTTGCAAGAGCCTAAGTGAAGAACTTCGTGACTATTACGAAGGAAGGCATAGGTCACATCTTAGACCTCACTCTCATAGAAGAGAAAAGGAAAGAAAGCCTCAAGAGGCTAACATTAACCTCTCATACTTCCATGGGAAGGACAATGTAGAAGCTAACTTAGATTGAGAAATAAGGGTAGAGCAATAACTTAAAAAGAAGTTTACTTCAAAATCTTATGGCTCTCACTCTTATCCAAAGAAAGACCAAGGTCAAGGCATCTTAGGGGTGACACCTTCTAAGCCCAAAGATGATAAGGGGAATACAATAGAAAAGCAAGCCCCTAAGGCTAGTATGCAAGAGAAAACTAGCTCTATAAAGTGCTTTAAATGTCTTGGAAGAGGACACATTACTTCTCAATGCCCCACCACAAAAACCATGATTATGAGGGGCCAAGACATTTATAGTAGCCAAGATGAGGCTACTACTTCACCTTCCTCTAGTGAAAGTGAAGAAGCAAAAGGGGAAGAATGTAGTGAAGAAATCTACCCCCAAGAAGATGGACAACCATTAGTGGTTAAAGAGAAGTGTAAGGAGGTAAGTGTCTCCTCCAAGAGGTTAGCTAAGAAGGAAACTCATTTTACAATAAAGACAAACATTAAAGAAACTTTCCCTCTTAGACAACCTCCACATTTTCTCTTTTGTAAAAAGACACGTGCTAGCATTGCCACACCTCTTGGGCTTGAGTTTATTCCTCAAGTAAAGAAGTTGTTGGATGAGGGTTTGGTTCGCAAGAGCTTAAATCCTTGTGCTTTGTTGGTGCCCAAAATAGGTATTATTAGGCACCAAGTCCCTAAAATAGGTGGTATGATGAATGTTTTGAGTGGTGCAACCCTCTTTTGTAAAATCACTCATACACCTAACATCTTCATGGTGTGTGTACATAGGGATCCATTAGGTAGGTTTGTTCTTATTTTTAGTTTCAATACAAACTTAGGTACTCATATGGGACACCTTAGGTTTGTCATACTTTTTGGTAGGAATAATCAATATGAAAATACAGAAAAAGGTATGTTTTATTGCGTTACTTTTCTTAATTTTTCAAATAGTGATCAAGGGGTTCCCATGAACCCTAAGAGAATTAAGGTCATTCCTGAGTGGCCCAGTCCACCAAGTATAAGAAAAATTTGGGGCTTCCATGACTTAACAAACTTTTACAAAAGGTTTGTCCCATATTTTTCTATACATGTAGCACCACTCATTGAGTTGGTGAGGAACCATGTTCCTTCATTGGAAGATGCCTAGGAAATTGGTTTTCAAACCTTACCTTACTTCAACATACCAAACACCACTAATACATATGTTTTTGTTCTTTTTACAGGTGTCGAGGGAAGGAGCCCAGAGTATGAAGAACCTCGGGATTTGAGGTCAAATCCTTTCCAAGGTGGAGGGAATGATGCAATCCTACCTCGCAAGGGCATTGGATAAAAGACTCCAAGTAGATTGGGCTAGAGATCCAAGGGAAGGCCCTAGGATTCTCATGAGCCTTAGGGTAGATTTCGAGCCCATGGGCTAAGTATGAGCCCGCTTATCTTTGTAAATATTAGAATAGGTTTTTCCTTCGTTTGGGCCTTGTATTTTGGCCATTATAGTAGTATAGGGTTTTAGCCTTGTATTTCGGGGCATTTTGAGTAGTCTTTGTAGTAGGGACTTTTTTTGTATTTTCATGTTTTTTGGCATATGGGTGAGCTTAGCTATTATAGGGGGTGTGTAGCTAAGCTCTAGCTTCTTATCTCAAGGAGGTGAACTTAGATATTAGAGAGGTGTGTGTAGCTAAGCTTTAGCTTCTTTAGGAATCTTCTTAAGGAAGCTTCTCAAGGAGGTGAACTTAGTTATGAGAGGGGTATGTGTAGCTAAGCTCTAGCTTCTCAAGGAAGTTTTCTCAAAGAAGCTTCTCAAGGAAGTTTTCTCAAGAAAGCTTCTCAAGGAAGCTACCTAGTCTATAAATAGAAGCATGTGTAACACTTATTGTAACTTTGATGAATGAGAGTCTTGTGAGACACAACTCAAAGTTCAACTTCTCTCCCTTTTTCTTCCTTCAATTTCGTGCTCCCCCCTCTCTCTTTTTCTCCCTCTTTCTTTTCCTCCATTGAAGCATCCTCTCCAAGCTTCTTATCCAAGGCTCATCTTGGTGGTGAAGCTCCTTTTTTCATGGCTTATTCCCTAGTGGATGGCGTCGCCTCTTACCTCTTCTCCTTTGTCTTCCGCTGCATCTCGAGGGTGGAAAATCACCATTAAAGGACCTCATTGAAGCTCAAAGAAATTGCCTCCATAGAAGCCCCAGAGGCAATATATGACAATCTGGCATAATATTAAACAATGCATTTAAGAGTTTCATTTAATAATTTATGTGTAAGAGTATCTCCTACAGAAAACATTTTCCTATGATCTATCAAAGTCCTGTGAAGAATAAATGAAGTTCACAGTTTGAAAGTATGGATTTTCATCAAAAGACATGTTCTGCTGGTGCAGACTTGCTATGATGGAAGAAGTGACTTTTCTACTAAAGTATAAGACACACCAACCTATCAACATAAACTTTGCATGAAGAAAGGACGTGTATTTAATGCAAGCATTAAATGCTCTAACAACCTAAAGACTTTAGACAAAGAACAAAGTGAAGAATCTACCCATTGTTAGACAATGGATACTTGAAGATGAATCATATAAATAGAAGAAGCTTTGAAGATACAAGATATGAACCTACTTGCGAATTATTCATTCATTCTTTCTTGTAGAAAGCTTTCTGTAAATTTTTGTATAGATACTAAGCTTTCAAAACACTTTGTAAACCTTAAGACAAAAGACTAAAGTGTTGAGAGATATATCCATTTGTAAGATGATCTGATATTAGTCATATTAGTCAATATTCAAACTTCCAACAAATCTTGTTAATTTGTTTAGAGACAATAGTGGCTTGGTAGGAAAAAGTATAGTGGGTTAAGTCAAAGTTGGGATAGAGCTTTTCTTTGTAAGAGCCAAACCAAAAGTGACAGTGAAGAATACTTTTTAACTTTTGATAAGTTAGTGGAAACTTGATGGGTTGCCAAGATCTTACGTAGTCTTAGGATAGAGACAAACCAGTATAAACTCTTGTGTGCTATTGTTTACTGCTTATCTCTTTGTTTTACTAACAAAAAATTTGAATTTTTTTAGATCTTATATATGTTTTGATCTGATAAAGAAAATTGTTTTCTGATAAAGCTCTTTTTAAAATTCACCATATGTTTCTTGTAAAAATGTGTGTCAGACGGTAAATGTGTTCTTGATCAAAGAAAATGTTTAAAATATCTAAAAACACAATTCAACCCCCCTTTCTTGTGTTATTTGCTTCTACAATTTGGTACCAAAGCTCAACCTCTAAGTGTTGAGCACTTAAAAGTCTTCAGAGGAAAAAATCCAAATGGCAAATAACCAATGTCCGTTCATCATTGAGGGAACATCTCTCACAAGGCCACCAAGCTTCACTGGAGAAGACTACCTCTATTGGAAGGACAAAATGGAGATGTACATTAAGTCCACCCAATATAGAATCTGACTTATCATCACCAATGGGGATATCTCTATTCCCAGACTTGAAGCTGAATGGACAAATGATGATCTTGTCATTATGAAGCTCAACACAAAAGCCAGATACACTCTGACATGTGACCTATCAAAAAATGAGTACAAGATTTGAAAACTAAGAACTACCAAAAAGATCTGGGACTTATTGAGCACAAACTATGAAGGCACTGAGGATGTCAAACTAGAGAAGGATACAACTCTGACCATACATTATGAAAGCTTCAACATGAAGGATGGAGAGTTTGTGGATGATATGTTTGGAAGACTTCAAGTTCTTTTGAACAATCTAGAAGCTCTTGGATAGATGTACTCCAAGGCCCAAATAAACTTGAAGGTGCTAGATAGCTTTCCTAAGGTGTGGAAACCAAAGACCACAACCATCTAAGAAGCAAGGGATCTGAAGAATCTTGCATGTGATGAGCTGATGGGTATTCTAAGTGTCCATGAAGTTCACCTTCAAAACATGGAGCATCTACAAAAGAAGAATTTTGTTGCCCTTGGGTATGAAGAAAAAAGTTTTAGAAGAGAAGAAAGGAAGAGCTCATCTAAAGTTCTTAAAGTGAAGATGAAGGAATATGATGGATCAAACAACTATGATGGATCCACAAATGATGAGGTTTTCCTTATGTCCAAAATGTTAGATCAAAGCTTGAAACCCTTAGTTTTTAGTTTTGGTTTGACAATTTTGCAATGTCTAACATATTTAATAGATGAGGCATTTGTATTGAATGTTTTAGACTAGGCATGTGTGTGATATAGTCTAAGTCTTTTTCATGCTTAGTGATTGATCAAATATGAAGTGAATGAAGTATTCTTATTCTCTAAGTTTCTTAAGAACTTACTTCTACTTGAAATTTGGTTAGAAGCATCAAATTAATTGATTGTCTAACTTGGTAATCGAATGCCCAAGCCAATTTCAAAAGAAGGAAGGATCTGTAGCTTAGGATAATCGATTACCCAACACCTGTAAACAAAGAAAAGCTCTCTGTGTGATTTTATAATCGATTACCACACATGATAATTAATTACCAAGACAACACAAAAGAAATGGAAAATAATTAGATTGAAATGAATTAATCGATTACCCCTTTGTATAATCAATTAACTAGTTTTTGGAAATGTAGATCAAAAGGGGTTTTAAGGAATTAATCAATTACCTATTTTTTATAATCTATTAGATCTATTTTAACCGTCAAAATTTATAAATACCCCTATGTGTCTTCTTTATTAGAGACTCTTGATACGTCCAGTCTTGGAGAAAAACATTTCAAGAAAGTCTTCTAAAAGAATAGCACTGCATTTAGTGTAAAGATTGAAGTTAATCAAATAATCATTCATTCCACCATCATGAATTAATCATCTTGTGAAGAAAAATTGAAGATTAAATATCTACACATTTCAGGTGTATTCAATCCTGTATCTTTCATTCTTCTAGATTATGGTTCTTGGTTATAGTTACCAAGAGTGTTACAGAATTGATAGAGTTTCAATTCAAAGTCTTTTCTTGTAGGGTTCAAGAGAAAAATTTGTTTTCTATTAGATAATTACGTGTGCATAGTATTTGCACTTGTTTTCTCTATATAGTGGAAGTTCTAAGCGGATTTACAACAACTAGATGTAGGTTTAGATTGGACTGAACTGTTAGACAAGTGGCCTCAGATATCTTAAGAAGGGGGGTTGAATTAAGATATTACAAACTATTTCCCCAATTAAAATTCTATTTCACTTTCTACTCAAGTTACAAATTCTCTTAACAATGAACTTCTTAAATAATGATTCAAATAGAACAATCTGAATATAAATATAAAACAATAATAAATAAAAGAGTTTAAGGGAAGAGAAAGTGCAAACTCAGATTTATACTGGTTCGGCCACACCCTTGTGTCTACGTTCAGTCCCCAAGCAACCTGCTTGAGAGTTCCACTATCTTGTAAAATCCTTTTACAAGTTCTGAACACACAAGGACAATCCTTCCTTTGTGTTTAGAATTCTTTTACAACAAGAGACCCTCGGTCTCTTAATCCCTTAGAGAATTAGAAAGAAGAGAAGAATGAATCTCTCTTGAAAGAGATAGATTTTACAATCTGAGCACTCAAATGATTCCTTATTGAATTTCAAGTGTATTGGCCAAGGAATTCTTAAGAGGATAAAATGATTTTGCTCTTTAAGAGAATAAACACTTGTTGTTCTGAAAAACTCTGAGCAAATTCGTGTTCTAAGTCACATATATATAGACCTTTGGTGGTCATGTAAAACCATTTGAGAAGATGTGACTCTTAGAAATAATTTTCTGAAAATCTTCTCTGGTAATCGATTACAGGATTTGTGTAATCGATTACAGCTTTTAAAATTTGAATTAAAACGTTTATTAACTGCTGGTAATCGATTACCAATATTGTATAATCGATTACACAGTCTAAAATTTGAATTCAAATATTTAGTAGCTGTTGTAAATCATTTTTGGCCACTGGTAATCGATTACATCCTCTGGTAATCGATTACCAGAGAGTAAATCTCTTGAAAAACACTTTTTAACTTAAATTACTTGGCCAAACCTTTTGCTATATCAATTAGGAATTCTCTTCCTAAAATACTAGTGATCATCTTGATGTTGTGGTTTGTATTCTTGAATCATTGTCTTGAATTTAAACTTGAAAAGCGCATGATCATGATCATCATCAAAACACCAAAGTCATTTGCTTCTACATGAACTAGTAAAAATTCTTTTGTGGTTATCTTATTGTCTAATCTCTGAGTCTTGAATTCATGTTGTTAGTAAAATTGATCTCAAGGACCATCATAATAGATTCTGTTTTTTGCACGTGTTATAATCACTGAAGTTTTTGGTTTATAATGATCTTTTGAAGAAACATTGATTGATTTGAAGGGGTTTTTTAATCTATGTTAAGAACGAATTGGTAAAGAATTTGAAAGAATCTATTCACCCCCCTTCTAGATTCCAACCTGATCCAACTCATCTAAAGCTCTAAAAGTGAAAATGTAGGAATATGATGGATCAAACAACTTTGATGGATCCATGGAAGATGAAATGGTTCTCATGTCCAGAAAGTTCAAACAAATGATGAAGAAGAAAGGAAAGTTTCAACACTTCTCTAGATGTAAAGATTCAAGGTTTAAAAAGCCTAAAAATGAGAAGATACTATGATGAAAAGAAAAAGAAAAGTCTAACGGCCACCTAGGATAAGTTAGACAATGAAAAAAGTAGCAGTTCAGATAATGAACATGCCAACATCTATATCATGGCAAATATAGACAATAAGAATGAGGTAAAAACTTGTTCTGAATTTGATACTTCTTCTTGTTCATCATTAGACGATGAAGAGGATATGCCCTATGATGTTCTTCTTCAAAAATATCATATGATTTCCCTTTATTGCAAAAAGTTCAAAGAAAAATTTAAAACTTTTGTTTCTAAAAACATTGAGTTAAGGAAATCAAATGAAGATCCAGACTCTAGAAGAGAGTCTAAGTCTGGAATGTTGATAGATGAAACTTCCACATCTGAAAAACTAAGGGAAGAAGTAGCTTGACACACTAAGGACTTTAGGAAGTTCTTGGAAAGTTCAAAGACTCTCACCACTCTTTCGAAATTCCATCAATGCCCCCATGACAAGTCTGGCCTAGGCTTTGAAAAGGGAACAACATCCTCCAAATCACGGCTTGTCTTAGATAAATGTGACTTTTGTGGTAAGTTTGGACATTCTAAGTTCAAATGCATCCATAAGAAGAAAAAAATGTCTAAGGCTACTAATTATGTTGGACCCAAAAAGATATAGGTACCAACATCTCAAATAGTACCTATTGTAGATATTCTTGGTAGGAAAAGTCTGGGGTTTAAGCTGGTACCTAGACAGTGGATGCTCACGACACATGATAGGGGAAAGGTCTATGTTCCTATACCTAAAGCCACATGAGGGAGGAGCAGTTTCCTTCGGAGGCATATTTAAGGGAAAGATCTCTGAATAGGTAAAATTGGTATTCCCTTTCTAGCCTCCATAGACAATGTCTTATATGTTGAAGGTCTAAAGTATAACTTGGTTAGCATAAGTCAATTTTGTGATAGTGGTTATATTGTCTCCTTTAACAAAGATAATATAGTCAAGATAGAAGATGACAAATCTTTCTTCACTGCTAGAAGACACAACAATTTGTATGAGATTGATTTGATAGATCTTAGTTAACATAATGTAACGTGTCTGCTATCCAAAGAAGATGAAAGATGGATTTTGCATGAAAGACTCAGGCATCTCATATTAAAACATGTTTCAAAACTATCCAAAAAGGATTTGGTTAAAGGACTGTCCAAAATCTTTTGGAAAACTCATTTTCTCTGTGAAGCATGTCAGCAAGGGAAACAAATCAAAACCTCTTTCAAATCTAAAGATGTTGTTTCCACTTCTAAACCAATACAATTGTTGCATATGAATCTATTTGGACCAACTAGAACATTGAGCTTGGGAGGAAAGAAGAATGGTTTTGTCATAGTTGATGAATATTTCAGATATACTTGGGTATATTTCCTTGCTCAAAAGCACGAGTCTTTCAAGGTCTTTGAAATATTCCGTGAAAGAGTTCAAAATGAAAAAGGCTTATGTATTATCTTCTATCAGAAGTGACTGTCGAACTGAGTTTGAAAATGTTGATTTCATATCATTTTGTGAAAAGAATGATATTTTCCATAACTTCTCTTCACTAAGAACACCTAAACAAAATAGGGTAGTTGAAAGGAAAAATAGAACTTTGCAAGAGATGGCTAGAACCATGCTCTATGAAAACTCACTTCTTAAGCACTTCTGGGTAGAAATAGTTAATACAACATGCTATGTTCAGAACAGAATATTGATCAGACCATTTGTCAGACTCTAATTTCGTCTGGGGACTATCATTCACTGATGTTTTGATTCTAACTAGCTGAACTGTGTTGTTCGACACTAGTTACCATACAAGACGAAAGATTGTTTGATGTTTTGGTCAAGGATGCGAAAGATACCAAAGGGGGGGCAAAAGGGTCTTTTTGGTGAATTTTCTGGACCCTAGCTCGCCCAAGCTAGCCTCTGGCTCGCTTGGGCCCCCAAATTGCTTAGGGCTGAAGGAACCAGCTTGTCTGGGCAAGCCAGTTACTTCAAGATGAAGCATAAGCTCGCCTGGGCGAGCTGCCGTGGTCCCAAATGCCATTTTTTGCTATAAATAGGCATGAATGGGGGCTGAGGAAGGGGTTCGAGCATTGAGTATTGAAGGAATTGAGAGAAATAAGAGAGAAGAAGAAGAAAGAAGAGGAAAAAAGGTCGAAGTGCTGCCGAATCGTGACTGTAATCAACCTCTACATCATTCTTCGTTCGGTGTTCTTCGTTTGTCATTTGGTTAGTGTTTTGTTCTTAGAGATTTGAACATGATCTATGCACCCTTAGGGGTCCTCTTTTGTTGTTTTTGTGCATATTCATTTCCTTCTTTTTATCATCGATAATCTCTTTTCTTTTGTAAAGTTAATTTTAACCGATCATTAGTGTCGTAAGTCATCTTTTAAAGAGATTGAAAGTTAATAAACAAAACCGAGATAAAATCAACATATAACTGAATTTCTCTCCATTTAAGCCACTTGAGATAATTTAAGGTCCAATGCCTTAACAACCTCTCTTTTGTTTATGTCAATTAAAATGAATCTTTCAAAAGCCCAAAACCAATTCAACACACAACTTTTTCACTTTAAAGAACTACGTAGGTCTGAATTCCTCATCGCACTTGAGGATATGTAGTTGCAGGGGCAACACCCTTGTCGACCCCAAAAAAATAAAAAAATATAAAAGGGAAATTAAATAATATTGAAGTCACATTTTTGCACACTCAATTAAAGGCTGCTGTCCCTTGTCACGGGTGCGTGGGGTGCTAATACCTTCCCCGTGCTTAAACAACTCCCAAACCCTTATTTTCAAAATCCGTAGACCTCATTTTGGTTTTTCTAATGTTTTCCTCGAATAAATGTTGGTGGCAATGCCCGTGCATTTTTTCTTTTTGAAAGATCGCCATTTTTATTTTGCCTTGCCCTCCCGTCGAAGGGCAGGTTATGACAGTTGGCGACTCCACTAGGGACTTGTTAGAGAGTTAAGTCATTTGATCGGTGTGTAATGTTTTATCATGACTTCTTCTTTATTTATGTTCCCTTTCCCCTTTTATCTTTTGTTTGGTACAAATTTGTATATAACCCTTGCTGTGTTACTGTGTTTTTTGTGTGTCTATCTATCTATTACATTCATAGTTAGGAGTATTTATTTGTTCTATGCATGCATGGCACCTACACCTTTGCACACACATTAAGGTACTAGGCCCTATACTCGGGTCTGTGTGAGACATAGGAAGTGGAGGTCAATCTGTGGTCATGTTGGGTCTCTGACTCACTTAATAATAGTGAAGCCTCATCTAGAGTTTTCCTCTTTTGATGATGCATTGTCGTTGGTAGTCCCTACCGCCATGATGTTGTTATCAAAGAAGATGATATCTCTAGAAACCTTGAAAGTTACATACAACTACCCTTGGGGGTAATCACCGGATAACGAACTTTTGATCCCTTCCATTAGGATCCTAAACTAGGGACACATAACAAACTCACTATGTCTTGTTTCCTTGATCTAGTCATGTATATCTTTATAAGTCGTAATAGTATACATCATTTTTGTGTTTACCATTTTTATTATGTTCACACGTGACATTTCGCATTAAGTCATTATGTTATCATGCTCATTCGTCTAGCATGTTTCTTTGTGCTACCAACCACATACCTTCTATTGTCATTAGTCATTATGTTCACTCATGTATACTCCCCCGTGTCGTTACCCATGCCTTGCATTCTTTTTGTCGTCAAAGTAAAAAAGAAGCGTGAAAGTCTGCACCGCTTTCTTAATTGCATGCATTGGTGTCATACCCTAATTTCGATCGGGGACAATTGTTTGTCGACATACGGGTTTTTGCTGGTCATGTTGAGTTGCTTAGAGCCAATTGTCGCGCGATTCGTAAGATTTCACGATGTTTTGGAAGGAAATAAGCCAAAAACTCAAAATAGGGGTGAACTGATCAATTTAGGGGGTGCTCTTCAGCCCTGGGCCCATCTAGGCCCATCAGGAAGCTTCTACATGAAGCAACCAGCTCGCCTGGGCAAGTTGGGTGGCAAGCCCCTCCCCTATTTTGGCTATAAAAGGGCATGGGAGGTTGAAGGAAGGGGTTCAACACCCTGGGCAAGCATATTTCACTTAAAATTAGTGAAAAGAAGGAGAAAGAAGAAGAAAATCAAGGCCGAGGCACTTCCGTAAAGTGTTAGTCGGTGAATATGACTAACTTTTGTGTATAAAACTTGTGTAAATTGTATCAAACTCCTCCAATTTATGGTTATTTGTAGTGTTGTAATTAGTTTTTGTTAAAGATAGGTAATAAATACGTAGTACTCCCATTTTGTGTATTTAATAATCATTTTCTCTCAATTTCAGGATAATTAGCAAGTTTTGAAGTGCTGATTTTCACCTTCTCGCTAAGCTAATCTGCTAGCTTAGCGAGCTATCCGCTGAGCGCAATAATCCTTGACTAAGCATGAGGAAGAATCTGGAAGAAGGATGAGCTATGCTTATTCGCTAAGCAAAGGGCCATCCCGCTAAGTGCACCGCTTCAGTCCATCCGTTGAGTGAGAAAAGCTGCACAAAGCCGAAATTCACTAATGTGCGCTAAGCGGTTCAGAATTGCACTAAGCGCACGAGCACGAACAAAGCCACCTATTTAAGCCTGAAATCAGATTTTGGAAAGGAGTTTGGCCTTTTCTTGAAACTTCTGCATGTTTAGAGAGTTCTAGAGAGAGAAAGGTCCAAGTTCCAGAGAGTTTGAGAGATTTTGTTGTGTGAAGATCTGCAGAGACCAGAGCTTGAAGAGGAAGCCATCCTGAGAGCTTGAGATGAGTTTGTGAGTGATTGTGAGGTCCTAGAGGTGGAGGAGACATCCCCACTACTTGTATTTTTGCAATATTTTATCTTTCTCTTCTCTTTGTTGTAAAGGAAACTTCCCAGTTATGGAAAGCTAAATCCTCTATAGGATCTTCCTTGTCGGTACTTGATGTAAATATTTTTTTTTATCTATTTAATGATGTTTTATGTGTTCACTGTGCTATCAAAACTTCATTCTACCATGCTTTTGCCTTGATCATGTAGATGCATGTGTTTTTAGGATCATTCAGCAGTGGAAACTGGTCTGATTCTTAGAACTTGACAGGACGGGGCTAGTTTGTTGTATTTTCACGAGGAATTGGGGTATGGTAACCTAGTTGTTGTATGTTTGTCTTAATGCGGTTCTGGCTGAGTTTAGTCCAACAAGAGGAATCTACGGATGATGCTTGATCAGGATTAGGCTAGACTATCATGAGGAATCGAGGTTTAGCATTTCAGGAGACACCATAGAACGCATGAGCATTGTTAAGTAGAGAATATCCTTCTAACATCAGGCACCTATTAGGAAGACCAACTTGTCATCTACTTGTCTTTACACATCATTACTCACATGATTTTCCCTTTTAATAGTTAGTTTACACATCTCTGTTCACACTAGACACCTATTCACTGTAATAGCTTTACCAAGTAACACAAGTTCCCCGAGAGTTTGATACTCGGTTCTTACCATTTTATACTACTTGCGCGATCCGGTGCACTTGCCGGAAGTGAACAAGTTTTAGGCGCCGTTGCCGGGGAACTTCTTTTTATTTGGAAAGTTAGTTTGTTTTTTGGTGCCTATTCTTTATTCGTTATTCTTTGATTATTTGTGAATATTTGTTCTCAATTCATATTTGTCTTCTCTTATTGAATTGGATAACTGTTGTTCTGTTAGTATTTTGTTTGTATAGAATCTCCTACAGGTGGCCTAATTATTCCTAAGGAAGACAAATCTCTTACCGCTGTATCACCAGGACAGTTGTTACTTTTATTCTATAAATAACTTTGATCGGAGGCAGGAACCAGCTATGCACAACTATTATGAGAAAGGAAGAGCTCCTGATCTTGAAAGTGTATTGGAAGACTTCATGACGTACCAAGCTAGCTCTAAAGGTGACTGTTATTCCATGCAACAGCAGGGAGCTCAGTTTGAAAGGGACTATTCTTCTGTAGATTATCAATGGGAGTCAAAATGGAAACCTTATTATCACAATGAAGTAGAAGGATTGTCTAATCTGGATGACCTGCTAATGCAATTCAAAGATACTATAGATTCAATGCAACAAGCCTTTAAAAGAACTGAAACTCAGCTTGGCAAGTTGGTAGATGACATGACTAAAGTTGTGGTCAGAAGAGAAGAAGAGTATGAAAAGATTGAAGCACATCAAGAAAGCATTCTTCAAGTTACCACAATCCATCATCAATTGATCAATGAAGAAGAAAAGGATGAAGTCTCCAGTACTCCAGAATATCCTTGCATGGCAACTGCTGGCTACGTTGTAGGGACAAATAAAGGTCGATTGGAGCTTAGTGTAGAGGATCAGAAAATTATTTTGACCTCTTTGAAGCCATGAAACACTCAGATATGGGTGATGCCTATTTTGAAGAAGAAGAGGTGGAGCAGGAAATAACATCATCAGCTTCAACCATGATACTATAGTTTCCTTTGGAAAAAGAACCTGGTCATGTGGTAGACTGCTTAGTTTGTGATGAAGAGCTTGATGATCCAAAAGACAACTTTGTTGGTCATGTGGTTTTTGAAGAATTAAAAAAATTTAGACCAACAGAAAAGCCCAAAGCAGAATTAAAGACCCTTCTAGCGCATTTAAAGTATGTGTTCTTGGAGAATAATGAGACTAAACCTGTTATAATTAGCAACTCTTTGAAGAAGGAAGAAGAGGATCAACTGGTGCAAATTCTAAAACATCGTAAAGCGGCTATTGGTTGGCACATCTCTGATTTAAAAGGAATCAGTCCATCATATTGTATGCAAAAAATCAATTTGGAAGCCAATTACAAGCCCGTGAGACAACCTCAAAGAAGATTGAATCCTATAATGAAAGAAGAAGTAAGAAAAGAAGTGCTCAAGTTACTAGAGGGAGGGCTCATCTACCTAATTTCAGACAGCTCATGGGTTAGTCCTGTTCAAGTTGTTCGAAAAAGAGGAGGGATGGCATGGTAAAAAATGATAGAAATGAGATAATTCCTACAAGAACAGTCACCAAATGGAGAATGTGTATTGATTATAGGAAGCTCAATGAAGCCACAAGAAAAGACCATTACCCGCTTCCCTTCATGGATCAAATGCTTGAGAGACTTGTAGGGCAATCCTTCTACTGTTTCTTGGAAGAATACTGATTCAATCCTATCCCGCAAGGGCATTGGCTAGAAGACTCCAAGTAGATTGGGCTAGAGATCCAAGGGAAAGCCCTAGGGTTCTCATAAGCCTTAGGGTAGATTTCGAGCCCATGGGCTAAGTATGAGCCCGCTTATCTTTGTAAATATTAGAATAGGTTTTTCCTTCGTCTGGGCCTTGTATTTTGGCCATTCTAGTAGTATAGGGTTTTAGCCTTGTATTTCGGGGCATTTTGAGTAGTCTTTGTAATAAGGACTTTTTTTGTTATTTTCATGTTTTTTGTCATGGGGGTGAGCTTAGCTATTATAGGGGGTGTGTAGCTAAGCTCTAGCTTCTCATCTCAAGGAGGTGAGCTTAGCTATTAGAGAGGTATGTGTAGCTAAGCTCTAGCTTCTTTAGGAATCTTCTTAAGGAAGCTTCTCAAGGAGGTGAGCTTAGTTATGAGAGGGGTGTGTGTAGCTAAGCTCTAGCTTTTCAAGGAAGTTTTCTCAAAGAAGCTTCTCAAGGAAGTTTTCTCAAGAAAGCTTCTCAAGGAAGCTACCTAGTCTATAAATAGAAGCATGTGTAACACTTGTTGTAACTTTGATGAATGAGAGTCTTGTGAGACACAACTCAAAGTTCAACTTCTCTCCCTTTTTCTTCCTTCAATTTCGTGCTCCCCCCCTCTCTCTTTCTCTCCCTCTTTCTTTTCCTCCATTGAAGCATCCTCTCCAAGCTTCTTATCCAAGGCTCATCTTGGTGGTGAAGCTCCTTCTTCTATGGCTTATTCCCTAGTGGATGGCGCCTCCTCTCACCTCTTCTCCTTTGTCTTCCGCTGCATCTCCATGGTGGAAAGTCACCATTAAAGGACCTCATTGAAGCTCAAAGATCCAGCCTCCATAGAAGCCCCACAAGCAAGCTTCCATCAAGTGGTAATCAGAGCACAAGAGCTTCAAGTAGGTGCTCCTTAAACCTCCATTAATTTTTTTTTCTTTACCTTCTCTTCCATTGTTGTTTCTTCATTTTTCTGCATGTATCTCCTCACATGTCTTGTTCTAAATGTTGTTAACATGATTCTTTAGAGTTTCCACCGATTAAACTTTCTATAGAAGCTAGATTTATTTTCTATGGTTCAAATTTCTTGTTCTTGTTCTTGAACCATGAATTGTGTTGAGTTTAGGTTCCTTTGAGTTTTGTCTTGTTATTTTTTGTGGCTGAAACCTAAACCATAAAATTCTTACAAAAATATTAAAGTAGAAGAAAACCTCAAAAATCTAGAGTGACTTGTTCACCTATTGTAGTTTTGTCATAGAAGTCATATCTAGTCATGAAACTTGTCACATAAGATTTCTTATGTTGTGCTGAATTTTATTTTCTTGTTTCTTTGTCTAACTCATTTGTTCATGAGTGTATGAAATTCTTTTAGCCTATTATTTGATTTGAGTCAAATCTTTCATGTTAATTAGTCCATAACATGTTCATGCAAAATTCTTAGAGAGTCTTTGATTGTGAACCTTTTCTTGAACTTTTAGGTTTCCTTATGATTGTGTCTATTGTGAATTTGAGTTTTGGTGATTGAATTGCTGGCTGAAATGTTGATCCTAAGTGAATATTGAACTCCTAAAACAGTGTTAAACAATCCTAGTGAGTTCAACATACATAGGAAGGTTGAAAGTAAGCCCAAGACAATCAATATACCATGCTTAAAGAAACAAATCGCTGGTGCTGGCAGCTTGGACATACAAAATTGTAAAAATTACTGAGAATTGGTTACTTCGAATTTTGAGATGAAATTTTTACTTAATTTTATATACATCTGGAAAAAAGTTATAAAAAAAGAAACAAGTGATTTGGATAAAAGGAAAAAATACGAAAAATCACACAAGTTGGCAGGAAAATCAGTATCGAGAAAAAAAAGAGGTGAAAGGGAAGTGTGCTTGTTGTTTTGGCTCAAAATTTATTCTATAATTGGAAATTTCAATTGAAAATTAGTGTGAAGACAAGTGCCAAAGCTAGAGGTTTGTTGAGTCTTTTTTTCAGTTTTTTTTACTCTACTATAGAGCCATTCTAAGTTTCTCTTTGAGTCCTAGCTTGCTTCTATGTCCTTTTCATTGCTTTAATTGTTGAATAATCCTTGAAAAATTGTCTTGTTAAAACTCCATTGGTTTAACTTTCATTTCATTTTTTTTGGTCTTTGGTTATTGCTTGTCTCTTTGTTTCCTTGTTTGTGGGTTGACATATAGGGAATTGGAAGGAGGATTGGTGCCATCCCTTGAAGAATTTGAGTCCAGAAGCAAGGGGCCAACCACCTTATGAGCTATTGGACTAAGAAGCACTCCAAATTGAGTGAATCACCAAAGAGAGAACAACCATCAAAATTGAGGACCGTTATGTAATTTTGTAATTTTAAATTTACTTACCTTAATTGCTTTCAAGTTTTGTAACAAAAAGGGCTTTCATTGGAAGTGTGTTGGGAGCCTCCAATAGGTTACCAAACTTCCATTTGTGTGTAATAATTTTAGGCAATTTTTTCTTAGGATAGTGAGTGTTTTGTTGGGAACCTTGAATGTGGTCATTCAAACACTCTTAGGATTCACCTAGTTTACTTTTCTTGCTTACTTTCATAGCTTATTTCCTTTACCTTCCATTGTCAAACCGCCTAGATAGCTTTCCTTTTACCAATTAGTGTTTTTTACCTTATCTTTCACACCTGTTTTAGTGTTTATTTTGGCTAGTTTCAACCATAGTTTCTTTTACCTTTTGTTTTCAAACCTCCAACAAGAAAGAACCACAACTTAGGAACCAACATGAGTCATCATTCATCTAGTGTTAATGGCGAGGGTACTAGTCATAAAGACCCTTTATCTAGAATCTTGGATGAGTTGAGTTCCCTCAAGTTATGGAAAGAAAAACAAGAGAGAAAAGAAAAAGGAAAACAAAGAGTGGAAGAAATAAGTCAAGATGAAAGAAAGAAAATAAGAGAGGAAGAAAGAAGAAAAATAATGAAAGAAATGAAAAGAGAAAAACATGCCTCCTAAAGTAGTCATAACTCTTGCAAAAGTCTAAGTGAAGAACTTCGTGACTATTACGAAGGAAGGCATAGGTCACATCTTAGACCTCACTCCCATAGAAGAGAAAAGGAAAGAAAGCCTCAAGAGGCTAACATTAAACTCTCATACTTCCATGGGAAGGACAATGTAGAGGCTAACTTAGATTGGGAAATAAGGGTAGAGCAACAACTTAAAAAGAAGTCTACTTCAACATCTTATGGCTCTCACTCTTATCTAAAGAAAGACCAAGGTCAAGGCATCTTAGGGGTGACACCTTCTAAGCCCAAAGATGATAAGGCTAGTATGCAAGAGAAAAGTAGCTCTATAAAGTGCTTTAAATGTCTTGGAAGAGGACACATTACTTCTCAATGCCCCACCACAAAAACCATGATTATGAGGGTCCAATACATTTATAGTAGCCAAGATGAGGCTACTACTTCACCTTCCTCTAGTGAAAGTGAAAAAGCAAAAGGGGAAGAATCTAGTGAAGAAATCTACCCCCAAGAAGAAGGACAACCATTAGTGGTTAAAGAGAAGTGTAAGGAGGTAAGTGTCTCCTCCAAGAGTTTAGCTAAGAAGGAAACTCATTTTACAATAAAGACAAACATTAAAGAAACCTTCCCTCTTAGACAACCTCCACATTTTCTCTTTTTTAAAAAGACACTTGCTAGCATTGCCACACCTCTTGGGCTTGAGTTTATTCCTCAAGTAAAGAAGTTGTTGGATGAGGGTTTGGTTCGCAAGAGCTTAAATCCTTGTGCTTTTTTGGTGCCCAAAATAGGTATTATTAGGCACCAAGTCCCTAAAATAGGTGGTATGATGAATGTTTTGAGTGGTGCAACCCTCTTTTGTAAAATCACTCGTACACCTAACATCTTCATGGTGTGTGTACATAGGGACCCATTAGGTAGGTTTGTTCTTATTTTTAGTTTCAATTCAAACTTAGGTACTCATATGGGACACCTTAGGTTTGTCATACTTTTTGGTAGGAATAATCAATATGAAAATACAGAAAAAGGTATGTTTTATTGCGTTACTTTTCTTAATTTTTCAAATAGTGATCAAGGGGTTCCCATGAACCCTAAGAGAATAAAGGTCATTCTTGAGTGGCTCACTCCACCAAGTATAAGAAAAATTTGGGGCTTCCATGACTTAACAAACTTTTACAAAAGGTTTGTCCCATATTTTTCTATACTTGTAGCACCACTCATTGAGTTGGTGAGAAACCATGTTCCTTCATAGGAAGATGCCCAGGAAATGGGTTTTCTGACCTTACCTTACTTCAACATACCAAACACCACTAATACACGTGTTTTTGTTCTTTTTACAGGTGTTGAGGGAAGGAGCCCAGAGTATGAAGAACCTCGGGATTTGAGGTCAAATCCTTTCCAAGGTGGAGGGAATGATGCAATCCTATCCCGCAAGGGCATTGGGTAGAAGACTCCAAGTAGATTGGGCTAGAGATCCAAGGGAAAGCCCTAGGGTTCTCATAAACCTTAGGGTAGATTTCGAGCCCATGGGCTAAGTATGAGCCCGCTTATCTTTGTATATATTAGAATAGGTTTTTCCATCATCTAGGCCTTTTATTTTGGCCATTCTAGTAGTATAGGGTTTTAGCCTTGTATTTCGGGGAATTTTGAGTAGTCTTTGTAATAAGTACTTTTTTTGTTATTTTCATGTTTTTTGTCATGGGGGTGAGCTTAGCTATTATAGGGGGTGTGTAGCTAAGCTCTAGCTTCTCATCTCAAGGAGGTGAGCTTAGCTATTAGAGAGGTATGTGTAGCTAAGCTCTAGCTTCTTTAGGAATCTTCTTAAGGAAGCTTCTCAAGGAGGTGAGCTTAGTTATGAGAGGGGTGTGTGTAGCTAAGCTCTAGCTTTTCAAGGAAGTTTTCTCAAAGAAGCTTCTCAAGGAAGTTTTCTCAAGAAAGCTTCTCAAGGAAGCTACCTAGTCTATAAATAGAAGCATGTGTAACACTTGTTGTAACTTTGATGAATGAGAGTCTTGTGAGACACAACTCAAAGTTCAACTTCTCTCCCTTTTTCTTCCTTCAATTTCGTGCTCCCCCCCTCTCTCTTTCTCTGCCTCTTTCTTTTCCTCCATTGAAGCATCCTCTCCAAGCTTCTTATCCAAGGCTCATCTTGGTGGTGAAGCTCCTTCTTCTATGGCTTATTCCCTAGTGGATGGCGCCTCCTCTCACCTCTTTTCCTTTGTCTTCCGCTGCATCTCCATGGTGGAAAGTCACCATTAAAGGACCTCATTGAAGCTCAAAGATCCAGCCTCCATAGAAGCCCCACAAGCAAGCTTCCATCAGATACTCAGGTTACAATAGATTGCAGTAGTTCCTCAGGATCAAGAAAAAGCAGCTTTTACATGTCCTTTCGGTGTTTTTGCTTATCATCGCATGCCATTCGGTTTATGCAATGCCCCTGCTACTTTCTAGAGATGTATGATGGCAATTTTTGATATGGTAGAGAAATGTATGGAAGTCTTTATGGATGATTTTTCGGTCTTTGGTGCATCTTTTGGAAATTGCTTAGCAAATTTAGAGAAAGTGTTACAGCGCTGTGAAGAATCTAATTTGGTGCTTAACTGGGAAAAATGTCACTTTATGGTCCAAGAAGGTATTGTGCTGGGACACAAGATCTCTAAAAGAGGAATTGAGGTGGATAAATCCAAACTAGAAGTTATCAATAAACTTCCACCCCCAGTTAATGTAAAAGGCATACACAGTTTTTTGGGTCATGCTGGATTTTATCGGCGATTCATTAAAGACTTCTCCAAAATTGCCAAACCCCTAAGCAATCTGTTGAACAAGGAGGCTGTGTTTGTATTCAATGAAGAATGTTTAGAAGCCTTTAACACTCTCAAAGCCAAATTGGTTTATTCTCTTGTGATTATATCACCAGACTGGGGACAAGAGTTTGAATTGATGTGTGATGCAAGTGATTATGCAATAGGTGTTATGCTGGGGCAGCGGAAGGGCAGAATGTTTCATACCATCTATTACGCTAGAAAAGTTTTCAATGATGCTAAGATTAACTATGCCATCACTGAGAAAGAATTGTTGGCAATTGTGTTTGCACTTGAGAAATTTTGATCTTATCTGGTGGGATCAAAAATAGTGATTTACACTGATCACGTAGCAATAAAATATTTGTTGCGCAAAGTTGATTCCAAGCCACGATTGATCAGATGGATATTGCTGCTTCAAGAATTTGATTTAGTCATCAAGGACAAGAAAGGTTCTGAAAATGTGGTAGCAGACCACCTATCCAGATTGGTGAATGAAGATGTCACTTCAAAAGAGGCTGAAATAAGAGATAAATTTCCTGATGAATCTTTGTTTTTGATTGCAGGGAGACCCTGGTTTGTTGATATGGCTAATTTCAAGGCAGCAGGTGTCATACCGAAAGATCTCAATTGGCAGCAAAGAAAGAGATTCTTCTATGATGCCCGACATTACGTTTGGGATGATCCATACTTGTTCAAAGCAGGTGCAGATAATCTCCTTCGAAGATGTGTGACAAGTAAGGAGGCCAAGGGTGTGACACCCTCTACCCCTCACATATATACTAACAAAGGAATAAAAATTCAAATATTAATTAAAAGTATTTTTTTTAAAACATTTTTAAATACAAGCCTTCCAAAGGGATAAAAGGTTCACAATCACTTTCTTTTACATCATATTCAAACTTGTCCAAATAAATAATAAAGTCATCGGCTCGAACAAGGCCGTCTGAGACTTCATACAATTAATATAAAACCCTATACCCCAATGTCACATCCTATCAGAGCGTTGTGTCTCAACGTCCTTCAGCATAATATTCCTTAAAGCAGTTCACCTAGTCATCTGCTCCCCCGAACACAGAGTTCAAGATCATCACAGGATCCAAACACAAACAACAAACCGGAAGTGAGTTATCACATTCCTAACTAATAGAGAAACAAGACAACTAGATATACATATCATATAAACCAAATAAAACTTACTTACACGTAATTCACGTAATTCCACCACTTTGTCATTCAAAATTCACTTTTCATCAATCAATCACACTTTTCAATCATTAATCACATTACACAAGAATCACACGCTCTGATCAAGACATAATAACACCTCAATTTCATAATAAACAATTAGCAAGCGCATGAGACAGCTATGCTAAGACTCAAGCCTGTATGCAATGTGGTACCATGTCAGTGAAAAACCACCCTGGGGCGCTTAGGAGTACATAACAAGACACACCACACAATGAGTTTGTCAGGTCACTCTCACTAGGTAAGATCATAGGGAGACCAGTCAGGGTCACGATGTTTTGCGAGAATGCTCCAACCATATGGGATCAGCATAGGCTTAAAGGAGCACTCAAACCCGGTGACCCCCAAGGCCTACACTCTGAAGAGTCTGTCAGGGCCTCTCCCTCCTGATTCAGGTCCAACCCCTAAAATCATTTTATAGCACACAGACACTGCTAGTGAATTATACAATACCCCCGACCTTACACTCGTGTCTTAAACACGTACAACATATTGCGCTACAATTTAACACTGGGTCCTAAATAGGAACCTACACTTTCTCTTTAACATTGGTTCCTAAATAGGAAACCTACACTTTCTCTTTAACACTGCGCATTTACACTTTTCTCAAGATAACACTGGTCGGGTTATTGTACAATTCACAGCTTACAACACAAATAATGTCACCTCAAGAGTTAATCACATACTTATTCACAACCAAAACTCATTCACAATTTCACATCTCATAATGTCACAATCCACCATCACATGTTTTCACATATCTCACAATTCAACACCTGTTCTACTTTACACTTTTACTCAATCTCAATAACAATATTATAATCTCAAGGCAACATATTATTCCACAATTCATCACATATTTCATTTACAAGCACTGCTCATGAATTATACAATACCACGACCTCACACTCATGTTTCAACATGTTTAACACAATTGCGCTACAATTTAACACTCGTTCCTAACTAGGAACCTACACTTTCTCTTTAACACTGCGCATAAATACTGGTCGGGTTATTGTATAATTCATAGCTCACGATATAATTAATGTAACATCAAGTGTTAAACACATCCACTTATTTACAATTGAACATCATGTCCACACTTTAACATCTCATAACATCACATCAACCATCTCATAACATTCCTAATGATATTCATAAGGTACAACATACACATGTTCATCAAATTTAACCATAATATTCTCAAACTCCAACACTTAATAATTTTTGGAATCATACTATAACACTCTACAATATTATTTACATAAATTACTAATATAAATAACTATCTCTCTCTATCTCTATATATATATATAAACTATCATAGGTCATATTGAATCACAAATTACAAAGTAAGATTTCAATGCACAAATTCTAAATAATTATATGAGCACTTTGATCAATTTCAATTATGATATTAATTTTTTTAAATTATATATAAAAATCTAAACAACAAGAAAAAGAAAAAAATACAAAATCAATATCTCTCTCTAAATTTCTCCTTTATTTCATCAATTCATATTAATTAGAAAAAAGTACTCAATTTATAGGGTTTACGCTCAACACAATAGCATATCAATTTCACAACAATTGGTCTATCAAACATATATAATTCATTGTAATAATTATAAGGATAAAATGAAATTTCAAAAACACCCCAAAACTCATTTCAATTGATATCTCTAGGAATCCCTACACATGTCCTCACTAATTCCCCCAATTGCGAATAACTCATCCCTTACCTCTAAGCGGACTCACGTGTCTTCCGACAGCGATAACAGCATCTCGAGCGGTTCCCTAAGATTCCTCCAGTTTCTCCTCCGACTGCTCCGATAGAGTTCCCAAACGTCAGAGAAACGTAAAAGGGATTGAAGCCTCTATTTGGACTATCTTCATGCGATTCCTTTTTCTCTGTCCAAGAACATCATCTCGCAAATCCCAACGGTCATAGCGTGCGGAATTGATTTTCGAACAACATATCCAAATTTCACAATAATCCAACGGTTAACGAAACCGGGATCGTAGTTTTACCAAGACAGCTCTGGGTTTCTGCGGGAAAGAAAAAGGCTACAATGCGAAAGGTGTTTCTCTTAGCTCAAACATGATATCAAAATTCCCAACGGTGAGAATGCTTGGAATTGGGCTGCAAACGTAGTGCTCAAATTTCACGACGATCCAACGATGAATGAGTCCGAAATCGTCGTTTTTCTGAGACAGGTTAGGTGGCCTGCAAGAAAAAGAGAGGGTTTTGGGAGAAGAGAGAAGAAACGAAATTAGGAGAATGAGGAGTCAGTCTGAAAACTGACCTAGCATGTTGTTATTTATAGCTAGGGGCATTTACGACCTATTATTTACTCTATTTATTTATTTATTATTTATTATTTTATAAAAACACTTTATTTTATTCTCTATCAAACAAATAAATAAAATACCCTTTTTATTTTCTCTCAAATCATTATTTTAATTAATAATTATATCTTCTTATTTATTTATTTATAAAATCTCATCATTTTTTTAAAACTCTATTTATTTATAAATAACAATCTTTTTTTTTTTTAATTTAGTTTACGAAAATTGGGATGTTACAAAGGGCATATTGTGGCATTGTCACAATTCACCATATGGCGGGCATTATGGTGGAGAAAAACAGCAACTAAGGTTTTATAGTCAGGATTTTTCTGGCCAACACTTTTTAAAGACGCCCATCACCATGTCTTAAAGTGTGACCAATGTCAGAGAATGGGGGGATTTCCCGAAGGAATGAGATGCCTCTGCAAAACATTATGGAAGTTGAAGTTTTTGATTGTTGGGGTATTGACTTCATGGGTCCATTTCCTTCATCTGGAGGAAATGAATATATTTTGGTAGCTATTGATTATGTGTCTAAATGGGTGGAAGCTATGGCTACTTCAAGGAATGCTGTTAAGACTGTGGTGAAATTTATCAAGAAGAATATTTTTGCTCGATTTGGGGTACCTCGAATCTTAATCAGTGATGGTGGTTCGCATTTCTGTACTACTCAACTTCAAAAGGTGTTGAGTCAATACCATGTGAATCATAGAGTGGCGTCCCCCTACCATCCTCAAACTAATGGGCAAGTCGAAGTATCCAACAGAGAATTAAAGAAAATACTAGAAAAAACAGTGGCGTCAACCATAAAAAATTGGTCAGCCAAATTAGAAGATGAACTGTGGGCTTACAGAACTGCATACAAAACTCCAATTGGTTTGTCTCCTTTTCAACTGGTGTATGGAAAATCATGTGGAACACAAGGCATATTGGGCTCTAAAATTTTTGAACTTTGATGAGAAGGCATCCAGGGAGCACAGAAAGATCCAATTGTTGGAGCTAGAAGAAATGTGATTAATAACTTATGAATCTTCAAGACTTTACAAAGAAAAAGTCAAGACTTACCATGACAAAAAACTGTTGAAGAAAGGCTTCAAACCGGGACAACAGGAACTACTTTTTAATTCAAGATAGAAATTATTTCCTGGTAAGCTGAAGTCCAAATGGTCTGGACCCTTTGTTATCAAGAAAGTTTGATCTTAGAGTGCAATAGAGCTATATGACCCACAATCTCAAAATCATGACAGAACATGGGTAGTAAATTGCCAGAGGTTAAAATTGTACCATGGTGAAGAATTTACAAGGGCACATAACACTGTTTACATGATATCACCCATTGAGGTAAATGCGTCAAGCTAATGACGTTAAAGAAGCGCTTCCTGGGAGGCAACCGAGTTTTAATTTCTGTTATCTTTGTTTTTCATGCATATATCATGTGGAACTTGCTTTATAATCTGTACATTGGAGTATATCAGCTTATCCTTGAATGTTAGATATAAAGGTTTCAATTTTGTTGAAAAAAAGGACTGAAAAATAACTTAGAAAATATTTTCTGAAAAAAATTTATTTCACTAAGCGCAAGCCTTGTAACACCCTGATATATATATATCTATATATATTATTAGTAATTATGTTTGATGTTTGATTATTTGTTGCGTTATTTTTAAGGAAGTTAATTTAGTTAATAGAGGGGTGTGAATAGATAAGGATCTATTTTCTCAAAGAAGTCTCTTGAGAAAGATTCTCAAAGAAGCCACGAGGAAGCTTCTGGAGGAAGCCTCTTAATGAAGCTCCTGGAGGAAGCCTCTTAATGAAGCTTTTAGATAAAGCTACATGAATCTGCCTTGATAAAAACGCTTCCCAGACTTCTTTAACCGTTGGATCTTCTCGAAATTTGGTTTGTAACTTCAAAAGACACTTGTCCATGATCTGACCGTTGGGATCTTTGAGAAGATGTCTGGAGTATGCTATAAGCTTCCGTTCCCGAGAGCATCTCTTATTTAAGCATTTTAGCCTTTGCTTTCGTGTAGCTTAGGAAAAATGCCATTTCTTCTTATTTCTTTCTTCCAAAGCCATTTCTAAAGTTCCAAGAACTTTCTGCATCACCCACAACCACCATTAGCCACCACAAACCATCGTTGTTCTCCACACCGAGAGGAACCCTTCAACCGAAGCGAAATCTTCCAACTTGGCTTGCGGTTTCGGTAGAGAACGAAACCCTAATCTGACCTTTCGTTTTCTTTCAAGGTAACCATGGTTCTACGCTTGTTTCTTGTTAGTTTCATCTTGTCTTTGCATCTTTTCTGACTTTGAAACCGCCATTGTATGTCTTATGCTTCCTTTGAAAAACCTTAGAGAAAGAGACTTTGTAAACGTTATCCTTTCATGAAATCCATGTTATTTTCGTAACCTACACTGAACCCCGGTCACATTGGTGTGGTCGGAATTTCCAAATGATGTTCCTTTGTAAAACCCGAAATGGTCTCATGTAGTGATGTGGGTGTTTGACCCAGAGCACTATTACTAGCTTTGTTTTCTGAAATCCATACTAAGTCTTCTTCGTTTTGGCATAGTAGAGGCTTGCGTGGAATCAATGAGCAAGGACAAAAAGGAATCTTCAAGTGACGCGACAAGGAATCCGCGGAGTAGCTCACGATAGGTAAGGGAAGTTTATTATAAAATTTACCGTTTTAACACCATAGTTAGGGTCAGGGAACCTAGCTATGAGGATATCTGCCTGACCCTGCTGCATGCTGATTTTTCTTCAAAGAAAATTACGTTTAACTAATGGGATGCGATATATATTGATCGAGGCCGTACCCGAATCAAATAAACATGAAAATGCAGTAATTAGGAAGTGATCCTAGGTCGTTTCCCAACGAGCAGTGACAAACCAAATGTTCATAATATACTTGCAGTAACAGTAACGATTGGGGGGGGGGGGGTTTGTTTGTTTTGTGATTAAAGAGCAGAACAAGTAAACTGGAATACGAAATTACTAATATTAAAAAAGGGTTGTTTCCTTTGATTCAGAAGTCATTCTCTTATCCTGGGTTATGGAGAATTCGTCCCTAACAGTCAACCACTTAATCCAACCCTATTTCAATTTACTAAGCGAAAATCAACTTAGGGTTGTCAATACGTGATTAGGCACCACATACACCAGTTAGCCCTTCGTCCATTAAGCATGAACGCAAGTTAGGCTCAGAGGCAATTAATCGAACACGAAGCGTGCACTGATTAATATTCACGAATTTGGGATAACTGGTGAAGGGAAAACTGCCAGGGAACCACATTTCAAGCGAAACCTCAAAGAGAGTTGGGCTTCGTCCTCAAAAGGAAACAACACCAGAAAATCTAGCCTTCCATGGATTCAAACAGAAAACGCAAATGAAACATGAAGCAGAAACGTAAATGAACAAAAACGTAAATGAACAGAAACGTAGATGAAACAGAAACGTAAATGAGAGTAGAAGAAGAAGCAAGAACGAAATTGTAATTAGGAACAGAAAACGTAAAATTGCATTACGTGAACAGTAGCATTAAGCAGAAAAACGAAAACCCTAAAACAAAAGCTCTGAATAATGAATAGCATAACATAATGCCTTGCACGAATCCCAAGTCTGCTATTTAAAAAGAGTCACTCAAAGTCACTGGGCCCTATTACAATACTCTGGCCCAAAACGAAATAAACACTGAACAACATAAAATAAAATTGCCAAATTTCCTAATTAGAAATTAACTAAGGTAAGTGCTGCTTAATTTGCCCTCTTCAAGTCCATAACCAAAATCCGGATTAAGCCCAATGTTTCATTAATTCCTGAAATTAGATTAAAAACATCAAATTAGCTAAATGAGCCCAAATAATAAAACTGCCTGATTAATTGACAATTAAGACCAATCAGTAATTAAAATGGTGCAAAAAGGGTTTAGAAAATAGAAGAAAATGATGGCACATCAAAAGCCCCCATACTTAGCCTTTTGCACTCCTGGGCAAAATGAAACAAAGAACAAAATCCAAGGATATCAAAGAGAGACAAACAAACACATTCATATATTTCTCAATGAACATCAAGGAATGAAAGGAATGGGTAACATCTAACATAAAGAGATCCAAAAAGTCAAGACATTCATGAAAATCATCCAAGCAACCCAATCATGACAAAATAGTTAATCAGCTCAAGAATGAAAAGTGATAAAGCCTCACAAGATATACACTCTATCTCTCAAGTGTCTAGGCTACTATTTACCCTCAAAGCACCCATGAAAGCAAACACCACATAGACTTGGCAAGATTCTAAAATTGACAATCAACCCACAAACACAAGCACATGAGGATCAAAAGGTCTTTTAAGGTTGTAATGGGGCCAAGGACAAGGTATGGATAAATATGGAATAAATGGCTAAATCCCAAAGGAATAGAGGAGCAAAGGGGAATAAGTGCATATTAAGAAAAAAATAAGAAAATAAAAAGAAGTAAAGATGAAAATTAAACATGAAGAGTAGAACCAAGAGTTTCATCATTCTTGTGCCATTTAAGATCTTATTCACTCAACTTTATTGCTTTTCTTTTTCTTTTTTCGAATTTTTTTTTTCGAATATTTTTTTTTTTACTCTATAGCCTTTGAGAAACAACATTTCATTCAGCATGTCCAACATTTAACCAATATACAATGTACATCAAGTATGGCCCAAAATACATCATGAAGCAAAGCCAACAAAACAAGTTGTCCAATGAAACAAAAACCCCCCATACTTATTCCCAAAACAATTCCAAAGCTCCAAAATTCCTTAAGGATATGGTGATATCATGGTTTTTCACTTAAGGCTTGTAGTGAGCTTCAAAACAAGGAAAGGGAAACAAGGCTCAAAAGGGCTATCAAAGGAATTAATTCAAGGTAAGTCCATTTGGCTAGAAGCTTATAAGAACAAAATTGCCTCAATCATTTCCAAATATGCATGTGAATTAGGATGCATCAACAAGAATCAAGCCAAGGCTATTGTGCAAGCAATCAATGGGGCAAAACACACCAAATGAGTATGATGATGGATGGCTCAAATTCTCACAAAGGTAAAATCATCACTTTCAAATTGAGCTTTCAAAACTATCATGACATGTAGAGAAGAATCAAGGATTTCAAGTCACAAAATGTCAAGAACTTTTATTTTCAAAACAATTACCCATTTCTTGAACATATCCTATAATTCAAAGAAAAACATACAAAGTCGTACGTGCACACAAAATTGACCCAAAATATTAAACTAAAAATCCGACGAAACTAACAACATTAACAAATTAACACAACTAACAAATTAACAAAACCAACAAAACTAGCAAAACCAAAGAACACTCCCCCCCCATACTTAAACAACACATTGTCCTCAATGTAGCACAATTAAAAGATTAAAAACAATTAAATCATCAAAGAGAATAAGAAAAGTGTAATAAAAGCAAAGAAGGAGATAGGAAAAGAAAAACTCCCTAAGTCATGGTGGAGGAAGAGTAGGGTGGAGTAAGGAAGTCTCTTCCACCACTACGTCCACTAAAGAAGCGTTCGTGAGGAATGGCTTAAGTCGATGTCCGTTGACCTTGAAGCTCTTGTTTGTGGAGTCGCTTTTGATCTCAACTGTACCATAAGGAAAAACATTAGTAACAACAAAAGGACCAATCCACTTAGACCTCAACTTACCACTCATGAGTCCAAGCCTAGAATTATACAATAACATTTTTTGCCCAACCACGAAGTCTTTTTTAACTATCATACTATCATGGAACTTCTTGGTCTTTTCTTTGTAGAACTTGGCATTCTCGTAGGCTTCTAGGCGGATTTCATCTAACTCACTCAGTTGCAACTTCCTTTCCTCGCCAGCTTGATCCATAGAGAAGTTGCAAGTCTTCACTGCCCAGTATGCTTTGTGCTCAATTTCTACTGGAAGATGACATGCTTTTCCAAAGACAACCCGATAAGGAGACATTCCTATAGGTGCTTTGTAGGCAGTCCGATGTGCCCAGAGAGCATCATCAAGCCTGGTACTCCAATCTTTCTTGCTTGGCTGCACAATCTTCTCTAGAATTCTCTTGATTTCCCTGTTAGAAATTTCTGCCTGTCCATTAGTCTGGGGGTGGTATGGTGTGGATACCCTGTGTACCACCCCGTACTTTTTAAGCAGGGCATGCATTGTCCTGTTGCAAAAATGGGTTCCTTGATCACTAACAATTGCTTTAGGTACTCCAAACCTGCAAAACAGATTAGACCTGACAAAGTCTGCGACAACTTTAGCATCATTAGTTCTAGTGGGCTTGGCTTCCACCCATTTTGAAGCATAGTCAACTACAAGGAGAATGTAAACATAACCAAAAGAGACAGGAAAAGGACCCATGAAATCTATACCCCAGACATCAAACACCTCACAGAATAGCATAGGTTGCTGAGGCATTTGTTGTCGCCATGTAAGTGTATTTCCTGCTCTCTGACACTGCTCACAAGTGCTGCAGATCTTCCACGCATCTTTAAAGATGGTGGGCCAATAAAAACCACAATCAAGCACTTTGCGAGCTGTCTTTTGAACACCCAGATGACCTCCCGGTGCGGAAGAATGACAGAACTGCAGGACTGAGTCAGTCTCATGATCTGGAATGCACCGTCTAATGACCTGATCACTGCACAATTTCCACAAGTAGGGGTCATCCCAAATAAAATGCTTAGCATCACTTTTAATTTTATCTTTTTGGGCCTTAGATGCTAAGGGAGGAAAAACAGAGGCAACTAAATAATTGACAATGTTAGCAAACCAGGGAGTAGAAAGAGAGTCAGAAATACTATACAATATATACAAATGATCATCCGGGAAATCATCCCGAATAGGTGAATCTGCATCAGAGACACGTTCGATCCGACTCAAATGATCAGCAACTAGATTTTGTGCTCCGCTCCTATCACGGATCTCCAAGTCAAACTCTTGGAGCCAGAGCATCCATCAGATCAACCTAGGCTTAGAATCAGCCTTCTTCAACAAGTACTTTAGAGCTGCATGGTCAGTATAAACAATAATGCGAGTACCAAGCAAATAAGATCGAAATTTTTCAAGAGCAAAAACTATGGCTAGAAGCTCTTTCTCAGTAGTAGTATAATTTGCTTGGGCAGCATCTAAAGTCCTAGAAGCATAATATATCACCCTGGGCAATTTATCAATTTTCTGAGCAAGGACAGCCCCCAATGCATAATTTGATGCATCACACATAAGCTCAAAAGGGGCTGTCTAGTCAGGTGCCTGGATGATGGGGGTGGTAGTCAGCGCTCTTTTGAGGCAATCAAAAGCCTCTTTGCATCTGTCATTAAAGTCAAACTCCACATCCTTTTGCAACAAGTTGGACAATGGAAGGGCTACTTTGCTAAAATCCCTTATAAAGCTCCTGTAGAATCCTGCATGACCAAGAAAAGATCGCACCTGTCGCACACAAGAGGGGTAAGGCAATTGTGAAATAACAGAAATTTTTGCAGGATCTACTTCAATACCCTTATTGGAAATAATGTGGCCTAAAACTATACCTTGCTCAACCATAAAATGACATTTTTCAAAATTTAGAACAAGGTTAGTTTCAATGCATCTATTCAAAACTTTTTCCAAACTATTCAAACAACCATCAAAAGAGGATCCATATACAGTGAAATCATCCATGAACACCTCTATGCAATTTTCTAAAAAATCACTGAAAATACTAATCATGCACCGCTGGAAGGTACCAGGGGTATTGCACAGGCCGAAAGGCATCCTCCTATAGGCAAAAGTGCCGAAGGGGCAGGTGAATGTGGTCTTTTCCTGATCCTCAGGAGCAATAGTAATTTGCATATAACCAGAAAAACCATCAAGGAAACAGTAGTGGGATTTACCTGCCAGGCGTTCAAGCATCTGGTCAATGAATGGCAGGGGAAAATGGTCCTTTTTGGTAACCTGGTTCAGCCTCCTATAATCAATGCAGACTCTCCAACTGTTCTGCACCCGAATAGGAATTAGCTCCTCCTTCTCGTTTTTTATCACTGTGAGGCCGGTCTTCTTCGGGACTACCTGGACGGGACTCACCCATTGGCTGTCAGAGATAGGATAAATGATTCCAGCTTGCAAAAGCTTGGTTATCTCCTTCTTCACTACATCAAGAATCACCGGGTTGAGTCTTCTCTGTGGCTGTCTTACTGGTTTAGCTCCATCCTCTAAATTTATTGGATGCATACATGTGGATGGGCTAATACCAGGAATGTCCGCCAGGGTCCAGCCTATAGCCTTCTTATGCTTCTTGAGAACTGACAACAACTTCTCCTCTTGCTCATCAGCAAGGGAGGCAGATATAATCACTGGAAAACTCTTGCTATCATCCAAGTAAGCGTATTTTAAATTTGATGGCAGAGGCTTCAATTCTGGTGTGGTCGGCTGGACAGTGGTAGAAGGGGATGGTTTCTCAGCCTTTACCTCATAAAGAAAGTCAGAGGTATGTGTACTTCCTGAAACATGGTTAGTCCTATCTGACTCTATAAAATCAATCTCAAGAGGTAAAACACCACCACCAGGCATGCAATCAATATCACTCTCAGATTCACTCTCAGCATCAAATTCAGACATATGATCAAGTACAATTTCAGACTCAATGCATGAAGAGTGAGAGGCATGCAGATTAGAATAATGATCAGTCATGTATTCATCAACAACATGGTCAATTATTTCAGCACGAAATATAGAAAGATCTTCAGATGGGTATTTCATAGCATCCAGAATATTAAAATGAACAGTTATGTCACCAAATTCCATAGACAGTGTGCCTGCATAAACATATATCTTAGTTCTAGCAGTTTTCATAAAGGGTCTGCCTAGAATGATGGGAACTGATCCTTGAGAAAATCCATCTTCCATATTCAAAATATAAAAATCAACAGGGAAAATCAGTTCACCAACTCTAACTAAGACATCTTCTATGAAACCAACAGGGTAGGCAACACTTCTATTAGCTAAATGAATTACCACATCAGTTGACTGCAAGGGGCCTAGAGATAGAGAATTAAAAATAGACAGAGGCATAACACTAACAGAAGCTCTTAAATCTAGCATGGCATTGTCAAACTTACTATTCCCTATGATACAAGGTATGTTGAATGTACCTGGATCTTTGCATTTTTCAGGAATTTGAGGAACAGATTTACCAATCAATGCGAAGACATTTCTGCCCATGCTAATCCATTCACTTCCTTTAAGCTTCCGCTTATTAGTGCACAGCTCCTTCAAGAATTTGGCATATCTTGGAATTTGCTTTATCGCATCCAACAGAGGTATGTTTACCTCTACTTTTCTAAACGTTTCCAAGATCTCTTTCTCTGCCTCTTCCATTTTTTTGTTGGAAACTGCTCTTGGAGGGAATGGAAGAGGGGGAATGTGCTGCTTCTGCAATTCAGAATTACCTGTGGAAGAAGATTCACCTGCACAGAAATTGTTAGGTAAATTTTTGTCATCACCTTTTTCTGGAATAGAGTGAAGTTTGGCAGGTTCATTTGCAGATGAGGACGGTGCTACGGGTTGAGGTCCTTGACATTGCTTTCCCGACCTCAATGAAATGGCACTGACATTTTTGGGATTTTGGACAGCTTGAGAAGGCAGCTTGTCAGAATTCTGGGACTGTTGTTGATTCAATTGGGTAGCCAATTGTCCCATCTGATTGGTTAATCTCTGAATGGAGGCTCTGGTCTCTTGCTGAAACTGCATGTTCTGCATAGTCATTTGCCTCACAAGTTCTTCGAGGGAAGGTTGTGGAGGGGCCTCAACTGTTGGCTATTTCTGGGGTTGTTGCTGTTGTTGGATTGGTGGAGGAATGTATGGTCTGCTTGGGCCAGCAACATTTTGGAAGGAAGGAGCAGGCTGCTGTTGTTGTTGCTGAGGGCTGGACCATCTGAGGTTAGGGTGATTCCTCTATCCAGGGTTGTATCTGTTGCTGGAGAGGTCATAATTGTTCTGCTGTGGTTGATTTTGCTGCTGAGGTTGAGGAGGTCTATTGTAAATATTTGCAGCATAAGCTTCAGGCTGCTCAATTGCCCCAGGTTGCTGCATGGAAGGGCAAAGGTCTGTATGGTGGTCAGCAGAGGAGCACAAACCACAAACCCTTGCAACAGGTACAAATTTCTGATTCAAGGCCAGCTGGGTTACCAAGTTAACCAATGCATCCAGTTTTCCTTCAAGCTTCTTAGTTTCAGATGATGCAGATGGGTTTGTAGCTACCTCATGCACTCCTCTAATGACTATGGCATCATTTCTGGCGCTAAACTGCTGGGAGTTGGAAGCCATCTTCTCAATTAAATTTCTGGCTTCAGCAGGAGTCATGTCTCCAAGGGCTCCACCACTGGCAGCATCTATCATACTTCTCTCCATATTACTGAGTCCTTCATAAAAATATTGGAGAAGAAGCTGTTCTGAAATCTGATGGTGGGGGCAACTGGCACATAGTTTCTTAAATCTCTCCCAGTACTCATACAGGCTCTCTCCACTGAGTTGTCTAATACCTGAGATATCCTTCCTGATGGCTGTGGTCCTAGAAGTAGGGAAAATTTTTTCTAAGAATACTCTCTTAAGGTCATCCCAGCTCGTGATGGACCTTGGAGCAAGGTAATACAACCAGTCCTTTGCCACTCCCTCTAATGAATGAGGAAAAGCCTTCAGAAATATGTGATCCTCTTGGACATCTGGGGGTTTCATGGTTGAGCAGACAATGTGAAATTCTTTCAAATGTTTGTGCGGGTCTTCACCTGCAAGGCCATGAAACTTTGGAAGCAAATGAATCAGTCCAGTTTTAAGAACATATGGGACATCCTCATCAGGGTATTGGATGCACAAGCTTTCGTAGGTGAAATCAGGTGCAGCCATTTCCCTTAGAGTCCTCTCACGGGGTGGAGGTTGTGCCATGTTCTCAGAATGTGCAAAATCAGAATGATTAGAATCAGAATGCTCAAAATTATAATGCTTAAGATCAGGATGTTCAAAATCACCAATAACAGAATGCACAGATTCACCAGTAATGGAATGCTCAGAATGATCAAAAGGTATAAAATGATGCCTAACTAATCTATGAAGTGTCCTATCTATCTCAGGATCAAAGGGTTGTAAGTCAGATGGATTACCTCTAGTCATACACTACATTCAGCATGCACACAACTAGTTGCCTTATCATGTAAATAAAGGTGTAGGTTTGAACTACAGCTACCCTCAAATGATATCCAAATGACTTGAAATTTTGTGAGCAACCTTATAAAATGATGAGAAGATAGCACAAAAAATTTCAGACAAAAATTCAAAGTCTAACTATGAAAGCTAAAAATGGTAAGTTAAGAAAAATAAGTGAATAAAACTTGAAAAATAAAAAACTTTTGACAGAATCGCTTTTTTTGGACGATGGAGACCTCAGACGGCCTATGGCAGGCTGCCACGGCGCAGGAAATTTCTTTCTACCCCAAATGCATATATAATAATTGCGATTCTGATAACCGGAGCAAAAGTTATGGCCGTTTGAAGTTTTGACAAACACAAAATTTGCTAGTTTTTTGGAACTTTCAAATCTGACCAAACTAAAGGCTCTAGCTATTTTTCCCACAAAATATGGATTAAAAGAAGTTACCACAAAAAAATTCAGCCAAAAATAACAACCCTAGCTACTAAAACAAAAAATCTCAAATAATTCAGCATGGGTGGTCGCTAAAATCCGTCTCTAATTGATTTCTACTACTACTCTGTTTTTGCCGCAAGCACAATCTTCACAGCAAAACATCCAAGACTGAAACAGGGGAAACGCTTAATGGAAAAACTGAAACAGAACACACATTAAACAAAATACCAGGACACTAAAACACACTAACACACATACTAACACAATACTAACAATTTAAACATAAAACACGAAAGGATTAAACACACAACACTAGCTAGCTATTATGAACCGTTGGACACTGCTCCTCGGCAACGGCGCCAAATTTGATTGAGGCCGTACCCGAATCAAATAAACATGAAAATGCAGTAACTAGGAAGTGATCCTAGGTCGTTTCCCAACGAGCAGTGACAAACCAAATGTTCATAATATACTTGTAGTAACAGTAACGATTGGGGGGGGGGTTGTTTGTTTTGTGATTAAAGAGCAGAGCAAGTAAACAGGAATACGAAATTACTAATATTAAAAACGGGTTGTTTCCTTTGATTCAGAAGCCATTCTCTTATCCTGGGTTATGGAGAATTCGTCCCTAACAGTCAACCACTTAATCCAACCCTATTTCAATTTACTAAGCGAAAATCAACTTAGGGTTGTCAATACGTGATTAGGCACCACATACACCAGTTAGCCCTTCGTCCATTAAGCATGAACGCAAGTTAGGCTCAGAGGCAATTAATCGAACACGAAGCGTGCACTGATTAATATTCACGAATTTGGGATAACTGGTGAAGGGAAAACTGCCAGGGAACCACATTTCAAGCGAAACCTCAAAGAGAGTTGGGCTTTGTCCTCAAAAGGAAACAACACCAAAAAATCTAGCCTTCCATGGATTCAAACAGAAAACGCAAATGAAACATGAAGCAGAAACGTAAATGAACAAAAACGTAAATGAACAGAAACGTAGATGAAACAGAAACGTAAATGAGAGTAGAAGAAGAAGCAAGAACGAAATTGTAATTAGGAACAGAAAATGTAAAATTGCATTACGTGAACAGTAGCATTAAGCAGAAAAACGAAAACCCTAAAACAAAAGCTCTGAATAATGAATAGCATAACATAATGCCTTGCACGAATCCCAAGGCTGCTATTTAAAAAGAGTCACTCAAAGTCACTGGGCCCTATTACAATACTCTGGCCCAAAACGAAATAAACACTGAACAACATAAAATAAAATTGCGAAATTTCCTAATTAGAAATTAACTAAGGTAAGCGGTGCTTAATTTGCCCTCTTCAAGTCCATAACCAAAATCCGGATTAAGCCCAATGTTTCATTAATTCCTGAAATTAGATTAAAAACATCAAATTAGCTAAATGAGCCCAAATAATAAAACTGTCTGATTAATTGACAATTAAGACCAATCAGTAATTAAAATGGTGCAAAAAGGGTTTAGAAAATAGTAGAAAATGATGGCACATCATATATATATATATATATATATATATATATATATATATATATATATATATATATATATGTGTGTGTGTGTGTGTGTGTGTGTGTATTGTGATGAATGATATTGTTGTGGTTGTTTGATTTGTGTTGTTTGAAGACCTGTGAGTGTGAATCTCAGGCATGAAAGATATATATGTATATATGTGCGAAATGCAATTTGTTGTTGATGTTGCTATTGAGGATTTTAATTGATAAGTGATGATAATGATGATTATGATGATATTGATTTGAGATGACGTTGTTAATAAAGACCATGTCAACATGAATTGTTATATGTGAATATAAAATGAGGTTTTTGTTGTTGTTGATAACGTCATTGAGACGAGATGATATTTATGTTGAAAATGACATGGAAATGGAATGTTGATTGATGTTGGAAATGCATTAGCATGTGCATGTTGTGTATCTTCGTGGGGGGCACTGTGCACTGACCCTCCAGGGTCTTTGGCACTAGCTTTTGGTCGCGTTCATACGTTGGATGTTGTGTATGTTCATGGGGGGCACTATGCACTGACCTTCCAGGGTCTTTGGCACTAGCTTTTGGCCACGAACATATGTCGTATGGAGTGTATGTCATGGGGGGTAGAGTGCACTGACCTTGTCGGATGGCCCAGACGTGGGTAACTAGCATGGTTAGAGAATCTAAGCATTTCTGAGGGGATGCTTAGGCGCTTTAATTGGTCCATGGTCTTTGGCACTTACTTTTGGCCGTGATCATAGCTTATACGACACAGGAAATAGAGTAACTATGGCCAAGTGTACTTTGTACTAGGGGGCTATCACCTGGTAGGGAACACCTTTGGGCTCCCAGGCTGATCACCTATGGGAGGGGGGCTGTTACGTGCACAACCGGGTGGTCTCGACAAACTCAGCACAGTTCCCTAAGTGAGAGTGTCGTGTGGACACGCTTAGGCTATTTCCTGAGGTTTGGTTGTTGTTGGTACGTACCACATTGCATCTGAGTGTTGAGTCAGGTGCATACATCATTCTGTGCAGTCTTGATTGGGTCCATGGATGGATGATGAGTAATTGTTGGATGTGAATGATGAATATTTGTTGGATATGAGTGTTGAATAATGATTGTTATGTATGCTTATCATGTTTTCCTATGTTCCTTGCTAATTGTGGTTATTTGGAATTGGTATTGGTTCTTTTATAATAAACTCACCTTGCAATTTTGTATCGTGTGGTTGATACCTGTGATGATCACGAACCTTGTTCGTGGGAGCAGAATGACAGTGGCAGGGTGTAGGGAGTAAGATTCTGGTGAGGAGCTGCCGAGCCGACGTGATGACGTTGGCATTATTTTGGGAGAGAGTTGTGTTTTGTAATCAACTCCTCCGTAGTTGGTTTTTAAGTTTTATTTTGTTGAGTTAAAGATGTAAAACTGGAATTTTAATTTTATATATATATATATATATATATATATATATATATATATATATATATATATATATATATATATATATATATATGTGAACATATTTAATTTTCGTTATGTGTAAGACATGTACCGAATTATTGTTTCTATGTAATTATGCATATTCACTTAAGTAATGGCGTGTTGATGGATGAATTTATGTTGTGACAAAATCACTTCTATTTTCATAATCAAAAATTAAGGGAGTTCTTTTTATAAAAATTGAAATTATCGAATATTAGAGTGTGGATACCGTAGCGACGAGGCGGGTCGTTACAAGCCTCGCGCTAAGTGTATCTTTGGTCATGCGCTAAGCCGAGAGTCTAAAGCGCTTAGTGCCAAACCCTTGCATCTGAGGCTGATTTGGTCCACTAAGCTGGCCAAGGCTAAGCTAAGCCAATTCCAATTTGATCTAAATTTGGCTAAGCGACAACCTAACTGCTAAGCGTAGTATTGTTTGGCTAAGCACGACTCGTTGCCGCCAATCTCATTTCCTTGTGGCCAGAACTGGGGTTCATGGAGCTAAGGGCCAGTCATGGCGGCTAAGCTGAATTCGTTGCGGCAATGTAAGCGCTAAGCGATTCCTTATCCGCTAAGCGCTCTCTCCTCTGTACTTAAGATGCACCATTTTAGCTAAGTCGGCCCAGAGCTCGGCTTAGCGAGAGTTGCAAGTTTTTTTATCTGCATAATTCGCTAAGCAGTATTATCCAAGCGCTAAGCCAAGCCCTCTATGTGTTAAAAAAAATAAAAAAATAAAAAATAAAAAAAATATAAAAAAATATATGTGAGACCCAATGAGGTTGCTCCTCTAGAGCCCGCTCCGGCATGGGTTGAACCAATGCCAACTGAGCCACGAACTCCAGTGGTGAATCCACCTTCTTCTCCTGAGCTTGAAGTAGTTTCTCCATCTCCACCTTTGATTGTCATCTCCGATGCATCATCAGATGAAGTTGCTACCCCTCCTAATTCACCAGCTGGAGAAACAGCTGACCCCCCTGCTTCCCAGTTGGAGGAATTGCCGATCTTTCTGATTCGTCATCTGGAGAAGCTGTTGCTCTTATTGATTCCCCAGTTTAGACACTGTTGACATTATTGATTCTTGATGATGCTTTTTTCTTTTTAGATTATTATTATGATTATGGTTTCAATACAATATTTCTTTTATGTTTATATACACTGCTAGTTTTTTTATGGGTAGTTGGTTTGCTCATTCTAAAGCATATGGAACAGTTTGACTTGATTTTGATGACATGGCAGTAAAACACTTTTATCTTTTTGTGAAAATTGGTGTATGATTTGGTTTTGAATTGAATGCATGATTGTGATGGAGTTTTTGTTTCTTTTCATGAGTTGAGCAAGTGTGTATGTTAGACAAAGAAAGAACAAGAATGAGAACTTGCAATTGGAATTGTTAGTCAGTAGACAGATTGATTGTGAAAGAAAAGCTTGAACCAAAACCGGTGAGAGTGTGAACTTAAACTGTGAGTGAACGACTAGCTATGAGTAATAATCTTTGCATCAATCTCTGAATTTTAGAATGAAATGTATAAATGAGGACATGATGAAGGCCATGATTGTGCATATACAAGCCTTTTGACCAAAAAACTTACCTTGGATTATAATTGTATCATTTGCACCCTTTGTGAGCTAAATGATTTTTTCAATAATTGAACCCTGAACTTGAATGATTATCTCCAGATACCTTGTTTAGATTCTAGGAGAGCATATAGTTCAAGGCAAATTTACCCCAAATTTGGGGGAGTGGAACTAATTAGGATGCAAAGAAAGAGATAAAGCATCAACACACACAACAAATAAGTTGTGAGTTAAAAAAGAAGAAGAAGAAGGAAAAATAAAGCAATCAAAGGAAATGTGTGCTAATGTAATAAGGTCAAAAGCAAATGAAAGTGAAAAGATAGTGAGCAAGCTAATTGTATTAAAAAGATCACTTGGATAAGTCTAGGATTTGTGCTCTCTTAGAATCTAAGCCTTTGAATCCTAGAAAAACCAATGAATTTTTGTAGCCAAGCCTCACTACAAGCCTGGGAAAGTCCTTCTGATTCTGTTTATACATTTTTTACTTTATGGCATGAGATGAAGTGCAAAGATTGGACCTCTTGCTAGTTGTTATTAATGAATAACTTAAAAACTTATGCGTGAGTGAAACAGTGGCCGTGAGACTGTGGTTTAAGCTACTTGCCTTGATACCTGTCTTATGCCTAACTTCATCTGATTGTTTAGGTTACATTTTATTCTTCTCTTTGGATAACTGCATGCCTTGTAAAAGACAAGTGATGAGGGCATTTTGCTTCATTCTCTTATCATGCAATCAGTAACTTTTGTTGCATACACCTTTGTACATAGTCACTGCATGTTATTGTCACTTGGGAACCAGTGAATTGTTTTTTATTTGCTTGAGGACAAGCAAAACCACATCATATAGTCGCACTTTGTGCATGTCCTTCATGCTTTACATGCCTCATGACACCTAAGCACACTTAGTGGAAAATCTTGGAATTGATCTTGGATTAGTGGGCTGAACAATAACTAAAATTCACTAATCATAATTAGTGAAATTTTGGCTCCAAAGTTTGGCTCCACAAATTGAATTTCAAATTCTAGTGAAATTTGAATTGAAATTCAAATTTCCCTCCAATTTTGTGTGACACTTAGGCTATAAATAGAGGTCATGTGTGTGCATTTTTTTAACTTTGATCATTTGAATATTAACTTCAGATTTCAGAGCTCTTTTAGAGCACAAAATTTCGTGCTCTTCTCTCCCTCTCCCTTCATTCATCTCCTTCTTCCTCCAAGCTCTTATCCATGGCCTCCTATGGTGGTGAGCTTCTTCTAGACTCATCTTCTCCTTGAAGTGGCATCTCCTCTCTCTCTTCCTTCTCCATTCCACTACCATTCATCTTCCAAGAAGCAAGAGAATCCATTGATGAAGAAGATCCTAGGCCTACAAGCTCCAATGGAGCTTACATCATGTGGTATCAAGAGCATCTTCATCTAGGTGATGTTCTTTTGCTTCCTCTATCTTTTTGTTCGGTGAATTATCTTTAATTCCTTGTTCTTCATCTTATTATCCTTGTATATCCTCCATTGTCTTGTGGTTTGGTGCTGTTTAGAGTAGATTAAAAAAAAATAAACCGATTAAATCTTAGATCTACACTTGTTCTTGCATTTCTATGGTTCAAATTTTGTAGATCTACTCTTGAATCTTGTTTTTGTGTTGATTTTAGGTTCTATCATTTTTCATTCATAATATTCTTGTGCTGAACCTTAGATCTAAATGTTCTTCCAAAATATTGATTAAAAAAAAACACAAAAATCTAAGTGTAAATCACTTAATCCATGTTGTCTTAGAGTCATGTTTAGTCATAGTAATTGTCACATTATGTTCTAAGTTTGTGTTGAATTTTTATTTTGTTGATTGAATTCTAGATACATTTGTTCATGTATTCTTGTCATTCTTAGCCTATCTTTTGAATTTTGATTCTAATTCATGCATGTTATTTAGTTCATAACATGTTCTAAATCAATTCCTAGAAGTAGTCTTGTTGTTGAACTCTTTTTTTTGTTTTCTAAGTTTCCTACATGATGCCTATGATGAAGTTGAGTTATGGTGCTGAGTTGAGGCTGGATTTGTGAATCAAATAAGTCTTAAGCTCTCTTGAATTGTGTTGTTCAAGATAATTGATCATAAGCAAACACAAATTGTAACTATCCAAGCCTTAAGCAACATAAACACTACTCTTGATTTCTAGGTTGAAATCGCTGGTGCTGGCAGCTTCAACATACGAACTTGTATAAATTACTGGGAATTGGTCACAACGTTTTTTGAGCTGAAATTTTTACTGAATTTTCTAGACATATGGAACAAAATTATAAAAAAAACCAAGCGATTTGGATTAAAGGAAAAAATAAGAAAAATCGCACAAGTTGGCAGAAAAATCAGTGTTCAGGAAAAAAAAAAGTGAAAGAAAAGTGTGCTTGTTATTTTGGCTCAAAATTTGTTCTATAATTGGTGCCTATTTTATACCAATCCTAGTTCTGAAATTTCAATTGAAAATTATTGTGAAAACAAGTACCAAAACTAGAGGTTTCTTGAGTCTTTTTTTTTTTTTTAGTTTTTCTACTCTACTCTAGAGCCATTCTAGGTTTCTCTTTGAGTTCCAACTTGTTTTTTTGTGCTTTTCATTGCTTTAATTGTTGAATAATCCTTGGAAATTTGTCTTGTTAAAAAAATCCCAGAGTTTCAAGAACCTCAGGATTTGAGGTCAAATCCTTTTCAAGGGGGAGGGAATGATGCAATCCTACCCTGCAAGGGCATTGGATAGAAAACTCCAAGTAGATTGGGCCAAAGATGCAAGAGAAGGCCCTAGGGTTCTTATGAGCCTTAGGGTAGATTTCGGACCCATGGGCTAAGTACGAGCCCACTTATCTTTGTAAATATTAGATTAAGGTTTCATTATTTTTGGGCCTTGTATTTAGGGCTCCATAATGTAGGCAGGGTACCCTAGAAATATAGGATTTTTCAGCCTTTGTATTTTAAGGCACCTAGACTAGTTTTTGTATTAGGGGTAGTTTTGTAATTTCACATGCACTAAGTGAATATTTGATGTGTGTTGGGAAATAAATTTAATTGAATTGGTAGAAGCCCAATCCAATTAAATTTTAGAGAGGGAGGTGAGCATTTGCTTACTACACCCCATTGTCACATCATATAGTCACACTTTGTGCATGTCCTTCATGCTTTACATGCCTCATGACACCTAAGCACACTTAGTGGAAAATCTTGGAATTGATCTTAGATTAGTGGGCTGAACCATAACTAAAATTCACTAATCATAATTAGCGAAATTTTGGCTCCAAAGTTTGGCTCCACAAATTCAATTTCAAATTCAAGTGAAATTAGAATTGAAATTCAAATTTCCCTCCAATTTTGTGTGACACTTAGGCTATAAATAGAGGTCATGTGTGTGCATTTTTTTAACTTTGATCATTTGAAAATTAAACTTCAAAGTTCAGAGCTCTTTTAGAGCACAAAATTTCGTGCTCTTCTCTTCCTCTCCCTTCATTCATCTCCTTCTTCCTCCAAGCTCTTATCCATGGCCTCCTATGGTGGTGAGCTTCTTCTAGACTCATCTTCTCCTTGAAGTGGCATCTCCTCTCTCTCTTCCTTCTCGATTCCGCTGCCATTCATCTTCCAAGAAGCAAAGGAATCCATTGATGAAGAAGATCCTAGGCCTACAAGCTCCAATGGAGCTTGCATCACATTGTCGTCTTTGAAATGTAAGTGAAGGTCATTATCGCCTTTTGAAAACATGCATGGCAGTGTTAAAAAAGGCACACAGCGTGTTTGCTTTGTGCCCCTATTTTAGGGACCTAAACGGGAGGAACCAAAAGGCTTTTAGGGATAATTCCCAAGGTGGTCATATCTCTCTTGATGGTCTCTAGAGGTATCATCCCCTTTGAAGAACATATTGCAACAGTAGGGACTACTAGCAACAATATGTTATCAAAGAGAAAAACTCTAGATGAGGGTTCACTGTTATCAAGCAAGTCGGAGACCTAGCATGACTACAGATTCACCTCCACTCCTTATGTTACCATGGACCTGGGTATAGGGCCCCTTTTCAACTCACCGTGTGTGCAAATAGTGTTGGTGTTGTGTGCATCAAATCAATAAATATCTATCTCATGCATACATCTCAAAAACACACTAAAATCATCATAGAGTTATATACAAGAACGTAATAGAAATAAAAGGAAACCGACAAAAGAGGAAGTCATGATATTGCACGAGATTAGAAGGCCTAACTCTCTAAAAACAGTCCCCAGTGGAGTCGCCAACTGTCGCAACCTACCCTTCGACGGGAGGGTGACGCGGGGCTTGCGGGTGTGTCTTCCATGGGAGGAAAATGTGCGGAGTCGCCACCAACGTTTATTCGAGGTTCTGGAGTTATATTTACGCACGGGAAAGGTATTAGCACCCCACGCGTCCGTCACAAGGGACGACAACCTTTAATCAAGTGTGCAAATATGACTTCAATTTTTATTTTCCTTTTTACATTTTTTTATGTCTTTTTATGCTTTTTGTATTTTTGTGGTCGACAAGGGTGTTTCCCTTGCTCCTACGTATTCCTCGATTTGTGGTAAGGAAATCAGACCTACGTAGTTCTTTGAGAACTAAACGTTGGTTAAGTTGTTTTTATCCTTTTTTGCAAGATATATTTTGACCAAACAAAAGTCGTTTAAGGCATTGGACCATTAAACGATCTTTTGATTTTGAAAGGAGAGAAACGTTAAGGCGTTGGACCATTTAACGATCTCTTGTGTTTTGAAAGGAGAGAAACGTTAAGGCGTTGGACCATTAACGTTCCCTTGGGGTGGTCGAAAAAAGCGGGGCTTTTGCTCCTACGTATCCTCAATTGCGATGAGGAAATCAGACCTACGTAGTTCTTGCAAAAGCGGTAAAGTTACATGTTGATTTCATGCTTTTGAACGGTCCATGTTAACCGATAAAAGCAAAGAGGATCGTTTAAGGCGTTGGACCTTAAAACGGTTTTTAGTGATTTTTGCGGACAAAACTTGATTTGTGAGTTGATTTTAGCCTTAGTTTCACTTTGGTTATTAGTCAATTGATCCAAGGAAACTTCCAAAGAAAAACGTCCGATTGATTTTTTTGATTATTTTATTCAACGATATTTTGATTATTTTATTATTATTTTCCAAGATATTTTGATTATTTTATTATTATTTTGCTTTTTTTGGTTTAACCGAGGTTACAACGTGAATGATCGGTTAGACTTTGTTTTAACAGTGATTAAACAAGATTACAACACAAATGATCGGTTGAAATTCATTTTATCATTTATTGGGTGAGAAAACAGCTTAAATAAACGGTTAAAGCACGTAAGTAACAGAAGAAAAGAAAACCGAAAATGAACGGAATGAAGATGAAAGCTAAAAAAACAAGAAATGCATCGAAAGTCTTAGATTCGAAAACTTACCCGTTGAAGAACGAAGAACGAACGAAGAACGGATGAAGAACGGTGAAGAACGACGGAAAACCTTCACGGATTTGCTCACGGAAACGCCTCAGAAGCGTTACGGAAGCACTTCAGCTTGGATTTTCTTCACGAAAACAATTTTTTTCACCCAAAACAGCTGAAATGCATAGCCACGGGGGTTAGGAATATTTGGAACAGCCCCTTTCGCCTATTTATAGGAAAAAGGGGGAGGAGGTTGCCACCCAGCTCGCCCAGGAGAGCTGGGTTGCTTCCTCTTGCTTCCAGAGGAAGCAACCCTGCTTCGAAAATATTCTGGAAGGCCCATTCGAATATTTTAAAATTGCTATTTGCACCCCCTTTTTGATAAGTTCACCCCTCCTTCTATCGTATTTTTACGGAAAAGTTACGGAAGCTTAACGGAAGCATATAGGACTTGACTTTATTCTTTTTTTCTCTTCCTTCTCACCCATATTAAGTGAAATATGTTTATTTAGGGTTTTAGGAATTTTAGGGAAGCATTACGGAAGCTTTAAGCAAGCATATAGGACTTGATTTCCCTCTTTTTCCTCTTCTCTTTCACTGATATTAAGTGAAATAGGCTTACTCAAAGTTTTAGGAATTTTACGGAAGCATTACCAAAGCCTCGGAAGCTTCGGAAACCATTTTTCAACAAAACGTGGAGGATCTTGATAAGTTCACCCCCTCCCCTTTGCTAAATGCACTCCTTTTTATTTACACATCCCTGTTTACTAAATACACTCCCCTTTTGCTTTTATTTTGCCGATTCTTTTTCCGTAACGTTATGGAACTTTAAGGATTACGTAACGATACTTGTTTTCTTTCCGTAATGTCACAAAACTTTACGGATTACGCAACCATCCCCTCTTTGACTTCTGGAATGTTACGGGACTTTACGGATTACGCAATAATGCTTGCTTTCGACTCCCGACATGTCGTGGAACTTCACGGATTGCCTAACGATGGGTGTCAAGTACCTTGAAGCGGTCAAGCGAAGGTCGCATCCCACCAAGCAGATGGTCCCCAGACGAAATTAGGGTATGACAGGTTAGTTTTCAATTTCAAAGCTTTGAATTCATTCTATGCACCCTTAGGGGTCCATTCTTGCTTTGTATGTCTTCATTTTCATTATTCTACCGTCAGTATTCTTTCTATTTGTTTTAAAGGAGTTTCGACCGATCGTTTAAGCCGTAATCTCACCTAATCAATGTTAAAATGAATTTCAACCGATCGTTTGTGTTGTAATCTCATTTAATCACCTTTAAAATAAAATTCAATCGATCGTTCATGTCGTAATGTATAGTTGCATTTTTACATGGGTTACTTGTAATGTATCCCACATTTCTTTTGCATTTTTACAATTTGAGACTCTAAAATATTCATTCATATCTAATGCAGAAGTGATTATATTTTTTGCCTTTAAATTGTATTGGACCTTTCTTCTTTCATCATCATCCCATTCTTCTCTAGGTTTTTCTATATTTACATTTCCCACTATCATTGTAGGAATGAAGGGACCAAATTCAATGTCTTCCCATATATTTAAGTCTATGGCTTCTATAAAGATCTGCATTCGGGTTTTCCAATAGTGATAACCCTCGCCATTGAAAACAAAAAGCCTATTAATTGAATTTCCCTCAGGAAATGGAAAGTTAGATGAGGCCATAATTATTCTTGAAGTAACTTTAGACAAGAATCTCGCTCTGATACCACTTGTTGGACAAGTGGCCTTAATAACTTAAGACGGGGGTGAATTAAGTTTCAAAATTTCCCAGTAACAAACTTTTGACCTCCTTCTAAATGATAGGCTCGAAATGCAGAAGAAGAAGCAACAATTTAATAATATTCTTTAAATATGCAAGAAAAAATTGATTGCAATAAAATAAATAGGATAAGGGAAGAGAGAAATGCAAACTCGATTTATACTGGTACGTCCAGTCCTCAAGCAACCCACTTGAGATTTTCACTAACTTTGTCAAAATCCTTTTTACAACTTTTGAACACCCAAGGAATCACTTTCCCTTGTGTTCAGGAAACTCACAATTCAAGAGACAACCAGTCCCTTGATTACAATTGACTTTCTGAGAAGAATAGAAAGATTACTCTCCTTTAGAGTGGATAATACAATTTGAAGTTCCTGGATGAACTCTCAATAGATTTGCAAGTGTTTGCCCAAGAGTTGTTGAGAGAGCATTTAAGAATGAAGTTCTCTTGGAATATCTCTCTCTTGCTTTTTGAAATCAGACACACATATATATAGGCCCTTCATGCCTTTTCAAAATGGTTTGAAGAGATGTGTCTTTTCAAAAAGCTTTTTTTGAATTTTTTCACTGGTAATCGATTACAGGTTTCTAGTAATCAATTACACAATTATATTTTGAAGGGTCATGACTTTTTGAATTTGAATTTCAAGAGTTCCGTTGCTGGTAATCGATTACAAACATCTTGTAATCGATTACAAGTTCAAAATTCAAATTCAAAACCCTTTTTAACAGCTATTTTTCAAAATTGTCTTCTGGTAATCGATTACACTGCCTAGTAATTGATTACCAGAGCCTTGGATGTCTTGGAAACACTTTGTTTTGAGGCAAGGCTTGATCTTGAGTTAATATTGAAGCAAGGCTTTGTTTGTTGAAGCAACCTTGTATTAATCTTGAAAAGCAACGCTTATCCTTTGAAACAACCTTCTTTGATTCTTCTTTGGCATCATCAAAATCATGTATTCATACATTCACATCTTTTGTTGTTTTAGAGTGCATACTCTTGTTTTCGAAATCTTAGCCATGAATTGGCTCAAATTCATAGGGTGTCGTAAAAGCGTTTAAGTAAAATTAAACATAATAACACTTGTTTAATTATTGCACTTAAACTGCCTAATCATGAGCATGCATGCATGTGCATTTTGTCATCCTGTGAGTTGGAGGATAGATGAAGATTCGTTCTGAGTGATAGTCGGTACTACACCAAAATCAAGACAAAGGTAAGCAAAAGGTGATTTGTGGTATTTCACATTTTACTGCGTGATGCCATTTCCTTTATTCAAAAGCTCAGGGGCAGGTACGAGCAGGTGCTAGGCCCGTAATCAATCAACCATCATCCAGCATCCAGCTTAAGACGTTAAAGAAGCGCTACTAGGAGGCAGCCTAGTACCTTTAAAAATTTCTATTCTTTATTTATTCATCTATTTTCTTAAGTTATACTTGAATATGCCTAGTTTATTTGCAATCCTAGGAATTAAGGAAATATACAAGCATAGCAAGGGGATATTTAATTTTCCAAAAAGGGGGGGGGGGGGGAATTAGCTCGCCTGGGCGACCATGGCGGGATCAGAAACATAAAAAGGGGTAAGGGGTGAAGTTTCTTCACCCTAACATCTCCCCCCCCCCCCCCCCCCATATTCAAAACACGCCAAGGCTACAGAATCCACGAAAACCAACAGCCGTAGGTCCTTGTTTGCACATTTTGCTTCCATTTGTTGCAATGAGGTTCATTCCTACAAGTAAGTGCATTATCCTTTGGTTCTTTGGCTTTCCATTGATGCGTTTTAGTGCTTTATTTGCTCATTTTTGCAAAAATCTGTGAAGCATTTCATCCTTGAGTTCATGCTTGTTTTGTTTGAATTGAAGGGTTGTGTGGATTGGCCTTAGGCCTAATGTGAATTCTGAAATAATTGGGCATGCCACATTGCCCCCATTCCCTTTTTGTTCATGTCTAAATATGCGCCCACCAAGTGTTTTGTGAAATGCCTCAATGGCATTTGCACATGAGTTTGTGAATTTTTGTTTGTGAAATTGACTTGTGCATATATGGCCGCCATTCTTGAATGTGTGGACAGCTTGTAGGAGTTAGAATGAGTGCTGAAATTTGACTTAGGCCTAGGAACATAAGCCTTTTAGTTTTGAATGCAAGAAGGCGTGAAAATGAGAACATGTTGGTGAGGTTTCCCCTTTAGACCAGCACTTGGTTTGGGCTGCATCATGATGATTTCTTGGCATTTAGATGGTGCGAGAATGTTTTTCACCATGTACATGTGCATATAGAATAGGTGGCAAGAGGCAAATACCTTTCAAACAAAGCGTACATATGTTGAATAGGTAGTCAAATGCTTTGCAAAATGTACATGTAGGCTGAATATAGCATGAAATACTTCCCAAAATTTGAATATGTGACATGGAATTGCTTTTCAAATGAATGTAAATATGTGTGAACATATAGCGAAAGAATGCCATTCAAAATGGAGTAGATAGGTAGCAAAAATGCCTTGCAAATATGTATGTAGGTTTAGATAGGTAGCAAAAATGCCTTGAAAATATGTATGTATGTTTAGATAGGTAGCAAAAATGCTTTGCAAATATGTATGTATGTTTAGATAGGTAGCAAAAATGCCTTGCAAATGTGTATGTATGATTTGATAGGTATGCAAAGTGCCTTGCAAAATATGCATGTATGTTGGATAGCTTAGTAAGTAACATAAGAAAATTCTTTGCAAACAGAAGAAGGTGTATCTCATAAAATGTTTTTTTCACCAAGGGAAAATATGTGTGCATAAATATATGAATGTCCTAGAGAAACCCACACGTCGATGTGCAAGTTTTTCTCTAAATTCACCTTGACATTTGTGCTTTGTTGGAAAAAAGTGTACGCCATTTTTGTTTGATTTGGCTCTTATTGTGATAAGTGGTTATTTCTTGCGAACTAACTTTACAAATGTGTCCTCGCAGGAGATGGCTCCGAGAAAGCTCCCCGCCAAGAGGTCTAGGAAAGACACAACTAGGGAGGGTTCTAGTGCGGCCCCAAGGGTCGATGTGGACTTCGATAGACACAGGTTCCGGAGTGCGAAACAACAGCAGCGGTTTGAGACCATCAAAGGTTGGTCATTCCTCAGAGAGAGACGAGTCCAGCTGAGGGACGAGGAGTATCCTGAGTTCCAAGGGGAGATAGCTCGGAGGCATTAGGCTCCTCTCGTATCACCCATGGCTAAGTTTGATCCTGAAATAGTCATGGAGTTTTATGCTAATGCCTGGCCTACAGAAGAGGGAGTCTGAGACATGCACTCTTGGGTGAGGGACCAGTGGATTCCCTTTGACAGAGATGCCATCAACTAGTTTCTGGGGCATCCACTGATATTGGAGGAAGGCCAACAGTGCGAGTATAGCCAGAGAAGGAGTCAAGCCTCACGCTTCGATGAAGAGGCTATCGCCCATTTGTTGTACGTGTCGACGCAGGACTTTGCCCAGACCATAGTGGGGAGAAGGGTGGGGACCATGCGCACCAGCATGACCACTCTCACGCAAATCTGGATAATGTTGTTGCTTAGCAACATTCTCCCTAGCGACCATAACTTAGACCTCCCCCTACCGATGTGTCAGCTGGTCTACACCATACTGACATAGGTGAATGTACATGTGGCTCAGCTAATCTCTGATGCTATTTACCAGTTTGTAGGGATTGCGCCTACGAGACACCCGGTGGACCCAGAGAAGTCCAATAGGGCCTTGGGATTTCTTGCTCTAATTACAGGCCTTTGTCAATTCTATGGAGTACCGGTCACCCCTAGCAAGCTTATCCGGCCTCCTATTAACAGGGCTTTCATTGAGAAGTACTACATGCCCAGGCAGACACAGGGCCAGGCACCACAGTAGGCAACTGCAGACGCACCACCGCCACCTCCAGAGTCCACCTCTGATCACCTGCAGAGGTTGGAACGTTGTATACAACATGTGACTGACCAGCAGGCGGCCAACCATAGGGGTCAGGTATGGCTGAATGAGAGCTTTTATCAGTACACCCTACATCAGCAGAGCCAGGATCCCAACCCTTTCGCATGGCCTACTCCTGAGCAGTTCGAAGCCGCAGTGGCATGGCCTGGAGATTGGCCCAATTTTCAGACAAGGGCAGGGCCCGCAGGGAACTCTAGAGATGGAGACGGAGCTCAAGAAGATGATGACATGGCTGATGTCATGGATTTCTTCCTTGGAGGAGGCAGAGCCGTACGGCTGGGGTCACCAAACTTGTGATTTGTCTTAATTTGACATTATTGCTTTTAGTTTATTTTGTTATTTCCATTGTGATAAAACTAGACTTGACATTATTGCTTTTAGTTATTTTTTTATTTCCATTGTGATAGAACTGAACCTGACATTATTGCTTTTAGTTATTTTTTATATAACTAAACCTGTTATTTGCTTTCAATTATCTATTATCTCATTGAGTAAATTTTACCGCTTCTAGCATATTGTCGTATGTACTCTACGATGGTTTGTCTGAAACACCAAAAATAGAGGTCTTGAGTATTTTTTATAGCACGCCTTTTATTCCTTTCGATAAAGCGTAATCTTAGATACCAACTGTGCCCAGGTTGCAAACTATTTCTAATCATTTTTGCTTAAAAGAAATTGATTGGAAGGAAAATCCAAAAGAAAAAAATTTAATTAACTAAAAGCTAACACGCTTTTAAAAGAAAATGACTGCCAGTTTTTCTTTGGAAATTCACGGGTCAGAACATAAAAGGATTTTTGAAAAAAAATGTGTGTGCACCTAAAGGGTGAATGCAATGAAAGTTTTTCCCTTATGCCTAAAATGGGCTCGGATGTGAGCATAACTTGATAAAGAGCGTTTTTTAGAAACATTGGATTGATTTGAATGGGGGAAATGAACCCTAAGCCTTAGTGTTACATGGCCACAAAATTTGATGCTTGAGTGTTCGCATGGGTGCGTGCATGATTAGTTTTGCATGAATTTATAATCATCATTATCATATGCGTGTCATGGAAATAATTTGGGGCATTCCCATATTCTTGAACCGCTTGCTAAACGAATATTCCGACATACATTATGTCCTGCCTTCCATAAGCCTTTTAGAGCCAAACCTCAACTCTTCGGCCATAAACCTTGACCCAGGATAGGAATTTCTACCCTTACCCTTGGAAGAAAGAACAGGAGGATCTCCCAAAAAGAAGCTTCTTTTACCCTCAGGTTATAAATGTGCTTCAAAAAAAAAAAAAGAAAAGAGAAAAAGAAAATCAACCAATCAAAGATTGGAGGAAAGCAAAGAAAATAGAAAAGAAAGAAAAAAAATACATAAAAGTTCTTAGGACCAGACAATGTCTGACAATGTGCAAAATTGTCAAAAAGAAAAAAGAAAAAAAAAAGCAACAAAGTTTGTTTGAAACCTGAGGGATGCCTGAAGCAGTCACCTCCCTAGTTGCCACCCAAACCTTTGTGCCCACGCTTGTTCTGAGTCGAGCCAAAGAGAAAAGAGAAGAAACAGACAAGGGAAAGGCCAGAACACCCAAAAGCCAAATTCCCCACCAAAATCCAACTTCCTAAAAGTCCTATTGGTCCATGATTATGCATGTTATCTTTGATTTGATAGGAAATGATTTGCAAATTCAAGTCATGACATATTTGTGGTTCGGAATTAGGATGAAACACTTGCATGTGTGAGATTTATACACTTTGAGCAGTTTCCCTCTATTTCAATTGGACCCAGTTTTTCTTCTAAACGCTCGTTTAGAAACAAAATGCTAAATATCCCAAATCTCATTTGTGGCTACGGGAAATTCCATCAACGTGCTTCCTTCCCCAATAGACACATTGTTTTTCTTCAAAAATACATGTTGCTTTGATCGGTTTGGAGGTTTGTTTCTTTGCTAGGCGTGTTCACATTTTAGTTGAAAGATTCACCGAGACTATTAAAGTCTTCTTTGCTTTCCAGAGACAATCAAGTTCGTTGGCACATAGAAACAAATATGATCATCTACCCCTCTTTGTCGAAGACTCAATGTCTTTTGAATGAGAATGTTGCAGTCTCCCCTTTACCATCCAGAGACAATCAAGTCCGATGGCACGTGGAAACCATTAAGGTCATCTGCCACCTTTGCTATCCAGAGACAATCGAGTCTGATGGCACGCAGAGACAAATATGGTCATTTGCTCCCTTTGTCAAAGACTCAATGTCTTTCAATCAAGACTATTAAAGTCTCTCCTCCGTCATCCAGAGACAGTCATGTCCGATGGCACGCAGAGACAAATATGGTCATCTGCCCCTCTTTGTTGAAGACTCAATGTCTTTCGGCTGAGACTATTAAAGTCTCCCCTTCGTCATCCAAAGACAATCAAGTCCGATGACACGTGGAGACCATTATAGTCACCCGCCACCTTTGCTATCCAGAGACAATCAAGTTCGATGGCACGCAGAGACAAAGATGGTCATCTGCTCTTTTGTCGAAGACTCAATGTCTTTCAACTGAGACTATTAAAGTCTCCCCTTTGCCATCCAAAGACAATCAAGTCCGATGGCACACGGAAGCAAATCATGGTCTTCCATTTTTCGTTGTTTTCAAAATTATTGAAGTCTCATAATCTATCCAGAGACAATCAAGTCCGATGTCATGTGGAGAGTATCATGGTCATCCATTTTTATCGCTTTCAAGGCTCCAAGGCCTTTTGTTGATGCACCTTATATCTCTTATGCTCTTTCTTTTGACGAGTTTCGTTGATTGGGCTAGTGGTCAGTTAGGTGGAGAGATCACTTGAACGAAATTAATGTCTTATCTTTACTTTCCTTTTATCTCCAATAAAAGATAAGTAAAGAGGGGCAACTGTCATACCCTAATTTCATCAGGTGACGATTGTTTGTCAACATGCGGATTTTCGCCAGCCAAGTTGAGCTGCTTAACACCAATTGCTGCACAATCCGTAGGATTTTGCAACGTTTCAGAAGGAAATGAGCAAATACTCAAAATGGGGGCAAAATAGTCAATTTGGGGGCATTCCTAAGCCCCTGGGCCCACCTAGGCCCATTAGAAAGCTTCAAGATGAAGCAACCAGCTCACCTGGGCGAGTTGTGTTGCAACCTCCTCCCCCTATTTTGCTATAAATAGGCATGGGGGGCGGAGGGGAAAGGGTTCAGCATCCTTAGTAAGCATATTTCACTCAATATAGTGAGAAGAAGGACAAAGAAGAACAAAAATTAAGGCTGAGGCGCTTCCGTAACGTTTCTGTGATCAATTCCATGGACGTTTTTTGTCGTTCTTCATCGTTCATCACTCTTCGACCGGTTAGTTTTTTATTTCGAAGCTTTGAATTCATTCTTGCTTTTGTATGTCTTCATTCTTCTACCGTCAGTATTCTTTTTCTTTGTTTTAAGCGAGTTTTGACCGATTGTTTAAGCCGTAATCTCATTTAATCAATGTTAAAATGAATTTCAACCGATCGTTTGTGTTGTAATCTCGTTTAATCACCTTTAAAATAAAATTTAACCGATCGTTTATGCTATAATCTCGGTTAATCATCAAAAAGGTAAGTTTCAACCGGTCATTTACTTTGAAAGTTTGCTTTTAATGAGTTGAGAAATAACCAAGTGAAACCAAGGCTAAAGTCAACTCACAAATCAAGCTTTGTCCACAAGAAAATCATTTGAATCCGTTCAAAGGTCCAACGCCTTAATGGTTTCCCTTTTTACTACGTAGGTCTAAATTTCTCATCGCAATTGAGGATACGTAGGAGCAAGAGCCCTGCTCTTGTCGACCCCAAAAAGATAAAAAACATAAAAAAGGGAAAATAAAACAAACTTGAAGTCATGATACGTGGGGTGCTAATACCTTCCCCGTGCGTAAACAACTCCCGAACCCTCATTTTCAAAATACACAAACCTTCGTCTTTTTAGTTTTTTCTAACATTTTCCTCGAATAAACGTTGGTGGCGACTCCGCACATTTTCCTTCCTTAGAAGACGCACCTGTGAGCCTCGCATCGCCCTCTCGCCGAAGGGTAGGTTGCGATAATAGGAAATGAGGGGGTTTGGCACTTTAGCAGCTCGCCCTAGTGAGCTGTTGCTTCTACCTGAAGTAACCTTGCTCACCCAGGGAGCTGGTTACTTCACCCCTAAGTCTTTTGGGGGCCCAAGCGAGCCAGAGGCTAGCCTAGGCGAGCCAGGGTTCAAAAAAATGCCTAAAATGACCTTTTTGCCCCTCCCCTTGGGTATTTTTGCATTCTTGATCAAAACATTTGAATGATCATCTGTTTCGCATTGTAATTGGCGTTTAACCCCGTAAGTCGACCAGCAAGGATCAAAAGATCAACAAACGATAGTCCCCGGACAAAATTAGGGTATGACAGTTGCCCCTCTTTACTTGTCTTTTATTGGAAATAAAAAGGAAGTAAAGATAAGGACACTAATTTCGTTCGAGCGATCTTGCTATTCGGCCAGGCAACTGGCGAAAACCAAAGAAGTGAAACTGAGAAAATATTGAAGTTCTGTAGAGCGGAAAACATCTGAATTTCTCTTTTTTTTTCAAAGCATAGAAACAGAGGACATCGAGTCCTACGAAGCACAAAGACAAGGACATTGAGTGATATAAAAGACAAAAGACGTTGAAGTCTTTGAAATGTAAATGAAGACATTGTAGTCTTTTGAAAGCGTAAATGACTGAAGACATTGAAGACTTTGAAAAGTAAATGAAGACATTGTCATTTTTTGAAAGTGTAAATGACTAAAGACATTGTCGTCTTTTGAAAGTGTAAATGACTGAAGACATTAAAGTCTTTTGAAACCTAAATGAAGAAATTGTCGTCTTTTGAAAGCGTAAATGACTCAAGACATTGAAGTCTTTTGAAACGTAAATGAAGACATTGTCGTCTTTTGAAAGTGTAAATAACTGAAGACATTGAAGTCTTTTGAAATGTAAATGAAGACATTGTTGTCTTTTGAAAGCGTAAATGACTGAAGACATTGAAGTCTCTTGAAATGTAAATAAAGACATTGTCGTCTTTTGAAAGCGTAAATGACTGAAGACATTGAAGTCTTTTGAAATGTAAATGAAGACATTGTTGTCTTGACAAACGACATTGAAGTCTTTAGAATGTAAAGAAGACATTGATAGTCTTGACAAAAGACTCTGATAGTTTTTAAAATGTAAAGAAGACTATGATAGTGTTGACAAAAGACTCTGATATTCTTTGAAATGTAAAGAAGACTATGATAGTCTTGACAAAAGACATTGAAGTCTTTGAAATGTAAAGAAGACTGTGATAGTCTTGACAAAATACATTGAAGTCTTTGAAATGTAAAGAAGACTATGATAGTCTTGATAAAAGACTCTGATATTCTTTGAAAAGTAAAGGTGAGGACTTTGAGTCATATGAAAGCATAAAGCAAAGGACGTTGAATCCTATGAAGCAAAGGATGTTGATTTAGTCACTTGACAATTTTGGAGTGATGGCAATGGAGCCGTTTGACATTTAATCAATCAACTGAAATATTGATCCTAGGGTTTTCCGCTTTCTTTTAAAAAAACTTTGATTATTCTGCACAACAAGAGAAATATAAGACTTTGGGACCAATCACGTGCACCATTGAAGGACAACAATGGATTGTTACACTTTGGTATATGACCAAGTGAAACTTTCTTTATTAAAGGTCATAGAGTGATGCCATTGGGTCTGTTGACCCCACTAAAACTCAATGACATGGGCTGATCTTGAAAGAATTTATATAGCAAAGGTCACCCTTGGATTTAAAAGGAATCCTAAGGAGTCTGCATGAGCGACTAACATCAGATGTACCTTACTATCACAATCGTCCTTGGGTATTTTCCATGAGCTCCTGGTAGAATGAGTTTTCTTCTCAAATGTGCAAGTGCGAAACCTCGAGGATTCCCCTCTTTTTTTTATTTTTTATTTTTTAAACAATCACAAGCGTATGCGGGTTCCATTCCAGAATTCCAACTTAAAAGCAAAATTAGTCATTTCTTGATCCACATGGGATTTATTGGACTTGAAACGTGGTCAGGGGTAAGAGGGCTACATTGAGTAAGAACCTTAAGAGCGTTGCTTGTACCTTTTGGGTTGGGCTCTACTCCTTTTGTCCTTATTAAATTTTTTTTGCCTTTCATGTAAAATCTAAAGATCTTTTGTCTCTCTCTTTTTTTTCCTTCACTCACTTTTGGCAGGTTTTATTTTCTTTTTTCTTTCATTGCTGCCCAACTTCATGCATGTGTTGTTTGCATTGCTCTTCCCATTGGTTTAGTGGTGGTTCCTACTTAAGGTTCCTATTTTGTTTTTGTTGTTTTTAGAAAACAAATATGCTTTGGCTCGGAAGGGGTAGCAAAGGATAAACTAGTGTTTAGGATGTTGAAACATGGCCATGTGTCATTTCAAATCTTGACTTAGATCCTTTTGTAGTTTGGATGTTGGGACACAACCTTAATAACACGCCCCTAATTGTTTTTTTTATTATTTTATTTTATATCAACCCTAATTTTTTCTTAGATCCCCTTTTCGGGTTTTCAACCTACCGGGTGAGAAATTTTGATCTGCCCCTAGGTTCGCTTGAGGCTCATACATGGTGCCTCTCACTGCCCCAGTGTAGGGCCTTGAGGTATCTATTGTTGTCTTTTGTCACGACCTTGTAGCAAGGAGAAATGAAAGAAACTATGCAGATTCTCGAAAAATGAATTTTCAAGGACGAGAAACATTTAAAGGATTTTTTCAATTAACAGATTAAGCCGAACAACTCTTGTTCTTGACAACTCATTTTTCCTCAAAAAGAAAACTTTTAGAAATGATAAAATGAGGTCACATGAATGTCTGTACTTTTTATTTGAAACACAATCAATCAAATGTTTTTTTTACTCGTCGTTTACGGCACCCTCACCAAACGTGGAGAACGAGCAATTTCTGATTGAATAGACTTGGAGATCAACTCAAGCGCGTAGGTCGCTTGAGAAAATAAACCAACGGCTTACATTCATATTCCAGCAGAAGTTAAATAAGCAAAGATGTAATTGTGAGAGAATGAGACACAAGGATATCAAATTTATCCATATTATTAGCATTATGACTATTGTTTACAGTAATGGCATAAACTTGAAAATCCTAATGAGTCATTCGAGACATCTAACAACAACCTTCAAATTTCCCCATGCATAGTGTCGCTTGCCAATGTCAAAATTCACAAGCGATTATCCTCCTCAAATTTTAGCCAGCCCGCATCAATTAGACTTTGCACCTTATGTTTCGGGGTCATACAATGCTCAATGGAATGCCCCAAAACTCTTCCATGATAAGCACATGTTGTGTTCGAGTTGTATCCTTGAGAAAATGGAGGTTGAGGAACCTTGGCTGGGGTTATGGCTACCATTGCATTATTGAGTAGATATGGGAGTAAGTTAGCATATGACACTGGAATTGGGGTGAATTCTATAGGCCTCTTTGCTAGAAAATTTCTTCCCTGGTTGGTGTTTTGGTTCATGTTAAGGGTGGTGTCTGGTATCGGTTGTGTGGCAGATGGGATTTATGGTTGATTTAGGGGTGGCCTTATGGATGATTGGGTGTTCTTGGTTGATAGGGTAGTGGGTAATGAGAAGGGCTGATATTGGCCGAGTATTAACATTGTTGAGCTGGTGGGAAATTTGGCTGTGTAGGAATGGCAATAATAGCATGGGTTCCTCCCTCCTTCTTATTCTCTCCATTTTCCCCAGGCTTCCCATTCATCAAAGCAGGATAATCAATTTTTCCTCTTCTCCGACCCACTTCGATCCTTTCGCCGGTGAAAACTAAATCGGCAAAGCTTGAAGGTGTATAACCCACCATCTTCTGATAGTAGAACACCGGTAACATGTCCACTATCATTGTTATCATCTCCTTTTCTGTCGTTGGGGGCGCTACTTGAGCTGCCAGATCCCTCCACCTTTGGGCATATTCTTTGAAAGATTCATTCTCTTTTTTACACATGCTCTGTAGCTGCATCCTATCCGGAGCCATATCAGAATTATACTAATACTGCCTAATGAAGACAACCATTTGGTCCTTCCATGAATGGACTCGAGATACTTCCAGATTAGTATACCAGGTGACGGCTGCCCCAGTAAGACTTTCCTAGAAAAAATGCATCAACAAATTTTCATTTTTCGAGTATGCTCCCATTTTCCTGTTGTACATTTTCAGGTGATTCTTGGGGCAAGAAGTCCCCTTGTACTTATCAAAGTTCGGCACCTTGAACTTCGGAGGGATAACGACGTCAGGCACTAGGCAGAACTCTGCCATGTTAGCAAAAGCATGATCTTTGCCTCATTCAATGGCCCTCAACCTTTCCTCTATATGATCAATTTTTCCCCTTTCTTCCGTGGCAGGAGGCAGTCTTCCTACCGCAAAATGCAAGGGTCGTGGTTGTGGGCGATACTGAGGGCCCCCCAAAGTGTCCGGTAGGGGTATATCACAACCTACTTGCCCCTCAGTGGCATATCCGAGGTGAGGTTCGAAGTCAGCTAGATTGTGGTCTCGGGGTGCTTCATGTGTCTCCCCCATGGGTTGAGAGACATGTGCATAATCAGATTGGGGTTGTTGGCTCTCGATGGGTACGGGTGTGGAGTTGTTGACATTCTCATCGGGAGCATGTGCAACATCGGGTGGTGTATAATTGGGAGGCAAGCCATATAGTGGGAAGAAGTTTTTTCTCTGCACAACATGGGGATCATCTGTACTTCCCAATGCTTCTCCTCCCCAACCTACCATATCTGAGACTGGAGGATTTACTTGATTGAGGCTAGATGGGTGAATCAAGTTCCCCTCAATGGCGGTACTTGCAGAAATGACTATAGCCATATTGACCTCCATCATTTTTTCATACTCATCATGGCTTCCATCATTGTGGCCATTTGGTCTTCATGGCCTCCATGTCGGCCTTCATCTGCTCTTGCACCTCCTCTATTTCACTCATTACTCTAACTTTAGCATGCATTCGGTAAGGGCGCCGTAAAGGGCATTTTTTCCTTTTGATAACAATGATTATAGTTCTGATTTCAAGGGAAGAATGCAATGAGCAATGCCACCAATGTGAAAAGACAAATAAGCATGGATGTATGTGAATGATGCATTGTTGAAGTATTGTGAATTTTACACGGGACATAGGGTTGAATCAATTTAGATTTTCATTAAACAACATGGTCCATCACATCTTTTCAAAGTGAAACTGGAAATAAAACATGGACATCAATAGTCCTTAATTTTTTGTAAATTATTTAGCTCAATCATATGTTGGCAGTAGACAAAGAAACGATGTAACTCAATCTATCTTTTGCCCCAACTTTTGCAAGCTGGTTACTTCCATACTTGACCTTGACTTGATGAACCTTTCCTTAAAAACATGCGCTTGGGCATACTTATGCTATGCATGGCAAATGAGACTGACATGAAATTCCCGAAGAACCATCATTTCCTAGTTAACCATGCATTAGGTATCATGTTCACATGATTTTTAATCATTTTTTTAAGAGAAATGAGTGTATAATCCCAACATAGTTGGTTTATAGCCATCATCATGGTACCCAACACATGTAACTAAGAATATGGTGTAGACTTTCATGCTTTATTGTGACTTTCTTTTGTTCTTTTTTTTTTTTGTTATTGTTTTTGCAGAGGAAGATGAAAGGCATGAGAAACTATGCATGAGTGAACATAATATGCAAATGATGAAAATAGAATGTATGCAGTTGGCATGCTAAATGAAGATGTATGATCATGCAATGATTTACGCTAATGCAATGCATCAATATGATAAATGACAAGTGCAGGAATGATATGTACATCATGATGCCATGAAGAGATGCATGATGCGACCAAGGAACAAGCCAGAGAGAGTTTTCTATGTGCCCCCTAATTCAGGAACCTAATGGAAACGATCCAAAAGTCCACTTCTAGTGATCATTCCCAAGGGTGATTTCATGTAACTTTGCTGGCCTCTAGAGATATCATCCTCTTAGGTAATACATTGTGGCGATAGAGACTATCAGCGACAATGCATCACCAAAAGAGGAAAACTCTAGATGAGGCTTCACTGTTATCAAGCGAGTCGGAGACCCAGCATGACCACAGATCGACCTCCACTCCTTATGGCTCACATAGACCCAGGTATAAGGCCTAATATCTCAATGTGTGTGCGAGGTGTAAGTGCCATGTGTGCATAGAAAAAATATTTCTAGCTATGAATGTAATCGATAGACAAACACACACCAAACACAACAACATAGCAAATGTTATATACAAATATGGACAAACAAAACATAAAAGGGAAAAAAAGGAACATAAACAAAAAAGAAGTCACGATAAAAACATTGCACACTGATCGAAAGGCTTAACTCTCTGGCATCCCTAGTGGAGTCGACAATTGTCGCAACCTACTGTCATACCCTAATTTTGTCCGGGGACCTTTGCTTGGTGGCATGCAACTTTCATTTAACCATTTTGAGGTACTTGGCACCCATCGTCAGGCAATTTGTGAAGTTCTGTGACATGCCGGAACTCAAAAGGAAGCATCGTTGCACAATTCGTGAGGTTACGTAACATTCTGTAAGTCAAAAAGGGGATGATTATGTAATCCGCAAGGTTCCGTAACATTACGAAAAAAGAATCACCAAAAAAAGGCAAGGGGTGTATTTAGCAGAAATGGGGGTGCAAATAGCAACCAGGCCCACTTGGGCCCTCCAGAAGGCGGTTGCTTCTGGAGGAAGTCACCTTGCTCACCTGGGCGAGCTGGGTGGCAAGCATCTCCCCCATTTTGCTATAAATAGGGGGAGAAATGAAGAAGAATTTCGTTCATCCCTCTTGGTAATTCAAGAATCACTTGAAATTAGTGAAAAAAATTGGTTCCGTGAAGAAAATCCGAGCCGAGGCGCTTCCGTAACATTTTCGTGGGGATTTTCGCGAAGATCTTCAGCCGTTCTTCGACGTTCTTCGTTCGTTCGTCATCGTTCTTCGGTCTTCAACGGGTAAGTTTCCAAATCGAGCTTTTCAATTCATTCTATGTACCCGTGGTGGTCCCCATTTGTTTTTACGTGCTTTTTATTTTCATTTTATTTACTTTCCGTACCCCCTTTTGACGTGCTTTAGTCATTTGCTTAAGTCATTTTCTCATCTAATCAAAAAATAAAATAAATTTCAACCGATCATTTAAATTGTAATATCCGTTAGTTTCTGTTAAAATGAAATCCGACCGTTCGGTCATGCCGTAACTACATTGGAAGCCAAAAAAAGGGTAAAATAATAATATAATAATCAAAAATATCTTTTAGTAAAATAAATCAAAAAGAATCAATCAGACATTCTCCTTTGGGATTTCTCTTTCTTAATCGAATCGATTAATAACCAAAGTAAAACTAAGGCTAAAATCAACTCATAAACAAAACTTTTGACGTTGCCTTAAAAAGCCATTTTCAAAGGTCCAAAGCCTTCAAATGGTCTTTTCCGCTTTTATCGATTAAGTGTAAATTTCAAAAGGGCTAAAATCAACATGTAGCTTTATTACCTCTTTCAAAAATAAAGAGAACATTAATGGTCCAACGCCTTAATGTCTTCTCTCTTTTAAAAAAGAATCGAAAGTTTGTTTAATGGTCCAACGCCTTAAATAACCTTTCTTTCAACAAAAACATATCTTGCAAAAAAGGATAAAAAAACAACTTAACCAAACACTTTGTTCACAAAGAACTATGTAGGTCTGATTTCCTTATCGCAATTAAGGAATACGTAGGAGCAAGGGAAAAACCCTCGTCGACCGCAAAAAGATAAAAAATATAAAAAGGAATAAAGACGTAAAAGGGAACTTAAAAATTGAAAGTCATGTTTGCACATTTAAATTAAAGGCTGTCGTCTCGTGTGACGGACGCGTGGGGTGCTAATACCTTCCCCGTGCGTAAATACAACTCCCGAACCTTTCACTTAAAGTTCGTAGATCACGTCTTTTCCGGTTTTCCCGACGTTTTCCTCAAATAGACGTTGGTGGCGACTCCGCACGAACTCCTTTCTTGGAACACGCATCCCGCGAGTCACGCGTCGCCCTCCCGCCGAAGGGTAGGTTGCGACACCTACCCTTCGACGGGGGTGCGAAAAGGCCAAAATAGAGGGGCTAGAGTGTTTGTCTCCAAGGGAGAAAACGAGCGGAGTCGCCACCAACGTTTATTCGAGAAAAATGTTAGAAAAACCAAAAAGAGGTCTTTGAATTTTGAAAATGAGGGTTTAGGAGTTGTTTACATGCGGGGAAGGTATTAGCACCCCATGCATCCGTCATAAGGGACGGTAGCCTTTAATCGAGTGTACAAAATCATGACTTCAACATTTATTTATTTTCCGTTTTTATATTTTTTATTTTTTTGGGGTCGACAAAGGTGTTGCCCTTGCTCCTACGTATCCTCAGGTGCGATGAGGAATTCAGACCTACGTAGTTCTTTAAGTCTGAAAGTTTGTGTGTTACATTGATTTTATCTTTTTTGAAAGATTGATTTTAATTGTGAACAAAATTCGTTTAAGGCATTGGACCTTGAAATGATGTTTTAAACTTTGAAAAGCGGAGAGAGTCGTTAAGGCATTGAACCTTGAAACGATCTTTTGATTTTTGAAAAGAGGAGAGAGTCATTAAGGCATTGGACCTTGAAACGATCTCAAGTGATATTTGATAAAAAGAAAATAGTTATGAGTTGGTTTTATCTTGATTTTTTTTATTAACCTTCAATCTTTTTCAAAGATAACTTGCGGCACTAACAATCGGTTAAAACTTACTTTACAAAAGAAAAGTGATTACCGATGATAGAAGAAGGAGATGAAGATGCACAAAACAATAAAGAGGACCCCTAAGGGTCCATACATCATGTTCAAATCCTTAAAGACAAACACTAACCGGACGACGAACGAAGAATGATGTAGAAGTCGATTACGGTCGCAATTTGGTAGCGCCTCGGCCTCATTTTTCTCTTCTTTCTTCTTCTTCTCTTTCATTTCTCTCAATTTCTCTCAATGCTGGTCCTTGGAACCCATTACTCAGCCCCCGTCATGCCTATTTATAGCAAAAGATGGCATTAGGGGTCATGGTAGCTCACCCAGGCGAGATGGAGCTCGCCCAGGCGAGCCGTTGCTTCAACCTGAAGTAACCTTGCTTGCCCAGGCGAGCTGAGCTCGCCCAGGTAAGCTGGTTACTTCACCCCTAAGTTTTTTGGGGGCCCAGGCAAGCTAGAGGCTAACCTGGGCGAGCTAAGGTTCAGAAAAATGCTTGAAATGACCTTTTTGCCCCTCCCCTTGGGTATTTTCGCATTCTTGATCAAAACATTTGAATGATCATCTGTTTTGCACTGTAACTGGCATTTCGAGTAGCAAGGATCAAAAGATCAATAAACGATAGTCCCTGGACGAAATTAGGGTATGACACCCTTTTTTGTGACCAGTCCACATCCTTTCTTTGAAGAACGCATCATGGCAGAGGATCGTCCACAGAGGATGACGCTAGAGGACCACTCTAGCTCTGCCACACCTTAGTACTTCACCAGAATAGCCAGACCAGATGTGCAAGCGGCCAACATCTCATATCCATATTCCCTCATTCAGCAGATCCAGGGGAATCTATTTCACGGCCTACCGAGTGAAGATTCGTATGCACATCTGGCCACATACATCGAGATCTACAACACGGTGAAGATAGCAAGAATGCCAGAAGACGTCATCCGCCTCAACCTATTCTCTTTCTCCTTGGCCGGTGAAGCAAAAAGATGGCTTCACTCGTTCAAGGGGAATAGCCTGTGAACATGGGATGAGGTGGTTGAGAAGTTCCTGAAGAAGTACTTTCTGAAGTCCAAGACCGCTAAGGGCAAGTTGGAAATCTCATCCTTCCACCAACACCCTGATGAATCACTGAGTGAAGCACTTGACTACTTCCATGGGTTACTCCGAAAGACTCCTACACATGGGTTCAACAAGCCAGTCTAGCTTAACATCTTTACTGATGGCTTGCGACCCCATTCCAAGTAGTTCCTCGATGCCTCTGCTGGTGGGAAGATCAAGTTGAAGACTCTAGAAGAAGCCATGGAGCTGATAGAGAACATGACAGCCAATGATCATGCCATCCTCCGTGATCGAGCCTACATGCCTACAAAGAAAAGCCTTCTTAAGCTCACTTCTCAAGATGCTATGCTGGCTCAAAATAAGCTTCTAGCCAAGACCTTAGGGACTCTTATAGCAACTCTAAGTAACCTTCCTCAACAATTACATGCAGTTCAACCTCCTCCAACCATGCACAATGGGGGATGCAACATTTGTGGAGGTACTTATGAGTCAAGTTCACGCATGGTCCAAGACGACGTAGCCAACGAGATCAACTACATGGGAAGCTAGAATCGTCAAGGATTCCAGCAAGGAGGACGATCGGGATTCTATTAGAGAGGTAATTTTTCGCAGGGCCAAGGTTGGAGATCCCAGCCAAGGAATAATTTCAATCGAGGAGGTTCATCTCATCGACCTCCTAGTCAAGAACCCAACCTACAGGAGAGAAATGCCAAGTTGGAGGAATTGCTTATACAATTCATGCAAACTATCACGACACATCTAAAGAGTACGAATTCAGCAATCGGGAATTTGGAGGTACAGGTGGGCTAATTAGCGAAGCAAATGGCTGAAAGACCCACTGGAACCTTCGGGGCCAACACTGAGAAGAACCCCAAGGAGGAATGCAAGGTAGCCATCACCCGAAGCCAAAAGCAGGGAGATGTTAAAGCTGACAAAGTATTGTAGGATGCGACCAAAGAGGAAGAAGAAGACACAAAGAGGGAAGAAGATGATGAGGGGAAGAAGAAGATTGACAAGGTCTTAATCCCTAAGACCAAAAGTCAATTAGCTTGGGAGGCAAGAAGAGAGATACCATCGGCCTCATCGAAGGAGGCACTGTACCCTTTGGTGCTATCAAAGAAGGACAAGGAGCGTTACTTCAAGCGGTTCCTTGAAATCCTCCAGAAGCTGGAGATTACTATCCCTTTTGGAGAAGCCCTACAACAGATACCACTGTACACAAAGTTCCTAAAGGACCTCCTTACAAAAAAGGGAATGTACATCAACAGTGAAACCATTGTGGTGGGAGGCAATTGCAGTGTAGTAATCTAGAAGTTGCCTCCCAAGTTCAAAGATCCAGGATGTGTCACCATCCCATGTTCTATAGGTAAGGCTCTTATTGACCTAGGAGCAAGTCTAATGTCGCTTTCCATGTGCAGGAGAATAGGTGTCACAACCTACCCTACGACGAGAGTGTGAGGCGAAAAGCCAAAGGAGCGTCTTCCAAAAAGGAAAATGCGTAGGAGTCGCCACCAACGTTTATTCGAGGAAAACGTTAGAAAAAACCAAAAGGGGTCTGTGAATTTTGAAAATAAGGGTTCGGGAGTTGTTTACACATGGGGAAGGTATTAGCACCCCACACGCCCGTCACAAGGGACGACAGCCTTTAATCGAGTGTGCAAAACATGACTTCAAAATTATGTATTTTCCTTTTTTATATTTTTTATTTTTTTGGGGTCGACAAGGGTATTGCCCTTGCTCCTACGTATCCTCAAGTGCGATGAGAAATTCAGACCTACGTAGTTCTTTAAGTCTGAATGTTTGTGTGTTAAATTGATTTTTTATGTTTTTGAAAGATTCATTTTAATTGCGAACAAAAATTCGTTTAAGGAGTGGACCTTGAAATGATCTTTTAAATTTTCAAAAGCGGAGAGAATCGTTAAGGCGTTGGACCTTGAAATGATTTTTTAAATTTGAAAAGCGGTGAGAATTGTTAAGGCGTTGGACCATGAAATGATCTCAAGTGATATTTGATTAAAAAAAATTAGTTATGAGTTGGTTTTATCTTTGTTTTGTTTTTTAATTTTCAATCTCTTTAAAGACAACTTTACAACACTAGTGATCGGTTAAGATTGAACTTTGCAAAGAAAAATGAGATCACCGATGATAGATGAAGAAGATGGATGTGCATATAATAATAAGGGAGATCCCTAAGGGTACATAGATCACATTCAAATCTTAAAAACAAAACTAACCGACAATTGTACGAAGAACATCGAACAAGGAATGATGTCGGGAATGATCACAGTCGCGATTTGGTAGCACCTCGACTTCATTTCCTCTTCTTTCTTCTTCTTCTTTCTTAATTCTCTCAATTCTCTCCATTTCTGAACCTTGGAACCCCCTTCCTCAGCCTCCTTCACGCCTATTTATAGCAAAAAATGGCCCTTGGAACCACGGCAGCTCGCCCAACTGAACTGATGCTTCATCCTGAAGTAAGCTAGCTTGCCTAGGCGAGCTGGTTCCTTCACCCCTAAGCAATTTGGGGGCCCAGGCGAGCCAAAGGCTAGCCTGGGCAAGCTAGGGTTTAGGAAAACAGAGGAAAAGACCCTTTTGCCCCCTACTTTGGGTATTTTTTGCATTCTTGATCAAAACACTAAATGATCCTTCATTTTGTGCGCTAACTGGCATTGAACCATGCAGTTTGGCTAGCGAGAATAAAAAAAATCAATGAATGACAGTCCTTGGATGAAATTAGGGTATGACAATAGGGAACCTAAAAATGGACCCTACAAGGATGACACTCCAGCTGGTAGACCGCTTCATTACAGGACCATTTGGAGTGGTAGAAGACGTCTTGGTCAAAGTCCATCACTTCACTTTTCCAGTGGACTTTGTACTCATGGACATCGAGGAAGATGAAGAGATTCCTTTGATCCTGGGGCAGCCATTCATGCTGACCACCAAATGCGTGGATGATAAGAAGGTCACCTTCTACCTTTTTGAGGCCACAAGGAAAGATCACTTTCCTTTTCCTTTCATGGATCAGATGTTGGAATGGCTAGCAGGACAGTCCTTCTACTATTTCTTGCCTACAGAAGGATCCCATGGACTAGGAGAAGATGACTTTTACATGCCATTTTGGTGTCTTTGCCTACAGAAGGATGTAATTTGGGTTATGTAATGCACCTGCCACTTTCCAAAGGTGCAAGCTAGCCATCTTTGCTGACATGGTAGAGAAGTGTATAGAAGTCTTCATGGATGACTTCTCAGTTTGTGGGCCTTCCTATGATTGTTGCTTGATGAATCTAGAGCCGGTGCTATGAAGATCTGTTGAGATAAATCTGGTGCTGAATTGGGAGAAGTGTCACTTCATGGTTTGAGAAGGGATAGTGTTGGGCCACAAAATTTCAACCTGAGGCATTAAGGTGGAAAAAGCAAAAATTGATGTCATTGAGAAGTTACCACCACCAGTAAATGCCAAGGGTATAAGAAGTTTTCTTGGACATACAGGTTTCTATCGAAGATTCATCAAGGACTTCTCCAAGATAGCCAGACAATTGAGCAGCTTGGTAAACAACGATGAAATCTTCAAGCTTGATGAGAAATGCCTAGAAGCCTTTCAGACTTTGAAGGAGAAGCTTATATCTGCCCCAATAATGGTTGCACTGAATTGGAGCAAGGAGTTGGAGTTGATGTGTGATGCCAGTGACTATGTTGTGGGTGCAGTTCTAGGACAGTGGCGAGACAAGATATTCCATGCCATATACTATACCACCAAAGTCTTGAATGATGCACAATAGAATTATGCCACTACTGAGAAGGAAATATTAGCCATTGTTTATGCCTTAGAGAAGTTTCAGTCCTATCTGGTGGTCCAAAGTTGTTATCTTCACAGATCATGCACCCATCAAACATCTTTTTCCAAGGCAGACTCAAAGCCAAGGTTCATAAGATAGATCTTGTTGCTTCAAGAGTTCGACATCATCATCAAAGAAAAGAAGGGATCCGAGAATGTAGTAGCCGACCATCTCTCCCAGTTAGTTAATGAAGAAGTGACACAAAAAAAGAAAGAAGTAAAGGGAGAATTTCCAGATGAATTCCTCTTAACTGTAGCTCAAAGGAACTGGTTCACGAACATTGCCAATTACAAGGCTACGAGGGTCATTCCACAAGATCTCAATTGGCACCAATGAAAGAAGTTTCTTTATGATATCCGCTTCTACGTTTGGGATGATCCATAACTGTTCAAAATTGGAGCAGATAACTTGCTAAGGAGGTGTGTGACTAGGGAGGTAGCCCAAAGCATACTTTGGCACTGTCATAGCTCACCTTATGGGGGCCATTATAGTAGGGATAGGACAGCTGCCAGGGTACTTCAAGCTATATTTTTTTGGCCATCCATATTTAGAGATGCTCATGACCATGTCCTTCGATGTGATCAATGCCAAAGAACAGGGGGAATTTCAAGGAGGGACGAGATGTCGTTGTAGAATATCATCGAGTTAGAGGTCTTTGACTGCTAAGGGATTGATTTTGTAGGGCCTCTACCATCCTTATACGGGAATGTCTACATCTTGGTAGATGTTGATTACATGTCTAAGTGGGTGGAAGCCATAGCCACTCCACAGAATGATGCCTAGACTGTGATCAAGTTTCTGAAGAAGAATATATCTTCCCATTTTGGAGTTCCCAAAGTGTTGATTAGTGATGGAGGCACACACTTCTGCAATGTACAACGACAGAAGGTTCTGGGGCATTATAGTGTCTTGCATAAGGTGGCTTCACCTTATCATCCTCAAACCAATGGTCAAGCAGAAGTGTCAAACAAAGAGCTTAAGAGAATCCTACACTACTAAAATAACTATTTTTTACGACGCAGTTTCAACGATGGTTGTCATAGACCCGTCTTAGAAAGCATATCGGTGGCATTTTTGTAAATATTGAGATTTAAAACAAAGGCAATGAGTTGTTCTACGACGGTTATTTATAAAACTGCCTTATAATGTATTTGTTTCGACGCATACAAGGACGGGTTTGTATAGGACCATCTTTTTTTTAAAGGTTAAGGAAATAAAAGTCATGACTGCTCCCTCTTTCTCCTCTTTTCATAGCTATTATACTTATGAACCCTAACTCTAAACCACCAAACTACAGCCATGGATATGTCGCAATCATTGTGGGCTCTATTCTCGACTTGGCGTTGTTGTTGTTGCTGTGTTTGAGGCGGCGGCAGAGGCAGCCAGCAAAGCCGCCGAAGCCGGTGGTGGCTGCGCTGGCAGAGGTAGGGATGTCATTGTCAAAGAAAGGACGGGAATCTCCTTCGTCGTTGTCGGTATCACCGATTCTGGGTCATCGCTGGGGCTAAACAGGATCAAGATGAGATCGGGGTCGCTGCCACAGAAGAGCTTATTCGGATTCAGGGGCGAGAAAGGGACGGCGGCGCTTGGCGGTAGCAACCTCTCTCGCCCAGGTGTCGGTGCCCGCGCCGGCGATGGGTAGAAGAAGAAGGTGGTGAACCAGAGCAGGGTGGGGTTTCATGAGGATTCCATTGGCGATGCCGCCGCCACTGGAGGTTGGGGCGATAACGGGAGTAATTCTAATAGCGTGTCGACGTCAGGGAGCTTGCCATCGTGGGAACAGAGTACGGTTGTGTTGCCACAATTGCGGTTGCAGAACGGAGAATCATCATCGAAAGTTGTAGGTATAATTGTAACTCTGAGTGTATGTGTGGATTTTGTAATGATTCTAATTGTGTTGTTTTGATTGGTTTTTTAATTAGTTAAGTAAAGGATCATTGATTGAATAGTTTTATTAGGATTTTGGTGGAATAGTGTTATTAAATGCCCATAAGGGCTAAGGCCATTGCTATAGAAGAATGGCTTGGTGTCATTTTGTTTTAATTAGAAGTTTAAAGAATGAGGATGAGGAGTTCTGCTGAGTGTAGTTCTTATTTCAATTTTAGTACTGTCAGAATTGGAGTTCACTAAACTATTATTCTCGTGTTTTGCATGAGTAAAGATCTGAGGGATAAAATTGTTATTGAATTTTATTTTATAAGTATTAAGAATTCAAAACTATTATCAGTAATGTTTTCAATAGAGCTTGGGTAGGATATGTATTTGGTGGTGATGAGGTACTGGCTAGATGTCAATACCTTATTTCTTGTATACCTTATTTAATGATTATGTTTCACCAAGGTTGACTACAACTTGCAGTGAATTAGGTTATTGTTCATATAAAGCAGATGAGAAACGAGAATTCTTATTCAAACCCTTTGTAAATGTATATTATGGTGCTGCTTATATTAAATGGCTATCAAACTTTGAGAACAAGTAAGTCACGTATACTTCACATGATGAATGTATACAATGTATATTTTGGTGCCGAAGCGAACCCTCCTCAAAACCCTATCATAAAGTGAATTTTCTGCTCCTCAATTCTCCCTCACTTTAATTTTTTATATTTTATTTCATTTTTCATTATGATCTCCATGTTGCTTTTGGAGGTAGCCGTTGATCGGAAATTCAAAAATTTTCATAAGTAAATTAGAAAAAATGTTAGAATTAAACTCAATGAATTTTAAATTGGTTATTACTGCATTTTGTTCTCTATTGCACTCTAGAAGAGTCACTTATGTGAAAGAATATTCTAGTTACTTTTCAGTCCGTTTGTAGGACTAATGAGTATCTACTATATATAATTGTCTGAATTTGCTATATATAATGAATGATGGAATGAAATGTTCCGTGGTTCTGAGTAAGATATGGTTAAGTTGAAAAATAGTACTTTTTGTTGAAGTGCATGAATTAATTTATAACAACATGAATAAATATCTTAAGTAATTAAATTAAATATGGGGCCAGTTAGCAAAAGAGAATGAGAATTATGTAAGTAATTAAGTATCTTGTTTTTTATGGTGACAAATGTTTTTTTTCCTTCTTCTTAATTTGTAATGAGAAATTGTGTGTATGGCTTGATTAAAGTAGTTAAAAAAAGGGGAAAAGAAAATGGGAAGCATAAGTTAGCTTTGTTAGTTCTTGTTGATGGATGTGATTGATTGCGTGAATGGGCTAAGTACCTATTTTGAAATGAAATGATTAGGTATTGAGACAGGAGATTTAGAAAGAAAAAAAAAGATTATTTGTTTCCACAGATTCTAAGAGACGAGGCAGTGGCAAGGCTTTATGAGCTTGGGAAGGTACTTAATCTAAACTCAGCTTTACTTTTGTCTGATAATTTTTTGTTTATAATAATATTTCTATTCATAGTCAAAATAGTTCGTATGAATCTTTGTTCTTGACCTGAATGATCCAGATCCTTACAGGAAAATGCACATAACTTCATAGTCAAAATTCATGGTGCTGATAATTCTCATTCAGTGGCTGGTGGACCATGAATTGTTTATTGTTCTTGGAAGTTAATGTTGCTTTTTGGATATAATGCAGGTGAGTGATGCTAGCGGTTATTTGGAGAGGACATTCTTGAGTCCTGCATCCATGAGGGCAATCAATCTTATTCGTAAATGGATGGAGGATGCTGGTTTGAGAACGTTAGCCTTCTAACTTGTTCAACTCTAAATAATTTTTCTGAGGGCATGACTGATGTTTTTGTTGTTATTTGTAGTTGGGGGTACCAAATGGGAAATGTACATGGTCAGTTGATGGAGCAAATGCAAATGCTAAAGCTTTATTGATTGGATCTCACATGGTAAGGCATTTATTCCTGCAATTTATGTAAAAACAAAATTGAAGTTTTCCTTGACAATAGTGATGATCTATTTTAATGATAGATACTAGGACAGTTCTTATCTGGACCGTCTTAGAAAGTAAAAACTTTCTAAGACGGTTATTAGCTAACAACCGTCTTAAAAAGTACCCTTTCTAAAAAGTCTTAGAAAGAGTATTTTCTAAGACGGTCGTTAGCTGAGACCCGTCTTAGAAAATTTATTTTTTAAGACGGTTGTTACCGTCTTAGAAAAGAACCATTTCTAAGACTTTCTAAGACGGTTGTTACTGACAATTGTCGTAGAAAGTTAGACTTTTCTACGACGGTTGTTTTATAACCGTTGTTAAAAGTATCAAGTTTTCAATGACGTTGGGTATAAAGACAGTTTATAACCGTCGTTGAATGCGTGTTTTAGCCGTCATTAAATGTCTTTTTTGCAGTAGTGCTAGAGAAGACCGTCACTTCTTGAAGGAAAAATTGGGAAATGAAGCTGGATGATGCATTATGGGCTTACAGGATTGCATACAAGACTTCCATAGGTGTCTCACCCTTTTAAATGGTCTATGGGAAGGCTTTTCATTTGCCGGTGGAATTGAAGCACAGGGCTTACTGGGCCTTCAGACGATTGAACTTTTATGAATCCTCATCTGGTGAGAAACGGAGATTGCAGCTACTAAAGCTAGAAGATATGACATTAAACGCCTATGAATCAGCCAGGATCTACAAGCAGAAGATAAAGGCATACCATTACATGAAGCTGCAAAAGAAGAATTTTCAGCCTGGCCAGTAGGTGCTGCTTTTCAACTCAAGACTCAGGCTTTTTCCAGGAAAGGGAAAGTCAAAATAGTCAAGACCTTTTGTGATAAAAGACGTCAAAGTCACATGGAGTAGTGGAAATCATGGATCCAACTTCAAGTGAACTAGAGAAGAGTTGGACCACGAATGGACAACGCTTGAAGGCCTATAATGGGGGCCACTTAGACAGACTGACCAACATCATCTATCTCCTAGACCCATGAAGGATCCAGCATCAAGCTAGTGATGTTAAAGAAGTGCTTACTGGGAGGCAACCTAGGAATTTCCTTCGTCTTATTTTTGTTTTGTTAATTGTAAACAAAAAACTTGTTTTCAGAAAAAGGGAGGATACTAATCGAGTTGAGTGATGTTGCAGGTTGATGAGGGGAAGACAAACATGATTTTATGGAGAAACTTTCGATGTTGAGAGCGCCATCTCGCACTAAGCGCACTCTAAGCACAGACGCGCTAAGCCCAGGCTTGTCCCTAAGTGCCAAGACCACTAACTGAAGGGAAGATCAAGGGACTCACGCCTATTAGGCGCTAAGCGCCAACACCATTAATGCAATTGTTTCTGTTAGGCTGCATGCAAAACGTGTGACTCGTAAGTGTTGTAAGTTGAAAGATTACTTATATAACTTCTCCTTCTTCTTCCCCTGCACTTTCCTCTATGCTTATCCCAGCATTCTGCACAAGTGTTATTGCTTTATATAATTTTGTGTCTATATTGCGTATTCTGTATCTTTATTTTTCATTCTGATCACACTAGGTGAGGATCATCTAGTGTTCTTATTGTTTTCATCACAGGATTGTGTGTTTTGTCGCATTCGTAACATTTTGTGTTCTGTCATCCTTACCTTGGAGCTCGCTAAGCCCACACTCATGGCTTAAGCAAGTACTGCCATATAGGCATAAAGTCATTTTTTTGGGTTGCAATTAACGCGCTAAGTGCCCACTAGTTGCTTAGTGCAAGCTCAAGCTTCTGGGCTCACTGGATGAACACGCTAAGCGCCCACCTGGCGGCTTAGTGCGTGCTTGAATTTCTAGAAAAATAGGATGAACGCGCTAAGTGCCCCTGCTACGCTAAGCACGTTAATGAGTCTGATGCATTTTTGGGTTGAATTTCATGCATGGGCTAACCGCGCAGTCTCGCACTAAGCCCCACTAAGTCTTTTAATCTGCATGCATGGACTTAGCACCCAGTCTCGCACTAAGCCCCAGTGTCAGGGGTGGGCTTAGCATGCTTCCTCGCTCTAAGCCCCAGTAGTGCATTGGCGCTAAGCACCCACTGGCAGCTTAGCGCCTAATTAATTTTCATTTTTGTTTTTGACAAGTTAATGTTTGCTAAGTACACCCCCTTTTCTCCAAGTACTAAATTTTTTTTTTGTTTTTGTGGTTTTCATGGATGGCATCTAGGAGACGCCAAACTGGACCTAGCCAGGCAAATGAAGAGGATTCCTCCTAGGATTCCTCTCAGTTCATTTCAAAGACAGCATGGCACCGGTATCAAGAGAACTTTCATCTTCGAAACATCCTTCCGGAGAGGAACATGGAGCTTGCTCCCGGTATGTATGATGAGTTTTACGGCAAGCTCCACAGGCGCTACTGGCACAAACAACTCAACAGGCTTCCAAAGAATCAAATTGATGTGTCCTTGGTGAAGGAGTTCTAGTCCAACGTTTATGATTCGGAGGATGGATCTCCAAAGATGTGCATTGTACGCGGGATGACGATTCGGTTTGACGCGGAGACTTTGAACGAGTTTTTGGGGACACCAATCACCATCGCTAAGGGGGAGCAACTGACCATGTACGCCCAATACCTCCACTCATACCAAGATTATGAGGCCATCATGGCCAAGCTGTGCACCCCTGGAGGGTGATTCCAGCTGAATGTTGAGGGAGCGTCGTGGAAGATTTTGCAAAAAGACTTCACCACCCTGGTGTTGGACCTTGTGGCCTCAATAATCTTAAGAGGGATAGGCTTAGAATGCAGAAGAAGCAACAACAATCAATTTAACAATGTTCTTTAAACATGCAAGACACAATTGATTGCAACAAAATAAATAAGATAAGGGAAGAGAGAATGCAAACACAGTTTTATACTGGTTCGGCCACACCCTTGTGCCTACATCCAGTACTCAAGCAACCCACTTGAGTTTTCCACTATCTTTGTAAAATCCATTACAAAGTCTGAACCACACAGGGACAACCTATCCCTTGTGTTCAGATGCTTTACAACAAGAGACTCATAGTCTCTTAGCCAATCTCATTGAATAAGAAGAATGGAAGAAGAATTCTCTCTTCAAGAGAAGAATATTACAATGAAGATCATGTAAGAATCCTTATAGATTTTGTAAGTGTTTGGTCAAGGATTTCTTTTGAGAGAGCATTTGACAACGAAGTTCTTTTGGAATCTCTCTCATTGTCTTTTGAGAGGATAAGACATATTTTCCAAGCAAAACTCTCTCTTCAATTTCGTCCCAAGTCACACATATATATAGGCCTTTGATGGCTATTCAAAATCCAAATGTTAAGATGTGACTGTTGGCAATATTCCTTGAAAATCCTCTCTGGTAATCGATTACAGAATTAGTGTAATCGATTACACAGTTGTTTTTCTTGAACAGTTGTGACCCTTCATTTAAAATTTGAATTCCCAACGTTCAGAGTCTTTGGTAATCGATTACATATGATGTGTAATCGATTACACACTTTCAAACCATTGGTAATCGATTACATGTATTGGTAATCGATTACATGTGCCTTGAATGACTTGAAACCTTTCATTGTGAGGCTTGATCTTGAAGAAATCTTGAATCAAGGCTTTGTTTGTTGAAACAATCTTGTATTAATCTTGAAGCAAAATGAGCCTTGTTTGATTCTTCTTTTGACACCATCAAAATCATGTATACATACATTCACACCTGGCCTAGACCTAGAGTGTGCTTTCCTACTTCAACAGCGCTCCTTCCTCTCATACATCAGACATTAATGTCAACTGGGCTCGCCTAATCTATGCGCTCGTGATGAAGATGAACATAGACATGGGTAGCATCATTTCACAACAGATTACTCAGATAGCCCAGCCCAGTACATCCCAGCTCTAACCGCACTTTGTGACCATCAAGGAGTCGACTCGAACACACTAACGTACGAGTCCCTTAGCCCGGTGATCAACCTGGCCTATATTAAGAAGAACTGCTAGAATCTAGCAGATTCTTCTATCACTTTTCTAGGTCTGAGGTGAGTTCAAGCCTGCACTACTCAGGATGCACCACCGCCACCACCGTCGCCAGTCATCCTGCCTCCAGCTGCGCCTTTTTCTGTCGGCCCTTCTTCCTCCTCCTCAGCCCAGTAGGAGCCTCTCACCTAGATGATGCAATGTATCTATCATGGCCAGCGCCTAATCATCGAGAACATGCATCAGTTGTCTCTCCACCTCACCATAGATCCTCCATTGATGACGCCAGAGGACTTCATCCAATGAGTGTCGTCGGAGATGCTGCAGATGTCAGAGATGACATTGAATATGTTGTAGATCTTACAACAGCTCAAGGCGAGTGGGACCCATGGCCCACACAGGATTGAGGATGGACCAGGATTTTTCTTTCTTTCTTTTCTTTTTATTTATTTCTTTTAGTATTTTCTTTTTCTTTAAATTTATTGTACTTTCTTTTTCAGTAATGATAATTTAATTTCAATAGTTTATTTCATTTCAGTTATTCAATAAAAATAAAAATTCCATGATAGACATAAGCAATCGATGAGTGGCTATGACTTGTTCTTAATGAATTGATGCATGAGATACACTGTGTACTGATGAGATAGTTGTGAAAGTTCTTATTCTTGTGAGCAGGAGTTATTGGAAAGTGATGAAGTATGAATCAAAACACAAGAGTGAAGAGGTTAGCAAGTCCAAATAGAAATCATGGTATGGTAAGCCAAGCACTTTATAAATGTCCGATGAGATGTGTGACCTTATAATTGTGAAAGAACGATTGTTCTTAATTTTCTGATTTTGCATGATTCTCAGACTATTTAAGTACATACATAGGGTGGAAATGATCAAGGCTTTGTTTCATGTTCTTAGCCACTTAGCCAAATAGCCAACCTGTTATTTGAACGGATCCCTTGTACCCTATTGAGCCTAATGCAGTAAATTGTTTTTTTGTTGAAAACCTGAGCCTAATGAAATTAATGACCACCTTATCTTAGGTTGTAGGAAAGCACGGGTCAAGGCAAATTTACCCTTAATTTGGGGGAGTTGGAATATTGGTATTGGTGAAAAATTTTGCTTCAAGAAACAGCACACACTCAAAAATAAAATAAAATATGATGAGTTGCTACAACACCAATTTCTATTGTCTAAAAAAAAAAGCCCTTATGTTCAAATAAAAAGCTTATAGCAACTTAGGTTCCAAATAAATTTTGTGTGCTGTTAGGAATAGAAGGCAATTGGGTCTTTTGAAATACAAGTCATGGGTTATCAGGTAGGTGTTCTCTTATAACTTAACTTTTTTTCCAAGAAAAAACCATGAGTTCCTTGTTAGCCCAGCCAAGTTACAAGCGTGCTTAGCACAAAGTCAGCGTGAAAAATAAGCTACCTCAGGCCTATAAATGGAGTAGGAGGCAGTAGGAAAAAACATATCGAGTCTTAGAGTTACCCAAAGCCTGGGCTTATCCCTTAGAGGAAACTCTTTTTCTTAGCCATTCCCCCTTTTTCTTGTTATTAGTCATCCAGCCCCTTCTTCTATTAGCCTCTAGAGTGTAAAGTCTCTCATGGCTATGAAAGGCTAAAACCCCTCTGTTGGAGCCTAGCAGCTAATGCCCTTGTAATGTAACTATTATTCTTATCTATTAATGCAATTTCAATTTCTACTGTCTCTTTTCTGCTCTTCATCTCTATTGTGTGGTTTGGTCATCCATACATTTGTTTTTACGGGTTATACATTGGGAAATTGTCATGTCTAAAGAACTGGGAAAGGGCATCTCAACAATGCATTACTAGGGATAGAGTGACTTTATTGTGCCTCTACATACATCTTCATACTTAATGAAATTTATGATTCAATCTTTGCAAAGGGATTTGGGAGAGAGAATACATAAATTAGGCTCCTCATCATTAGGGATCAGGGTTGAGCATATTAGTAGATGTGGGTGGAAATTTGGAAAGCAGTTAATAGAGAAAAACTTTAATATTGCATCAAGAGTAGTTAGGCATGTTAGGCCCCAACATAATTGCATTCTGAACTCATCTTTTACATTCATCTTGTTTAATTTCTTGTTTATTTTTGCCTTTTTAAATTCAATTTATTTCTTTCTTCTTATTTTTATTATACTTCCCTTTCTCTGCCTTATAAATTAGGTATTTATCAACTTAAGTACAAACAAAGTCCCATAGACTCGACACTCGGTCTTTCGTTTTAATCTTTACTACTTGTGATAAAATTGGTACACTTGCCAATCAGTTAACAGTGATACCTTCAAAAACACATGGTCCCCGATTTGAAACTCCAAAGGCTTTCATCGCCAGCCATAGTAACTCTTCTGATGACTTTGAGATGCTATAATCTTCTCTTTGATTATGGTCACTTGCTCAGTGTACCTTTGTAACATGTTAGGTGTTAGTATAAGAGTTTCTTCAATCTCGTACCAATATAAAGGCGTTGTACACTTTCTACCATACAATGTTTCAAATGGTGTCATTCCTATACTAGCGTAAAAGTTATTGTTGTACGTAAATTCCACCAGAGGAAAACACTTGTCCAAGTCGCCTTGTTGCTCCATCACGCATGTCCTCAAAAGATATTCTAAAGATTGAATGGTCTATTCCATTTGTCCATCGGCTTGCAGATGATAAGTTGAACTAAGCTTCAACTTCATTCCCATAGCTTTTTGTAGACTCTTCCAAAATCTTGAAGTAAAGTGCAAATCTTTGTCGGATACAATGCTAGAAGGTACTCCATGCAACTTGACAACCTCCTTGATGTACAGTTTGGTGAGCTTCTCGAACTTGTACTTCATGTTGATAGGAATAAAATGGGATGACTTTGTTAATCGATCCACAATCACCCAAATTGTGTCATAATTATGACTCGTCCTTGGTAAGCCAAAAACAAAATTCATTGAGATGTTATCCCATTCCACTCAGGGATCTTTGACGTTTGTAATTCTCTGGGAGCTCGTTGATTTTCAACCTTCATCTTGCAATGTGAGACATTTTGCTACATATGTGGCCACATCCTTCTTCATTCCATTCCACTAGAAATTCCTCTTAAGATCTTGATACATCTTGCAATCATCACCTTCCTTTCTCACATCAAAACGCAGCCAAGTCCTTGTCCTGATGCATCGCAGTACACTTCAAACTTTTTCTCGGGATCAGGCAAAATCAAGATTGGTGCAAAAGCCAACCTCTTATTCAACTCTTGGAAACTCGTCTTGTAAGCCTCGTTCCACACGAATTCTTGACCTTTTCGGGTCAACTTGGTTAGCGGTAATGCCAAACGAGAAAAAATCCTGATATATATATATATATATATATATATATATATATATATATATATATATATATATATATATATATATATATATATATATATATATATTCATTCCACTTTTAATAAAATATTGATTTCATTTACTTTTCTACATTTTTCTAAACCTGTCTTTTTTTTTTCAATCTCCATTTCTTCTTTAAAGTTTACTTTTATTCAGTCTCATTTGCTTATTATTATTAGAAATTATCAATGAAATCATTATTATTGTTGAAACTATTATTATTGAAATTACTAAGAACACTTATACAAAACCTATTAATATGGATATTATCATTGAAATCATTATCACTATTTCTATTTACACTTAGGCTAAAATCTATAATTGCTTGTTTGAATAAAAAGAACTAACAATCAAATATGGATTTTATGTCTCATGCTTAAACACTTATTAGTTAATAGAATCACTAGTGAAAATTATTGTTTTATAGATAAAAACTATTTAAAAAAACTATTTATGATTTTCATGATTAACAAGAGTCAAACTATTTTACATTGTTGGTTTATGTATGAAAATATAGGTTATTCACTACTAAAATAATTTTATATCGTCATTCAATTATAAACTTCTATGTATGATAATATTTATAATAATTACCTTACAAATCATAATTATTGTGATTTCTGATTGATTGATTATGTCAAACTATTTTACATTATCAATACATAATCATTAAACTCTTATATACTTATATATTATTTATGTTACTATTATCTTACTAATTTATATTCTTGAAATAATTAATATAATAATATTCTCATTATGAAATAAAAATAGGTTATTATTTAAATTAAATTAGTGATAAATTTATATAATTACTTATAAAAATTAATTACAATTTAATAAATAAATTTTATATTAATTAGTTAATATGTTTACTACAAAATAAATTTTATTGATTAATATTTATATGATAATGTTGACAAAATTTGCATAAATACATAATAAATTAACTAAAATTATTTTTTCAAATATATTTTTATTAGAAATAATTTTAATTTACTTCTTCAAAATTCAAAATTAATTTTATGAATATTTTTAATTTAAAACACAAATAATTTTTTATTAAAATATCTTCTTCACATAATATTTTCATTCGGATATTTTATTTTTTAAACTTACTTGAGTAAAATGGATTTTAATTATATTTCTATTGCAAGAAATTTTTAATTTATTTCTTTTTTAACGTCATAAATACAATATTTTATACATAATATAGAGTTACTTCATGTATGTAAAAATACACGTCAATAATATTTTTCATTTTTGCATTACTTCATATTTAAAATTTTACTAAATGCTTTAATAATATTTTATATAGTGTTTATATAGACACAATTAGAAGACTGATTCTTAACTTATTGACTATGGACAGCTAACTAAGAGATGTTTTTAGCATAATAATTCTTCAACTCTTAGAGGAATATAATAGAGTTGTTTAATTTAAAGTCACAATTCACCTTTATTATAATCAGGGTAGCGTAGATAATATAAATAAAATAATTAAGATATAATATTTTGTTAAAAATATGCATTTTAAGAAAAAAAAATTAAATTTAAACACATTTTATGAAAAAAAACTCCTTTGTTCTTTTTGTTTCCTACTTTCTTTTTTATTTCTTTTATTTTTATTTTTTTTATTTACACACAGTTTTTTATAGTAATATATTTATTTATAATAAAAATTATTAATTTTATTTTTATTATAAATTGATTTAAACAAATATTTAATAGTATTAAAACTAAAAAAATACTTTTCCATAATAAATACCACTAGTATCTATTATGAGAGGCTATCTAACCTCTAGTCATATAGAATTACAATGATAAAATTCTCTTTGAGTATTTAAACAGTTGTATACTTAACACTCAATGTTACTTTTAAATATTTTTTAATTTAAGAGTAAATTTACATTGTCAATGTGTAAAACATATATTTTTATTATTTTTAGAACTTAATACACATTTTTCAATACTTTTATTTTTATATTGTATTTCCACTAGGTTAATGTGTCTATCTCTTCAATAAATAAAAAAATGTGTCTATCTCTTTCAAGAATATTTTTTCACCTATCTAATTCTACAAATACACACATAAATGGGTACCTTGCTAGTATATAATTAAAATTAATTCTACTGTTTTGTAAACTAAATTAACGTTCTATATACTTGAAACGATACGGAAATATTCACCTCTCCGTCGTCAGCTTTATATAATTAGAATTTACAATGTTCCAAAAGTAGCAGCAAAATTTGTTTGGCAGTGCCACTTTCTTCTTTATTTCCCTTTTTTGTCTATTATATATATAATTTCTTTATCCCATATTTAATAAAAATATTTTATTTAAAATTTGTGATCGAGACCAATTTGATGTATATTTCAATAATATTTAATGTTTTAAAATTAATTTTATAAAAATTAGAAACGAATGGACACTAATTTTTTTTTGTTGGAAAAAAGCAAACTGATGTGATAACAATTTCTTAAAGATATAGGTCTATATTATAAAGCATTGTAAAAAAAAAACTCTATAATATAAATTAGATATTTTTAATATTTCCTCTTTTTTTAATTTTCATTTCGCATACCATATTCACAAGTCGTCAAAAAAATCTTTTCTCAGCCATGTCAAATTATCATTCGTTTATATTTAATTGTATATTTAATTTTCTTAATTGTCTAACTCATGTAATCTACCATCTTATGTTTATATTTCTAAACTTGATTTCAATTAATTATAAAAGAAATTAATAATTAAAGATAATGTTAGTTAATAATTTAAATTTCTTATTATGAACTTAATATATATATATATATATATATATATATATATATATATATATATATATATATATATATATTTAAAGATATTTATTTATTATGAACTTTAAGTAAATAAAAATAAACATTTATATTGCATGACACATACACTAAATATTAGTTAAAAAATGACAATTCTTTTTGAAAAACTAATTTGGTGACTAAAAATTGGAAGAAAAAAAAATAATATGGATATATGTATAATTGTATAGGCTAAATAACATCTTTTTCCTAAAGAAATTGTATTTATATATTTTTATCGTAAAAAGATATTTAAAAATATAAAGTAAGATGAATAACATAATTAAAAGAAAAATATTATCATAAAAAATTATATAAATAATACTGCAACTTTATTTTCTACACACAATAATCATCATAATATTATACTACCTTTTATTCAAGGATAAATAATTATTTCTAAAAGATAAAAATACAAAATTTAATTCCTCAAAGTATAAAAAATCTGACAAATATATCTGATCGTTAACTTTCATCCGTCACTGTTAATAAAATAGCTTCCGTGACACAAATAAATGAATTTGACACTTAAATGATTGTCAACGTGATCATCTTTAATTGTCAACATAAGGACATATTTATCATAAAATATTTTCTTGACTTTTCTATTCTATTCCCTGGGACCATGAATGGATAAATAGTCATTTTGTCCCTAAATGTGTAGTTCGCGACAAATGCATATCTGAAAGATTAAAATACAAAATTTAGTGATAAAAGAATGAGACAAATATATCTGACCGATAACTTTTGTCTGTCACCGTTAATAAATTCAGTGACAAATTCGTTCTTGTATTTTTTACACTTCTATAAACTAAATTTTATATTTTTATATTTAAAAATACATTTATTAGTCAATTATATATATTTAAAGACAAAAATCATTATTTATTTTTTATTTTAATGATTGATGATGCATACATACATAAGAAAACAGTTAGCAACAAAAATACTCAACAAAGCGTCAACAAGCAAACCACAGCGCACTTTTCTGAGTCTGACTGGCTCCCGCGTCTCCATACATAACGACAAACTTTATCTTTCACCTCGCAGATCCCAATGCCCCTTTCCCTTCCTTTTGTTTTTTGTTTTTTTTTTTCATTTGTTTAACTTCAAAATCGTAGTTATCGTGTTTGTAATATTAACAACGACTCTTCTTCTCGCTAAGCCTTTCTTTCCATCTTTCCTTGGCTTAGCGGGAACATCTTCATTTTTTTATTATTTCCTTTCATCTCATTCCCTTATTTAAAACTTTTGTCTCTCCGCAATAATAATAATAATAATAATAATAATAATATTTTCCCACATTTCTTTTGACCCTTTTTTTTTTTCGTATCCAATCTGCTTCCGGAGAATCGTTTCTTCCCCCTGGAATCGAAGATTTGATTTTCAAAACCCCATTCGATTGATTATTTGAGTAATAATTGTGTTTATTAATTTTTATTCAACCTTCCTGATGGAATGATCTTCAAATCGAATGTACAGTTGTGCAGTTATGCCGTTTTTCATTTGATTGTACTTGGGAACTTTTGTTGATATTATTCTTTAACTGGTTCCTTGTTTTATCCATGATTTATTCATTTTTATGTACTAGCTTGGGTGTTTTATGCAAAATCAATTTCTTTACATTTATATGCTTTTCTTAAGTCTACCTCTAGACATACCCAATTGTAAAAATCCTTGCCTATGATGCTATCATAAAAAGGCCACCTTGTACTGTGTAAACTCTTGTAGAGTACTTGATCTCTTAAGGGTGTCATTGGCTTGTGAGAATAGAAATATATACTTTTCATCTTTTGGTCTAAGGATGGATCATATAAATAACGAGGCTAGTGTTGACCCTTTTGCGATTGGCCCTTCTAGCATTCTTGGTAGAACAATTGCTTTCAGGGTTCTCTTCTGCAAGTCTATCTCACAATTGAGGCATCATATACATTTTGTGTTGTTGGATATCTTGAAAAGATTTTGGGGATTTTGGGGACCCATTGTGTCATGGTTGCATCCAAGAAACCCGCAGGGGATATTGGCAATGATGACAATAATTGCTGTCTTGTTGAAACGTTACAGCAGTGTGAAGGTGAGGGCCGAGATAGCATATAGGCAGAATTTTTGGAGAAATATGATGCGAGCTGCATTGACCTATGAGGAGTGGGCTCATGCAGCCAAGATGATTGATAGAGAGACACCAAAGATGAATGAATCAAAAGACCTTTATGATGTGGAGTTGGTGAGTAACAAGCTTCAAGAGCTTCGCCATCGCAGGCAAGAGGGGTCTCTTAGAGATATAATATTTTGTATGCGTGCAGATCTTGTTAGGAATCTAGGTAATATGTGTAATCCAGAGCTACACAAAGGTAGGCTTCAGATGCCAAGACTAATCAAGGAGTATATTGATGAGGTATCAACTCAATTGAGAATGGTTTGCAACTCTGATTCAGAGGAGCTTGCATTGGAAGAAAAGCTTTCTTTCATGCATGAAACTAGACACGCATTTGGGAGGACTGCTTTGTTGTTAAGTGGAGGTGCTTCCCTTGGAGCTTTTCATGTTGGTGTGGTTAAAACACTGGTTGAACATAAACTTTTGCCTAGGATAATTGCTGGTTCAAGTGTAGGATCCATTATGTGTTCTATTGTTGCCACTAGGTCTTGGCCTGAGCTCCAAAGCTTTTTTGAGGATTCATTGCACTCATTACAGTTTTTTGATCAAATGGGTGGGATTTTTACAGTTGTGAAGAGGGTAACAACATATGGTGCAGTTCATGAGATCAGACAGTTGCAAATGTTGTTGAGGAATCTAACAAGCAATCTTACATTTCAAGAAGCATATGACATGACGGGTCGAATTCTCGGAATTACAGTTTGCTCCCCGAGAAAGCATGAACCACCCAGATGTCTTAACTACTTGACTTCACCTCATGTTGTTATATGGAGCGCAGTCACTGCTTCTTGTGCCTTTCCTGGCCTTTTCGAGGCTCAGGAATTGATGGCAAAGGATAGAAGTGGAGAGATTGTTCCTTACCATCCACCATTTAATTTGGGTCCTGAAAAGGGTTCCACTTCAGTGCGCCGTTGGAGGGATGGTAGCTTGGAGATGGATTTGCCTATGATGCAATTGAAAGAGCTCTTCAATGTCAATCATTTTATAGTTAGTCAGGCCAATCCTCACATTGCCCCATTATTGAGATTCAAAGAAATTATCCGAGCTTATGGAGGTAATTTTGCAGCAAAGGTATGTTCATGGACTTGGACCTCTATGAATGAGAACACATACATGTTGTTATGTCTGTTTAATGTCATATTTTTTTTCTAAAATGAATTTTTTCACTTCTACATTTTTTCATTAACTTGGTCTCTGTCTAGGATAGTAAAATAGACTCAAATCCTATGATATTCACAAAAATGTCTACAAGTGAGGATATAGTAATTATTCACTTATTGGACTTGGGGATGGAGATATATTTTTATCCATATTTTTTTTTTAGGAATGAATGTAGTTACAGGTACTATAATACTTCACCCGCTATATATATATATATATATATTACTTAAGTAAATAATTTATATTATATATATATTTTTTATAAAAAATAAATTATATTTTTCTAATTTTATGACTAACACTAACGGTCTAACAAAGAGTAGTAAACCCTAATTCAACATATCTTATGTAAAATTTGTTTTAAATTCTATTTACTTTTATGTATGAATTTATAAAGTTGTTGATAAGTTCTTTTTAAGATCAACTTTCAAATGTGAACCAATATTTCATGTTGTTAGGTACTTCAAATTAGTACGGTAGATTTGTACCTACTTAATAACTTATATTTGTAATGTTAAATGATTATTTTTGTAATGTTATTTATTTATGACTTAAGTTTAGATAGATCAATGTTATGTTTGTTTATTTTAATATTATGTGTGGATATTTTTAATGTTATGTTTAGATTATTTAAAAGTAAATTTTCAATTTAATTATAATAATTTTTTAATTAATTTATTTTTATTGATTTATTAACTTTATACATAAGTAAAATGCAGATACAAGTATAGTATATAAATATCCGGTGGATACAAGAATGTGGATTAAGATTATTACCCGCGCAGCTATGGGGCCGGGTACGTGTATCTTTTTAAGACGTGGGTATGAGAATGAATACGATAGGACCCTACCCAAATCCTATCCATTGCCATCCGTATCTCTGTCCCTAACTAAAAACTCCATTTCGTGTGAATTGATGAGTAAACGGTTCCTTGCTGTTAGACTAACAACTTAGAACACCATTTGATTCTTACAGCTGATGACCCCATGTAGGGGGGAAATGCTTGGTTGTTGTTGTACTGATGACTGTGATTTGGTTGTGTTTTGCATGTTTGCTTATTTGAGTCCGTCAGTCTGTGAAATCTCACGCTCTAAGTATTTACTATTTCTTGGTTAAATCACCATGGAGTTTTATTGCCTCTACTATTCCACTCCCAACCAATTTCAAGGGAAAATTGATGCCTGCAGATTTTAGAGAGCTAAAACATACAAACTGCCATTGTCATTTACTTGCACAAACATACAACTTATCTTTTTGATGTCTTGTGGTTTAATCCAATAAGCAGGTGGTTCATTAGCGTCTTAGCACCATTGCTTTGATTTTTAAACAGAGTAACTGGCTGGCCCTTTAGCAGCATCTGTATGTTGAAATAGTGGTAAAATTTTCTTAGGAATATGTTACCACTTATTTGCAAACTTACCGCAGGCATGACTTCCAACCTCAATATTGACTGGCATGTATGGAATTCTTTAGTTCAAAATATGCATTGTAACTTTTATGTAACCCCTCCTCCCCAACTTGATTGGAAAATAGTGGCATTTTTCAACATTTGTTGCAATAAGCATCATACTTGTTTGCCATTGGATTCTTCAGTATGTTGCTGCACAACTATTCTAAATATGCAACAATTATAATCCAATGTGGTTTTCAACTCTGCAGCTTGCTCATCTAGCAGAGATGGAGGTGAAACATAGATGTAATCAAGTACTGGAACTCGGCTTTCCATTAGGTGGACTAGCCAAACTGTTTGCTCAAGACTGGGAGGGTGATGTAACAGTTGTTATGCCTGCAACTCCTGCCCAAGTATGTCCATAGAACAATTAAATACTAGGGTTTGTTTGAAGATAAAAGAAATAACTAGTTGTGTTTATTAAAAATGGGTTTAGGAATTAGTGAGAAAAAGAATTATGCACTGCCAACGTAGTTATCCAATCACAAGCTACCATATATGATAAGTTTGTTGACTTTTAAAATAATTATCTTAAAGTAATTCAAATAGTGATTTGTGATTAGATGATCGGGTAAAATTATTTTACACGCGTAACCATTAAACTCTTAGAAATTTATTATTTTTATATCATTTATTGGGGACGATTCAATTGAATAGTTATTAACTTGTGTATGTTGTCTTTTTTTCCCTGATCCTCCTGCTCCAGTACTTAAAAATCATACAGAACCCTTCTTATGTAGAGCTTCAAAAGGCAGCTAACCAAGGCAGAAGATGCACCTGGGAGAAGCTTTCGGCCATGAAAGCAAATTGTGGAATTGAGCTTGCTCTTGATGAGTCTGTTGCAATTCTCAATCATATGAGACGACTCAAAAGAAATGCTGAGAGAACTGCTGCTGCTTCTCATGGTCTTCCCAGTACAGGCAAATTTAGTGGTTCAAGAAGAATTCCATCGTGGAACATCATTGCACGAGAGAATTCTACAGGCTCCCTAGAAGACCTTCATGCTGCTGCTGCTGCTACTTCCTCATTGCATCAAGGTGTTATTAGTCCCAGTGGAGCCACTGGTAAAAATTGGAAGTCCCACCGTAGCTTTCATGATGCAAGTGACAGTGAATCTGAAAGTGCTCATGACTTGAATTCTTGGACCAGATCTGGTGGGCCTTTGATGAGAACTACATCAGCAGATATGTTCATTGACTTTTTCCAGAACATAGAAGTTGATACCGAACTAAATAGAGGCAAGGTGACAAACACTACCACTAGCCCTCGTGATTTTCAGCATCACATTTCAAGGCACACAACACCTGATCATAATAGGTGGTGCTCTAAGAGAACAGAAATCGATCAGAAAGAAAATGGCAACAGGATGATTGCCATGAATGGATCTAACATAATGGTAACTGAAGGTGATCTTTTACAGCCTGAAAGGATCCATAATGGGATTGTGTTTAATGTTGTCAAGAAACAAGACTTTTTGACCCCTTCAAATAGGAATAATGATTATAATAGTTGTTGTAACAATGAAGTTGCTGAATGTGTACAAATTGAATTTCCAGGGAAGGAGGTGGATGCTCTTAGTTCAGCTTCCGAAAATGGCGATGATGGTTCCACAATGGCCAGGTCCCTAACTGAAAAACCAGATTATAATTCAACAAATCATTTCAGCAAAGATTTTGGTGAAGATCAAAGCATTGCTGACAATTAACTCCAAAAATTCCTTTATTAACTTTACTTTGGTGCTATTTCTGTTCATATTGTTAATAGTATTAGTATAGTATCAAATCTAGTCAAGGATCTCTGTAATATATATTTGGCTGAAATATAGCCCAAAAAATTTTATGCTCATGATTGCAAGGAAGAAATGTGGTTCCAAATACGGATGAAAATTTGAAAATCACCTGTCTTCCATTTCCTGTTCCCGACTCTATCCCCCAAACATGATACGTCAATTAAATTGCAGCTAATCTTTTATGTGGTTTCACGGAAGAGTAACGGCGTGCTTTTTTTCTTTCTTTCTTTCCTCCACGTTCTTGGTTCTCTCCTACGTTGTCAACTAGTGTTCCAACCCGGCAATACCTGAGTATTTATAGCTTTTAAATTTAAGATAAAATAAAATAATAAAATAATGATATTTTTTCATCCTTTTTATTATATATACTTTTAAATTTTTATAAAAAAATAGATTTACAATATATAAATACGATTGACTAATATGTGGAAAAGCTAACTCCATGGTTTATTTCTTAAGCATGTTTTCATTTTATTCATAAAAGTTAAAACTCAATATTTGTTAAGCATCTTTTTTTGTTAGTTATATTTATTGATAATAATAGCTTAGAATGTTGAGAAAACTTGAAATATATTTGAAATATTTCAGTGGAATTTTTAAACATAAAAAATTAATTATTTAATTGTAAATAAAATAAATTATATTTGAAATAATTAAAAATATGTATAACAATTTAATTAAATATATTTGTATTGAAATTGACTGATGTTTTAAAACACAGACAAAAAAGTTTAGTATTCAATTGTTATGTTATTTTATATAAACCATAGGATTTGATAATTATTCTGAATGAGTAAAATAAAACCATTTATTATTATTAAAAATAAATATAACATACATTTAAAATATTTTATTCTTATCAATTATAATTTAGTTGAGAGATAAAGTCTTTCCAAATTCTAAGAAAGAAAGATAAGTATCATGGGTAAAGACAAACAAAGAAAAATAAAATAATGATGAAGTGTAATAAAAAAATTATTATGACCAACATTGAAACATTACATCTGTAATAAAGAACATAAAAGTGAATCAAACAAACCAATATTAAAAATAAAGATATACTTAAGTATCAAGAAAAGTAAACAACTAAATTCAAAAAATAGAAGTAACAAAATACTAAAACATAAGTTAATAAAATGCATAATATCCAAGAACACTAGTAGCAGGACTACAAATTAAGTACTTCAATAATAAGCTCTATAAAGAAACATCTTCACCTGGATATAAGATTAAAAAAATTAACTAAGAATTATATAAATAAATATATATTGATATTAAGGAAAATAATAAGGTTTTTAGAATTAACCTTGTCGTCATCAGCATTTGAGTGGTAGTGAAAGCATGGATACAGAAGATAATCCTTATAACAAAGAAAATTAATTTCAATGCTAAATTGATCGAAAATAAAAAATATCTCAATCAACGTCCCTACAAATAAACAAAAGATTAACTCTATCACTCAACTGATAGAATCTATAAATCCTGCAAAGACCATGAGTTAAGAAGAATTTGTCATGGATGAATTCAAGTTCAACTTCATGAAATTTGGATTCACGATCTTTAAATTCAGTTGTTTTAAATTTCAGCAAATCCTTCAATTCATCACCATAAGAAAATGGAAATTGAATAATTTCCTAATTCATTCAAAAATAAGAAAAAATCAGAAAAATTTGAAAGATATATAATTTACTAAGAATAAAAAAAGAATCCAAATTGACATATTGTTTACCTTGTTAAGATCTATATTAACTTGAAATGTATGTGGTCCGAGAGAAATAACATTAACAATGTTACACTAAAGATCAATCAAAATAAAAGAAAATAATTAAAGATCAAAATAATATAATTCAATGATGAAATAAAAAATTTCAACACTTATTAATTTTAAGTCTAACCATATACACTATCATAATTTTTCTTATAAACTAAAAATATGAATAGAAATTTAGTAAAAATTATGAGTATATTGAATGAACCCAAAAAATAAAAACTTTGAATTCGGGACTGTAATTTCTCTTCCAAAAATTGGTATATCTTTAATTATTTTATTGTTTCAATGAATCTAATACTAATCTACATGCAGTACTCTAAAAAGTAAATATATATCTAGAGTTAATATAATCAATTAAAATAAATATATAATAATAGTTTCAGTTAAGTAGTATCTGTTAATATTAAAGATATAGTACCAAATATATGAAAAATTAGCATGACAAATGCTTATTCAACATGAATCAATACAAAATAAAGGTTATGAAAATAAAACAAAATAAAAAATATCAACAACGAAATAAAAAACACACTCATTTTCCTTATATATAAACATTTAATATAACAAATGATAAAATATTTTGGAAAAACAAAATATTTCTTCATCAATTTCATCTTGAATGTCTTGCTGAGGTGCAAAATCAAAGTACTTTGAACCATTTATTGGACATCTTGTATAAATCAATAAAATATAAAATAAAGTTATACAATAATTATCAAGCACGTAGTAAAAAAAAAAAGATAAATATTTCAAAACAATACCTGGTCTTGAAGATGCATTTACTCCGATGGCTTCAAAATCTCTTATTTGTTAAATGAAGGTGAAATGTCATCAATTTGAATAGGCTCTTGGGCGCTTCCACCATCTTTATCGTTGGCAGAAGAAGCAAATTGTGCAAGACGACAACTTCTGCAAACATTTCTAGGGGAAAGTGTAGTAGAACAGTTGCGGGAACCCTTGTGTCTTCCCATCTTAAACTCTGAAGCAGGAAAACGAAAAGGGATAGTGAAAAAGAATCGTTTATTTTTTGGGGAGGCTCTAGAATCTGATTACTGTTTATAAAATTTATAATGAATTGTTATTACTTTTAATTAATTCTAATTATTTATATTTAAATCTATTTATTTTAAAAACTTCAATGTAAAAATTTATTTTAAAATCTATTACACATGGCAAAAACTATTAATCTAACAATAAAAAATACTATTGTAATATTTACGTACATATATCAAAAAATATATTTTTAATATATAGTATGGTATAATTTTATTATTAATTTGTTTGTTATATAATATATTACATTGAAATTGATATATATATATATATATATAAATTTTCATATTTTATGCATTTGAATAAATAATTTATATAAATTTTTTTATATAATATCTCCAATTTTTATTGTTAACTAATTTTTTTAAAATACATTAAAAAAATTTAAATTTTTTTGTAACTTATACAGATTGTCATCAATCCGTATAACTTATACGAATTGACAATCTGAAAGAATCACACGAGTTGACAATCCGTAAGAAACACACGGATTTACAATCCATATGGTTGGCAATCCGTATGAGTCATACATATTACCAATACGTAAGAATCATACAGATTGTCAATACGTAAGAACTATACGGATTGACAATTCATATGATCCGTATGGATCATATAAATTATCAATTCGTATGACATATACAGATTGTTCGCAGATGTTAAAAACTAACCTCCTCTATCGTTTCCATCATAACACCCATCACCACAGACTCAATGTAGCAGGTAACCAACCACAGCGATAATGCACCTCAACAAAACCAACCACAACGAAAGGAGGAGCTCCGCCAACATCCAAGAAAGTGAATGGAGTAAGAAGAAAAGGAAAAAGGAAGGAACAAAGAAGAAGTAAAGAAGGGTAAACTTGAAATTATTGAAAATATGTTGGGTGTAGAAGAAATTGGACTGGTGCATGAAGAATAACCCTAAAATTAGATCAGAATATGAAAACGAAGAGTTTTATCTTATGGGTCTTGTCATACCCTAATTTCGTCTGGGGACTATCATTCATGGATATTTTGATTCTCGCTAGTCGAATTGAGCTATTCGATTCTAGTTACCATAGAAGACGAAAGATCATTTGATGTTTTGGTCAAGGATACGAAAAATACCCAAAGGGGAGGGCAAAAGAGTTATTTTAAGTTTTTTTCTAAACCCTGGCTCGCCTGGGCCCCTAAATGGCTTAGGGGTGAAGTAACCAACTCGCCTGGGCGAGCAAGGTTACTTCAGGTTGAAGTAAGGCGAGTTGCCAAAAGGGTCATTTTAAGATTTTTTCTTAACCCTGGCTCGCCCATGCTAGCCTTTGGCTCGCCTGGGCCCCCAAATGGCTTAGGGGTGAAGTAACCAACTCGCTTGGGCGAGCAAGGTTACTTCAGGTTGAAGCAAGGCGAGTTTCCATCACTCCTAATGCCATCTTTTGCTCTAAATAGGTGTGAGAGAGGCTGAGTAAAGGTTTCCAAGGTCCAGCATTGAGAGAAATTGAGAGAACTCAGAGAGAAGAAGAAGAAAGAAGAGAAAAACGAGGTTGAGGCGCTACCGAATTGTGACTGTAATCGACTTCTACATTGTTCTTCGTTCGTCATCCGGTTAGTTTTTGTTTTAAGTATTTGAATGCAATCTACACACCCTTAGGGGTCCTCTTTCTTGTTTTGTGCATCTTCATCTCCTTCTTCTATCATCAGTAATCTCATTTTCTTCTTGTAAAGTAAGTTTTAATCGATCATTAGTACCGCAAGTTATCTTTAAAAAAGATTGAAGGTTAATAAGCAAAACCAAAATAAAACAAACTCATAAACTTCATTTAATCAAATATCATTTGAGATCGTTTCAAGGTCCAACGCCTAAACGATTCTCTTCGCTTTTCATCAAACATCACTTGAGGTCGTTTTAAGGTCCAACGCCTTAACGATTCCCTCCGCTTTTCAAATTTTTAAAACATCATTTCAAGGTCCAACGCCTTAAATGAATTTCATTTGCAATTAAAATCGATCTTTCAAAAAAACATAAAATCAATGTAACACATAAACTTTCAGACTTAAAGAACTAAGTAGGTCTAAATTCCTCATCGCACCTGAGGATACATAGGAGCAAGGGCAACACCCTTGTCGACCCCCCAAAAATAATAAACATAAAAGGGAAAATACATAATTTTGAAGTCATGTTTTACACACTCGATTAAAGGTTGTTGTCCCTTATGACGGGCACGTGGGGTGTTAATACCTTCCTCGTGCGTAAACAACTTTTGAACCCTTATTTTCAAAATTTGCAGACCTTTGTCTTTTTGATTTTTCTAACGTTTTTCCTCGAATAAACGTTGGTGGCGACTCCCATGCGTTTTCTTCATGAGAAGACGCACCTTTTTATTTCGCCTCGCCTTCCCGCCGAAGGGTAGGTTGCGACAGTTGGCGACTCCACTGGGGACCTGTTAGGAGTTAGGCCATTTAGTCAGTGTGCAATGCTTTTTATCATGACTTCTTCTTTATTTATGTTCCCTTTTCCCTTTTATCTTTTGTTTTGTCCATATTTGTATATAACCTTTGCTATGTTGTTGTGTTTGGTGTGTGTTTGTCTATCAATTACATTCATAGTTAGAAATATTTTCTTCTACGCACACATGGCACCTACACCTTGCACGCACATTGAGATATTAGGCCCTATACCTAGGTCTATGTGAGCCATAAGGAGTGGAGGTCGATCTGTGGTCATGCTGGGTCTCCGACTCGCTTGATAACAGTGAGGTCTCATCTAGAGTTTTCCTCTTTTGGTGATGTATTGTTGCTGATAGTCCCTATCGCCAAAATGTATTACCTAAGAGGATGATATGTCTAGAAGCCAATAAAGTTACATGAAACCACCCTTGCGAATTATCACTAGAAGTGGACTTTTGGATCCTTTCCATTAGGTTCCTGAATTATGGGGGGGCACATAGCAAACTCACTCTGGCATGTTCCTTGATCGCACCATGCATCTCTTCATGGAATCGTAATGGATATATCATTCCTGCATTTATCATTTATCATATTCATGCATTGCATTTGTATGAGTCATTGCATCATCATACATCTTTATTTAGCATGCTTTTGTTCTGCCAATTGCATACATTTTATTTTCACAGTTCACATGTTATGTTCACTCATGCATGATCCTTGCATTTTCCTCTACAAAAAAGACAAACAAAACAAAAACAAAAAAAAAGAACAAAAGAAAGTCACAATAAAGCATGAAAGTTTGCACCACATTCTTAGTTACATATGTTAGGTACCATGATGATAGCTATAAACCAACCATGTTGGGATTATACACTCATTTCTCTTTAAAAATGATTGAAAATTGTGTGAACATGGTACCTAATGCATGGTTAATTAACTAGGAAATGATGGTTCTTCGGGAATCTCATAATTACATTTGTCATGCATAACATAAGTATGTCCTAGTCATTCATCTCTATGATATATTGTCGAAGTATTGACCATCAAAATTTCTATTCCTTGGATTATGGGATTGAACCAAGCACATGTTTTTAAGGAAAAGTTCATCAAGTCAAGGTCAAGTATGGAAGTAACCAGCCTGCAAACATTGATCGTCAAGGTCATTAAGTCAAGGTCAAGTATAACATAAGTATGTGTCGCAACTTACCCTTCGGCGGGAGGGTGACGCGAGGGCTCACGGGTGCGTCCTCCATGGGAGGAAAATGCGCGGAATCGCCACCAACGTTTATTTGAGGAAAACGTCGGAAAAACCCGGAAAAGGTGTGGTCTACGAACTTTAAGTGTGAAAGGTTCGGGAGTTGTATTTACGCATGGGGAAGGTATTAGCACCCCACGCGTTCGTCACAAAGGACGACAGCCTTTAATCAAGTGTGCAAATATGACTTCAATTTGTTTTATTTTCCCTTTTTTACGTTTTTATGTATTTTTATGCCTTTTGTATTTTTTATCTTTTTGTGGTCGACAAGGGTATTTTCCTTGCTCCTACGTATTCCTCAATTGTGATAAGAAAATCAGACCTACATAGTTCTTTCAAAAGGGGCTAATCAAGTGATTCTTTTTACTTGGAAGGCGGTCATTTAAGGCGTTTGGACCTTTAAAATGATCCATTTTACTTGGTGAGAAAAGCTAAGGCGTTGGACCTCTAACCATCTCACGAGGTCGACAAAAGCGGGGTTTTTGCTCCTACGTATCCTCCATCGAAGAGGAAATCAGACCTACGTAGTTCTCGCAAAAGGCAGTAAAGTGATGTGTTGATTTTATGCTTTTGAACGATCCATGTTAACCGATAAAAGCAAAGAGGACCATTTAAGGCGTTGGACCTTAAAACGATTTTCAGTGATTTTTGCAGACAAAGCTTGATTTGTGAGTTGATTTTAGCCTTAGTTTCACTTTGGTTATTAGTCAATTCATTCAAGGAAACTTCCAAAGAAAAGGTCCGATCGATTTTTTTATTATTTTATTTAAAGATATTTTGATTATTTTATTATTATTTTGCCTTTTTTGGTTTAATCGAGGTCACAACGTGAACGATCGGTTATATTTTGTTTTAACAGTGATTAAACGAGATTACAACACAAATGATCAGTTGAAATTCATTTTATCATTTATTAGGCGAGAAAACGGCTTAAACGATCGGTCAAAGCTCCTTAAAAATGGAAGAAAAGAAACCGAAATTGAACGAAATAAAGATGAAAGCAAAAAAAAACAAGAAATGAATTAAAAAGTCTCGGATATGGAAACTTACCCATTGAAGAACGAAGAACGGATGAAGAACAGAGGAAAACCTTCACGGATTTGCTTACGGAAACATCTCAGAATCGTTACGGAAGCACCTCGGCTTGGATTTTCTTAACGAAAACAATTTTTTTCACCCAAAACAGCTGAAATGCATAGCCAGGGGGATCAGGGACCCTTAGAACAACCCCCTTTTGCCTTTTTATAGGAAAAAGGGGGAGGAGGTTGCCGCTCAGCTCGCCCAGGCGAGCTGGGTTGCTTCCTCCAGAAGCAATACAGCCCAATTCAAAATTTCAAAATTGCTATTTGCACCCCCCATTTTGATAAGTTCACCCCCTTCTTTCGTAATTTACGGAAATGTTACGGAAGCTTTAAGAAAACCTATAGGACTTGATTTTATTCTTTTTCCTCTTCCTTCTCACCCATATTAAGTGAAATATGCTTATTTAGGGTTATGGGAATTTTGTGGCAGCATTACGGGTGTCCCGGAAGCCCATTTTTTAACAAAACGGGGGAGCTAGTTGCCACCTAGCTCGCCCAGACGAGCTAGGTTGCTTCCACCTTAAGCAAGAAATTTCCCAGCAACCTCTAGAAGGGCCCAAATTTGAAAATTACTATTTGCACCCCCATTTTACAAAATACACCCCCTTTGCCCCTTTGTTGCTGATTCTTTTTCCGTAACGTTACGGAACCTCACGAATTACGTAAAGATACTTGTTTTCTTTCCGTAATGTCATGAAACTTTACGGATTATGTAACCATCCCCTCTTCGACTTTTGGAATGTTACAGAACTTTACGGATTGCGCAATAATGTTTCCTTTCGACTCCCGACATGTCGCAGAACTTCATGGATTGCTTAACGATGGGTGTCAAGTTCCTCGAACCGGTCAAGCAAAGGTTGCATGCCATCAAACAATGGTCCCCGGACGAAATTAGGGTATGACAGTTGCCCCTCTTTACTTACCTTTTATCGGAGATAGAAGGAAAGTAATGATAAAACACTAATTTCGTCCGTCTTAGCCCTTTTCCGTAATTAATCTATGATGACTCCTGAAGGCCATCCTTTGCCCATCATGGGGATTTAATTGATCTCAATCACAATAGTTCCAACCCAAAACGATTTGAAATAATTGACTCCCGTCTCTCCTTCTTCTTTCTCTGCACAACACAAAACAAAACAAACAAACAAAAAATAACATAATATATACGTATACACATGTTTGGTGAAGGAACCGATTGGGAAAATAACAAAAACCGTATTTTCCCCTCACCGGAGGCTCCGTACTTGATAACTGAGGATGCATGAACAGCGCTAGGCAATCAATTCATGGGACTCCGAATAAGATTTGATGGTGGAGGATGCACGAACAGCGCTAGGCAATAAATTCGTGGGGCTTCGAATAAGATTTGATGGTGGAGGATGCACGAACAGCGCTAGGCAATCAATTCGTGGGGCTCCAGACTCGATGGTGGAGGATGCATGAATGGCAATCAATTCATGGGGCTCCAGACTCGATGGTGGAGGATGCATGAATGGCAATCAATTCATGGGGCTCCGAATAAGATTTGATTTTAGGACTGAATGGTCCACCGGGTTCTTTCACCTAAAAGGCGAACATGCTTTAGCAAGAAAAAAATAAATCATTCATGAGTGCACCATATTTTAGAGAAACAATATGCTTATGCCAAAATAGTTTTCCTTGTAACCGAAAATGAAGGGTAGGATGTCAACGTTTAGCTTTTAAATGAACATTCTAGGGAAACGTCGGGTCCAACTGAAACTGGGAATAAAATCACTCATAGTGTATAAAAACTCACACAGGTAAGTGTTTTACCCTAATTCCAAACCATAGCTGCACCATGACTTTATTTTGCACATGATTTCCTATCGAACCAAAAGATTACACGCGGGATCACGGATCAATAGGATTTTCTCGAGGGTAGTGTTTTTTTGGAGAGGAAGCTGGGTGTTTCGGTCTTTTACTCTTTGTTTATGTGGGGTGGGACATCGCCAGTTGGGAGCGACCTTGAATGACAATCCCAAAGGAAGAGCCACTTCAAAAATGGGTTTTCCCTTTGCCGGCGGTCATTTACCTCGCCGAAAATTTATCTGGTCCGAAGACCTTCTGTTCTCTTTCTTGGTTTCCTTTATTGATCGAGAATTATTCTGTTTTCCTCCGATCTTTTTTTTTTCTTTTTACTTTCTTCCGATCTTTGATCGGGAATCCTTCTTTTCCTTTTCTTTCATTTCTTCCTTTTCCTTTTTTTTCTTCCGATCTTTGATTGGGAATTCGGGTTTTAGCATTCACTATTCGCCCTCCCTTTAGGAGATTCAGCTGTCCTCTTCTTCGGGGGGAAGGATGAGGATTCTTTTCATGGGCCAAGGTTCAAGGTAGCTTAAGGTTGTGTCTCAACATGGTCTTTTCATTGTTCGTGCCCGATTTTGATATTTGGGGCTAAACAAATTCATGAGTCACGGTGTCAATTTTGGGTTAAACTTCCATATTATTTCCACGAGGCACGCGTAACAATGATGATTTGGAAACAACGTGCAAAATTAGTCATGCATACAGCTAGGTGGGTACTCAAGCATCCAGTTTATGGCATTGTGATACTAAGGCTTGGGATTTACACAAGTAGACCCAACGTTTCCAAATTATGTTCTTTCATTGGTTCAACGAATCCATCCATTCTTATCTCAGTTATTTTGGAAAATAAACTCTTAGCGTCAGTTTCTTGTTTCCAAAAGATATGTTTGCTCTCTACGAATGATTTATTCTTCCTATGACCATAACACGCCGACCTTCGATGTCTTTCTTTCTCTTTTCTTTTTGTTTCATTTTTTTCTATGCATGTTTGCAAAAAAAAAACTATACATCCATTGCTATCTATGAGAAAAGCTTTTTTCTCTGTACACCTACGTTCCTATACACGAAAAAAACTATTTTCTCTATATACACACGCGTTGAAAAACTCTTTCTCTTTATATCAACATGGTCTATATAAAACCTCTATTCCTTTTCAAAGATCTCTTTTTCCTTTTTCAATATACACTCGTTTATACAAAAAATTTCTTTATATACACTCATTGCTCATATACAAGAATTTCTTTTCACACATTGTTTATATACAAAAACTCTTTTCACACATTGTTTATATACAAAAAAAACTTTTCACACATTGTTTATATACAAAAACTTCTTTTCTTTTCTTTATATACAAATATGACATTTTTTTCACAACGTCTCTTTCTTTCTCTATTCTTGGCGTTATCATGACGTTTGTTCGTTTTATTTTAGGATGATGTTCCTAAATGAAAACTCTACACGGTTCCGGAATTTCAACAAATATTATCGACAATAACGAAATAAGCACTAACGCAAAAATCCAAACAAAATGTATGCACAAAACAAATGACAATCGAAACAACAAAACAAACGTTAGTCCCTCAAGTCATAGAAATAAGATAACATACAAATGACAAATGATGAAACATAAAACTGAAAAGAATACAAATCTGGGGATCCCACGGTCATGTGGCTCCGCATGCCACCGGACTCTTGGGTCACGGTAACAAAAGGTGGGGTGGTCGACAAAAGCAGGGCTTTTGCTCCTATGTATCCTCAATTTGTGATGAGGAACTCAGACCTACGTAGTTGTTGATAACTGTGAGACTAAAATGGTCTCAGTGTTTTCTTCACTAAAATGCGAACATGCTCTAGTAAAGAGACAAAACTTCCAACTGATAAGAGCAACATATGTTTTTTGGATGAAAAACAATGTGTCTAACGGGGAAGGAGAGTATGCTGATGAAATTTTCTCATAACCATAAATGAGATTTTGGATGTTAGCATTTCGTTTCTAAACGACCATTTAGAGGAAACACTGGGTTCAACAAAAATAGAAGAAAATCACTCAAAGTGTATCAATCTCACACAGATAAGTGTTTTATCCTAATTCCGAACCATAGACATGTCATGACTTGATTTTGTAAATTATTTCCTATCAAATCAAAGATTACATGTGTGATCATGGATTAATAGGACTTCTTCTTGGGAATGGGGGTTTTTTGGTGGGGAATTTGGCTTTGAGTGTTTTTGCCTTTTCCTTTTCTGTTTTTGTTTAGTGCGGGGCGAGAAAGTCGCACAGGATTTTGGTTGGCAATCAAAGGGAGAGGACCATTTTAGGTCGTGGTTTCCTTTCTTTTCTTGTTTACTTGGTGACAATTCCGTATTGTTCAGATATTGTCTGGTCCAAAGACCTTTATGCATATTTCTTCAGTTTTCTACCGATCTTTGATCGGGAACTTTCTTTTTTGCTTTTCTCCCACTCTTTGATTGGGAATTTTCTTTCTTTTTTTTTTTTGCTTTCTCCCACTCCTTGATTGGGAATTTTCCTTTTTTTTTGTTTTCTTCTGAGGGCAAGGATTGACATTCCCACCCTGGGTCAAGGTTTATGATAAGTTGGGATTTTGGCTCAAGGCTTGTAGAACAACTGGCCATGATATATGTCAGGGTTTGGCCAATGGTTCAGGGATAAAGGGGATGTCCCACATTATTTCCATGATACACATGCAACAATGATGATTAGGAAATTTTATGCAAAACTGGTCATGCATGCACCCATGTGGACACTCAAGCATCAAGTTTTTATGGTCATGTGACACTAGGGCTCAGGATTCATTTTCCCTATTTTAAGTCAACCCAGTGTTTCCAAAATATGCTCCTTTATCAATTTATGCATTCATCCGAGTCCATTTTGGGCGTTCGGGAAAATTTTCACAGCATTTACCCTTCATGTGTATACACATTTTTTTAAAAAAAAACTGATTATGATAAGTGAATCTTTTTTTCAAAGAAAAGTTGGAAGTTATTTCTCTTCAAAAGCATGTTGGCTTTTCAGCCGAAAGATATATTTTTTGTTCTCTTTTTGTTTTTGTTTTTTTTTTTCATGAGGTATTTTGCTACCTAAACACACACACACACACACACACACACACACACACACACACACACACACACACACACACACACACACACACACACACACACATATATATATATATATATATATATATTTTGTGAGATATGACTACCTTTCGAGCTTGTGCTTGTTTTATTTAAATTCCTAGGATCATGAACAATTAGGTGTGTCCTACTATGACTAGAGAGACAAAGGTGATCAAATAACAAGTAGAGATTTAAAAGGTACTAGGTTGTCTCCTAGTAGCGCTTCTTTAACGTCTTGAGCTGGATTCCTTATGACTTGTCGGTCACGGACCTAGTACTTTTCTTACCTTTGGCTTTGGAATTGGTCGCCTATTGGTCGGCCATGTGTCGTAGGCAACGCTTTAACCTTTTTGTGGATGAGGTGAGGTGAACTCTAGAGGTGGTGGCGGTGTGCCTATTGCCCACTGTCAGCCATCCTCAGGCTACTGTGGTGTCTCGCCCTGCGCCTGCCTGGGGGCGCAGTACTTCTTGATGAAAGCTCGATTAGTAGGGGGCCTGATGACCTTGCTGGGGGCGACAGGCACTCCGTAAAACTGACAGAGGCCCGTAATCAAAGCTGGCAACTCCAAGACCTTGTTAGACTTCTTCGGGTCCACTGGGTGTCTTGCGGGCGCGATCCCTGCAAAGAATAGATGACATCAGAAATCAGTTGAGCGATGTGCATACTTACCTATGTCATGATGGCGTGACCTTGCTGGGGGAAACAGGCACCCTGTAGGACTAACAGAGGCCCGTAACCAGAGCTGGAAACCCCAGGGCCCTGTTGGACTCCTCTGGGTCCACTGGGTGTCTTATGGGCACGATCCCTGCAAATAGTGGATGAGATCAAAAATCAGTTTAGCCACATGCATACTTACCTATGTCGGAACGGCACAGACCAACTGATACTTCTGCAAGGGGAGATCGGCATTGCGGTTGCTGGGCAGAATGTTGCTAAGTAGCAACATTATCTATATCTATGTAAGAGTGGTCATGTTGGTGCGCATGATCCGCATTCGTCTCTTTGCAGCGGCACGGGTGAAATCTTGCCCCGGTATGTATAGTAGCTGTGTGATAGCCTCCCTCTCTGGTTGTGCTCTCACAGTTGGTCACCCTCCAATATCAGGGGGTGGCGCAAGAACTGATAAAAGGAAACTACTGGCCCCTTAACCGGGAGCGCAAGTCTTGGTTAAGCATTTAAGGCCAGAGGACCTTAAATTCTCTTAAGGTGTGGATATGGAGCCCATTGAATGTGAGGACACGCAACCCTCTAAAGTCGGGGACGTGTCACCCTTTGAGGGCGTCCAGTCCTCTGGAGGGGAGGACGTGTAGTCCTCCGAAGGTGAGGGTACTAGTACCCAAGGGTCCACCCTTATGAGAAAGCAAGAGATTGACTCATTGAGAGGGCTCGTTGATTCCAAATTCAAAAGATTGGACATTAGAAGGAGGAAATCTATGCAGCTAACATGATTTTTAGGGATGCAGATGCATGCAACCTTTGTCGTGAAATTTGGTAAATGCGAACTTCATATGAAACAATGCAATGTAATGGAAAGTTGTATAATGATCATGACATTCTTTCCCTATTTTATGATTTTGATTTAATTTTTTTTGGAAAACACAGATTGACTGTCCTTTTGAAATAGGTGATAGTTCATGCAACCTTATTTATCTTTTGCAAATCTCTCCGGGAACTCCCTCAGAGTGTATGTTCTGTTTGATTTAGTCACTTGACCATTTTGGAGTGACGACCATGGAGTCGTTTGATGTTTAATCAATCCATTGAAATTCCAGGATTTCCCCCCCCCCCTTTTTTCTGTTTAAAAAACATCGACGGGTGAGAACTTTTGATCTGCCCCTATGTTCACTTGAGGCTCATGCATGATGCCCCTCATTGCCCCAGTGTAAGGCTTTGAGGTACCAATCATCGTCTTTCGTCATGACCTTGTAGCAGGGAACCTATTGGGTGGGAACTTCTAATCTGCCCCTAGGTTCACTTAAGGTTTATGCATGGTGCCTTTCATTGCCCTAGTGTAAGGCTTTGAGGTACCAATCGTTGTCTTTCGTCATGACCTTGTAGCAAGGAACCTATTGGGTGAGAACTTATAATCTACCCCTAGGTTCGTTTGAGGTTTATGCATGGTACCTTTCATTGCCCCAGTGTAGGGCTTTGAGGTACCAATCGTTGTCTTTCGTCATGACCTTGTAGCAAGGAACCTATTAGGTGAGAACTTCTAATCTGCCCCTAGGTTTGTTTGAGGTTTATGCATGGTGCCTTTCATTGCCCAAGTGTAGGGCTTTGAGGTATCCATTTTTGTTTTCACAACCTTGTAGCAAGGAAGAATGAAAGAGGCGGTTTGATTCTCGCAAAAAGAATTTTTCAAGGACGAGAAATAGTTTGAAGGATTTTTTTTAGTTGATGGATTAAGTCAAATGACTCCTATTCTTGATAACTCACTTCTCTAGGAATGATAAAATGAGGTCACATGAATGTCTATATTTTTACTTGAAAACACAGTCAATCAAATGCTTTTTTTTTTCTTTTATTTTGAAACTTATTTGTTTTGAACTTTACTCGTTGTTTTATGGCACCCCCACCAACGTGCAAGACGAGTAATCTCTGATTGAACGGTCTTGGATGTAAACACTCAGGAGCGCAGGTCGCTTGAGCAAACAGACCAATGGCTTGCACTCACATTCCGGTGGAAGTTGTATAAGCAAAGATGTGTTTGAGAGGATTCATCCATTTTATTTAGCATTGTAACTGTGGTTTATAATAATGGCGTAAACTTGAAAATCCTGATGAGTCATTAGAGACATCTAACAACAGCTTTCAAAATTGCCCCATGTGTGGTGTCGCTTGTCAATGTTAGGATTCACAAGCGATTCTCCTCAAATTTCAGCCAGCCCGCATCAATTAGACTTTGCACCTTGCGCTTCGAGGTTATACAGTGCTCAATGGAATGCCCCGGGGCTTCTCCATGACAAGCATACGTTGCATTCGAGTTGTATCCTCAGAAAATGGAGGTTGAGGAAACCTAGCAGGGGTTATGTCTACCATTGCATTATCAAGTAGATAAGGGAGTAAGTTAGCATAAGACACCAGAATTGGGGTGAATTCTATAGGCTCTTTGCTGCAAAATTCCTTCCTTGGTTGGTGTTTTGGTTCATGCTAAAGGTGGTGTTCATGATTGGAAGTGCGGTAGACAGGCTTTGTGGTTGATTTAGGGATGACCTTTGTGGATAACTGGGTGGTGGGTAAGGAGAAGGTTTGTTATTGGCTGAGTAATGACATTGTTGGGTTGATGGGAAACTTGGTTGTATAGGAATGGCAGTCACAGCATGGGTTTTTCCCTCATTCTCACCCTCTTCATTTGCCCTAGTTTTCTCATTCGTCCAAGCAAGATGATTAAATTTGCCTCTTTTCATACCTACTTTGATCCTTTCGTCGGTGAAAACTAAATCAGCAAAGCTTGAAGGTGTGTAGCCCACCATCTTTTCATAGTAGAAAACTGGTAATGTGTCTACTATCATTGTTATCATTTTTTTCTCCTTCAATTAGGTGCCACTTGAGCTGCCAGATCTCTCCACCTTTGGGCGTATTCTTTGAAAGATCTGTGCCCCTTTTTGCACATGTTCTGTAGTTGCATCCTATCCGGAACCATATCAAAATTGTACTGATACTGCCTGACGAAGGCAACCATTAGGTCCTTCCAAGAATGGACTCAGGAAGATTCCAAGTTAGCATACCAGGTAACAGCTACCCCAGTAAGACTTTCTTGGAAGAAATGTATCAACAATTCCTCATCTTTTGCGTATGCCCCCATCTTTCGACAATGCGTCTTTAGGTGGTTCTTGGGGCAAGTAGTCCCCTTGTACTTGTCAAAGTCCGACACCTTGAACTTGGGAGGGGTGATGATATTGGGTACTAGGAACAACTGTTCTAGGTTAGCAAAAGCATAATCTTCACCTCCTTCAATGGCCCTGAGCCTTTCCCCTGGATGATCCAACTTTCCCATTTCTGCCATAGCATGAGGGTTTTTACCCCCTATGGAATGCAAGAGGTGTGGTTGTGGGTGATACTGAGGGCCCTCCAATGTGTTTTGCAGGGGTATATCACCAACTGCTTGCCCTTCAGTGGCATATCCGAGGCAAGGCTCGAAGTCGGCTAGATTGTGGTGAGGAATTTCATGTGTCCCCCCCACGGTTTAAGAGACATGTGCATGATCAATTTGGGGTTGTTGGCTCTCAATGGGTATAGGAGTGGAGTTATTGACATTCTCATTGGGAGTGTACGCCACATTGGGTGGCATATAGTTGAGAGGCAAGCCATATGGCGAGAAGGCGTGCTTGTTTTGAATTTGCACATCATGGGGGCCGCCCGTACTTCCCAAATCTTTGCCTACCATATCTAAGGTTGGATGATTCATTTGGTTGATGCCTGATGGGGACGTCGGGTTCACCTTAACAACAGCGCTGGTAGCGGCAACTGCAACCGCATTGGCTTCCATTATCTTCTTCATGCTCATCATGGCCTCCATCATTGTGGCCATTTGCTCTTTCATGGCCTCCATGTCAGCCTTCATCTGCTCTTGCACCTCCTCTACTTCACCCATTACTCTAGCTCTAACACAGGTTCGGTAAGGCCGCCGTAAAGCGTGTTCTTTTCTTTTTTATAACAATGATTAAGTTCTTTTTTTTTCAAGGAAAGAATGCAATGAGCAATGCAACCAATGAACAACATGGATGTATGCGAATGATGCACAATTGAAGTATTGTGAATTTTTACGCAGGATATGGGGTTGAATCAATTTAGATTTTCAACATGGTCCATGACATCTTCGTCAAGGTGAAACTGGAAGTAACAGGGACATCGACAGTCCCAAATGTGTTTGGCAGTAGACGAAGTAGTGATGTAACTGGATCCATCTTGTGCCCCAATTTTTGCAAGATGGTTACTTCCATATTTCAACCTGACTTGATGAACCTTTTTGTAAAAGCATGAGCTTGGTTCAACCCTATAATCCAAGGAATGGCAATTCTGATCGCCAATACTTCAACAACATTTCATAGGGATGAATGACTCGGGCATACTTTAAGCTATGCATGGAAAATGTAATTATGAAATTGAGATGCCCGAAGAGACATCATATCCTAGTTAACCACGCATTAGGTACCATGCTCAATCATTTTGTTTTGTTGTTATTTTTTTTAGAAATGGGTTTATGATCCCAACATGGTTGGCTCATGGTACCTCACACATGTAACTAAGAATGTAGTATGAATTTTCATGCTTCCTTTTTTGTTTTTTTTTTTTTTGCAGAGGAAAATGCAAGGATCATGCATGAAAACAAAAGGTATGCAGTTTGTAGAACAAAAAGTATGTTGAATGCATATGCATGATGATGCAATAACTCATGCAAAATGTGATGCTGGAATATGATAATGGACAAGTGCAGGAATGATATGTTCATTATGATGCCTTGAAGAGATGCTTATGCGGTGCATGATATGAATGCATTTATGGACAGAGAGACCAAAAAATCATATCTTCTTACTTGCGCATTTGGGGGTGCAGTGTCCCATGTGTGCAGTTTAAGAAGGTGATATGGATCTTCCGGTTTCTCATGACAAAAGATGAGACCAACGTACAACTCGTGCGTGACGACATGATATAGACGCACAAAATTATAACACGGGGATGCACATAGTACGACAATATCCATAAATAATTACAAGCAAAGGCGTACATGACATTTAGGACTACATGCATGGCAGTGTTTAAAATGGCATGCAGCGTGTTTACTCTGTGCCCCTATTTTAGGGACCTACACGGGAGGAACAAAAAGGCCTTTTAATGACAATTTCCAAGGTGGTCATATCTCTCTTGACGGTTTCTAGAGGTATCATCCCCTTCGAAAAACATATTGTGGCAGTAGGGACTACCAACAACAATATGTTATCGAAGAGAAAAACTCTAGATGAGGGTTCACTGTTATCAAGCAAGTCGGAGACCTAGCATGACCACAGATTCACCTCCACTCTTTATGTTCCCATGGACCCGGGTATAGGGTCCCTCTTCAACTCACCGTGTGCGCAAATAATGTTGGTGTTTGTGTGCATCAAATGAATAAATATTTACCTCATGCATACATTTTAAAAACAAACTAAAAGCATCAAAGAGTTATACAAGAACGTAAGAGAGATAAAAGGAAATTGACAAAAGAGGAAGTCATAATATTGCACGAGATTAGAAGGCCTAACTCTCTAAAAACAGTCCCCAGTGGAGTCGCCAACTGTCGCAACCTACCCTTCGGCTGGAGGGCGACGCGAGGGCTCACGGGTGCGTCTTCCATGGGAGGAAAATGCGCGGAGTCGCCACCAACGTTTATTTAAGGAAAACGTCGGAAAAACCCAAAAAAGGTGTGGTCTACGAACTTTAAGTGTGAAAGGTTCGGGAGTTGTATTTACGCACGGGGAAGGTATTAGCACCCCACACGTCCATCACAAAGGACGGCAACCTTTAATCAAGTGTGCAAACATGACTTCAATTTGTTTTATTTCCCCTTTTTTACGTTTTTATGTATTTTTATGCCTTTTGTATTTTTTATCTTTTTGTGGTCGACAAGGGTGTTTCCCTTGCTCCTACGTATTCCTCAATTGTGATAAGAAAATCAGACCTACATAGTTCTTTCAAAAGGGGCTAATCAAGTGATTCTTTTTACTTGGAAGGCGGTCATTTAAGGCGTTTGGACCTTTAAACTGATCCATTTTACTTGGTGAGAAAAGCTAAGGCGTTGAACCTCTAACCATCTTACGAGGTCGACAAAAGCGGGGCTTTTGCTCCTACGTATCCTCCATGGAAGAGGAAATTAGACCTACGTAGTTCTCGCAAAAGGCAGTAAAGTGATGTGTTGATTTTATGCTTTTTAACGGTCCATGTTAACCGATAAAAGCAAAGAGGACCGTTTAAGGCATTGGACCTTAAAACGATTTTCAGTGATTTTTGCAGACAAAGCTTGATTTGTGAGTTGATTTTAGCCTTAGTTTCACTTTGGTTATTAGTCAATTCATTCAAGGAAACTTCCAAAGAAAAACGTCCGATCGATTTTTTTTATTATTTTATTTAAAGATATTTTGATTATTTTATTATTATTTTGCCTTTTTTGGTTTAACCGAGGTCATAGCGTGAATGATCAGTTAAATTTTGTTTTAACAGTGATTAAACGAGATTACAACGCAAATGATCGGTTGAAATTCATTTTATCATTTATTAGGCGAGAAAACGGCTTAAACGATCGGTCAAAGCTCGTTAAAACGAAAGAAAAGAAACCGAAATTGAATGAAATAAAGATGAAAGAAAAAAAAACAAGAAATGAATTAAAAAGTCTCGGATTTGGAAACTTACCCGTTGAAGAACGAAGAACGGATGAAGAACGGAGGAAAACCTTCACGGATTTGCTTACGGAAACATCTCGGAAGCGTTACGGAAGCACCTCGGCTTGGATTTTCTTAACGAAAACAATTTTTTTCACCAAAAACAGCTGAAATGCATAGCCAAGGGGATCAGGGACCCTTAGAACAACCCCCTTTTGATATCAAAATTGGTATTTGCACCCCCCCATTTTGATAAGTTCACCCCTTCTTTCGTAATTTATGGAAAAGTTACGAAAGCTTTACGGAAGCCTATAGGACTTGATTTTCTTCTTTTTCCTCTTCCTTCTCACCCATATTAAGTGAAATATGCTTATTTAGGGTTATGGGAATTTTACGGAAGCATTACGGGTGTCCCGGAAGCCCATTTTTTAACAAAATGGGGGAGGTAGTTGCCACCTAGCTTGCCCAGGCGAGCTCAGCTTGCCCAGGTGAGCTAGGTTGCTTCCACCTTAAGCAAGAAATTACCCAAAAACCTCTAGAAGGGCCCAGATTTGAAAATTACTGTTTGCATTCCCCATTTTACTAAATACACCCCCCTTTGCCCCTTTTTTGTTGATTCTTTTTCTGTAACGTTACGGAACCTCATGAATTACGTAACGATACTTGATTTCTTTCCGTAATGTCATGAAAGTTTACGGATTACGCAACCATCCCCTCTTCGACTTTTGGAATGTTACGGAACTTTACGGATTGCGCAATAATGTTTCCTTTCGACTCCCGACATGTCACGGAACTTCACAGATTGCTTAACGATGGGTGTCAAGTTCCTCGAAGCGGTCAAACAAAGGTTGCATGCCATCAAACAATGGTCCCCAGACGAAATTAGGGTATGACAGTATGTTCGGTGTAAAATTTGCAATACTTCAACAATGCATCATTCACATACATCCATGCTTTTCACATTGGTTGCATTGCTCATTGCATTCTTTCCTTGAAATTAGAACTGTAATCCTTTTTATCAAAAGGAAAGAATACGCTTTACGGTGCCCTTACCAAACGCGTGCTAGAGCTAGACTAATTAGTGAAATAGAGGAGGTGCAAGAGCAGATGGAGGCCGACATGGAGGCCATGAAAGAGCAAATGGCCATAATGATGGAAGCCATGATGAGTATGAAAAAAGTGATGGAGGTTAATGCGGCTACAGTCGTTGCTGCAAGTACCGCCACAGAAGTAGACCCGACTCACCCATCTGGCCTCAATATAGTAAATCCTCCTGTCTTGGATATAATAGGGTAGGGAGGCGAAGCGTTAGGAAGTACGGGCGGCCCCCATTTTGTGCAAGTTCAGAACAAGCATTCCTTCCCACCATATGGCTTGCCTTCCAACTATACACCACCCAATGTTGCACACACTCCCAATGAGAATGTTGACAACTCTGCATCCATACCCATTGAGAGCCAACAACCTCAATCTGATCATGCACATGTCTCTTAACCCATGGGGGAGACACATGAAGCACCCCGAGACCACAATCTAGCTGACTATGAGCCTTGCCTCGGATATGCCACTGAGCGGCAAGCAGTTGGTGGTGTACCCCTGCTAAACACTTTGGGAGGCCCTTAGTATCGCCCACAACCACAACCCTTGCATTTTGCGTTGGAAAGACTGCCTCCTGCTATGGTGGAAAGGGGAAAATTTGATCATATAGAGAAAAGGCTAAAGGCCATTGAAGGAGGCAGAGATTATGCTTTTGCTGGCATGGCAGAACTGTGCCTAGTTTCTAACGTCGTTATCCCTCCAAAGTTCAAGGTGCAGGACTTCGATAAGTACAAGGGGACAACTTTCCCTAAGAATCACTTGAAGATGTACTGCAGGAAAATGGGGGCATACACGAAAGATGAAAAATTATTGATGCATTTCTTCCAGGAAAGTCTTACTGGGGAAGTCGTCACCTGATATACTAATTTGGAACCTTCCTGAGTCCATTCTTGGAAGGACTTAATGGTTTCCTTCATTAGGCAGTTGTTAGTCGGTGAATACGACTAACTTTTGTGTATAAAACTTGTGTAAATTGTATCAAGCTCTTCCAATTTATGGTTATTTTGTAGTGTTATAAGTATTTTCTGTTAAGTATAGGTAATAAATACTTAGTACTTCCATTTTGTGTGTTTAATAATCATTTTCTCTCAATTTCAGGTTAATTAGGCAAGCTTTGGAAAGTGTTGTTTTTCACCTTCTCACTAAGCCAATCTGTTGGCTTAGCGAGCGTTCGCTAAGCGCAACGCTCATGGGCTAAGCGCAAGGAAGACTCTGGAAGAAGATGAGTTGTACAGGTTCGCTAAGTGCACCGCTTCATCTCACTAAGTGCACTGCTTCAGTTCATCCGCTAAGTGAGAAAGGCACGCGCTAAGCCAAAATTCACTAATGTGCGCTAAGCGGTCCTGGTTGAGTTTAGTCTTACAAGAGGAATCTACGGACGATGCTTGATTAGGATTAGGCTAAACTATCATGAGGAATCGGGGTTTAGTATCTCAGGAGACATCATAAGAACACATGAGCATTGTTAGATAGAGAATATCTTTTTAGCATTAGGCACCTATTAGGAAGACCAACGTGTTCTCTACTTGTTTTTACACATCATTTCTCTCGCGTGATTTTCTTTCTTTTTGCACAGATAGTTTATACACCTGTTCATATTCACACTTATCTTTACACACCAGACACCTATTTGCTAAAATAACTTACCAAATAACACAAGTTCCCTGAGTGTTCGATACTCGGTTCTTACCGTTTTATACTACTTGTGCGATCCAGTGCACTTGCCGGAAGCCGAACAAGTTTTTGGCGCCATTGCCGGGGAACTTCTTTTTATTTGGGAAGTTAGTTCGTCTTTAGGTGTCTATTCTTTATTTGTTATTCTTTGATTGTTTTTTTGAATATTTGTTCATAATTCCTATTTGTCTTTTCTTGTTAAACTGGATAACTGTTGTTCTGTTAGTATTGTATATGCATAGATCTCCCATAGGCAATTTAGTTCCTCTGGACTTAGAAATTGAAGCTACATTGCGAAGGAACAGGGCCGAGAGGAGAAGGAAGCTTCTGCAAGACAGAACAGTTGCATCCATTCTTGAGGAAGAGACTCATTTCTCTGACTCACTATCACCTGATTCACCATCATCAAGGGAATCCGCCACTCAATTACCTGAAGTCATTACCATGGCAGAAGAGCATGACCAGAGGATTACCCTTGAGGATTACTCAAGTAGTTCAGTACCACAATTTTTCACCAGCATTGCACATCCTGAAGTGCAAGCTAACAACATTAACTACCCACATTCCTTAATTCAGTTAATACAGGGGAACTTATTTCAAGGATTACCTAATGAAGACCCCTATGCACACTTGGAAATGTTCATTGAAATATGTAACATTGTTAAGATTGTCGGTGTACCAGACGAAGCTATTAGGCTCAACCTTTTCTCATTCTCATTGGCAGGAGAAGCCAAGAGGTGGCTCCACTCATTCAAGGGTAACAGTCTGAAAACCTGGGAAGAAATTGTTGAAAAGTTCCTAAAGAAATACTTCCCAGAGTCCAAGATTACGGAAGGGAAAGCTGAAATCTCTTCATTTCATCAGTTTCCTGATTAATCTCTGAGTGAAGCATTGGAGAGGTTTAGAGGCTTGTTGAGAAGAACTCCCACTCATGGGTTTTCCGAGCCAATCTAATTTAATATGTTTATAGATGGGCTTAGACCACAAACCAAGCAACTATTAGATGCTTCTGCAGGGGGAAAGATAAAACTGAAGATCCTGGAAGAAGCAATTGAGCTGATTGAGAACATGTCAGCCAGTGATCATGCCATTTTACGAGGCAGAACCCATCAACCCACGAAGAAAAGCTTGATAGAGCTATCATCACATGATGCTTTATTGGCACAGAGCAAGTTGCTTTCTAAGAAACTTGAGATTTTAACAGAAACACTCAGTAAGCTGCCAACTAAGTTGTCTATGGGTCAACCTACGCATTCTTCTATTTTGCAGGTTACAGATTGTACCATTTGTGGTGAGGCTCATGAAACAGGCCAATGTATTTCCACTGAAGAAAACACTCAAGAATTTCATTATATGGGAAATCAATAGCGACAAGGGTATACTCAAGGAGGATTTTCAGGCTTCCAGCAGGGTCCCTATAATCAACAAGGACAATGGAGGACACACCCTGGTAACCAGTTCAACAAAGACTAGAGTGGGCCTTCAAACAGGCCAATCCAACAAGGACCTAACATATTCCAAAGGACTACTAAGTTGGAGGAGACCTTCACTTAGTTTATGCAGGTAACAATGTCAAATCATAAAAGCACTGAGTCAGCACTGAAGAACCTTGAGGTCCAGGTGGGACAATTGGCCAAGCAGATGGCTGACAAGTCATCCAACAGTTTTGTGGAAAATATAGAACAAAATCCTAAGGAAGAATGCAAAGCTGTGATGACAAGGAGTAAAAGGTTTGTGGAGGCTAAGGATGTGGATAGTGTTGTGCATAAGAAGAAAACTGCTGACAAGAAAGGTACTGATGGTAAGAAAAATGAGGTGAGAGGTGAAAGTAATCAAGAAAAGGAAGAACAAATAATGGTCAAGAATAAAGAATTGAAGGACCAAGAAAAAGAAAAAGAAATAGAAAATGAAAAAAAATGAAAATTAAGAGAAAAAATAATAAGAATGCAAAGAAGAGTAGAAGTGAAAAAGCTGTGGATGAAGGTGTGGAAGTACCATATCCTGTGGTACCTTCCAAGAAAGAAAAAGATCGTCATCTAGCGAGATTTTTAGATATTTTCAGGAAATAGGAAACAACCATGCCCTTCGGAGAAGCTTTGCAGCGTATGCCACTCTACTCTAAATTCTTGAAAGATATGTTAACAAGGAAGCATAAATATATTCATGAAGAAAACATCATAGTGTAAGGAAACTGCAGTGCTATGATCCAAAAGATCCTTCCACCCAAGCATAAAGATCTTGGGAGTGTAACTATTCCTTGTTCAATTGGAGAAGTCAATGTGGGAAAAGCTCTTATTGACCTGGGAGCTAGTATCAATTTGATGCCATTCTCCATGTGCAGAAGATTGGGAGAGTTGGAAATAATGCCCATTCGAATGACTTTACAACTAGCTGACCGCTCCATTAGCAGGCCATATGGAGTAATTGAAGATGTGTTGGTCAGAGTAAAACATTTTATCTTCCCGGCAGACTTTGTGGTGATGGATATCTCTGAAGATACTGACATCTTTGTAATATTGGGAAGGCCATTCATGTTGACCGCAAGCTGCATAGTTGATATGGGGAAGAGGAAGCTGGAGCTAGGTTTTGAAGATCAGAAAATTGATTTTGATTTGTTTGTTGAAGACAAGCCTGCTCTAGAATACAATGTCTTCTTATAGGTAATGGAAGGAGGTCAAGAGGTTCTGAAAGTAAGAATCAAAACATAAGATCACCCAGTGAGGTAAAAGCGCCAAACTAATGACGTTAAAGAAGCGCTTCCTGGGAGGCAACCCAATTTTAATCTCTGTTATCTTTGTTTTTCATGCATTTAATCATTTGGAACTTGTTGTATAATCTGTACATAGGAGTATATCAGCCTATCTTTGAATGTTTAACATAAGGGTTTCAATTTCTCAGAAAAGGATTGAAAAATAACTTAGAAAACATTTTTTTGAAAAAAAAGAAAAACAGTCCTTTCGCTAAGCACAAGCCTTGCGCTAAGCGCATCTCTGTTCATGTGCTAAGCCGGGAGTCTCAAGTGCTTAGCGCTCAACCTTTGCATCTAAGGCTCATTCATTCTACTAAGGTAGCCAAGGCCAAGCTGAGCCTAATCGAATTTGATCTGAATTCGGCTAAGCGACACCTTATCCTTGGCTAAGCGCGACTCAGTGTCGTTAAGCGCAATTCCTTACGGCCAGATCTGAGGTTCATGAAGCTAAGCACCAGTCATGACAGCTAAGCTGAATTCATTGCGGCAATGTGAACGCTAAGCAAGTCCTTATCAGCTAAGTGCATGCTCCTCTGTACTTAAGATGCATCATTTTAGCTAAGCCAGCCAGAGCCTGGCATAGCGAGAGCTATAGCTTTTCGGATCTACAAACCTCTCTAAGTAGTATGATCCTCACGCTAAGCCAAGCCTCTGTTAAAAAAAAAAAAACTGATTTTGAATTTGAAACGTCAGCTAAGCGCGCAGATCTGCTAAGCGAGCCTCGTTGAGAAACCAAACGTCTCTCTGGCTCACTTAGCGCTGACGTCCGCTAAGCAAAAGTGTCAAGAATTGCTTAACTGGGTGTAACAGCAGTTACACTCACACTTGCTAGATTTTGGAAACCCCTTCTCTGTACTCTCTCCCTCTCTCAAAAATTTGCACATTTTGCATCTATGCTTTCTCTTTGTGTTGTCTACTTCCAATCCCAAAGCATTAACAATCCAAGTAAGTTCCTTGATTCTTTTTCCCTTTTTCTTGTCTAAACTTTAGGGTAAAAGACTTCAACTGGAGTTTTAGATTTTTAGGGTTTTTATGTTTTGTTAGAATTAGTTTAAGATTAGGCTCTCTCTCTCTCTCTCTCTCAAAAATTTGCACATTTTGCATCTGTGCTTTCTCTTTGTGTTGTCTACTTCCAATCCCAAAGCATTAACAATCCAAGCAAGTTCCTTGATTCTTTTTCCCTTTCTCTTGTCTAAACTTTAGGGTAGAATACTTCAACTAGAGTTTTAGATTTTTAGGGTTTTTATGTTTTGTTAGAATTAGTTTAAGATTAGGACTATATACGCTTGTATATTGTATTGAGTATGATGCACACATTGCATGTCTGATATGACTTTTAGAGGCTTGAAAAGTGCAAGAAAACGAACAGCGTTTTCTGTGTTTTCTGAAAAAATGCGATGAACTCGCTAAGCGAGCATACTACGCTAAGCGAGTTCATCAGTACTCATTGTGTATATAAGCGTTCTCAGAAGAACTCGCTAAGCGCACCTACCGCGTTAAGCAAGTTCATCTTTTGAGGATGAACACTCATCCTCTTGTTGAGATGCCTGTGGCTAAGCGAGGTTGAATCGCTAAGCCCAGGTAACTTAGACAATTTTTTTGTTGTTATCCGCGTGCTAAGCCGAGCTTTCCTGGGCCAAGCGCGATTTGTTGCGGCATCCGCTGAGCTAAGCGAGCTTTGCTCTCTAAGCTCCCAATACTTAGTGAAATTTTTGAAGAGTTGGTGCCGCTAAACGCAACCTTTAAAGAGCTTAGCACATATCCTTGCGGCAGATGTTCAGCTTAGCGGGCACTGTCCAACTAAGCCAATTCTACAGAAGCTAAATTTCTGCAACTTCCGCTAAGCGACTCCACATGTCGCTAAGCGGTAGTGTTTTTTTTTTTTTGCAAAGGCCAGCTAAGCGGACCATGTCTCGCTAAGCGGCCAGTGTCTTTTTCAGTTTTATTTTTCAGTTTTTGAAATTTGAATTACTTGTGTCCTAATTAATTGTTTGGTTCCTTCATATGCAGATGGCCTCTAAGAAACGTAAGAGTAGGGATTCTAGGCCACAAGATCAGAATGATAACAAGACATTTCAATCAGAGGAAGCCTGGAACTTATATATCGATAATATTTTAGACCGAAGGATCCTTCCGAAAAGGAATGTGGAACTTTATCATTCTGAGTTCGACGAGTTTAAAGCAGAATTGGAGAGGTGAAACCTTCACAAATGCCTCTCCAACCTTCAGGAAGGGAGCATAGATGTGACAGTGGTTAAAGAATTTTATGCCAATTTCTATAGTCCAGCAGATCAAGCTCCCAAATGTGCTAGAATAAGAGGCCATTTAATCAAGATAGATGCAGACAGCCTAAATGAGTTCCTCCATACTCCAGTGTTATTAGAGGATGGGTAATATTTACCCACTTATTCTAGATTTTGCAGATTAAGGTCTGATCCCAGAGAGATGGAGGCTAGTCTATGCATTCCGGGCAAGGGCTTTATTCTAAACACAGAGGGCCAACCATGGAATCTCCTCAGAAAAGGTCTTACTACCCTGGCTCAGACATGGAGCGTCTTCTCTTACTCAAACCTAGTTCCTACCTCCCGCACTTCAAATTTGAACACAGACAGAGCTAGGTTGGTCTATGGCTTAATCACAAGAATGGACATGAACATTGGCGGTTTGATCTCTGGACAAATGACCATGATGGCCTAGTCTAACTCTTCTCGCTTAGGCTTCCCAGCTTTAATCACAGCCTTGTGTAGATCGAAGGAAGTTGGATCTGATGCTCTTAGCTCCTACGAGAACCTAAGACCGGTCATTGACTTAGCCTATATCATAAAGAACTGTTGGAATGCGAATGACCAAACAGTTAATTTTCCAGAGGCAAGGAAGACCAAGCTCAGAGCAGCTGATGTTCCCTCTTCCTTTGCACCAATAGCTAGCATCCCTGCATCTTCTACTTCAGCCCCACTTCCAGCTTTAGCAGACCCATCTGCCCAGAGCTCCCAGACTTTAGATGCCAAATTGCAAAGCCTGTTGGAAGGATAGATTCTTATTATGCAAAGCTTGCAAGAACTGGCTCAGCAAAGGCTAATTATGAGTGTAGAGCAATTCATTGAGAAGGTGGTCTGGCCTGGAGCTCGACCTTCTTTTGTGGGGGATAATGAAAGTTTTACAACCCAGGCACCTCAATAGCATGAGCTAGAGCCAGAAAATGATCACTCATCTAAAGCCATCATCCCTGGAGCTGTTGATTTTTCGAAAAGAAGATTAGAGACAAGATCCAATGAGGCTGCTCATCCTGGGCCAGTGCCTGTATCAGCTGATGCACCATTTCCAGGGGTGGATCCATCTTCACCTCAGCACGCAGCAGACTCTTCCACTCCTGTCTTAGAGATACCTGAGGGCCAGACCATACCAGTTCTGACTTTGGACACTTCTCCTCCAGCTACTCCAGTATTGCATCTGACAGATGAGGAGGATGTTCAAACACAGGATACCCAGGACCAGTCACAGGAATTTTGATTCCTGATGACACTTTTTGCTTTTTGGTTTATTATTATTTTAATTATGGTTTTAATATAACATTTCTTTTATATTTATATACACTGCTAGTTTTATTTATGGGTAGTTAGTTTGCTCATCCTGAAGCATTTTGAACAGTTTAACTTGGTTTTCAATGATATGACAGTGAAGCACTTTTATTGACTTATGAAAATGGTTGTATGCTTTTATTTTGAGTTGAGTGCATGATTTTGATGGAGTTTGTGTTTCTTTTCATGATTTTGAGCAAGTGTGTATGTTAGACAAAGAAAGAACATCTGAACTTGCAATTAGAATTGTTAGTCAGTAGACAGATAGATTGAGAAAGAAAAGCTTGAACCAAAATCGGTGAGAGTGTGAACTTAAACTGTGAGTAAACGACTAGCTATGAGTAATAATCTTTGCATGAATCTCTAAATTTTAGAATGAAATGTATAAACGAGAACATGATGAAGGCCATGATTGTACATACACAAGCCTTTTGACCAAAAAGCTTACCTTGAATTATAATTCTATCATTTGCACCCTTTGTGAGCTGAATGAGTTTGTAAATAATTTGAACCCCGAACTTAAATGATTCTCTCCAGATACCTTGCTTAGATTCTAGGAGAGCATATGGTTCAAGTCAAATTTACCCCAAATTTGGGGGAGTGGAATTAATTGGGATGCAAAGAAAGAGATAATGCATCAGCACACACAATGCATAAGTTGTCTGTTAAAAAAAAAAAAAAAGAAGAAAAATGTGCTGATGTAACAAGGTCAAAAGCAAATGAAAGTGAAAAGCTAGCGAGCAAGCCAATTGTATTAAAAAGACCATTGGGATAAGTCTAGGATTTGTGCTCTCTTAGAATATAAACCTTTGAATCCTAGAAAAACCAATGAATTTTTGTAGCCAAGCCTCACTAGAGCCTGAGAAAGTCTTTCTGATTCTGTTTATACATTTCTGACTTTATGGCATGAGATGAAATTCAAAGATTGGACCTCTTGCTAGTTGTTATTAATGAATTGCTTAAACACTTGTGCTTGAGTGAAACAGTAGCCGTGAGACTGTGGTTTAAGCTACTTTCCTTGATATCTGTCTTATGATTAGCTCCATCTAATTGTTCAGGTTACATTTTATTCTTCTCTTTGGATAACTGCATACCTTGTGAAAGACAAGTGATGGGGGCATTTTACTCCATTCTCTTATCATGCAATCAGTAACTTTTGTAGCATACACCTTTGTACATAGTCACTGCATGTCATTGTCACTTGAGGACAAGAGAGTTGTTCTCTTTTTGCTTGAGGACAAGCAAAACTATAAATTTGGGGGAGTTGTTAGTCGGTGAATACGACTAACTTTTGTGTATAAAACTTGTGTAAATTGTATCAAACTCTTCCAATTTATGGTTATTTTGTAGTGTTATAAGTATTTTTTGTTAAGTATAGGTAATAAATACTTAGTACTTCCATTTTGTGTGTTTAATAATCATTTTCTCTCAATTTCAGGCAAATTAGGCAAGCTTTGGAAAGTGTTGTTTTTCACCTTCTCACTAAGCCAATCTGTTGGCTTAGCGAGCGTCCGCTAAGCGCAACACTCATGGGCTAAGTGCAAGGAAGACTCTGGAAGAAGATGAGTTATACAGGTTCGCTAAGCGAACCGCTTCATCTCACTAAGCGAATCGCTTCAGTTCATCCACTAAGCGAGAAAGGCACACACTAAGCCAAAATTCACTAATGTGTGCTAAGCGGTCCATAATTGTGCTAAGCGCACGAGCACGAACAAGGCCACCTATTTAAGCTTGAAATCAGATTTTAGAAAGGGAGTTTGGACTGGGATTCAGAGCTTTGCATGTCTAGGGTTTCTAGAGAGAGAAAGGTCCAAGTTTCAGAGAGTTTTGAGAGATTTTGCTGTGTGAAGATCTGCTGAGACCAGAGCTTGAAGCAGGAGCCGATTTGCGAGCTTGAGATGAGTTTATGAGTGATTGTGAGATCCTAGAGGTGAAGGAGACATCCTCACCACTTGTATTTTTGCAATCTTTCATCTTGTTCTTCTCTTTGTTGTAAAGAAGGCTTCCTGGTATAGAAAGCTAAATCCTCTGTTGGATCTTCCCTGTAGGTACCTAATGTAAATATATTTCTATCTATTTAATGTTGTTTTGTGTGTTCTCTGTGCTATCTGCTTTTCACTCCAGTATGCCTTTACCTTGATCATGTAGATGCATGCTTTGTTAGGGTGATTCACTCCTGTGATTTTCTTTCTTTTTGCACAGATAGTTTATACACCTGTTCATATTCACACTTATCTTTACACACCAGGCACCTATTTGCTGAAATAGCTTACCAAATAACACAAGTTCCCCTAGTGTTCGATACTCGGTTCTTACCGTTTTATACTACTTGTGCGATCCGGTGCACTTGCCAAAAGTCGAACAGCAGTATCAATACAATTCTAATATAGCTCTGGATAGAATGCTGCTACAGAACATGTGTAAGAAGGAGCGTGAATCTTTCATAGAATACACCCAAAGGTGGAGGGATCTGGCAGCTCAAGTAGCACCCCCAATGATGGAAATGGAGATCATCACAATGATAGTGGGCACATTACTGGTGTTCTACTATGAGAAGATGGTGAGTTACATGCCTTCAAGCTTTGCCAATTTAGTTTTCGCTGGTGAAAGGATCGAAGGGGGTCTGAGAAGAGGCAAATTTGATTATCCTACTTTGATGAATGGGAAGCCTGGGGCAAATGGAGAGAATAAGAAGGAGGGAAGAATCCACACTGTGATTGCCGTTCCCATATGACCAAATTTCCTACTAGCTCAACAATGTCAATACTCAGCCAATATCAGCCCTTCTCATTACCCACCATCCTATCAGCCAAGAACACCTAATCATCCACAAAGGCCACCCTTAAATCTGTCACAAAACCTGCCTGCTGCATATCTGATACCAAACACCACCCTTAACATGAACCAAAACACCAACCAGGGAAGGAATTTTCCAGCAAAGAAGCCTATAGAATTCAGCCCAATTTTGGTGTCGTATGCTAATTTGCTCCCATATCTTCTTAATAATGCAATGGTAGCCATAATCCTAGCCAAAGTTCCTTAACCTCCATTTTTTCGAGGATACAACTCGAATGCAACATGTGCTTATCATGGAGGAGTTCCAGGGCATTCCATTGAGCATTGTATGACCCTGAAACGTAAGGTGCAAAGTCTAATTGATGTGGGCTGACTGAAATTCGAGGAGGACAATCGCTTGTGAATTCTGATGTTGTCAAGCGACACCATGCATGGGGCAATTTGAGGGTTGTTGTTAGATGTCTCCAATGACTCATTAGGATTTTCAAGTTTATGCCATTACTATAAAAAACCGTCACAATGCTTATAAAATGGATGAATTTGATGTCCTTGCCTCTCATTCTCCCACAATTACATCTTTGCGTATTGTCATACCGTAATTTCATTTGGGGACTATCATTTGTTGATCTTTTGATCCTTGTTAGTTGGCTTACGGTGTTGAACGCCAGTTACAGTGCGAAACAAATGATCATTCAATGTTTTGATCAAGAATGAGAAAGATACCAAAAGGGTCATTTTAGGGGGTTTTCTAAACCTTGGCACGTCCAAACTAGCCTCTGGCTCGCCTAGGCTGATGTAAGCTCCATTGGAGCTTGTAGGCCTAGGATCTTCTTCATCAATGGATTCCTTTGCTTCTTGGAAGATAAATGGCAGTGGAATGGAGAAGGAAGAGAGAGAGGAGATGCTACTTCAAGGAGAAGATGAGTCTAGAAGAAGCTCACCACCATAGGAGGCCATGGATAAAAGCTTGGAGGAAGAAAGAGATGAATGAAGGGAGAGAGAGAGAAGAGCATGAAATTTTGTGCTCTAAAAGAGTTCTGAAATCTGAAGTTAATATTCAAATGATCAAAGTTGAAAAAAAATGCACACACATGACCTCTATTTATAGCCTAAGTGTCACACAAAATTGGAGGGAAATTTGAATTTCAATTCAAATTTCACTTTAATTTGAAATTAAATTTGTGGAGCCAAACTTTGGAGCCAAAATTTCACTAATTATGATTAGTGAATTTTAGTTATGGTTCAGCCTACTAATCCAAGATCAATTCCAAGATTCTCCACTTAGTGTGCTTAGGTGTAATGAGGCATGTAAAGCATGAAGGACATGCACAAAGTGTGACTATATGATGTGGCAATGGGGTGTAGTAAGCAAATGCTCACCTCCCCCTCTAAAATTTAATTGGATTGGGCTTCTACCAATTCAATTAAATTTATTTCCAACCACACACATCAAATATTCACTTAGTGCATGTGAAATTACAAAACTACCCTTAATACAAAAACTAGTCTAGGTGCCCTTAAATACAAGGGCTGAAAATTCCTATATTTCTAGGGTACCCTACCTACAATATAGAGCCCTAAATACAAGGATCAAATATAATGACATACTAGTCTAATATGTACAAAGAGAATTGGACCCAAACTTGGCCCATGGGCTCAGAAATCTACCCTGAGGTTCATGAGAACCCTAGGGCCTTCTTTAGCAGCTCTAGTGCAATCCTCTTGGAGCCGCTTGCTCATGGCTCTAGTGACTGGTCTCTTCCTTGGCAAGATTGCATCATCCCCTTCCCCTTGAAAAGGATTTGACCTCAAATTTGTTAGTTCCTCCTCCTCTATATCAGCTCCACCTGAAAAAGGAATTAAATCAGAAATGTTAAAAGTGGTGCTGACTCCATACTCTTCTGGGAGGTCCAACATATAGGCATCGTTATTGATCCTCTCCAAAACCTGAAAGGGTCCATCCCCTCTAGGGCTAAGCTTGGATTTTCTTTTAGTAGGGAATCTATCCTTCCTAAGATGGAGCCAAACCCAGCCACCCTAATTAAGAACTAGCTCTTTTCTTCCTCTATTGCCTTTAGTTGAATACACCTTTGTTTGGTTCTCTATTTGGTTCTTAACCCTCTCATGCAACTTCTTTACAAACTCTGACCTAGATTACCCTTCTTTATGTATAAAAGAAGTGTCTAGTGGGAGGGGAATGAGGTCTAACGGTGTTAGGGGATTGAACCCATAGACAACCTCAAAAGGGGACTGCTTGGTGGTTCTATGAACCCCCCTATTGTAGGCAAATTCTACATGAGGAAGATACTCATCCCAAGACTTATGGTTGCCTTTCAGAAGAACCCTTAAAAGGGTGGATAAAGACCTATTCACTACCTCTGTTTGCCCATCAGTTTGTGGATGACAAGTGGTAGAGAAAAGAAGTTTAGTTCCTAGCTTAGCCCATAGGGTTTTCCGAAAGTGGCTAAGTAACTTAGTATCTCTATCTGACACAATGGTCCTAGGCAAACCATGGAGTCTCACAACTTCCCTAAAAAAGAGTTTTGAGATATAGGAAGCATCATCCACCTTGTGGCATGGTATAAAGTGTGCTATCTTGCTAAACCTATCCACCACCACAAAGATAGAGTCTACACCTCTTTAGGTTCTAGGAAGCCCAAGGACAAAGTCCATACTAATGTCTACCCAAGGTGCAAATGGGATGGGTAAGGGTGTGTATAGCCCATGAGGCATCACCCTAGACTTGGCTTATAAACAAGCCACACATCTAGTGCAATGCTTATGGACATCTTTCTTCATATGGGGCCAATAAAACTTTTCTTTGAGTAAGACAAGGGTCTTGTCTATCCCAAAGTGGCCCATGAGCCCACCCTCATGGCTCTCTTTCACAAGTAATTTCCTAATTGATCCTTGGGATATGCAAAGCTTTCCCTCTTTGAACAAATACCCCTTAGCCAAATAGAATCCATCTTGGGCTTTTTTCCCACAACTCTCGTAAATGGGAGAGAAATGTTCATCTAAAGCATACAAGTCCCTAATATTATCAAATCCTAAAATTTGAGCTCCTAGGGATCAAAACAATGTGTGTCTCCTAGAGAGGGCATCAGCTACCACATTTGTTTTTCCCTTTTTGTATTTGATAACATATGGAAATTGCTCTAGATACTCTACCCATTTTGCATGCCTCTTGTTTAACTTGCTTTGCCCTCTAATGTACTTTAGTGATTGATGATCACTATGAATGACAAATTCCTTGGAAACAAGGTAATGTTCCCAAGTTTGGAGGGCTCTTATTAAGGCATAAAGTTCTTTATCATAGGTGGGGTAGTTAAGGGTGGCACTATGAAGTTTTTCGCTAAAATAAGCAATAGGGTGCCCACCTTGTAACAATACAGCTCCAACTCCCACTCTAGAGGCATCAAATTCTAGCTCAAAAGTTTTAGAAAAGTCAGGAAGAGCTAGAACAGGTGCCTTAGTAAGCTTTTCTTTGAGCAAAGCAAAGGCTTGCTCTTGTTTTTCACCCCAGGTAAATGCCACATTCTTCTTCACCAGCTCATTGAGAGGTGATGCAATTGTAGAGAAATTAGGAACGAACCTTCTATAGAAGCTTGCTAACCCATGGAAGCTCCTAATATCTCCCACACTTTCTGGGGTGGGCCATTCTTGGATGGCCTTGATTTTCTCAGGGTCCACTTGGACCCTATTTCTACCAACTACCAAACCTAAGAAGACTATATTATCTACACAAAAGGTACACTTCTCTATATTTGCATAGAGGGTGTTTTTCCTAAGGACTGAAAGAACTTGCCTGAAATGTCCTATGTGATCATCTAGGCTCCTACTGTACACTAAAATATCATCAAAATAAACAACTACAAATCTACCTATGAAATCCCTTAAGACATGATGCATAAGCCTCATAAAGGTGCTTGGTGCATTAGTGAGCCCAAAAGGCATCACTAGCCATTCATACAAACCAAACTTGGTCTTGAAAGCAGTTTTCCACTCATCACCCTTTTTCATCCTGATTTGGTGATAACCACTTTTAAGATCAATTTTTGAAAAGATATTGGCACCATGCAACTCATCAAGTCTAGGAATGGGGTGCCTATACTTTACAGTGATGTTGTTGATAGCCCTGCAATCTGTACACATTCTCCATGTACCATCCTTTTTGGGCACCAACAACACTGACACAACACATGGGCTTAGGCTCTCTTGGATCCAGCCCTTCTCCAACAATTCTTTAACCTGAGACTCTATCTCCTTAGTCTCTTGAGGGTTAGTCCTATAGGCTGAGCTATTAGGAAGGCTTGCTCCTGGGACTAAATCTATTTGGTGTTCTATTCCCCTTAAAGGAGGTAGCCCAGGGGGTATCTCTTTGGGAAATATATCACCAAATTCATGTAAGAGTTCTTGGACCTTTGGGGGTAAGGTCTCAAATGTAGGAATTGTGGCAGTGCTAAGGGATGTTTCCCTTGATAGGAGAAGGTAGAAAGATTGTTTAAGATGGAGTGCTATTTTAATATCACCTTTTGTTGCAAAATGATTTTCCTTCTTAACAATCTTCTTGGAGGAATCCTTTTCCTCTTTTTCCTTCCCCCTGGCCTTTGAAGACATGACCTTACTATCCTTCTTTTTCTTTTGTTTTTCTAATTTTTCTTCCTCATCCCTCTTATCTTTCATAGTTAGTTGATCTTTGGCCACCTGTGAAGGTGTTTGAGGATGCAACACAAATTTAGTGCCAAGATGGGTGAGGGTAATCTCATTAGTTAGGCCATTATAAATGATCTTCCTATCAAATTGCCACGACCTTCCTAAAATAATATGTCCTGCCTCCATGGGAACTATATCACAATTAACTTCATCCTTATATGTCCCAATGGAGAAAGGTACCTTCACTTGTTGGTTAACTATCATTTCCCCTTGCTCATTGAGCCATTGAAGTTTATAAGGTTTTGGGTAGGGAATGATAGTGAGGTTCAATTTGGAAACTAATCTTGTGCTACAACAATTGCAACAAGATCCACTATCCACAATGAGAGAACAAGTTTTATCTAAAATTTTGCATCTTGTATGAAAGATGTTCTCTCTTTGGGATTGAGATAGATCACAAGATTGACCTCCAAGGAGCCTTCTAACCATTAAGAGGTCACCTTCTTCACGGGGGTAGACTTCCTCACTAGACTCTTCACCCCTTACTTCATCTTCACTTCCACTAGACGAAGGGCAAGAAGTAGTCTCCTCTTGACTACTATAAATGTCTTGACCCCTCATGATCATGGTTTTCTTTGTGGGGCATTTAATGTTGCTAGTCCTTTCTTGGGAACTAGTCTTAGGGGTGTATTTCTCTATGGTCTTACCCTTATCTTCCTTGGGTTTTGAGGGTGCAGCCCCTAAAATTCCATGGGCTTGGTCCTTCCTTGGATAAGAGTGAGAGCCATAAGATTTTGAAGAAGGCTTTCTTTTAAGTTGTTGCTCCACTCTTATACAAAGTTGGACTAGCTCATCTAGGTCCCTATATGGAAGGAGTTCAACCTTGTCCCTCACTTCCATATTAAGCCCACTAAGGAACCTAGCTATGCTTGTTCTTTCCTCCTCCCTAAGTCCAGCTCTTAAAAGGAGTAGTTCCATTTGTTGTCTATATTCTTCAACACTCATACTCCCTGGTCTAAGCCTTTGGAGCTTGTCCATAAGCTCCCTCTCATAGTAGGAGGGAATGTGTCTCTTCCATAGGGCACTCTTAAGATCATTCCAATACTCTACTGGAGGATCCCCATGAATCCTTCATTCCCTAACAAGGGAAGTCCACCGATAGAGGGCATACCCTTGAAAGCTAAGGGTAGCCAATGGAACTTTTCTCTCTTCACTAATATGATGGCAAGCAAAGAGTTGTTCAACCTTCATTTCCCAATATAAGTAGACCTCAACATTATCTTTTCCATGGAAATATGGGAGGCTAATGTTAACCTCTTGAGGCCTTCTATCCTTTTCTCTTCTTTGGGAGTGATGTTTAGTATGTGAACTATGATGCCCTCTATAATAGTCGCTAAGTTATTCACTTAAACTCTTGCAAGAGTCATGACTACTAAATGAGGCATGTTTTTCTCTTTTCATTTCTTTCACTATTTTTCTTTTTTTTTTTCCTCTCTTATTTTCTCTCTTTCATCTTGACTTATTTCTTCCACTCTTTTTTTACCTTTTTCTTTTCTCTCTTGTTTTTCTTTCCACAACTTAAGGGATCTCAACTCATCTAATATCTTATACAAGGGGTCCTTAGGAGTAGAACCCTCACCATTAACACTAGATGAAGAATGAAGACTCATGTTGGTTCCTAAGTTATGGTTCTTTCTTGTTGGGGGTTTGAAAACAAAAGGTAAAAGAAACTATGGTTGAAACTAGCCAAAATAAACACTAAAAGAGGTGTGAAAGATAAGGTAAAAACTAATTGGTAAAAGGCAAGCTATCTAGGCGGTTTGACAATGGAGGGTAAAGGAAATAAGCTATGAAAGTAGGCAAGAAATTAAAGTGCAAGAAATGCAAACTAGGCGGTTTGGATGACCTCATTTAAGGTTCCCAACAAAACACTCACTATCCTAAGGGAAAATTGCCTAAAATTATTACACACAAATGGAAGTAGGGTGACCTATTGGAGGCTCCCAACTTACTTCCAATGAAAGGCCTTTTTGTTACAAAATTTGAAAGCAAAACAAATTGCCAATTACAAAATTACAAAAAAAAAGTCCTCAATTGTGGTGGCTATTCTCTCTTTAGTGTTTCACTCAATTTGGAGTGCTTCTTAGTCCAATAGCTCTTAAGGTGGTTGGCCCCTTGCTTCTTGACTCAAATTCTTCAAGATATGGCACCAATCCTCCTTTCCAATTCCCTATATGGCAACTCACAAGCAAGGAAACAAAGAGACAAGCAATAAGAAAAGACCAAAAAAAAATGAAATGAAGGCTAAACCAATAGAGTTTTAACAAGACAAATTTCCAAGGATTATTCAACAATTAAAGCATTGAAAAACACAAAAAAGCAAGCTAGGACTCAAAGAGAAACCTAGAATGGCTCTAGAGTAGAGTAGAAAAACTCTAAAAAAAGACTCAAGAAACCTCTAGTTTTGGCACTTGTTTTCACAATAATTTTCAATTTAAATTTCAGAACTAGGATTGGTATAAAATAGGCACCAATTATAGAACAAATTTTGAGCCAAAACAACAAGCACACATCCTTTTCACTTTTTTTTTTGGACACTGATTTTTCTGCCAAATTGTTTGATTTTTCTTATTTTTTCCTTTAACCCAAATTGCTTGGTTCCTTTTTTAGAATTTTGGTCCGGATGTCTAGAAAATTCAGTAAAAATTTCAGCTCAAAAAACGTAGTGACCAATTCCCAATAATTTATACAAATTCGTATGTTCAAGCTGCCAGCACCAGCGATTTCAACCTAGAAATCAAGAGTAGTGTTTATGTTGCTTAAGGCTTGGATAGTTACAATTTTTGTTTGCTTACACTCAATTATCTTGAATAACACAATTCAAGAGAGCTTAAGACTTATTTGATTCACAAATCCAGCCACAACTCAGCACCACAACTCAACTTCATCATTGGCACCATGTAGGAAACTTAGAAAGAAAAAAAAAGAGTTCAACAACAAGACTACTTCTAGGAATTGATTTAGAACATGTTATGAACTAAGTAACATGCATGAATTAGACTCAAAATTCAAAAGATAGGCTAAGAATGACAAGAATACATGAATAAATGTATCTATAATTCAATAAACAAAATAAAAATTCAACACAAACTTAGAACATAATGTGACAATTACTATGACTAAACATGACTCTAAGACAACATGGATTAAGTGATTTACACTTAGATTTTTGTGTTTTTATTTTCTAATCAATATTTTGGAAGAACATTTAGATCTAAGGTTCAGCACAAGAATATTATAAATGAAAAATGATAGAACCTAAAATCAACCCAAAAACAAGATTCAAGAGTAGATCTACAAAATTAGAACCATAGAAATGCAAGAACAAGTGTAGATCTAAGATTTAATCGGTTTATTTTTTTTGAATCTACTCTAAAAAGCACCAAAACACAAAACAATGGAGGATATACATGGAGAATAAGATGAAGAACAAGGAATTAAAGAGAATTCACCGAACAAAAAGATAGAGGAAGCAAAAGAACATCACCTAGATGAACATGCTCTAGATACCACATGATGTAAGCTCCATTGGAGCTTGTAGGCCTAGGATCTTCTTCATCAATGGATTCCTTTGATTCTTGGAAGATAAATGGCAGCGGAATGGAGAAGGAAGAGAGAGAGGAGACGCCACTTCAAGGAGAAGATGAGTCTAGAAGAAGCTCACCACCATAGGAGGCCATGGATAAGAGCTTGGAGGAAGAAGGAGATGAATGAAGGGAGAGGGAGAGAAGAGCACGCAATTTTGTGCTCTAAAAGAGCTCTGAAATCTGAAGTTAATATTCAAATGATCAAAGTCGAAAAAAATGCACACACATGGTGATGCAAGCTCCATTGGAGCTTGTAGGCCTAGGATCTTCTTCATCAATGGATTCCTTTGCTTCTTGGAAGATGAATGGCAGCGGAATGAAGAAAGGAAGAGAGAGAGGAGACGCCACTTCAAGGAGAAGATGAGTCTAGAAGAAGCTCACCACCATAGGAGGCCATGGATAAGAGCTTGGAGGAAGAAGGAGATGAATGAAGGGTGAGGGAGAGAAGAGCACGAAATTTTGTGCTCTAAATGAGCTTTGAAATCTGAAGTTTAATATTCAAATGATCAAAGTTTAAAAAAAATGCACACACATGACCTCTATTTATAGCCTAAGTGTCACACAAAATTGGAGGGAAATTCAAATTTCACTTGAATTTGAAATTGAATTTGTGGAGCCAAACTTTGGAGCCAAAATTTCACTAATTATGATTAGTGAATTTTAGTTATGGTTCAGCCCACTAATCCAAGATCAATTCCAAGATTCTCCACTAAGTGTGCTTAGGTGTCATGAGGCATGAAAAGCATGAAGGACATGCACAAAGTGTGACTATATGATGTGGCAATGGGGTGTAGTAAGCAAATGCTCACCTCCCCCTCTAAAATTTAATTGGATTGGGCTTCTACCAATTCAATTAAATCTATTTCCAACCACACACATCAAATATCCACTTAGTGCATGTGAAATTACAAAACTACCCCTAATACAAAAACTAGTCTAGGTGCCCTAAAATACAAGGGCTGAAAAATCCTATATTTCTAGGGTACCCTACCTACATTATGGAGCCCTAAATACAAGGCCCAAAAATAATGAAACCTTAATCTAATATTTACAAAGATAAGTGGGCTCGTACTTAGCCCATGGGCCCGAAATCTACCCTAAGGCTCATAAGAACCATAGGGCCTTCTCTTGCATCTCTAGCCCAATCTACTTGGAGTTTTCTATCCAATGCCCTTGCGGGGTAGGATTGCATCACATGGCCTCTATTTATAGCCTAAGTGTCACACAAAATTGGAGGGAAATTTGAATTTCAATTCAAATTTCACTTGAATTTGAAATTGAATTTGTGGAGCCAAACTTTGGAGCCAAAATTTTACTAATTATGATTAGTGAATTTTAGTTATGGTTCAACCCACTAATCCAAGATCAATTCCAAGATTCTCCACTAAGTGTGCTTAGGTGTCATGAGACATGTAAAGCATGAAGGACATGCACAAAGTGTGACTATATGATGTGGCAATGAGGTGTAGTAAGCAAATTCTCACCTCCCCCTCGAAAATTTAATTGGATTGGGCTTCTACCAATTCAATTAAATTTATTTCCAACCACATACATCAAATATTCGCTTAGTGCATGTGAAATTACAAAACTACCCCTAATACAAAAACTTGTCTAGGTGCCCTAAAATACAAGGGCTAAAAATTCCTATATTTCTAGGGTACCCTACCTACAATATGGAGCCCTAAATACAAGGATCAAATATAATGACATCCTAGTATAATATGTACAAAGAGAATTGGACCCAAACTTGGCCCATGGGCTCAGAAATCTACCCTGAGGTTCATGAGAACCCTAGGGCCTTCTTCAGTAGCTCTAGCCCAATCCTCTTGGAGCTTTTTGCTCATGGCTCTAGGTTGAATTGTAACTATCCAAGCCTTAAGCAACATAAACACTACTCTTGATTTCTAGGTTGAAATCGCTGGTGCTGGAAGCTTGAACACACGAACGTGTATAAATTATTGGGAATTGTTCACTACGAATTTTGAGCTGAAAGTGTTACTGAATTTTCTAGACATCTGGAAAAAAATTATAAAAAAAGAATCAAGTGATTTGGATTAAAGGAAAAAATAATAAAAATCACACAAGTTGTTAGAAAAATCAGTGTCCAGAAAAAAAAAAGTGAAAGGGAAGTGTGATTGTTGTTTTGGCTCAAAATTTGTTCTATAATTGGTGCCTATTTTATACCAATCTTAGTTCCGAAATTTCAATTGAAAATTAGTGTGAAAATAAGTGTCAAAGCTAGAGGTTTGTTGAGTCTTTTTTTTATAGTTTTTTTTACTCTACTCTAGAGCCATTCTAAATTTCTTTTTGAGTCCTAGCTTGCTTCTATGTCCTTTTCATTACTTTAATTGTTGAATAATCCTTGAAAAAATTGTCTTGTTAAAACTCCATTGGTTTAGCTTTCATTTCATTGTTTTTTGGTCTTTGGTTATTGCTTGTCTCTTTGTTTCCTTGTTTGTGAGTTGCCATATAGGGAATTGGAAAGGAGGATTGGTGCCATCCCTTGAAGAATTTGAGTCAAGAAGCAAGGGGCCAACCACCTTAAGAGCTATTGGACTAAGAAGCACTACAAATTGAGTGAATCACCAAAGAGAGAACAACCACCAAAATTGAGGACCTTTTTGTAATTTTGTAATTGTCAATTTACTTACAAGACTATTCAAAGACTGTTCAATCAGAAATTGCTTGTTCTACACGTTTGTTGAGGGTGTCGTAAAACGATGAGTAAAGTTCAAAACAAAAAGTAAAAAGTTAAAAAAAAATGTTTGATTGACTGTGTTTCAAATGAAAAAGTACAGACATTCATGTGACCTCATTTCATCATTCCTGAAAGTTTGTCCTTTTGAGAGAAAATTAAGTTATCAAGAATAGCGCTAGATCCACTAGCCCATCCACATAATGAAAGAGGACGACTCTGAACACCAATAGTGCTAAGACATCAATGAATGAAGCCCATTCACCTTGATCCACCAAAGCCTTCACTTTCTCTTCCAAGTGCTTCCTTGGTAGTCTGATCACCCCATTTCTATTTTGTTTTACTCGGTCCAAATCTTGTGTCGAGACTTTGACCACTTTGGCTATTCTTGCCATGGAGGGGTATAACCCAGAAGAGTGGCTTAGCGAGCGAATGAAAATCAGCACTTCACAAACATGCCTAATTAACCTAAAATTGAGAGGAAATGGTTATTAAACACACAATATGGGAGTACTAAGTATTTATTGTTTATCTTTAACAAAAAGCAATTACAACACTACAAAATAACCATAAATTGGAGGAGTTTGATATAATTTACGCAGGTTTTATACACAAAAGTTAGTCATATTCATCGACTAACATCTCCCCTAAATTTACAGTTTTGCTTGTCCTCAGGCAAATAAAGAATAGCTCATTGGTCCCCAAGTGACAAGAATATGCAGTGACTATGTACAAAGGTGTATGCACAAACGTTATTGATTGCATGATAAAAGAATGAAGCAAAATGCCCTCATCACTTGTCTTTCCAAAGCATGCAGTTATTCAAAGAGAAGAATAAAATGTAACCTGTACAATTAGATGAAGTTAGGCATAAGACAGATATCAAGGAAAGCAGCTTAAACCACAGTCTCATGGCTTCTGTTTCACTCAAGCACAAGTGTTTAAGCTATTCATTAATAGCAACTAGCAAGAGGTCAAATCTTTGAACTCCATCTCATGTCATTAAGTCAGAAATGCATAAATAGAACCAAATGGACTTTTATAGGCTTGTAGTGAGGTTTGGCTACAAAAATAATTGGTTTTTCTAGGATTCAAAGGCTTAGATTCTAAGAGAGCACAAATCCTAGACCCATCCAAATATTTCTTTCAATACAATTAGCTTTCTCACCAGCCTTTCACTTTAATTTGCATTTGACCTTACTACAATAGCACACATTTTCTTTGATTGTTTTTTTTTTGGCTTAGCGCAAAGTGTTGCGCTCAGCAAGTTGTGCAGATAAAAATTCCTGCAAATTTCGCTAAGCCATGATCAGGGCTGGCTCAGCGAATTAAATGCATCCTATAGTACAGGGGTCTTTGGCTTAGCGAGTAGTTAGCCAAATACAGGCCGCATACATATTAGGCTTAGCGCAGTGACTACTGGCTTAGCCCAATTCAAATCAAACTGAATTGGGCTTAGCTTAATGATGGTTCGCTTAGCGCATGATAGCTATACGCTCAGCTAGAGCAATTTGGCTTAGCGAGAGGACTATTTTTCAGGAAAAAAAAATTCTGAGTTAAAAATCAGTCCTCTTTCAAGAGAAACCCCTATATCTATCATTCAAAACAAGTTGATATACCCCCTTTTTCAATGATCAGCAAGCAAATTCCAACTATATGCAATGCATGAGAAACAAAATGAAAAGAAACTCAACACTGGGTTGCCTCCCAGGAAGCGCTTCTTTAACGTCATTAGCTTGACGCATAGCTTAATGCCTTCAAGGTGGCATGAAAGTCACATAGAAGACATCTTCCTTGTAGTCTTGCCTTTTAGCTAGAAATTCCATGAACTTCATGTATTCTGGAAGTACATTCCAAATCATTGTAGGAGAGGTGTTAGTGATTAAAGAAAGAATTGCACTTAAGGTTTCCTCATGCTTTCCTTGCCTTCCTTTCTTGAAAATCAGTTGATGAGGAAGGTTATTGATTTGGAGAATACTTTCTTGTTGGTTTTTTACTGTTGAGTACTTCTCCCATTGTTGTTGTGCTTGTTCCTCATCTTTCTCTTCATCTTTTTCTCTTGACTCATGCTCTTTTACAGGGTTTTCCTCTTGAGCTTCAACCTCTACAAAGTCTTTTTCACTTCTGACCATAAATTGAGTCACTTTTTCTGCCAGCTCACCAACCTGGATTTCTGCACTTTGGAATGCTCGTTGTGTTGATTTAGTTGTTTCCTTGAATTTCATCAACAAATTGTCCAGATTGAAACCTCTTTCTGCTTCATTTTAATAGTAAGGTTGTAACTCTGGTCCCCCTTGAAAATTTTCTATTGAGTAGCTCTTGCCAAAATGAATTTCATGATTTTTCATTGAATTTTGATTGGCTTTTGACTTAGCATGGTATGCCATGAATTCCTTAAACACACTTTCAAGATTAGGAGTTCTTTATTCTTCATATTGATTGTAAGGACTTAACTCTTGTTCCCACCTAGAGTTATTCGTGGAGTAGAGATGACAATTGTCATTGTAATGCTCTCCTCCACAAAAATCACAATTGATCAATGGTGTTTGGCTGACCCTTGATCGTGTGCTATCAAGATATTCATTCCACCTCTTAAAAAGCTCTTCCATTTCTAAAATTTTGTCATGGAATAAGTTCTTCTTAAATTCAACACTGCAAGGATAGACTCTCAAGAAAGAAAAAGTTAAACAGAATCAGTGAGAAAAATAAAAGTACTAAATAATAAAAAAAAACAAAACTTATTGCTGTAAGTTCTAATGAGTTCCCTTGAAACTTAGTGGTGTCGTTCTGTATTGCAAGATTTTTCATCTTCGCTTAGTGTTTTCCCCTACAATTGGCTTGAATCTCTAAATTTCATGGAACTAAATCATTTGTAGAAGATTTACTATGCATACAAAGCACAAACAAGAGAAGCAGTCACCTAGTCAAGAGGAAAACAAACATAAACAAAAACAAATATTCACAAGTAATAAAAGAATAAAGAATAGACACCTAAGACTAAACTAACTTTCCAAATAAAAAGAAGTTCCTCGGCAATGGCACCAAAAACTTGTTCGAACCCGGCAAGTGCACCGGATCACGCAAGTTGTATAAAACAGTAAGAACCAAGTATCGAACTCTCAGGGAACTTGTGTTACTTGGTAAAGCTATATTCAGTGAATAGGTGTCTAGTATTAAAAAATATGTGTGGACTATGAATAGGTATGTAAACTAACTATTAAAAAGAAAATCACGTAAGTAATGATGTGTAAAGACAAGTAGACAACACGTTGGTCTTTCTATTAGGTGCCTGATGTTATAAAAATATTCTCTACTTAACAATGCCCGTGTGTTCTATGGTGTCTCCTGAAATGCTAAACCCTGATTCCTTATGATAGTCTAGCCTAATCTTGATCAAGCATCGTCCTTAGATTCCTCTTGTTAGACTAAAATCGACCAGAACCGCATTAAGACAAACATGCAACAACTAGGTTACCGTACCCCGATCCCTCGTGATAATACGATAAACTAGCCCCGTCCTATCAAGTTCTAAGAATCTGACTAGTTTCCACTGTTGAATGATCCTAACAAAGCATGCATCTTCGTGATCAAGGCAAAAGCACACTGAAATGACGTACTGATAGCACAGAAAACACATAAAACATCATTAAATAGATATACATGTATTTATATCAAGTACCTACAAGGAAGAACCAACAGAGGATTTAGCTCTCCATATCTAGGAAGCTTCCTTTACAACAAAGAAAAGAGAAAAATGAAGGATTGAAGAAATACAAGTAGTGGGGATGTCTCCTCCACCTCTAGAACCTCACAATCACTCACAGACTCATCTCATGCTCTCAGGATGACTTCCTCTTCACGCTTCGTTCTCTGCTAGTCTTCACACAACAAAAGCTCTCAAAACTCTTTGGAACTTGGACCTTTCTCTCTCTAGAAATCTCTAAACATGCAAAAGCTTTGAGAATTGCCTAATCTCTAGAACTCGGAGACTCAGCATGACCATAGATTCACCTCCACTTCCTATGTTCCCATGGACTCGGGTATAGGGCCTAGGGCCCTTAATAACTCACCGTGTAACTAGACATGGCAAGAAAACACGTACCCGTGGGTACCCGCCCGAATCCGTCTCGACTTTGACGGGTAATACCCGAGTTGACCGGGTATGGGTTCGGGTTCGGGTTTTTCCCAATAACCAAAAGTCGAGTACGGGTACGGGTATGGGATTACAAGACCGATCCCGACCCCGAACCCGAACCCGCCCCATCACTTAAAATCTTTATAATTTTTGCATAATTTAATCAAAAGGCATAGAATTTTTATTAATAGTTAATTTTATTTTAGAATTTCTACATAATTTAATATTATTTTCTTAACTATTTTTATAGACACATGTGCTATAAAAAATTTATTAATATAAGTAGTTAAAAATAAATGTTTAACAATCAATTTATTTTTTCTAAAATCAAATTTTTAATATTTTTTTTACAAAAAAAATATTTTTCTAATTTGAATGGTGTATGGGACGGGGTCGAGGATACCCAATACTCGACGAGTACGGGGATGGGACAATAAACTTAAACCCGTCGGGTATCGGATACGGGGATATGTTGTGGAGTTGGGGTAAGGGATTGGGGATACAATACTCGTACCCGCCCCGCCCCATTGTCATGTCTACGTGTAACACCCTGAAATATTACTAATTATAAATTGATGTTTAATTTTATTTATTGTGTTAGTGTATCCATGTTTAATTTCAAGGAAGCTTCTCAGGGAGGTGAGCTTAGTTATTAGAGGGGTGTGTGTAGCTAAACTCTAGCTTCTCAAAGAAGTTTCTCAAGGAAGCTTCTCAAAGAAGCCTTTCAAGGAAGCTTCTCAAAGAAGTCTCTCAAGGAAGTTTCTCAAGAAAGTTACCTAAACCTATTTCAGTAAAATCGCTCTCCCGGATTCATTAACCGTTGGATCATCTTAAATTTTTTTTCTGGAGGTTCCTAGGACAACTGTCCATAGCTTGATCGTTGCCATTTGCAACATAACATCTGGAGTGTGAGATATGATATTTTTTACCGAAGCAGAAAATTTGAGTGTTGCAGGCTTTAAATTACGTGCAACAACGGAAAATAGCCACTTCTTCATTCTTCTCTTCCTCTAAACCCTCCCCAACGCCCCCAAGCTTCTTCTCCACCACCCACGACCACCGGTGGCCACCGCGAGCTGCCGTTGTTTGTCGTTGCACCCCCACACCAAGATGAACACATTAATCAGAATGGGATCTTCAAAACTTATCTTGAGGATTCGGTAGAGAACAAGGCCTCCAATCTTACCTTCACGATTTTCTTCGAGGTAACCATAATTCTAAGCCTGCTCCTTGTTAGTTTGAGCCTCTCTTTGCATCTCTTCTGACTTGGGAGCCATTATTGGATGTTTTTACACTTCCTTTGAAAAACCCTTGAAAAATGAGACATTGTAAATGTTATCTTTTTATGAAATGGGTGTTATTTTCGTGACCTTTATTGAACCCCGTTCATATTGGTGTGATCGAAATTTCAAAATGATGTCTCCTTTTAGTAGAACCCGAAGAACCCCTCAGCTCTTTTATGTTTTGATAGGGGTACTTGACTCCAAATATTGTTATTAACTTTATTTTTGAAATCTATACTAAATTTCTTTCAATTTGGTATATAGAAACTTGCATTTGGACTAACGAGCATGAACAAGAGAGACCTCCGAGTGACGCAACGAGGAATTGATGAAGAGCTCACGATAGGCGATGGGAGTTTATTATAATTTACCATTTTTGATACCATAGTTGGGGTCAGGGAACCTAACTATGGTATCAAAAACCTTAGCCTTGCATGTGAGGTTACCCTTAACAGTGTGAGATTAGGGACTTTGAGGATCACCAGTGAGGTACTAAGAGATATCAAGGAGGGCCAGAAGACTGATCCTTTTCTAAGAACTCAGTTAGAAGCTATAGAGTCAGGAAGAGATAGTAGTTTCAATGTTAGATCAGATAGAGTCTTGAGACTTCAAGATAGGATTTGTGTTCCCAATGTGCCTGAACTTAGGAAGATGATCCTAGAGGAAGGACATAGGAGTAACCTGAGCATCCATCCTGGTGTTACCAAGATGTATCAGGATTTGAAGATGATGTTTTGGTGGCCCAACATGAAGAGAGAGGTTAGTGAGTTTGTGTATGCATGCTTAGTCTGTCAGAAGGCTAAGATAGAACATCAGAGACCTTCAGGGAAGTTACCGCCCTTGGAGATAACCCAATGGAAGTGGGACAGTATTTCCATGGATTTTGTTGTAGGACTACCTAGAACCCCTAGAGGTTTAGATTCTATCTGGGTTATTGTTGACAGACTGACCAAGTCTACTCACTTATTCCCATTAATATCATATTTACCTTAGAGAAGTTGACCTCCTTGTATATTAGTGAGATTATCAGATTACATGGTGTGTCATCTAGCATAGTGTCTGATAAAGATCCTAGATTTACCTCTAGATTTTGGGAGAGCCTAAACAGAGCATTGGGAACCAAGCTTAGGCTAAGTTCAGCCTACCATCCTCAGACTGATGGCCAAATTGAACGGACCATTCAGTCCCTGGAGGACCTTTTGAGGGCGTGTGTCTTAGATCAAAAGGGAAGTTGGGAGAGTTTTCTTTCGTTGATAGAGTTCACTTATAACAATAGTTTTCACTCTACGATTGGCATGGCTCCCTATGAAGCTTTGTATGGTAGAAGGTGTAGGACACCCCTATGTTGGCTAGAGCCCGGAGAAGACCTCATCTTAGGACCTGAAGTGGTACAACAAACCACCGAGAAGGTCAAGTTGATCCAAGAAAGGATGAAGACTGCTCAGAGTAGGCAAAAAAGTTATCAGGATAAGAGGCGGAAAGACCTGGAATTCGAGGTTGGTGATCATGTATTCTTGAGAGTCACTTCATGGGCTGGGGTTGGTCGAGCATTGAAATCCCGAAAACTCACACCTCGCTTTATCGGTCCTTTCCAAATTCTAAAAAGAGTCGGTCCTGTGGCATACCAAATTGCATTACCCCCATCTCTTTCTAATCTTCACAATGTCTTTCATGTGTCTCAACTCCATAAGTATATCCATGATCCATCCCATGTGATTGAATTGGATGACGTACAAGTGAAGGAGAATTTGACATATGAAACATTACCTTTGAGGATCGAGGATAGGCGAACAAAGCACCTAAGATGGAAGGAGATTCTATTGGTCAAGGTGATCTGGGGAGGTGCGTCGGGAGAAGATGCCACGTGGGAACTAGAGAGTCAAATGCGAGCATCCCATCCATCCTTGTTTGACTCAGGTAAATTTCGGGGATGAAATTTCTAAAAGGGTGGGAGAGTTGTAACACCCTGAAATATTACTAATTATAAATTGATGTTTAATTTTATTTATTGTGTTATTGTATCCGTGTTTAATTTCAAGGAAGCTTCTCAAGGAGGTGAGCTTAGTTATTAGAGGGGTGTGTGTAGCTAAACTTTAGCTTCTCAAAGAAGCTTCTCAAAGAAGCCTCTCAAGGAAGCTTCTCAAAGAAGCCTCTCAAGGAAGTTTCTCAAGAAAGCTACCTAAACCTATTTTAGTAAAATCGCTTTCCCGGATTCGTTAATCGTTGGATCATCTTAAAAAAATATCAGGAGGTTCCTAGGACAACTGTCCACAGCTTGACCGTTGCCATTTGCAACATAACATCTGGAGTGTGAGATATGATTTTTTTTACAGAAGCCAAAAATTTGAGTGTTGCAGGCTTTAAATTATGTGCAGGAGCGGAAAACAGCCACTTCTTCCTTCTTCTCTTCCCCTAAACCCTTCCCAACGCCCTAAGCTGCTTCTCCACCACCCACGACCATCGATGGCCACCTCAAGCCGCCATTGTTTGCCGTTAAACCCCCACACCAAGAGGAACACTTTAGTACAAGGGGAATCTTCAAAACTTATCTCGAGGATTCGGTAGAGAACAAGGCCTCCAATCTTACCTTCGCGGTTTTCTTTGAGGTAACCATGATTCTAAGCCTGCTCCTTGTTAGTTTGAGCCTCTCTTTGCATCTCTTCTGACTTGGGAGCCAATATTGGATTTTTTACACTTCCTTTGAAAAACCCTTGAAAAATGAGACGTTGTAAAAGTTATCTTTTTATGAAATGGGTGTTATTTTCATGAGCTTCACTGAACCCCATTCACATTGGCGTGATCAAAATTTCAAAATGATGTCTCTTATTAGTAGAACCCGATGCACCCCTCAGCCCTTTTATGTTTTGATAGGGGTATTTGACTCTGAATATTATTATTAACTTTATTTTTGAAATCTATACTAAATTTCCTTCAATTTGGTATATAGAAACTTGCATTTGGACTAACGAGCGTGAACAAGAGACACCTTCGAGTGACACAAAGAGGAATTGACGGAGAGCTCACGATAGGTGAGGGGAATTTATTATAATTTACCATTTTTGATACCATAGTTGGGGTCAGGGAACCTAACTATGGGATGTATGTTTGTCCCTGTTGCATGCTGGTTTTCATGAAAACAATGTTTTTGACTAATGGGATGCGGTATATCTATTATTGATGAAGAACATTATTATTTTTATTAGACTTATGTTGTCTGAAGACTTGGGGAGTGTGAATCTCAGACATGAATTATATAAGTATATATAGAGTGTGACTTACTGATGATATTGTTATTGATGACATTATTTAATATGAGGTGACGTTGATGTTTATGATAATATTGATATGAGATGATGTTGATATTGATGACTATGTTAGCAGGGGTTGATGTTGTCATTGATGACTATGTTAACATGAATTGATGTTGTTATTGATGATCATGTTAATGTGAGATGATGTTGTTGTTGTGGTTGTTGTTAATGCCATTGAGATGAGATGATGTTGATGTTGAGAATGATGTTGAGATGAAATATTGATGATGTTGAAAATTAACTGTGATGATGTTATGTTGTGTATGTACATGGGGGTGCAGTGACCTTGTTGGATATCCATGGTGGGGGAAATAGAGTAGTTAAAGAGTTTTAAGCATCTCTAGAGAGGAATGGCTTAGAATCTTTAATTATTCACGGTCATTGCATTGATGGTGCCCATGTTTCATACTTTGTATGTTGTGTATGTACATGGGGGTGTGGTGACCTTGTTGGATATCCCTGGTGGGGGAAATAGAGTGGTTAAAGAGTTCTAAGCATCTCTGGAGGGGGTGGCTTAGAATCTTTAATTATCCACGGTCAGTGCACTGATGGAGCCCATGTTCCATACTTCATATTGCATGGAAATAGTACAAACTTTGTCAGTAAGTACTCATAGTTTTTCATGAGGAAAAAATACTTGTACTTGGGGGCATGTCACTCTATTTGGAACTCCCTTGAGACTCAGGCTGATCACCATGGGGGGGGGGGAGATGCCTGTGCACAACAGGGTGACCTCGATACTTACTGCCTAGTTTTCCTAAGTGAGAGTGTTGTGTGGACACGCTTAGGCTATTTCCTAGGGGATGGTACCACATTTGCATTTGAGAGTTAAGGTCAGGTGCATGCATCATACTGAGCATGATTGATTGGAACTATGGATGAATGATGATTATTTGTTGAGTATGTGTTGGATTAATGAATATTTGTGTAAGCTTTTGATATTTGTTAATGTTTTTTTACTAATTGTGGTTATTTGATTTTAGTGTTAATTCCTTTTATAATGAACTCACCTTGCAATTTTTGTATCGTGTGGTTGATACCTGTGATGATCGCAAACCATTGTTCGTGGGAGCAGAATGACAACAGTAGAGTATAGGAAGTGAGATTCTTTTGTGGAGCCACCGAGCCGACGTGATGACATTGGGATTATTTTGGGAGAGAGTTGTGTTTTGTTAATCAACTCCTCCATAGTTGGTTCCATAATTATTTTTTTGAATTGAGGATGTAAATCACAAACTTAATTATATGTATGAACAAATTTACTTTTCATTATGTGAATGATGTGTACTGGGTTACTATACTTAAATATATGTATTCACTTAAGTAATAATGCGTTGTTTGGGAATGTATATCATGAAATTAAAATTTTACTTTAATTTTTCATAAGCAAATTAACGGAATTTTCATTTAAGAATTGAATTTTTCGCAGTTTTAGAATGGTGATATCGTAGCGACGAGGCGGGTCGTTACACACCATGTGTGTAAAATGTGTAGGTGTCATGTGTGCATCAAATAAACAAATATTTATCAATGCATGTATTAAATAAACAACTACACAAAATACAAAAGCATCAAAAGAGTTATATGAATACAAGAACATAAAAGAAAGAAAGGGAAACAAACAAAAGAGAAAGTCGTGATAAATATTGCACACAGATTAAATGGTTTAACTCTCTAAAGGAAAAGTCCCCAATGGAGTCGCCAACTGTCGCAACCTACCTTTCGGTGGGAGGGCGATGCGAGACTCACGGGTGCGTCTTCCAAGGAAAGAAAACACGCGGAGTCACCACCAACGTTTATTTGAGGAAAACGTTAGAAAAAACCAAAAGCGGGTCTACAAATTTTAAGAACAAAGGTTCGAGAGTTGTTTACGTGCGGGGAAGGTATTAGCACCCCATGCATCTGTCACAAGGGATGGCAGCCTTTAATCAAATGTGCAAAATCATGACTTCAATATTTATTTTATTTTCCCATTTTTTATGTTTTTATCTTTTTTGGGTCGACAAGAGCATGGCTCTTACTCCTACGTATCCTCAATTGCGATGAGGAACTCAGAGCTACGTAGTTCTTTAGAGCAAGAAAGTTACGTGCAGGGTTGATTTTAAAGTTTTAAAAGGTTCATTTTAACCGATAAAAATAAAAAAGACCATTAAGGCATTGGACCTTTGAATGGATTCGAGCGATTGTTGTGGATGAAAGTTTTTTAATGTATTGATTTTAACTTTGGTTTCACTTGGTTACTTTCAAGCTCATTAAAAGAGGACTTGCAAAGTAAATGACCAGTTGAAACTTTATTTTACAATAATTAATCGAGGTTACGACACAAACAATCGATTGAATTTTTATTTTACAATGATTAAGTGAGATTACGACACAATTAATCGGTGGAAACTCACTTCACAATGATAAAAATGAGATTACGGCACAATTAATCGGTCGAAACTCGCTTTACACAAAGAAATGAGATCACCGATGGCAGAAGAATGAAGATGAAGATGCAAAAAGTAAGAGTGGACCCCCAAAGGTGCATAGAATGAATTCACAACTTCAAAAATAAAAACTAACCGGTTGATGAACAAAGAACAGTGAAGAACAATCACAGAATCGAACATGAAAACGTCTCAAAAGTGCCTTGGCCTCGTTTTTCTTTTTCTTTCTCCTTCTTCTCACCAATTTTACTCAAAATCTCTCAATATATGATGTTGGACCCTTCTCCTCAACCCCCTCACACCTATTTATAGGAAGTGAAGGGTAGAGGTTGCACAACAGCTCGCCCAGGCGAGCTGGTTACTTCAGCCTTAAGCTTTCTAGTGGGCCCAGGGGCTGAAAAATGCCCCAAAAGTGACCCTTTTGCCCTCTTTTTGGGTATTTTGCAAATTTCCTTTCGAAACATCGAAAAACCTTATGGATTGCGCAGAAATTGGTGTTAAGCAGCTCAATTTGACTAGCAAGAATCCAAATGTTTGAAAATAATCATCCCCGGACGAAATTAGGGTATGACACTACCCCCTCCGAGCCAAAGAATATTTGTTTTCTAAAAACAACAAAAGCAAAATAGAAACCTTGAGTAGGAACCACCACTAAACCAGTGGGAAGAGCTATGTAAACAACACATGCATGGAGTTGGGCAACAATGAAAAGGAAAAAATAAACCCGCCAAAGGCGAGTGAAGAAAAAAAAGAGAGACAAAGATCTCCAGAATTTACAAGAAAGGCACAAAAGTGCAACGAAAGATTAATGTATAAGACAAAAGGAGTACAACCCAACTCAAAAGTTGAAATGAATAAAATACAAGCAAGACTCTCAAGGTTCTTACTCAATATAACCCTCAAACACTCTTTGAGCCTTTCTAATCCTTTCTTTCATGGCTCTCTTACCCTTGACCACATTATAAGCCCAGTAAAGCCCATGTGGATCAAGGAATGACTAATTTTGCTTTTAAGTTGGAATTCTAGAATGAAACTTGTGCATGCTTGTGATTGTATATATATATATATATATATATATATATATATAAAGAATCCTCAAGGTTTCGCACTTGCACATTTGAGAAGAAAACTCACTCGACCAAGAGCTCGCTGAAAATGCCCAAAGACAATTGTGATAGTAGGATACATATGATGTTAGTCTCTCATGCAAACTCTTTGGGATTCCTTTCGAATCCAAGGGTAGCTTCGTTATAAATTCTTTCGTGATCAGCCTATGTCATCAAGTTTCAGCGGGATCGATAGACCCTTGGCATAACTCTATGACCTTAAATCAGGAAAGTTTCACTTGGTCACATACCAAAGTGTGACAATTCATTGCCATCCTTCAAGGGGGCGCACGATCGATCCCAAAGCCTTATGTTTTTCTTGTTGTGCAGAATAATGGAAGTTTTTAAAAGAAAACCCTATGATCAATATTTTGGTTGATTGATTAAATGTCAAACGGCTCTCGTGCCATCACTCCAAAATTTTCAAGTGATCAAACAAAACATACACTCTGAGGGAGTCCCTGAAGAGTTTTGCAAAAACAAATAGAATGAGGTTGCATGAATTATCGCGTCTTCCAGAAAGAGATAGTCAATCTGTGTTTTCCACAAAAGAAAAAAAGTCAAAAAATCAAATCAAAATCAAAATCACAAAAATAGGAAAGAATGTCATGAGTATTACACGATTTTCATGATTCAAAACCTTTTGCATTACTAGCATTTCAAGATGAAGGTTACATGCACCTGCATCCCAAATCATGTTCATAGTAGGCTATAAGTGCATAGATTTCTCTTTATATACCACTTTCCCAAATCTAATCTTTCAAGTTTAGGATGAGAGGCCCTCTCAAAGAGTCAACCTCTTGCTTTGTCATAAGGTTAAGCCCTTTGGTACTAGTACCTATTGGCTTGTTTCACAGGACTCAAAGTCCTCACCTTTATATTTCAAAGATTATCAAAGTCTTTTGTCTTGCAGAGACTTCAATGTCTTCTGCCTTTACATTTGAAAGACTATCAAAGTCTTTTGTCTTGCAGAGACTTCAATGTCTTCTGTCTTTACATTTCAAAGACTACCAAAGTCTTTTGTCAAGACTATCAAATTATTCTTTACATTTCAAAGACTATCAGAGTCTTTTGTCAAGACTATCAAAGTCTTCTTTACATTTCAAAGACTATCAGAGTCTTTTGTCAAGACTATCAAAGTCTTCTTTACATTTCAAAGACTATCAAAGTCTTTTGTCAAGACGACAATGTCTTCTTTACATTTCGAAGACTTCAATGTCTTTTGTCAAGACGACAATGTCTTCATTTACATTTCAAAAGACTTTAATGTCTTCAGTCATTTACGCTTTCAAAAGACGACAATGTCTTCATTTACATTTCAAAAGACTTTAATGTCTTCAGTCATTTACGCTTTCAAAAGACGACAATGTCTTCATTTACATTTCAAAAGACTTCAATGTCTTTAGTCATTTACGCTTTCAAAAGATGACAATAATGTCTTCAGTCATTTATGTTTCAAAAGATGACAATGTCTTCATTTACATTTCAACAAACTTCAATGTCTTCAGTCATTTACACTTTTAAAAGACGACAATTTCTTCATTTACATTTCAAAAGACTTCAATGTCTTCAATCATTTACGCTTTCAAAAGACGACAATGTCTTCATTTACATTTCAAAAGACTTCAATGTCTTCAGTCATTTACGCTTTCAAAAGACTACAATGTCTTCATTTACATTTCAAGACTTCAATGCCTTTTTGTCTTTTATAGGACTCAATGTCCTTGTCTTTGTGCTTCATAAAACTCGACATCCTCTGTTCCTATGGTTTGAAGAAAAAAAACAACTTCAGATGTCTTCTGCTCTACAGAACTTCAATGTCCTCATGTTTTCTCGGTTTCACTTCCTTGGTTCGCCAGTTGCCCGATCGAATAGCAAGATCGCTCAAACAAAATTAGTGTCCTTATCTTTACTTCCCTTTTATTTCTAATAAAAGATAAGTAAAAAGAGGCAATTGTCATACCCTAATTTCGTATGGGGACTATCATTCATGGATATTTGCATTCTCGCTAGCCGAATTGAGCTGTTCGACACCAGTTACCACGCAAAACAAAAGATCATTCAATGTTTTGGTCAAGGATGCGGAAAATAACCAAGGAGAGGGGCAAAAAAGGTCATTTTAAGCTTTTTTTTCTGAACCCTGGCTCGCCTAGGCTAGCCTCTGGCTCGCCTGGGCCCCCAAATAGCTTAGGGCTGAAGTAACTGTAGAAGCAAATGACTTTGATGTTTTGAGGATGATCATGATGATTTGATGCAAATGATGCAAATGCGCTTTTCAAGTTTAAATTCAAGACAATGATTCAAGAATACAAGACACAACATCAAGATGATCACTAGTATTTTAGGAAGGGAATTCCTAATTGATATAGCAAAAGGTTTGGCCAAGTAATTTAAGTTAAAAAGTGTTTTTCAAGAGATTTACTCTTTGGTAATCGATTACCAGAGGATGTAATCGATTACCAATGGCCAAAAATGGTTTACAACAGCTACTAAATATTTGAATTCAAATTTTAGACTGTGTAATCGATTACACAATATTGGTAATCGATTGCCAGCAGTTAATAAATGTTTTGATTCAAATTTTAAAACCTGTAATCGATTACACAAAACCTGTAATCGATTACCAGAGGAGATTTTCAGAAAATTATTTCTAAGAGTCACATCTTTTCAAATGGTTTTTACATGGCCACCAAAGGTCTATATATATGTGACTTGAAACACGAATTTTCTCAGAGTTTTTCATATCAAAAAAAGTCTTATTCTCTCAAAGAGCAAAAACATTTCATCCTCTTAAAAATTCCTTGGCCAATACACTTGCAATTCAATAAGGAATTAATTGAGTGCTCAGATTGTACAATCTATCTCTTTCAAGAGAGATTCATTCTTCTCTTCTTTCTAAATTCTCAAAGGGGATTAAGAGATCGAGGGTCTCTTGTTGTAAAAGAATTCTGAACACAAAGGAAGGATTGTCCTTGTGTGTTCAGAACTTGTAAAAGGATTTTACAAGATAGTGGAACTCTCAAGCGGGTTGCTTGGGGACTGGACGTAGGCACAAGGGTGTGGCCGAACCAGTATAAATCCGAGTTTTCACTTTCTCTTCCCTTAAACTCTTTTATTTATTATTGCTTTATATTTATATTCAGATTGTTCTATTTGAATCATTATTTAAGAGTTCATTTTTTAAGGGAATTTGAAACTTGCATAGAAAGTGAAATAGAATTTTAATTGGGGAAATTGTTTGCGATATCTTAATTCAACCCCCACCCCTTCTTAAGATATCTGAGGCCACTTGTCCAACAAGTGGTATCAGAGCGTCATTCTTGTATAAAGTTTTGAAGCTTCAAGAATAATGGCCTCAGCAAACTTCTTATTTCCATAAGGAAATTCAATTAATTGACCTCCAATCTTTAATGGAGAGGATTATCACTACTGGAAAACCCGAATGCAATTTTTTATTGAGGCAATAGACTTAAATATTTGGGAAGCCATAGAAATAGGGCCTTATATACCCACCACAGTAGAAAGAACCACAATAGATGGGAGCACAACAAGTGGAAGCACAACAATAGAAAAACCTAGAGATAGATGATCTGAAGAGGATAGAAGACGAGTACAATATAATTTAAAAGCCAAAAACATAATTACATCTGCCCTGGGAATGGATGAATATTTCAGGGTTTCAAATTGTAAGAGTGCTAAGGAAATGTGGGACACTTTACAAGTAACACATGAAGGCACAACAGATGTTAAAATATCTAGGATAAACACATTAACTCATGAATATGAACTATTTAGGATGAATGCAAATGAAAGCATTCAAGACATGCAAAAGAGGTTCACACATATAGTGAATCATCTTGCAGCCTTAGGGAAAGATTTTCAAAATGAAGATCTCATAAACAAAGTATTAAGATGTCTAAGCAGAGAATGGCAACCTAAAGTAACAGCCATTACTGAATCAAGAGATTTATCTAACATGACTCTTGCTACTCTATTTGGAAAGTTACAGGAACACGAAATGGAATTGTTGAGATTAAATCAACATGAAGAAAATGACAAGAAAAAGAAGGGAATTGCTCTTAAAGCCTCATCTTCAATCCAAGAAGAAAGTGATAAGGAAATTGATCTAGATGAAGATGATGATCTTAGCCTCTTTGTAAAAAGGTTCAACAAGTTCCTGAAAGTCAGAGGAAGTCAAAGGAGACCAAATTTTAAATCTAAAAGAAGGACAGAAATCTCATCTTCTACTCGAAAATGCTTTGAATGCAATCAACCTGGAAATCTGGGGGTTGATTGTCCTATCTTCAAGAAAAAGATGGAGAAATCTGAAAAGAAAAATTTTAGTGAAAAGAAAATGAAGAAAGCATACATCACATGGGATGACAATGATATGGAATCTTCTGAAGATTCAGAAAATGAAGAAATAAACCTCTGTCTAATGGCTAAAAGTTATGAAAGCGATGAACATGTAACATCTTCAAATAACTTATCCATTTCTTTTGATGAATTACAAGATGCATTTGCTGATTTGCATAAAGAGTCAATCAAACTTGCAAAGTTAGTTTCATCTTCTAAGAAAACAATTTCAGATTTAGAAAATGAAATTTCAAAATTAAATAAAGAATTAGATCATCTTAGAACTGAAGTTTCAATTTCTAAATCAAATGAAAAATTTCATATCTCTACTATTTCTGACAAGAAAATATCTGATTCTTGTAGTTGTTGTGGAAAATATGAAAAAGAAATTAAAGATTTGAAAAACTCACTTGCAAAATTTTCTTACAGTAAAAATAATTTAGATGTCATATTAGGAAAACAAAGATGTGTCTCTAATAAGGCTGGAATAGGATATAAACCTAAAAAACAACAAAAATTTCATAAAAGCAACTTTACTTCCACACAAAAATATAATTCTAGTTCACTTGCTTTAACTGTGGAAGAAAAGGGCATGGCACATCTACTTGTTATTTTAAGAAAAACTACAACAACATTAAAATGATATGGGTCCCAAAAGGATCTTCATTCTACACTAGCACACAAGGACCCAATAAAGTTTGGGTACCTAAGTCAAAAACTTGATTATGTAGGTGTCTTTGAGGAAGGAATGGTACATAGATAGTGGATGTTCAAAATATATGACTGGAGATGCATCAAAATTTACACATATCTCTCCCAAGAAAAGCGGGCATGTAACATATGGTGACAACAACAAAGGTAGAATCCTTGGAGTTGGTAAAATAGGTACAAATTCTTCAAACTCCATCAGTAATCTCTTTTCTTTTGTAAAGTGAGTTTTAACCGATCATTAGTGCCGCAAGTTATCTTAAAAAAGGGGTTGAAGGTTAATAAGCAAAAATCGAGATAAAACCAACTCATAACTAATTTCTTTTTATCAAATATCACTTGAGATCGTTTCAAGGTCCAACGCCTTAACGATTCTCTCCGCTTTTCAAATTTTTAAAACATCGTTTCAAGGTCCAACACCTTAAATGACTTTTGTCCGCAATTAAAATCAATCTTTCAGAAAACATAAAATCAGTGTAACACACAAACATTCAGACTTAAAGAACTATGTAGGTCTGAATTCCTCATCGCACCTAAGGATACATAGGAGCAAGGGCAACACCCTTGTCGACCCAAAAAAAATAAAATATATATATATAAAAAGGGAAAATACACAAAAAATATAAAAAGGGAAAATACACAATTTTGAAGTCACGTTTTTGCACGCTCGATTAAAGGCTATCGTCCTTTGTGATGGGCGCGTGGAGTGCTAATACCTTCCCCGTGCGTAAACAACTCCTGAACCCTTATCTTCAAAATCTGTAGACTTTCATCTTTTTGGTTTTTCTAACATTTTCCTCAAATAAACGTTGGTGGCGACTCTTGCGCATTTTCCTTCCTTGGAAGACGCACCCATGAATCTTGTCTCGCCCTCCTGCCGAAGGGTTGGTTGCGACAACACTATATGAGTATAGATGTTAGAATATATTTTGCTTTTGAGAATGGATTGATGCAAGGTGAGTGTTTGAGAGTAGATATCGAGTAAGGAAAGTGGTGTTAAATAAGAGAGAGATGTGCAAATAACTTACTAGTCAATGAAAAATACTAACCTATTAGTGAAGATGAACTAGTGTAGTATGTAGATAAAAGAGATGAGTCAAAAGCAAGATTTTCTGATCGATGAATATAGACCTAACCATAGAAGTGATATAGTTTGTTAAAGACTAGTGAGGGAAAATCGATGAGAGACAAATGATTGGGTTGTTCACGTAGAAGAGTCTAACCCAACATTAGAGTCCTTGGAGCACTCACTGAGACATTATGTCTCACCCATTTAAGTTCTCTCATTTTCAAAAAGTAGGTGATAGCATGTGTCGTTGGAGCATGGAGCTTTGCCATGGAAGATGTAGTTTAGCTATTTTATATTTATGTATTTCCTTTTGTGTGAGGTATGAGACCGATGAGCGATGAATTATGTTATTTGTTTTTAAAATTGAGTTATAATTTATATTATTTGTTGGCTTGATAAGTGCCAAATTTCAGTTATTTTTAGGATTAAATTATTAGCACTAATCCTTTAATTGTAATATTCTTCTTATAAACTACCCTTAAAACTAGTTGTAACTATATATTATACATTTACTAATGTTGTTGTCTAAATATGAAAGATTCATCCATGATTTTGTAGGTTTTGATTGTTGTTTGTTAGATCCAAAAACAAATATAAAAGGAAGGGTAAAATGGTCTTATCATGAAGATTTCTGACCCTAAATTTGCCCAAGCTAGCATCTAGCTCGCCTGGGCTAAGAGAAAACTTCAGCCCTAAGCAAGCCACGCGCCTAGGCAAGCTGATACCTTCAGCCCTAAGCAAGTAGCTCACCTGGCGAGTTTCCCCTACACTAAATGGATTTTTCTATAAATAGTCATGCAAGGGGAGAGGAAAAGAGAGCCAACAGCCTGAAACCAGAGAGAAAACCACATAAGAGGAAAAGTGGAGTCGAGGCACTGCAAAGTCGTGACCGTGGATCACTTCCTTCGTCATTTCTCTTATTAGTCTTGTGCTCTGCACAATGATCGGTTAGTTTTTCTTAAGGATTGAATGTAATCTTTGTATCCTTATGTATCCCTTTTGATATTAGATATGTATTAATCTATTCTACTCATTATTGGTAATTTTATTCTACTCGTAATGTTTGATTCTATTTGATTACTAGTGTCATGAAATTGGATTCTAAGTGAGACTGGAAAGTAATCTTAGAATTTGAGTCAAATGATTTTACTCTTTATGTTACCTTGCTAGGAATAGAGCATAAAGTTTTGATTGCAAAAAGCACGAGAATATAATTGAAATGTTGGGATATTTACTGCATATGCAAGGGATCGATATTTAGTAAATATTCTTAGGTTCCAAGTGCGAGGAATCGACTTGGGATAACTATGTGTGCATCAGTAATGTTAGAAAATGATTTGTACATGTTAATCTTATTAGGATACAAAGGGTATGAACAATGAAATCAAATCCTATGTTTTCTTGAATTAATTTAAAGTCATTATTATTATTTCCATAATTTACGTATTTTCAACACACTAAATTCCATTATTTTCGTATTTCTGTTATTTCTGTAAATCCGTTATTTTTACTTTTATTTTACTTTAAGTTGTCTTTAGTTAATCAAATCAAAACTAATGAAATTCGATTAAATTTGTACATAACTATTAAACTGATTACCTTTATCCAAATGAATTAAGTAAACTCAAATCCCCGTGGAGACAAACTCTTTTATAAATGTGAAACCTACAACGACAATTGGTACATTTCCCAAAAGTCCTAACAAGTTTCTTTAGCTTTTGCATGATAATGTTGTATGAATGTTTTTATTTTTTGGCGTCTCTACAAATCTTAAGTGTAGTCACAATAATATCCTAAAGGTGTTACATTTGGTGGTATCAAAGTAGGTTGAACCTTCTACTTGTGTGTTATGTGTCTTTCATGTTTTCCTAAATGTGCTATGTGGAATTGTTTGACATTGTTTGGAGTATGTTGAGTGTTTTGGTCATTTTGTATACCATAGATCCCAATTGCACTATTGTGAAATATTGAGAATTACCATCTCAATAATTTGTGTGATGCGAATGGGACATTATGAATAGCGAAAATCAACGCCAAAAGTAGTTATCCTTGACCTCTTTTTGGTTATATGCATGTCTTAGGATCAACATGTTTCCTTTCTTATGCGTGAATGATGTGGTGCTTTCTTACGCGTGAATGATGTGGTGTTGTTTGAACTTATTAGTTCTTGCTTGAATGCTTACATGTGTATGGTCATTATCCTCTTATATATATTTAAGCAAATTACACATAGGCATGGCAATGGGGCCCGAACACGAGGGGTTCGCCCTGATTTTGACAGGGAAAATCCGAGTTGACCGAGGTCGGGGTCAGGTTTTTCTCGATAGCCAAATTCGGGTTCGGGGTCGGGGATGAGATTCTCAATATCCGCCCCAAACCCATCCCCAAACCCGCCCCACTAATAATTAATATATATAACACATTGAAATATGAAACTATTAGATTGAATTTTATGTTAGTGTTGTATTGAATTTTATGTTTTATTTAAAATTATATTTTTTTAATAAAATTTTATAAAAATGTCAGGGGCGGGGCGGGGAAAACCCGACCCCTGTCGGAGACGGGGATAGGGTGTCAATATACACCCCCATCGGTTTCGGGGGCGGGGGCGGGGAGGGAAATGGGGAGTCGGGGGCGGGGGTGGGGTAAACAAAACCCGCCCCCGACCCGCCCCGTTGCCATGCCTAATTACACATGATACCACTTTTTTTTTATTCCTACATTGACTCCTTTTGTATTTAAAAACATTACAATGACACGGTGACATTCTTGTATATGTTATAGTAACACCCCCATAATATTTGAAAGTATTACACTAACACTCCTTAAAAGGGAGATTATTGTAATAGTTAAAATAGTAGATATTTCTGTCATTTCATGAAACTTTAGGTGTAGTTATTATAATTTATTCTATATTTTTGTAATGTTCTCTTTACTTCCAAATAAATCATTGGCATTGTCAAGAAGCAAATTTGGTGAAGATGAATTTTTAGAAACTAAATAAAATTTGTGATACTAAGTATATACTTAGAGTTAGAGGTTGCTTGACGATGAGAAGCTAAAATAAATTTATTTTATCATGTCACATTAATTTTTATAAAATAATATTATTTATTATTATTATTCTTAAGTTTTAATTTCAGTTTTTAAATAATAAAAAAATATTACTCCCCCACACATAATATGTCCTCTTAGACACATGCACTTGTTTTTCAAAATATAAAGTAAAGAAGTTTTGGTGCATTTTTCCCCTCTCAAAATAAGGACACTAAAGAAAATTTCTTTTTTATTTTTATTTATTTAATAAATCATATTAATCCGTTAGTCATTTAATAAAGGCAAAATTGTATTTTTGGTCCCCCAGTTTATCTCCAGTTTCGGATTTGGTCCCCCCAGTAATTTAATTCATGAATTGGGTCCTCCTATTTTGTAAAATTGTGTCATGTTGGTTCCTTAGGCAAAAATTGGACGTTGACCGTTACAAAGGAATGTTGACTGCCACGTGTCACGTTCTTATTGGATGATGACTGTCACGTGTCATGTTCTGATTGGATGTCAACTCCATGAAAGATGAAATGCATTGTTGTTTTCATTGACCAATCAGAACATGACACGTGACAATCATAATCCAATAAAAATATGACACGTGACAATCAACATTCCTTTGTAACAGTCAACGTCCAATTGTGGTCTAGGGGACCAACATTACATGATTTTACAAAAGAGGAGGACCCAATTCGTGAATTAAGTTACTGGGGGATCAAATCCGAAACTAGAGATAAGTTGAGGGACCGAACCAAATTTGAAATTTTACCTTTAATAAAAGTGGATTTTAAGTGCACAATTATTATTAGGTCATAAGGAAAGAATAATGGAATTCAGTGGTGTCGTTTATGAATATTTAAATTCATGTATTAATTAATTAATTATTATTCATTTAATTATTATATTTATAAATTTTAATTTTCTTTAAAAAATATTAAATTAAAAAAGAACTAGTAGTATTAATCTGTAATTGTTGCTTCATTTATCATTTGCAATTATTTATAGTGTACAAATTTGATGGTGTCTTGCATTTAATAGCAAGTAAAATAAATAAATTTGATGTTGTTGTTTACTTTATTATATCAAATAATTTATTTTTAAAAAATAATATGATGTTAAAGTATTGTTTTGTTGTTTTGACAATAACTAATTATACATTTATTATTATTTTATATATCTTTTAAGTATATATTATAAATCAACCCTTTCATGAAAGTGGATCCATAAAATTTATATTTATATTATTATAATGCATACCATTAATTATTAATTATTACGTGTCTGATATAATATTAATTAATTAAAAAATTGTGATTAAGAATTGTTTTGATACTAAATAAGTTGGTAATTTGCTTAATTAACTTACAATAACAATTATTTTATGAATTAATTTTATATGTCTTAATATTTTTTTCTATCTAATGTTTTCATGTGAATAACACTAATAATTATTTTTTGGAAAAATTAAAATTATGTGTAATTAATGTTATCTCAAATATTTTGTTTTATTGTTGTTTTTTTAGCGCCAGACAAGTAAATTATTGCAGTGCGGTAGAACTAAAAAAAATGAAAAGTTTGTAATTACATTATATGTATGTAAATTTTTGTGCCTTTTGTACTAAGTATCACTAGATTGTATTGTTTTTTAATATTTGTAAAAGTTGATAACTTAAGTGAAAAAATTGAAAGGTTTGATAATACTTTTAACTATTGAGATAAGAGAAAAGTTAACAGAAAAAAATAAAAACAAATTATGTGTGTAATTTGAAGAATTTAATTGTGAATAAGTTTTAATTAAAAAGTGAATAGGATGAATGATATATTTTTCAAATGAAATGAACTTGATGAAGAGTGATAGTCATATAAAACAACGGATAATAATATCTTTCACTTTAAATTCGAAGGAGATTAAACAATTTTTTCTTCCTATATGGTATAAAACAATATATTTATAAAATTAATTGAATTTTTTCATTTAGTATTTCTAAAGAAAAATATTATTATTATTATTATATATATTATAAAACAAATAAATTATAAAATTAATAATTTTTTAACTATTAAATAAATATATATTTTATCCAATTAAAAATAATAAATTAAATAATTAAAATATTATAGGAATATAAAATACTTTAAAAATTATTTCTCTAGTTTCCATTAACGACATTTAATCACAAAAGTCATTTTAAAAGTATTTGTAAAATATAACATAAAAAATTTCATACTTCACATGGGTACAAAGACTAGTCATACATACATTTTGGTTATTTTATTGATAGAAATTAGTAGTATAATATTTTATCGCCTATCTCATAATACGATCTAATTTTCATTTGAATTATCAATTGAAAATTACATATGAAGGAGTACTAAGAGAAAATTTGAAGCTCCATGGGAATGATTTGGAAGCCTTTGAAGTTCCTTGAATACATTAGAGGAACTGACAATGACAAGAGCTAAAACTAAGAGTTGATGAAAATTTTGAAGGAACATCCAGTATAAAAAAGTGGAACCAAATTGAGTTGGGACATAAAAAGTTGGGTTGACCCATATGAAGTTAGGCTGAGCGTTACGAAGTGGGGCTAAGCCCCAAACTATTAGATCTAGACGACCATGTGTCTCATCCACCTTAGATTTTATGTATAACAATAAGTATAAATTATTTATATTTTAGTGAGTTTTTGAGAGGTGGATAGGATTGTTATGTTAAAGGAATTTACAATATTGAATATTGTCCCCATCTATAGAGAGTATGCTCTATTTTAACCTAGCGTCCAATATTCTATATTCAGTCAGTGTCCACTCTTATGCATAACAGTATAACACGTTGTCATAAGGTAAACTCGTGCGTGTCACAAAAAAGGGAAGTGCACATGTATTGTTTTATTCAAATTCGATTTGCCTCTCTGCCATTTGAATTTAAGAAAAGACATTATAGAAAAGAATATAAGGCTCCCGTGGAATATTTCCTTGAAGGTTGCTTTCAAAGTAGACAAAAAGCACATGACATTGCTTGACACATTGCCTCATTCCTCTATGTGAGACAATGATCCTTTCAAGATAATGACACATGTAACGACCCGCCTCGTCGCTACAGTATCCACACTCTAATATTCGATAATTTCAATTTTTATAAAAAGAACTCCCTTAATTTTTGCTTATGAAAATAGAAGTGATTTTGTCACAACATAAATTCATCCAACAACACGCCATTACTTAAGTGAATATGCATAATTACATAGAAACAATAATTCAGTACATTTCATACACATAACGAAAATTAAATATGTTCATATATATATACTTAAAATTCAAGTTTTACATCTTTAACTCAACAAAATAAAACTTAAAAACCAACTACGGAGGAGTTGATTACAAAACACAACTCTCTCCCAAAATAACGCCAACGTCATCACGTCGGCTCGGCGGCTCCTCACCAGAATCTTACTCCCTACACCCTACCACTGTCATTCTGCTCCCACGAACAAGGTTCGTGATCATCACAGGTATCAACCACACGATACAAAATTGCAAGGGTGAGTTTATTATAAAAGAACCAATACCAATTCCAAATAACCACAATTAGCAAGGAACATAGGCAAACATGATAAGCATGCACAACAATCATTATTCAACACTCATATCCAACAAATATTCATCATTCACATCCAACAATTACTCATCATCCATCCATGGACCCAATCAAGACTGCATAGAATGATGCATGCACCTGACTCAACACTCAGATGCAATGTGGTACGTACCAACAACAACCAAATCTTAGGAAATAGCCTAAGCGTGTCCACATGACACTTTCACTTAGGGAACTGTGCTGAGTTTGCCGAGACCACCTGGTTGTGCACGTAACAGCCCCCCTCCCATAGGTGATCAGCCTGGGAGCCCAAAGGTGTTCCCTACCAGGTGACAGCCCCCTAGTACAAAGTACACTTGGCCACAGTTACTCTATTTCTTGTGTCGTATGAGCTATGATCACTTAAAGCACCTAAGCATCCCCTCAGGAATGCTTAGATTCTCTAACCACGCTAGTTACCCACGTCGGGGCCATCCGACAAGGTCAGTGCACTCTACCCCCCATGACATACACTTCATACGATGTATGATCGTGGCCAAAAGCTAGTGCCAAAGACCTTGGAAGGTCAGTGCACAGTGCCCCCCACGATCATACACAACATCCAACGTATGAACGTGGCCAAAAGCTAGTGCCAAAGACCCTGAAAGGTCAGTGCACAGTGCCCCCCACGAACATACACAACATGCACATGCCAATGCATTTCCAACATCAATGAACAAATCGTATTTCCATGTCATTCACAACATAAATATCATCTCATCTCAATGACGTTATCAACAACAACAACAACCTCATTTCATATTCACATATTCATCAATAATAACAATTCATGTTGACGTGGTCTTTATTAACAATGTCATCTCAAATCAATATCATCATAATCATCATTATCATCACATATCAATTTAAAATCCTCAATAGCAACATCAACAACAATTCAAACAAACACAACAATATCATTTCCACACGCACAGTCTTCAAACAGCCAAAACAATATCATTCATCACAATACATATATATATCGCATTCCATTAGTTAAAACGTAATTTTCTTTGAAGAAAAATCAGCATGCAACAGGGACAGGCAGATATCCTCATAGCTAGGTTCCCTGACCCTAACTATGGTGTTAAAATGGTAAATTTTATAATAAACTCCCCTTACCTATAGTGAGCTACCCCACGGATTCCTCGTCGCGTCACTTGAAGATTCCTTTTTTTTCCTTGCTTGTCGATTCCACACAAGCCTCTACCATGCCAAAACGAAGGAGACTTAGTATGGATTTAAGAAAACAAAGCTAGTAACAGTGCTCTGGGTCAAACACCCAAATCACTCCATGAAAGAGCTGAGAGCATTTCAGGTTTTAGAAAGGAACGTCATTTGGAAATTCCGACCACGCCAATGTGACCGGGGTTCAGTGTAGGTTACGAAAATAACATGCATTTTATGAAAGGATAACGTTTACAAAGTCTCTTTCTCTAAGATTTTTCAAAGGAAGCATAAGACATGCAATGGCGGTTCCAAAGTAAGAAAAGATGCAAAGACAAGATGACACTAACAAGAAACAAGCATAGAATCATGGTTACCTCAAAAGAAAATGAAAGGTCAGATTAGGGTTTTCGTTCTCTACCGGAACCGCAAGCCAAGTTGGAAGATTCCGCTTCGGTTGAAGGGTTCCTCTCGGTGTGGGTTTTCAATTGAGAACAATGATGGTTTGTCGTGGCTAATGGTGGACGTGGGTGATGGAGAAAGTTCTTGGAACTTTAGAAATGGCTTTGGAAGAAAGAAAGAAGAAGAAATGACGTTTTTCCTAAGCAACACGAAAACAAAGGCTGAAATGCTTAAATAAGAGATGCTCTCGGGAACGGAAGCTTCTAGCACACTCCAAATATTTTCTCAAAGATCCCAACGGTTAAATCATGGTAAAGTGTCTTGTGAAGTTGCAAACCAAATTTCGAGAAGATCCAACAATTAACAAAGGCTGGGCAGTGTTTCTACCGAGGCAGCTTCATGTAGTTTTCTCTAGAAGCTTCATTAAGAGGCTTCCTCCAGAAGCTTCATTAAGAGGCTTCTAGCACACTCCAGACATCTTCTCAACGATCCCAACGGTCAGATCATGGAAAAGTGTTTTGTGAAGTTGCAGACCAAATTTCGAGAAGATCCAACGGTCAATGAAGGCTGGGCAGCGTTTTTACCGAGGCAGCTTCATGTAGCTTTCTCTAGAAGCTTCATTAAGAGGCTTCCTCTAGAAGCTTCCTCGTGGCTTCTTTGAGAAGCTTTCTCAAGAGGCTTCTTTGAGAAGCTAGATCCTTATCTATCCACCCCTCTATTAACTAAATTAACTTCCTTAAAAATAATTACGGATGAAAATAACGCAACAAATAATCAAACATCAAACATAATTACTAATAATATATAGATATATATATCAGGGTGTTACAACACAGATCCATAATGGATACTTCATTGAAGTCTATAAAAGGATGTTTCCCTCAATGAAGCAACTGACAAAAAACAAGAAAAAAGATAGAACAAGAGGGCAAGAAAAATACTTGAAGTGAAACTCTGCTAAAAACACTAGACAATATACTTTGTTTATTCTTTGAGAAGCATAGTAGTTTTGTATTTGGGCTTAATTGTATATTCACTCTTTGAGTGTTAAGAATACTTGTATTCATTCAAACATTTGTTTGTGAAATCCAATAGTGGCTTAGTGTTAAAAAATACTTGGGTTCTTAGATTCAAGAGGAGTCTAAGAAGATACCAGAAGTGGTGTTAAGAATACTTATAAAGCCAGTCGTGGTGGGTTAGAATACTTGCTTTGTAATCAATTTTGATTAGTGGAACCCTTTACTAGTGAGTAAAGGAGAACTAGACATAGTTCAGGTTGAACGAACTAAAATAAAACAATTGTTTCTACTTCTCTCGATAATGTTTTATTGAGTATTCTATTATATTTTCTAACATCACTTTACATCAAGTGCTTATTTGAAAAATTGTTTTAAGAACCACTTTATCTGTCACTAGACAACCATTCTATTCTTCACTACATATTCTTTTTATCCTTAGTGGATGACTAATGTTCAACACAATACTATCCATATTTTTCTTGTTATCACGAAAAATCTTTATCTTTGATATACGCACTATTCAACCCCCCTCCCCCCTTTTAGCATGTTTCTTGAATTTCACAAACCTCTAGAGAACATCTTGTACAAAGACTGGAAGTTGCACAAGGAAGTTGGGCTAAGCACTTGGCCATGAGTCTATATAGATTTTAACATGTATTTATGTTTCTTTGAATATTGGAAGTGGGTTTTGCAAACACATTATTTCGTAGACAACGTCTAAGGTGAACCACCTTTATAGGTGGTCCATGCTGCACCATGTTCTTTTCCATTAGATTAATCTTATATCTACCATATTATGGTGTACCATACCAACATATCCTTTACCATCCCTCTACCTCTCGTCATCTACATCTTCACTACAGATGGCAAACCTTCGCTAGCACCATTCTCACATAACTACTGTTAAAAGGATCATTAAGTATCTTAAGGGCACAACCAATATAGGTTTGTGGTATCCCAAAGGTACCTCCTTAAACTTAATAGGCTTTTCAGATTATGATTTTGCAAGGTGCAAGTTAGATAGGAAAAGTATAAGTGGGACATGCCATCTATTAGGAAGCTCTTTAGAGTCTTGGAATTGCAAGAAGTAAGCTTGTGTCTCACTTTCAACAACCGAAGCAGAATATATAGCTGTAGGAAGTTGTTGTACTCAAAGTTTCTAGATGAAGCAACAACTATAAGACTTTGGAGTAAACCTTGATCACATTCCTCTAAAATGTGACAACACAAGTGCTATCAACCTAACAAAAAAACCATGTCATGCATTCTAGGACTAAGCACATAGAAATAAGGCATCATTTTCTTAGAGATCATGTGTTAAAAGGTGACTACTGCTTTTGAGTTTCTTGATAGTCAGCATCAACTACCAGACTTTTTCACTAAAACTCTTGCTAGAGATAGGTTCTTTTTCATTAGAAATGAACTAGGCATATTGGATGCATCTAGCATAGGATAAATTGTTTGTTTGCATAGTGTATGATTCATATTGATACTCATATCATTTGTTTTTGTTTAGTTTGAGTCTCAATGATTGATTTATGTGCATACTCTCTAGTTTTTCATAAAATCACAAGTTTTTCTTAGTTATTTCATGATTTCTTTCTTTTTTAATCGATTAAGTTTCATTTTAATCGATTACTGTAAGATACATGTTTGCTAAGTTTTTCAAAACCTTATGTTTTAATCGATTACGCCATAATTTAATTGATTACGACTGCTTGACATGTGTTTTCTGTTTTGAAAACTTATAGTTTTAATTTATTACCCCGCATTTTAATCGATTACCGTTTTTCATGTCTGAGATGTTTTGTTGAAAACTTGTTGTTTTAATCCATTACCCCGCATTTTAATTGATTACCATTTTCGTGTTTATGGTGTTTCTCTTCAAGAGTTTCTGTTTTAATCGATTACCTATCTATTTAATCGATTACATGCCAGTATGTTTGAATTTAGTGTGGATTTCGTTCTATTTTAATCGATTACTTAACATTTTAATCGATTACAATGGCCTCAAGGGGAGTTTTTTTGGCATATTTAATCGATTACACTTACTCTTTAATCGATTACTTATAGCAGCTTTTGGTTTTAACTAAAAATGAGGACCAGTTTAGTCGATTACTATGTAAATTTAATCGATTATTTGTGTGTATGTTGCGTGTAATCCATTACATTTCTTCATCTTCACCTCATCAAAACCTCCATTACTCCAACTCATTCACCTATCATAGCCAACTAGAACGTCACTTTCCCTCTATAAAAGGAAACCCAAACCTCCATTTAAGTCACACCTTCACTATCTCAAAGTTACCATTTCCAAACCCTAACCTTCATCTACCTTCGAACCTCTTTAATCTTCTAAAAATAGCCAACAACCCCACCAGAGCTCAGAAGAAAGCCAAATCCTCAAAAAGGAAGCAATGAGAGTGCTATTAAGCTGCTCTTAATAGGATGGATACGTGGTTCACTGATGAAAACAAGAAGACTGACTTCAAGATGATCTGTGTCCTGAAGAATGTGAGAATACCCAAGATTCTAAACTTGGAATGGTTCTCTAAGCAGGGATTTAAATTTTCTAACTGGTTCAAAGCACATGGTCTGTCGACATGGGTGCAAATGAAAGGAACCTTCTACCTTGAGTTGGTAAAGGTTTTCTACAGATGTGTCCATGCTAATATGGAAGGCAATTTGTACTCTACTGCCAATGGTGTAGAGATAATCATTGATGCTACAATTTGGAAAGTAGTTGTAGGACTAGATATGGGTGGAGTCCACAAATTTGAGGAATCAATGGATGGCTACAACAAGATGGAGACGTACAGAGGTATGCTTCTTGACCCAACAAGGATTCTAAGAAACCGCCTAGGTATTGGTGGTTTGACAGCTGAAGATAGAATGTTAGTGTATCTCATTGCCTACATTCTAGTACCAAGGTCTAAGAAACATAAAGACTCTAGGAGGAGTGGACAACATCTAATGTTGCCCTCATCAATAAACTTTTCTAGAAATACTAGGTCTTCCACTTCTTTGAGAGAACGGACGAGGACTCCAAGCAGTCCATTATCAACAAAGAAACCTTCATCGCTAGACAACAACACTTTAGTGTTGTCAATTTGAAGGCAATAAAGGTTGACATTAGGAGGAACAATCCTATTCTACTAGTGGCCCAGGAGGACGTCCAACAGAAAAGGAAAAAAAAACTAGCCAAAACTATTGTTGATGAAGAAAAAGCACTAGAAACCTTTGGTATAGCCAAAAGATTAAGAGGATCCTCAGATAGCAGAAAGGCAAAGTCCAAAGCAAAATGCAAGCCCAACAACAAGAATAGGAAGAAGACATTGTTTCCAAAAAGCAACAGACGAAGAAGAGGTATGAAGCATCCAGACCCTTTCTTCCAGTCTTGTCTTAGAAGACTCGTCCATAAACCACTCCAGTCAAGAGGATTCAAAAACATATCTTCAAGTTTCAAATACTTGGATCCACATGGAAGAAGAATTGAACACCATAGGTACAACAAATAGAAGAAGAGGTTGCCCCCAATAAGTTCCCTATTGCTTTCTTTATGAGGAATCAACAAAACTACTACAAGAAGAGCGAGATCATCTAGCGCCCACATCTGGAACCCATCCAACGACAACATGAGGTAGTGACTCCACCTCAATGGGTAAAGTATGACCATGTCCATAATCCATTAGCTGCATACAAGGCTCTGCCTCTAGGTGCCATAGTGGTTATGGATACTCCTTCATAGATGAGACTAATGTATCTCAACCTGGTCAAAATGAGTCCTCATTGCATGCCCAGTGGTACCAAGAGAACCACTCGTCCATCTCTTGTGCAAGTTGAGCATAAGCAGAAGGAAGCTATTACTTCTGGTGATCCTTCTGCTAAGATACCAAGGTTCACTCTGCCTACAGTAGCCATTAGAATGGAGCCCTCAAAAAAAAGTCCCACTCCTCAAATCCAATGGTCCAAGGAGGTGCATATCTGGACTCCTCGCACCAAATTCATTCCCTCCAACCCTGCATGCTTAAGAACCTCTAAACCAGATCTTGACATGATATGAGGCATCTTGAAGTAGATGTACATACCTGACCAGGCCATTGCTTATCCCTCTAGACTCCACATTAATAGATGCACCAACATCAAGATGGTGCCTAACAAAACTTTCCCAAGGTGACCCATCTATGATGAGGGGAAGAAGAAGGGCTTCAAGCTCTACTTCAATGAAGAAATGCCAGCAGAGGTCAGAAGGTACAACTGGTCAACCACCCATGGGACTGGAAGCATCTATTCCAAGGTTAAAAGCTCATCAGAGAGGTTGATGTTGATAATGCTAAAACCTCATGGAATCAAACGGTGTGGAATGACACCAAGGGTGCAAGCCCCTCCAACTTTGAGCACGTGCCTGCTACAAACCAAAGGGATTCCATTCAAGTGATGCATCCAACCAAAGTGTGCCACTTTGATGATGCAAATGCTTGTTTTGTGAAGAACTTTGGGGATGACATCCTTGACATCTTTTGTCATCACGTCATTGACCTTAGGAAGATGAGCGTGGAGGAAATGTAAGCTTGAGTCCAGAACTTTCATGAATTGCAACAAGCTGATAGGGCTAGTATGAAGCTACTTAGGAAATCAAGCTGGATTAGGAAGCTAAGTAGAAGGCTGATGTAGAAGCCAAATGCAAAGCTACCGCTAAAAGGAAGGCTACGGCAGACACCGAAAAGACAAGACCCAACATGGTGGCTTCCAAACCAATTGTTGTAGTTGCGGACGCACCAAAAGTGGTTGAGTCCACTCTAGTCATAGTTGTTGTGAAACCAACCAATAAGGCTTGATGAGGCTCCAACTAAACCAACCTCACATGAAGCCACATCTAAGGACATAATTGTTGTCACTATCCATAACACCACCTCTTGACCACACTCCAATCAATTTTGCTCCTCCAGATGTTGTGACCAAGATTGAAGTCAAGGACATGATTGGGTTGACAATGGTCAGCTTTGCTAAGAAGTAAAGGGCTGCGAATGAAGAGTTCAAACACACCATGCAACACACTACTACTTCTCAATTTAGTAGTCTTGGTGAATCTCTCATTCTAGACCTCTAACAGGCTCAGATGCGTCTATTTAGTTCTGTTGTTGTTGCCCTAATACCGCTTCTACCCATCCATCCGTTGTTTAAGAGAGTAAATCCTTTGTGATATACAAACTACTTATGAAAGATTAGAACTTCAAGGTGTTGTTAGGTGCACCCAACATTATTGTTGGTGCACCCAGCACCCTACATGAAAAGGAAAAAATACCCTCGTGTATTCTTAAAAATATTTTTGTGCACCCAGCTCATTCAGCTTGATCCGTGCATAGGTTTTTGTTGATCCGCAGAAGCTATATTTGATCCGTAGTTGACATAGATGATCCGCATGCTTGTGTACGGATCAAGTTGATCCGTAAGACAATCGCAGATCAAGTTGATCCACAATCTTGTTACGGATCAACTTGATTTACAAGATACTTGCGAATCACCTTGATCTGTGACTGTCTTGCGGATCAACTTGATTTGTAAGTCACTTGCAGATCAACTTGATCCGAAAGAAGATTGTGTCTTTATTTTTTATTTTAGATGGAGATTTTATTTTATTTTTTAATACGAATAACATAAAATTTGCACGAATTCAAACGTAAAATCATTCCAAACATAAAATCACATTACATTAACTTCAAGCATTACATTAACTTAAAGAGAGTGGAAAGAAATAAAATTAGCATTAATACGACAATTAAGCCATGCTAATTTTGCGACAAGGACATAGACATATTATCTTCCATTTTGATTACATGCTTACTAAAAATGATTCAATCCTCCCTAGGAAGGGACCAGTCACTAGAGCCATGAGCAAGAGGCTCCAAGAGGATTGGGCTAGAGCTGCTGAAGAAGGCCCTAGGATTCTCATGAACCTCAGGGTAGATTTCTGAGCCCATGGGCCAAGGTTGGGTCCAATTATCTTTCTACATATTAGACTAGGATGTCATTATATTTGGTCCTTGTATTTAGGGCTCCATAATGTAGGTAGGGTACCCTAGAAATATAAGATTTTTCAGCCCTTGTATTTTAGGGCACCTAGACTAGTTTTTGTATTAAGGGTAGTTTTGTAATTTCATATGCACTAAGTGAATATTTGATGTGTGTGTTGGGAAATAAATTTAATTAAATTGGTAGAAGCCCAGTCCAATTAAATTTTAGAGGGGGAGGTGAGCATTTGCTTACTACACCCCATTGCCACATCATATAGTCACACTTTGTGCATGTCCTTCATGCTTTACATGCCTCATGACACCTAAGCACACTTAGTGGAGAATCTTGGAATTGATCTTGGATTAGTGGGCTGAACCATAACTAAAATTCACTAATTATAATTAGTGAAATTTTGGCTCTAAAGTTAGGCTCCACAAATTCAATTTCAAATTCAAGTGAAATTTGAATAGAAATTCAAATTTCCCTCCAATTTTGTGTGACACTTAGGCTATAAATAGAGGTCATGTGTGTGCATTTTTTCAACTTTGATGATTTGAAAATTAAACTTCAGATTTTAGAGCTCTCTTAGAGCACAAAATTTCGTGCTCTTCTCTCCCTCTCCCTTCATTCATCTCCTTCTTCCTCCAAGCTCTTATCCATGGCCTCCTATGGTGGTGAGCTTCTTCTAGACTCATCTTCTCCTTGAAGTGGCGTCTCCTCTCTCTCTTCCTTCTCCATTCCACTGCAATTCATCTTCCAAGAGTCAAATGAATCCATTGATGAAGAAGATCCTAGGCCTACAAGCTCCACTGCAATTCATTTTTATTTTGTTTATTGAATTCTAGATACATTTGTTCATGTATTCTTGTCATTCTTAGCCTATCTTTTGAATTTTGAGTCTAATTCATGCATGTTATTTAGTTCATAACATGTTCTAAATCAAGTCCTTGAAGTAGTCTTGTTGTTGAACTCTTTTTTTTTTGTTTTCTAAGTTTCCTACATGATGCATATGATGAAGTTGAGTTGTTGTGCTGAGTTGTGGCTGAATTTGTGAATCAAAATAAGTCTTAAGCTCTCTTGAATTATGTTATTCAAGATAATTGAGCATAAGCAAACACAAATTGTAATTATCCAAGACTTAAGCAACATAAACACTATTCTTGATTTCTAGGTTGAAATGCTGGTGCTGGCAGCTTGAACATATGAACTTCTATAAATTACTGGGAATTGGTCACTACGTGTTTTGAGCTGAAATTTTTACTGAATTTTCTAGACATCTGGACCAAAATTATGAAAAAAGAACCAAGCAATTTAGATTAAAGTAAAAAAATATGAAAAATCACACAAGTTGGCTGAAAAATTAGTGTGTCGCAACGTGCCCTTCGCGGGCGAGCGAGGGCGAGGCTCACGGGTGCGCTTTCCAAAGGAGGAAAGATGCGCGGAGTCGCCACCAACGTTTAGGTTCGGGAGTTGTATTTATGCTTGAGGAAGGTATTAGCACCTCTCACGTTTGTCTCAAAGGACAACAGCCTATTTTTTAGAATTGTGGAAATTGTGTTACCTTAACTTTATTTCTTTTTATTTTTTGAGGTCGACAAAAGCGAGGCTTTTGCTCCTACGTACCCTCCATCAAAGAGGAAATCAGACCTACGTAGTTCTTTCATAAGCGTGAATCAAGTGATTCTTTTTGATGGAAGCTTGCTTGTGGGGCTTCTATGGAGGCTGGATCTTTGAGCTTCAATGAGGTCCTTTAATGGTGATTTTCCACCATGGAGATGCAGCGGAAGACAAAGGAGAATAGGTGAGAGGAGGCGCCATCCACTAGGGAATAAGCCATGGAAGAAGGAGCTTCACCACCAAGATGAGCCTTGGATAAGAAGCTTGGAAGGATGCTTCAATGGAGGAAAAGAAAGAAGGAGAGAAAGAGAGAGGGGGGGAGCACGAAATTGAAGGAATAAAAGAGGGAGAGAAGTGGAACTTTGAAGTATGTCTCACAAGACTCTCATTCATCAAAGTTACAACAAGTGTTACACATGCTTCTATTTATAGACTAGGTAGCTTCCTTGAGAAGCTTTCTTGAGAAAACTTCCTTGAGAAGCTTCTTTGAGAAAACTTCCTTGAGAAGCTAGAGCTTAGCTACAAACACCCCTCTCATAACTAAGCTCACCTCCTTGAGAAGCTTCCTTAAGAAGATTCCTAAAGAAGCTAGAGCTTAGCTACACATACCTCTCTAATAGCTAAGCTCACCTCCTTGAGATGAGAAGCTAGAACTTAGCTACACACCCCTAATAATAGCTAAGCTCACCCCCATGACAAAAAACATGAAAATACAAAAAAAAAGTCCTTACTACAAAGACTACTCAAAATGCCCCGAAATACAAGGCTAAAACCCTATACTACTAGAATGGCCAAAATACAAGGCCCAACCGAAGGAAAAACCTATTCTAATATTTACAAAGATAAGCGGGCTCATACTTAGCCCATGGGCTCGAAATCTACCCTAAGGCTCATGAGAACCCTAGGGCCTTCCCTTGGATCTCTAGCCCAATCTACTTGGAGTCTTCTACCCAATTCCCTTGCGGGATAAGATTGCATCATTCCCTCCACCTTGGAAAGGATTTGACCTCAAATCCCGAGGTTCTTCATACTCTGGGCTCCTTCCCTCAACACCTGTAAAAAGAACAAAAACATATATATTAGTGGTGTTTGGTATGTTGAAGTAAGGTAAGGTCTGAAAACCCATTTCCTGGGCATCTTCCCATGAAGGAACAAGGTTTCTCACCAACTCAATGAGTGGTGCTACAAGTATAGAAAAATATGGGACAAACCTTTTGTAAAAGTTTGTTAAGTCATGGACGCCCCAAATTTTTCTTATACTTGGTGGAGTGGGCCACTCAGGAATGACCCTTATTCTCTTAGGGTTCATGGGAACCCCTTGATCACTATTTGAAAATTTAAGAAAAGTAACGCAATAAAACATACCTTTTTCTGTATTTTCATATTGATTATTCCTACCAAAAAGTTTGACAAACCTAAGGTGTCCCATAGGAGTACCTAAGTTTGTATTGAAACTAAAAATAAGAACAAACCTACCTAATGGGTCCCTATGTACACACACCATGAAGATGTTAGGTGTATGAGTGATTTTACAAAAGAGGGTTGCACCACTCAAAACATTCATCATACCACCTATTTTAGGGACTTGGTGCCTAATAATACCTATTTTGGGCACCAACAAAGGACAAGGATTTAAGCTCTTGCAAACCAAACCCTCATCCAACAACTTCTTTACTTGAGGAATAAACTCAAGCCCAAGAGGTGTGGCAATGCTAGCAAGTGCCTTTTTACAAAAGAGAAAATGTGGAGGTTGTCTAAGAGGGAAAGTTTCTTTAATGTTTGTCTTTATTGTAAAATGAGTTTCCTTCTTAGCTAAACTCTTGGAGGAGACACTTACCTCCTTACACTTCTCTTTAACCACTAATGGTTGTTCTTCTTCTTGGGGGTAGATTTCTTCACTAGATTCTTCCCCTTTTGCTTTTTCACTTTCACTAGAGGAAGGTGAAGTAGTAGCCTCATCTTGGCTACTATAAATGTCTTGGCCCCTCATAATCATGGTTTTTGTGGTGGGGCATTGAGAAGTAATGTGTCCTCTTCCAAGACATTTAAAGCACTTTATAGAGCTAGTTTTCTCTTGCATACTAGCCTTAGGGGCTTGCTTTTCTATTGTCTTCCCCTTATCATCTTTGGGCTTAGAAGGTGTCACCCCTAAGATGTCTTGACCTTGGTCTTTCTTTGGATAAGAGTGAGAGCCATAAGATTTTGAAGTAGACTTCTTTTTAAGTTGTTGCTCTACCCTTATTTCCCAATCTAAGTTAGCCTCTACATTGTCCTTCCCATGGAAGTATGAGAGTTTAATGTTAGCCTCTTGAGGCTTTCTTTCCTTTTCTCTTCTATGGGAGTGAGGTCTAAGATGTGACCTATGCCTTCCTTCGTAATAGTCACGAAGTTCTTCACTTAGGCTTTTGCAAGAGTTATGACTACTATAGTAGGCATGTTTTTCTCTTTTCATTTCTTTCATTATTTTTCTTCTTTCTTCCTCTCTTATTTTCTTTCTTTCATCTTGACTTATTTCTTCCACTCTTTTTTTTCCTTTTTCTTTTCTCTCTTGTTTTTCTTTCCATAACTTGAGGAAACTCAACTCATCTAAGATTCTAGTTAAATGGTATTTATGACTAGTACCCTTGCCATTAACACTAGATGAATGATGACTCATGTTGGTTCCTAAGTTGTGGTTCTTTCTTGTTGGAGGTTTGAAAACAAAAGGTAAAAGAAACTATGGTTGAAACTAGCCAAATAAACACTAAAAGAGGTGTGAAAGATAAGGTAAAAAAACTAATTGGTAAAATGCAAGCTATCTAGGCGGTTTGACAATGGAAGGTAAAAGAAATAAGCTATGAAAGTAAGCAAGAAATGTAAACTAGGTGAATCCTAAGAGTGTTTGGATGACCACATTCAAGGTTCCCAACAAAACACTCACTATCCTAAGTAAAAATTGCCTAAAATTATTACACACGAATGGAAGTTTGGTAACCTATTGGAGGCTCCCAACACACTTCCAATGAAAGGCCTTTTTGTTACAAAAACTTGAAAGCACTGAAGGTAAGTAAATTTCAAATTACAAAATTACAAAATTACAAAACGGTCCTCAATTTTGGTAGTTGTTCTCTCTTTGAATTTGGAGTGCTTCTTAGTCCAATAGCTCTTAAGGTGGTTGGCCCCTTGCTTCTGGACTCAAATTCTTCAAGATATGACACCAATCCTCCTTCCAATTCCCTATATGGCAACCCACAAACAAGGAAACAAAGAGACAAGCAATAACCAAAGACCAAAAAAAATGAAATGAAAGCTAAACCAATGGAGTTTTAACAAGACAATTTTTCAAGGATTATTCAACAATTAAAGCAATGAAAAGGACATAGAAGCAAGCTAGGACTCAAAGAGAAACTTAGAATGGCTCTAGAGTAGAGTAAAAAAAACTGAAAAAAAAAGACTCAACAAAACTCTAGCTTTGGCACTTGTCTTCACACTAATTTTGAATTGAAATTTCCAATTATAGAATAAATTTTGAGCCAAACCAACAAGCACCCTTCCCTTTCACCTTTTTTTTTTCTGGATACTGATTTTCCTGCCAACTTGTGCGATTTTTCGTATTTTTTCCTTTTATCCAAATCACTTGTTTCTTTTTATATAACTTTTTTCCAGATGTCTAGAAAATTCAGTAAAAATTTCAGCTCTAAATTCGAAGTAACCAATTCTCAGTAATTTTTACAATTTTGTATGTCCAAGCTGCCAGCACCAGCGATTTGTTTCTTTAAGCATGGTATATTGATTGCCTTGGACTTACTTTCAACCTTCCTATGTATGTTGAACTCACTAGGATTGTTTACCACAGTTTTAGGAGTTCAATATTCACTTAGGATCAACATTTCAGCCAGCAATTCAATCACCAAAACTCAAATTCACAATAGACACAATCATAAAGAAACCTAAAAGTTCAAGAAAAGGTTCACAATCAAAGACTCTCTAAGAATTTTGCATGAACATGTTAAGGACTAATTAACATGAAAGATTTGACTCAAATCAAATAATAGGCTAAAAGAATTTCATACACTCATGAACAAATGAGTTAGACAAAGAAACAAGAAAATAAAATTCAGCACAACATAAGAAATCTTATGTGACAAGTTTCATGACTAGACATGACTTCTATGACAAAACTACAATAGGTGAACAAGTCACTCTAGATTTTTGAGGTTTTCTTCTACTTTAATATTTTTGTAATAATTTTATGGTTTAGGATTCAGCCACAAAAAATAACAAGACAAAACTCAAAGGAACCTAAACTCAACACAATTCATGGTTCAAGAACAAGAACAAGAAATTTGAACCATAGAAAATCAAATCTAACTTCTATAGCAAGTTTAATCGGTGGAAACTCTAAAGAATCATGTTAAAAACATTTAGAACAAGACATGTGAGGAGATACATGGAGAAAAATGAAGAAACAACAATGGAAGAGAAGGTAAAGAAAAAAAATAATGGAGGTTTAAGGAGCACCTACTTGAAGCTCTTGTGCTCTGATTACCACTTGATGGAAGCTTGCTTGTGGGGCTTCTATGGAGGCTGGATCTTTGAACTTCAATGAGGTCCTTTAATGGTGATTTTCCACCATGGAGATGCAGCGGAAGACAAAGGAGAATAGGTGAGAGGAGGCGCCATCCACTAGGGAATAAGCCATGGAAGAAGGAGCTTCACCACCAAGATGAGCCTTGGATAAGAAGCTTGGAAGGATGCTTCAATGGAGGAAAAGAAAGAGGGAGAGAAAGAGAGAGGGGGGGGGGGGGGGAGCACGAAATTGAAGGAATTAAACTTT